>NC_085843.1:75644136-77127470 GCF_035594765.1 Anolis carolinensis | reverse complement strand
ATTTATATCTCCATAGCAGGCATCGTATTTCTTGGTATTTAAGTGACCCATAACCTCAAGGGAAATGAGATCCTTGAAGTTGGGTGGGGCATTGCCAAGTCAGCTATACAGTATGGAAGCGCACTTTTAAAAAAAGAAAAAAAGATAGGTGCCTGAAAAATGATACTCTCATGTGCTATTAATATTAGTATTTTGCATTAAAGTATATACATATTTTTTAAAAACTGCAACCCTGTGTCAGTGAAATACCCAACTCATGACGCTGCTTAAAAAAAAAAAGCCCACAGAGAACAAATGTCTGACTATCTTAATTGCAGGATAAATACTGCCAGCATCCCGTGTTTAGGAATAACATAAAGCACTGCTAACAAATAAATTAGAGAACAAGTGCAATTAGGCAACTTTGTGCCTGGGTGGGTGGAATATGCTTTGATCTGGGAAGATATTAAGAGGGAGGGAAGTAGGAAAATGTCAAAATGGAAAAAAAATTAAAGATTTTAGTTTTGCTCAAGAGGAAAAAAATCTGCCATTAAAGCAGTGTTCCCACCCTGGCTACCCTTTTATGGGATCTTGGATGCTTAGGGCTCTTTCTGTAATTGCTTCTTGTAAATGATCTTTTGCTCTGTAACACTTTACTGTAAACCACTTTCCTTTTGCCATCTGTTATCCAGTTGTTTTAACTGGGTTTCCAGTATTTGTATCAGTCATTTACAAGAACCTTTATAACCCCCCATGGAAAGGAAAATAATTGCAACCCCTTCCTCTCATATTTTTGTCTCAGAATCAGAGGCAGAAATCCATGGAGTGAGAAACCCATGGAAAACCTAGGTGCCTGCATGAGTAACAGGCAAAGTCAAGGCATTGGCCTTTTCTCGAAATACGGCTCAAATGAGTGTTGTGCTGGGTGGAGCGGGTTAAGAAAGTCTTAGTATTGTCTGCTTTGACTGACAGCAGATCTCCATAGTTTCAGATGAGGGACTTTCTCAGATCTACCAGAAGATGGCAGGGATTGAATTTTGGACCTTTTGGATGCAAAGCATATGGGGGACAAACTTCTGAATGGTAAAGGGATTGTGAATCATCTCACTTATAGTGTAAAACTCTTACATTGTTGATGAATTAGTGGTTTTGGAGGGTAAAAGGAACTCCAAATGAATTCAGAAGTTTTTGACTTCAGTATTAAAAGGTTTAAGGTTGTGTTTAGGAACCAGATATCCTTCAAGGCTGTACCGTAGTAAACCTATTTATAACATCCTTATCATTTTGCCCTTTAGTTGTTCAATTTGCCTTTTAAAAACCACTTTGATGTTTTCTGACTTTTAACTGCTGCACGTAAAGGGACATGTAGGATAAGAACCTGTGACCCAATGTAACTTTCTTGTAAACTGAACTGAAGTAGCTTGAAACAAAAGTTTGGAAAGGCTGCTTTTTGAACTACAGCTCTCAGTATCCCTTGCCAGCATGACTACAGGGATTTTCTTTCCAAGCATTGTTTGGAACGGTTTTGGCCGATGAATTAAGATGAAGAAGCAAAAGCTCTCCACCGCCTATAGCTGGGTGATTTCTATGGAGTAGGTTATCTGGTCTGGCATTTCATTTGGTTGAATCATAGCTTTAAATGCAATCCCTGGCAAGTAACATAGGTGTGGCTTTGTCTGATACACACACACACACACACACACACACACACACACACACACTTAAATCCAGCCACAATGGAGAATTATATTTGTGAATGTTAAGTTTGTGACTGATTATTTTGTCATGGAAGCAAAGTTGGAGAATCCAAAACATGAATCATCATTAGAAAAGGGTTTGTTATCTATGGGACAAACCTTAAAACATTATGAAATGTGTGCTGACTATGAGGTTTTAGTGTCTGTTATTTACACTAACACTTCTGGAGAAAAGGAACCATTTTTTCCACCTGATATTCTAATACATTAGAATGTGTGGGTCTTTCTCAAAATATAAGAGGAATCTTACTATTTGTAGACAGCAATCCAGAGATGGTTATAATACTTTGATGGCACAGTAGAGGAACATGTGACCCTCTAGATGTTTGATGAATACAAATCCCATAATCATAGAATCACAGAATAGTAGAGCTGGAAGAGACCTCACAGGCCATCCAGTCCAACCCCCTGCCAGGAAGGTGCTTAAACTGGAAAAATTTCCTAAAAATCAGTGGATGACCAAAACTTTATTAAACTTTGCAGGAATGATGCCTTGCTCATATTGTCTTACTGTGTAGAATTGAAATGGCCCCCTCTGAGTCTTTCCAAATTTTTCTGAAATGAAACAGCCGGGGGGGGGGGGGGGGATCTGAATTTCAAAATGAAATCTGACATGGATTTCTGCTGTTCCACACACCTCTATCACCTAGCCACATCTGACTAAATATGCCATCTCTAAGATTTGCTAGTTCCTCCAGAAACTATGGTATATTTCCATTGTAGAGTCATGCTGGCAAATTTCTAGATAACATACATCTCTAGGAATTTTCTAGGCCTTCCACCACATATCCACAGTACCTTTCAGTGGAAGCTGTTTATTTCAATAGGATTTGCTATTATCCAAAATTTCTTTTTTCACAGTAAGTTCTGAAACATATCCCTTGCAGACAATAGGTTGTATTGTATACTTATGTTGATGCACACTATACTTGCAAACTGCGCACAAATGTGTTCTAGTCGATGTGAAAAATATCTTTAAAATGTGATCATTAACATAAAAAGTACACCAATGCAAAGTATACTATGCATTTATTTATTTATTTACAGTATTTATTTTCCGCCCTTCTCACCCCGAAAGGGACTCAGGGCAGATCACAATGTACACACACGGCAAACATTCAATGCTATATGAACGTAGAGACAGAGACAGAGATACAGAGGCAATTTAATCTCCAGCTTCCATCTTACTGAGAGTATGCTCAATTCCAGCCACAGGGGGAGCAGCTGCTTCATCATCCACTGTGACACCGAGTCCTTGATGGATATTTCCTCATTCCAAATGCTGCTGGACGATTTTTATGATGCTGTAAATTAGTTAAATTAGCCTCCCCGCATAAGCGGTACCTAAATTTCCTACTTGATAGATGCAACTATATTTCGGGTTGCTTAGGTCAACATCGAGCAGGGCTATTTTTTTTAATGGTCGGGTGCTCACTCCAACACGGGCTGGTTTTGAACTCATGACCTCTTGGTCATAGTGATTTATTGCAGCTGGCTATTAAGCCCCTGTGCCACAGCCCAGCATTAGTTTTTCTGTCTCTCTCTCGTTGAAGTCTTGTAAGGTAATATGAAATATGGCTGGGATAGGAGCAGTGGGCAACAGCTTCTAAATTTAGGATGCATTCAGTTTTACTCCAGATGCCAATGGAGCTATTCAATGTGCTGAAGTCTATCCCTCCAGTGGGTTCAATATATTGCATTGCTCCTTAGAAGGTGGAATAAAAGCCAAAATGGATTTGCTGCACCCTAAACATGGAAACTATTATCCACCATTGAGAAAATGCTGATAGGATTCTGAACAAGGCAACCCAAATGAGATGTTGACAACCATATAGCCTGTATAATGCACTTCTGTGCACACCTGCTTTGTCCAGCCACTCTTTACTATATTTACTGAGTGCTTTGGCTGAATGTGGTTCCCAAGATCAGCCTTTGACAGGCTTAGGCGCAAGTTTCTCCAAAAGTCTAGCCGTTTTCCCACATTGTAATTGCCATAGGAAGACTTACTGTTAGCACCT
The DNA here is from genome assembly GCF_035594765.1 of Anolis carolinensis. NCBI lineage: Eukaryota > Metazoa > Chordata > Lepidosauria > Squamata > Anolidae > Anolis > Anolis carolinensis. Next base: position 77,123,716 of record NC_085843.1, on the reverse strand, counting down.
GGCTGGCAGTTGGGATAATTAGCTGCTCTTATTATCCTATGAAACAGGATAATAATAAGCACATTGTTTGACTCTAGATTAAAAGCAGATAAATGCAGGCATTGAATTAAGAAGCTGGTTTACAAATATGGCAAGTTATTGTGTGATGAAAACTTTGATGTGGTGGGCAACCAGGCTCAAAATGAGGAGAACATCAGAGGAACTCTTGCCCCCATCCCATCCCCATTCTTGTGTTTGTTGCTTGCAAGGCAAATCCCTATTTTTTTTAACAAAAAATAAAGAAAAAAATAACTGCAGTAAGTCAATTAATGCAACATGCATACAATTACTCTCAGGTGATATTTGAAAATGAGCCTTCAAAGGACAAACATAGGCTTTATTTCATGAGCATGTCTCGGTAACAAAGAAAATTGTGGGCACCGGATCAGAAATTTCAGAGAAATTTACATATCACAAAGTAAAAGAAAATGAGAAACTAATTTTCTAGGTATTGGCTTTTAGTCTTGTAACTGTGAAACCATATTAACACGAGCACCTGTTTGTCTGGTTTTGATGGATTCATTTCAATTGGTGCAGCTTGAGGATGTGGACGAGATGTTTGGAGAGGCAAGGGCAACCACATGCATCCTAGACCCCTGCCCATCTTGGCTGATAAAGGAAGCCACAGGGAGCATACAACCCCTCTGTTACATCAGCTCCACTGGCTGCCAGTCTGCTACCAAGCACAATTCAAAGTGCTGGCTTTAGCATATAAAGCCCTAAATGGTTCTGGTCCACCTTACCTGTCCAAACGTATCTTCTCCTATGAACTACCTAGGAGGTTAAGATAGTTGGGGGAGGCCCTGCTCTCGGTCCCACCACCTTTGCAGGCACATCTGGTGGGAACGAGAGACAGGGCCTTCTCAGTGGTGGCCCCTCGGCTGTGGAATTTCCTTCCCAGTGATATTAGAGCAGCTCCTTCCCTCCTTGCCTTCAGAAGGAAAATGAAAACCTGGTCCTGATAGTGGCTGAGTTTTTCCTGTTGTTTTTCGTCAATGCGGCTGTCACCTGGGATGGCAACATCAATGATCCAAACCTTTTTCTTTTCCACAACTGTGATGTCTGGTGTGTTGTGTTCCAGAACTTTGTCAGTCTGGATTTGGAAGTCCCACAGTATCTTTGCGTGCTCATTTTCCAATACCTTTGCAGGTTTGTGATCCCACCAGTTCTTTGCTGCTGGGAGGTGGTACTTGAGGCATAAGTTCCAATGAATCATTTGGGCCATATAGTTGTGCCTCTGTTTGTAGTCTGTCTGTGCGATTTTCTTGCAGCAGCTGAGGATATGATCAATGGTTTCGTCGGTTTCCTTCCTTTTGTATGGTTTTAGCAGATAACTCTGGATTCTTGAGACCCATTCATGCTACACATTTATAGAACTATTTTTCTACTTTAACAGTTGTGTTTTCATCATATGCATTTTTAAATTTAAAATTTAAAATTTTAAATGCCCTTTCTCTATGCAGCAAGCTTCTATGAGATGAAAACATGATATTTTAAGCAGACAAGTAGTGCTATAGTTGTGTAATAGAAATAGAGCCCAGGTCAGAAGAAAAAAATAAGGCACTGACACCTTAGGTTTAGAAGAAAACATGACCTCTGACAACTGGTCTCTTGTTGCTTGTTGTTGTTGCTATTGCATCATTTCACATATTTATTTTTAGTGAATAAAACCTCAAACTATTAATATCTATTTTTCATTTGGGGGAAAAACTTCCAAAGTAGCTGTTATTTACTCATATAACAGGAAAGTGAGAAAAAGTACTTCTAGTTCATTTCTTCCCACTTTCTGTGGTCTCAAGAGATAATTATGTAAACAGCTGGGAAAGGGTGTTATTTATTTGTAGACAGCATAACATGACCCGTTTTCTTCCTGGCTCATTCAAAAAGTTTTGGATTGGCCAAAATGATGCTTTTATGGCAATATTTTGCCATCTGCATTAGTTATTAGTCTGCTTTTCAGTCCAATTCAAAGTGCTTATTTTAATATTTAAAGTCTGAAATATCTCAAAGCCAGGTTATCTTAAGGGTGTCTTTCACCTGTCTACTTGCCGAGATGGTAAGGACATGTTCTATGGGTCTTTTCCAGATGTTCTCGTCAAATGAGACAAGGGACTCATTTACACAGACCACTGAGGTCAGCATGTAGTTGTCTGCTTCGTGGTGGCTAAACGCTACGTAGGGATGATCAGGGCAAGTGTGCCATAACCTGCCCTTGCCTGGGGTTAAGCTAACTTGTGGGAAAGCCCAATCCTAACCCAGGATTTGGGTTTTCCCCTATGTTAGGAGAAAGTCATCACTGCCATCAGATGTTCCCTGAGCTCAAGCAGCCAAGGGGCATAGGATGGAAGCCCTTTCTTACCCCCAGCCACAGCACCCACCTACCATATTCTTAGGGCTTTCTCCCTCCCCTCCCCTCCCACATGCTTCCTTAGCGAGGCAATGCTAGGACTGCTGTTGGCCAGACCAAAAAAGACCAGTTTGGGGGGGGGATCCATGACACAGGGGGTGAAAGGACCCTTATGGTGGCTGCTGCCCAGCAGCACCAAACTGTTCAGCATGGCTGGGTAGTCAGGACTCCTGCCACTTATGATGCAATTCAGGGAGTCTCTATCTGGCTGTCATACAGGCCTGATCCAGAGTTAATATTTAATAAAAAATAATTAAATAAAGCTCTTCTCAACATGGTTGTGTGGAAGGGTCCAAGGTAGTGACCACCAGAGACAAATCTTTTTCAATGGTGGTGTCCCATCCCTTTGCAAAGAGACTTACCTGGCACCTACTCTCTATTTTTTTTTTGGTACTATATAGAAGCGTGTCTGTTTTCCCAGGCATTTTAATAATAGTTTTAGTACTTTGAGATCTTCACATAGTTTTATTTTTGCTGCTGGTGTTGCTTCATTCTACAGTGTATTATACTCTGTTCTTGGTTTTATTTTGCGTTCCTTCATTTTCTACTGTTTATTTATTGTTTTATTGTATTTTAAATTATATATTTTTAACTGCAAGTAGTTTGAGGCCCGAACATCTTGCAGTGTTGGGATGAATCATCTTTCCTGTTCAGACATTGAGTTGCCAGTATTTAAAACTTATCTGTTCACTTCCCACAGAACTCTGGCTTTTGGGGAATCTACCATGTCTCATTGAGGCATACCTATATTCTGCAGATTAACACACATTGGGGAAGCAGAAACTTGTTGTACAAGCCAGTCTTATAATGCCATGTCTAATGCATAACAGCAGAGAGAGGAGACTTACACACATACATTTGTCTGCATGTCGACCTGCATGAGAAGAAAGTAATCCCAGAGGCTTTGCAGATGTCAGTACTGTATGTGTAGGAAACGAAGGATGAGCAATATACCATTTAAAGTGCTGGTTATCCTTCTGTGTGAGCCAGCCTAATCTCTAAAATTACCAGGAGGCCTATCTCACAAGTCTCAACGCTATCTCAAGCATACTTGGTGGCAGGGCCATAGCCAGAAAAAAATTTCGGGGAGGGTTTTGAAAATTTGGGGGGGGGGGTGAACCCCTAACCCCCACCCTTCTGCTTGAGATAGTGCCTGGAGGGACTCTTAATGTTTTGCGTCTCATAGACTTAGCATGGGGATTTGGTTAACCAGTTAAAATTCATGAGTAAACCAGGTTTTTTTTAACCTGAAAAATTTCGGGGGGGGGGGGGGTTGAACCCCTAACTCCCCCCCCCCCCCCCCCCGGCTACAGGCCTGCTTGGTGGGGATGTTAGTGGCTGCCCCAGACTATGGAACTTCTTTCCCAGAATAGCCCCCTCTCTGCTGTCCTGTCAGTCACCCAAATTCCTTTTTCTTCCAACAGGCTTTTAATACAGAAAGTTTGTAAATAACAGGCTTGGAGGTGCCACAGTACTTAAACTGCTTTTAAGAGCTTTTAGATATTTTTAATTGCATTTTATTATTTTAACTAGGGATTTAAAGGGTCCTGCTATGTGACCCCATGGTAACTTTTTTGGGAAGCATACCATAGAATTACACAGGAAAACCCAGAAAATTACTGGAGTGTTTTGGCACAGACAAATGAAACTGTGGGTATAGATGCTACAATTACTGGGATTTTATTCTATAGCAGTGGTTCTCAACCTGTGGATCCCCAGGTGTTTTGGCCTACAACTCCCAGAAATCCCAGCCAGTTTACCAGCTGTTAGGATTTCTGGGAGTTGACAGCCAAAACATCTGGGGACCCAAGGTTGAGAACCACTATTCTATAGCTTCTAATACCTGAATAGCATTAATATTCAATAAAAAACAACTAAATCTTGCATGTACCAAATATCCTACAGAGAAGCTTTGAAAATGTTACTGATGTTAGGCATACTATACTTTTTGTAAGCCACCTGCCCTAATATTTTTGTTTGTTTTCATACATGCACCCATGTCTTTCTGTTTTAAAGAACGTGTTTTTATTTTCAGGAACATATTATCATTGTCAGCTTTCAAAGATATGGTGGGGCACATATTCGTCCCATTGCACCTGTTCTGGAGGGTGCAATGCAACTTTTCTATCCTTATCTTCACCATGCTAACTGGGAAGGTGAGAAGGGGCTTCTATAGATGTTCAGTTGAACACCAACACATTCCACTGGGAATGCTGATAAAGCAGGGAAATCCTCTTTTGACCTGAAGTGCAGGAAGGTCAGCGTCTCTTGGCATCCCTAGACTCCTGTTTCCTTAGCAGCCACAACAGGAAACAGTGGATTCTAACTCTTGCGGGATCTCTCAAAAAGACCCTATACCCACAGAAGCGTTGCAAATGAATGCAAGACTCAAGTTGATGGCATGCAGGTTATCTTATTCCCAATTTCTCATTCATATGTTTTAACAGTTATCTAAAATTGTGTTGAGAATGGCAATAGGTGGTTCATCTAGACTAGCCTGTGGAGCATTTTGTTTTCTTAAGTGACCTGGGCTGCTGCTAGCAATCACATTGCTTGAGAACATGACTGAGTTATCCCTCCTTCATTCCATATATTAAGGCCAAAAATCATACTTTCTTGGGGGGGGGGGGGGGTAAATTTCCCTCATTCAACTTGGGATTTGTTGTTATTTGCTTTCAGGTTTATTCCAATCTATGACAGCATCATTGTAAGGATTTTTGAGTAAGTTTTATTCAAAGAGGTTTACCATCTCCTTCCTCTGAATCAGTTCACAGCATACAATTTGCTTTCATATAAACAGATCTAGGATCAGTTAACACTCCTTTTCCTACCCATATCTCATTTCAACCCATGTGGCACATTCAGTAAACAAAGAGAAATAAAAGGCCTTTGCCAACTAACAAGCAGGGGCAGTTCAACCACAAGGCCATTTAGGCACTTGCCTGTGGTGCCATAATCCCGGGGGTGCAATTGAGGTGCCCCCACGTGTGCAAGCATGGAGCGGCCTACCCAGGTGGGAGCACGGGCCCCGAAGAGGAGGGTTACCTCAGCACTGGGGATGCCGCCTCCTCATCCTGGTGCTATGGCTCCTCCTCCTCAGCTGTGCAGTAGGCCTCAGGTTATGATGTGGAGTGGGCTTTCTCCTCTGCCTCCTCCTCCCATGGCCGCCAGGATGCGCTGGGTCCTGGGCACGCTGCTCCACCAGACTGGCACTGCCTCGGCCTCATAGAATCATAGAATAGTAGAGTTGGAAGAGACCTCATGGGCCATCCAGTCCAACCCCCTGCCAAGAAGCAGGAAATCGCATTCAAAGCACCCCCGACAGATGGCCATCCAGCCTCTGCTTAAAAGCCTCCAAGGAAGGAGCCTCCACCACAGCCCGGGGGAGAGAGTTCCACTGTCGAACAGCTCTCACAGTGAGGAAGTTCTTCCTGATGTTCAGGTGGAATCTCCTTTCCTGTAGTTTGAAGCCATTGTTCCGTGTCCTAGTCTGCAGGGCAGCAGAAAACAAGCTTGCTCCCTCCTCCCTATGACTTCCCTTCACGTATTTGTACATGGCTATCATGTCTCCTCTCAGCGTTCTCTTTTGCAGGCTAAACATGCCTAGTTCTTTAAGCCGCTCCTCATAGGGCTTGTTCTCCAGACCTTTGATCATTTTAGTTGCCCTCCTCTGGACGCTTTCCAGCTTGTCAACATCTCCCTTCAACTGTGGTGCCCAGAATTGGACACAGTATTCCAGGTGTGGTCTGACCAAGGCAGAATAGAGGGGGAGCATGACTTCCCTGGATCTAGACGCTATTCCCCTATTGATGCAGGCCAGAATCCCATTGGCTTTTTTAGCTGCTGCATCACATTGTTGGCTCATGTTTAACTTGTTGTCCACGAGGACTCCAAGGTCTTTTTCGCACACACTGCTGTCAAGCCAGGCGTCCCCCATTCTGTATCTTTGATTTCCATTTTTTCTGCCGAAGTGAAGTATCTTGCATTTGTCCCTGTTGAACTTCATTTTGTTAGTTTCAGCCAATCTCTCTAGTCTGTCAAGATCGTTTTGAATTCTGCTCCTGTCTTCTGGAGTGTTAGCTATCCCTCCCAGTTTGGTGTCGTCTGCAAACTTGATGATCGTGCCTTCTAACCCTTCGTCTAAGTCGTTAATAAAGATGTTGAACAGAACTGGGCCCAGGACGGAGCCCTGCGGCACTCCACTTGTCACTTCTTTCCATGATGAAGATGACGCATTGGTGAGCACCCTTTGGGTTCGTTCGCTTAGCCAATTAGATCCACCTAACCGTAGTTTTGTCTAGCCCACATTTTACTAGTTTATTTGCCAGAAGGTCGTGGGGGACTTTGTCGAAGGCCTTACTGAAATCCAGGTAGGCTACATCCACAGCATTCCCTGTATCGACCCAACTCGTAACTCTATCGAAAAAGGAGATCAGATTAGTCTGGCATGACTTGTTTTTGGTAAATCCGTGTTGACTATTAGCAATGACCGCATTTGTTTCTAAGTGTTTGCAGACCACTTCCTTGATGATCTTTTCCAGAATCTTGCCTGGTATCGATGTGAGGCTGACCGGACGGTAATTGTTTGGATCGTTCTTTTTTCCCTTCTTGAAGATAGGGACCACATTTGCCCTCCTCCAATCTGCTGGGACTTCTCCCGTTCTCCAAGAACTCTCGAAGATAATTGCTAGTGGTTCTGAAATAACTTCCGCTAATTCCTTCAATACTCTTGGATGTAGCTGATCTGGCCCTGGGGACTTGAATTCGTTTAGAGAGGCCAGGTGTTCCTGGACAACTTGTTTCCCTATTTGGGGTTGGATTTCCCCCAATCCTTCGTTCATTTCATGTTGCTGAGGTTGAAGATGGCTTTCTTTTTGTGAGAAGACCGAGGCAAAGAAGGCATTGAGCAGTTCTGCCTTTTCCCTGTCCCCTGTCACCATCATCCCATCTTCTCCTTGCAGAGGCCCTATCGCCTCCTTTTTCTTCCTTTTTCTACCAATGTAAGCAAAAAAGCCTTTTTTGTTGTTTTTTATGTCCCTGGCAAGCCTGAGCTCATTTTGCGCTTTAGCCTTGCGAACCTTTTTCCTACAGGTGTTGGCTATACGTTTGAATTCTTCTTTGGTGATTTCTCCCCTTTTCCACTTCTTGTGCATGTCACTTTTGAGCTTTAGCTCACTTAGAAGTTCTTTGGACATCCATTCTGGCTTCTTTGCACTTGTCTTATTTTTCTTCTTTGTTGGCACTGTTTGCATTTGCGCCTTGAGTATTTCATTTTTGAAAAACTCCCATCCATCCTTAACTCCCTTGTTTTTTAATATCGGCGTCCATGGAATGCCGCTCAGTAATTCCTTCATTTTTTGGAAGTCAGCTCTCTTAAAGTCCAGAATGCGTGTTTGACTTGTCTTAGTTTCAGCATTCCTTTGTATTGCAAACTCCAGGAGCACATGGTCACTTGCCCCTAAGGATCCAACCACTTCAACTGTATTGATCAGGTCTTCCACATTTGTTAAGATTAGATCAAGAGTTGCTGATCCTCTTGTTGCCTCTTCTACCTTCTGGACCATAAAATTGTCTGCAAGGCAAGTGAGGAATTTGTTGGACTTTGTACTCTTGGCTGAGTTTGTTTTCCAGCAGATATCGGGATAATTGAAATCGCCCATGACTACTATATCTCTTCTTTGTGCATGTTTGGTCAGCTGTTGACAGAAGGCTTCATCAAGTCCTTCATCCTGACTCGGAGGTCTGTAGTAGACACCCACGACAAGATCTTTTTGAGTCCCGGTTCCCTTGATTCTTATCCAGATGCTTTCAAGTTGGTTTCCTGGATTACAGTCTTTCATTTCTTCTGCAATGTAACTGGTTTTGACATATAAAGCGACTCCCCCTCCTCTCCCCTTTGTTCTATTTCTGTGAAAGAGGTTATAGCCCTCAATGGTTAAATTCCAGTGATGGGAGTCATCCCACCAGGTTTCAGTGATGCCTATGACATCGTATGTGTGGTGCTGTGCAAAGAGTTGGAGTTCGTCTTGCTTATTTCCCATGCTCTGAGCATTAGTGTAAAGACATGTAAGCCCCTGTGACCTCCCCTCGAGCTGTTTATTTGGGATTCTTGTGCTCTCTGTACTTGGTCCTTGCTGTGTTTGTGCAGCCCTCCGTTTAGCCTTTTGGTGGTTCCCTGTGGTCGTGGGTAATATAGTGTTCGCCAGGCTGTTGTTCCCCTCCCCCAGTGGATCTAGTTTAAAGTGCGCCTGATGAGGTTTGTGAGTCTGTGTGCAAAAAGATGTTTTCCTGCTTGTGTGAGATGCACCCCATCACTTGCCAGTAGGCCATCCTCCTGGAAGAGTAGACCATGGTCAAGGAAGCCAAAATGCTCCTCTTGGCACCATTTTCTGAGCCAGTTATTGACCTGTACTATTTTTCCGGCCCTTGTAGAGCCGTGTCCTACAACGGGGAGGAGGGATGAAAAGATCACATGTACATTATACAGTTTTAGCTTTGTTCCCAGAGCTCGAAAATCATTTGTGATCTTTTGAAAAGTATGCCTAGCGGTGTCATTGGTACCTACATGAATCAACATAAGGTGGGGAGGGTGATGGGGCTTTAGGAGCCTGCTGAGCCTCTGAGTGATATGGTGTATTTTTGCCCCCGGGAGGCAGCATGTTTCTCGAGCCATCCCATCCGGTCTGGAAATGATGGCTTCTGTTCCTCTAAGGAGGGAGTCACCTACTACCAAGACCTGTTTCCTTTGAGGATTGACAGGGTCCCTCTTGTGCAAGACAGTGTGTATGTCCCCTGAAGAGTGTTCCAGTTGAAGTGAATCGTGTGGGTGTAAAGTGTTGCCCTCCTCCTCGACATCCCCAGAGCATTCATCCATGACAATCCATTGAGATGCGTCCAAGAGCCCATCACTCTCCCAAGGGTGTTCCTGCTGTGTCTGGTCTACGATTGGGGATGGAGCATTTGCATGGTTACATAAGTGTGAATGTGGTGATGCACTGTCCCCATCAGGGCTATCCCCTGCGCATTGATCAAGAGTGGCCCACTGAGTGGTATCTAAGTAACTGTGGTCCTCCACAAGATGTGTTTCCTGATTGTATGTTAGTGGTGTAAGAATTTGGAATCTGTTGTGTAATTCCAACTGAGCAGAGGAGGTCTGCAGAGGCTGCCTGGTCCTGTGTCTCTTTCTGTGGGTGACATCCTTCCAAGCCTGTGGGTTGTCTACCTTTGAGTTGATCTCCCCATAAAGTTCCTGATCATGGTGGTGTTGGTGTGATGCAGGTTGCAGATCTACAGCAACGTGTTGTGCAGTGTCCAAGAACAGCTCAAGTGCCTGAATGTCCTTAAGGGTCTTAATGCGGGCCTCGAGTTGTTGGATCCTCTGCTCCATCAGAGTCATCTGTTTACACTTGGTGCAGGTGTAGTTGCGGAGCTGTTGTGCAAAGAAGGTGAACATGCCGCAACTTGTGCATGTGGTGGCAAGTATTTGCTGTTGATCCATCTCTTGGTGAGTGAAGTGACCGAGGAGGATTGTGTGTGTTATGGGCAGAATGCTATCTACCTTCCTGTGTGTGTATTTTTAAAGTTGTTTTGTTTATTGTATATACTGTAAGAATGTGTTTTACTGTAGTGGTGGGCGCGAGCGACGCTGGCTCAGAAAGCTTCAACAGGAAGCCAACACTTTCAATAACAATAGCCTTGCCTCACCTTCCAAACAATGGCAGAGCCTTAATTACAGCTAGCCCACACTCAAGAATCAGCCCAGACTCAGGTTTTTAAAGGTAAAGAGTCCAACAAACACAGGTTTTTAAGGCTTTTAAGGCTATCTAAGAAAAGAGTAGGCAATCTAAGAAAAGAGTGCACCCTCTCAGGTTTTAAAGGAAATTTTAGACAGGCCTTACCTAAACCAAGGAGCAAGCTGCTTTCCTGCTTCCTCTCCTCACCTCTGTGTGAACTCTGGCTCAGAAAGCTTCAACAGGAAGCCAACACTTTCAATAACAATAGCCTTGCCTCACCTTCCAAACAATGGCAGAGCCTTAATTACAGCTAGCCCACACTCAAGAATCAGCCCAGACTCAGGTTTTTAAAGGTAAAGAGTCCAACAAACACAGGTTTTTAAGGCTTTTAAGGCTATCTAAGAAAAGAGGCCTCTTCTCCTCCCACCGCCTCCTGCGTTTCTTCAGTGCGGCAGCAGCAGCAGCAGCAGCTATGCAGAGCCACAAGCTGTCTCACTCTGCTGGGCTGGTGCCGGGCCTCAGTGCCTTGCCGGGAAGACCCCTCCTGGCTCTGGCCCTACACGCCAGGATGGGCTTCATGTAGGTACACTGCTGAGCAGGCCTCAACCAGCATCGCTAAAGCCTTAGATGTTAATTCATGTTATGTTTGGGATCAGAAACACAATTTCTCTTCCCTTAGTATGGCAGGAATTATTACTATTACAGTAGAGTCTCACTTATTCAAGCCTTGCTTATCCAAGAGTTTCTGGATTATCCAAGCCATTTTTGTAGTCAATGTTTTCAATATACAGTAGAGTCTCACTTATCCAACATAAACGGGCTGGTAGAACATTGAATAAGCGAATACGTTGGATAACAAGGAGAGATTACGGAGAAGCCTATTAAACATCAAATTAGGTTATGATTTTACAAATTAAGCACCCAAACATCATGTTATACAACAAATTTGACAGAAAAAGTAGTTCAATACACAGTAATGCTATGTAGTAATTACTGCATTTACGAATTTAGCAGCAAAATATCACGATGTATTGAAAACATTGACTACAAAAATGCGTTGGATAATCCAGAATGTTGGATAAGCGAATGTTGGATAAGTGAGACTCTACTGTATCATGATATTTTGGTGCTCAATTTGTAAATACAATAATTACAACATAACATTACTGCATATTGAACTGCTTTTTCTGTCAAATTTGTTGTAAAACATGATGTTTTGGTGCTTAATTTGGAAAATCATAACCTAATTTGATGTTTAATAGGATTTTCCTTAATCCCTCCTTATTATCCAAGATATTCGCTTATCCAAGCTTCTGCTGGCTCGTTTAGCATGGATAAGTGAGACTCTACTGTATTACTGGGTTGCTCTGAGTTTTCTGGGTGGTATCGCCATGTTCCAGAAGCATTCTCTCCTAACATTTCACCCACATCTATGGCAGGCATCCTCACAGGTTGTAAGGTCTGTTGGAAACTAGGCAAGTGGGGTTTGTATATCTGTGAAATGTCCAGGTTGGGAGAAAGAACTCAAATAATTTTGTCTGTCTGAGGCAAGTGTGGATGTTGCAGCTGACCACCTTGATTAGCTTTGAATGGCCTTGCAGCTTCAAAGCCTGGCTGCTTCCTGCCTGGGGGGATTCTTTGTTGGGAGGTGTTAGCTGGCCCTAATTTTTTCATGTCTGGAATTCCCCTGTTTTTTAGTGGTTTTTTTACTGTTCTGATTTTATTTATTTATTTATTTATTTATTTCCCATACTTGTGTCCTGCCCTTCTCACCCCGAAGAGGACTCAGGATGGCCTCACAACTGGCAACAATTCAATGTCCGATTGGGTTTTTTTGGGGGGGGGGGGATTTTGTTCGCCTACACTTGAAAATTACCTTGGGCCGGCCCTGCTAACAATGTATGAGAAATCAGGGAAGTTCAAAAGGAGAAAACAAATGCATATTAAGTAAATGATGGCAATGAAAATACTCTGATTACCACAGAATCCACACAGCATAACAAGCAGGCTAACACCATTTATAACCACAAATACTGACATCATTTAACCACACTGTTCATAGTGCATCACTGCCAATAACAATTGAAGATGATGATACAGAAAAAACATGGGTGCTTTCATAAAAAATAGAATATTCTTTCCAGTCGTTTAGTTATTGCAGTTGTGTTTTGTGCTCTTCCTTGTTTTTCTCAATACAATAAGCAGATGAATAGACAGAAAGATTCCCCAAAGAAGATATATTCCCTTTGAAATGTGGGTAATTTACTGCATTTCATTTCACTTTGTAGTGCAGTTATATGCCTTTACTGAGAAGTAAATCTCACAAGAGTTAAGCTGTAAGGTTTTGTTCCAAGGAAATCATAGTGGTCAGTTTTCAAAATAAAGATCACTTATGATCTGTTCCCAAGTCAAAAATGCTGGGTTTAATGACTCTCTTCTTGATCACAATATTTGCAAGAAAATATCCAACAAATTATAATAATTTTCAGCAATATGTATAGTTTGAGAGAGGGTGCATCCAGACAGCTCAGAAAATGCATGAGCTCCTGCATTTTTACCAAATGATGCCTCAGGTAAAAACGAATTCCTTCAGCACAAAGCAGGAAAACCCTGCGTTGTGCTAAAGCAATTTGACAACTGGAAAGATGCAAGTCTTTCCAGCTGTGAGCGCTGTGTCGATTGGGCCCGAGGATCGCTTTGTGCAACTTCTGGTCCCAATCCACACAGCTGTCTTGGGATTTTTGGGCCTGCAGCAAGGAAATGCTGGCCAGGTAAGTAATTTTTTCTTTTTAAGGCTTTGCTGGCGGGTTTTCTTTTGTATTCGGGTGTCCTGCCAGAGGGTCCAGCAGTGCTTTTGGACCCCCCAGAAAAACACAAGCTTTCTGGGGCATGTGAAGACTGTAATGCAGGATCAATCGAATTTTTAAAACCCTATTGGATGCGCATTAAAGTCCTGTCTGGAACCACCCAGAGAAAAAGAAAGGAAAGGAAAGGAATATTTCTGCTCCCCAAATAAACTATGGTGTGGAAATGGCTAAAAATGGTTTCATTACCATTAAGGATTAATACAGATTTGTATTCAATATCAGTTCAAACATTATGGTGGAGCTATTTTGAGCTCATGCTTTCCTTTGATAAAAGTTGTCTCCACATTAGAGCAATACAAATATAGGAAGCTGCTTTTTACTGTGTTGGGTTATTGTTTCCTTCCACCCAGAGGCCTGAAATCATTTGTGTTATGGGTACTTTGCTCATGTAAAAAATGGGCTCTTTCTTCGTACATGTCATCCCAGCTGAGCTAAGATTTTAAAATACGTGAGAAATCACAGAAATAAGAACAGGCACAGTTACATCTATACAGTGTGTGATAATAGGCTAATAGCTCATAAGTTACATATTTCACATAGAACCCCAGAATGAAAAGCCTTTATTGTGGAAGAAGAAGTGCAGCGGATTTATGATCAGCAGGCAAGATAACATTAGTAATCTCCATTGAAAAAAGGAGATGGGACCCATCTACAATGAGCATTTAATGCAGTTTCACACCAGTATAGAAGAAAGAAGTTTCACTGTGCAGATGATTACATAAGAAATCCTGGAACTAGTTTAAGGCCCGGATGCTGACAAACCACAGAGCCCTGATGCGCATTAAGGGCTTTCTTTCACATGCTTTTGTGGGAGTTTATTATCTGGCTGCTGCAGTTCCATGCTAGATTTGAACTGCATTAAATGAACAGTTTGCATTTCAAATTGTTTCAAAGCTTTTATGAAAATGTGTACACATTTTGTGTGCGTAAAAGTTTTTACACAATTTTTATACCTCATGTCCTGTCAGATAAATTGTTTGGCAAGCAGTTTACCCTAATATGGGTCTTGTGTGTTATTTCCCAAAATATACACATTTTGTATGCAATTAATTTGGTGTCCTGTAAAAATCAATGCATAATGATGTTTTTGTTTGTGTGTTCATTTAGCATATGGCAATTTGGTCAGTACATATTCAGTTGCAAACCAAACATTTGTCCTATGGACTGGAGAATTCTGGATGTTGTACTCCAGACAATAACTTCTACAAACTCTGTGGTTATGAAAGCTTTTAGGCTGACAAGGGAATTCCAGAAACTGTCAAGTTGAAAATAACTTTTCTGGGCTCTGATCACTAAGCCAACCAAACCAATTGAGTTTGAATGTCAAATTGTACAACTACATTGTATTGTCCTTTCCCAAGATATTGGATCATACCTGCTGTAAAATGTTTTCCTCTGTATCATCTATGAATTATATTCTAAATGTCTCCACAGATAACACAATATCACTTATGATTTCTGGGTGGCAGACATTATATCATTATATCTCAATAAAATGCATGTGAAAATAGTTGAAACAGCAATGGAACACAAATCCCCCCCCCCCCCCGCCCCAAACAAAACAGATATTTTCAGATGCAGGATTCACCTGCTTTTTATTAGAAATATGATTCTACAAGTCAGCCTAGGAGGAGGTCAGGATATGATTTCTCCCTTCTGATATTTATTACTAATCTTCTCTCACATTTCATCAGTCAGCATTTGTAACCTGAGCTGCAGACATTTTGCTCCTATTTTCTTTCTTACAAGTAGGAAATTCCATTTATAGAATAAATTTGTAAACAATTCACTTCATGTTTCATAAAACATTATCATGATTTTATTTTACTTCTTCCAGGTGACAAAAAGTTGAGCTGCATATATTTCCTTGGCATAATGGAAAAGCAAACCGACCTCAGACAGATCATCAGCCAGAAGAGGACTTTTACTTTTTAAATTAAAAAAATATGACTTCAAGACAGTTGGATAAGGTTTTCCATTGTGAAAATGATCTCAGTAAAATGCTCCATCTGCTCTCAAAACTATGCTATTTATATGTCAAATCAATAATGCATGCTTCCTTCTTTTCTCCTGTTCCATTGTGTCCATTTTTGTAACCTGCTGCCAAGTGCATTTTTAAAAGTGAAAATTGCTTGTTTCCTGAATTAAGATAACAATTTATTTATTAAAAGAGCATTTCCTGGGAAAATGAACTAGCACCAACAAGTCTGATGTCCCAGTGTTTATGTTATGTTGGAGAGTAGTGCAGTTCCTGGCTTTGGATGGAAAATGTGAAAATTATAGGTGGAAAGTGAGGTGTTTTGTATCAATAAAAGAAGGTAAAGGTTTCCCCTGACGTTAAGTCCAGTCGTGACCGACTCTGGGAGTTGGTGCTCATCTCCATTTCTAAGCCGAAGAGCCAGTGTTGTCCATAGACATCTCCAGGTCATGTGGCCGGCATGACTGCATGGAGCGCCGTTACCTTCCCGCCGGAGTGGTACCTATTGATGTACTCACATTTGCATGTTTTCGAACTGCTAGGTTGGCAGGAACTGGGAGCTCATTCCGCTCCCGGGATTTGAACCTGGGACCTTTTGGTCCGCAAGTTCAGCAGCTCAGCGCTTTAACACACTGTGCCACCAGGGGCCCCTTTTGTATCAATAGAAACAATTAATATAAAATGAAAGCAATGAAGAGTGCAGCACAGAGAGACAGGAACTGAAGTGATGAAATGTTTAAGACAAAATTTAATGAAGAAAGGTAATAAACAAAGGCAGAAGGTATATATTTCAGAGCCATGGATCTCAGCAGAGCAGGGAAGAAGAAATATCTACCAGTTATAGACTAGCAATAGATTATTTTGTAAAATTATTGTAAAAAGAAGAATTTGTTGTTATGCGTTTTTAATTTGACCCTAGCTTATAGTGCCTCTGTCCTGTTTTTCTAGGCAAGGTTTATTCACAAGAATTTTGTCATTGTCTTCCTCCAAGGCAAAGAGCTTGTGACTTGCTCAATGGTTTTCCATGGCTGAGCAGAAATTCAATACAGGTGAAGAACACCAGAGTCCCAGTCTAATACTGAAACCACTATTTGTGGTTTATTTGTTCAGTCACTTCCGACTCTCCATGACCTCATGGACCAGCCCATACCAGAGCTCCGTGTTGGCCATCACCACCCTCAGCTCATTCAATGTCAAGCCAGTCACTTCAAGGATAGCATCCATCCATCTTGCCCTTGGTTGGCCCCACTTCCTTTTTCCTTCCATTTTCCCAGCATCATTATCTTCTCCAAGCTTTCCTGTCTTCTCATTATGTGGCCAAAGTACTTCAGCTTTGCCTCTAATATCCTTCCCTCCAGTGAGCAGTCGGGCTTTATTTCCTGGAGTATGGACTCGTTTGATCTTGCATTCAAGGCACTCTCAGAATTTTCCTCCAACACCACAGCTCAAAGGCATCTATCTACCTTCACTCAGCCTTCTATACCATACCTTTAAGAAGAGTACTAAATAAAAATTTGGCAGCAAGGTAGAGGGCGCACATTTGGAAATGCAGTAATGGTATCTTTATCATATACCCGACCAGCTCAGATTACTAAATTCCCCCTACTACTATATTTTCCAAATTTAGCAAGGAAAAAATAATTTCTCAAAATCAGTAATGGATAGAAATGGAAAGGTTTAGGGATTGGGATACAAATGGGTCCCAGTAAACTCTACAGATAGAAGTGGATCAATGTTGATTAATTTCTTCCTGGTAGTGATAGTAATCTCGGTTTGAATCAAAATGGTCCTGGGACAAAACAAAAACAAATTCTGCTGGCTAGGTTTGTCCCATCACTAGGGAAATAACTATAGGGGCAAAATATCATTCGGAGTAAGAATACTGCTCCCTGTGAATTTTTCTTTCATTTTCCAAGTTTTTAGTATGACATAGAATGAAACATTGAAAATTATTCATATCCATATCCTTTCTACTTGTTCACATTCACTTGGGGATTTTGACTGTCACTTTGCTACAGGTGGCTAAACTGTATTTCCAAATCTCTATCAGTGCTAGAAATTTGAGGACTAGAGAGAAGTGTTATTTGGGGTGCCAAAATTCCTATTTGGAAGGCAATGAACTCATCCCCCCCCCCACAAACCAGAGCTGTACCCCTGCCTCCACCAATTTCTTTATTCTCTAAGGGTCCTTCCAGACAGGTCCTATATTCCAGGATCTGATCCCCCCCCCCCCCCCATATCAACTATTTACTGTCCTTGCTTTGACTAAATTCAGATAAGTTCAGCCAGTAGCTGCCAAAAGCCCATCTTGATTATAAAGCTACTTGGAAACAAAGGAGGGGGTTCCAAATTTAGTGGTCCAGCATGATTACTCTCTCCATTATCCCATCACTATTGGGAATGATCTGTTCATCCTGGATTGACACTTCCTAGGATGATGTTTCCAATTATCCCAAGATAGGTTTGTAGCCAGCAAGGTGTTCCAGAAGAATTAAAGTGGTCACAGCTTGCTTTCCTTTTCTTTAAAATTTGAATAATGATTCAGGACCCTTCTAGACAGGCCTTATATCCCAGGATCTGATCCCAGGTTTTCTGCTTTAAACTGGATTATATGAGTCCACACTGCCAGATAATCTGTGATAAACAGAAAAACCTGGCATCAGATCCTGGGATATAGGGCCTGTTTGGAAGGGCCCTAAGTCATATAATTCTGATTCTGTCTTCTGAGTATAAGTTATCCCTCCCAATTTGGTGTCACCCAAAAACTTGATAAGCATGCCCTCTAAAACTTCATCTAAGTCATTAAGAAAGATGTTGAACAGCACCAGGCCTAAGACAGAACCTTGCGGCACCCCATTGGTCACTCCTTTCCAGGATGAAGAGGAACCATGGTAAATAGAGTAACCTTTTGTATTCTCTGGCCCAAATTTTACTAGTTTGAACATAATGGGGGACCTTGTCAAAGAACTTACTAAAATCAAGATATGCTACACCCACAGCGTTCCCTACATCTACCAAGCTTGTAACCTTTTTGAAAAAGAGATAAGATCAGTCTGGCAAGACTTGCTTTTGAGAATTAAGAGTCAAGAGAATTACATTTTCTTTTGAGATCTTTTTGTGTTTCAGTACTCATCTTTCCTGCCATACACCAAAGATCTTGGGATAATTAACAGTTTAAACAAAAAAATTTATACCTCAGTTCTAAATTTCTATGTGGCCATGTGAATGACTAATATTTCAAAATATTATTCCAAATGTGCTTTATCAGACAGCCTGAAAAATGAGCCCCAAACAGTTGGCCTTCACTGCGAATTTTCCTAACCTACACTGCCAATAGATTACAATTACATAGAAATGTTCAGCTCATCCATTGCTTAATGAAGAGGTTAGTGTCAATGTCACTGAGACAAACTTTAAGATTTTACAAGACAATTACATTCCCTTTATTAGAAGAGTGTACTCTACTTGAACAAAAATTATAACTATACTTTCCTTCAAAGTATTGTCGTCTTTTCACAGAATGGGCACCTCATTCCAAGGTTCAGTGTTCTTCACCTGTATGAAGGTAACTTTAAATCTTTGACCTTTTTCATTTGTTTTCTATACAGGGTGACAATTGTAAATGAAAGGCCATATCAGGGCACCACTCAGGCTCAACACTGTGTGTGTGGGAGAGGGGGGAGAGACTGGAAAAGAAATTTTGCCACCTAGCCTTTTCTTAACAAGAGAAGTCCTGCTGTAGCAATAATTAACTAAGAAACTTGGTAAAAATAAATTAAAAAACGTTGGAGATTAGGTCACAGCCCATGGCCTAGTGATGAGCCACTGAGTCATTACAGCAACTGGAAGACTAGTTTGCACCATTGGGTTTTTCACAAGTTACTCTAAATATTGTATGACAAAGAATCCAGTCCTATCAATAAGCAAAGAAAATTGGTTGCCTCAGGCAGCAAATGCTGAGAAAGAGCTGTAGGGTGTTGAAGACCCATGTGCTAAGTGCAGTCTTTTACTCCTAAATGAACCTGCTGCCTTCAAGTGTGGTAAAGGGTACTCTCTCACCATTGGTTTTTAAGAAAGATTCAATTGTCAACCCAAATTTTTTCACAGGGAAGAAGTGGCATCATCTTATTTTTATCTCAGAGAAGCAAATGCATTGAGTCATCCATCTGTGCCAACCAATAAAAGATGCCATATGGGTGCAACTACTCCAGTTGATGTTGTTGTGATGGAAACAATTGTCATGTCTGAGAACTAGTTGAGATTATTATGTATAACCTTCAGAATCACTGGCAAAATTGCTAGGAAATATTAAAAGCAAGGTATAATTGCAGTTATGCCTTGCTGGCAAGCTACCCATAATCAATTAGTTGGCCACCATGTGAATAGCATTTTGGATTGTATAGATCTTGGGTCTCATCTTATAGAACGGCATTTAACCACAGAAATAGAAAAAAGAGACTCTGTTAGAAATGACTTATCTTTCTAATATCCAGAGATTAATACACCCCACATAGGGCTGCCAGTACTGAGACAACTGTCCTTCTTTCATATATATACAGTAGTAATGTTTCATGATAGACTTACAACAGACAAGAAAAAACTTCTCAACTTCTCCTATTTGCCATACACAGATCTTTATATCATTGTAAACCATCACATTTGTCTTCTGTGGCTAGATCACAATGTAGGAGTCCCTTAGAGCCCTGTCATGTAGGATCTGGTAGGAACCATAAGAGCCTTGTATGAGCAGTTTTCAAAACCCCCAAACGAACCCTAAAGTGCTGTTCTCTTACATAGCCTGACCAAGTATCGCATTATTACACAAGAGGAGTGGAAATATGTCATCTTCCAGTTGTTGAACTATACCTCTTACTGGTCCTATCCAACATAGTAAAGTGAGAGATGATGGAGCGGCTGCCCAATGACATCTGAAGCACCTGAACCTCATCACACTAGAGCTTGGATCCACTTTAAATCCACTTTAGGGAGGGGGCTTTAAACAGTTCAGCCAGACAGGTCATGGGCCTCACCAATCTACAAACTCCAGAATTCTGCAGGAGGCAGAAAACGGATTTAAAGTTGATTCATGCTCTAGTGCAGTGGTTCTCAACCTGGGGTCTCCAGATGTTTTTAGCCGTCAACTCTCAGAAATCCTAATAGCTGGTAAACTGACTGGGATTTCTGGGAGTTGTAGGCCAAAAACATCTGGGGTCCCCAGGTTGAGAACCACTGCTCTAGTGTGATAAGGCAGAAACATGTCCCATCCCTGATATGAGAACTCCACAACCTGGAAGTAGAAGCTCTGTGTTTGTAACACATGTACCCAGTCCTTTTTTGTACAACTGATTCACTACTTGCTGCATGAGTTTCATTCATATGACTGAACTAGTTGCTCGCAGAGGTTGACAGTAAGAAAAACCACACTGGATTCATTTGGTCATTTGACCTGATCCTATAATTAACACAAGTGTTCATCTAACTGTGGGGAGCAGGGAGCCTACATTTATTCTCTTTTTCTCTCTCTTTTAGAAACAAAGTCAAAGGTGGCTGTGTTTCCAGTCAGAATCTGGCAATGGAATCAAGCAGCTGTTCAGAAACTTCCAAAAGTGCAACAAATGGAACTGATGGAGTTAATGGGCTTGGCCTCATGACAGTGACTCATGTTGAGCCACAGTCACTTAGGGGAAACAATCCCAGCCTTTTAGTTGAATTTCATCTCAATGGAAAGGGCTTGCAAGGCTATCTGTTGAGTCTGGAGTCTGTGCTGAGCATAAGACATTGCAGATATGAGTTGCATCTATCAGCTCTGTGGGTCTCAGTTTGCAGGAAGGGTGTCTAAGGGTTTTTCCACCCCATCTGCATGAGTGCAGCAATCAAAAATTCAAACAGGAGCAGCTGCTGAGTACTTAAAATAACAGGGGAGCCATTCATATCTTCCTTGAGATAGTCAAGTCAACACAAGCTGGATGTTTGGAACATGAAGCCAGCCTTAAAAAATGTGGCTTAGGAATGGGAGGATGAGCACTTCTTCCAGTAAGTCAAGTTCAGCAAAGGTGATCTGGCTTACGTTTAGATCCACGATGAATGCTGTGATTTACTAACAAACCAGGGAATTTCAGAGTTGCAGTTAAAGTCAACATTTAAAAATCCTCCTTTCCCACAGAATCACCTAAATCAGGCATGAGCAGTTTTGGGCAGCTTACCGGCTGTTAGGAATTGTGGGAGTTGAAGTCCAAAACACCTGGAGGGCCCAAGTTTGTCCATGCCTGACCTAAATGCTGACCCGTACCACTTTCCTGTGCAATTGCTGGTAGGGACCAGTCTCTCTCTCTTTTGAGAGAGAGAGTTCATAGCTTGCTTATTAGTAGTGCTTTTGTCTACCAGCGTTCCAAGAAGATAACTCTCACTTTCTCCCAACAAGAAATGAAATCATACCAAGAATAATTGAAATTGGTGAAGAGAGATAATAGCCCCCCATTAATTTAATCAGAATATTTTCTTTTCTTTTTCATCTTGCGTTTAATAGTCTGCAAGGTAAATCTGTAAATGTAAGCAGATTTATATTTGTAAACTAGACACGGTATAAATATTTTTTATTGAAAGGAAAAACATTCTTTTTTCATTAAAAGACAATCCCCTACGGGTATCAAATGCAACTTGCACTTTTCCACCCTTGTTGCAGTTGTGATCGATTGTAATGTCAGGGGCATTACAAAAGTTTAACTCTGATGCTCATGCCATGTTGGATGCCAACATGGTCGGTTGCACTGGCAACCAGATGAGCCCTGAGATACTTAGCCTTCCATCAGGACTGTCAATTTCACGCTGTCATAGTTGCAGAATTGCTGAGAGAACAACTGTAACATCGGTACATATATTGCATCACATACATACGTGTGTCTGTGCTCACACAGAAGCCCTATCTATAAAAGCCACAAGTTAATATTCAGCAGAGAAGTCGCGGCAGACTGGGTTTTTTTATTCACCAGGAAAAACATTCCCTATTGGCAGTTGAATAGACAATCTCTCAGGGGA
The DNA here is from genome assembly GCF_035594765.1 of Anolis carolinensis. Lineage (NCBI taxonomy): Eukaryota > Metazoa > Chordata > Lepidosauria > Squamata > Anolidae > Anolis > Anolis carolinensis. Next base: position 77,101,657 of record NC_085843.1, on the reverse strand, counting down.
CCAATTATTCTATTTTGTGCTGTACAAACTGCAGTAGCTGGCTGCCAGCTCTCCTGGGAGCAACTCCATTGGGCTACACTAACAGAGGCCAGCCTGATACTCAAGACACAAGTTGTTCCTCATGTCAAAACTGCTGCTAATGACACAATTAACTAGCTGGGGACTACTGAGAAGCTCTTAATTAGGTAAACACTGCTCTGTGAGAAATGATTGCCCGCCTTGAAGCATCCTGGTGCATGTCAGTTTGTTAGGAGGTGAAGCCTCCATGTGGAAATAAAGTTCTTTCCTTCAAGGTTGGATTAAGGGGCTAAAGCACTAACCACATTGGCAAATCTCCTCACATCACTATCAACATAAGACTAAGTTCGTTGTGAATAGGTAGAAACACTCTCCTGTCTTTCTGGGGCACTGCAGACGTAATTTCTGTCTGTTAAGCAAGATCCTCAAGGAGATAAAAGCCTTAACAAGCAGTTCTATGTGTTTGGATCAACCTAGATCAGTGGTTCTCGGCCTGTGTGTCCCCAGATATTTTGGTTTTCAACTCCCAGAAATCCTAACAGCTGGTAAACTGGCTTGAATTTCTGGGAGTTGTAGGCCAAAACACCTGGGGACCCACAGAGTGAGAACCACTGACCTAGATGAAGACTATAATGAAATGGCTCTAGAAGCTGTGTTAAGGCTTATCTACACTGCTACATAATGGAGTTTGAAACTCCATTATATAGTCAGCATAGACTCATACATTGCAGTGTAGATGTGGCCCTACTTTTGCCGATGCTGTGATAGCTCTCAGCTGGTGCAGCAAGAGAGGTGGTAAGCTGGGCACCTCTTTTTACAACACTTCCTGACATTTATGGAGAGAAAAAATGTGCCAAGACTCCAACTGAACTTCCTTTCAACTGGGTTTCCTGACTGTTGGAGACTCTAGATGGAATCCTATGTAGCCTTTACATATACATAAGCAACATAGTTTTGGTGTTATGTAGTGAATCCTGGATGGAAAGCCTCCCCTCCCGCATATCAACTTACTGTAAAGCAGCTACTGTAATTGACAGGTGTCTACTGCCCTGTTATTCAGAAAGCAGCTAGCTACTGTTCCTATCCACTCCTGAGAGGGATCTCTGGTATGAAGGACACCTGACAAAGTTCCTCCTTTTGTCAGAGATGTTTCTGTGAGATGGAAGTGGAAGCAACAGTCAGCTGTGCCCTGAATGACAGAAGTACAGATCACAGTTGATCACAGTGGCTGTTGCCTGATGAGTAGGGAATGGGGAATTTTTAAAGCCCTAAACTATGTAAGGATCATGAATTCAAAACAGACATGAATGCATAAATCCAGATTATGCATTCATAACTGCTATACAAGAATCTGGCCCTTATTTCAATACTTGGGAAAAAATAATAGCTAATATTCTTTCCACTCCTATTAGTATCCCTTTATCATCTGTTTGGTAGCAAGCACTGGTGGATAATAATTTCCAGTTTGAGGAGTGTTGCCTCTTTGAAAGATGGTAGTTCTAATACTTTGAATGCCTCCTCAAAAATAAGAGATAGAAAAATCTATTTATTGGGGTTCTCTAAAACTTATACAGTTTAAACTGCACTTTTTAATGTCCTACTTGTTATTACTACTTTTTGCCCATGAACTACCAACCTTTAAGCTACATCATTGGGAAGAAGCAAAATGAAACCTTGTCGATTTCATTCACAACATTTGTATATGCCAGACTAGATATTTTAAATTAGTGGTCTCTGGATTTTATGCAGAGCTGATGGAACTAAAATGTTTGACTCAGGAAAAAAGAAATTTGTTTTGTTCCAAGAGCTGATTGCAAGGCAAAGGAGTTATTTCTCCTTCAAAATTAAAATCCCAAGAATAATGCTAAGGAGTTTTAGCATACAGGCAGTCCCCGAGTTACAAACATCCGACTTACAAATGACTCATACTTAAGAACAGAGGAGAGACATCAGGAAGTGAGAGAAATCTACTCCTAGGAAGGGAAATTCACTCCTGAAATAGTTATCATGGCAAAAGATGTCTCAACTGAAGCTTTATCACCAATCCTTGTTTTCACAACAAGCTATTTTTTCCAAAATCTAATTATAACATGGACAGAAAGTGTGGTGAAATCTTCTGATCAAAGGCACAGACAGCAAAACAAACACCACAAGGGTATTAATTCCATGTTATCCAAAGCTAATCTATATATATAAAAGAGTGATGGCATCACGGCAATTCATAAAACAACAAAAGTACAGGCCCCCCAACCTCAAAATTTGACAACACAACCCATCATCCACGCCTCAAGGTTGATACAACAAAAAGAAAAGAAAAATAAAGTCCTAATTAGAGGGAGAGCAATAATTTTTTTTATCCAATTGCTGCCAGTTTAGAGGGCTAATCTCTGCCCACTTGGTTGCCTAGCAACCAAGGGACAGCCAGGTTTCAGTTAGGGGGCAGGCAGATTTAGGCCTCACTTAGGCTTCTTCCACAGATTATCTAATTTTCACTGGATTATATGGCAGTGTAGACTCAAGGCCCTTCCACACAGCTATATAACCCATTTATAATCTTATATTATCTGCTTTGCACTGGATTATCTTGACTCCACACTACCATATAATCCACTTCAGTGTGCATTTTATACAGCTGTGAAGAAGGGGCCTCAGATAATCCAGTTCTGAGCAGATAATATAAGATTAGAAATATACAGTAGAGTCTCACTTATCCAATGTAAACAGGCCGGCAGGATAAGTGAATATGTTGGATAATAAGAAGGGATTCAGGAAAAGCCAATTAAACATCAAATTAGGTAATCGTTATACAAATTAAGCACCAAAACATCATATTATACAACAAATTTGACAGAAAAAGTAGTTCCATGCGCAGTAATGCTATGTAGTATTTACAGTAGAGTCTCACTTATCCAACACTCGCTTATCCAACGTTCTGGATTATCCAACACATTTTTGTAGTCAATGCTTTCAATATATCGTGATATTTTGGTGCTAAATTCATAAATACAGTAATTACTATATAGCATTACTGTGTACTGAACTACTTTTTCTGACAAATTTGTTGTCTAACATGATGTTTTGGTGCTTAATTTGTAAAATCATAACTTAATTTGATGTTTAATAGGGTTATCCTTAATTCCTCATTATCCAACATATTCGCTTATCCAACGTTCTGCCGGCCTGTGTATGTTGGATAAGTGAGACTCTACTGTACTGTAGTTACAAATTTACCACTAAAATATCACAATGAATTTAAAACACTGACTACAAAAGCATTGATTATGAAAAGGCAGACTGCTTGGATAATCCAGAACATTGTATAAGCGAATGTTGGATAAGTGAGATTCTTCTTTAATATGAAATAATTACTGGGATAGAATAATGCAGAACAATATAATCTCTAAAACCAGGACAGTAAATAAACAGGGGAATTCCACACAGGAAACAATCAGGGCCAGCTAACACCTCCCAACAAAGTATTCCCATCATCAAAGTCTGGCAAATCCTGTTTTCTCAGGGCCACAGACAGTAGAAGCACATAAAATATCGCAAACAACACCACTCTGAAAACAAGGGAATTCCAGACAGGAAACAATCAGGGCCAGCTAACACCTCCCAACAAAGTATTCCCATCATCAAAGTCTGGAAAATCCTCTGTTTTCTCAGGGCCACAGAGAGTAGAAGCACATAAAATATCGCAAACAACATCACTCTGAAAACAAGGGTATTCCAGACAGGAAACAATCAGGGCCAGCTAACACCTCCCAACAAAGTATTCCCATCATCAAAGTCTGGAAAATCCTCTGTTTTCTCAGGGCCACAGACAGTAGAAGCACATAAAATATCGCAAACAACACCACTCTGAAAACAAGGGAATTCCAGACAGGAAACAATCAGGGCCAGCTAACACCTCCCAACAAAAAGTTCACTCAGGGAGGAAACAGCCAGGCTTTAAAGCTGCAAGGCCATTACATCCTAATCATTTTTCCTAATTGCAGCATTTATACTTGCCTCCAACAAACAAAAAAAAAACCAATCAGAAATATTGAATATTCACAACCTTTAGGAAATAATATCCCCTGATGGCACAGCGTGTTAAAGCGCTGAGCTGCTGAACTTCTGGACTGAAAGGCCACAGGTTTGAATTGGGGGAGCGGAGAGAGCCCCCACTGTTAGCTCCAGCTTCTGCCAACCCAGAAGTTCGAAAACATGCAAATGTGAGTGCATCAATAGGTACTGCTCCGGCGGGAAGGTAACGCCGCTCCATGTAGTCATCCCACATGACCTTGGAGGAGTCTACGGACAACGCCGGCTCTTCGGCTTAGAAATGGAGATGAGCACCAACCTCCAGAGTAAGACACGACTGGACTTAATGTCTGGGGAAAACCTTTACCCTTGACCTTAACTACCACCAATTCCTCAATACTTTATTTCCCATACCACCATACTTCGCCACAGCAACGCGTGGCCGGGCACAGCTAGTTAATATATATTTGTGGCTGGAGTTACATTTAAAAATGTACCTGTACCAACTTACAAACAATTTTCATTTAAGAACTAACAGAACCTATCTTGTTCATAACTGGGGGACTGCCTATATATTGTGGTGATGATGATGATGATGATGATGATGATGATGATGATGATGATGATGATGATGATGGCAGAAAAAAGCTTCAATTGCTTTTTCCATATTTTCTCAGTTACCTGATAATGCAAAACTAGTTTTTTTCTGACTTCCATAGCCCACATCTCAAACAGCGTGGCTATGAAAGTTTTAGGTGAAAAGGTAGCTTTTTCATCCTCTGGTATCATCATCGTGTTTAGACTGCCTTTTAGGTAGACAGACAAAATAAGCATTCAGACTAACCTTTTCTGAGGAAAGACTTTTCAGTAAGCAATAAACAATGCCCTTAGTAATTCTTTGCAATCTATTACTCTCCTGTTAATTCTAGTATTGCCTGTTATTGCCAATTTGCTGCACTTCTGAACATCTCTTTTGTTTTTGCATACAAACTTTATAGAAGAAAACTCCAAGGAAAAACTGCCTTTTTTTGTCTGAGCCAAACCACAGAGAAAATGATGGGGGTGGGAGGGAACTAAATGGCTGAAATGCATGTTAATTAAGAGTTGTGATCAAGAAAGGAAATTGTAGTTGAAGAGAATGGATCTTTTGCAAGTCATTCCAAATCCATCATTTCATTGATTTGAGTGGCTCCCAAACCAAAATAGACCAACTGTGTGTTCTTTCCTTTCCAAGGTTAAGGAAGACAGGCTGTTCCGGGATCTTCTTCATTTTCTGGATGACTGCAAATTTTTTAAAAGAAGTTACTAAGTTGGTGATAGAAATATATGAGCAGGGATGTTCAATATTACCTCCATCTGTCTCCAAATGCAGCAAGAAAGTGTTAAGCAATTTTTGGAAAGTGCCAGCTAGCTGCCTTTTTAGATTTAAGGACCTTATCTTATTTAAATCTCTTCCCCCCCCCCCCTGTTTTCTTTCCACTTTTGTACACTGTCAAAACGGAGTCCCATGGAGGCCATCCCATGATGCACGACCACTTCTGGTGACTGCCTGTGGGACTCTGTCTTGCCAGCATGCCACAATGGAGAAAAGACTCAATTTTCAAGAGTCAGATGTTATCTGACTCCTGATTGAAGAAAGAGGGAAAATGAGGGAAAGTGGGAAGAAGACAGGGAAAGGAGATCAAGTGGCTGGCCATCCCAAAGATAGACCTTGCCAGGGTAAGACGAGTCCCCATTCTTCAAAACACTTTCCTCTGCTTTCCTCCACTTCTCTCCCACCCATGAGATAATGTCCAAAGAGAAAATTTTTTTTTCAACAGGAGGTTATCCAGAATTTTATTTTTGCCATACTTCATGTTAGAGAAGACCTCTTCTGGACAGGAAATGGATCTAAAGGGGTAACGAATGGCCTTGGGACATCAATGAGGTATTCTGGGGCAAACAACAACAGCACACTCTTTCTTTTATGAAATGCAGCAGAGACAGTGGTCTCCATTGTCCCCTGAAGGAGCAATAATTTCTAAAATCTGATAGTTGCCTTGCCTACCACTATCCTAGAGGTAAAATAGTGATTGGCATTAGCCTATTGAAACATATGCAAATATAAGTCCATGCCACGATTGTTGGTGGGGAATGGATGAAATTGGAGAAACTTGTGGCTGTGTTCCCTTAGCCAGACATAAACTGATAACATCATTCTAGTAGGTTTCTGAAAGTCCCTGTGAGTCTGAATGGAAAATGTTCTCAAGTGGTAGTGGGCACTTCTTCAGTCCCCTCTGCTTTCTGCCAGGAGAGGAATGCCCATGGAAGGGTCTATCATAAAAGTGATTTCTAGACATATTATCATGAAACCATAGTTGAATTCTACATACTGAACTTTTATACTACCCTCAACCATGTAGTATGTCATCTTAACATTGGTGTTACATGATTAGAACTCAACATGCCACCCCTGTGGTCCATGGGAGAAGTCCCAGTAGTCACGGAAAAGATTGGATCTTGTTCACCTGGACAAGATCCTTGGAGCTGTGAGGGCGACCACTTGTGCCAAGGATCCTTGCCCTTCTTGGCTTATAAAATCGGCCAGAGGAGGATTGGGAGATTGGTTTGTGAGTATAATTAATGCCTCTCTGGTTCAAGGCAAATTTCCATCTGCCCTAAAACAGGCTATAGTGAGGCCAATTTTGAAGAAAGCCTCCCTTGATTTGACCATCCTAAATAACTACAGACCAATCTCGAATCTTCCTTTTTTGGGCAAGGTCCTGGAGGGGGTGGTTGCCTCTCAGCTCTAGGGGTTCTTGGATGACACTGATTTTCTGGGTCCATCGCAGTCCGGCTTTAGACCTGGGCACAGTACCGAGACAGCTTTGGTCGCCTTGGTAGATAACCTCCGCAGGGAGCTGAACAGGGGGAGTGTGACCCTGCTGGTTCTCTTGGACATGTCAGCGGCTTTTGATACCGTCGACCATGGTATCCTTCTGGGACGGCTCTCCGGGATGGGCCTTGGGGGTTCTGCTCTGCAGTGGCTCCAGTCCTTCCTGGAGGGCCGATCCCAGTTGGTGAAGCTGGGGGACACCTGCTCGGACCCCTGGCCATTGACCTGTGGGGTCCTGCAAGGTTCCATTCTGTCCCCCATGCTTTTTAACATCTACATGAAACCGCTGGGAGAGGTCATCCAGAGTTTTGGAGTACGGTGCCATCTCTACGCGGATGACACCCAACTCTACTACTCTTTTCCACCAAACTTCAAGGAAGCCCCTTGGATACTGGACCAGTGCTTGGCGGCTGTGATGGGCTGGATGAGGGCGAACAAGCTGAAACTTAATCCTGATAAGACAGAGGTCCTCCAGGTCAGTCGCATGTCTGATCGGGGTATTGGGTGGCAACCTGTGCTTGACGGGGTCACACTCCCCCTGAAGGCGCAGGTCGGCAGCTTGGGAGTCCTCCTGGATTCGGGGCTGATGTTTGAGGCTCAGGTGTCGGCGGTGGCCGGGAGGGCCTTTGCACAACTAAAACTTGTACGCCAGCTGCAACCATACCTCGTGAAGTCTGATCTGGCTATGGTGGTCCATGCCTTAGTTACCTCTAGATTGGATTATTGCAATGCACTCTACGTGGGGCTGCCTTTGAAGACGGCCCGGAAACTCCAACTAGTTCAGCGGGCGGCAGCCAGGTTCCTAACAGGAGCGAATTACAGGGAGCGGTCTATGCCCCTGTTCAAGGAGCTGCACTGGCTGCCGTTCACCTTCCGGACCCAATTCAAGGTGCAGGTGCTGACCTACAAAGCCCTGAATGGTTTGGGACCCACTTACCTTTCTGACCGCATCTCCCCCTACGAACCCGCACAATCTCTTCGTTCATCAGGGGAGGCCCTCCTCTCACTTCCGCCTCCGTCACAAGCGCGGTTGGTGGGGACGAGGGAGAGGGTCTTCTCCGTGGTGGCCCCCCGGCTGTGGAACGCGCTCCCCAGGGAAATTGGGCAAGCTGCCACCTTGGAAGTGTTCAGGAAGAGCCTGAAAACCTGGCTCTTCAAACAGGCCTTTGAAGAAGTACCGCCCACTGTATACTAAACCCTGGTACTAGCGGGTTCTTCTGACCAGTTGTACCTCTTGGTTAACTCCTTGACATAGCCTCAGAGTTCACCCCAGTCTAAGGCTCTTCCCATGACCTTGTAGCACCTTAACTTTCTTCTTGTTTACAAGTTCCACTCAGTGCACTTTGCCCAGCTCATTTTATGTTTTTATTGCTGTGTTTCCCAAGTGTTTTATAATGATTGTGATTTTTAATGCCTTTTAAATTTATTTGTGTGTTTTTGTATTTGATATTATTGTATGTTGGTTTTATATCTATAAGCCTCCCCGAGTCCCTCTGGGGAGATGGTGGCAGCAGGGACGTAGCCAGAAAAAAATTTCGGGAGGGGTTTTGAAAATTTGGGGGGGGGGGTTTGAACCCCTAGCACACACCCCTCCTCACCACAAACCTGCCAATATCTGCTTGAGATAGTGCCTGGAGGGACTCTTAATGTTTTGCGTCTTATAGACTTAGCATAGGGATTTGGTTAACCAGTTAAAATTCATGAGTAAACCAGATTTTTTTTATAACCTGAAAAATTTCGGGGGGGGGGGTTGAACCCCTAAAACCACCCCCTCGCTACAGGCCTGGGTGGCGGGGTATAAAAATAAAATTATTATTATTATATTATTATTGGATCTCCTCCTCCAAGAAAGCGATAAACTCTGATCTCAGGGCTCCACTAAATGGCATCATGGAAGCTTCCAGTGTTCACCTCTCTAACACTGGATTCCTTTTAAGGAAGAGATAAAAAAAGGGGAAATTGGAGTTGTGATATATGTGTACCAGGAGAGACATTGAGTCTGCAGTAGGGTGGGCAAATCTTTTAGCTGAGGGTTGAAGTGGTTCCTAGCCAACACATGGTAGCAGTGGGGAGGCCACATTCCAAAGTAAGCGAAGGTTTTAAGAAACCTAGTTGCAACAAGGGAAGGGAATATTTAAAGGGAACATTCAGGAAGGAAAAGCTAGAAGTTCCCCAGGAGAGCCCTGCATTCTTTCCTATATAGCAACAGGGCCATCACAATTGGATTTTTTTTTAAGAAAGCCTCGTTACAGAAAGAAGGTTGGGAATGCATTGGTCATCTGATGATGATGCTTTAGTGGGCCAGGGGTTCCTTATTCCTGATCTATAGTTAAGAAAGATACTTTTTTGGGTAGCATTATACAGATTCTTCTAGCCTGCTATTGGTAAATGCAAAAAGTAGTAGATTTTTTCTAATAGCAAAATTAAGTTGGCAAAGCAGATACTGAGCAATGAGTCCCATACTCACCCACCCAATCAGAGATTAGCAAAGAAAGAAAGAAAAGAAAGAAAGCCAGATTTTCCCCACTAAAAACAAACGAAAGTAGTTTTCCCTACAAATTATGTATGCATGGTATAATATAGGGGAGAGACGAAGGAAAGAGAAAACAGCTTCAGGTCAGAGTGTGGAAAAGCCAACAAAAATCTGCCAGTATGCAAACTATCATTTAGTGAGAACAGGCAAACAATTGTTGCTAATTCTAACAGCAGCCTGGCTGGCAAGTCTAAAAATGTACAGATTTCTAGCTGTAACTTGTGTCACTTTCCATGTTCAGTATGTGTGGTGTGGATTGGGTTAATCTGTTAAAAGAGACCTTGATGAAGTGAATTTCTCACACATTCCTAGTCACAGCAGGCAATGACATTTGGAAGCTGACAATTTTGTTTGAAACTGAATATTATTTGGATAAGTGTGCTATTCATTTGTTTCCAGCCATGTTAAGTAACATTTGCGTAAGTAACGGCATTTCTTGGGACACAATTTCATACATAGTTTGTATAAAGCAGAAAGCAAAGGAAAATGAAGTAGATTCTGTGAGTACCACCCTCAGGCAAAGGCACTGCAACAGGATATATTTAGCACATAGAAAGCTTTGAAGCCCAAATATTTGTCAAGGGGGATGGTTGTCTTCCATGAATGGGGTGGATGGCTTGTTCAGTAGAGCTCACATTTTGTCTTTGGTCGAGTTCAGACATGACATTGCCTGAGGTCTTCTTAAGTAATAATTGGACCACACAGTCTCCTGTCAGCACAATACTCTCCATCAATAGACTACAGAGGAGGGCAAAACCTTGATTTTTTAAAAAGAAAACAATTTTGGCGGTCACATTAACTTTAAAAAACTAGCTATTGTGCCAGAACACCCAAGAATACATTTACATTATCCTCCTCTTTGGCATGATACATGAAATATTGTCATTTCTTCTCTCTCTCTCTTGCTTGCTTGCTTGCTCTCCCTCCCTCCCTCCCTCTCTCTCCTTTCATAAGCACCACAGTTAGGAAAGTTAGTAAAAACCTTCCTTTATAACTTTTCCATTAAAAAGCTAAAAGCAAAAATGTTTATTTTTTTTTGTTGAAAGGGGAACATTTATTACATTTAATTCTCAGTTGGTATTTGCACGTACATTACATTAGTATGCTAAAAATCATACCTGAATAAAAATTAAATATGCCCTCCATTATTTTATTTCTTTCCCACCCATCCATTCTCAGTCTTTCACCTGAACCTGGGATAGAAGGAAAGAGGTTGATGAATTCTGGGAAATCCAATTTTTCACCTATACACGCTTTCCCAAGGAACAGGGACTTCTTGGTGGCTGGTCCCAGTTTGGGGCTCCTTCCCTAGAGAGGTTAGGATGAATGTTTCCTTCCTCTTTTTTCCCACCAAATGAAAACTTTATATTCTAACAGGTTTTTAGGAGTTGACTGTAATGGGATTCAACAGCTAACATCTGCTATCAGAAATAAAAGCTGAGAACATATATCTTATGGCAGGCCTACTTCATCAATTTTAAATGGTGAATTTTAACCTACATTTTCTGCGTATTGGTGTCAGACTTTGTTGTGTGTACGTTGATTTACTATATTTCATCACACAATAGACACCACCAATGACTGTCCCCCCCTCCAAATTGGTATTTTTGTTTTCCTCAAGTAATAGCTTCACACTTGATTAATCGCCCCAAAGTATCCGCTTCAAAAAAGTATGAGTATTATGCAATGAGGAGCCCCCGGTGGAGTAGCTGGTTAAACCACTGAGCTGCTGAACTTGCTGACCAAATGGTTGGCGACTTGAATCCGGGGAGTGGGGTGAGCTCCCGCTGTTATCCCAAACTTCTGCCAACCTAGCAGTTCGAAAACATGCAAATGTGAGCAGATCAATAGGTACTGCTCCGGCGGGAAGGTAACAGTGCTCCATGCTACAGACAACGCTGGCTCTTCAGCTTAGAAATGGAAATGAGCACCAACCCACAGAGTCGGACACAACTAGACTTAATATCAAGGGAAAACCTTTACTTTTTATTGTGCAACAAAATACAGTATGTGTTTTAATGGTGTTGTATTTATATTTCTGTACCTCGCTTGAAGACATAGGGAAAGTCAGGTAATAAATACAATGTATTATTATTATTATTATTATTATTATTATTATTATATTATTATTATTCACAGTGTGCTTTTTTATGGATATCTTTTCTATTCTGTCTTCTCCTGAATTTTTAATGGTTTTAATTCCACAGACAGTATCCAAAATCTTGATTCAGACACATAGCCATTATGATGCCATGCTCTGCCTTCCAATCCGACCTCTGAAACCCATCCTAAAATCCAGGCAGCTGTACTGAGAAATGGAAATTTGTGGTGGCGGCATGTGGGGCACGGAAGGAGGACACATCCAGCCTGCTGCTGCCAGTGAATAGCTTCACCACAAACAGACGCAGGGGCTGTGTAAGATCCTGTCACAACTCCTGGTTGCACTGCAGCTTACTGGTAGAATGGCCATCCTTCAGTGTCCCACTCACCAGTGTGGCAGAAATCCAACTGCCTGGATTTAAAGTGGATTTGAGTGGCTTTTGTGGTTGTGACTATGGTGCCACAATCATAAATGTGAATGCAAAACAAATGTGAGGATGTAAGCCTAGCTTATGACATTGTAATTAATTGCCTAACAGAATGTCAGCTTGTGTGCATGAATGTGTGTGTACACACACTAATGTTTAAGTATGATTTTAATCCTGACTTTAATAATTTGCAAACCACTTCCAATGTCACTATTAGAAAAAGTACAATGTAAATAAAAATTAGGTTTTACCCCATATAATCATGCATAATTCTAGAAATTTTGGTCAAAAATCAACCCTAAAAACCTGGGTTGACATATCCACAGATCAGTGTGAATATAGTACCTTTACTCTAATCACAAAATGAACCATTCCCTTCTCTGGATAGAATGCCGGAAAGTAGGAGCTCAATCCATCCTAGGAAAACCTAGAAGAAGCCTTATCCTACTATAATCTCTCCATGGCAGCAGTATTTTTGCCCTTTTTGATGCCTGTGTAGGAAAATGGCAGTTACAGTGGCTAGTGGCAGCTGGCTCCCTAAGGTTTCACTGATTCCATTTCTGCAGAATCACCCTTGACCTCTCCATGGATCATGTCAGAATCCATAACTTTGGCTCTCAAACCTGCTCTCGACTTATACACGAGTATATGCAATCAGAGGTTGTTAATTGCAATCAAAGGTTGTTAATTGCAATCAGAGGTTGTTAATTGGAATTTCCTTGCCTACAAGTCCCATTAAGCTTTAGCCACTGTATTGCTGATGGTGAAAGATTATTGGAGTTCCATCCCCATAACATTCTGGAGGACTCCAGTGGCCTACTCTGGCTCTTAATTCTGTTTGGGTCCAAAGATATGTCAGTTGGTGGAAATACAAAACCATGGCTTTTAAAGTAGTGGTATGCTAGTTACAATACTCCCTGTCAACAAAATATAGTGTATGTTTTAAGAAAATGTGCAGTTGTTCTCAATCTGTGGGTCCCCAGATGTTTTGGCCTTCAACTCCCTGAAATCTTAACAGCTGGTAAACTGGCTGGGATTTTTGGAAGTTGTAGGCCAAAACACCTGGGGACCTACAGGTTGAAAATCACTGTGTTAAGGGATCTTTTTATTCCATCAAGACATTTGGATGATTATAATGTTTAAACTGTTATATTCATTGATGTTCAGATAATGTCTGCATAGCATCCAATGATTATGAATAAGCCAGGAAAGCCACACACTGTCCTTTGCATTCCCAGTATTTTGTTATATTTATTGTTATCATATACGCACAGAAAGGCTATTGTATTTTTTATTAGATGTTCTCTTTTTTAGGCTTTCCTAAACATGAAAAAGAACATCCTGATGGTAAGAGCTATTTGACAGTGGGATATGCTGCCTTCCAGTGGAGTCTCCTTCTGTCGAAATTTTTAAAGAGATTGGGTAGCTATCTGTTGGGAGTGCTTTGATTGTTTATTCCTGCATGGTAGGACATTGAATGGATGGCCCTTGTATGATTGTATGATACTATGGTACATAAATTACATGGTACTTCTGCCTAAAGTATTTGTTGGATTTGTCCTTTCTCATTAATAACTTTTGGATTTGACATTATTATTATTATTATTATTATTATTATTATTATTATTATTATTATTATTATTATTGTGTTTATTTATGCCTCACCTTTTCTCTCCACAAGGAGACTTTTGATCACGACCTTTTGTTGTTTGGCCACAACTTTATGAGCACATTTGATTTGGGTTTTCATTTCATTTTTGAAATGCTGGTTGGTATGTCTATGCATTTGTGTTCTTTTAGGAGTGTGTTTTGTTTGATTTTTAAAATAACAATTACTGTGTTTGCTGGTTGCTTTACTATGCTGGGAACTGCTCCAAGGCAACCTTGGAGGCATATGACAGACTTTAAAATTTACAAATTTAGAAATTTTCATGGGTGAAGCTGAAAGATTTCCATTTTCTTAGTTTCCTTACTCACTGACATTAATAGTGAATCATTCATAAAGGGGAGCATCTCCTTAACAGCCTTATTATGTATTATTAATAATTGTGCCAATGGGGCGTCTTTCTCCCTCATTGTTTGAGCCATTAGCATGAAACTTGCTATGTTTATAGAACACAATTATCACTGTTAGTCCATCACATTTCAAAATGTTTCAGTCCATAGATTTCTAGGGAATTCACAACGTTTTTACAAACAACATTTTTAAAAGAAACTACAAGAGCAATCTACTTGAATTTTCTATACAGTGACACAAGATAACGGGATCATTCCCCCAAGTTTCAGAAATATTTATACACCTAGCGATTTTTGGGATTTTAGAAAAGTTTTGATAAAAACTTTTTTTAAAATGCCACAACAGCTGTCTCATTGAATGTTTCTCATATTAACTAACAGAACTTCAGTTTAGGGATTTCTTCTCAGTCCAACACGGATTTACTTACTTGTATTGAAGTTTCAGTCAATTCTCCTCTTTGCAGATTCAACAATTTATTGGAACTCCGGCTGCTGCTAGGAGGGAAAAATCTCTGCCCAATGCTAACTGGAGCTTTCTGATGCTGAGCAGAATTCTGGGAAATGTAGTTTAGGACAGGGCCTTTTAAATTCTCTGCCATAGGGCTCCTTGCCTTCCCAAACTACATTTCCCAGAGTTCTGTTCTCTCTCAATCTCTTTCACTCAGGTTGCCCTGCCCAGTTGCTTTCCTCTCCTCAAGGCAAGAAACCATTAATTCAAAGAGGAATGACAGACTTTTTGGCTTCACCTAGCGCTGAAAATGAAGCTGATTTTGATAGGCTTCAAAGCATAGCAAAATTCAAATGAAAAAATATTGTGAGTTTTGATTCCCCCCTTTAATATCTGTTTGTATTTACAAAACTTACAAATTAGATATAACTTATGAATTAAAAACTAAATTATGCCCAGCCCTAGTGAGTACATATAGCCTCCGGACCAAACAGACCAGAAGGTGTTGATGCAGTGTTGGTGTAGTTTGTACATATTTTCTGCTCTTCCTACGCACCCGTTTGTGCATTGAACATGAGCATGTTCTTCTGAGCAGGTGGGATACCTGGGAAATTTATGTTGCCAGAGGGAAAGATATCTGTTGGAATGTGATGTTACACATTTGTATTGTTAGAACAATGTCTTATGTGGTGAGCAAATGACACCCATTCTAAACAATGTGGAGCAGCATATGCATTTCCAATATATATCTCCAGTCAACAAAAAAGATAATCTTTACATATTGACAAGTGAAGTTACTCATTGAAGGCACAATAAACACAGGCGGGGCATGTGCAGTCTTCTTTGTGTGAGAAGAAAGTATTACATTTTGTGATAAAAGTAGAAAAGTGTATATAAGGCTTTCAATAGTTTGAAATCCTTTATTGGCAGTCTTCAAATTGCCTCTCCAATAAATCTTCAATGATAATAAATCATCCTGAGTAATTCATTGCTACAGACTTATGTAATCATGAACTAAGAGTAATGTAAATTATGCAAGATAGCTAACTAAATATCTATGTCTACAGACCACAACTTACATGATACAGAATAGGTCAATTGATTTTCATTACACTACCCTGGCATAAATACGGTATGATGGGGCTCGTAGCCAAAGCTATATATTTAAACTGAAATTGATTTAGGAAAGAGTTGCTTTGGCCTTATGCATGGGAACATGACTTAAGAGTTTGAGCTTCAGCTAGGATATCCCAACTTCAAATTCATTTATAGCATAAAAATAATAAAATATATGTGTTAATGTTAATTAGGAATACTAATTGAGTTCAGTGGTACAATCAGGTAGAGTGAATAAGGTTGCAGACCTTTGAAAAATAGCGCAGTGCAATAACTCTAACTGGAAATTGTGCAATTGATTATGGAACAGCTCTGATCTTGTTTTTGGATGGCATGTCTTATCATTGGAATGCATTGCAGTCGAAGGACTTCATCCCACAAGGGGGGAAGTGGGAGGAATCATCTTCTTCCTTCTTCTCTGTTATGCCATCTTGAAAAAAGACCATGAAAACACAGAAAGTTACCAACTAGTCCAAGCCCTCCAACTCTCTTGATTTGGTAGGGACCGTCCCAATTAATTCCTTGTCATTTCTTTTTCAGTTGCTTTTTAAAATTTCCCAGTTTTAATCTCTTCTCATTTCCTCCCTTTGTCATCAGCTTAGACCCATTGCTGCAAACTGAATTCAAAGTGCAAAAGTAGTTTGAACATAATGAACATAGCAGGATGGAAAGGTCAGGAGAAAGCAGAATCTTTCCTCTCCCAGTATGCTCAGGAAAAAGCAAACTGCTGTAGCTTCTCTCTCCCCCCCCCCCCCCCCGAAATTTTTCTGGTTTTTAAAAAACTGGTTTACTCATGAATTTTAACTGGTTAACCAAATCCCCATGAGTGTCCACTGAAGTTTATCTGTCTTGAGTGTCCACTGAAGTTTATCAATGAAGCCTGATTTCTAAATTATTTTGCATTATTAAACTATTATTCGTGATTTGCTAAAAAAAAAGTTTCAACCCCCCCCCCCCCCATCACCACCACCACCACATTTTTTCTGGCTATGGCCTTGATTACATGTACTTCTTCCTCAATAACTTTTGCTGCCTTGACCGCAGTCTGCTGCTGCTTGATCATATGTGTACCAATGTTCATCTGTGAAGTGTTAGAAAATTCACAACGATGTGGGTGAACTACAACTCCCAATATCATGGGTGACTTCCCACCAAATCACACCAGTATTCAAAGCTGATCATGTTGGGTCTGTGTACCAGGTTTGGTCTAGATCCATTGTCTGGCGGGTTCATGGTGCTCTTTGATTATGGGTGAACTACAACTCCCAACATCATGGGTCAACCTGTACATTTGAAGGGATGACTGACTGCAATCAGGAGTATCACCAGAAACAACAATGAAAACAAATCACTGCATTTTTCTATTTTTCTTTGAAATCATTTATTTAATATATATTTAATCAATTGATATTCAAATGAATGACATTTCCAGTTTTACAACATTAATGATAGTAAACCATTACTAAATCAAACTTGTGCGACAGTTGCGCCCGTACCTTGGAAAGTCTGACTTGGACAAGGTGGTCCACGCTCTTGTTACATCCTGTATAGATTACTGCAATGCACTCTATGCCTTTGAAGACTGTTTGGAAGCTTCAACTGGTCCAGTGGGCAGCAGCCAGGTTGCTCACCGGAGCGGTGTACAGGGAGCACACAACTCCCCTGTTGCGTCAGCTCCACTGGCTGCCAGTCTGCTATGGAGCACAATTCAAAGTGCTGGCTTTAGCCTATAAAGCCCTAAACGGTTCCAGCCCAGCTTACATGTCCGAACGTATCTCCCCTTATGAACTACCTCGGAGATTAAGATCGTCTGGGGAGGCCCTGCTCTTGGTCCCACCTGCTTCGCAAGTGTGACTGGTGGGGACGAGAGGGCCTTCTCGGTGGTGGCCCCTCGGCTGTGGAACTTCCTCCCTGGTGACATTAGATCAGTCCCCTCCCTCCTAGTCTTCAGAAGAAAAATAAAAACCTGGCTCTGGGATCAGGCTTTCGGAGAATAGCACAGTGCAATAATACATTTGGAATATGTGCAATGACTATGGAACTGCCTTAGACTAGGATTTCTGGATGGTGAGATTTTAATATTGAATGTAATGTTTTTAAATGTTTAATATGTATTAATTTTAATTCAATTTATTTAAGCTTATGTTTTGTACTTGTTTAAGGCATTGAATAATTGACATATGTAAGCTGCCTTGAGTCCCCTTCGGGGTAGAGGAAGTTGGGGTATAAATAGGGTAAATAAATAAATAAATTTCCCAACAATAAAACTGGTAAATTGAATGTAATTAAATTACTAATTAAATTACAATTAATTTAATTAATTAAATGAAAAATAATTAAATGCATCTTAAATATATATCTTCATTTCAGTCTATTTAAAAAATAGCAAAACTATATAATGAGCAATACCAAAAACCATAAGCCTGGAAATATTCAGTTAGTTAACAAATATGAAAATACAGGCTTCTTTGGAACTTGCTTGTTCATTCATTTTAAAGTCAATATAGGAAATGTAGGATTGTAGGAAAACAAAGAAATGCAGTACAGGAATGTCTCTCTCCCTCTTTCTCCTCATTGTTAACACAATTGTTAGAAAAACCTGGTTTCTTTAGCTTTGCCCCAGAAGGTGGACTCCAAGGGGTCAAAATAGGGCTTTCACTGGGTTTTACAAACATTTGCTCCTTGATTGGGAGAGTCTTCAGGTCTGACCATATTTAGGAGCATGAGTGAAACTGAAACAACAAAGTACAGGAAAAAAGCACGAAGGAAAAATAACTGCTTATAGGGGGAGAAATTTTTTTGATAAATTACACGGAAACAGAAAATTAGGCAAGATTCCATTGGACAGTCTACAAAGCCTTTTCTGAATAAAAACGTCTGTAGTTGCTGACTCTGAACAAGTGGTTGCCAGTAAATCCAAAGTCTACAGCATAACCACTTGGGACCAATTTTTCAGTATTTTTTTCCACCTCAGTTTATATAATTTTACTGTGGTCATCTATCAGCAACTTACAGTATAAAACCTTCTAATTTTTCTGTGGAATAATTCCTCCCATAAGAATAGAAGGAAAACTGTGGTGGATCAGATGAAAAGTCTGTCTAGAGAAAAGCCTAGGCCAATATGCTGGTCAAAAAAGGGCAAAGCAGATAGTTGTGGGAAATCTGCAGAATACTGTGGGTGCATCATGACTGACTGGCAAGTATTAGTAGCCACATCCTGCATAAATTTGGCCAATACTCTTTAAAGCCATTCCAGTTGACAACCTCATCTGGTAGCGAACTAACAGTTCATCTATGGAGTAATAATGATAATAATAGCTTTATTTATATCCCACTCCCTCTCCCCGCAGGGACTCATAGTGGCTCACAACAGTATAAAATCACAAAATACATAATAAAACAAATAAATATTTCAAATACAATACATAACCAAGTATGTAGAAAAGTACATCAGAATATAGAAGAGACATGTCAGATCCATAAAGGACACATTCAGTCCACCATTCTATTTGTATAGCAGCCAACCAAATGACAAATGGAGAATATCACCTTCCCGTTTGTATCTCCTACTATGCAATATTCAGATACTCATGTCTTCTGATACTGAGGGTAAAGTATAGCCATTTAAAGTAGATAATTTGTTCTTCTCTGTGCTTAGTCTTTGATCATGTATGTGTTTGTTTAGAAATTAAACCCCACCTTTCTATCTAGATCTGATCCACCATGGCTCTCCTTAAATCCCTATGGAAGCCTGAAGAAGGAACTGTGATTTCATTGGGTGACCTCAAGAATTCATATTCTGAAAGATGGAAAAAGACTGTTCCCTTTTCACTGTCTCCACATAATTTAATTCAGAAAATCTTTATTTTAACACTTTATACTAAGGGCTTTCCATGTTCACTCAAGCTCCAAAATGCTGGAATGCTGCTAGTGTCAGAATGTGTGAATTACTCAGCATTTCTTTAAGTGCTAACAGAATCTATGTCTCAGGATTAACCACAGGTTTACTGTAATTGGGGTGTAGTAGCTGAGTGTTGAGATTGTTGAATATTTGTAGTAACCCTGTGTTGAGCTGATGAGGATTGGAGGTTGGTGTATTATGGATGAAGATAGGAGAGAGAGAGTGTGAGTTTGTACATACTGTGTTAGTATCTGTATTATTTGTATGACTGCAGTAGGATTTGTGAACTAAAAGTATTATGAGATAATATATATTTATAAACTATATAACTTGTATATCTAAGAAAAGAAAAGTTTTAGAAAATTGATGACTTCATACTTCTAAATTAAAATAGAAAAGTGTATAACTTCAAGAAGGTGATACTATTGATATATACATTTATATAAGAAGATTATGTGTAGATCATACGTGAATGATAATTATAATAAATATTTACATGTATATTACTAATCTAACAAAAGAAATTTACATATATATATATATATAGTTGATTGCCATCAAGAGCAGAAAAAATAGAGTTTGAATTAATGGATAAAATGCAAGGATACTGCAAGGAGAAGATGGGGTGATGGCGACAGGGGATAGAGAAAAGGCAGAACTGCTTAATGCCTTCTTTGCCTCGGTCTTCTCACAAAAAGAAAGCCATCTTCAACCTCAGCAACATGGAATGGAAGAAGGATTGGGGGAAATCCAACCCCAAATAGGGAAACAAGTTGTCCAGGAACACCTGGCCACTCTAAACGAATTCAAGTCCCCAGGGCCAGATCAGCTACATCCAAGAGTATTGAAGGAACTAGTGGAAGTTATTTCAGAACCACTGGCAATTATCTTTGAGAGTTCTTGGAGAACGGGAGAAGTCCCAACAGATTGGAGGAGGGCGAATGTGGTCCCTATCTTCAAGAAGGGAAAAAAGAACGACCCAAACAATTACCGTCCGGTCAGCCTCACATCGATACCAGGCAAGATTCTGGAAAAGATCATTAAGGAAGTGGTCTGCAAACACTTAGAAACAAATGCGGTCATTGCTAATAGTCAACACGGATTTAACAAAAACAAGTCATGCCAGACTAATCTGATCTCTTTTTTTGATAGAGTTTCGAGTTGGGTCGATACAGGGAATGCTGTGGATGTAGCCTACCTGGATTTCAGTAAGGCCTTCAACAAAGTCCCCCACGACCTTCTGGCAAACAAACTAGTAAAATGTGGGCTAGACAAAACTACGGTTAGGTGGATCTGTAATTGGCTAAGCGAACGAACCCAAAGGGTGCTCACCAATGCATCGTCTTCATCATGGAAAGAAGTGACAAGTGGAGTGCCGCAGGGCTCCGTCCTGGGCCCGGTTCTGTTCAACATCATTATTAACGACTCAGACGAAGGGTTAGAAGGCACGATCATCAAGTTTGCAGACGACACCAAACTGGGAGGGATAGCTAACACTCCAGAAGACAGGAGCAGAATTCAAAATGATCTTGACAGACTAGAGAGATGGGCCGAAACTAACAAAATGAAGTTCAACAGGGACAAATGCAAGATACTTCACTTCGGCAGAAAAAATGGAATGCAAAGATACAGAATGGGGGACGCCTGGCTTGACAGCAGTGTGTGCGAAAAAGACCTTGGAGTCCTCGTGGACAACAAGTTAAACATGAACCAACAATGTGATGTGGCAGCTAAAAAAGCCAATCGGATTCTGGCCTGCATAAATAGGGGAATAGCATCCCCCTCTATTCTGCCTTGGTCAGACCACACCTGGAATACTGTGTCCAATTTTGGGCACCGCAGTTGAAGGGAGATGTTGACAAGCTGGAAAGCGTCCAGAGGAGGGCGACTAAAATGATTAAGGGTCTGGAGAACAAGCCCTATGAGGAGCGGCTTAAAGAGCTGGGCATGTTTAGCCTGCAGAAGAGAAGGCTGAGAGGAGACATGATAGCCATGTACAAATATGTGAGGGGAAGTCATAGGGAGGAGGGAGCAAGCTTGTTTTCTGCTGCCCTGCAGACTAGGACACGGAACAATGGCTTCAAACTACAGGAAAGGAGATTCCACCTGAACATCAGGAAGAACTTCCTCACTGTGAGAGCTGTTTGACAGTGGAACTCTCTCTCCCGGGCCGTGGTGGAGGCTCCTTCTTTGGAGGGTTTTGAGCAGAGGCTGGATGACCATCTGTCGGGGGTGCTTTGAATGCGATTTCCTGCTTCTTGGCAGGGGGTTGGACTGGATGGCCCATGAGGTCTCTTCCAACTCTACTATTCTATGATTCTATGATTCTATGAAATAAGGAGAAAGAATACTATGCAGAGTTGGAAAAGAAAAGAAGAAAAGAAGGGACAGTATAAGAAGATAAAAGAAATCAACGTGGATCCGAAAGAGTAATCTGTTACTCTTGTTAGAGAAGATGTTCTAGTTGGAACTTTTTTCTTTTACTTCACTTCATCCCTATATTAAAGAATAACTATAACGATACTCCCTCCACCTCTATGTCTTTGACAATACAATAGACTCAGGTGTAGAACTATTTAACTAACATGGCTCCGTAACTTACATACTATATCCTGTGATGCTTCCCATCTTTCCTTTCTTTTTTCCCTTTTTAATTGTTTATTGGAATTAGTTTTTTTGAAAACAAAATAAAAACTTATTTGCACAAAAAAATAAGCCACCTTTCTTCTACTGCAGAAAATCCAATGTAACTTACAACATGAATTAGATTAGAATGCAGCTACTTCAGTGGTAACATTTTAACAGATGTTTAAAAAACAATTAAACATTCTATCATATTAAAATCAAGCACTATCACATTGTGGACTTAGGGCTGTCCTACGTCAAAATCATTCTGAAGACATACACAAAAATACAGTAAGGGGGAAAAAACTGTGCCAACATTCTTCCAGCATATAATAATTGTTTTAAAACACAGGTCATTGATTTAAAAAACTACCCCACACCCCCATAAATAATGTCTTAATTATTCTTCCAGGAAGGTGTGTATAGCATTGCATTATTCATCAAATTGACATTCTGATGATATCATATATGCCTCCTTCTGGAATTATAATGTTTAATTGCTTTCTGTTCAGAAGGGGCTTTAAAATTTGGAGAAGCTTTTATTAGCCTTGTGAGTCTTGTAAAATAATAGGGTCTTTTTAAGGCATTGCTTCTGATCCAGCTGGGGGGGCCCATCCCTTACAACTTTGTTTATCTTATGGTATGAATCAACCGGTCTTCTATAAGCATTCTCAAATACATATAACAGAACCATGAATGTGTAGTATTTATTTATTGTTAAAAAGTGCACCACGTAATGTTCAAAATACATAGAGGCACCAGAGAAACTGGCATTCGATTATCTTAAAATCCATTTTGTTTAAGTCTTTGTTGGAATATCAAGTAAATGCATTTCGGTTGCATGAAAGACACACGTCAGGATGTGTGAAGCAAATACAAAACACATTTCAAGTAAAATGAGAAGGCATACAGATCTCCATATGTCTGCTTAATTAGTCTCATGCTTCCATAGTCCTTTGAATTATTATGAAAAAAATTGCTGTACTGGACTGTACACTACTTTTCATGCATACTGAACTGAGGAGTGTGCCATTTTTGAATTGAATCCTGATGCTTGTCCCTTTCAAGTTTTGCCTTGTAGAAGAGAACAGAAGGAAAATATTGCTAGATATGATATACCTTTTAGAGAGCAGGGTGGAAAGAAAGTACAGGGCAAGTTAGGCCAAGATAGAGAATATTTCAGAAAAGGGGGGGGGGATAAACTCCACAGCTCCAACCACATGGAATTGTCCATTAGGTATGAGCCCCATGAGTCTTTTGGCCACCCCATCATGGAGTTTCTTGGCAAGACTTGTTCCTCTGAGACTGAGAGTGTTGGGTTGTTGTGAATTTTCTGGGCTGTATGGCATGTTCCTGAAGCAGTCCCTCCTGACGTTTTGCCCACATCTGTGGCAGGCATCCTCTGAGGTTGTGAGGTACACCCCATTCTTCAGAGTCATAGTCCAACACAAACCACCACACCAGGCTGGCTCTGTTGGGAGTTGTGGGTAATCTTAATTAAAGATTTTGTTTCTGATATACCAAAAGTGATAGGGTTTACATTAGCCATGTATGGCAGAATTTATTTGCAAATTGAGTGTAAGGGTTATGGTGTATGTCACAATTATTTCTAAATATATTTGGATTGTTTTTTAAATACAAATAGTATTTAGGAGGCTTTCTTCTTCCCCCCTGTATTTTGCAATACAGAAATGTGACTTTATTTGTTTTTTTCATTAATTCAAGGAATGGTATGAAAGAGGAAAACAATTTAGGCCTGGTGTGTTATGGATCTACAAGACATTGGCTTTATGGCTAGTTATTAATGTTAGCAGCCCACACAGTATTCAGTTTCTATTGTTTGATCTGCTTCTGCCGTGTTTGCCACACCAATGGAATACTCTGTTTTCCCTATTGACTTGCATGGCAAATCACATTTGGCAATCTGTACTCAGTTAGCTAATCAAATCCAGCTTTCTTATAGTTACCACAGTTCCAGCTCTAGGTTTCACAGAAATGTCTAAATTGCAGCCTATTATATTAAATTTGCTAGGTAAAAATAAAAAGAAATGTCCAGTTTTTTTTTAAAAAAAGAAAGAAACCTCTAATACATATTTAGAGAACAGGAACTAGAACAGAGAACCAGTGTGCTGTGTTTTTTTTTTCTTCAGTGTTGGACTAGGCTGCTGGGAGACAAATGTTTGAATACCATCGTAATCCACTTGGTGGCCTTAAGTTACACTCTCTCAGGTACCGGGGGAATAACAAACCCCCTTTGAACAAATTCTGTTAGGAAATCCCTGTGATAGATTCACTTTAGGTAAAGGTAAAGGTTTTCCCCTGACTTTAAGTCCAGTCATGTCTGACTCTGGGAGTTGGTGCTCATCTCCATTTCTAAGCCGAAGAGCCAGCGTTGTCCATAGACACCTCCAAGGTCATGTGGCCGGCATGACTGCATGGAGCGCCGTTACCTTCCCGCTGGAGTGGTACCTATTGATCTACTCACATTTGCATGTTTTTGAACTGCTAGGTTGGCAGAAGCTGGAGCTAACAGCGGCCGCTCCCGCCGCTCCCGGGGTTTGAACCGGGGACCTTTCAGTCTGCAAGTTCAGCAGCTCAGTGCTTTAATACACTTCGCCACCGGGGCTCCAGATTCACTTTAGCATCACAATAATAACTTGAAGGCACATAACAACAACCACTGTATCAATTCAGTGGCCCATTAAAAACCAATCTCAAAAAAGAGATAGAGAAAATAAATGTGTCCTAAGTATTCTTAGTATCATGATTTCAGAGCCCTGATCCACTCGCTTCCCAGACCAGTTTAAGTTTGCAAGTCAAAATGAAACCAAGGCACAATGGTTGATTGATTACACAAAGATATTAAGTGGGATGCAACAATAAAACTCAACGTAAAGGTAAAATTAGCTCACATTCCTTAACTGATTGCAGTACTTTGTCACAGCTGCTGTTTACAAGGAATTCTAGTATGAAATAATGCCACTCAATGCACTAAATTCCTGGTCTCTAGAGTACAGTGAATTCACCTCCTGAAATGAGACTAATAACCTGATATTTCCAAACCATTCAGTACAACTTCAAAGTGTTATCAAGCCATGGTACCTCCCCCCCCCCCAAAAGAGGTTTAAGAACAATTAAATGACTTCAAGCAAGAGTTTTTTTCTTTATTTTAAAAACATTTTCCATGGTTTCAAAGTTGCAAAATGTTGAAATCGCTAGGAGTTCCAGAAGGACCTAGCAGCAGCTGTACCTCAAACTCTATCAAACCTAACCCTTTAATACATATATCATATTGCTATTTTATGAGTCCCCTCGGGTGAGAAAGGCAGGATAAAAATGTTGTAAATAAATAAATAAATTATGTGTAACGTTTATTAATTGCATACTGTGTCAAATCTTAAATATCTATAATGTTTGCATAATCCTTTGGAAACGGAGATCATGGTCAGCATCGCTCCAGATATTTCCCAAGTCAGATAATATCAGGATCTCTCTCTCTCTCTGTGTGTGTGTGTGTGTGTGTGTGTGCAGGGCCGGTTGTTACTAGGCGGCCGCGGACGCGGCCGCCTCGGGCGCTGGCTGCTAGGGGCGCCATTCGGGCCTGACTTCCTGGTCGCGGCCGGCGATCGCCCGGGCGGTCGCCGGCCGCGACCAGGAAGTCAGGCCCGAATGCCCTAGCTGTGCTGTGCGCGTGCGCACAGCACAGCTAGGCCATTTTGCCCTTAGTAACAAACTAAGGGCAAAAATGGCTTCTCTGGCTGTGCGCATGCCAGAGAAGCCATTTTTGCCCTTAGTTTGTTACTAAGGGCAAAATGGCCTAGCTGTGCTGTGCGCACGCGCACAGCACAGCTAGGGCATTCGGGCCTGACTTCCTGGTCGCGGCCGGCGACCGCCCGGGCGATCGCCGGCCGCGACCAGGAAGTCAGGCCCGAATGGGCTATCTGCGCTGTGCCCGTGCGCACAGCGCAGATAGCCCATTCGGGCCTGACTTCCTGGTCGCGGCCGGCGATCGCCCGGGCGGTCGCCGGCCGCGACCAGGAAGTCAGGCCCGAATGCCCTAGCTGTGCTGTGCGCGTGCGCACAGCACAGCTAGGCCATTTTGCCCTTAGTAACAAACTAAGGGCAAAAATGGCTTCTCTGGCTGTGCGCATGCGCACAGCCAGATAAGCCATTTTTGCCCTTAGTTTGTTACTAAGGGCAAAATGGCCACGCTGGGCGGGGGCGGGGCCAACTGTGGCCCCGCCCCCCCTCACTAATCGCCCTGGCCCCGCCTCCCACGCAGCGTGGGAGGCGGGGCCAGGGCACGCTGGGCGGGGCCAGGGCGCGGGTGGCGGGGGCGCTTTTCAGCACCCCCGCTTCCCATTAAAAAATATCTCCGGCCGGCCCTGTGTGTGTGTGTGTGTGTGTAAAAACAGATGATCCCCTTTGTCACCAAGATGAACTCAGGATGTTTGTCCATTTAACCGAGGCTGAGAGCTTGCTGCTCCCATGGAAGAGAAGGCTCAGCAAACATGAATTAATTTCCTGACTGGGCAGTCAAGCTTCTGATAATTTGGAACTGTCACCTTTGTCCTCTTGAATCTTGCACCCTTTGTTTCAATGGCACTGGACACTTGAGTTAATCAAGTAATCATCTGCATGTCCATGTCATCACTTCCCCCCAGTTTATGCCCTCACAGGGGGCATCTCTATAATGGATTGGACCTTTAAACTGTTCAACCACCAGCAGTTCTTCTTCCCACCATGGGGATCTCTTCTGCCTCTGATGTCAAGAGAACCTCCAGCCAACCCCTGCACAGATCCAAGCTCACACTGCTTCTCAACCAATCAGGAGAGGGAGCTGGAAGTCTGAATAGCTGTCAGAATGACCTAAAATGTCGTATTTTTCTGTGAATTTGTGCTTGTATCTTTTGAAGAGCATTGCTTGTACTTGCATCCTATTTGGCCAAATCATAATAAACCTTTGTAGCTTGCCTTCAACTGAGAACACTTGTTCTTAATCTGGGCTGATCTGGTTTAACAGAAGCTTACCAGGCACAAACCTCCTAATCTGCGGTCCTAGCTGAAATCTCGACAAAAGGGAAGGGAAGAAGAGGAAAAATGATTTTGTCCTGACTAACAAAGAAACAGTTTCCTAGGCATTCTGGGATGGTTACGTTCTTATTTATCTCTTCAGCATGAGCTGACTTTGCATAACCTGTTAGAAAAAAATACAGCTACTGAAAGCCAAATCATGATAATTTTCTATAGATTTCCTTAATTAAGGTATATATGCCCATTTATTATGTAAATAAATTCTTAAGCTATATATATGTATATATGGT
Organism: Anolis carolinensis; assembly: GCF_035594765.1. Lineage (NCBI taxonomy): Eukaryota > Metazoa > Chordata > Lepidosauria > Squamata > Anolidae > Anolis > Anolis carolinensis. The sequence goes on along the minus strand of NC_085843.1, from coordinate 77,074,247 downwards.
AAACATAACAGTTAACTTCCACTGCTTGCTAGCTGTTCCAGAAATTCCAATTCTCCACTCTAATAAATGCCTATAATGATATTGTTAAACATCCACAAAGAAGAAGGACCCTTTTCTGTTGGGCAATCACTGAAAATATCATTTTGCGAGTCTTCATCAACAGGCATGTGAATAATCTTTAGCAGTTGACTTCTAAATCCAAGAGATTTGGTAAGGGAGAATATGATTCATCAACTAATTTGGTCTCATACATATTTAAAATATTTGATTCAGATAATTCTTTTCCACAGAAGCAATGCTTTTCCATAGCCTTATTGCATGGCAAGGGTAATTTATGACCTTTGTCAAATAGGATTTGATGTACTGTTTGTGTTAAAGAGATGGCTCAGCTGAATTTGATATTGGAATTAACTTTAAATTATTTTGTATTGAATCTTAACAGTGCAATACATAAATGTCTATTGAAGTAAAGAACGACAATGTAATATATCTCCCTAAATCCAACTGTTACTCTAACTAGAGAAGAACCAATCAATCAATGGAAGCCAACACTTCTATGAATTCCATTGTTTCAATTATCATTTTCTAACTGGGACTAACAATTGTGTTTGAAACTCATGCAGTAATCCTAGGTGTATTTACTAGGAAGCAAGTTGCCTTGAATTTTGTAAGACTTTTGGGGGGTATATTAATTTAGGGTTAGGAACTTCCAGGGTAAAAACTTTATTGTTCTTAAGATTTTTGTTTTCTTACTGTTGGCATTAAAATCCTGTTGGCATGATGCATAACAGGAGTTATGATTCTGAGGTGTTCTATACAACAAACTGTTTAGACCTCAAAGAAAAAATACTAGACTGTGTAAACTAAAAAATTAGACCAATAAAATTTATTGGCTCAGCTCTGGTTGAATTCACTAAATTAGTTCCTATTTAAATCAATTATGATTCGGTAAGTAGTAAGGTAAAGATAAAGGTTTTCCCCTGACATTTAATCTAGCCGTGTCTGTCTCTGGGGGTTGGTGCTCATCTCCATTTCTAAGCCAAAAAGCCGGCATTGTCGATAGACACCTCCAAGGTCATGTGGCCAGCATGACTTGGAGCACCGTTACCTTATATAAAATAATAATAATAATAATAATAATAATAATAATAATAATAATAATAATAAATAAAAATACAAACTAGAACTGACAGCTGGCACAACAAAACATTGCATGGAAAGTTCCTTGACAAAATTGAAGGAAAGCTGATAAGGAGAAGACCTGGCTATGGCTCACGAATGGGACCCTGAAGAAGGCCTGATCCTTGCAGCCCAGGAGCAAGCCATCAGAACAAATGCAATTAAGGCCAAGATGGAAAAATCAGCTGATGACCCAAAATGCAGACTCTGCAAGGAAACCGACAAAACCATGGATCATATCCTCAGCTGCTGTAAGAAAATTGCACAGACAGAATACAAACAGAGGCACAACTCTGTGGCCCAAATGATTCATTGGAACTTATGCCTCAAGTACCACCTCCCAGCAGCAAAGAACTGGTGGGATCACAAACCTGCAAAAGAATTGGAAAATGAGCACGCAAAGATACTGTGGGACTTCCGAATCCAAACTGACAAAGTTCTGGAACACAACACACCAGACATCACAGTTGTGGAAAAGAAAAAGGTTTGGATCATTGATGTTGCCATCCCAGGTGACAGTCGCATTGACAAAAAAACAACAGGAAAAACTCAGCTGCTATCAGGACCTCAAGATTGAACTTCAAAGACTCTGGCAGAAACCAGTCAAGTGGTCCCGGTGGTGATCGGCACACTGGGTGCCATGCCAAAAGATCTCAGCCAGCATTTGGAAACAATAGACATTGACAAAATTATGATCTGCCAACTGCAAAAGGCCACCCTGCTGGGATCTGCACGCATCATCCGAAAATACATCACACAGTCCTAGACACTTAGGAAGTGTTCGACTTGTGATTTTGTGATATGAAATCCAGCAAATCTATCTTGTTTGCTGTGTCATAATAATAATAATAATAATAATAATAATAATAATAATAATAATAATATAAGAATAAGGCATTATGTATATTTGTATACATTTAATTTAGAGTTGCATTTCTCCCAATGTGGGACCCAAGACAATTTACTGTTTATGCAGTCTTGACCTGAATTCTGTTTTATGCGCTCATAAATATTAGTTGGTATTCACATTCCTCGCATAACCTTTAGTTTAGGGCTTATATAAAGATCATTTCCACTTACCAAGAAGCAGCCACTGTGATCAGTGAGATATCTGTTGTCCTGTCACTAACAAACTTAGAGTACATTTGTCAGTAAGATCTTCATATTATATCATTTGAATACTATGTCATCAATATATTATTTATCATTTGAAATGAAGATATTCTACATGCCTTTCAATTTTTCTGGGAAAAGATGGCTTTGGAAAAAAAATAGGAAAAAACTGTTTTCCCCCTAATTTTTTTCCAGGCCTTCCCATGTGGAGTCTTGATGTTTTCAAAGTCCTGGTGCTTTGACCCTACAAACTCTGGTTTCGCTATATCCCTGCTTATCACATTTTGAAGTCCTGACATATTAAGCATCTTGATGTTTTAACTAGTATCCAGCTGATCTATGTGTGGAAGAGATATTCGCCTTCTTATTTTTTTCATCCCCTCCATCCCCCAAGGGCTTAATGCAGGTTACAAGTCATAGCAGATTCTTGTGTTTGCTCAATTTAGAAATAGAATTATTGGTTTGGTGCAAAAGTTGCAAATAGAGTTTGGCCCTTTTGATCTTGTTCCAGAAACATCAAGCTTTAAAAACATCAGTGATTCAGACTGCTTTAATCAGTTCAAGATTACATGACAGATCAATTGTCTTCAGCCGATTGTCTTCAGCTTTGAAGTTTTCAACATGAGCAAATTAGGTTCAACTGAGACTGATCTAAAGACATGGAAATTCAAGGGGATTTTTTTTAGTGGGGGAGATTTGAGATTGATGTATATTTTATTTAGTTAATCTTACTAACAATTTGTATATCCCAGTAAATCTCAAATATTTGTCTGATGAGTTCTATTTACACAGAGAGAGCGCACACAGATGTCTATCTTCATCTCAGCATGAATGTGCATACACACATTCATCATGAGATAAATGACATATTTGAGATTTGACTGGGAAATACTCATGAAAAAACATTCTCTTGAGATAAACAAAGACGTGTGTGCATTTCAGTGTTTTGAACTTTTTCTTAGGGAAGATTGCATCTGATTTCTAGCAAACAGATGAAGCCATATAGTATAATCACATATCTATAATATGATTATTTTCTAAAATTCTATAGCAGCTGGCAGAAAATACAATATAAAATCAAAGCCAACAGCTCTGGGGGTGGCTAGGGGTCAGCAAATTCTTTCTTTTGACAAAAAGTTCTATCTTTTTAAAGGTTCAGTTGTCCTTTACATTCCTGTACCAAATCTGTATACTTAGCTTAACTTACTGGAACAAGTTTAAAGTAACAAAATCTAAACCATTCAGGTTTAATATACAGTCTCTGGCATTGACTTAATGGCAAGGAAGAATCCTCCTTCCTGTATTTAATTTAATCCATGTGTGTAACATTTCATATGCCGAGAGGGATGGGTTTTAATTAAAGCTGTTAACAACCTATTTGGACCATAGGAAGTACTGAGAAAAGGATTCTTCATACAAAAAAAAAAAAAAAAAAAAGATCATTTGATTTTTGTCACCAAAGAAAGAGAAATATTTTCAGGGCACTTCCTCTAGATTGGTAAGTGTCCATCATCTATCTGAAGTTTTACTATGGCGTTTATTATTTCTAAGAAGCCGTAGTGAATGATGATGACAGGGTTGGACAGTTGCTCTCAGGCACCTTGGCTAGATTTCTGCAGCTGTCTTCCAGCTTCCTTCCGCTCTAGGACTAGAGAGCTGCTGTTGATGCTGCTTCTGGGCAAACAGCCATGGCCATGATGTTTGCTTTAGATAGGCCACAGCTGGGCTGAGTGGGTGGAAAGCAGGCTTTGCAAAACCAGCTCTAACCCCCAGCGTCTGCTCCTGGTGAAAGAGCTTCCTGGTTTCTTTTTCATTTCAGATCTTTTTCTAAAGCATGTGCGTACCCTCAGATGTTTGAGGAACAATGTACCATTGGGCCGACAGGCACTAATGATAGACATGCTTGTGCTGGCTGGTCCAGAGAGATCCTGTGGTTCCCATCATTTTCACTAGAAAAATGTCAGCACCAGTGTGATTTCTCATGCATGTTTGTATGCTGAACTATGAAGCTGACATGTGGGTGTGGGAATCTGTTGGAAAACTGTGACACAAGGAGCCTCGTGCTGATGTTGTCGCTGTCCAGGGGCTCATTACCTAAAAGATTGGCTCAAGTTCCATATTTAAAAATCTTTGCAGTTGGCATATAGTCTAAAGCAGGGGTCCTCAAACATATCAAGCAAAGGGTCAGTTTATGGTCCCTCAGACTGTTGGGGGGCAGACTATAGTTTGAGAAAACATGAACTAATTCCTATGGACACTGCAATATCTTATTTGTAGTGCATTAAAACCTTGAAAGAACAACATAACATTTAAACTGAAGAAGAGTTTTGATCAACATAAACTTAGTGGTATTTCAATGGGAAATGTGGGTCTGGTCTAAAGTTTGATCCGTGCTCTAGAACACCTTTGCCATGACCAAAAAATAACTCTCTAGAATGGGTGGAAAGATACTAGGGTTTATCATAGTGAGGCAGCTGACTCAGACCACAGATGCTAGAGAATGGGAAGCAGTAGGAAGGTATCCAGAAGTCAGCTGGCATATATCAAATTAGTATTCATGATGAACATTCCTTATCCAGAATAACAAAATTGTTCAGATGGTGACTAGAATAGGGACACCTTTGCTTTCTGTTGGCCTAATGTAAACAAACTTTATTTCATGCGCAAAATTATTTAAAGCATTGTATAAAATTGTCTTCTGACTGTGTATTCTAGATGTATATGAAACCTAAATTAACTTTGTGTTTGGATTTGGGTTCCATCTCCAAGATATCTAATTATATACATATTCCCAAAACTTAAATCCCAAACATTTTTTGCTTATTTTATTCTGTCATGCAACAACTGATTTCAAATATTTGTTCTGCTCTGGGGAAGGTTTGAAGTACTGACAGTCTCCTTCCTGGGCAATGCTTCTAGAAATGGTTTGTTGGGGATCAGAGCTGCTGAGTCTCAGATCCTGGCTCTTCATTTCTGGTCCTGGGGTGAGGAAGCAAAAACTCAGGGAGAGAGCACTGCCTTGAGGAACATGTACATCAGGCTCTTTGTTTTGATGATTAAGCTTTTACAGATTTGATTGCTTGTGGATTTGATTACTATAGTTTCTCTAGGAATATCTAGGTCCTCCAGTACAATTCAATGGTCAGCGTCTGCTGGACATTGACCAAAGAATTGTAATGGAGGATCTAGAGAGGTGTTCTCTGAGGTGAATGAGATAGTGGGTTTCTTGGTTTTCCTCTTTGGTGGGGATCCCATGACTAACACCATTATAGCCATTTGTTAATTATAATGATTTTTGTTGAATGGCATATTCTGTGCAACTGTATGGCTGAGGCTTAATTTTTTATGCTTAATGACAGACGTGCGATATCACAAAAGGTTGTCCTTAAGTCTCAGGTTTTAGTTCTGAAATCTCAGGTTCTGGGATGGTCCTGACATGACAATCTCAAATACAATGATGCTTGGGCATGAAGTGTAGATGTTAGCACAGCTAGGATGAGTTCCTTTTTGGAGGTCTATATCTGTTTCCTACATCCAACTAAAGTAGAGCCACTGAACAAATGTCTGAATTGTAAGTTAATATTAAGTGCTAAACTTAGGACTTCATCACATTGAGGTTTTTACCAGTTCTAGGACTGCTTCCGGTGGCACCGCAGGTTAAACCACTGAGCTGCTGAACTTGGTGACCAAAAGGTTTGCAGTTTGAATCCGGGGAGCGGGGAGAGCTCCCGCTGTTAGCCCCAGCTTCTGCCAACCTAGCAGTTTGAAAACATACAAATGTGAGTAGATCAATAGGTACCACTCCAGCAGGAAGCTAACAGCATTCCATGCAGTCATGCTGGCCACATGACCTAGAAGTCGTGTCGGACTCTGGGGTTGGTGCTCACTTCTATTTCTAAGCCGACTTCTAGGTCATGTGGCCAGCATTCAGGTAAAAAGAACTCCATTGTAGATAGAAAGGCTTGGGAGCTGTCTAGTCTACTCTAGACTGGTTTCTAAGGAAAAATAAGAAAGGAAAAATAACAAACATCTACATAGTTACATCTTGCCAGGAGAGGCAGCAAGATGCTTCTTGTTAACTAGAAGAACAAAGGGAGAAGAGAAGAAACCAAAATGGTTCCAACCTCATGGTCCAGTTTATTGGGGCCATAAAACATTCTGACCAATGAGAAGTTAGTGTCCCTAGAGATTCACATTTCTACTAACTTCGAAGTAAGGAATGTGATGTAAACAAGATAGAGTGAAAACACAGTAAAGCCTGTCTAGGCATGCTTTGGAAACAGGGAAAGGATTCCCTCAATCTAACTCTATCATCTATCTAACTACATCTAGACTTGAATAGTGCAGGATGATTCCCAACAGTATGGAGCAAACTGAGCAAGAAAGGTTTATATATCTGTGGAAAGTCCAGGGTGAGAGAAGAACTCTTGTCAGTTGGAGGCCAGTGTGAATGTTGTAATTAATCACCTTAATTAGCATTGAATAGCTTCATCTCCTGGCTTCTTCCTGCCTGGGGGCATCATTTGTTCAGAGTCGTTAGCTGCCTCTGATTGATTCATGTCTGGAACTCCTCTGTTTTCAGAGTGTTGCTTCTTATTTACTGTTCTGATTTTTGAGATTTTTTTAATACTAGTAGCCAGATTTTGTTCATTTTCATGGTTTCCTCGTTTCTGTTGAAGTTGTCCACATGCTTGTGGATTTCAATGGCTTCTCTGTGTAGTCTGACATGATAGTTGTTGGAGTGGTCGAGCATTTCTGTGTTTTCAAATAATATACTGTGTCCAGGTTGGTTCATCAAGTGCTCATACATATACATAGTTGTTGGGATGTCCAGGAAATGGTACTGTGGAAATGTAGTGGGGAGTGAGGAAAGGAGAACCTGAGTAATATGGAAAATGTTTTGAAACTGGCACAGACCTGCCATTTTCATTTGCACTTTTTATCTCACATTGTGTCCATGACCCCCCAAAAAAGGCCAGAAGAAGGAGAAATGGGGGGGGGGGGGGAGAGAATTAAAGAAAAGTGAGTCATCAAACACAAAATGCTGACTTACTTTCCACAGTGAGGTCATCAGTCGTAATAATGCCTTTCTGCAAATCTCTACTTCTCCTAGCCCAGCCTGCATAATGGATTTAACAGAAAGGTTTATTTTATGCTGGGTGACACATGTAGATGTTTAAAAAGAATATAATGTTCAAGCTGTTCACTGACGATTAGCTCAGAACACAACCAAAGTTGACACGTTTTCCATCCCTTTATTACCAAAGTCTGCCGCATACTGTCCCGGCTCTCTGAAATGGGGAAGCAATTGGATACTCTCTCTGAGATCATTATGAATCCAGGAGATATCAAGGAGAATATAAATTCAGTTCCCATTTTCATCAGGTAATAAGGCAAATGTTGGAGGGTGGTTGTCAGAGTGGGGGCTATTTGGCAGAGAGCATCGTATTCTACCAGCATTAATGTTCTGCTGTTTTACTTGACTCATTATCTGGAGGCAGAGAAGTTATATCACCCCTGGAGGGAAACTTGTGATAACACAAGATTTCCTTCCTTACATTTTCTTTTTCACCAGTAAAATGTTCAGATGAAAAGGCTTAACACCTTTAGCAAGTAGAGACTGTCTCCCTCTATTAGATGTTTGATAGTCCCCAAGGAACCAAGTGAATTTGTTGTTCCTTTAGCCATTAGTCATTTTTTCCTTTTCTGCAGAAAGGAGACAAGGAAACCAGCTGCTTAGCAGATGAACTAAGTTATCCTGTGCGTTGCAACAGGCTTCATACAAAATGTACTGGATTTTTAGTACCTTGGTAAAAGGTACTTGGTAAGAGCCCTAACCAAGAAACAATATAAATTATGTCACTTGAGGGCTCTCATTAAACCACATTCCCATTAACAGCAGGGAATAAAATGACAGATGAAGAGTTATTTGCAGTTCAAAAGCTTGTACACTTTGTTAAACTCCTCTATTTTGTATTTGGGAATGTGTTAGACCAAAGTTAAATGGGAGCAATTTGAAAGAAAAGATAGCTTTGGTAATAAGAATGGTACAGTAAACTGTAGGTTTTTTTTTTTGGTTGAGCTCTAAAGCACAGTTAATTCTTAAATAACCCTGTTTGCAGTGTAAATTTATTATAATTGTGTTGTTTCATTACGTTTGCAAACAGCCATTGCATAAGTACACTAAAGGTTTCTTTTAGAGAGTAAGGATAAATGCATTTCTTTAGAAGAGTCCTAGAAGAGAGAGGAACCACACAGTTAAGAACATTGGCTTTTTTTCACTGTGAATGGTCAGTTTTCGGAGCAACTCCACTGATCGAGACCAGAAAGCCAGCTTGATGGACTTTCCTCAGCCACCCTCTGAAGTGTGCAAAAATGCAAACCAGCAAACAAACAAAAATTTCTTCATAAACCCAAAGGAAACAGTTGTTTTCATTGAAGTAGAATCAAGTTTTGAAAAAATGAGTCAGAACATAACAGTTAACATATTTCCGGTTTGTTTATACATATGTTAGCCAGTAGTGGCAGAGTAAAATGTCACCCTGTTTGTGCTGCTTGATCATGATCATAATAACAACATCAGAAACAAATGGTTTTCACTTTTTGATTGGGACACTAAAGATAGAGTTTTTAATATTTTTATTTCCTTAGAAGTTAGCTGAGATAATACAGATTGCAATCCAATAACAGCTGCAGGGCCATAGGTTGTCCACAACTACTCTGCAGCAACAGGAGATCACCTAACTATTGGTTTTGAGGGAATTGAACTGTCTACTTAGCCCTCCCTTCTGTACAGGCATAAAAATTTACAGTTTTCTTAGATCTATTAATCCCAAGTAGACCTAGAACCTCTTCAGACATGCCGGCAGAATCAACACGGATTGCGGCAATTCTGGCGGCACACATACAGGGACATGGAAACCTGTTGCCCCGCACTGTCCCAGCTTCCCCTACCTTATCACATGCGGGAATCATTCACTGGCTGCTTTGCCCCATTGAGGGCAATGCAACCATGGGAAGCCTTCCATGTTGCTGCCACTGCCTTTTTTTACTGCGGAAACAGAGTTGCCACCGAAATTTGCCAAGTGTTAAGAAGTTTCTAGTGAATCAATGAAATTTACTTCTGTGTTGGCACACTATCCAACAATGGCTTCAAATAGTCTATTCAGGGCTAACCATAAGATTAGGAACAAAGGATGCAGGATGAACCTAGAGTGGCACACAAGCCTTTGTAATGAATGTAGCAGTTTCCATCAATGAAAGTATATTTCAACAGCATAATAATGTAATCATTATGTGTTTTTGGGCCTCATCATATTAGCCAGATGAAGCATCCCACTTCGCCTGGCTTTGCCACCAAAATGAGGGGCAGCTGAGGCAAATCCGTCACCCCACGCACCACTCTCTCGCAGTGAGACTTTCCCTGTCACATGGGGAATAGCGTCGTCCGGGCAGTGCAAGAGTGTGTTGGCTCCATTTGAAGCCAGCAAAACACAGGGAGCCTCCCATGTTGAGAGAGAAGCATCAAACGACACTTCCACTTAAGTTATTGAAGGGGCCTCTATAGGTACTTCCTTTATGGCATGTGATGGGCGGTGAACCCATCCATCCCCCAGCTGGAGTGGAAGCATCATACAACACTTCCAGGGGTAAGTATGATGAAGTCACATGTCCCATGAATACAGCTTTGATAGTAATGAGAATAGCTATTCTTGGATAAATCTAGCTGAGGGCTGTATCCCAGCTTCTTTGTATAGTATTCCTGCCTCAGTTTGACCCCTTTACACAGAATCCCACATTATGCAGCACTGGTGAAAGGGTGTGTTTCTACTCTGTGCATGTGTTCACCAAATCTCTTTATGTCTGGTCATGTGATGTGGAAGCTATGGACTTTTTTTCATTCCTGTAATGCACGTGGATATTTACACATTTGCTTAACAAAATTGTATTCTCTTCTCTTTGTCCTGACTGCTTACCTGTGCTTCTCTAAAGTGAAGCTGATAAAGAAGGGGGAGGTAAAATGCTGGCCTGCAAATCTGTACAGTGAAGCCGGCAGACATGGGGAAGGTAAAATGTTCACCCATAAATATATGCTTTTAAACTCCAAATGCAATAAAGTGAAAGCAACACTGTTTTTTTTCCAGATGCCACCTTTTGTGATGGTAACAAGCGACCTAGGTTACTACCTGTCCTAAGTCACTACCCACCAACTTGGTCCCACCAACTACCCCCAATCCTAATCTGGGGGGGTCAAACTAATTTATTTATTTATTTATTTATTTATTTACAACATTTCTACCCTGCTCTTCTCACCCGAGGGGACTCAGGGCGGCTTACAACAACCGGCAAAATTCAATGCCAAACAGATCAATAAAACAGCAACACATTTAAAACCAATTAACAACAATCCATAAAATACAATACATTAAATACATTAAATACATAAAATACATTAGTCAAACTAAAACATATAGTTACTTAATACCATTTTTCCAAGGAACCATTGCACATAAACCTAAATTCAGACCATGTCACTATAGTACTTATTCATTAAATGCTTGCACACAAAGCCATGTCTTAAAAACTCCAGTTCTTCTCCAAAACAGTACAATAAACTAAAAGTTTTTTTTAAAAAACAAATGCCTTAAAGCCCTCAAACACTGAGTAAGTAAGGATGCTTTATTTAGCCTGTATGGATTCAACAGAAGGGGAGGAAATGAAGGGTCATAGCTTCAGCTGGTTCAGCAACCTACCAAAGATTTGGCTTCCTGGAAGGACCACAGCCTGATGGCATTGCTCTTTGCCCAGCTTGCTTATTCATCCTAATGAGTAACTTGACACCACTTTAACTGTCATGGCTTAATGCTATGGAATCCTGGAAGTCAATCACACTGCATTATATAATCTACAATGATCATATAATGCAGTTTCAAACTACATTATATGGCAGTGTAAATAGGGCCATGGGTTGGTAAGGCACCAACACTCTTTGAGAGAAAAAAACTAAAGACCCAGTAAAACAGCAGCTCCTGTGATTCCATAGCACTGCTTCAAGTCTATAGTATAGACACATCCTATGTGATATAACATCACTAGCTATCAGTGGTTCTCAACCTGAAGGTCCCCAGATGTTTTTGACCTTCAACTACAGAAATCCTAACAGCTGGTAAACCGACTAGGATTTCTGGGAGTTGCAGGCCAAAAACATCTGGGGACCCCAGGTTGAGAACCACTGAGCTATATATTCTAGAAACAATAGTCCCAACAGTAACCTTTTCAAACTCTGGGATAATATCTAATGTGAACTCCAAAAAGATTTTTTGTTCCTCCCCAGCCTATAAAATATCCTTGTGTCAATTCTGTGCCTCTGGCAAATTCACCACAAATAACAGGAAATTGGTCAGCAGCCATTTTGTGCAGCTGTTAAAGTTTTGAGCTAAGAATAGTCATAATCACGATAAAGTGTTTTCAAGGATGAGGCAATAGTTAAAGGAACGGTGTCTTTTTACAAGCAATGTTTCATTAGTATATAATCTGCTATCTAATAGCACATATTGTTTAACATTAGGCAGGTCCTGTAGGGGAAAACTTTTTTACACCCTGATGAGGTCTGAGGAACAAAATCTGGCAGAATTAAGGGTTGGAACTGGAAGCATTAGACTCCAGTAAAGTCAAACAGGGAACCGGTACCACTGGACAATGCATATTGAAGAGGCAATGTCACCAGTGATAGCAAATGAACAGACATGGTGACATTGATGCCAACTTTTTCAGAATCTCAATAATTGTACTTTTAGAAGCCTTTTTATTCCTTAAAGCAAGGTGCATGCCTCTGTTCCCATTATTATTATTATTATTATTATTATTATTATTATTATTATTATTATTATTTTACAAAAGTTTAAAATAAGGTTGATTATATATTTGTGGATTTGCAACACTAACTAAACCTCCCCTTTTGTTTGTTTTTAATGTAAGAATTAAAGAGCTTTGAGAGTTCAGAGGTTTGAAGTTGTGAATCTCTGTGCTTCTGTGTCTTCACAGTACTGAAGTACCATTCATGCACACACTTACGATCTTGTCACACACACAGTATCTAATGTTGCTCCAGTTCACCATGGGACATAGGGAAGCCACTGCCCCATGCCCTGCATTGCCGGGCTCCTCCATCATGGGGAGAAGTGTGGTGCATGTGCAGAGAGTGCAGCTTCCCCTTATGAAAGTCAATGGCAACACGGAAAGCCTCCCATGTTGCCGCGGAGCCAGTGGCACATCAGTCCCACCCTCCTTCACCCTCAGAGCTGGAACAACATCATCTGATAGGAGCCAGCCAGCTCCATGGGTGATTGGGCTAGATCAGCATTTGCCGCTGATTTTAGCCCCATATTATGTGGTTGAGTAATTATAAATTCCAATTAGCAGTTTTCAATTTAAATACTTTTCCTATTATGTTTATTCTACAAGTGGGAGGTGTAGTTTCTACTTTTACAGCTTTGTAAAGAAGACAAAAACACACATGAGTAGGAAATTCTGCAAACTGTTATTGCCTCGCAAGAAAAGGAAACATTTCATTAACAAAGGAAAATCATATTAGAGGTTTGGTGCTGCATGGATTTCTGCAGTTTCTTCATTTAATTTTATTTAAAGGAAATAATTGAGGACAATCGGGGGAAAGGATTAACTTTTTGTTTTGTTGCCAAGAAAGACAACCCACAAGACACCCACAATATAAGTCACAGCTCCAAAAACTCAAGACTGAAGTGGATTCATGGTACCACATGTATGAAATTGCTTTCTAAAGATCTTTGAATGTATGTTCAGAAGCCTTAGGATGGGGGAAAGACTAAAAAAAACCCTTTTCATTTAATACAACTTCAATTTGGCTTGAAAGATTGGTTTGGTACGGGTTTAGGCAGGGCCGGCCCTAGATAATTTTCAAGTGTAAGCAAACAGTATTTTTGGCACCCCCCCCCCAAAAAAAAAACCAATCACTGAAAAATAAAAGGTAGAAAGTAGAAGTGAATAGAGAGGCACATATGGTCCCTGCATATGTGTGTGTGTGTGTTTATTAAGGTTGTCCAAAAATCGTTTTGAATCTTATATCAGATTTATATCGGATTGTTCTCGCTTTTTGAGACGCATTCCAAGACGTGGTCTCATGGCACAACCGGCATTGTAATTTGAACCAACGTTGGCCCAATCTCTAATTGTCTCTTAATGTCTGGGGGAGGAGGAAGAGCGGTCACTTGCGACCCAGGGAGAAGCGCAACAGAGTTTTTGCGACCCTGGAGAGGAATAGGTGTGGTAGTCTTCAGAACAGACCCCCCGGCCTGAAGGTTCTGTTTCTGAACGCCAGATCCGTCAATGGAAAGACAGCTGTTATCCAGGACTTGATCCTGGATGAGGGGGCGGATCTGGCATGCATCACCGAGACGTGGTTGGACGAACCGGGTGGGGTGAATCTCACCCAGCTGTGTCCACCAGGTTTCGGGGTGCATCAGCAGGCCAGGGCTGGGGGGTGGGGAGGAGGAGTTGCGGTGATCTTTCGGCAGTCCATCGCCCTGATCAGATGCGCTGTTCCGCAATCGTCGAGGTTCGAGTGTGTCTTCCTGAAGGTGGGAGCCCGAGACAGTCTGGGGATTCTGCTGGTGTACCGTCCACCCCGCGACCCAGCAGTCTCTCTGTCTGAGCTAGCAGAAGTGGTCTCTAATGTGGCCCTTGTCTCCCAACAACTTATAGTTTTGGGGGACTTTAACATTCATGCCGAGACCACATTGACAGGTGCAGCTCAGGATTTCATGGTTGCCATGACGACCATGGGGCTGTCTCAAGTGATATCTGGGCCCACACATCAGGTGGGTCACACGTTGGACCTTGTTTTTATTGTGGACGGTGGGATAGTCAGAGTGGAAGAGCAAAATATTCTTCCATTGTCATGGTCTGACCATCATCTGATCTGCTTAAGTTTCGCCGTGTCTTCTAACCTCCGCAGGGGTGGTGGACCCACTAAGATGGTCCGCCCCAGGAGGTTGATGGATCTGGATGGACTCCTGAGGTCTCTTGGGGATCTTCCTGTTCTGGAGACTGGTGATCCTGTCGATGTCCTTGCTGATTGCTATAATAGGGAGTTGGCAAGGGCACTGGACACGATCGCTCCCGAACGTCCCCTCTTGTTGCGTAGAGCCACGTCGACTCCTTGGTTCACTGAGGAGCTGGCCGTGATGAAGCGCACGAGGAGGGGACTAGAGTGCATCTGGAGGAAATCTCGGGATGTGTCTGACCAAGCACGGGCTAAAGCCGCTATTAAGGCTTTACTTTAATAGCCCAAGCACGGGCTAAAGCCGCTATTAAGGCTTTACTTTACTCCGTGGCTTTGCGAGAAGCCAGGAAAGCTTTCACGACTGCCCGCATAGCGTCTGCGGCCAATAGGCCTTCGGAGTTGTTCCAAGTTGTTGGGGAGCTCCTGCGGCCTCCTGAGGCCCAGGGGCTTCCCGATGACTTGGCAACTAGGTGCAGCGATTTCGCGCACCATTTTGCAGGCAAAGTTGCTCAGATACGCCTTGAGCTAGACTCCAGTTTAATTGTAGTCCCAGCAGAGGTAACCGAGGTACCTGTCTGTTCGATCTTATGGGATTCTTTCCAGCTTGTTCTTCCTGATGACGTCGAGAGGATTCTTGGGTCTGTGAGGGCGACCACCTGCGCTCTGGATCCTTGCCCCTCCTGGCTGGTTAAGCTGGCCAAAGATGGATTGTTGGATTGGTTTGTGACCATAATAAATGCTTCTTTGGTTCAGGGGTCAGTTCCAACCTGCTTTAAGCAGGCGGTAGTAAAACCACTACTAAAAAAGCCCTCGCTTGATCCATCTGTTTGTAACAACTACAGACCAATCTCCAACCTCCCGTTTTTGGGCAAGGTTCTGGAGCGGGTGGTTGCCACCCAGCTCCAAGAGTTCCTCGATGACACTGATTTTCTGGACCGCTCGCAGTCTGGCTTCAGGCCTGGGTACAGTACCGAGACGGCTTTGGTCGCCTTGGTGGATGACCTCCGCAGGGAGCTGGACAGGCGGAGTGTGACACTGCTGGTTCTCTTGGACATCTCAGCGGCTTTCGATACCATCGACCATGGTATCCTTCTGGGGAGGCTCTCTGGGATGGGGCTTGGTGGCACTGTTCTGCAGTGGCTCCAGTCCTTCCTGGAGGGTCGTTCCCAGTTGGTGAAGCTGGGGGATACCTGCTCGGACCCCTGGCAATTGACCTGTGGGGTCCCGCAAGGGTCTATTTTATCCCCCATGCTATTCAACATCTACATGAAACCGTTGGGAGAGGTCATCCGGAGTTTTGGAGGGTGTTGCCATCTCTACGCAGATGACACACAAATCCACTACTCATTTCCATCTAACTCCAAGGAAGCCCCTTGGATTCTGAACCAGTGCCTGGCCGCTGTGGCGGACTGGATGAGGAGGAACAAGCTGAGGATCAATCCTGACAAGACAGAGGCCCTCCTGGTCAGTCGCTCGTCGGATCGGGGTATTGGGTGGCAACCTGTGCTGGACGGGGTTGCACTTCCCCTGAAATCACAGGTCCGCAGTTTGGGGGTCCTCCTGGACTCAGCGTTGACGCTTGAGGCTCAGGTGTCGGCGGTGGCCGGGAGGGCTTTCGCACAACTCAAACTTGTGCGCCAACTGCGACCATACCTCGTGACGTCTGACTTGACCACGGTGGTGCATGCCTTAGTTACCTCTAGACTGGACTACTGTAATGCGCTCTACGTGGGGCTTCCCTTGAAGACGGCCCGGAAACTACAATTGGTCCAGCGTTCGGCGGCCAGATTAATAACTGGGGCGAGCTACAGGGAACGATCTACTCCCCTGTTCAAAGAGCTCCACTGGCTGCCGTTCACTTTCCGGTCCCAATTCAAGGTGCAGACCATCATCTATAAAGCCCTAAACGGTTTGGGACCCACCTACCTTAGTGACCGTATCTCCTATCATAAACCTGCCCGATCCCTACGTTCATCCAGGGAGGCCCTTCTTTCGCCACTGCCTTTATCCCAGGCCCGTCTTGTGGGAGAGGGCCTTTTCTGCTGTGGCCCCCCGACTGTGGAATTCACTACCCATTGAGATCAGGCAAGCCCCCACCTTGTTAGCCTTTAAGAAAGATTTAAAAACATGGCTTTTCCGATGTGCCTTTGGGGAGTAAATGTTATATACCTCTTTGGTTCTTCCCCTTGGATTTTTTCCTTTAGACTGCTCCACCATTTTATATTCCTGTTCCCTTTATTGTATGCCTCTCTCTCCCGAGTTTTTAATTAAGTGTTCATGTGGCCCGCCCTGTTTTTTTTACTGTTTTCTCTGATTTGTGCTGTAATGTATTTGATTATTTTTGCACTGTTATATTGTGTTTTGATATGTTGTTTTATTTTGTTTTCTCTGATTTGTGCTGTAATGTATTTGATTATTTTTGTACTGTTATATGGTGTTATGATATGTTGTTTTATTCTGTTATATTGTATGGTGTCTGGGCATGGCCCCATGTAAGCCGCCCCGAGTCCCCGTTGGGGAGATGGTGGCGGGGTATAAATAAAGTTTTATTATTATTATTATTATTATTATTATTATTATTATTATTATTATTATTAATGTCTCATTAATTTTTTCCCCAATTTTTAAAAAATATATATTTAAAAATATATTTTAATTTTTTTTTGTTACTGCAACCTACCTTGAATGGGAGCTTAGCACAGTCTAACTTGGCTGCTGCTCCCCGTCCAATCAGAAGCTTCCACGATGGACGCAAAGGTGGGGGCTAATGTCCTCTGTGTCCTTGTTGCAGAATGGCATAAAAGCCAGGTGTGTAGCCCGGGTAAGCCATTCTGGGCTGGGATTAGCGCGCGAGAGGGTGGTGGTCTGGTCTCCATTGCTGCGGAGAAGGGAGAGCAAGCAAGCCTCGTGTCTTTTGAGGCAGAGAGAGGGTGAAGGGGCCCGGTCTTGGCTGTTGCCAAAGAGGGGTGGGAGAACGGGTTAGGGTGTAGTTGCTTGTTTCTTCTTTTGTGAGTGTGCTAATTTTGGGTAGCGCTCAGCTAGTAAGAGCTGTGAATTCCAGGGCTATTTTTATTTTTTACCATAATATTTAAAAAATATTGTCTAGCTTTTAATTTTATTAAGAATAGTTCTTACTGGATCATAGCATACCTTTGCAGAATGACTAGTCTATTTCATTAAGAAGGCATTGCGTTCGTTGCTTGTTGCTTGTGGGATCACATACTAATAATACAATATAATAATATTAATTATATATTATATATTAAATGTAATATTACTAATAATACTACAATATATTTATATAGTACAATATAGTAATTTATTGCCAGTATTGTGCTATGTTAATAATATAATGTATGTAAATTTAATTTGTAAGCCACTCTGAGTCCCCTTCTCTCTGGGTGAAAAGGGCGGGATATAAATGTATTAAATAAATAAATATAATAAATAGCAAGAGACACCATTGTTTTGCAGTGCCCTTCTTGCTTAAAAATATAACAAGGGAATTTCTAGTTTTCAAAGTTTCTTTGCACACCTTGCCAGGGCATTGCTTGGTGTGGTCACTGGTCCATTTCTAATCGAAGGCATTGGGTTGAGGCCTTCTGGGAGTGCATTGCAAGACGTTACGTTGAATTCTGGTGTTCTTATTACCAAACAATATTACAAAGGGCATCTCTAGTTTCCAAAAGTACTTTGCATAAACCAAGGAATTTCAGATAGGACAACTGCAAGACCATTGCAATGAAGCGTTCGTGGGGAATTGGTTCATCCCATAAGAGTTCGGGGCGAGCCATTGCCTCGGGCAGAGGATCAAGGAAACATGTAAGCCGCCCCGAGTCCCCATTGGGGAGATGGTGGCGGGGTATAAATAAAGTTTTATTATTATTATTATTATTAAGGAAACAATGGTGGCCAGCCCCCCAAGGGAGTGGGACACAAGCCCCCATGTCTTAGGAACTTGGAAACTGAAATATCTCCGCCCCACCCTGCTTATTTTTAGATAGGGGCGGGGGGTTTCCTGTGTCTGCAAATGTCCACCATTTTCATGGATTTCCGGCCACAGAAGCAAAGATACACAAGTAGAAGAGAGACTTTCACAGTGATAAAAATCCAATTGAACAAGAAATAAGACTTTCAAACCAAGAACAGGTTTCTTCAAATATTAAAAATAGTATATTATAAAAAGTTATGAAAATTTGCCAAAAATTGTAGGATAAAGGAAACGTTCTGCGATTTGTTGAGCTAAGAGTGTTGAATGTGTTCTCCCACTATACCAAATTTGATGAGGATAGCTCTAGAAATGAGGGTGGGAGAGCCCTGTAAACGTCCCCCCCAGTGCCAGGGGTTTTTTTGGCGATTGCGCATGCACGCCTGCCATTTTAGAAACATTTAGAATTATTATGAATTTTTGGAAATATCAGAAATTTTGGGGTGAAAAAATCGGAAATAGTTTCTATTTCGAAGCGTCGGCGCCCCCTATTTTAGAAACGAGAATCGAAACTTCTTTTCATCGATCGGACATGCCTAGTGTGTATACAGTAGAGTCTCATTTATTCAACATAAATGGTCTGGCAGAACGTTGGATAAGCAAAAATGTTGGATAATAAGGAGGCATTCAGAAAAAGCCAATTAAACATCAAATTACATTATGATTTTACAAATTAAGCACCTAAATATAATGTTTTACAACAAATCAAAAGAAAAAGCAGTTCAATACACAGTAACGTTACATAGGAATAGCTGTATTTACGAATTTAGCACCAAAACTTCACAATGTATTGAAAAATTTATTACAAAAACACTGACTACTAAAAGGCAAACTGTGTTGGATATTACAGAATGTTGGATAAGTGAAGGTTGGATAAGTGAGACTCTACTGTATATCTTATATATACATACACATACACACAATGGGGAGAATATGTGGCAAGGTAGAGAGATAGGTAGGGAACCACAGCGGAGGAACCTTCCCGGGAGCAAGGTCTAATAATAATAATAATAATAATAATAATAATAATAATAATAATAATAATAATAATAGACTGTTTGACAAACGTGAGGTTTTTCTATTGTTTTTCTATTGTATAATATACTTTGCATTTTACACTGTCCTGATATACATATATGCCAATAAAGGCTTATTGGAAATTGAAAATAATAATAATAATAATAATAAATCATCCCAACAAAGGATTCCCCCAGACAGGAAGCAGCCAAGCTTTGAAGCTGAAAGGCTATTCAATGCTAATCAAGATGGGGAATTGAAACATTCATACCTGTTTCCAACAGACAAGAGTTCTTTCTTTCTCCCACCCTGGACATCATTCCACAGATATATAAACCCCACTTGCCTTGTTTCCAACCTCTGAGGATGCCTGCCATAGATGCGGGCGAAACATCAGGAGAGAATGCTTCTAGAACATGGCTATACAGCCCAGAAAGCTCACAGCAACCCACTTGTCTTTACCGTATTACACAAATGTAATGCACACCTCAATTTTGGCATAGTCATTTAGGCAAAAAAAAGTTGTGGCTGAGATTGATGTAAATATGGTAGTTTTAGCCTTCTTACTCAGATAGAAGCTTGAATAGGGCTACAGTAACTAGGCTTTGGCATTTTGGAGAATATGCTCAACATGATAACTATGGTCCTTGTCCTCTGCTGAGCATGAGAATGATGAGCAGACCTTCTCAACCTCTGACAACTCTGATGGCAAGGCTGGGGTGACTTACTTGAAGGGGAGACAAAGTTAGTAGATGTGGGTGAAACGTCAGTATTTTAAAAACTCTAAAAGCAGGACAGTAAATAAAGAACACCACTCAGAAAACAGAGGAATTCCAGATAGGAATCAGGGCTAGCTAACACCTCCCAACAAAGGATTACCCCAGGCAGAAAGCAGCCAGGCTATGAAGCTGCAAGGCTATTTAATTCTAATCAAAGTGGCCAATTGTAACATTCACACCTGCCTCCAACAGACAAGAGTTCTTTATTTCTCCCACCCTGGACATCATTCCACAGATATATAAACCCCACTTGTCTAGTTTCCAAGAGACCTCACAACCTCTGAAAATGCTGCCATAGATGCAGGCAAAATGCCCGGAGGGAATGCTTCTGGAACATGGCCATACAGCCCGGAAAACTCAGAGCAACCCAGTGATTCTGGCCATGAAAGCCTTCGACAACACAATAAATTTGTCATCCTCCTCCTCCTAGTTATGAAGAGATGGGTAATAAATGTATTATTATTATTATTATTATTATTATTAGGCTAAATATGGGGAGACAGTTAATGCATTTATTATTATCACATTAGATACGGATAAGCGATAATAAATGTATTATTAAAATTATTTAACTAATAAATAAATTTAATAATGTATTATTAATAAATATAATTATTTATATATAATATAATATATATAAATATATAATATATTAATAAATATATTATTAATAAATATAATTAATAATTAATTAAATTAAGCTGCAGGCAGAGGACCAGGAGGGAGGCAGCAGAAAGGGGATGTGGAAGGAAGAAGGGACGGAGGAAGGGAGGAAAGAAGGGACGAAGGGCGGAAGGAGGAAAAGAAAGAAAGAAGGGAGGAAGGAAGGAAGGAAAGAGTGAAGGATGGGAGGGGAAGAGGAAGAAGGAAGGGCAGAAAGGGAGAGGAAGGAGAAAATGAAGGAGGGAGGGAGAAGAGGGAGGGCGCCAGGGGATCCTGAGCGGGCCACTCACTCAGCACCGGAGGTTCCAAGGAAGGGAGGGTTGGAGGGAAGGCATCCCCGATTGCCCTCTCTCCCTCCCTGGAGGCTGCTCCCTCACCCGTGCACCTCTTCTCCCCTGGCTCTGCCCTCTGGACCCTCGATTGAGCCCCCGGTACGCCGCTCACCGTCCTGCGAGAGGTGGCGCCTGGGCGGAGGGCGCTGCGGGCGGAGGACTAGGAGAGAGGCAGAAGCCTGGCAGGGGCGGCGAAAAACAAAAGGCTGAGCCTACTGCTACTGCTGCTGATGCTTCTGCTGCTTGTGATGACATGGGTGTCGGAGGGCGAAAAAGAGAGAGAGGCGCCCTGGGGACACAGTTAAAGGGGCAAGGCGCAAAGAGGGCGGGGAGCCAGGGAGGGAAGAGGGAGGTAGGTGCTGCACCCTTCCAGGCTCTGCCGGCTCATGGCGCCTTCCGCAAGTGCGTAGTTTGCGTATGGCTTGAGCCGCCCCTGGGTTTAGGGTAAGGTCATGAGATTGTATTTTTTAAATTCATATCTAGGGAACCACTAACTTGGCCTTCAGTCTTGTGTGATAATCTCCATAGTTATTCTTCTCTCATTTTCTCTCTACTGTAAAATATTTTGGTTGTGCAACTAAACTGGTCACACAACCCCAAAAATTAAATTGTAATTATGATTTGGGATTTAGAATTGATAAACAGAAGAAATGTCAAATAAATACTCATAAAATAAGCAGTAGACAGTAGAATAGAATTAGAACAAAACAATCTGGGAAGCAGCAAAGGAATAATTCAATCTAACCATTTTATCTAGAACTAGATCTTCCAACCCAAGTGGAATTTTTTCTTACGTTTCTCAGGTAGGCAGGTCTCACAGCTTCACTACAAAATTCACAGCAAGACTACAAAACTCATTCAACTGCTTAGCAGAGTCTTAGGAAGGGCTTTTAGAAATAATAAAAAAAAAAACAATCTGAAAACGGGGATAGAGTAGCCAAACTACCTGGGAGTGGTAGTCTTAAATAGTAATTTATTCCAAGATCAGATCCAAATAAAGCAGTGGTTCTCAACCTGGGGTCCCCAGATGTTTTTGGCCTACAACTCCCAGAAATCCCAGACAGTTTACCAGCTGTTAGGATTTCTGGGAGATGTAGGCCAAAAACATCTGGGGGCTCCAGATTGAGAACCACTGAAATGAAACATACATATGAAGAAAGGAAATGCAGGAGCTTCTTTTCATCTCCATCTTGATGGTTCTCTACACATTGAGAGTGACCTAAGTATTTTCTTGGTAGCAGACAACATCCCATTTCTTTTTACACTCTTGCCTCTAAAAACTGTCAAGTGCAGTGCACCAGAAAGCTCAAAATTAGGGCATGGTGATTAAACTCCATTCCAAATTATTTGTTTGAGTACATCCCTTTATTTACTCCTCTATAAGTCACTGGTTGTGAACTTGTTCCTGGGAACCATTGTCTGTTTCCCAGATTTTCCGCCTGCTGCCTTTGTTCATTTCTTAGAACACAATGAAGGATGTGTGCAGCCAGCCAAGCCTATTATCCATTGGGTTCATGTATCCATTTGCAGTGTGAATTTATTATAATTGTGTTGTTTCATTATGGTGACAAACAGCCATTGCACAAGCACACAAAAGGTTTCTTTTCGAGCGTGAAGCAGGCAAGTGGCAGGAACTGAAAAATAAACAAACATGTCAATGATCCCTTAAAAATGGCTTCCCTATTCTAATATAATCACAGGTCATGTAAACTAGGTTGACCCGGTCAGCCTCAGTTGGCAATCTAACTGCTATTCTCAGTGTCCCAATTATATAGAAGACAAGAGAAAGGGCCTTTTCGGTGGCTGCACCTCAATTACTCAATTCTTTTTGCTGGCAGGATAGATTAGCACTTCTCTAACAGCTTTCTGTTGTATGGCAAAACCCCTTCTATTTAGACAGGAATTTGCAACGTGAGTTCAATGAGTACTTGTTGAATTTCTCTTTTCTTTTATTGTCCTTTATGTCTCTTTATATTTTGTATCCTTGCTTTCATTTTTGTGTTGCTTACCCTAAGTGAAAATATTAGAGAAGCAGGTTTGAAGGCAAAATGAACAGACATTTATTCTTTCTGGCCAAAAAGAATGTCAGTACAGTGCCTTCACTCTCAAAAGAACCAACATAAAGCATGCATGGAGATACAGAACATTTTATCCACTTTGACAGCCATCAAAACACCCTCCAGGAGCTGAAAAGCCGGACCAATTAGGATCCAGGCTCCTGTTGGCTGGGGATTCCTCTTGACATCACTGGCTGTAGGAGTTCCCCCGTGTCAGGAAAAAAGGAACGACTGTAGTTGAATGGTTTAAAGTCAATTTAAAGGTCCACCACGTGAGGGATGTGAAACCAGGAATGTGTTGACTTAAAATGTAAATGGTCCTGTGATTGACTTAATGTCCAGTCCATGTAAACACAAATAAGTACTGTATTCCGGAAAACCCAAAAGGGTATTGGGATTACTTGATAGGAAAATAGGCTGGTCTCGCCTGCAGCAGGTCCACTGATCCGTATCAGCCAATAACTTCAATCTCATCAATAGAAGTGAGGAAGTTACCCAAAACACGTAAAAGGATTTATCAATTAGAAAGAGGTTTGTCAATGGGAAGAAGTTTTGGTTCACAGAAACACAATGGATATCCCATCAGTGAAAGTCAGGCGCCTTTGGGCTTGCATACATTAACTGGTTTTAACCTGTTTCCTGTCCTTGCATTGCCACTGCCCACCCAGGGTCTGATTCTAAGGACTTCCAGAGGCTGAAAGTTCAGTATGACATCCTTTCAGATATTTACTCTGAGAGGTTTTCATTATGAGACATTGGACAAGAGGGTGCTTCATGGTCAAGAATTTATTGCAGCCCAGAGTTGGTAAAGTTCTTCAAAGACACCTCCTATGGTGCCTTGTGCCCATGAGGTGATAGCATGCAGGGATAGATGCTAGGTATGGGCAAAAATACCGTAAATCTCTGTAATCATAATAAAATCATATTTATTCTTACTTGCGAACGTGGTTCTGATGAAAGTTATCGCAGCAGATCTAACTCACGATTTCTAACCGTTATTGACAATTTTTGTAAATTTTATCGGTAATAAAGCCATTTTTTTTAATGCAACCAAACTTGTTTTGGAGAGAAGCGCAGCCTAGCTTGGGCTTGCCTCCCTGACCAATCGCAGTGCACGTTCATGTATGGGGAGGGGTTTATATGTCCTTCATGTCCCTCTGTATGTGCCTTCTTGAAAAGCACCTGTGGAGCGCCATGAGGCTGCATTCGCGTCGGGGTGTCAGAGGGAAAGGATGGAGCTGGCTGGCTGTGCTGTGTGGGTGCGGCGGGTGGCTATTTCAGCCGCAACATAGCCTTGCAGTGCCTTGCAGCACAGCGGCATTGCTGCCTGAGTGCCTACCTGGCCTTGGGGTCCGGGTAGCCATTGAAAAAGGGGGTGTTGGAATGGGAAAGGGCGAGGGGGTCCTTTTTTTTCTTTTAAAGTTTTAAAAATAAATAATTAGGAGAAGTTAACTAAAGAAAAGTTTAATTTTGATAAGAAAGGTGTGGGTTGGGACTGGGAGGGAGAAGAGTGTGACACATTTTTTTTAAAAATTCAATAGCATAGGCTATAGCTGTAGGAGGGGGCCGGGGCACTCAAACGCCAAACGTGCCCTCCTCGTTTTGCATGTGTTTGGGTGGGTTTGGGTAAAGCAAAGAGTCTGCCAAGTTACATTCTCTGCCTGGGTGTTTGCTTGCATGGGTATAGTCCTACAAGACCTATTCCGTCCCCCAGGACGATGGTTTGCCTTACCTATTGGTCGTTTGTTTGTTTTCCCTCCTTTACATTTTGTTTCAGCCTCTGGCTGCAAAGGCCTAGGAAAAGTGGCTTGGAGTCTGCAAGAGCTGGCTGCAGTCTTCTTTGCAATGATTGGTCAAAGAGTACAACATCTTAGGACCGCCCTTTTTTACCAGGGTCTAGTCTCCATTTTGGAGCCTCATTTTGGCTATAGTCTTCCAACGTGCTGTAGCTGTGCAAAGCTAACTGGGACAAATCATCCTCAAAACCAGGCCAATCTAAGCCTATCCAAATTAGATAAGTATTGAATTATACTGATCTGGAATAGAAAATCTAGTTAGAAGAGCAAGGTTATTCCGTCGCTTCTAGAACTAATCTTTGCTGTAAAGATAGGGAAGGAAAGAGTTTCTCCTTCTAATATAGACAGCGTGATTAGGGTGTAGTGGTTTTATAATCACCTTTGCCTTCTGGAACCAGGGATAATTCTGCAACTAAAACCTATAGAAATTTGTTTCATTTTCTGTAACTTTAAGATCTGTGCCAAGTTTACAACTTTGTATGAATAAACATCCTTTTTTTTTTTTTTGAAGTTTTCCAGACTCAGTCGTTCAATATTTTTAGGACAGCTTATAGGGATTTGCAGTTCGCCCGGATAAAGGACGGCACGTTTCAGCTTTATAGGTTTTTTTTATTGTCTGGCGGACGGCACAAGACCCATCATCGCTCCAGAATCCCAGTCATCGGTGGCCCACTCTAATGTCAGGAGTGGGCTCCAAGTTACATTCTCTGCCTGGGTGTTTGCTTACGTGGGGTGTAGTCCTACAAGACCCATCATCGCTCCAGAATCCCAGTCATCGGTGGCCCACTCTAACGTCAGGAGTGGGCTCCAAGTTACATTGATTCTATGCCTGGGTTCCAAAATCAAGTCCCTTTCCCGGTTTGTGCGTGTTTGCTTGCGTGGGGTTGTGCACTACAACACCCATTGCTCCAGAATCCCGACTCTAACATCAGGAATGGGCTCCAAGTTACATTGATTCTCTGCCTGGGTTCAAAAAACTAGTCCCTGAAGTAGAACAAGGACAAAGTAAAGACAACCCAATGAAACAGGAAATAAGACTTTCAAAGCAGGAACAGATTTCTGCAATTATTAAAAATGGTTTCTTATGTAAGATATGAAAGTTTGCCAAAAATCAGAGGATAAGGGAAACATTCTGAAATTTGGTGAGCTAGCAGTGTTAAATGTGTTCTACCACTGTACTAAATTTGATCAGGATAGCTCAAAAATGAGGGTGGGAGAGTTCTCTAAAGTTCTCCCCAGCACTGTTTTTCAGCATTGTGCCTGCGAGTCCGCCATTAATGAATTAATTACGAATATTCTGAATTTTCGTAAAGTTTCAAAACAAATTGTTCAAAATTCTGAAATGACTTCAGAAACAAAGCGCCAGCACCCCCTACTTTTGGAGCAAGTATTGAACCATTTTTTTCATGGATCGCACATGCCTAATAGATGCTGTTAGGGAAATAAGAGAGTCAAAAAGCATGCCTGTGTGTTGGGTCAATCTAGATGGAGACTATAAGGAAATAGATCCAGGACCTGCTGCCTTTGTTGAGGAAAGATCCATGCTTGCCTTAGAGGGATAGCCCTCATATAAAATGGAGAGAATTCTTAGCTAATGGAGCAAGGAAGGTCATAGTCTAAGGTTTCTTGCACAAAAATCGATTTCATTTTCAAGAATTTTTTTCATGGAAAATAGTGTGGGGGGTTTTTTACATGAAATGATAATGTGTTCTTCTACAGAGAATAATTCCTCTTTAAAGTTTTGAGACATTTGAATACAGAGGAAATATTAATAGGCATATTTGCCCTCTCCAAGTGGGGTGGAAACTACAGTAATTAGTAATCTCTGCTTGTGAGAATGAAATTGTCCACATTACATCCCTAATTCATGATGGCTAAAGGTTAGAAACCCTTTTTCAAAAAAAAATTCAAAATGTTGCTAAAAGAAACATATTATGTTGTAGCTGAACCCACTGGTCATGCTAGATAGTGAATTTTTGAAACTGAAATCCAAAAAGTTACATATGCTAGCTTGAATTTCTTGACATTGCTAATACAAGTACATTACAAGCCCTTAGTGACTACCACGTACAACCAAAACAGAAAAATATTTTGCGTATCATTAAATAATTAGAAAAAATGTTTTTCTAATATCTCAATGTTTTTACTCATTTCATTTGCATTTCATCATGCACCACCATCAATGCATTTCTGTGAATTAATGAATCCATTTTTCTGAGAGCTCCTTTGAGTAACCTTTTGCCTGTCCCTTCAACCGTTAGAAAGACTGTTGCACATTTTCCAGTAAAACAGATGTGAATACAAGCACAGTGCTCAGTGCCTGGTTTTCGTTCTAAGTGTTTGACAGTTCATTAATGCTAACAGATAAGAATCCCTGAAGACCTATTTTCCCTCGTCTGACCAACTGAAGTTTCAAAATTACTACAGCCCCTAAAGTGCAATACTATAATTTCCCCAAGGCTTACTGTGCTGAACTCTTCACTGACTACATTTTCATCTCCTTAATATGAAGCTATCCAGTTAGTCATGGTAGAATAGGTCTATTGCAAATGTACAAATGATACATACTGCCAATTGACTTTTTACACTGATGTGATCCCAGTGGGATCAACTGAAATACTTTGGCATAACACCAGGATAAGTGAATGATGATTAATCTTAGTTCTAGCATTTCTCAGATAGATATCTAGACAGAAGAAGGAAATGTATCCTGAAGATATCCAAAGAGGTGTTTCATGGAAACTGTGCATTTTGAAATGATCTTATTTACCTTTCTGTAAATTTATGAAATGTTGCATCCTATTAAAACCTAAAACCATATCAGTGAGAACTGTGTGGCCCTTAAGTGGTGATTGATAAAGGCTTGGATTGATAGGAGGTGCAATCCAACAGCAACTGTAGAGCCATGTATGATGAAGATCTATAAGGTGTAGTGGAACTGGTAACATACAAAGGTCCTAAAGTCAATGTTGTTGCCCTGGGACCTACAATAGGCCACACCTGGTCAGGAAATGGCAGTCCAATACCTGAAGCCAAAGTAATCAGAAGTCCACTTCCAGTTTTCAGGGTCCAGTTTTGGCATAAAATTACTGTTCCTGGAAGTTTCTAGGGGTGGACAAATCAAGGGGGGGAGAGAAAGTGAAGTACTCATCATATGTTCTGAGTAAATCAATACTGCCATAAATCCCATTGATTCAATAAATTTATACTGGTTGGGTCCACCTCATCATCATCATAGGTGATCACTCATGGCCGAGTATGATTGTTTTCCAAGGGTAGAGTCTTGGTGGTGAGTCCATAAATTACTATAAAGACCTCTTCTGGATCCACATGAGCTTTCACAACGAGGACATAGATTTCCAGATAGATGGCAGTCTCAACAACAGTTTGCTTATGTGCCTTTCTCTTGACATATTTCTTCCTTTTACCCTGTATCTGTACTTCTTCAAAATCCATAGCACTGCTGGTGACAGCTGACTTCCAGTTACAATGCTCGAGTGCCAGGGCTTCCCAGTTCTAAGTGTTTACCTCACATGTTTTAAGGTTAGCTTTAACTCACCTTTAAATCTCTTTTGTTGTCCACCATGATTCTGTCCACCAAGAAAAGCAAAGTACTGAAATCCATATGTATGAACACATACTTAATTAAAATACAACATACACATAAATGCATGTGTAATAGTTGCAAAATAGCAACTACAGTAATATGACTGTTTTAATATAGGCCTGAACCCCAGAAGTATATAGAATGCATGCATGCATACATACATATACACTTTAGTCAACCACATTTCAGTCAAAGAGATGGACAATTACAGAAAGTTCTTACAAAGCCTCATCCAAACCTCTGTCTGGGAATATAAAATTGAGGTTTAGTCTCATTTTTACCACATGTTTTCTCAAACTGAGAAAAATCTCCCTTGTCAGATTTTGTAATTGAAACATCATATAATTTTGTTATGAGTCATCTATATAGAACAATAATTTCTGGGTGAATAATTATTTCTGGGGGCTTGTATTTTTTCTCTCTTGTTTTAGCAGATTAGGTCATGGTAAAGAAAAACCAGACTACTACATATTCATCCTCAGTTTGTTCTCATCTTCTAGACTCTTTAGAAAAAACCCTCAGAGGATTTCTCAGCCCTTCCAAGATAAATACCTATATTTGATAGGTCAGTTTTCTGTTCTGGGAAAAAAAGAGAACGATGTGTGGTAGAGATGGGAGAAAAATTTAGTCACTTCACATAGTAATGCAGATTTATTAGATTTGTAATTTTGATGAGCAGGAACTGCACGTAACTAATGAGTAACATTTACATCAATTGTTCGGAATTTTATATATCAAAGTAATAAAATTTTAAAATAACACTGTGTGTGTGAGAGAGAGAGATAGAGAGTTTTGCTTATTTTAGAGGAGCATTGCTTGAAAAATGTCATTTAGGGGAAATAATAATAAAACAGTAGGGAAATGTGCAGACACACAGGTTTTTTGTGGAACTAAAAATGCAGACATAGAAATAGCATGGAACAGGTTTTTGAGATGTAACTGAGCTTTATGGATTCATCCATTCCCCTGCTAATCAGGGGTGCATGGGCGAAACTAATGCTTAAACCACCAAGCTTAATTTCAGTGGTTTTAGTATGAGATCTCGCTCTAGAAAAAGCTTGTTCTCTAGACTGGTTGACCACTGTGTTTTACCCTAGAAAATTGTCTCCTGTTCCGCAAAGTGCATGACAATTGACTAGAGGATTTTTAAACAGCCAGAAGTTAATACTAGTCAACATAAAATGGTGTTGCCACTGCTCTGGACATGGCAAAAAAATGAGTTCAGGCCCATGATTCATCATAATGGGCCCCCAACTTAGGTTGTACATTTTTTCAAACAACAATATATCTGTGGCCAGGCAATGTCAAGATTGGTTGGGACATGTAAGGCAGGCCTGTATAAGACCTACTAGAGGTTCTATATACCATCTATAAAACCTACTATATGTTTTATAACATTCTATATAACTACAGGGCTTCCTCTTGCAACATTTGAGGCAACCTGTTTTATTATCATGATTCTGTTTTTTATTTTGCATATTACAAGACGAGAGAATAGCTGAATTTGGTTATTCATTATTAACTACAGCATAACTCTGAATTGTTTCTAAATTATTGTAAATGTAACTGTATAAACTAGTAGAACAGGTAATCTTGAATCATGCCCTTTGAACTGTTATTTATTTTAATGAGATTCCCAATTACCATGGACATAAATGAGAATAGTAACCTGGGCTGGATCATATCCATATGCCTGTGTCCATCAAATGGAAAAAAAATCAAATCCACAATGACATCTTTACAATGTGGCTATTGCTTCACTGTCAGAACCAGACAAAAGTGATTACTTCCACGTACAGAATCCAGAATCTCAATTTCAGGTCACTCTATAACATAAAATGATCATATAAGTCGAAAGTTTAGATTTAATTGGACATTTTCCATTTTTGGTTCAACACACAGCATTAATTCAGTACACTTTGGTTGGTTTCTATAGTAACACCACATAACTGTATTGCATTTGTGCTGATTCATCTAAATATATGAGCCTGTCCACAGGAGAAAGTTAGAAACACAGAGGAGAATTGTCTAAGGTGAATACATACATTTGTTTCATTCATTCATTGTTTCCCTGTCCCAGATCTTTCTGCTTTGTGGTGACTTTGTACCAAACCAGTGGAACATTGGATAGTGCCAAGCTCAATAACCAACCTCCTTCCATCTAAGATAATGCAAAGGCACCCATTCATCTCACTGGCTAGGCATCTTTTTCTGTGGCTTTCCTCACAGCACTAATTTTATTGCTGTCCAATAATTTAAATCAATCACTGTTCCAATGTTCCTTACTTTCTTGCAGTCATCAGGAAAGATGAATAAAGTAGTTTACACATTTGTAGTGTGTTTACAATTTGTCCTTCTTAATTAATAAGAACTTTTCCTGACAAATGCATATATGCTGTGTGCAACACTATAAAATGAATAAGAGTTAAATTGCGTGACTTTAAGAACGACTTTCCCCAGAGATATAAAGAAGACAGCAATCAATGCTCTCAGAACATTTTACATTTTAAAATGTCAGAGAAGCAAGCATGTAACCATGTAGATAACTTCAACAACATGGGCAGTCTCAAATACATATAATGCCAGAAGAAATTATTAAAATCAAAATTATGATGAAACCAGAGTTCTAGTTGTTGGGGATGCTGGATCATTAACTAGAGAGAAAATATAAAGGATTAGTACTATATTTGACTATGGCAGCAGGAATAATCTATGCCCAGTGATTGAAAGACACAGCTACTCTGACACAAGAAGACTGGCTTATGAAGATGCCTGAATCATCTGAGGTGGACACACTGACAGTGTTGATCATTATATGGCAGTGTGGATTGTACCTATGCTTTCAATCCTAATTTGTTTACCTGAGAACAATGCCCATTAAACTCAGTGGTATTTAGGTCTGAAGAGTAATTCACAGGACTACATTGTTAGCCGTTTTCACAGATGCTAAAAAATCTGTAACATTCAATTGGTTCCATACCCAGAGTAGGCTCAATGCCTTTCTGTTTTTTTCCTCTTTAAGCAATCTGCTCCTGTATAATTAGAAAGGTAGTACACCTATACATTCTAATTTGGCTTCTGTCCTAGCAGTCTACTCAAATACACTGCTGGCTGGAAACTTCCAAGATTTTCTGGACAATTCATAATTGAGGAAGCAAATTTTTGTAGTACTAAAAAAAATGTATGCTCCGGTTAAGACATTTTAATGAAGTGCAAAGTGTATCCAGTATCTGATAAGAAATACACTTCCCACAGAGAAAATTAGCTTTTCAGCCAAAGGTTGCATATATTGGTCTATGAGAAAAAGATACATATGTTTTACACATTAATAACATGCTATGTCTAACCACTTCATTTGTTCTGACAACTTAAACTCTTTGGCAGGTAGTCTCACAGTAGAGTAGATTACCCTTTGGTTTAATGAGGAAGTTCATTAAGAAGATTCAGTCATACTACCAAAAAGACTAGGGGAAAAAGGATGCTTAAAATTTCTGAGGAATCCTGATTAAATTGTACTATCTATCGCATTATTTAAATATCTAGCCTACTTCAGATTGCAAAATGACTGTTACACATATTTTGCCATTTTGTAATCTATTCATATGCCAAGATTTTGGTAGTTAGTGGAATTTACAAGCAAAGTAAAATTATGTGACATTGTTAGATGTCTTCCTAACAAGGTACTTCAGGTTACGTGAACGACATGTCCCAAAGACAATGTAAATAACATATAGTTAGAGCAAGAACTATGGTCACTTGGAGAAACTCATGACTTTTCCTAATGTGAATCAAGAATGCATTAACCTCAATCATCCCTGTGTGTCAAGCTAATTTTCCCCTTTCCACATGTAGATGTGCCCTAGAAGCATGAATGAGGTAGTATGGTAGGAGGTAAATCTTTACAGAGTTTCCTTGTATGCACAGGTGCATAATCCCTCTTTTAGAATGTATAATTCCCTACTGTGGATGAATACAAAGACTCCTCAATAATATACTCCTATTGTTCACCTATTGCTGAATTCACCAGTGTAGAAACACACATTTTTGTGTTTACTTTTTAATAAGTCAGTGTGGGAATAGTTATCATCTGCTGCCATTGATGTGATAAAAACAACTGTTTACTTGTAAGGGAAGCTCTCTTTTCCTTAAAATGGAATACGGTGTGCCTCCCTGCTTTTTTTTTTTTTAACTAGCAGACAAGTGTTTTCGGGCTTTTGTTTTATGTTTAAAAAATGATAGAAGTCCAGACAAAATGTATTGCCTTGTAGTATTTCTATTTTAGTACAGGTATAGAGTTAATATCAGAATAAGAATATCCATGCAGTTCTTATAGGATAAGAAAAACAAGCCAAAGAAATAGGATGGTGCTCTGAATGCTGCATGTTATGATTGTCATGTTCTAGAGAATATAGACCATGTTTGAAGAATAAACAGCCTTTTTATTTCTCTGAAATGTCTCCCTTAATCTATTAGGAAATCAAAAAATAGACCAGGCAACATCGTAATAGTTTGTGCAAAATTTCAAAGAGATTCAAGCCTTGTCATTTCCCCCCCATTAGCATCATATGTCCTCACTTGTTTGAAACTAGTTGGCCATGGTCATATTGAGTGTGTGTTGTCCTTCTAGTTCTCCACATCAACAGCATGCCTTGCTGGTTAATTACCATTATTATACACCAAATTTGTGAGTTTCTGTAAATATGAGTTTAATACCTAAAGTGTTTCTTGTAACCAAGAAAATTTGGTTGAAAAAAAATGGAAATCACAGTTGCATAATACCAAAGCAATCTAGCCTATCTTGTAGACCTTCAAAGCCAAAGAGATGTCTAATTTAAGGGATAGAAATTAACATGTGACAGTTTTCTGGCACATGTATTTAGGTTTTGTTTTATGTTTTAAAAATGAAATTTGGTTCTGACTCTAAATTTAAGTCCAGATCCCTAACCTTGGTGTTTTTGTTATCTTACTCCTCATGCTCAGGATTGCATCTATATATATAAAAGAGTGATGGCATCAGGGCAGCGGACAAAACAACAAAACTACAGGCCCCCCAACCTCGAAATTTGACAACACAACCCATCATTCATGGCTCTAGGTTGATACAACAAAAAGAAAAGAAAAATAAAGTCCTAATTACAGGGAGAAGAATAACTGTTTTTATCCAATTGCTGCCAGTTTGAAGGCTAAGCTCCGCCCACTTGGTCTCCTAGAAACCTACTCAGCCCAGGGGACAGGCACCGTTAGGCCTCACTTAGGCCTCTTCCACAGATTATCAGATTTTAACTGGATTATCTGGCAGTGTAGACTCAAGGCCCTTCCACACAGCTATATAACCCATTTAGAATCTTGTATTATCTGCTTTGAACTGGATTATCTTGACTCCACACTGCCATATAATCCACTTCAGTGTGCATACTAAACATAAAGACAACCATACAACAGACATTCAATACCACCACTACCACAACAATTTCTCACCAACACCACCAGACAACGCCACAGCAACGCGTGGCCGGGCACAGCTTGTTATTTTATATAATGATGCATTCAGTCATGCAGTCCACACACTAGCACTCTCAGACATCATTATCTCAGAGCTACCTTTAGGTCGCAATGTCTAGAATCCTCAGTGACCATGCTGACTGCTTGGTTCTGGGAGTTGGATAATAATAATAATAATAATAATAATAATAATAATAATAATAATAATAATTTTATTTCTTACCCGCCTCTCCTTGTGACTCAAGGCAGGTTACAGCATAATTAAAACACATAAACATTGTAAAATTCTATAAATATACATATTTCTATAAAAAGATACATATTAAAATGCATTACAAGTAGTTACATCTCTAAGGTCTGGCCATGCATAGAGTAGATCCAGTGAACTCAATGAGATTTACATTACTCATAACAGTTCCATCAAGCTGATTGAGCATACTCTAAACATGACTAAGGGTGTTTTTATACAGTAGAAATGATTCAGTCAACTCTATACTGGATTGAAGAGGGAGACAGATGTAGTCAGAATGCTGTAGGTGGTTTGCTCTTTTGAAACATCAGCCAAATTTGAGAAATCATGAGACCATGTGAATTCCCACACACTCCCTTAAAGACTGTTTTTCCAGGGTTTTTTTTTTTTTTGCAAGAATATTAATATTTAATTCTAATGTCATCATTATTTCAGTTATACTATTGAATAT
This sequence comes from Anolis carolinensis, assembly GCF_035594765.1. Taxonomy (NCBI): domain Eukaryota; kingdom Metazoa; phylum Chordata; class Lepidosauria; order Squamata; family Anolidae; genus Anolis; species Anolis carolinensis. Next base: position 77,039,473 of record NC_085843.1, on the reverse strand, counting down.
GATGTTCCTTGACTAACATGGTCTGACCACTGGAAGTTTGGCAAAAAATAAAATGTGAGTCACTTCATCTCTGGCTAGGGAAAAAAGAGAATTAGAACCTTAAGATCTTAAAAAGCCTTCTATAACAGTTTAAACCATGAGTGTTTCTCTGAGACTGGCATGGAAAAGAGGCTTGGACAGTGTGAAATGTACAATTTGCATATAGGTCTTTTGTTACTACCATAGGACAAAGAAGAATAGGCCATCGGAAATGTATTCAAAAAGAAAAATATTATATTTGATAAACTGTATTGTAAACTGGGATTTTTTTGCATGAGCTTAACTAAACATCCTGATGTCATGTTGTCCTCAGTCTATTTTATGCAAGATAAATCTACTGGTAGCTACTAGTTATCTGACTATATATTACTTCCAAAACATTAGTGCCTCTGAATGTCAACCTCAGGGGAGCAAGTATCCACCCAATTTAAAGCCCTGGTGTGATAACATCATTAGACTCCAAGGCAGGACATAAATGGGGGATGCTTTCATTGGTAGAAATTCATTTTTATTATTATGTTTTCCTTTAGCCTAAACAAAGTCATGCATCAAAGCCTGCGGAATTTTCAAGCCAAAGGCAATTTTTTAAATATTAATGATGATCTTCATCCTGAAGTAGAAAGGAGTTAAGAGTATAAAAGTAATTTCTAGCAGAACAAGTCATTCAATTGTAATGCATGTTCAATTCTGAATCTTGGATTATAAATCTTTGAATTATCCAAAGAAAGATTATCTCAAATTCACTTGTTTAAAATTTTCTGCACTTGATACAGTGCCTAGTAATTTTTATCATGATCACACCAAAGAGTACAACTATCACTGACCTTGTTCAGATATAACCTTGAGCTGATAGATTATAGTATATCAAACTGAGTATGACTAGAATAAGACCTTATGCATGTCCTCTCTCCTTGCTTCTGTCTCCACACTTAATACAATATTCCCAGGACATGTTGAACTTCAGTTTCCCATGTTCTTCAAAATGAGAAAGTGTGGTTTAAGTTCTGACCACAATCCTGGTATACAAACTGAGATCAAACTTTGGCCTAATTACACCAAGAAGTTTTGGCTAGAGCTTAGAAATATCACATTAAGAATATTGTTTTATGTTAATTTATTTAGCGGAGGGTGAATAATGAGGGTATGACTTCACATTTTGTTTTTAAGATAACAAGATTAAAGTCATTAATATTTTTCTATAATGAATAGGTGTTTTACCTTGATATTTCATTATTCTTCTACCCAGAACAGTAATTTGAGATTGGAGAGAAGGTATCTAAACCTTAGGAAGGTTTTGTAGTGAAAAGAACAGCAGTTTTCATAGAACAGTTATTCTGGAGTGCAGACAGGGAAGCTTTTTTTATGGAACATGAGCTCTGGTTCATAGATTAGGTTAGTTTTTAAACATAAACATAAATCAAAGATTTTATTTATTTATTTATTTATTTATATTATTTCTTTATCACAGTGGTTTTCAACCTGTGGTCCCCAGGTTTTGGCGTACAATACCCAGAAATCCCAGCTAGTTTACTAGCTGTTAGGATTTCTGGGAGTTGAAGGCCAAAACACCTGGAGACCCACAGGTTGAGAACCACTGTTGTATCACCTCCCAGCCCCTAAGGGCTCCTAAAACAATAAACAAATAATAGCCAATTAAAACAATACAAAGCTAATTTTAAAGTATTTTAAAATATGCTTTAAAAACTTCTCAAAGCAGCATTAAAAATTCTAGAATCTAATTTTGAAACAGAGCAGAAATTTCAAATACTAAAAGCTATGGGGAATAGCACTGTTGTGGCTGCTTGTTGGAAGCTTAAAAGAGATGAGACCAGCCTAATGTCCTTGAGTAGGAATTCTTCAAGCAAGGAGCTGCTACAGAGAAAGTCCCATTGCAAGTACCCACCAACCTAGCTTCATACAATAGGACCTCCTTTAAATATCTTAATTTTTTTAGCAGCTTATATGTGAAGAGGCAGCTTTTCAGATATCTTGGCCCAAGTTGTTTAGGGCTTTATAAGTCAACACTAGCATCTAAAATTGAGCTTAGAAGCAAGTTGGGAGCTAGTATAGTTCTTGCAGGACCAATGTTATATGGTCTTTAAAATACACATCTGATACCATTCCGGTTGCTGCATTCTACACTAATTGCAGCTTCTAAATACTTTTTCAGCCACATTTAAAGCTCATTGCAATACTCTAATCAAAAGATGGCTAAGGTATGATCTACAGTGGTCAGATCTGCCTTGTCCAAGAAAAGGTGCTGCCAAAGCTGGTAAAGGTTCTCCTGGCTACTGCAGCCACCTGGCTTTCCAGGAACAGTGCTGGGTCCCCAAGCTATGACCCTGACATTTCAGACATTTCAGAGAGCAACCTCATCTAGAACAAATCATGATTCTAATCCCAAGTTGGTTTTCTACTGACTACTAATACTAATAATTGCAATTACTTTTAAAAGCTAAATTCAAGCTCATATCATGTCAAAAAGAGAAAAAATGAATATCTGTGTATGACATTTCGCTTCAGTTTATAGCTGTGGATTTATCAGGCAAACTACTTACGTCTCAACAGAGCCGAAGAGAATGAAAAATACTTGTACAAAGCATTGAAATGAACGGGAACAGATAGTGAATTCTGACCTTTGCCTTTTCTGTCACTGCTACTTTCTTGCTTTTAAATTTCTAATATCATCTCCTATTTAACAGTTTTTTCAACACTAAAAAACAAATGTTCACCTTTCAGTTTTTTCCCAGAGGAAAGAGTAGATAATAGAGATGTATGCGGTATTTGTCTCATTTGTCTCATTTGTATTTCTGTTTCATATTGTCCATTCAGATGGCACAAAACAGAAAGACCCCCAACAAAACAAAAACTAACTCGAAATGAAAGGCAGGCGGGAGACGATATCGGCTCCAAGTCTGCCTTTTGGATTGATCAGCTGTAGGCCCTGCGAGACCCGGGTGTGTAGGCCCAAAGCCTGCCCTTGTAGGCCCAAAGCTCCTGGGCCTACGGTTGCAGGCTTTGGGCCAATGCACTCGGGCCTCGCAGGGTCTCTAGCCAATTGCTGAGTAAGGAGTGATCCTTACTCAGCAATCAGCTATAGGCCCTGCAAGGTTCAGCTAGGCACAGCCCAAAGCCTGCACCCATAGGCTTTGGGCCTACGTACACAGGCCTGGTTGGAGGGGGGTTGGGGTGGCTGGGTTGTCCTGTACCTCCCTCCCTTCCTTTTGCCCAGCTCCTTACCGGGCATTTGAGCAGCGCTGGCTGGTGCTGTGGCCTTGGCTGGTGCCTTTCCCCCCTCCAAAAAACAAAGACAAAAAACAAAACAAAAACAAAACAAATGTTTGACCTCCCGATTTTGGAAGGTCAGACAAAATGGATCAAGGCTTCGACAAAACCCGGGACATGAAACAGAAGAAGGTAAGTCCCGAAAGCCCATCTCTAGTAGATAAGCCATCTTAGAAGTTTCAAAGATAAAACAAAACAAGTTTCCTCAAAAGAAAAAGAAAAGAAAAAGCCCAATAAGTACTTCTGCCATGAAGTACTGTGTAGATGAATAAAAAGGAATGCAAATACAGTCATATAAAGTTTGTTATGTAGAAGATTGTATTTCTATTTGTTGAAAAGCTTCCTTTTTTCTGGAGTGAGTTTTCATCAGATGCAAATTTCATATTATTATGAAGCTATTCCATTGTTGTCCCCATGCCAAGGATTGGTACCTTGACGTGGTGCTGGGGCTTGAGCACCTCAATGATGCCATGAGCTATACCATGCAGGGCCACCCAAGACAGGAAGGTAATGGCAGAGAGGACAGACTAAATACAATCCCCGGGGAAGGTAATGGTAACCCACTTGCCATGAAAACTACATGGATCAGTACAACCAAAGAAATGTCAGTATACCATTGGAAGGTAGGACTCCCAGGTTGGAAGATGGTCAAAATGCTACTGGGGAAGAGCAGAGGACTAGTCCAACTAGCCCCAGATGTGATAATGCAATTAGCTCAAAGCTGAAAGGAAGGCTAACGGCCGACGGTGCTGGAGGTGAACGATAAATCCTATGTTCTAAAGATCAACACACTATAGGAACCTGGAATGTAAGATCTATGAGCCAGGGCAAACTGGACGTGGTTATTGGTGAGATGTCAAAATTGAAGATAGACATGCTGGGAGTCAGTGAACTGAAATGGACTGGAATGGGCCACTTCACAAAAGATGAGCACCAGATCTACTACTGCGGACAAGAGGAATACCGAAGAAATGGAGTAGCCTTCATAGTTAATAATAAAGTTGCAACAGCAGTGATTGGCTACAACCCAAAAAATGATAGAATGATCTCAATTTGAGTTCAAGGCAAACCGTTTAACATCACAGTGATCCAAATATACGCCCCAACCACAGCTGCTGAATAAGCAGAATTAGATAAGTTCTATGAGGATCTGCAGCACCTACTGGATAACACACCAAAAAGAAACATTATTCTTATTACAGGAGATAGGAATGCTAAGGTGGGCAGTCAAATGATAACCGGGATCACAGGCAAGCATGGTCTGGGGCAACCAAATGAAGCAGAACGTAGGCTGATAGAATTTTGCCAGGAAAACTCACTGTGCATAACAAACACTCTCTTCCAACAACCTAAAAGACAGCTTTATACATGGACTTCACCAAATGGTCAACACCGAAATCAGATTGACTACATCCTTTGCAGCCAAAGGTGGCGGACATCCATCTAGTCAGTGAAAACAAGACCTGGAGCTGACTGTAGTTCAGATCACGAACTTCTTATTGTAAAATTTAGAACCAGACAAAAGAGAATGGGGAAAATACACAGACCAATTAAATATGATCTCACAAATATTCCTAGTGAATATGCAGTGGAGGTGAAGAATAGATTTCAGGGACTAGATTTAATAAATAGAGTTCCAGAAGAACTTTGGACAGAAGTCCACAACATTGTTCAGGAGGCGGCAACAAAGTATGTCCCAAAGAAAAAGAAAATCAAGAAGGCAAGATGGTTGTCTGCTGAGACACTGGAAGTAGCCCAAGAAAGAAGGAAGGAGAAAGGAGACAGCGATCTCCTTGGGACAGTTGGGAGATATGCCCAACTAAACACACAATTCCAGAGGTTAGCCAGAAGAGACAAAGAACTATTTTTAAACAAGCAATGCATGGAAGTGGAAGAAGACAATAGAACAGGAAGGACGAGAGACCTCTTCCAGAAAATCAGATACATTGGAGGCAAATTTCAGGTAAAAATGGGCATGATCAAAAACAAAGATGGCAGGGACCTAACAGAAGCTGAAGAGATCAAGAAAAGGTGGCGAGAATATACAGAAGATCTGTATAGGAAGGATAATAATATAGAGGATAGCTTTGACTAAATTAGAACCAGACATCCTGAGGAGTGAGGTTGAATGTGTCTTAGGAAGCATTGCTAGTAACAAGGCAGCAGGAGACGACGGGATCCCAGCTGAGTTGTTTAAAATCTTGGAAGGTGATGCTGTCAAGGTGATGCATGCCATATGCCAGCAAATATGGGAAACACAAGATGGGCCATCAGATTGGAAAAAATCAATTTATATCCCCATAGCAAAAAAATGGAAATGCTAAAGAATGCTCAAACTTCCGTACAGTGGCACTTATTTCCCATGCCAGTAAGGTAATGCTCAAGATCCTGCAAGGCAGACTCCAGCAATACGTGGAGCAAGAGCTGCCAGATGTCCAAGCTGGGTTCAGAAAAGGCAGAGGAACGAGAGACCAAATTGCCAATATCCGCTGGATAATGGAGGAAGCCAGGGAGTTTCAGAAAAACATCTACTTCTGCTTTATTGACTATTATAAAGCCTTTGACTGTGTGGATCATAATAAACTGTGGCATGTGCTTGGTGGTATGGGGATACCAAGTCACCTTGTCTGTCTCTTGAGAAATCTGAATAAAGACCAAGTAGCCACAGTATGAACAGATCACAGAACAACAGACTGGTTCAAGATTGGGAGAGGAGTACGGCAGGGCTGTATACTTTCACCCTACCTATTCAACTTGTACGCAGAACACGTCATGCGACATGCAGAGCTTGATGATTCCAAAGCCGGAGTTAAAATTGCTGGAAGAAACATTAACAACCTTAGGTATGCAGATGATACCATTCTGATGGCTGAAAGTGAGGAAGAACCGAGGAGCCTTATCACCAAAGTGAAAGAAGAAAGTGCAAAAGCTGGGTTGCAGTTAAACATCAAGAAAGCCAAGATCATGGCAAATACACCTATTGATAAATGGCAAATAGAAGGAGAAAACGTGGAGGTAGTGACAGACTTTATATCTCTAGGCGCGAAGATCACTGCAGATATAGACTGCAGCCAGGAAATCAGAAGACGTTTACTTCTTGGGAGGAGAGCAATGGCCAACCTTGACAAAACAGTGAAGAGCAGAGACATCACACTGGCAATGAAGGTCCGCATAGTCAAAGCAATGGTATTCCCCATAGTAATCTATGGTTGCGAGATCTGGACCATAAGGAAGGCTGAGCGAAGGAAGATAGACGCTTTTGAACTCTGGTGCTGGAGGAAAATCCTGAGTGCCTTGGACCGCAAGAAAATCCAACCAGTCCATCCTCCAGGAAATAATGCCCGGCTGCTCACTGGAGGGAAGGATATTAGAGGCAAAGTTGAAGTATTTTGGCAACATTATGAGAAGACAGGAAAGCTTGGAAAAGATCATGATGCTGGGGAAAATGGAAGAAAAAAGGAAGAGAGGCCGACCAAGGGCAAGATGGATGGATGGTATCCTTGAAGTGACTGGCTTGACCTTGAAGGAACTGGGGGCGGCGACGGCTGACAGGGAACTCTGGTGTGGACTGGTCCATGAGGTCACAAAGAGTCGGAAATGACTATGCGACTGAGCAGCAGCATTCCATTGTTGTAGTCATCATATGAAAGAGACCATTTTGCAAATCCATTCTTGAAAGTATACTAAAGTCATACATTTTCAAATCTCTAATCTAAAAAGTATACACCCTCCTTCTGTGAGTGGGAGTGGAAGATGGAGAACAGTAAAAGTCAAACTGGCATGGAAATGCGTTTTGATAGGTAAATATCAGCTTTTAGATTCTCATTCATTGCACATTATATTTGGAGTTCTATTGATATCCTTCAATTTGCATTACAGCCAGATATACAAATGCTAATAAAATACATGTCCTTTGTTTTCGAGATCTAGCAATAATTAACACAGTTCTTTCAATAGCTGGAATCTTAAAGAATATTGATCTGGATAAACAGAACTTTTACTGAAAGAGTTACCATGCCAAACAGAGTTTCAAGCAAAAAAAAAAAAAAAAAAGCAAAGGTTTGCTGCCAAAAGTCAATCCTCCATGCAAACCTCTTGTTATCTGAAAATCCTGTAGCCAGCTGCTGATCTATGTAGTACAAAAGTGTGTTGAGAGTGATACTTTGGTGGCAGCTACCATTCCTGCCTATGGGCCTTTAAAGGAGTTTTTGAGCATGCAAAAGGTGATATCATTATTACTATACAGAGCAAATATTTCACTGCAAAATAGTTCATTTTATGCCTTTTATATCAGAGAAAAGGGAATGCAAGTATTATGCAAATATGTGCCAGTATTATGTACTTGAAAAGCATGACTTACTGTACCCATGAGAGCTTTGCCTGCTCCCTTATTACTCAAGGGCCTCCTCATTGTCTGCCCCCTCATCCCCACTGTTTGAGAGACCTGGGTCCTCAAAGTGTCCTGATACGATCATTGAGGTGGCCCCCTGCAAAGAGAAGATAGAGCACAGTGCCTAAGTCCTGGGCTGTAGTCAAGAGGGGGTAGGGGTCCAACCCACCCAATTTTTTCAGGTTTAACTACTCTTCATGATTCACTAAAGAAAGTTTCACCCCTCCCCCAATTTTTTTTCTGGTTATGGCCCTGCCAGAGGCCCCTTCTGCTGCAAGACATGGGGTGGCAATGGAGCTGCTCAGCCCTTCTTCTTCTTTTGCAGAGGGCAAGGCCCTCAGCTAGAGGACTCTCATGGGCCTGATTGTGAAAGGAAGGAAGGCCAAGATCCTGCTCTCCTAAGAGCTTTCACCTGCTGCAGTTGCTGGAGGAGCTGGAGAAGCCGCATGCCTTCCTGCTACAGTTGTGGGGCTGGCCACTCACCTGGATGCTTGTTGCCCTCTTGGGCCTCTTCCAGGATGACATGCAGACCCTAGGGGCAATGGTGGACAAGATCATCTTTGTTCCCTGGCTGTGAACCCTGATCTCTGAGTCCATACTGGAGGACCATCACTGGGATGCCCAGGCATTGTGTCATCTGCACCCCAAGGCCATGGGCATCTGGGCGATAGGCTCTTCCTCACATGTTCCCTGTGCCTACAGATGGAAGAAGACTGAGGCCAGAAGTCAATATTGTCACCCAGTGTTTTCAGACTCAACCCAGTGAAGAGAATGACAATATTGGCACAACAATTACGCAGGGAAAGGAAAGCAACTGATCTGGACCCAAAAGAGGGTGTGCAAACTATTATGCAGTGAAATATGAAATCTACCAGGTGACTTCATAAGGCACTTGATTCTTTATCTACTTTCTCATCTAGTAAAAATAAAAGTGGATAATTAAGAACACAAAGTAATGGTTCAATAAAGATGAAAAGCAACCAATGTTTCAGCTTGCTTGAAACTCCAGAAAATCCACAGGGTTTCGGGTATGTGTGGACACCTGGATCAAGTCCAACTTAAACCACTTCCATCACCTTTTCCCTGTTCTCAGCACAGGGAAAGGAAAACAGATCATGACAATGTTGCTGTCATCATAACTCCCAGCTGATCACAGATCTCCCTGTGAATTCCAGACCATCTTGGGTATCCATTCTGACAGCAACAGAAGTGACCATGCTACAAGGAAAAAGGTGGGGAGATTGGATCACTTTTTCTTCCTGGTTGCACAAGATGTTAGAATAGTGTGGCCATGATGGCCAGGAGTTCACATGGAGATCTGCAGCCAACTGGGAATGGCAACAGTGCCATGGATAGTGAGGTGACAGTCCAGCAGGGCCAACTCTTCAATAGTTCCCAATCCTACTACATTCTGTGCCACTTACTTTAATGTGATGGTTCCCTTCGCTTCTATGTGAGCTTGCTGCTGGTAAAGTGACATCAGGGAGTGTGATTTGCCCCCACTCCCCACTGTTCTCAAGTTGACTGTCTTTCTTTTATATGTCTCTCTGGCTCTTTTTGTGTTTTTAATTCTTGAAATTGCAAGATTGTATGTATGGGTTATATGAAAATATAATTGTGGGACCACAGAGTGGTAAGTTAGCACAATAACACTACTGAACAGAGGTGTGATATCAAATGAATATGACTATAGCAGAATAGTAGGTTGTTGAGGACAGGACAACTGTCATTCATGGGGTTGCCATAAAATGATCTTAAGGTAGTTAACAACAATAATAAAACATCAAAATCTAAAACAGTAAATTTTCTGAATTTTTTATAACCCCAGATTTAATCCCCAGCATCCCTACTATCTCTGAGTAGGATTGGGAAAGAATTGTGCCCTATATCCTGGATAGCTGCTGCCAGTCAGTGTTGACACCACTGGACTAACTTAGATTGTATTTACACTGCCAAAGTGCGTTACACTGCATTATAAGGCCTACACTGACCATTTCATGCATTTCAAACTGCATTATTTGGCATCGTAGATCCAGCCTCAATTTGAATTCAAGCAGATCTCAAAAACCAAGCAGATATGTATGGAATTAGAGATGTGCAAGAAAATTTGGCAAAAGTAGTGGTAGAACAGAAATGTAAAGAACAAAATGTACAAACAGAAGCAAAGCTCACTTCCAATTATCATTGTGTGGATTCCTCTGTGCTATATTCTGTTTCAGTGCTATCATGTGCTTGTTTCAATTAGGTTTGAGGGATATGCAGCAAAAGCAGGTAACACACAAAGCTTTTCCATACTTTATTTAATAAGCATCGTGTATCTGGTGTCATGCTGTTGCAAATTGCTTCAATAAATGATCCTGTGTTGGAATTGTATTGTATATCTGGAAGTTTTCAAGAGACTAAAAGAACAGACTCCATGGAACAGAAATTGAAAATTGAGACTCTGATTTAAATAAAGGGGGAAGGCATGCATGCTTTATTTACAGCTAGCCACTTGTGGGGCAGATGGGGTGAAAGTGAGCCTCCGTGTACTACACCTCAAACAATAATCCTTTCCTTGTTGAAATATACAACAGAAATCATCACACCATCATTACTTGCAGGCTGTGGTTTGTTTTGTTTTACAGACAGTATGCTATTTGGTTTTCATATGTGGTAGAAGTGGGACATTGGGATGATGCAGAACTATCCTGTAGTTTTTAACAAAAGCAATCCTTTGATTGTGCAGGTTAGCAAGGCAGATTCTGTAGTCATCTCAGGAAGCAGAAACTGAGAGGCAGTTTCAAAGCAGTGGAGAAGAGGGCAAAGAACCTTATCACAAAGAAAAATAACCCATTTCTGACATCCAACGTATATGAGTCGCTACAACTAAGATCACATGATGTACTGCCCATTTCATCTGCATCCCATAGGGACGTTTATGCCAAGAATGCAGTCTGTAGCTTTTGTAAGATGGATTCCTAACCATCTTCACTTGTAGCTTTTTCTTGGCACATATCAGAGGTGCGGCTTTCCAGGTGCTATTGTACTCCCATACGCATTTTGTCAGCTGTGCCAGTGACGTGCCCCTCGGGGTGTGCTTTCGGGGCAGTGTTTTCCTACCGATTGCTTCTCATCAGTCTGCCGTGAGATCAGTCAAAGCACAATATTTGAATAGATATGGGAAGGAGAGAATTGCGAGTATGATCTAGTTCATTTGTATCTAGTATGTAACCATTTCCCACTTTGAGTGTGTCTCCATGCACACTATGAGGATCCAGGTACAATGAAACATGGATGAAATTCTTCACTTTGTTCTCAAAAGAATCAATGAGTAATTCTTCCTATGATGATAATGTATTTGTAAACTGTGTAATTTACAGTTTGGGACTGCAAAATCCACACATTTTATTTCCCCAATAAACAGATTTTTTTGGCAGAATTTTTTTTTGCGCATAAAATAATATGCTGTTCCCTATACAGAGAATGTTGTTTTCAGTGCCAAAGCAAATGTACAAACTTTGCATAGAGTAAGTCCTGAACTGCTAAGTTTTTCATGAGTTTTCCTTATCAGGGTATTCTGACAATTAAGAAACAAATTGTGCAACCATTTTGTAATCTAAATATTTATTACTTTTTTCAACAATATAATATCATTATACAGTTTGGTAAAGTCAGTCATTTTTCAATATATAACTTATGCTACTTATATACCCATTAAAATTAACTTTTCCCATCTAAAAACAAGAATCATAAAATTAAAAATTAAAAGTTAAAATAGTTTTCCTACCTCCTGCCAAAGACATACAATATTATTGTCATCCTGCTAACTTCTTATCTTAACCAACTTCTTTTTTCTGCCTTACTATCTCAATATTTTACTTAACATTCAAAATCTGTAAGTATTTTATATTAATTTCTTTATAAATGATAAAATGGTTCCTATTCTTTTTAAAATTGTCAGTTGACATCTCCTTTATCAAAAAAGATAGCATGTCAGTTTCAGCCCTTTTATAATCCAGTTTTCTTTTGGGGGTTGTTCTTTTTTTTCAATTTTTGTGCCTAGAGCAATCTTGCTGCTATAATCAATAACAAAATTCATGCTTTTTGTTTATTTATTTCTAAGTTCCAATATAAAGTTGGATCGAGCTCTATTTTGATTGCAAATGTCTCTTGTATCAAATTTTGTAAGAGTTTCCATTTTTTTCCTTTTTTGCATGTTCACCACATATGGTAGGAAGTACTTTGATGCATTTCACATTTCCAATCTAAACTTTTAGTGCCGTTATACATCTTCCAAGGGTTTGACAGGGGTTGGGTACTATAGATACATCATTCTGTAAAAATCTCTTTAAGGCCAAAACTTAAAATATCTTTTAATTATTTTGACAATATTTTCTCCCACCGCTTCAGCTGTTCAATCATTTTTAATAGTTTTAAATGCTCTAATATTTTATCTCATCATTAGTATTTATTTATTGATGTGATTTGTCTCCCACCTTTCTTTTGAAACTGAAGCCCATGGAGGTTAATGACGCAATTTTAAAAGTACCTTCCTGCTCTGTGCTTTCCTAGTGTAAATCTACACCTACATAGTTACATGGTGGTTGCAGTATATTATCCTTTTGCTGGTATTATGCAACTGACTATTTTCCCATATATATTGATCCCATCATGTAATAGTAAATTCACGGTGGCTCTTTTTACTATCCAAGTGAATAAGCTGTTACAGGGATAGTATTGAATAACAGTTATGCATCATCCAAGAATGAAAAAACTACATAACTAAAATTCTTTTGGTTAGTCCCATCTAGACAACGCTTATTGAGTAAATTGTGAGATGGTGAGTCATCATGTAAGTAAGAACAATTAATTCATGACTCTACTTTAATTGGAATTACCAGGAGAATTAAGGACAATGAGAAAGACTTATATGTGTAGAAGTCAACATATCCAGCCCTGAACCATCCATTGCACAATAGTCAAAACAATACCACCCACACACATAAGAAAACTGCAAGGATTTCCACCAACACATACATATTAAAATATCCTTAAATTAGTTATATTATAGTACAATAGTTAAAATACATTAAGCCCTTCCACGTTTGCAGGCATTGGGGCATAGAACCCTTCAAAAGTGGACAAATGCAACTGAAAAACACTCCCCCCCCCAAACAACACCTCTTTAGGAATTTTAAGATCCTCCAGTGGAACTCTATGACAGCCTTTTGTCAAAGGGTTGACCAAATAGTCTCACTGCAGGATCTAGAGATTCCTAAAGAGGCCATATTTATCAAATCTGCAAATAATCAAATCTGGAAAAGTTAAATCCACAAACACAGAAAGATTACTGTAGTCTTAAAATACTTCAATATTAACACATAAAACTTAAAAGCTCAGCACATCCATTAATATATTTTATATAGCAGGTAGCATTGCAAATTAGTCACTGAATAGAAAGAACAGGAGGGCAGCTTAATATTCCCCAGAATTCAAAGAACAAGATGACACACTATTTCTCATTCCATCTTTTGAGAAGACAGCTGAATCTTTATTCAGTGGTAGGAATCTGAACTTCTCTCAGTTTTACCCTAAGACACATGTGCCAAACTCAAGGCCTACAGGCTGAATCCAACCCGCCATCATTTTATGTATCCCATGAGGCATAAATACACTGATCACAGGAAAATAGTAAGCTTATTTAAAAACCTGAATTTTAGAACATTTTGATTGGTCTTTTTCAGAACATGATCATTGGATGGGGATGGTGTGTAATATGTATATCAGGTTATTTATCAATATGTTAAGGAATAGTTACATTTATACAGCCTTACAATTACAAATAGTCCTTTGAAGGCAACCATAAGATTGATGTGGCCCTTGTTGAAAATGAGTTTGACACTCTGGACTACACTGACAATATAATGCAGTGTAGATGGGACCCAAGACTTAATAGGCAGTGAAATGCAGTAGCAGTAGCCTATAGTGACTCTATACCAAAGCAGTTCTATCCCACAGTCTCCTATTTGAATATATGTAACTGAAGGTAGGTGCAGGGATATAATAGGGATTCTGTTGGCATCCCACCCAAACTCATATTAATCAGTTTCTTCCCGAGCTAGCTCAGTCTGGATTTTCTACTGGGAGTGTGTGTGTGTGTGTGTGTGTGTGTGTCGGGGGGGGGGGCAGGATTAGAAGTCACGCTAAACTCAATGGCATTTAGTCCCAGGAATGTGTGCACAGAATTATGGCCCTACAGCATGATCCTATGTGTGTTTCTTCTAAATTAAGCCACACTGAGTCACATGGGACTTACTCTTGAGATAATATTTTTCTGACTGAAACCTCAGGCTGCAAACTAAGTGTCAGCCACTTGAACCTTGAAATGGTTATCTGAGTGCACATGCAGAGGGTTGCTCTGGATCAATGTGAATGTAGACAACCTCATTTTAACCTGGAGTCAAATGGCATGGTCATGCCCTTGTGTTGTCAAGATCTAATTATTTGAGTTCATTTTCTAGTTAATGACCCTAGCTAATAGGGTCATATTCTCTAGAGTAACTGTGGGAAAATGATTCCTCGGCATTTGTGGACCTTTGACCAAATATATTGGACAATGAACATTTTTGCAATAAGAAAATGTATGCAGTAATACACACAGAAAATCGATCTGTATGTTTACTTGGAGAACGCTCCACAGGAAGCAGCCAAGATTTACTTCAGAGTAAACCAAAGTAAATTACATTGCTGGCCATTTAAAGTGGTAGCATTTTGTTTATATATATCTAGGAGATTTGTTAGTAAATAACAACTGACCTTATAGCTCTAAAGAAGACACATTTGGACATAGATGCATACAATCTGTATTGAGCCCTAGTTTTATTTGGGATGAATCTGCACTGTAGAATGATTGCAGTTTGATACCACTTTAACTGCCATCGCTCAATTCTACCAGTATCAAAGCCTCGATAAATCAACAGTCCAAGGTCAAGCTTATAGTCTACAGAGATGCAAACATTTACAGAATAGCATAAGAGAGAATACAAATGTCCATTCCAGGCTTGTGAGCCGATTACCAGAGTATCCAGAGTACAAGTTGAATCAGAATCTATACGTTGAGGTTGAAGGCAAGTCCAGGGTCATAGCTTCTAGAACTAACATCACAGCCCGCGACTAGGTGGTACCAGTCTTCGAATCCTTCCACACAGCTGAATAAAATGCAACATTATCTGCTTTGAACTGGAATATATGGCAGTGTGAACTCAGACAACCCAGTTCAAAGCAGATATTGTGGGATTTTCTGTCTTGATATTCTGGGTTATATGGCTATGTGGAAGGACCCTTTAGTTCCTTAAATCCTACATTCATAGCCTGTATGTGTAGCCTGTTGCTGACTCTCTCCTCAGCTAATCTCAAGGACCTGCACAACTGAGACCTCTCTTCTTGCTAGTCCATGAAAGCTGGAGCATTTTAACTCTTCCTCAGCCTGCTCCAAGGAATGAACATGCAGTTGTTCATCAGGCTGAGGAGTAGTAGCTCTTTCCATGGATGTTGCTTCAGAGCTTGGCTGGCAACTGCTGGGCTCCATCTCTACTGCTGAGCATTCCACCAGCATCTCCTCATCTCCTCATCCATGCTTCACAAGCTGTCCATAGCAACCAGGTCTTTTGCCTTCTCTGCCAAAGATTGCTGGTGCCTCATCAAACTCCAAATCCCAGGATTTCATGACATTGAGCCATGACAGTTAAAGTGATGACAAACTACATTCATTCTACAGTGTTGGGGCACTGTTGGGATACAATTGATTAATTTAGTTATGACATATATGCTTCAGGCGTTAGACTAGGACTCTATGAAAATAGGATTTTCAGCTATGAAAACCCACTGGACCATAAGCAAGTCATACTCTTTCACCCTCAGAAACAATGTTCCTTTGAACAAATCTTGCAACAAAAAACCCATGGTAGGATTGCAATAGGTTGGAATTGACTTGAAGGCACACAAGAACAGCAACAACATTGTAGAAAATATCGCCTTCTGGTTTCCTTTTTAAAAGTTGTCTGATTTTTGTGAAGATATCTTATTATTTATTCACATATAGTATTAACCAAAAATTTGACAGATCATGGAAGAATCTGCAAGACTCATGCTAGAAGAATTCAAGAGAAACCTTGCATCATTCACAGTAGCAGAGAGATGACAAAGCACCCCAGCTGTTCATTGCCAAATGACTGAGATGAAAAACATGAAAATGCATCACATTCAGCAAATATTCAGTTATTCTTATCTGCCATGCCTCGCCCAAGGGTGGGTGGGACAGAGCACATTTCTTTTCATTTGAATTTTTCCTTGATTATTCTCAGTTGCCCTTCTTGTTTGTTTATCTAGGCACTTTGCGGGTTGCTGTTACAGTTTTGTTATTTAAAGACACCCAGTATGATGTAAAATTGGATGAGGGCCAAAATTCCATTGTTAGCCCCAACTGGATTTATGCATGTGTTGGCTCACCATACAACAGTTGATTGAATGGGTCTACTCTAGTGGGAAACAGCCAACAGTATTCCAGTCAAAGTGTTAACAAAATGAACAACTGTTCTTTTTATATTAAAAATACAAAACAAAGCAAAACAATGGCAACGTGTAACTACATCATTGTAACAAGATGATTATTTAAAAGTTATTTAAATTAATATTGAGGGTTTTTCTGTTTTGAACTGGAATATATAGCAATGTGGACTCAGATAACCCAGTTCAAAGCAGATATCATGGGCTTTTGTGCCTTGATATTCTGGGTTATATGGCTGTGTGGAAGGGCCCTAGGAGACATGTGCAAGTCTGATGCAGGATTTATGACTCTCTGTCTCCCAGACCTTTAATGAAGTGCAGCCACAAATAGCTTTTATGATTCTGGTTGCCAAGTCATGTTTTTTTGTATTTTCAAGCCTCTGTGCCTCCTTTATATTGCAGCATAAAGATTTAGAAATGAAAGTTCAATAAAGGCAAATCAGCTCAATGTAATTAGAGTGATGTCTAAATAATAAATACCCTGTTGTTCTCAGGTACACCTTAATGCAAGCGGGTGTACAGCCAGTTGCACAACCAGTTTCAAAATCAAAACTGATTATTTTACCAATTTTGTGCTAACTCTGAATATGCTCAGCCAAGCCCGCTACTATAAGATGTCATAGTTGGATGCTTGACATCATTGGTAGTCTTGCAAATTTTTAAAAATGTGATATTTTATTCAGTTGTGTGGAAGGGACCTTTGACAAGAGTAGAATCCAACTGGACAGTCATGTCTCCTAGGCTGTCATTTGTTGTCATGGCATGCCACCAAACCACTGAACTCCAGGGAGCTCCTGGCCACCGCTGGGTGCTTTTGCTGATATAGGCCAAAGTGTCCACATAACCTGAGGATAGGAAGGGGGAATACCCAGGTAAGTTCCATCCCTTTTTCCTGCACTGCAGATCACAGGGAAAAGGTGGATGGTGCCACTGGCCTATGTGGACAGCTGGACTGGTTCAAATTAGAGCTGGTACGGTTGTCCACACCAATCCTGAAGTGTAGGAAACCCCAGCATCATCCACACTAACTCTGGAGTTTCGGGGAAACTCTGGAGATTCCCTGACATTTACCAATATGGTGTAAAACTAGATTGCCCTATTTTATTCCTCATTAAAGACCAGAAGCCCCTGGATGTCATGTGGATATCCGGAAGCAACATCTGGCCTGAATTATCATTTTCTGGCAAGTGAAGACAGGTCCCATGTCTAAAGTTCTGGGAGGCTTTCTAGGAGCCTTTCTGGGAGAGAGCAGGAGTCACCCACATCAGCAAAATGAAATAATTGAATCCCATCTGTTAAGAATAGTTTTGACCACTAATCTAATACAAGTGAGATAGTTGGGCTGTATATCAGAGAAAGCATTCTCATTTAGGGCCTCTCATTTACAGTTCTTACATGTTTCCTCTTATTGAAACATCTGGTGTATTAAAATGCTAATTATTCAATCATACTTACACCCATACAGCAGTGAACACATATTTATAAATATATACAGGATTTAATTCAGACTAAATTAGATGCCATATAGACCACATAGAAAGCACTGTGAAAATACAGTCTTAACTTACTTAAGTCCTACTGATCTGAGGGACCAAAGCTGAAGGTCTTTACTTGGGGGCCAGATTGGTGCCAATATTGGTTTCTTTTTGAAGCCAAGTAAACATGTTTTTTTTCCTTAAATACTTTTGTACCTAACCTCTCTTTTTGTTTTAATTGTTTTACCCTTTTCTGCTGTTTTAACTTGGTGATGTAATGTGTTCTTATCTTATTTAAATTACTGTATTGCTTTTATTTGGAATTGTTTTAAATAGTTTATACTGTTGTTTACGTGTATGCTGCTCTGAGGTGTCACAATAGAGAGTAAGACAGAAACATGTTAATAAATAATCAAATACAAATCTAACTCACTTAGAAAGACTCTGCATGGGCAAAACCCCCAGACTTACTCTCCTAAAAGTCACTTCTGGCTATACCTACTGACTTCCTGTGAGTATCATGGGTTTAACAGGATTAAAACAGCTTTTCTCTGCTTTAGACAAAGCTAAGGGATATTCCAAAATTTATTGAATACCCTGGATTATCCTATGACCTTGTGGCAGTCTGGATAATGAGATCAGGTCCTAATTGATGCAGGGAAAGAGGACCTGATCCTGCACTTGTTCCACCACCACTGCCAGTCCTAGTCAGACATAAGATTCCGTGTTTGCAGGCATCCCGTTCTGACACCAGCAGAGGCACTCAAATGACCAAGAAGAAAACTAAAAGACTGCCCCCTTCTTGGTCACATGGGAAGCTCTGCTGATGTCAGAACAGGGTACCCGTGATGGCCAGGGGGTTGTGTGAGAGCTGTGTCTCGCCGGGGCAATGGCAGTGACAAAGACAGGGAGGTAATCGTCTAGTGAGGGTGATGTTATCCCTGCCAGGTTAGACCTTGAGTAGACCAACAGAGCACTGCAGTAGGTTTGACCAGGTGCATCTGGCTCTTTACAGGGCCATTCATGCTCTGGACTGGCCAGGATTTAGTGGCCAGTATAGGACAACCCCACTGTTGCAGCAGCTCCACTGGTTGCCTGTTTGTTTCCAGGCACAATTCAAAGTTTTGGCTATGGTCTTTAAAGCCATATATGGCTCTGGTCCAGAATATTTGGTTGATCACATCTCCTTGTATGAACCTTCCAGGCCCTGAGATCCTCAGGATCCACTTCTTTTTTAGTTTGGTGCTACATGATTATTTCTGGGAATGGGTGAGGATTTCATTTCAATTTATTTTTGATAAGACCTTGAATCAAAATGTCTTCATATTCAGGGCGGAATCAACTTGCGAGTTTTAAAAGAAAGTGAAATAAACATAAAATCTCAGATCTGTCCACCTAAGCACAAGGCTTTGAGTGCTTAATTCTTACACATTTAAGTTGAAACCTTCAATCATCTAAGTTAATACTGAATTAAACATACCCTATCTTTTTCTGAAAAATTGGCCAATTTTAATGGCAAGTGGAACATGGGCGTCTGTATGTAGAAATAGTGGAGCAAAATATGTTTGCCTGCTGAACATGCAAAATAATTTCATTTCAGTTTGGTATTTACAGATGTATGGATATTTTTCACATTTGGAATGGAAATAATATTACTCTAAAGTGAATGTGGAAGAAATTGAAACTGACACATTTTTCATCCTTAGATCTTCCCTCTACTTTAAGTCCATGTTGAAAAGCCATAAGAATCCCCAATAGTATGAATTTCTGAAAAATTATAAGAAGTTTCAACATACAGATGCAAAGTCTTTGGGGCAAAGAATACATTGCTGTCAACAAGTTCTCATAGTTCTCTTCCTGAATCAAAGAGCTGGTTTGGATGACCAATGGTTTTATTTTCCATTCAAGTGACCACTTACACCCTTGAGAAAAGTATCACCTCAGTGTGCTGTTCTATACATACAAATACCCCCAGCAGTGGAAAATATAACCAGTCAAGGTTCTTATGAACTGGCTTCAACAAAAGGACAACTGAAGGCAAAATATTCTAAATGAAGAACACCAAACTTTATGTTAACATTGGCTATTATTAGGTTCACGTGTTCAAGAAAGATGCAGTCTTGTAGTTTTCTAGTGATAACCCTCGACACAGCTATGTGGTCCATGAGCAAAACTCCAAAACACCATTGGGTCACACCTTTCATCAGCAGCTTATGATATATTTTAATGTATTATTTTAGATGTTCATATGAACACTATATAATGAATGAGAAGTCAAAATACGAATGTCCAGATAGATTTTTATAGAAAAGGCAATCAGGTGAGAAATCAATAAAGTTGGTATAATGGCTAAGATAGATACTCTGCGCTGCCACCTTCAGCCATTTACAAGTAGCCAAAGTTTGGCATTTTTCACAGTATACTATTATAGCATTTGAAATACTTTACTGATATTTTAACTATAATGGCTGCATCCTATGGAATCTCAGTAGGGCACTAGAGGTCTCTGACAGAGAATTTATGCTTATTATTATTATTATTATTATTATTATTATTATTATTATTATCCCGCTTTTTCTCTCCATGTGGAGATTCAAAGCAGCTCACAAATAAATCATTGCAATACAACTTAAAACATACAAATATACTAGTATTAAAACAGTATAGAACATTATTAAAAGCATATAAAATCCTAGCAGCCCCTGAAGATCTTAAAAACCTTTCTTCTTTAAAAGCCTGCCTGAATAAAAAGGTTTTGACCTGCTGTCTGAAAGACAACAGGGAGGGTACATATAATAGACCTTTTGGAATTAAGGAGGTAGGGTAAATGTTACTAACTTAAATTTCCCATCAATTTCAGTGGCAAGGTGTCATAAAGTAATCCAATGTTCAAGTTACTAAACCATGAATTTCTATCACATGGGAGCTTACTATGGGAATCTACCATTCAATGAGGCAATACTTTTTTGAAAGGATATGACCAAGGCGTTTGGGTAAACCTTTTGGATCCTCTCTAGAGCACCAGAGATGTGGGAGTGTTTGCAGAAGGATGAGAGTTGGGGAATGGAAGGCTGGAAAATGGCTGGCTGTAAAGAAGGGGTGGACAGATTCTGAGTTTTCCCTAATATGCTCAGCCCATGGGTGTCAACTGCTCTTCCTGCCACTGTTGAATCAGAATGAGTAGTGCCAGTAAACTAAGATCCCTTAAAAATCTAGTTTGTCACAGATGGCACTGGGAAAATCTGGGACTTTCCAGGAGGAACGAGAACTCAGTCTGCAGTCTTGAATGCAGTCTTGACAGACTTTATATTTCTAGGCGCGAAGATCACTGCATCTGCAGTGATCTTCGCGCCTAGAAATATAAAGTCTGTCACTGCCTCTACGTTTTCTCTCTCTATTTGCCAGTTATCAATAGGTGTACTTGCCATGATCTTGGTTTTCTTGATGTTTAACTGCAACCCAGCTTTTGCACTTTCTTCTTTCACCTTGGTGATAAGACGCCTCAGCTCTTCCTCACTTTCAGCCATCCCTACCCCTCCCAAAAAAGCCAGGACTTTGGGTTGGGGGTAGGGATTGAAACTCGAGAGGAAGCAAATAGTTATAACCCACTTCTTCTTGGGTTTTAGCTTAGTGTAGAAGGGCCCTTGGAATTCATGCCTGAAAACTTTAGTGCCTCACCAAACTACCAATCTAAGGACTCCACAGGATGTAGGTATGGCAGAATCATACTGCTATAATTAAAAACCTAAGGATTTCTTTTTTTTTTTTAAGAGTTTGTTCTTAAATTGAAACTGTCATATATATATATAGATAGAGAGAGAGAGAGATTGAGAGAGAGAGTTTCAAAAGGGTGTGAGAGAGTCTTAGGTGTGTTAAGTACAGCTTTGCCTGTGGTGGTAATTCCTAAGGACCTTATCACATGGATGGTTCCCCCCATTTTCCCTCTGTTTTTGCAAAACTGAGTTCCACAGAGGCCATCCCATGATGCACGGCATACTTGCCAGCATGTTACAATAGAGAGAATTGTAGCACACAGGGAGAGAAGTGGGAGAGAAGCACTTTCTCCATTGTTGAAAGTGAGGGAAAGCGAGGGAAAGACAGAAGATGGCAAAAGGTTGTGGGATGGCTGACCATCCTTGAAGACTGACCTTGCCAGGACAGAATGGGGTAAGAGAGTTTCCCCAGTCTTCCCAATGCTTGCCCCCGCTTCTCTCCTATCCATCGGATGAAGTCCTAAGTCCCAAGTTTTTACCCCAAAGTCTCTAGGCCTAGGATAGTCCTGACCTTGCAATGCTGAACTTTCTGACCATGGCAGCATGTCTATCCAGGCTTAAATCTTGAATGAGTGATAGTTTGCTGTTCACTGTCCTGGTTTTCAGCAGTAATAATTGAAAACACAATGGGTTGTTGCTCTGAAAGAATTTTCCTTTTGTAAGATAGAAAGGGGAAAGGGTAATTTTTAAAAACTTCAGTTTTCCATACCTAGCTTCTGGAATCTCCTTCATCTTATTTTAATCTCTCCCAATTATATCAACCACCATACCAGCAGAGGATAGTTGGGGGCTAAGACATGTGGAAGAACAGAGTGGAAAGGCCTCCATTTCCCAAATGCATAGCAATTTTATTTAGCAAAATAAATATTGTATGTCAGTATATATCACAGCTATCCATAGAACATATATGACCATAATACTCTACTATACACCTGCTCCACATTCTACTCTGCCTGGACTCATGTGAACCTAACATGCCATCAGGATGCATTACCAAAAAAAAAAAGGCAATTAAATGGAGAATTGCTTCCCCCTGAAGACGGGTTTCACAATTTGGGTAAAATCATCCAACAGTGCAGAACTAGGAACACACACAATAAGTCTTTGTAAACAGCACCTGGACTTTCATTAGCCTGAACCAGCATACCTAATAATAATACTAATAATACTAATACTAATAATACTAATACTAATAATAATAATAATACCTTTATTTTTATAACCCACCACCATCTCCCCGAAGGGCGGCTTACATGGGGCTAAGCCCGAACATAACAGACATAGTAAAACACATCAAATAAAACGAGTCAAGAAAAACATATCAATAACAAATCAATAAAACACGAATAGAATGAAAACATGGAAAACGCATAAAAATAACTGGGCCATAAAGTGCATATATTGAGGAATGAAGTCAAGAAAGGTACCCGAGAATGTTATCACAGATAAGGGACTAAGAATGGGATAAACATGGGAACTATTCCAATTGAAGGAATAGAACAAAGTGCAACAGAAAAATACTACTAGGACAAGCCTTACAGGGGCAAAAATCATTCACCAAAGGCTTGTTGGAAGAACCAAGTTTTTAAGGTCTTCCTAAAAATTAAAAGGGTGGGAGCTTGCCTAATTTCTCTAGGGAGTGAGTTCCAGAGCCGGGGAGGCACCACGGAGAAGGCCCTCTCCCTCGTTCCCACCAACCGTGATTGTGAAGGTGGCGGGAGAGAGAGGAGCCCCCCCCCCCCGATGAATGAAGAGACCACGTAGGTTCATAGGGGGAAATGCGGTCACAAAGGTAGGTGGGTCCTGAACCATTTAGTGCTTTGTAGGTAATAACCAGCACCTTGAATTGGTCTTGGAAGATAAACGGCAGCCAATGGAGCTCCTTAAACAGGGGGGTAGACCCTGTAATTCGCTCCAGTTAGTAATCTGACTGCCGAGCGCTGGATCAGTTGTAGCTTCTGGGCCATCTTCAGGGGCAGCCCCACGTAGAGTGCATTGCAATAGTCCAATCTGGAGATACCCAAGATCAAGAACATCTAGCAGGTGCTAGAATGCTTTACATTTTCTCTAAATAGCTTTTTCAGCAGGCAATAGATATAAAGTTAAGAATTATTCTGCCTAATATTTAAATCTACTGTCCTGTAGTTTTAGATTGTGTATTTGCCTGTTCTTAGGGGATAAAGGAAATACTTCTCTGAATTCTGCCTAGTATGATACCTTATCAAAATTGTCAACTTTTCCACTCCTTTAACATTTATATCTATACAGATTGTAACTTACTTTCTATCCTTATGTATTTCATTAATAAATTAATACCATGCATATTGTATCTTTCCTCCAGTAATTGTTCACTAGTTTTCTTCTTGAAGAAAGCAATGCTTAATTTTAGCAGTTTTCTTCCCATTTCTTCAAAATTGTAGTATGTGCAGAAAATTTTCTGAATGTGCAGACAATAATATATGTATATGATATTTTCTGTGAAAAATTCTGTTTTCAGCACAAAACCACCATGTCTCAATTTTGCATAGAATAAATCCAGAATTTGCAAATAGTCTTCAAAAACTTCAGATAAAAATTAAAAGATCATAAGAAATCTGCTGAATCATTGCTATTTAGATAGGTTCATTGGTCCTATTAAAACAGAGGGCATTTGTCAATTGTTTGAATAATATGTACGTATATGTGTGACAGTCTAGCGCAGGGGTCCCCAAACTAAGGCTCGGGGGCCGGATGCGGCCCTCCGAGGTCATTTACCTGGCCCCTGCCCTCAGTTTTATAATATAATATATTGTATATACATATAATATTGATAATAATATTATAATGTAATACAATATAACACTAATAATAATACCATATAATAATATTAATTATATATTCTATATTACATATAATATTACTAATAATATTACAGTATAGTGGTATAGTTCAATATAGTAATATATAATGCTAATATTGTGCTATACTAATAATATAATATATTGTATGTACATATAATTTGTAAGCCACTCTGAGCCCCCTTTGGGGTGAGAAGGGTGTGATACAAATGTAGTAAATAAATGCAGTAAATAATAAATAAATAAATTTTAGACTTACGCTCGCCCAAAGTCTGAAATGACTTGAAGTCACACAACAACAACAACAACAACAACAACAACGACAACAACAACCCTAATAAACTTGACTATCTCATTGGCCAGAAGCAGAACCACACTTCCCATTGAAATCCTGATAAATATATGTTGGTAAAATTGTTTTTATTTTTAAATATTGTATTGTTCTTTCATTGTTGTTGTTGTTGTTTTTGCACTACAAATAAGACATATCCAGTGTGCATCGGAATTTGATTGTATCTTTTTTCAAATGATAATCCGGCCCCTCAACAGTCTGAAGGATTGTGGACCGGCCCTCGGCTTAAAAAGTTTGAGGACCCCTGGTCTAGTGTGACAGTCAAACTACATGTTTGAAGGAAGCCTAATTTTCATACAGAATTGGTGAAAAGGTGCTGTTCAAAATACACAGAGCAGTGACTAAGGAAATTGAAAACTGACATAACAATCATTTCTTTGTTCTTAAAACATTTCTGTCTGTCTTTCTTCTTTATAATTGATATTTAAACCACATGGTATGATATGAAGTATCATCTTTGTAAAAACTTACATCTTTACAAAGCAGCACAGTGGGTTAAACCACTGAGCTGCTGAACTTGCTGACTGAAATGTCAGCAGTTGGAATTTGGGGAGCGAGGTGAGCTCCCACTGTTAGTCCCAGCTTCTGCCAATCTAGTAGTTTGAAAACATGTGTGAGTAGATCAATAGGTACCACTCCAGCAGGAAGGTTATAGCGCTCCATGCAGTCATGCCGGCCACATGACCTTGGAGGTGTCTATGGACAACGCTAGCTCTTTGGCTTAGAAATGGAGATGAGCACCAACTCCCAGAGTCGGACATGACTAGACTTAATGTCAGGAGGAAAGCATTACTTTTACCTTTGATCACTGCCTTGTGCCTGGTAACTTCAGAATGGGCAAAATAAGCCCAGGTTGGGAAGTTTATGACATGCTATGTTCTGTCTATCAAACACCTTTTATCAGAGCAAAATAATAATAAAATGACAATAAGTCATATCAACAAACATTTATATAGAACCTTCACATTCAAAGAGCTTAGCATATTATCACAGTAATCCTTTTAACAACCATGTATAGGCAGATCTGACATTTAATAAGATGCTTATATTTTCATATTTTGGATGCTTTAATTTACAGACAATTCATCTTAACTTCTTTTGATTATGAACTTTACAAAGTTTTTAAAAAGAGTGCTGTTGATATTTTTGTTGAAAAGTGACTCCCAATTTAGATGATGCCGTGTGCGTTCTCTTTCTGCAATGGACTAATGCCAGGGGTTGAATTACTATTGAATAAGCAGCAATGAAATATCTATGAAAATAATCAGGAGTTCCAGAAACCACAAGCAACAATAAGGCAGGCCTGTCCTTAATCAGCAAAGACCGTTTGTAAAGCAAGGGTTGTGAGTCACTCTCTCTCTCTCTCTCTCTCTCTCTCTGCATACTCTTTCACTGCTGCATCTAAGGAAGGGCAGGTGGTGAGGGAAGTACATTTCTCAGAATGTTTTGTGTCTGTTGGATTTTTTCAAGTCAGCATCACTGGAACCATGTGATTGTCAAGAACCAATTGAAACAGGCTGTGGAAAAGGGAACAGTTAAATTTGTAATATTGGTTGTGTGAAACACTTCTTTGGGCCTCATAAACAACCACAGAACCACAAGTTGGGTACAGAGGCAGTCACACAAGAGCGGGTCCGGGATATTGGTCAGCAGGCAGGGCGAATCATTTTGACTGCAAACCACAAGAGTTTCGTAGAGTGGTAAGCATCATGAAACCACAAGTGATCCGCTATTTCTCTCCCTCTCTCTCTTTACAAAACAGTTTCAGTATTTGTGTGAGAGGAAAAAAGAAGCTTATTAATGAATTTATTTTGCTCAGCAAACATTCAACGTGCAATGGCAGCAATAGCAACAAAGAGGTTTATTATAATGATCACTCTTAATATCTTTTTTACTTCCCAAGGTGAAAGAAAACACATATCACAACTCTTTAAAAGAGAGAATAAGATTTTAAGGAGGAAACCATGGCTTCAGAGAGCATATTTGACTCATTTCCTTCTTACCAGCAGTGCTTCATGAGAGGTAAGTGCCACTCAAACTTTTATATAAACTTTTGAGTCATCAGTGTTTAGGAAAAAGCATGTTTGCACTTTTTCAATGAGTTCTTAGCAGCATATGTTTTTCCACAATTATTTGTAACAGAATGTAAAATGTGAATGGATTTCCAGCTTGTTTCTGGTATTTGTTTCAGTTGTCCAAATTACCAGCCAATAATCCTTAGCATTCTGCTTTATAAACATGACTGTCAGTGGTCTTTTAAATTGCATGCAACAGCCAAGGCACAAACCACCAAAGACACATCTAGTTGTGCTGGCAGGCTCTTTGTTTTGATATTTCATCCATTTAAATGTCAAACCACTGTGCATGGATCAGAGACTTGATAAAGGGAAAAGCAAACTTAAATATCCAGCCAGTGATCTCTGCTGCTCCCTTATTTATGTATTAGTCTAGATCATGGGTTCTCAAACTTTTTCAGCCATGGAGCCCCTTTTTGAGGAAAAGGTTTCTTGTGGAGCCCCATAATATATTATATTGTGTATTAGGTTATATATAACGTATATATCAAGCATGAGTAAACTTTTTGACCAACACAAATTTAACAGTATTTCAGTGGCCACCCACTGAACTCCCTTCAGCCATACAGGAAAAGCACAATCAAAGAACCCCCAGAGCGGTGGGAGGGAAAAGGGCTTTTGGGGGCAAGGAAGGTGTGGAAAAAGTCTTGTGGCAGCAAAGGGGACAAGGGAAAATGGCTTTTGGCTGTAATGGAGGCAGGGGGAGGGGAGGATCAGGAAAGAAGAGGGAAAGCTTGAAGGAGGGGGGGAAGTGTGGAGCCCTTTAGTATGTTTTGTGGAGCCCTAAGGGATCTACTGAGCATACTTTGCGAACCACTGGTCTAGGTTATGGAAGGAACTGAGGGATGCAGTTATTGTATGCATATATATTGTTGTTGTTATATACTGCCAAGTAGCTACATGATGACTCTATGATTGAGAGTCCTCCAAGAATATCAACAAGATCCCTGTCCATTCTTGTAAACTTGGGGCTGTGGCTTTCTTGTCAATCTGTCTGTAGTAAGGTCTCCCTCTTCTCTTACCGCTTTCTACTTCTATAAAATTATTGGGGAGTTTTCACCAAAGAGCCATGTCATCTCATGATATGTCCAAAATACAATAACTTTAGTTTCAAAAACCAAAGGGGTGAAGAAAATGAGCTACATTTCTTGTCTTCCACTTTGAAAACCACACAGTTATTGGTTTTCTAATGTTACCTCTAATCTTGGTTGATTAGAAGTAACATGTTGCAGACACATTGGAAAAACTGAAGTATAATAAAGCAATCTGTAAAACTGTATTTTATTCAAATACTACTCAAAATTGTATTCTGCCTCTGCTGTCTTCAAACAGATTGCTTTACCTTAGCGATCCTTATTAGTAAATAAATCAACTTGTGTGAAAAAAATCTGTTGGTGTTTGAAAAAGATTAATCCTTGCTCAAATATTTTATGCCTTTTCCAGGAAAACATTCATAGCACAGGTAGAGGCCCTTATTTATTGAATGCTTAACAAGTGCACATTATGAAGTGAGCTCATTATTTTTATACCAATGTGTAGCAGAAGGAAAGGCAGAAACCTTCCCAATCTCTTCCACTCTGCCCACCTCAGGATCTTAAAATGAGTCAGCCATTCTTTGTATTCGTAAGCATGCTAAGGAATGTGGAAGGGGCACACATTGCTTTGTCACAATAAGCCAAATGGATGCTTCTCTCCATCATGGATTGGAAAAAGGAGTAAATGCCATGAGAAGAATGCCATAAAAGCTTTCTTTTATGCTGCAACCATAAAGGTTTTAAGCTACCTTTTATTGGCAATGGAAGATAGAGTTTAGCTGAATTGAGTCAGTAGGAGTTCTGTGAGTCACACACCTTTGAAGGGACTGCATCTTTTTAGTAGCAAAGCTAAGGATGAAGTATGAAACTGCTAAATCTTCCCCCACTCATTTCCTTTGGGTTAGTAACAAGCAAAGGAAGCAATATTACTAGAATAACAAGGGTCTTCCTGGATGTAGTTGGCTTGAGTTTTGTTCTCTCTTTTTTGTTGCCCATCCAAATGTTTATTTGCTCTTTGTCTACAGGACAGGAAGGCTTTATTGAGGAAATTTTATTCATTTGGAACGTAATAAAGAGCGAACTCTGTAGTGCTCTACTTGACACTGTAGTGTACATAGGCAGCCTGTTCATGAACTCTAACAGGAAGAGGGCTGTAAAGACGGGGGTGCATTTAAGCAGATTTTGAAATAGAATTGACCAAGACCTTAATTCTCCATTGTACAAAGCAGAACATTTTTTCTGCAAGGTGAAGTACTGTGTCAGAGCTTGGAAAAAATTACCTTTTCTGGCTACAGTTCTTAGACTGACCATAAGCATACAGGATTTTGAAAAAAAAAATGATTTGTTGCGGAAACAAGAACTGGTGGTACAGTTTCATTGGAGATATCCTTTTCCCCCTGATAACTCTTTCAGGGGTGAATCTCGCTTCCTAGGGGTAGATTTCTGTGATTTCCTATTGTCTTGCCCTCATTCTTAACTATGAGTATTTATAAGTCAGCCGTTTATAACTTGAGGACTGCCTGTATCCTGCATAATACTTCTCTGTGCTTTGGTTATAATAAACCAATCCAAGCTTATATGCCAATATTTTTTATTGATTGATTGATTGATTGCACTCATAACCTGCTTTTCTCCTATGATGGAATTTAAAACAGCTTCTAGTTTTTAAAAAATAAGCTTAAAAAATGAAGATAATATATGATAAGATCCAAGGCAACAGTTTAAATTCTGTTCCAGGGTCTTGGAGATGATGGGATGTGCAACCACCACATGCAGTTCATTTAGTAGATCTTTATCCAAGTGTATGGTCCTTGTAGACTGTGTGATAGGACATTTTTCTGCTCATTTTCATTTACCCATCCACCATAAGTTTCTCTTTCATTTTGCCTGGTAAGTTCTGATATGTTTAGGGCAGTGGTTCCCAACCTTTGGGCCTCCAGGTGTTTTGGACTTCAACTCCCAGATATCTCAGCCAGTTTACCAGCTGTTAGGAACTGTAGGAGCTGAAGTCCAAAACACCTGGAGGCCCAAATGTTGGGAACCACTGTTTTATGGCATGTGCTTTACCTAATAAAAATCCTGTATATTATCTGTTTATATTTGCCCCTCCAGACATGGATGCAAATGATTCTGTTATAGCTCCAAAGTCAAACTTTAGACCCAAGAGATGTGAGTGGCTAAGACTGAGTGGTAGCCAAGTTGATTACTTGGTGACATTGAATCACCTATCAGTTAGAAAGGGGATTTTTAATCATATAAATAGACATGAGAATGGTTAATAGTAGCTGTTTGTCAAGATAAACAGATAATTTGTCTTGAAATGTAGATCCCACTGTAGTTCCTTGGGAAAAGGATTGTTCTTGGCCAACGTAAGAGGTTGGCGATTTCATAGCTTAGTTTATTTGAAACCCCAATTTTCTAGTTACAGCTTTCTCACTTGGCAGTTTGGAAGAAGATAGTAGACAGATACCCACATGAAAGATGTTGTGAATAGGAATATTACATTTAAAAGAATACCTATAGGCATTGTTTAAAAATGGGGAAAGAAGCACTGAACTGTGTAAGTCTATGCCCTAATGATAAAAAAGTATTAGGCAAGATTTACACATTTAACAGATTGAGATGGGAATAATGTCATATTTTTCTAAAATAGTGGTGTGTAGTCAGATTTTGAAAGATCCCCATACATTAAATAACTCTAAACATGTAGAGGTTTATCACTCTGTGGATCAAACTGAGCTAGAATCATTTGTTTCCAGACAGTTTTGTTTTGCCTTATAATGATAGTAGGAGCTCAAAACCATTTTACATCATGGCTTTATAACCATTTTCTATTGCTTGTGCTTATAAATCAGGAACCTTCTAAATTTACAGTTGTAGCTATACAATTCTAATTTGAATGCAATGTTTTCATTTATGGAATCCAGGGATTTACATGGTTTGGGGCGGGATTTAAATTCCTGTGCTACAAATCCTCATCAAACTACAAATCCCAGTATTCAATTAGATGCAGCCATAGCAGATAATGTGGCACCACAGTAATAGTATTGTGTAAATTTCGAGGATCTTGTTCTTACTTTCAGATCTGGGACTACTTTGATCCGTGTCAGCCTGACATGGATAAAAGTTAATTGTCAAGGATATTGTGAGTCTTCTGCCTCCACTGATTAAAATATTGTATATGGTTTAACTATGAGGGACTTGATTTATCCCAAAGTTTCTTTTTCTATGTGTCTACTTCCTCCTTTTGCTGTGCTTCAAACACTTTCAAAAGACTTGACTTGGCAAATTCCTAGACCTTGGTGCAAGACAAATAATCATTCCCTTGGTCAAATTGTTCTCACCCACATTTCCCAGTAGTGTTTATACAGGCCGGTCATTTCAAATGTCCAAAATGGTTCAGTTATTTTTCCCGCCAAAATTTATTACACTTTTGTTTCTTAACTGAAATTATGGCCTAAAGGGTGGGAAAAAAACAAGTTGTTTTCTGCTTGTGTTTCACATTATCAACCCATGCAGCCCCCTTGAACGGAAATCCACAATTCTTTCTCAGTGCGATAGTCTGTGAAAATTTGGATGAAAAAAGAGAGGTAGGGGAAGCAAAGACTGGTTGCGCCCTGGCTGAAAACTGACAGGCTCACAAAGCTTGTCATGTTAATTGAATGTGGTACACCACAAAGGATATGGCCCTTTCTCTATCACTCCACACCAGGTCCTCCCTGACGCTCCTAGGTAAAGAAACATTTCTTCTGAGCCTTGGAGGCTACGCTATAAATTATAGGCTTGCCCTATAGCCCTATAAATGCTCATTCTTTTATTCAGTAAATCTTTACAGTTTTATAACAACTATAAGAATAGGCAGTAATTCATTGCAGGACCTTAATATTATTATTTTTTTAAGCATCCAGTCTGTAACAGGAGCCCTGCCTGAATATCACAAATTCACACTACTATAATGATGGCAAGTCATGCTGATTCTGTTTCCTATTTATTTTTCATCAGCAAGTGGGAAACAATAGGAGGACAACACCCACTTTGGTGCATTTTGCTTCTCCTGTGTCAGATAGAGCTTTATGGCTACAAACCACCAAATATGTGCCAGATAGAACTTTATAGTTACAAACCAGCTATCAGAATAATCCGGTATATGTCTAGACATATGGAGGGCCATAAGACTTACTCCATCAGTATAGGCTTGCAGTTCTGCTAAGCCTAGGACCACACTAAAATGAGCCACAAACCAGGAGAAACTGAACACTTTTAAATCCCACTGTTTACTTTTGTCTCATTAATAGGACATTAACTTTCAGTTAGATTGTACCCAAATTGCCCGTGTGCAGTCAAAGGGAATGATTCGGTTTATGGTGAATTCAAAGTGTAGTCTGCATCATCCAAGCAGACCAGTATAACCATTATTTCCATTATCTGTTTGGAACACAGCCAATGGTGAGGGGAAATGGAAGTCATACTCAAACAACAGGCTGGACATGCAAACATTTCCCACCCCTAGTCTTGCAGATACATGGGGCAGCAAATCTATTGAAGCTAAGCAGGCTTGTGCCTCCAACAAAGCTCGGAAAGGAATCCCTTGAATGTTGTAGCAATCAAAATCCCTGTTTCCAGGTTCTGATGTTCACAATGGGAAGACTACAAAGCATTCTGCAAACACTGCCTAGGGATCTGTGGAAGAAAATTAGAGTAGCAATTTAAATCACTACATTGTTTACAATCATCTTTTGTTTCTTCATTGCAGTGTTCTAGCCACCATTTCCCCTGATGGATTAAAGCAGCAAAATGTAGTATGAGACTAAGACTGTTGTCCTGCTAGCTACTCTTTACATGTTCAGGAGAGTGCCCCTTTCTCATTGAACTCCCATGTTAGGAGCAGACATTACAGGGTGTCCCAGAAGTCTCCATACATAGGGAAAATTAACAAACTCATATATTTTATTTATTTATTTATTTACAGTATTTATATTCCGCCCTTCTCACCCCGAAGGGGACTCAGGGCGGATCACATTATAACACACATAGGGCAAACATTCAATGCCCATAAACACATCAAACAGAGACTGAGAGACACACACAGAGGCAAGTTAACCTTCTTCTGAGGGGATGTTCGATTCTGGCCACAGGGGGGAGCAGCTGCTTCATCATCCACACTGATGGCACTTCCTCATTCCAGGTCGTAAATTAGTTAATCTTGCCTCCCCACTTATAAGTGGTACCTTATCTCCTACTTGATAGATGCAACTATCTTTCGGGTTGCTAGGTCAGCAACGAGCAGGGGCTATTTTTTATTTTTAATAAATTATTTTAATTGACGGGTGCTCACCCCGCCACGGGCTGGCCTCGAACTCATGACCTCATGGTCAGAGTGATTTAAGGCAGCTGCTCAACAGCTGCGCCACAGCCCGGCCCCAATGTTTTATATGTTTTATGTTTTATGTTTTATATTTGTATTATTTTGATTTTAGGTGTGTGGGTGTGTGTAAAAGGAGGTAGCCAACACATAGAGAATACTTTGTAAATATTTTTAATGAATATTTTACAAATAAAGGTACATTAAGTTACAACTTCCAATTTTACTGATCTATAGGCATTTTTGGGACACCCAGTAGAATTCAACCTAATTTAACAATAGGCTATTGGTGATAAATCTGGCTGAAAAAGCAGAGAGAAGAGAGAGACACCGGAAGTGGGCTGTTGTAATTTCCTGCTAAGGATAGAGACACTGTCAGGACCCAGGCTGCAAAGGCACCAATAACCAAACACAGAGGCCAGAATCTATCTAATATCTTTATTGAAGGAATATATAAAGTTAATAAAAGCAAGTATATGAAATAGTCCAAAAGCAGACCTTTCAGGAAAGGTCTAAATTAGTCCAAAAAAGCGATGTCCAATATAAAATATTAAGGTTCAAAGTTGTAATCCAATAACCGAAACACTCACTTTGCCAGGCAAAGTGAGGGGAGATGACAAGGTCCTTTAGTCCATAAACTTGAGCAAGGCTAGGAAATAACTTGATACTTGAAACAAGGCTTAAAACGTGGAACAAGGTAACAAGGAACAAGAACAAGGTAACAAGGAACAAGAACAAGGTCCGTGGAAAAACTTGGTAAAATCCGTGATACAAGGCAATGTTTAGTCCTGGGAAACAAGCAAGGTCCGTAGGTAAACAAAGGCAGAAACAGGAGCGAAGGCTGGAAAGCAGGGCAAGGCTTGAGCAGGAGCGAGGCTTGAAACGGAGCGCGCTGTCCAGACACAACTCGCTCCGGAGGTTGACGAATTGACTCCGCGAAGTTACTTCGCGGGTAAATCACCTATATAGAGTCTAACTTTCCCGCCGAAGCAGTTCTCTGGGAACCAGAAACGAAAGCTAATCTTTGAGACCAGATGTTTGACTCCTTAAGGATTCTCACGAAAAAGCAGACTTAATTGGCTGAATTCTTGGCTGCTATCCTCGCACTCCTGCGCGAAGCAGCTTCCAAACCTCTCTGTTGTTTACAAAACTCATGGCGGGAGAACACAGGGGAAGTGGGCTCCGGATTTGTTTGACATACTTCTGGGTCACAACTCTCTTGCAGGTGCAAGGTTCCCAGATCTGCCTGGGAAAGATCTGGCTGGGAAGATTCCAGTTCAGACTGGGAAGGTAAAAAACCCAAGTTTTCTTCATCATCAGGCATTACAGTGTCATAAGCAGGACTACAAGGCCCATGAGTCATCACACTATCCCCCTCCTCAGGGCCCCTCCCAAACTGGGACTCTCTCCCCGAAGCGCGAGGCCGCGGTTTGGTGGGATAGGTCTGATGAAAGCGACGGGTTAGATCAGGAGCGTGAACTGTGGAGGCGTCTTCCCAAGAGCGCTCCTCAGGGCCAAAACCCACCCAGTCAATGAGATATTGCAGGCGGCGGCGGTGAAAGCGAGAATCTAAAATGTCCTCAACCTCGAACTCCTCCTCCCCATTCATCAAAACAGGAGGGGGAGCCGGTTGGTCTGTATCAGAACGCACACCATCCGCCGGAAGGAGCAGGGAACGGTGAAACACTGGGTGGATGCGCATTGAACGCGGAAGTTGGAGTTTGAAAGTCACGGGGTTTAATTGCGCCACCACTGGATAAGGGCCAATGAAACGGGCATCTAACTTCCGGCAAGGGCGGCGGGAGGGCAGAAAGCGAGTGGACAGGAAAACCCGATCTCCTACCTTGATTTCGGGGCCCGGCTGGCGATGTTTGTCAGCGTGGCGTTTATAGTCCTCCTTGGCTTGGTCCAGTTGCTGGAGCAAAAGTTGTTGTACCGCTGTGAGTTCCTGCAGCCAATCCTCTGCTGCGGGAACTTCTGAAGTTTCAATGACAGGGGGAAAGAAACGTGGGTGGAAGCCGTAGTTTGCAAAGAACGGCGTTTCTTTTGTAGAAGCTTGAACTCCATTGTTATAAGCAAACTCTGACAGTGGTAACAGAGAAGCCCAATTGTCCTGTTGGTAGTTTACATAACAGCGAAGATACTGCTCCAAGGTGGCATTGGTGCGCTCCGTTTGCCCATCTGTTTGAGGATGATGAGCTGAAGATAAGCGAGAGTCTATGCCCAATAGTTTTTGTAGTGCCTTCCAAAAACGAGAGGTGAATTGAGATCCACGGTCTGTGACTAAACTCTTGGGCAATCCATGTAGTCTGAAAACATGTTGAAGGAATAGATCTGCAGTCTCTTTGGCCGTGGGGAGACCTTCACAGGGTATGAAATGGGCTAACTTGGTGAAAAGGTCCACCACCACTAGGATCGTGGTGAATCCACAGGAAGGTGGTAGGTCAGTGATGAAATCCGCAGAAATTATTTCCCATGGGCGAGATGGGGTAGGAAGGGGATGTAGAAGCCCTGAGGGCTTCTCCCTTCTTATCTTGGAGCGCTGGCATACTGGGCAGGTGTTGACATATTTTTCCACATCTTTGCGGATCTTGGGCCACCAAAAATCCCTTAGGATCAGATGCATGGTTTTAAATAGTCCGAAATGCCCTGCTGGTTTGCAGTCATGACACAGACGAAGCGCTTTTTCCCTGCCCGGTCCGGGTGGGATATAAACATGATTTCTATAGCAAAGCAGTCCATCTTTAAGCGAAAAGGGAAAATGCAGACCTTGACGAAGTTGGTCCTGCGCCCAGGCATCTGCTTGCTGACTAGCCCTGATTTCTTGAGCACAGATGGGTCCTGGAGTAGAGGAAGTTGAACCAATGGGAGTGGATTTGGTGTTCCCCACTGTGAGCGTGGCAAAGTTCTCGGGTTGTAGTAGTTGGGATTCAAAGGTCTCCTTGCGTCCTGCAGCGTATTCCGGTTTACGTGACAGGGCGTCTGCTTGCTTGGTTTGGGCTGGGGTCACATAATGGATCTGGAAGTTGAAACGTTCAAAGAATAAAGCCCAACGTTGCTGCCTCTGATTCAGTTTGCGGGCAGTTCTTAGATGTTCTAGATTTCGATGATCAGTGTGGACTTCAATGGGAAATTTGGCCCCTTCTAGCCAATGTCTCCAAGTTTCAAAGGCTGCCTTTATGGCCAGTAGTTCCTTTTCCCAAATGGTGTAATTTCTCTCTGGTGTGGTTAGTTGACGGGAGTAAAAGGCACAGGGATGAAGGTGGTCTCCCACCGGTTGTAAGAGTACAGCCCCAATTGCCACATCCGAGGCGTCCGCTTGCACAACAAAAGGGGTTCCAGGATCTGGGTGCTGTAGAATTGGCTGGGACGTGAATAATTTCTTTAGTTGCTGGAACCCTTTCTCTGCTTGATCAGTCCAGCGGAAGGGCTGTTTTCCACGGATGCAGCTAGTGATTGGGTCAGACCAGCGGGCAAAAGCTGGAATGAACTTGCGGTAATAGTTCGCGAACCCCAAGAAACGCTGCACCTCTTTCTTGTTAGTTGGCGCCCGCCATTCCAATACTGCTGAAACCTTGGCTGGATCCATGGAGAGCCCTAGAGGCGAGATACGGTAACCAAGGAAATCTACCTCTTGTAGATCGAAAGCGCATTTTTCCAACTTGGCATAAAGTCCATGATCTCGCAAACGTTGTAACACCATTTTGACGTGGTTCTCATGTTCTGATTGTGATCTAGAAAACACCAAAAAATCGTCCAGGTAGATTATCAAGAACCGATCTAGATAGTCCTGAAAAATATCATTGACAAAATGCTGGAACGTTGCGGGGGCTCCGCATAATCCATAATTCATAACTCGGGACTCGAATAATCCGAATTTAGTCTGAAAGGCAGTCTTCCACTCGTCCCCTTCTCTGATGCGAACTAGATTGTAAGCCCCTCGAAGATCCAGCTTGGTGTAGACCTTGGCTCCTCGAAGTCGGTCCAGTAGATCCGAGATTAAGGGCAGGGGATAACTGTTCCGCTTGGTGATATTGTTCAATGCTCTGTAGTCCACCACCAAGCGTAATTCCCCTGACTTCTTCTTCACAAACATCACTGGGGAGGCGGCTGGGGATTGAGAGGGTCTGATGAATCCCTTGCGAAGGTTTGTCTCTATGAATTCCCTGAGAGCTTCTTGCTCCGGTTCAGTCAGGGAGTATAGGTGCCCTCGCGGGATCGGGGCCCCCTCCACCAAGTCAATGGCACAGTCATAAGGTCTATGTGGGGGTAATTTCTCGGCTTCTTTTTCATTGAATACATCCCAATACTCGGAGTACTTCTTGGGCAGGGTGATGATGGGCTCGGTCTCTGTGGCATGGCAGACCTTGGCTACGAGGCAATGGTTTTGGCAGTACTTTGAAGCAAACTGTAGTTCTCTGTTGGACCAGGAGATGCTTGGGTCGTGGAGAGTCAGCCACGGGATTCCCAAAATCACAGGGAAATGGGGAACCTCGGTAACAAAGAAAGAAATCTCTTCCATATGTTCCCTTATCCACATCCTGGTGGGTTCTGACCACTGGCTTACGGGCCCCGTCTTGAGGGGGCGGCCGTCTATGGCTTGCACCACACGGGCATTCTTGAAGTCATGATATTGTAATCCCAGAGAGTCGGCATACTCTCTGTCAATGAAGTTGTTGGTGGCTCCGGAGTCTATCATGGCGTGGATCATGACGGGTCCCCTTTTTGCTGACCATAAGGTGACCACTAGAAGGAACAGGACCCCGGTTGGCGGCTCTTGAATGGGTTTTCTGACCGGGTTGGCGAGCCTCTCTACGCCCGGTCGTTGGCTTCCCCCGCCGGCTGTGTGCCAGCCGCCTCAGACGCCTTCGTCTCCGTGGAGGACGCCACCGCAAGACGGGCGGCGGGCTTCCCTTTGGCTGGACACTCTCTGGCGAAGTGGCCCCCATTTCCGCAATACCAGCAGAGATTTAAGCGTTGGCGACGGGCCTTCTCGGCGGCATCTAACCTGGGTCGCACGTTGCCCAACTGCATCGGCACCTCCTCGCTCCCTCTGGGGTATGGGGTTGGTGGTGGGGGTCTCCACACTGGACGCGGCTGGACGCTGGCGGGAGCGGGGGGTTTTGCCCCAGCTCTACCGCTCTGACCACGTACCCATTGTTTCCTGTTGGCAATCAAGACTTCAGCCCGTAAACATTGGTCAATGAGTGCTTCGAGGGACTGGGGAGGGTCCACCTTGGAGATTTCTTCCAGCATTTCAATGTTGAGACCCTCCCGAAATTGTCCCCTGAGGGCTACATCGTTCCAGCCGGTGCTGTGGGCCAGCACTCGGAACTCAGCTATATACTGAGACATGGGTCTGTCTCCTTGAAAGAGGCGCCGGAGTTTATGGCCGGCTGCCTCCAAATTGTCCTCGATTCCCCAGGTCTCCTTAAGGTGATCCAAGAAGCGTTGCGCTGTTCTTAGGTGGGAAGAGGCTTGATCGAATAGGGCCGTCGCCCAGCTGGCCGCTGGTCCGTCTAGAAGGCTGTA
Organism: Anolis carolinensis; assembly: GCF_035594765.1. Lineage (NCBI taxonomy): Eukaryota > Metazoa > Chordata > Lepidosauria > Squamata > Anolidae > Anolis > Anolis carolinensis. The sequence goes on along the minus strand of NC_085843.1, from coordinate 77,000,772 downwards.
AACCCACGCCACCTTGATGTCTTCTTGGGGAAACTCGGCGGCACGGGCCTCTAGGTAAGCCTGGCACTGGCGGCGGAAAACTTGGACCTTGGAAGCTTCTCCAGAAAACTTAGTTGGCAACGCCATGGCCGGGAGGCGGACTCCGCGCTCCCTCAATCCTTTTATTTCTCCATCCTGCGCGTTGAGTCTGTCACGGATGCGATCCACTTCATCTTTGCTGATGGTGTAGCTGAGCGGCTGCCCAGCCGGCGCGGCTCCGGTCGACATTCTGGCCTTGGTTAATTGGTGCTTATGGGTGGCGGAGTCAAACTGTCAGGACCCAGGCTGCAAAGGCACCAATAACCAAACACAGAGGCCAGAATCTATCTAATATCTTTATTGAAGGAATATATAAAGTTAATAAAAGCAAGTATATGAAATAGTCCAAAAGCAGACCTTTCAGGAAAGGTCTAAATTAGTCCAAAAAAGCGATGTCCAATATAAAATATTAAGGTTCAAAGTTGTAATCCAATAACCGAAACACTCACTTTGCCAGGCAAAGTGAGGGGAGATGACAAGGTCCTTTAGTCCATAAACTTGAGCAAGGCTAGGAAATAACTTGATACTTGAAACAAGGCTTAAAACGTGGAACAAGGTAACAAGGAACAAGAACAAGGTAACAAGGAACAAGAACAAGGTCCGTGGAAAAACTTGGTAAAATCCGTGATACAAGGCAATGTTTAGTCCTGGGAAACAAGCAAGGTCCGTAGGTAAACAAAGGCAGAAACAGGAGCGAAGGCTGGAAAGCAGGGCAAGGCTTGAGCAGGAGCGAGGCTTGAAACGGAGCGCGCTGTCCAGACACAACTCGCTCCGGAGGTTGACGAATTGACTCCGCGAAGTTACTTCGCGGGTAAATCACCTATATAGAGTCTAACTTTCCCGCCGAAGCAGTTCTCTGGGAACCAGAAACGAAAGCTAATCTTTGAGACCAGATGTTTGACTCCTTAAGGATTCTCACGAAAAAGCAGACTTAATTGGCTGAATTCTTGGCTGCTATCCTCGCACTCCTGCGCGAAGCAGCTTCCAAACCTCTCTGTTGTTTACAAAACTCATGGCGGGAGAACACAGGGGAAGTGGGCTCCGGATTTGTTTGACATACTTCTGGGTCACAACTCTCTTGCAGGTGCAAGGTTCCCAGATCTGCCTGGGAAAGATCTGGCTGGGAAGATTCCAGTTCAGACTGGGAAGGTAAAAAACCCAAGTTTTCTTCATCATCAGGCATTACAGTGTCATAAGCAGGACTACAAGGCCCATGAGTCATCACAGACACTTATATTATGCCTCATTTGTAGTGTAGTGTAATATAGTTACGTGTGTGTATGTGTGTGGACCCTATGAACACATTTATTTGCTCATAGCAACTACAGTACAAAAGATAGAAAGTGCAGAGGCTGAAATGTAGAAGTGAAACTCAAAGAGGAAACAGAAGGGCTGTAGAAGAAAGAAGATATCAGCCTATAATAATTGAAGTTACTAAATTTAATATTGTAATTAAAATGTGAATTCTTGCAAGATCAAGTGTGTTTACGTATAGCTTGGCATAAACTATAAATGCATATGAACATATCTGGGAGTAAGCCTCAGTGATACTATAGGACTTCTTTTCATGTATGCAAACACAGGATGACATCTGTTGAATTCCATGTAAGCCTCAAGTACGTGTATAAACCCATGAACCCACTGAAGTCCAAAAATTGTATCTTTCTTTAGTGCCAGCAAGATCCAGACTGTTGCCCACAAATCATAGTACAGTAGAGTCTCACTTATCCAAGCTAAACAGGCCGGTGGAAGCTTGGTTAAGCGAATATCTTGGATAATAAGGAGGGATTAAGGAAAGGCCTATTAGACATCAAATTAGGTTATGATTTTACAAATTAAGCACCAAAACTTCATGTTATACAACAAATTTGACAGAAAAAGTAGTTCAATACGCAGTAATGTTATGTTGTAATTACTATATTTACGAATTTAGCACCAAAATATCACGATACATTGAAAACATTGACTACAAATATGGCTTGGATTATCCAGAGGCTTGGATAAGCGAGGCTTGGATAAGTGAGACTCTACTGTAATTGCAAACCGAAGCTATGCATGGGTCACAATGCTGATTCAGAAGTGGGAAGGCTTTGGTCTGCCATATTTCATTAAATACTACAGAGCCACCCACTTAAGAAACAACAACCTACTGTGTTCATCACATGGCGTAGGGTTCAAGTGTAGGGTAGAGATATATTGGTGTTTAAAAGGGGTTGCAAAGGGTTATCTTTTCAGATGCATTCTAAGCTAGTTGGCAAGTGACTTTTTTGCAAATTATCTGGATGGAGATGGGGAAAATGGCCAATTCTGTCATGTGATGATATTTGTTGTTCTCAACTTTAAAATGATAGTTACACAATTTGTGGGAGCAGCCAAAATGCCCCTTTGAGAAAAAGTTTCACTATTACCTTTTGCTCATGGAGGAGGGAAAATCGGCAGCATGCTGTGTTCCTTTCTGTCTCATGCACCTTCTGGGGCGTTCCTTCCTTCTCTGTGTTGTGTGTGCCATGTGTTACCTCCTCCTCCTCCTCTCCTTCTTTCCCTCCCTCCTTCCTTCCTTCTTCCAATATGGGGAAGGAGAGAGAGGGGGAGGATTGTTGGTGACAAAGAGAGAGCCCCCAGATGACTCCTTCCCTCCTCCTCTTCCTTCAGTTGACCCCAAGAGCCATCTAATCCAGCCCCCTTCTTTCTGCCATGCAGCAAAAGCACAATAAAAGCACCCCCGACAGATGGCTATCCTGCCTCTGAATAATAATAATAATAATACTAATAATAATAATAATTATTATTATTATTAAATAATAAGGCACAACTATATGGCCCAAATGATTCATTGGAACTTATGCCTCAACTACCACCTCCCAGCAGCAAAGAACTGGTGGGATCACAAACCTGCAAAAGTATTGGAAAATTAGCACGCAAAGATACTGTGGGACTCCCGAATCCAGACTAACAAAGTTCTGGAACACAACACACCAGACATCACAGTTGTGGAAAAGAAAAAGGTTTGGATCATTGAGGTTGCCATCTCAGGTGACAGCCGCATTGACGAAAAACAACAGGAAAACCTCAGCCGCTATCAGGACCTCAAGATTGAACTTCAAAGACTCTGGCAGAAACCAGTGCAGGTGGTCCCGGTGGTGATGGGCACATTGGGTGCCGTGCCAAAAGATCTCAGCCGGCCTTTGGAAACAATAGACATTGACAAAATTACGATCTGCCAACTGCAAAAGGCCACCCTGCTGGGATCTGCGCGCATCATCCGAAAATACATCACACAGTCCTAGACACTTGGGAAGTGTTCGACTTGTGATTTTGTGATATGAAATCCAGCATATCTATCTTGTTTGCTGTGTCATAATATAATAATAATAATAAAAGAAAATATGTTCCTAGTTTGCAAGTGTTATTTCCTGTTTAATTGTGTAGTCCTTACTTTGAAAGTAGTTGTGCTCTAGAAACTTCATTTTTGTGCCCACAAACTATGTTAAATTGGTGGAGACTCTACAAGATATTCAATCATTGAGAAACTAGAGCAAAATGTGCTATAGCAGGATGTCCCTCCTGCAAAGACAAAAAAATTGCAGTTTAATAAACTTTTCCCATGTGTTTATGACAGAACGAATTAGAAAATGACATTTATAACCCAGGAATAATAATCATAATCCAGGAGAGGAGGTGTTTTTTTTCACAAAGATAACGGGAGGAGGGTCAGTAGGTGGGAACAACAAGCCAGGCCATGGGAACTTTGTTCTAAAACATCTGGAAAGTGTAGGGTGGGAAACAGCAGTTTAAAGGACTGTACTGGTTCATATAAAAAGTGTGTCCTCTCTAGGAAATTTCTATGTTCTCCAGATGATTTTATGGCAAACTTTCAATGTAAGTTGTTCATTTAAATAGGATTCACTATTATCCATGGTTTCCTGTTTCCACAATAGTTCAGGGAATGTGTCCCACGTAGATACAGGGACCATAGTGCATATCTATAATGGCTTAAGAATCAGAAGTATCTAACCTTACAATAAAAAAGAAATATATTCTGTGCTAAAATAGGTAATATGCTTTTTTTCCCCTTGCCATAATTTCTTGGGCAGCTCCAAGAGGTTTTTTGTTGCCAGAAGTAAAATAGAAAATCTAGTTGTATATAAAGCAGCTGATGGGATTGGGATGGGTTGGTATTATTTACTATACCAGAGTACAGCCAGCTGGTTTAGGGGGGCTGAAAGGGGTTATGTATCATACACTTCTTGCCTCTAACAAACAGCTGGAGAGTTTGCAGGGAACTTATGGGATGCTGCCACGACTGTTTCTCAGCATCTGTTGTGTGATATCATCACTTCACCCTCCTAATGATGGGCCGATCCTATCATTCCTACACATTAATTCCTGCCTACACGATTCACTCAGTAACCTCTCTGAGTATGCAGAGAGCAGCCCACTCAGAGAGACATTTGTCTCTAGAATTCTGAGTCAGCACTGGAGTGACAAGTTCTCCTAGTTCCCTAGGGCCTCGTTATTGAGAGACCTTCCAAATATCCTTGAAGATTCTGACCAATCGAGTTGAATTATTATCCACAGTGAATATCTTTTAAGTGTCTTAATCTACATTTGTTCAGACTAGTCTTGACTGAAATGATGGCCTATAAGGTTGAAAAATGAACCCAGTCCTCTTGTTGAGAATAAAGCCAAAAGTAATATTGACAGATGGCTTTTTCAGTTCAATCTTTCAAACTCACTGTGACAATTGTGTTACTTTCTGTAATTCCTAAATTCACTCCAAAATTATATTTGATGCTGTGTCTGGTCACTGGTATATTGAACCTGTTGACGGAGCATATTGAAACTGGATTTTAACTTAACTTTTTTAACTTTTTGTGGATTGTTTTGAATTGTATGTTCTTGTTTTATTATGTTTATTATTTTTATTACGTTCACGTTGTTGTATGGTCAATTGAATGTTTTGCTTTATGTTGGAAACTGCCCTGAGTCCTCCTGAGGAGATAGGGTGATAAATAAATAAATAAATAAATAATAATGAATGAATAAAGAAAAGTAATCATCAAGGCATTGAATGCTTGGAAAGAAGAGGAAAAACTTCTATTCCCTGATCCAGTTTTAACAACTTCCCCCATAACTTGGTGCAATCTGGGGTCTACAAGGGAAGTAGTCTGACACAGATTTCACTCTTCCATTTGTTTATTTATTTGTATCCCATACTTTATTATGGGATTTTAGGGCAGTGTGCAGATGAAACAATAAATACTTTTTCAAAATTCCAGATCATGTTGTTCTCACTTTAAGACTTTTAGGATGGAGCATAGAAAGTGAACAGCTCATCCAAGGTCATGCAGAAAATTTGCAATTCAGCAAGAGCCTAATCCTGACCCTCCAACAGCTCGGCCAATCTTCTGTGTCCTACATTTTTGTCTATAATGATAATTTAACAGATAACTTTGGCATAAGACATGGCAACGGTCCTGGGCATTGCTGTAGTTTATGATGCTAAATATCTGAAACATAACAAAGGGCTACTCAGAAAAACATATATAGTAGCTTGTGAAAAGGAAATAGAGTGGGAGAAACTCATAAAAGGTTTGGCATGCTTAGGGGGGGAAAGAAGAAGAATTGTACAATGTCTGATTTACACAGCCGCCTCTCTGTTCTGTGATGCTCCCTTTTCCATTTTAAAGGCCTGGGTAACTCTGAAAGACCCATCACAGGAATTACTGGAAAGAAGGGGGAGAAATATCCAAAAGAAAACAATGTGCAATTTGGTAAGGCTGAGAAACAGTTCAGACAAGGCTTGAAGACTAGATCCAATGTCTGGGTTTTGAAATAGTGGTGTGTTTTCTTCCCCCATTTGGCAATGATTTTTAAATTCATAATGCTTCACTCTATCCCTAATACTATCAATAGAAGAAAACTTGAAACAGTGTGTCTTGGATTTATATCCTGCTGACAGAGATGAGGCTATAGCCTCAGTGGCAAAAAATATATATATATATTTTTCCAGCACAAGCTCCTCTCTTGCCTGGACCTCCATGTATCTCTCAAGTTAAAGAAATCTGAGACTACATGATTCTAGAAAACTGCTCGTTGCTAGTCTAAAGCAGTGTTGAGGGGGTGTGAAATACTTGTTTAAATTTTAAATAATTCACCAAAATGCAGTTGTAGAATTCTGGGAGGTATAGTCAAAAAAAGTAATATTGACCACCTCTGAACAATTTGCAGAGTGAAGGGAATTCTTTTGATGTTCTAAGTCAGGCAGCAAATATCTTGAGCTGGCTCTCTATTTACTGAGGTGGCATATTCCACCTTCACAATAAATATTTTATTTTGTATTGGCTTGAAGGCATGTTCAATAATTTTTAAAGCCATGTTTGCATTTTACATTAGAACTGCTGTTAGCCAACCAATCCAACCATTTCTCCATTGAGGGTTTGCAGTATGTAGTGACTAGGAGATAAATTAGTTGGCTACAACAGCAAATAACAGGATGTGAAGGAATTTATGAGGGATGCCTGCAAACTGTCTGTTTACACATCTGGTAGTACAGCAACAGAATGAACATAAAATCTCCAACGGAAATAAAGGGAACAAAAAATAAAGGGAACGCACTACAGGTGGCATCTTATAGATCAGTGGTTCTCAACTTGGGATCCCCAGATGTTTTTGGCCTTCAACTCCCAGAAATCCTAACAGCTGGTAAACTGGCTGGGATTTCTGGGAGTTGTAGGCCAAAAACATCTGGGGACCCCAAGTTGAGAATCACTGTTACAGGTGCTAAACTGAATAAATGTGAATCTCAGTTCTGAATCCATATTCACCAACTGTGTTCTGCATTTCTTGATGGCATGTGGCTCTTCCTTCTTTTGTCACCACTATCATCTCGTGCCTAGGTCATGAATTACACATGGAAATTATTATGTCATGCTGATTCTCCAGGAAAAAAGAGAAAAACAATAATAGTCTGAGGGTTAAACTTCCCATTCAGCAACTGGGTGCCTGTAGGCAAGTCACACTCTCTCAACCTTGAAGGAAGGCAGTGGCATAACTCATTTGAATAATATAATCTTGCCAATAAAACTGTATAATAGGTTATCATAAACCAGAATCAAATCAAAAGAACATAATAAAAACAAGGGGGAAACATAATAAAATGCCATCCATTTTACTCCAGCTTTCAGTCTTGAGGTTAAGTAAGGGCTTGACTTGAGGGGCAGCAAACGTCCTGTGTTGACACTAGAGATATAATATTTGGCTGATTTTTTTCTTGAGGGGAGCAATGAATAATTTTGGCAATTATCTTCTCCTATAAAGCAATTTATTATTGATTCTGCACAGAATTTTCATGTTTCAGCAAATATTTTCCATGAAAAAAAACATGCTATTTTCTATTTATTATTTATTTATTTCCATCATTTCTATCCTGCCCTTCTCACCCAAAGGGACTCAGGGCGGCTTACAAAACTGGCAGAATTCGATGCCAATACACAACAATACAAAATAATAAAACATAAGCAGTTATAAACAGTTAAATAAATTAGCAATATGCAATATACAGATTTAAAACAATACATATGTGTGCATACACGCATGCAAACCATATGTAAATTTTGCACAGAATATTTTTGAACTGTGAAGAGTCTTGTCAGGGAAAGATTCTTCTCATCAAAATTTCTCAATGTTTGAAAAAAATATTTTTTTGACCATTTTAGGAATTTTTCCCCATTCCTAAATTAACACAGGCTATGTATATCCTCACTTTGGACACCCACCTAACAAAAATCTCCATCATTTCCTGCTGCATATTGTTTGAGAGTCTCACTTACAAGTATTCCTGCTCCTGATGTGTTAAGGGATTTATAGTTGGAATTGAAGCTAATAATTAAAATTTGACATGCCAATATAAATGTTTCCAGTTTAATGACTTTATTGCTGCAACAGGTTTTAATGTAACTGGCTAGGTCATTATTACAGCAAACCAGGGTGTATATTTCATGTGGATATTAGAGCTAAAAATAATACCTGCACATTAGGCTTGATGTCTGCTAAGACAGAACACATCTGCAATTGTAAGAGGTGTACTGTACATATTGTAAGAGACTCACAAGTTATCCTTTGCTTGTTTTACTACTTAAGCATGAAAGCAAAGTTGTGCAAAACTTAGCGGTTTTGTTACACAGAAATCAGTGTTGGACTTGTTTTGGATTTCGGTAGAAATGTGGAGATATAGATCCCACTTATTTGAGAACACATTGAGTCCTACATTCCACTGATCCTAGATTTCAGAGCAATTTTGATTTATTCCCCCTAGTTTTTCTCTAAAGCCACAACATTTTCTTTATTTCCACAAATGCTTGGAAAACTGCTTCAATCCAGATGCCTGACAAAGATTTGTGTCATGGCAAATGGTTTCAACATTTCATTGAACGCTGCTTGTATAGCATAAGCACCTAACTCTTTCTGACCTTTGATGGTGGCAGAACATAAAAACATGTTGCCCACTTGACCTTTTAATTTGCTCCTTTATGGTCTTTAAAGGAGAAAAGAGTCCACCTGCTACAACAGCTTTTAGGCAGCAATACTACAAGGTGCCACAGATGCAAACATTATCCCAATGGCAAATATGTTACACATTTGAAAACATGATCACCATACCATCTTTCTTGGCCACATTTTAGATCAATTTTATGGTTTACATTAGTGATATGCTAGGAATGCATAGCATTGTGAAATACTCATCACTGTTATTTATTTATTTATTTATTTATTTATTTATACCCTACCTTTCTCAACCCTGAAGAGGGCTCAAGGTGGCTGTATGCATAGGCAACTATTTGATGCCTTAGAACAAGGTATAATTAAAATAAAGATTTTAATTAGAATTTAAAAAACATTAAAACATTTAAAAACATTACATTCACTATTAATCACACTATCCACAAACGTAATCCAGGCCATTCGAGTAGTCATTGGACATTATTCCATATCCATCTATTACACTACAAATATTCTCTGAAGGCTTGATCCCAAAGCCACTGTTGTTGTTGTTTCAATGGACAACCTCATTCTTGATATTCTAAATTAGTAGAAGTGATGTCAGAGTAAAATTTCATTGATGAGATGCAACACTGAGATTTAAAATTAAGCTGTCATTGTAGGGCTTCATATTTATGCAGGAAAAAGGAGAATAATATGCTTAAATATGCTTCATATGCTTAAAGATGGATTGACCTGATATTTAAAATCTATTTTAAAGCCCCTTTAAATATTATTTGAAAAATTCAGCCCATCTACAAGCACAGAGACTATTTTCCTTTTTTTCCCTGCTGAATCATATGTGCTTTCCATTCTCTATTCTTGCTACCAGGGCTTCATACCTAGCCAGAATCTGCAGAGGCCACATTTTGTTGGAATGAAGAAGGCCACAATTACATTGGCTAGGCGACCTTTGAATAGTTCTGGCTCACAACATTGGTCCAGATCCATTAGTTGAGCCACCTGTCAAGTGATGGAAACCCATGTACCCAGTTGACCTTCTGGAAAGCATTAAAATGGGATTCTACTTAGGTAGATCTCCTACTATGTGAGAGTGAAGCATAATATGATCTGGTTACTTACACCTAAGGTCCCTTAATTGATTCCCTCATCAATTAGACTGGATGGACTAAATAACCCTTGTGGTGTCTTTCAATTCTATGATTCTATACCAAGTGTGATGGCCATAAAGAGCTCATCTATTTACAAACTAGATCTAGATCCTTAAGCCAAAACAGTTCAGAGTTGAAACAATCAGGATTCAAAATCAAATAAAGCTAACAATCAACCATCTATATAAATCCCTAAAAATAGAAGGAAGGTAGGTATTATGATCAAAGCCAAATTGATTGTTGTCATGGTAGGGAATAGTGGCCTACATGAGTCTCCTAGTCAACCAAATTCCATTTGACTGGGCTTTTTCTGAGGACCTGTGGGGAAAAATAGCTCCAATTCTTGGAACATGACTCCTCTTCTCACTTTGTATAAAACTGAGGTCTCCAAATTTTCGCCCCCAGCAATTTGGGCAATGTTCTTATTATAAAACGTTTGTGCTTGTTATCTTGTTTTGAATCTTATCTCCCAGAATCTTTCATGACCAGCCATGCAGTTGGGATTTCAGAGAGGTGGAAGTCTAAAACATCTGGAGGACCAGATGAGGAGGACTCATTAACTTTTAAAAGGATCTGCTCCTAATGGATGGAAAAATATCTGGAATTGGTTTGTTGATATATGTGTTGACAGCTATTCCTATTTTTAGGCTCTCTCTGGGAGTGCAGCTGTAAGGACTGTCATGCTGAATATACTCCAAAATTTACTAAAACATCAATCACTTGAAAGGTGCATCTATACCAGGTATGGGCAAACTTCGTCCCTCCAGGTGTTTTGAACTTCAACTCCCACAATTCCTAAAAGACAGTAAACTGCCTGGGATTTCTGTGAGTTGAAGTCCAAAACATCTGATCTATACTTGCCCATGCCTGATCAATACTGTAGAATTAATGCAACCTGACACTACTTTAACTGCCATGGCTACTTCGAACAAGCAACTTTCAGGTCAGCATCCCAGCCTTCAAGTCATCAGTCCTGCTGGCACAAGGGTTTAATCCACTGCGCCACCGGGGGCCAATTCTCTCACACCAGAAGCGATTTGCAGTTTCTCAAGTCGCTCCTGACATGAAAAAAAAAAAACTATTTGTATCACAGGTCTCAGAATCCCCCAGGCAGTATGGCCAACATAACTTTTTCAGGACTTGAAACTTACATGTGTGGCTGTTTCACATCTAGTGTTTGTGTCAAATTTGTAAAGGGAACAAAATAAAGACTCTACACAATTTAATTTTATTTGTTTATAAAAGCTGATCCACTTCCGTTTTAATAAGTTGCCTCTCCCCTTTTTCTCTCCCCTTTTTGCAAGACCTGTTAAATTAAAATTCCCATGTATAAACTGGTGAACAGATTTTGAGCTGCCTGCTGGCTGGAAGCTTCGTTTTAACATTTGCCTCCCTCCACACCCCCAGACTTTCACTCACTGACTCCCTCTGTTTCTGTTATTCTCCATCAACAGCTCCTTTCTTTCAGTAAGTCCTCAACCTCTACAAAGCTGCTTCTGAGTTGTGGTCACAAGGCTTTTGTGTGTTGTTATGCAGGGGACTAAACTGCATCGGTTTCAGATCAAAAGCATTAGTTGAACAGAAGTGGTTGATGGCTGTTGGTTTTACTTTAGACTGTTTCACCTCATCTTTCAGCTTTTCCAAAAAGAAAGAAAACCCCTACTCTCACCAGCAGAATTAGAAAATGGAATGAAGCCACATTACAAGCTGTGGTGATGGATCATGTGTGGCAAGATTAGTGAGTGCTGTGCAAGGCATAGCACGCAAACTGTAGTCACTAGAAAATAATCAGTAGCTGGGGTTTTCCTCCTTACATCATGCAAATAAGTGTTAATCTTATCTGTTATCTAATCTTTTTCCGTCTCTGTTATGACGCATACAGAGCATTGACGCAGTATTGCTGAAAATTTGTTATAGCAAGAGAACTTGATTTGAACATGCACATCATCATCATCATCATCATTATAAATGTATGAGATTCTTGATTTTTAGGTACACAACTAATTGATGCTTCTTGATTAGATTGCTTGGAGCTATGATTATATTTATCTGATTGACTGTAGGGAGCAGGTCAAAGTCCCAACTGAGAGGTATAGCAAGTATATTTAATTTTCTTAAATATACCTGAATGGTTTCCATTTATTCTTCTTTCAATGGAGGGAGATTGCATGTGTTGCATGTGAGGATGCTGCTGTGCAGAAAACCAAAGCTAGCTTCCCATTCCAAAAAGATGAAGTCAGGCTATCTTTGGCGGGATATGGCAGAAAACATGAAGGATACGTACGTATGTTTGAATGCCTTGGGCAGCAGACATGGGAGTTCACTGTAGGGTTTGGAGAAAAGATATCTAAGGGCCCTTCCAGGCAGGGCCCAAAATACAGGCCCTGTCAGACTTTTACCTGAGGCATCCAAACAATGTTTCAGGTAAAAGAGGATTAATTAGTGACAAAGCTTCCTGCTTTATCCCGAATTAATCAAATACCCCATTAGATCCAGGCCTTCCTAAAAGGCTCGGGTCTAATGGGGTACGGACCCTGTCGGGACTCCCTCCTGGGTACTTCTGGGGCCCAGTCTTCATACCATCTCGCTTCTTTAGGCTTCCAAAAGCCCGGAGAAGTGATGAAGGCACCCACCCCCTTCCCAACCCCCCTTTACCCCTTTAAAAGAAAAATAAAACTTACCGGGCTACCATGCCTCCTCTCCAGCAGGCCTCCTGGCTCATAGAAATGATGTGCCAGGAGGTTGGGGGGGGGGATCACTCTTGTTTCCCCCTCCCCACCTCCTGGGATATAATTTTTATGCACCATGAGGCCTACCAGAGAGGAGGCATGGTGGCCCAATAAGTTTTTATTTTATTGTAAGGGCTTTGGTAAGAGTTTTTGGGGTGGCCCCATGCAAGCGTGGTAGTTACTGTGCTGGCATGGGAGCGACCCTTGGGAAAACCCAGTTCTTTTGGGCGTCTGTGGGAATTTGAACCCTCGACGAAGCGGGTTTCTTAAACCTGCTTCATTGTAAGTTTAGGCCCTGTCTGAAAACATCCTAAATGGCACAAGACCAGCCATGTACATGTAGGATAGATTGCTAGCAACACAACCTCATACTTTATCAGCAAATAAGTTGATTTTGTCCAGTACTGTCAACTCTTACTGGCAGTAGCTCTCCAGATTTTTCAGGCAGAATTATTTTTCAGCCCCACCTGGATATCTTTGCTATTGCCTTGATGGTTTCCCATTAAGGTACTAACCAAGCCCAGCCTTGATTACCTTCTAAAATTGAATGCGGTCTAGACTGTTCAGAGTAATAGAGTACTACCATCAGGTGCAATAGAAGGTGCTGTGTTGTTGTGTGATAATTAGCAAATCATGCTACTGCCGGAAAACTCAGCCATTGTGAATGAAATGGGAGGAGCAGTTTCATCTCTCTGCCTAGGACAATAAAATGCCTTGAGCCAGCCCTGTATTTTTCCTTTCAATATTAAAAGATGCATGTCTCCAACATTTCTCAGGTGAATATTGGAGGATATGTGAGCAAGCAATATCAGAGCATGGCCAAGATGGCAAAGGTTATTGACAACATACAAGCTAGAAGGGGCTGCAGCAGTTCTGCAACAGGGTTCTGTTCCTCCAATCCTCACTACTGTTGCCTTTGAACTTAATATAATTTGCAGTAATCACAATAAGACAAGAACATAGAAGGCAAATGGGAAAATGGGAGAGAAACTGGAGCATTTTTAAAAATTAGTTGAAATAGTGGGAGAATAGGATTACAGTGCTCCCTCGCTAATTTGCGGTTCAGGTTCCGCAGATTTGATGTTTCACGGATTTTCCCATTCGGCCCGCCCTCCACTCACAGGCACAAAAGGACTCAGTTTGAGGCACATGACCCGGCCCGCGCTTCCTCCTCAGCTGCCTGCAGGCAGCGCCAGTAGGCCCTGCCTGTGCCTCATCGCCTCAGGAACAATAAGCAATACAGTACGTTAAAAGAGGAAAAGAGGAAGGGATGGAGTAGGGGGCTATATTTATTGAAATAGAGTGTCGCTACTTCGCGGTTTTTCACTTTTCTTGGGCAGGCCTGGAACCTAACCCCCGCGAAAAGTGAGGGCACAGAGTAGTGGGATTGTATCTGCCAAATCAGGGCAGTTGAAAAGTCTGAAGATGGAACCAAGACTTAGAAATTTATTTTGTTGGACTATGGCTACCAAAAAAACCCCATCCCATATGGCCTTGAGTCTTTTTTTTTTTGTCTCCACCATGGTATCACGGTTGAGGTCTACAGTTTAATATCACTGAAAAGCTACTTCATTTTGATGTATTTATTGGGATTTCTCACAGGGTATTTGGCTCCATTGGAAGCCTAATGGAGAAAGCCTATTTGCAATCCAGAGCAAGCTAAACAGTTGCGTGAGAGGCAGAACTGCCCTGTTTCTTTCTTTCTGTGAAGTTTTAGGGAAGCAGACACCTCAGAGGCAGGCATCCTGTTTTGCAGAAAAACAACTGTCAGTTAAAGCAGGCTTGTAAGAGTGAGAAAACCACAAACTTTTGAGCTAAGCTGATAAAAGGCCTCAGCAGCTTTTGCAGAAGTTCCGTCTCTACAAAATACTGGTGAAAATATGTTTGAATATCACTGGCTTTTTCCGGTTTCATGCTTTTTTAGCCCTGCTGTTTCATGCTGCTAAGTTCTGCAATACTTCTTTTTTTTTTCAGTTACATGCTCATCTGTCATGTTCATAGCCTACATTTTTACTCATTTACCAGCCGTTGCTCAGATGCCTTTTTGAAGAAACAGGCCTTTCTCCAGGCTAACTGAAGCAATATTTCTAACACATGGTATATCTTACTTGATTTAAATAAAGAAGTCCCTTGAATGTTAGCATGGCATTTTGAGATTTTTGTTTCTGTCTTGAGTTCAGCTTCAATCATATTAATATAAAAATGAATAGTTACTGGGAGCAGTGCCCATCAGATAAGAATTCTGTTCACCAATGAAATTTTCCTTCAATTCCTACATTTCTAACATTTCATTAACTTATAACTACTGCATGGTATTTATGCATGTAATTAGGTATCCAAAGGAAAGGGGCAGGTATAACAAACACAGCAAGTATAAGAATTTGCAATATGAATAATTTTCAGCATCTCCCCCTCTGAAATGCTAGAAATGTTAGAATTCCTATTTGGGAAACAATGCATTTTTAAATGTCCCACCAGGTACACTCCTGGTCTATTGTCCATTGTGGGCTTTGCTTTTAATAGTGTGGTAAGGCCTAGGAATAGTGGGCCAAAACACATTATTAAAATAGTTACATAAGGAAATCAGCATGTGCTTTGAGTGGCTACTCGAGAAAGCACAGTGGTATAGTTTTGCATGATTTGTTTTTCCTCTTTCTAGTATAAGAATGAATCATTCACTTCATTCTGTAGGCTTATGGTGATGAAAAATGAACACCTTCTCACTTAAAAAAAAATTAAAACATGTTAAGCAACAAAAAGGGGGGAGATCCACACTCTGGTGTATATGTGTGTGTGTGTTGGGGGGGGGGCATTCCCATATATATTTGACTTAACCTTGTGGATACATCAAGGGAAGGTTTTGTTCTCCAAGTTATGCAATTTTCTGTGACCTATAGATAAGCCATAGATAAAACCTAGTGACATGTAATAAAGGATATAAAGAAGAATCAAACTAAAATAGTACCCCAAAAGTTTGCAGTATTTTATACAACAGTGAGTTTATGAAGATTTGGAAGGCAAAGGACACATTTATTTCCCTTTGGATTTTTTTTGATTTTTTTTGTACTATTTGCCATCCACCAAAGAGGGATCCCTAAAAGTTTAGCGGGAGACCTTTGCAAGCATCCCTTGCACAACTTTCTCTTTACAGAAAGAACACAAAATAATTCTATGGCATCTTCATTCCACCAAGGAATGCCTTTCACATACATTGTGGCCACCTTGTAAGTCAGATTTCAACAGAGTGCCATTTTACTTCTTTTGCACACATCACATGCAACAAAAGAGCTAAGGAAACCTGCTAGAGCCAGAGGCAGAGCCAGAGGTGTAGCTGCTCCACTTCAAGAATGAATTGACATAATGCATTACCCCAGGCAAAGGAATTGGGTTTGAGGGAGAACATGGGCTGGATAAAGAGAAAGATAGGGGGAAAGAGCCACTCAAGATATATAACATGTCTCAGAATCCCCACACTACAAAAGAAGCTCAAAGTATGCTTACTGTGTGTGACACAACCTCCTTCCAAGAAGTTGGATATTTTGAGATGGCTTTGATGTTTACAGAGTTCCTCCCAGCCTAGGTATTTTTTCTTGGTAATTGCTAGAGAAGTGTCTCCTGTTGATGCTGGTGAATTTCTTGCAAAGTAAAGCTGTACAAGACTGGGGTTTTCTACTGTGGGAAGGCAAAAGCCACGTTTACCACCAGTGCCACCACAATCTTTTCTTCTTTTTCGCTGATAGGCCAGAGTGGAGATGAACAGGGTGCTGTGTGTTAGGCCACAGATATTACTGGTTGACCTCATTTCTATTTTCCTGACAATACTGCCTCCCTTCAACATATGAGATTTGATGCACTCTGTCTCCCAGAATGTTTTAATGCATCCATCAGAACACAGAGAGCTGTGGAAATGCAGGGGGAGAAAAGGAAATGATGAAACAAAAGAAAGGCTTTGGAAAATTTCATGCACTTTACTAGAGCTTGCAAAAGTTCATTTTTTGATGCTACCACTCCCAGAAACTTGCTGGAAGACCTTAGTGGTTGTAGTTCAAAGACATAATTTTTCTAAGCTCTGCACTTTGCAAAGATTATCTTGATGTACTGTGTGCAATAGCATTATTTTCCAACTCCTCGTGTCATGTTGCCGTTTAGCATGACAGATCCTTTTTGGAATGCCTGTTATCATATACACTTTAATTTCAAAACATAGGTGAACATAGGATATTTCTTCAAATGTGACTGGTTGTTGCATAGTTTTAAATATTAACACCTAAACCAATGGGTTTGGTGATGAATACAGCTTTGAAGTAAAATCAGCCACCATCCAAGCATAGAAAAATATGGTATTACCTACTTAATCAAGCAGACTATGGAGAAACAAAATTTATAAATTACCAAACAATATCATTTGAATGACAAAAATAACAAAACTTGATCAGAGTCAGGACATTCAGGTGTCAAGATACTATTTTTTCGTTAGTCATATTAAAACGTAGCAAATTCGTTAAATTCATACTTACAATGTGATATCTGACATGTGGGCATAGCCCGTGCCAAAACTTAAGAATCAAAACTTACCCAATACTTTTTCGTTTGAATTTTGAAAATCTCAGAAGTCTCCTAAAGTCAATTTCATTTTCAGTGCAAGGAAGCAAAGCAAAGCCAAAAATGCTGCCTTTCCTCTTTAAAATAATGGCCTCTTGCCATTAGGAGAGGGAAGCAGCAGGGAGAACGCAGAGTTCATTGGGAAAGAGACTGAGAAAGCACAGTATTCTAGGAAATGTAGTTTTGGAAGGCGAGGAGCCCTATGCCAGAGAATTCAGAAGGCCCTGCCCTAAACTACATTTCCCAGAATTCTGCTCAGCATTAGAAAGCCCAATCAGGATAGGGGAGGGATTTGTCCCTCCGTAGCAGCAGCCAGTCAGAGTATGAATAAAATTTTGAATCTCGAAAGAGGAGGACTGACTGGTACTTCTAGTAAGTAAATCTCTGTGCTGGGAATAAATCCCTAAGAAGTTGTACTGGGTAATATGAGAGACATTCAATGAGATAGCTCCTGTTTTTTTTAAAGACATTTTTGTCAAAACTTTAAATACAAAAAATAAGTAGATATATGAATATTTCTGAAGGTTGGGGGGAAATGATCTCCTGTTATCTTGTGTCATTGTATAGAAAATTCAAAGAGATAGCTTTTGTAATCTTTTTAAAAATGTTGTTAATAAAAACTTTGGAAATTTCCCAAAAATGTGTGGATAAGTGAAACATTCTGAAACGTGATGAGCTAACAGTGTGAAATGTGTTCTATCATTGTAGCATTTCACCCCAATAGCTGTAAAATGAGAGAGGTTTCCCCACTTATGCAATTAAAGGTAAAGGTTTTCCCCTGACATTACGTCCAGTTGTGACCGACTCTGGGGGTTGGTGCTCATCTCCATTTCTAAGCCGAAGAGCCGGCGTTGTCCATAGACACCTCCAAGGTCATGTGGCCAGCATGACTGCATGGAACGCTGTTACCTTCTCGCCGGAGAGGTACCTATTGATCTACTCACATTTGTATGTTTTTGAACTGCTAGGTTGGCAGGAGCTGGGGCTAACAGCGGGCGCTCATTCCGTTCCCAGGATTTGAACCTGGCACCTTTTGGTCCACAAGTTCAGCAGCTCAGCGCTTTAACACACTGTGCCACCAGGGGCCCCTACTTTTGCAATTACTATAATGAAAAAGTAACAAAATTTCATTACTCTCATAATAGTAATGAAATTTTCACTTACAAAACTTTAGAAACAAAATGCTGGTACCCCTTAATTTTATAATGAGTTTTGAACTGATTCATCTTGCATTTTGATGGTATCGCTTTCTTCCCAAACATTTTTGGACTACAGTCCCTTTTACCTCTGAAAGGCAAGGTTAATGGGAACAGTGTTTCAATAAACCAACGTTGAGAATGCTTATGTGATGGGAATATTATGGACGCTATTTATGTATGTGTTTATTTATTTTATTCATACGCCACTTTTCTCCCAGACTGGGATCCAAGGCAGCTTCCAAAAACAATTATTTAAAAACATTTGTCACACAATATAAAACCAAAAAAAATATCCTACATTTTAAAATCATTTAAAAAAATACAGTTGAGTGTGTGTGTCACCTGCAGTCCCAAAGAGCCCATGACTGCCAGGGCCTGCAGCTGAGCTTCGAGCACCATGTGCCTAGTAAGGGGCGTTCTATGCTCCACTCGGCACTTAGCTGCAAACCCTGGCAGTCACAGGTGCTTTGGGCCTGCAGGCCACACACACACGCACACTTAAAGATAGTCTCTTTACAAGTTTCTGCATGTTTAAAAGTACGGGGGGGGGGGCTTGCTACCCATTTAAAAAGATAATGAAGCCTGAAGAAGAGCCAAGGGCTGCAAAAACAGCATCAATAAGCCACAGACTGCATTTTGCCTATCCAGATTCAGAGACAGGTTTATCCCATCAACCCTAACAACTCAAATGAATTCTGGAGAGAGCTGAAGATCAGTGAAATGGTGAGACCCTCTAGCCCTAAACCTGAGGAGAAGGAGAGCATGGGAAACCTGGCCATTGCCACCAATGGAACAAAAATCAGGTGACCAAATGGTTGCCTTTCCCACTTTCCTTTCATTTCACTGCTTTTCCCGTTTGGCGAGGGGTTTCCCGTATCATACCAAACTAATGAACGGCACAAAAGAAAGAAAAAACACAGATGAAACAAATGAGACAAATTTTGGTCCTTGACTAATATATATAATTCCTTGTGTCAAATTATTTTAATGTTATTACAGTAGAGTCTCACTTATCCAACATAAACGGGCCGGCAGAACATTGGATAAGCAAATATGTTGGATAATAAGGAGAGATTAAGGAAAAGCCTATTAAACATCAAATTAGGTTATGTTTTTACAAATTAAGCACCAAAACATCATGTTATACAACAAATTTGACAGAAAAAGTAGTTCAATACGCAGTAATGCTATGTAGTAATTACTGTATTTACGAATTTAGCACCAAAGTATCATGACGTATTGAAAACATTGACCACAAAAATGTGTTGGATAATCCAGAACGTTGGATAAGCGAGTGTTGGATAAGTGAGACTCTACTGTATTTAAAACTCAATCCACCAGAGAGTCTGAAATTCTGCATCCTAAGTTCAGGCAGCAAAATTGGAGGGGGGAGGATTTCTCCAAATCATGTTAAAGAGTAAACTGAGATTCTCTTAACAAACGAAGAAAGCACAGAAAGAAACTTCAATCAGATAATTATTTTCTGAGAAATACTGTACTTCTAAGTGCCTAGACTCTAGCAGTAGAGGTTTTTTTCTGTTTTGTTTTTACTGAACAGGAAGGAATACCCTATGTGGGTGTTTTGTGATACATTCTTTTAAAAGAGATGAACAAGATTAGACTGTAAATACCTGAATGTCCCATGGCTTTGGTTGAATGAACTGCTAAGTGTAGATGTTTATTTGAGGAAGCAGGTATTACACTACACATTACACTAATCACAAGGATCCATAACTCTGTAGTAAGTTTATTTCCTACTTTCTGTTCATATACAACAACACAATTTAGAACATTAATCCTAGCCATCACTTGACATCTACCTGCACATTCATTCTAACATTGTTGTTGATGGCAGCCCTCTAATGAAGTGGATTCAGGAAATCCTACTCTAAGGCTGGACAACATTTTGGGGGTTCGGGGGCACACTGGCCACCTTTAACTATTTGCAGCCTCTGCAAGGAGCATCTACTGGCAAATCTTTACTAGGGTCTCCAAAAGCTGCAACATGCTTGTTGCATGCATATCCTACAGCCTTGGATTTGAGGACAGCCCTAGAATAATATCATTTTTCAGTCATTTTGTATCATTTCCCTTTTGTTAGCTTCCAGCAATTGTTAGATGTGCAGGTTTTCCATCTGAAATTTGTTGCCACATTTCTTGGTAGCTTGTATATACAAGAAAACCAATTGAGGTCTTGTTGTTCTGCTGCCCCTTTTCTCCCATCATCACAACCACCTTTTCTCTATTAACAAATTCATTCTTTGTTGTTGTTGTGCCAGCAACAACCAAGGCATCCCTTACAATAAGGAAGAACTCGCATGTTTTGAATTTTCTCCCAAGGCCACGACTACTTACAGAAAAACATCCAACTCAGCATTTGATTCCCACTTCCTTAGTCTGAACCCATTTGTGGTTTTTATTTATCTTTT
The DNA here is from genome assembly GCF_035594765.1 of Anolis carolinensis. Classification (NCBI taxonomy): domain Eukaryota; kingdom Metazoa; phylum Chordata; class Lepidosauria; order Squamata; family Anolidae; genus Anolis; species Anolis carolinensis. The sequence continues at coordinate 76,980,082 of NC_085843.1, read as the reverse complement.
ATTTATTTGAAGCAAAATAGTATAAATTGACAGGGTAGTGGAAGCATAAAAAGAAAAGGAAAATATGAGGTGAAGAATGGATAAGGGAAAATATGCTGTGTATAAGTGACTTATATTGAACAATGTTTACCATATGTGTGCGTAACCAAAGTATGCGCTAAGGCTATATTCAGGCAAACACACTCTTGTCAAAACTTATTTCATAGAGCTATGATCTTTCCCTTGCTATGGCTGTACTAAATTTCCATGTTTCTCATCTCATACAGATGTAGTTTCTCTTCCTGCAATTGCAGGCTGTTTTTGACATAGGAAAAAATAAGGAAATGTAAAATTATATGTATACAGACTACGGACAGTAACATAATGGTAATATATTTTTCTACCATAAATCTAAAGGCTTGTTCTGAAGAAGAGGGAAGTCAATGTTGTGTAAAGAAGGTGTTGTTAAGATATGGCAAGGGCTCTATTCAGTTACTTGACCAAATAATAATACATCCATTAAATCAGTTCCTCACTGACACGTCTCACTAATTCAATGGGCATTCTCCATTTAAGGCTATCCTTTAGATTCACCTTAAAGGTGTCATTTTGATTTTTCAATTTATTTTTTAAAAAACTGTATAAAGAATTGTAATTTAAATGTAAAATTAAATATACAGTATCTGATATTTTAGAAAGAGAGCCAGCTGAATAGTGCCTTGAGTGTTGAGTTAGGACACTAGGAAATCAGGATTTGAATCCCCACCTGGTCATGACAATGTACGGAGTGACTTTGAGCAAGTCACACACTCTCAGCCTCAATTGAAGGCAACACCATAGCCCCTCCAAACAAATCTTTACAAGAAAACCCCATGCTAGGTTTGCTTTAGTGTCATCATAAGTAAAAAATGACTTGAAGGCAAACAATAACAACAACAGTAAATTATTGTCCCTTGCATTGCAACTGAAGAGAAAGGGAGGGAGAGAAAAAAATCAAACAAATACTACACTAAATTATGTGTTTGGTCCTTAGGCTTCTGCATTAATGATCCAAAATTTTATACTATCTCTACAAGCATTCACACAAAACAGTCAAAAGCAATTTATAATTGTAATTAAATTTTGACCCTGTTTCTGTTGGAGCCCTCGGTGGCACAGCGAGTTAAACTAATGAGCTGCTAAACTTGCGGACAAAAGGATTGGCAGTTCGAATCCAGGTGAGCTCCCGCTGTTAGTCCCAGCTTCTGCCAACTTAGCAATTCGAAAACATGCAAATGTGAGTAGATCAATAGGTACCGCTCCAGCAGGAAGGTGCTGGCCACATGACCTTCAGCTTAGAAATGGAGATGAGAACCAACCCCCAGAGTTGGACAAGACTAGACTTAATCTCAGGAGAAAACCTTTACCTTTACCTTTTGTTGAAGAAACTTACAGATAGGCTCAGGATTTTTGGAGTTCACCCCTCAAAAAACTGGGTTTGACTCCATTTTTAGAACCAAGTTGGGGTTGCCCTCTTTTGCAACTGACAGATTGTCTTTAACAGCTAGATAGCATATACTCTTTTAACAGCAACACCTTAAACAGTTATAGACTTCTATCAAATATATTAAGACTTGATCACAGAGAATAGGTGAGAATTTCAAATCATTCAGTTTCAGAGAGAATTGACTGAAGTTTGCATTCGTTCTTCACGTTCTTCACAGAATATTTGAATATGAGGGAATGTGAAACTGATTCATCCATCCTTAGAGATGACTGAGCCATTGCAATGGAACAGAGCTCTAAAAGCTACATTTTGGAGTTCTAGATCAAAAAGGAACTTTTCTATGATCTGTAGCAGACTCCAAACTTTAAAATGGTAGTCCAGATTACATAGGAAGTATTCCTTGAGATCTGCAAGAAACTAAGTATATTCTACTTTCAAATTTCTTGCCCTCCAACCAATTTGGTAGGGACAATTCTATTTAATCTTCTATCATCCCACTTTTTCAGCTGCTTTTAAAATATCTTTCTCTATCCTCCTTCAACTTTGTCCTCAGTTTATTTAAATTGCTGCAAATTAAGTATAAATGTGAAAGTAATTTCCATTTGATTAACTCAGGAGGGGATATGGACATCTTCCCAGTAGACTCGAGCAAAAGCAAGCTCTCAGACTACCTCCTAATGTTTTTATGCCCCTTTTTATTTATAATTCTGACAGGCTCGTGTAGATATACTCCTTTAAATAACTTAGACTACTCTTCATCTTTATATGACTGCTATATCTGTTGTGTTTTTTCAAGTCGTTGCCAACTTATGGTAACCACAAGGGGAAGATTTGTTCAGAAGAGGTTTGTCTTTGCCTTCCTCTGAGGTTGAGAATATGTGATTTGCCCAAGATTACCTAATGGGTTTCATGGCCAAGCAATGATTCAAATCCTGGTCTCCAGACCCATTATCCAACACTTAAGCCATTATGCAACACTTCTTTTCATAAAATCTTATAAAACTGTAAATTGAATCAATCATCTTTTTTTCTCACATATGATAATTTGTTTGCTTGTTGATTCTTCAGTCCAATAGTTCTATGGGACAAACCGATTTTAATAGCTATACATTCTCAATGTGATTAATCTAAAATATTACCAGGAGACTTATTGTATCATTTGCAAAACAGGCAGAAGTCAGAGAGAAACCATTACATTTGAACCTCATGTTAAATTACAGGGATTAATCTAGCAGATCGTATTCATATTAGCTGCCCACACAAAAACCTCTGTTTCAAAGTCTTTTCCTAACCAGCAACCACCTTAATCCATTACCACCTGCCAGAGGACATCCAATAACCGGCTCTTGAACTTGCAGGAAAACATACAAAAGAGAGCTTGCAACATTTCTCATATTACAAGCCAGCTGCTAGCAAAAATCCATTCTGTTTCAGAAATAATTGGTTCTGATTTCTTTTGTGGGTAGTTATATAGGTTCTGCTTCAAACTAATTCTTCCTTTCAACCACTTGACAGTTTGCTAGCATAAAAAGACCCTACATTTTGCCTCCACATAGATCTTTGTTAAAGGAATAAATCGGAGGCTGACATTATAATATCCATGGTATTTTTATCACTGGCAAGCATTTATCTTCACAAGCACTTATCTTCAAAGCCTGGAATTTCTTTTTAAAGTAATCCATTGCTCACTGGTCATAATTTTTAAAAAGTAAACCTTTGGAGTTACTTGTTGTTTGTAGATTGCCATGTTACTAACATATTACTTTTAATTTCTGGGGGGAAAACAGTGAGCCTTTGGTATTCACTGAGATTTGGTTCTAGGACCTCTCATGGGCACCTGTGGGTGCTCAAATCCCATTATATATAATGGTATAGTCAAATTTTGTCCCTTAAATAAAATGACAAAATCAAGGTTTACATTTTGGATTTTTAAAAATATAATCAAGCGGTGGATGGTTAATTCTGTAGATACAGAGGACCAGCTTTATACATAGAAATACAGCCAAATAAACATTTTTTCTCAGCTTGATTCAATTGGTTCTTTCCCCCAACCAACAGAGGCACTTGAATCATTATTGTGGATGGGGTTAATGCAAGGAATGCTTGTGTTGAATTTCAGTTTGGAACTCCCTGGGGATCTTCTGCAGTTTTTACCCCACAGACAGAGGGTATTTTTCAGTTTAGTCCAGTCAAATCTGGAGCAGCCCTTTGCAATAAAGCAGCTAGATGCCCAAGTCACATGCATCCCAGTTGTTGTTGATTTTGTCATCTTGGTGTACTGAGATACACGTTTTCCCTTGAAATGTTGACTGTGAAACATGTGCTTGTTCCAGATCATTTTGTATCACCTTATTTTGTATCATTTTAAGATATTTGTCTTTCAAAGAACAAATCTACAAAAACAAATTAGAGTCCATTCCAGCCAACTTGGCATTGTTTTACATATGTAGTCATCGAATTTTCCTTTTCATAGATCATATTTCTATTTGATGTTCTCTAAAAAAAATTTGGGCAAACAGTAAAACCACTGACAACTGGCCTTTATTCAAAGCCAAAAGACTTGCTTTCTTACCAAAAGCCATGCAACTGCTCCTCAATTATAGCCTCAGTAACCACTGGACTTTTATTCATGTTTATATTTGACATCCTAATCTACTGAAATTTCATCCTGCTGTCCAAACGTACTGTATTGAACACCATCAATTATGAAATGATCTCTGTGGTCCTGTCCGCAAAGTAGTGTGATTAGCAATAGTGCGATGTGGTATCTGTTAATTATGTCAAGGGCAATACTGACTCTAGAATGTACTCTTTCCCTTCTTGTTGCGTGCAACACTTCAGGTATTAAGGATGGAAAGCATGACCAAATATTTTGGAATTTTGCCCCAAAACTCTGAGGCCACATCATTGTTCCTACCATGGCTTTTCCCACATCATAGAGTTGACAAAGGCACAATGTTTCCTTTTCTTCCTGAAGGAAAAGTATACTTGGAAGAACTCTTTTTCTCCCCTCTCTCCCCTTTTTTACCATCACCAACTGCCAATTTGCAGCAACTTGGTTTATCAATGGTGACAGCAAATAGTCAGCAACTTCATAAAAAGGACCGTGAACCATGTCGTATGCATCAGTAGAAAGACATTGCTTTCATCTTCACCTTCCTTTTTCTCTTCTCCTCATCTGATTTGCTCACATGCTTCCTAGTTTGAGCATAGCATACACTGAACTTGATCAGAACCCAGGCAAGCTTTCCAAGTAGGAATGCTTCTGCAGAAACACTTCAATACTCTTCTCCATTCGACTTAGGAGAGCAAACAGCTTCTATTCTGTAGAGCCAAGGAGACCATTTGCTGCTCTGAAACTTTCCAAGGACCATGCAGATCAACCAGAAGCCCACTTCTGGTTTAGAATAATATGTGATTCATGTGTTAAACAGTACAAGAAAGTCTTGAAATATGTTTTTAAGCTATCTGCCAATTTTGGAGGCTTCCAGAACAGTTGATGTTGCAAATTCAGGGTGAATCGGTGTTATAGTAACTGCTTTTGGAATATATGCTGTCCATGGCCACTCATCATCTATCCCCAAAGTAGACATGCCTTTGAGTTTGGTGTTCCTTGAGCTGTATCATAACCTCTTCCAGCATAAAGTTGCATTGTTTCTAGGTTAAAGGTAAAGGTTTTCCCCTGACGTTAAGTCCAGTCATGTCTGACTCGGGTTGGTGCTCATCTCCATTTCTAAGCCGAAGAGCCGGCACTGTCCGTAGACCCCTCCAAGGTCATGTGGCCGGCATGACTGCATTGGAGCACCGTTACCTTCCCGCCGGGGCAGTACCTATTGATCTACTCACATTGGCATGTTTTCGAACTGCTAGGTTGGCAGAAGCTGGAGCTAACAGCGGCCACTCCCGCTGCTCCCAGGGATTGAAACTGGGACCTTTCGGTCTCCAGCTCAGTGCTTTAACGCACTTCGCCACCAGGGCTCCTTGTATTGTTTCTACATGACCACAAATGAATGCATACGGCATTGTGTTGCCAAAAACAATTCCTTTGCTTGGACTTTCTTGTATGGAACAAAGTTTGTCTTTGGCCTAATGGGCACATGCTTCCATGTTGAGATTCCAATAGTAGCCAGCTCCATACCCACGAGGTATGGAGATTTTTTCCATTCTTTGTCATCAAAGTAAGCAGTGGTGTTTTTGTCTCAGATGGTGGGCACTTTTGGAGACCTTTTAAAGAAAGTATTCAACCGGCACTTAAGCTCTTCCAGGACAAATGGGATTGAGTTTACTTGCCCCCAATATTTTCCCTGATTCAAACATAAGAGCAAGTAATGCTTTGAAAAAATGGGATGACTCCCATTGCATCACTCCAAAACCGTATTCTGATAGTACCCCTAAAAAGAAAGAAAAAATATTACCATGTTATAAATAGGAAGGAAATGAAGAGAATGAGAATTATTTGGATTAATTATCTCATGCAGTATCAAGCCAAGCAATAGCAGTTAGGAAAAAAATCCCACAAATAACATTATGACAAATTGGTCATAAGTTTGAGATTTGCTTACTATTCTTCCAATCTGCAAAAGAAATGAGACTTGGAAGTCTTATTTGGATGGATATAGGCCAGAACTCTCAAGGGCTATTTTTCTGCTTTGTTTTCAAAGTTCTTGAAGTCTAGTGTTCATCTCTTCGTGTTTTCATAGCCTTGTGGAAATTCGGTACAAAAATTACATTCAGTCATCCAAGATTTTTCTGCCAAGGCAGGATAGTTTCCTACTGTGTGTTCTCAATTGTATTATCCTGTCTAGTTTTAAATGACTCAGGCAAAGGGGCTTCCCACCATCCCTCCTGGGACACAGTAGTGCAGCCTAAGTAGACTGCTGGGTAAGCAAATGTTCTTAAAATTCAGCTGAATGTTGCTTTACTTCTGTATAGTTCCTTTTCCAGTCAGGCAAGCCATATTTGTGTACTCAGGAAGACAGCTGGAAAAAACTGGTAAAAGATTTAGAGGCAATGATGAAACTGTAGGGAGTCTGGAAGTAGAAGATCTCTGTATAATTCCCAAACTGTGAGACAGTGGCTGAAGAAAGTTTTAATAGCATTCCTCCTTTCCCCTCTTACTCATGAGAATACAGAGTTGCTGTAGTGGAGAAAATGACTCTTTCAGTACTCTGTGAATGGATTTAGGAGTTCTTGAAAAGTTAAGGGACAGAGTGATTGTTCTCTTCAAACCTTCTGCATGAATGTAGGAGTAGAAATCTGCACAAAAATCATAGTGGTTTTCTATGTTTAATATGAACTCAGTCACAGGGAGACTAGTTTACTCCCAATGTAATCAGAACTGGTGCCTCTCTGTGGATGGCCATCTGTCGGGGGTGCTTGAATGCGATTTCCTGCTTCTTGGCAGGGGGTTGGACTGGACGGCCCATGAGGTCTCTTCCAACTCTACTATTCTATGATTCTATGATTCTCCATTATTGGTACCTTTGCCAGTAATGCTAAGAAATGAAGGTCTCCTAAGGCACCTTAGTGCAGATTATGGATACAGAGATTTCCTTGAATGTCCCAATGGCAAAGGGTCCTGGTGACCATCTTAAGAACATGAATACATTGGAAAACTACATTTCCTATGGTCTGAGATTTGCAAGGCAGGTGATGGATTTTTACCAGTACCCTTGCTTTGATCATTTCACAGTACCATAACACTTTGTATGTTGTTAAAAACATTCAGGAACTTTGAATAATCCAGAATATGGCAGCTTGCTGACTTGCACACCTTCTATCCAGCTATGTATCAACTCTTTTCTATGCTTATGGTGGCTTACATGAGAACAATAACAAATACGTAATCAAAATCAATACATTCACAGTTCAAAATTACAAATATTGCAACATTAAAATAGTTGCACATAAAACAGAGGCCACCATTTTAAAATATATATGCAATCATACAACTGAGACTTGTTCCAGAAATATAAAGTCATCATTTTTCCAAAGAATCCTTTCACTTGTGCCCACTAAGTGTACAAATTTCAATAGCAATCCCATGTTCAGAGCTGGGCCAATTTCCAGGATGGTTTATATAGGTAAAATCCAAGTGATTTTTCAGATAACCTCGTCCCAAACTGTTTGGGTAGGTAGGGGGAATGTCATGTGATCCTCCAGATATTGTTGGCTGCAATTAGTTTCTCTTATCATTGACTATGCTGAGAAGTGCTGCTGGGGTCTGAAGTTTGTCAACATATGACAGAAGTATTCTAAACCCCCATCTATACTGACCATTAAGTACACTTCGAAGCAAGATTCAACCTCAGCAGCCAGACAACAAACTCCCACAAAAGTGAAAGAAAGACCTTAATGCGCATTGGTGTTTTGTGGTTTGTGTAATCACCTCCATGCCTCAAACTGGTTCTAAGATTTCCTATATAATCATCTGCACAGTGAAAGCACTATGTTCAATACTGGTTTGATACTGCATTAAATGGTCAATGTAGATGCGCCCCTAGAGCTCTATGATCTGAATATAATTGTTAGTTACAACTAATGTAAACTCAGTTAACGCCATGTCAAACTGCATTAATTCTACAGTATAGATGCATCCTAAGGAATAAATGTAAATCTATGTGTGTGAACATTGCAGGCCCAGCATTCAACACCATTTTAGGTATCTATTTTTGATATACCTTTCTTAAGGTGTCTTATGTAAGATCTATAGAAGATATTATTATTATTATTATTATTATTATTATTATTATTATTATTATTATTCTCTGCTTTATCTCCCCAAAAGGGATTCAAAGCGGCTTGACATAAAAGCATTAGTATACAGTTTAAAATATAAAATATTATTTTCTTCTTTATTATTATCATTATTTTTATTTTTCACTTTTTTATGTATTGGTGTTTCTTCTAATCTTCCTTCTTCGTCTCCCCCCCCCTACTTTTCTCTATCACTCATTTTGTGTTCCCCCACTTTCATTGTACTTGTACTCACAAGAAACAAATAAAAATGATATACTATATATATATATATATACACACACACATTAAATCAGAATTAAACACAAACAGCACTAAAAATTCGTAGTTAAAATCCATCAAAAATATATTCAAAGTTAAAAACCGCACCATGATGGCCCAGACATAATGGATTTTGGCATCTTACTTACAGGTAAGAGTCTGCTGCTACAGTTTCTGTATCACTGCCCAGAGTACTGCCAGGCTCTGAAAACAAATGGACAAATGTAAAACTGGTACATGAGTCTGAAGACCCTTCCACACAGCCATATAACATATCAAGGCAGAAAATCCCACAATATCTTCTTTGAACTGGGTTATCTGAGTCCACACTGTCATATATCCAGTTGAAAGCAGATATTGGACCCTTCCACTTAGCCATATAAAACAGCCATATAAACCATGTAACCCTTTGGGCCCTCCTACACAGCCATATAATCCAGAACATCAAGGCAGAATAACCCACTATATCTGCTTTGAACTGGGTTATCTAAGTCCACACTGCCATATATCTCACTTCAAAGCAGATAATGTGGGATTTCATTTGGCTGTGTGGAAGGGGCCTGAATGTTCTTCTGCAAAAACTCTACAACAATTTTCCTCAATCTGCTTCCCAACAGGATGTGTTGGAATACTTCCCCAGCCATCTTTAACCAATATGACAAATGCCCATGTTAGTTTAGGATAGTGGGAGCTATAGTCCAGTCTCTCTGGAAGTTAAAAGGGGATATGCCACAAGACCCAAGTGCTAGCAATGGGCCTGATATTTGTCTATAAAGAAAACACTTTATTTGATCATTTCCTTTACCCATCCACATCTGCTCTTGCATGATTAAGAAACTACTTTAGACATGTATTGCTAGGACCAATGTCAAATCCTTGCTATTATGGCAAATTTGGTGCCTGTTTTTGTCCTTGTGTAAGCAGTTCTTCACAGTGAATAAATACATATGGAACAAATGAAAATGATTGATTGATTTACTTCTATTTCCAATCCCACCCATCCATTGGGTGCTGTAAAATTTGCTACCAGCAACATAAAGTAACCCAGTTAAAATATAAAAAGCTGTATAAAGAAAACAGATCAAAAATTCTCTAGAACCATTTAACACCAGCTGTTAAAAGTAAATCCAAACAAAATCTTACAACACTTCTGGAAAATGATCAGTCCTGAGGAGTAATGACAGCTCAGAGGAAAGCATTTCCAGTTGTGGGGCAGTCGTTCCCAGCCTTTCCAGATGTCTTTTAATAAACCTTAATGCGGCAGATGAATTATGCATCCAATAGGGGATGGGGTGGGAGGTTGTGGTTTGTTTTCCAGCTCATGGTTGGCTAAAAACTGTCTGGCTAGCATCTGTGTACTGAGTGGCTCAGGACTCCATCGGACATCATCATTGGTTGGCTCTTTGTATGGCGGGAAATTCAGTAAACTGTCATTGGAGGATTTGAAGTGTTAGTCTGTTTATTGGTCCGCCTCCGAAAGAGATGTGATCAGAAAGGAATGTGGTTTGGCATTAGGAAATGAGTCCATGATGTCCTTAATGGGATAGCTCTGATTAACACAATAGGTTTAGTCCAATGTACACAATGGATACTTGGGGATGATGACCATTTCAATAGGTGAGCCTGGCTTGAGGCATGGGTGCCAGATCTTTCCCACAGATAGTCCTGATGTTATCAATGGGAGCAGGAAATGGACCCAGGAACTCTGACACAAATTCATCGAGTGCTTCCCCCCACATCTCCCAGTTAAAGGAAGGGAGTTTGGGTGTGATAAGACAGCATTCCAGAGACAATTCATACAAATGGTTAAGATAGCTCAGAAACTGCAACTGGTGCAGAGATTGGCAGCCAGGGAACTAACTATAGGGAGCACAAGATGCCCCTACTAAAGTAGCTCCATTGGCTGCCGATAAGTTTCCGGTCCCAATTCAAAGATCAGGTTATACCTACAAAGTTCTAAATGGTTCGGGTCCTGCCTATCTTCGTGGCCGCATCCCCCCTCCCATATGAACTGGCGCAGGCTCTAAGATCTGCCGGGGAAGCCCTGCTTTTGGTCCTGCCACCGTCACAAGCACGGTTTGGTGGGGACGAGGGAGAGGGCCTTCTCGAGGGTGGCCCCCCAGCTTTGGAACACCCTTCCCAGGGAGATTAGGCAAGTCCCCACACTGTCCACCTTCCGTAATGACCTGAAGACCTGGAAGCTTTTGAGGATGCCTAGCCCCTAGTTGTTTTACGCATGTGTTATGCAGTATTTCACTACATTCCATGCCCTTGTCCCATGGTTGCACCTTTGCACTTATCCCATTCCTTTGCCCATTGTTTACAGCCTGACCATGTTTGCTGTAGCTTACCGCCGGATGAACACAGTTTTAATTGAGTTTTAAGATGTTGTTTTATATGCTTATTGTTTTATCTTATTGCATTTTATATTGTGTTTTATTTTATTCTCTATTTTTAGGCACGTTTGTGCCATGTGTAAGCTGCCCCAAGTCCCTTGGGGGAAATGGTGGTGGGATACAAGAATAAAGTTATTATCATTGTTATTAATTATCTAAAGAATCCTCAATTAAAGAGGAAGGGGGCCTTCTCTGTGAAATTTAGGAAACAAGAAAGGGATGTGAGGGAGGATATTAATAAACACGTTCATTGTACTCTTTTCTCAGTTATCTCTTTGCTTTCTGATATAATTATATATTACCATAATTCCCTTTAAATTTTAAAAGTAAAATCCAGCCTCTATGGTCCGAGCTGAGTATGCCTCTTATGCAAGACTCAAAAAAATATTTAAATATTCTGTCTGTATGTGGATGTATCTCCATCAATATGTTTATTTATGACTCTTAAAATATACCAGTACACTCAAAAGCATTGTGGTTATCAGAGAAGTATGATTGGGACCAATAGAGACATGAATCCACTAGTCTGACGCTCTGAAATCTCCTACCAAATATGAATGACTATTTAATTTTAGGATCTAAATACAACTATCTGATCTTGGAAGCTAAGCAGGGTCAGGTCTGGTTAGTACTTGTATGGGAGATCACTAATGAATACCATTAGTGCTGTAGGCTCTATTTCAGAAGAAGGAACTGGAAAAACCACCTCTGAGTATTCTTTGCCTAAGAAAACCTAATATAATTCATAGGTTGCCATAAGTCGACCAGTGCCTTGAAGGCAAGCATATACATTTAAGAATTATTTGTACATCACCACAGTGGCTGTGTGTAGGAAGCAACTGGATTTAAAAAAACAGTCTCCTTTTATTTCTCTCTTAACAATTTAGAAAAAGTTTGTCCAAGACAGAAGTGGAGCTGGGTAGTCCTACAACTGCGTTCAAAGCTATGAGTGTAGATCATTCACATGCCTATTTTTATGGTGATTATATGCCTTGAAAAGCCACAAACAGAAGCAAATTACCAGTTGAGCTTTCAGGAAGCCTTACAGACACATAGAGTTTTTTTACTCATGATAGTATGCAACACGGGTGGGAGGCCATTTCGGGGAAAGCGCTTGGATTCTCCTTTAATAACACAACAACCTCATGGACTGGATAATATCAGTAGGGTGGCCCCTCCCCATGATATCTCTGGGTCCCCACCCAAAGTGTTGACCTGAAAGTGAGGCAAGAGTGAGGCATATTTTGCTGCTGGTTTTGGAGCCATCTCACACTGTGATAAATGCTTTCTCCGTACAACTCTGCATGCCGCATAAGGAAAATATAATGTGTGAGAGGCAACCCTTTCAAAATACCAAGTGATTTATAAGTCACGTTTCTTGCTATGGATATATGAACATTCATCAAACTCAGAGGCCTGCACTGCTTAAGCACTTTCTACACTACATTTCTAGGGGGTTCCTCTTTTGATAGTTTTCTTCCCAGTAAGCCTGCTGACTTGAAACGTGGGACTCTGAACGTGATGACAGCCCCCATAACCACCCTCATGTGGCATGTAAAATCCTAAGGCTTGCAAAAATCCTCCCAGAAGAGATGATGTGTGTACCTTGGCAGCAGCTCCTCTCTGAACATGATTAAACTCTTTGGAAATCATTCAAAAATGGAGGTTTATTTGTCAAGGTCTTTAAAAGTTTGTCTTTAAAGAGCAACAGCTTGTCTGCAGTCCTGGAAACACCATTAGGGGTCTGCGTGACTCAGTTTATGACTCAGAAATCGGTCCATTCTGTCCTTCAGGCTCCATTGTTAGTTCCACACTTCAGACAGACTGAAATCCAATCAAATTAGGTTCATTCCCTCAGAGAAATGCATTTGTCCACATGTACAAAATTTTACACAAGGCCCCACAAACTGCCTAGTCACATCCCAAACCCTTCCTATGGGGTCTATTTGTTATGGCAGATCTGTAAAACCCAGCAACCCACAAAAGCCTCCATCCTTCTCCCCAACACAGTAATTCCTTCATCGTGATTGATAAAGGGGGCTTATTTAGGTCTCAGCCAGAGAACTCTTTCCCCTTCCCAAACTACAAACCCAGGATTTCATTGGTAGTAGCGATGGCAGTTAAAGTGGCATTATAATTGTAGATTTGTGGAGTGCTGAAAGACCCAAGGTATCATCTCTTTATTAATTTGGCTGCTCTCAGTAGGTGACAGCCAAGATGTCATCTTGCCTGGGGCAGCAAACACCACCCTCCATAACCCACCCAAATGAATAGGCTTAATAAAGTTTTAAACAGATACCTGGTTTAGACTGTTTTGTTTTAATTTCTTAAATGACTTACTATATGAGCCCCAGCGGCGAAGTGCGTTAAAGCACTGAACTGGAGACTGAAAGGTCCCAGGTTCAATTCCCGGGAGTGGCCGCTGTTAGCTCCAGCTCCTGCCAACCTAGCAGTTCGAAAACATGCCAATGTGAGTAGATCAATAGGTACCGCTCCGATGGGAAGGCAACGGCGCTCCATGCAGTCATGCCGGCCACATGACCTTGGAGGTGTCTACGGACAATGCCGGCTCTTCGGCTCAGAAATGGAGATGAGCATCAACCCCCAGAGTCAGACATGACTGGACTTAACGTCAGGGGAAAACCTTTACCTTTACCTATATTTCATAAGTTTATGGTAATGTTTCCATTTTAAATGGATTTTATTATATACCAGCATGAAGCCTTCAGATATAGGGCAATATGTAAATATATAATTGTTGTTGTTTATTCGTTCAGTTACTTCCAACTCTTGGCAACCTCATGGACCAGCCCACGCCAGAGCTCCCTGTTGGCCGTGGCCACTCCCATCTCCTTCAAGGTCAAGCCAGTCACTTCAAGGATACCATCCATCTTGCCCTTGGCCAGCTCCTCTTCCTTTTTCCTTTCATTTTCCCCAGCATCATATCTTCTCCAAGCTTTCCTGTCTTCTCATGATGTGGCCAAAGTACTTCATTTTCGCCTCCAATATCCTTCCCTCCAGTGATCAGCCGAGCATTGTTTCCTGGAATATGGACTGGTTGGATCTTCTTGTGGTCAGTCCAAGGCACTCTCAGAATTTTCCTTGGGCATTACAGTTCCAAAGCGTCTATCTTCCTTCGCTCAGCCTTCCTTATGGTCCAGCTCTCACATCCATAGGTTACTATGGGGAATACCATTGGTTTAACTATGCAGACCTTCATTGCCAGTGTGATGTCTCTACTCTTCACTATTTTATTGAGATTGGTCATTGCTCTCCTCCCAAGAAGTAAACGTCTTCTGATTTCCTGGTGTCTGCAGTAATCTTTGTGCCTAGAAATACCAAGTCTGTCAGTGCCTTCACGTTTTCTCCCTCTATTTGCCAGTTATCAATCATTTTGGTTGCCATAATCTTGGTTTTCTTGATGTTTAACTGCAACGCAGCTTTTGCACTTTCTTCTTTCACTTTGGTTATAAGGCTCCTTGGCTCCTCCTCGCTTTCAGCCATCAAAGTGGTACATACATAAAATATTTCATATGTTTATGAACCAGCAAACCAGCAATATTTGGGCATCTCATACATAAAGTCCAACAAATACTTCTCCCATTTCTGGCAGTACAAACAGAGAATATAAGTACCTGTTTGTATTATTTCCACAACCTCCAAAACTTTGCTGGAGTAGATTAATAATTGTGTTGGCCCTGACAGCCAATGAATTGAAATGTGGCAGGGGGAAAATGCTGGGCTCTCTCATACTTCTCTTTCTCCACAGTCTGTCAGTTCCAATGGGAATAGAGCCACTGAATGCGAAGAAGGTATATTTCATAATTTATTCAAATGTATTCAATACACATTTTAATGCATATTCTGAACAGGAAATGCCCATTAAAATATGTATTGAAAAAGAGAGATGTGGAAAAATTTTGTTTGGTATGCCTTTTTAAATGAAACAATCTACTCCACAGACTTTCCAGATTAATGTGTAAACACAGTTATCTTTCAGACTACACCTTTCTAGGAATGTTATGAAGCAGTTCTTGGTGCAAGAGTTAGGGAAAGTTGGTGTTAGGAAAAGTTGTGCTTAAAATACATATGTTAGGAAACATGTCAAATGAAAATAAATGCATGGGTTCCTGTTGAAGTTTCCAGACTAACGCAGAAATGCTGAGTTGACATATTATTGAATATGTGCAAAACTTGTACAGATGAGATACAAAATGATTTGGCTATCCCTACTAAAATACATAGTGTGCAGTGCAGTTCTACCCATGCCTACCCAGGAGAGTTGACTCCTAGATATGTGGGTGTAAGATTGCAGTCTTAAAATAGTTAGAGATTTATTTATTGCTCATGGATGCAGAAATGAGATAGAAGAAAAGAGTAGCTGTTATTGTTTTGCAGGTTAGGGGGATAGGGAATCTACTCTGGGTTTTCGGTAAAAGTAAAGGGTTTCCCCTGATATTAAGTCTAGTCAGGTCTGACTCTGGGAGTTGGTGCTCATCTCCATTTCTAAGCCGAAGAGCCAGCGTTGTCTGTAGACACCTCCAGGGTCATGTGGCTGGCATGACTGCATAGAGCACTGTTGCCTTCCCGCTGGAGCAGTACCTATTGATTATTCATATTTGCATGTTTTCGAACTGTTCGGTTGGCAGAAGCTGGGGCTAACAGCAGTAGCTCACCCCACTCCCTGGATTCAAACTGCCAACCTTACGGTCAGAGAGTTCAGCGATCCGCTGCACCATTGGGGGCTCTGGGTTTTACTCCAGACTTAAAGGCACTATTTAAGATGTTGAATCCTATCCTCCAAATAGGTTCAACACTTTGAGCAGGTTGTTTGATATTCAAGGTAAAATCCAGAGAGCCCATTCATCATACCACTGACTTTGAAGTTGTCAGCCACTGCCAGAATAGACTTGTGAGATTCATCCAGCTCCACTCTCTTTATGAGCTTCCCAAGGAGATTGAGGTGGAGGGGGGGGGGGGGCATTTGGGAAATGATGTAAATAGACTGTACTAAGTTATTTTATTTCTTTAGGAACCCACACCAAAAACTTGCAAGAGAACACAAGGGTTTGCTGTATTATTTTTAGTAATAATTGTCTACTTATTTTGGCATGCAACTTCATCAAAGAAGAATAGACTACACATTGTGAGGCAGACTGTTAGAACATTCATTAGGTTCCCTATGAGATTATATTTTCAGAAGTAATCGTGTTACAAGTCAGTCTGACAGCATGCACTCATGTAGAAAGGAAAGAACCACAACTGTCGAGCTGAAGATATGAGCAATAACTGAACAGAGAAAGCAAGACTTTGCTCATTCTTTTTGGAAGGTGAGTCAGGCACAGCTGCATTTTGACCAAAAGAAATCCCCTGACAGATGCAGGGGAAGATTAATGGGCTATTGAATGCCAAATATCCTTCTGAGAAAGCCCACTTGTTGGCCCTGTCAAACCAGGAGGACAACTCCCTGTTCTCTCCTCTAGTGAAAAGTGCTTTTCTTTGTGTTTTACCTATGTAATGTTTCCACTGAATATGAGACATACTTCTGAGTGTACATTCACTGGAGTAAGCATATGCTGTGAGCCATATAGAGATAAGCAAGATATCTGCCCACTATGAGCCCCCACAAGATTAAAGGGGGGGGCTCCATGGGATGAAGTTGTGCCCTGGGGCTGTTGCTGATGAAACCCTGCCCCCTGGTGCACAAAAGGAGGAAGGGTAGAAGAGCAAAACAGTGCTGCTTTAGAAAGCTTTTGCCCAGCAAATGCACCCCAGCACCTATGGCTCTGTTACAAATCACATCAGCTGAGTGTATGGAAAAGTTAATTTTTGACTACAGTTACCAGAATCCTCTAGTTAGCATAAAAGCTAGACACTGCTTGGCTTCAGTGAAGAAAAAATGGATTTCTGTGAAGGTTGGTCTTCCTTGAATGCTCGAATGAGTCATTCCTCAGTGGCAAAATGGCACTTTTAAATATTTGGTCTTCATGGATCAAAGTTAGAGGAATCACATGCTTCATCTGTGGAATTTCCAAATTTCAAGCCATGGCATTCCTAGGTAGAGCTATAATTTAATTTCTCCTTAAGCCTTGTAGAACAGATCCCAGTCAGTTTTGACATTACTAGATACTTAGATAGGCCTATAGTCTGATGCAGAGCTTGAAGCTATTGTTTTGTAGTACTTTCCCCAGAATCTCCCAGACAGTATAGTTAGTAGCCATCCTACATTGGGAGGAGAGGAGTGTAATCCAAAAGAGTAAAGGCCAGAAATAAGTAAGAATGTTACAGATTAGTAACCCACATTTATGTATTTATGTAAGTGATCTCTAATATTAGATGGGAATTGCACCAGGGACCCTGCTTCTGTCTATCATACTAAAGATCCCTGATGGAAAAGGATGAGACAGTCATCTGCTTCCCAATCAACAGAGAAACAGAACCCTGCTGTTCATAACAGCTGCTGTTTGGTAAGTGGGGATTGGGAGGAGTTGGGCTGGGAGATATTAGAAAGCTTCATAATTAAAGTGGTTACGTCTTTTGCTATTTCCTGCGTGTTATAAGGGCATCATCTGCATATCTTAATTTTTTTGTTTTTCTCCCCCCCCCTTTTTTTTATCTCCTTCTCCCAAGCCTAATTTCATTTTCCATATAATATGTTCTAACTGTTAATTAAACAAATGGGGTAATAAAATGAACAATTTTAGGCCCCTTGCCAAATGTTCTTCCCCAATAGTGTTCTCTTGTCCAAAGTATAAGTTATACATCAGGACAATCAAATGAGGTACACCTATTTGTTTTGCAGGAGTCCCTATTTTTATAATGCGCATGTGCAAAGGCTTTTGAGCATCATTTGATTCCCATGGAAGATTAGTGCAATAGTCCCAATGCTTGGAGACAGAAAAATATTCTGAGTGTTTCCAGTCTACCATTGTCTTATTTTTGATATTTGGTGGCATATTTTGTTAGAATTCAGATGGATTCTGTCTCAATAGCAGTTCTATTGGGGTGTCATCTGTTCAAGGGCTTTGACAGCAGTTTCCACTTCATTGACTAGCTTCTAATTTTATAAAGGCAATGCCTAATTCTAGGGCCAGCACTGTGGCTGGATCTACACTACCCTATATCCCAGGATCTGATCCCAGATTATCTTCTGATCCCAGATTATCTAGCAGTGTAGACCCATATAATCCAGTTCAAAGCAGATAATCTGGGATGAGATTCTGGGATATAGGGCAATGTAGATCCAGCCTTTGATTGAGAGACAAATGCCTAGTCCAATGTTATATGGAGTTCTTTATTAATAAAAATTGTAAGCTTTTTTGGTAGAGATATCACAATCTGCAACCTTCTGCTGCTGAACATTCCCTTCTCCCTTTAACGCTCAGACCTGCTGTTACGTTTCTATGCTGAGGGGTTTCCTCAGTTAAAAATTTCCCGTTATCATCCTCTGCTGCAACTGTGGAGGGGAGAAATCAAAACTGTATCAATATTATGGCACATACCTAGGGTGGACAACTGTGGTCCTCTACATGTTGCTGAACTCCAACCCAATGTATTACAGTCAAAACATCTGAAGGGCCATAGTTATTCATGTTTGGCTCAAATCTTACAAAGGGTGAAAATTAACATAGTGGGGAGCCTTTGAGCAACCCTTCTACGCTGAATTCAAAGTGCCATTCCAAACCGGAGGACAATCAAAGCTTCCTCTTTGGCAATTTTGGACATCTTCTGATCTTGGAAAAAATACTAATCTCATTTACTATTCCACCTCAGGCAGCCATATGTTTTGCACTGGGGCTGATAATGTGCCAGTAAACTTTGACTTCAGCTTCTGAGAAAGCTCTTTCTGCATTAGCAATGATCCTTTGTTATGCAGCAAGTGAGAAAGCTACTGCTTTGGAATAAAGGTATTTATGCATTTGTCTAGTCAGTAACTGTACACATTTTTATATGAGAGAGATGGATTAATCATTCTATGGGGGCAGCTTCCACTCTTCATGTTCACTCCTCCTAGAAGTGGAAATTACAACTCAACTATGTGCAGTTATAAAACATTTATTTGGCATGGTTGTGTAGAAACGTACCAAATTTCCCACTCATGGGGGTCTCCAGTTACTCTCTTCCCCCCCCCCCCCCCCCGCTCCCTTCTGACTCACTCACATGTCTGATGGTGATTTCACCCCCAGCTGTCTTGCAACTCAGAAAGAGCCAACATTTTCTTACATAAATTTAAAGCCTGGAGGTCTGCCTTGGTGTATGTAACCTAAGGGGCAACTCAACCTGCAGCCATGTTAGTCTAGAAGCAGTAATTGCTTTTGCAGGCTGAATAAACAATTACACTACAAACATTCAAGGAGCAGAATTGTTTTAGCCCCACCGCAACTATTGATCTGAATGTGAGTTTGATGATGAATGCCTTCCGTCTCTTCTTAGGCCATGTAGGAAAGTTTGTCATGTTGTCTGATCATCATTGCTTCCACATTTGCATATAATCAGAATAAATAAAGTCAAGTTATGACACCTGGGAATGAGTGTCATTGAACTCAGTAAGGCTTACTTTTGAATAAGCAGATACTGTATTCAGGGATTATCCATTTTTGGTATAAGAACTTTGCAAAAATCTGCAAATTTCTGCATAAACCAATTGAAAGGAACTTGTTTGTTTATTCATTTGTATTCTATATTAACCATAGCATCCAATAAGAGTGTGGGGTAGAGTTTAAAACACCCAGACCACTCAAGACTGCTCTACTTGAACACTCACAATGGTGACAGAAAAGAAAGATTTCTTTGCTGCTGCCACCATCACAATATAGGCTTTTCCATAGACTCTAGCTAGTGTTTAGTTGGGCTCATTTTGAATTTTATGTTATCAATGCTCTAGTCTTTGACCCACCTTTTCACCATTGTCAGCTCTCTAGTAAGCCAGGTAGCTTACTTGGCTCTACCTCATAGGAGGGGACACTTAAGAGTGATTATGTTGACAGTAGTGTTGATTTCCCTATTCCAGAGATCAGCCAGAGCTTTGAACTACTAAAGCAAGAGGAAACTTTCCAAGTGTCACTAAGAAATCTAGATCCATAAGCTTCTCTATTGACACATTGGTTTTGAGTTCCAATGAGTCTAAACCTCACTATGTGTGATTTATTCACCACAAGAGAACTATGGAAAGTTCTTCCACAGCCAAATCACTGTGCTTTCATTAATTTAAAATTTATAATGCCTTGTCAAGTAATATATAGGTGCATAAAACAAAATGGAGAAATTCCCTTTTACA
Source organism: Anolis carolinensis (assembly GCF_035594765.1). Classification (NCBI taxonomy): domain Eukaryota; kingdom Metazoa; phylum Chordata; class Lepidosauria; order Squamata; family Anolidae; genus Anolis; species Anolis carolinensis. The sequence continues at coordinate 76,959,927 of NC_085843.1, read as the reverse complement.
AAATAGTGTGAAGGCCAAGATGTAGGCAACTTGAAAGAGGTCTCACAACTATTCATCTATTTTTCATGATTTTTTTCTACTAATAGCTGCTAGATGGTGGCTTTATGTAACTTGCATATTTAGGCAGTGTGCTATTCAATACTATGTTCTGAAGGCCAATTTTAAGAATCAGGGCTAGCCCTACTGTTAGGCAGAATTGGGCAACTACCTCAAATATTAGATGAAGAAAGTTAGGAAGTAGACCTGGCATGAATCTCTAAGGTAACCTGTGCACTTTGGTCTGGTAAAGGATGTTATCCTGTTACCAGGGTAGAAATAAGATTCAACAACTAGTCCTGTGGTCATCTCTAGATCGCAACAGAGGGCATCCGTCTTGCCATTTGCCTCAGTAAGCAATATGCATTGGACTTGTCCTGGGAAGGTCATTTTGCTTGTGAGTTTCTTGGAAGAAGCCATTGTTAGAAGCCTTAAATTTGAGCCATCCAGCAGCTGATCATCTCATCTCTTCTCACATTCTGAAATTGCTGCTCTGTACTGAAGGCTCTAGTAACTTATGGAAGCATACTTCAGGGTCCTATGACATAAGGTGCTGCTTGTCATGTGGACTTGTGGAGATTTGTTCTTCTTTCTAACATGAAGGTGGAGGATTTGTGACCTTTCAGATATTGTTGTACTGCAACCCCATCAGCTTTAACCAGCATAATTTATGATGTGATATTGTGGAAGAGCCCATCGTCGTGGCAATTCACACATTTCTCATTTCTCTTCTCAGGGCAGTATGTTCTAAAGACACTAGTTTTTTCAATGTGTCAGAGTAGGAACTCTAATTCCCATGGTTGTTAGGCAGATTCTGGAAGCTGTATTCCAAAGATGTTATTATGCTGAAAATTACCTTTCCAGAAGACATGTATTTAGGACTTAAAATGTATACCAGAGTTATTTGTTTATGCCTCTACCTCCTGGGTACTGCTGTACTTTACCACCATCAGCACCCTCCCAAACACAACTTGATATTCCAGACCACAAACAAGTAAATTCATATGCATGTTGTGTTGTCACAGCTTGTTCCTACCAAACTGTTTACCAAGTGTAAAAGTATGATGTATAGCTTACTAAAATTGCTCCAGAAGAGGAATATATTGCTCCCGTTTTTCAGATCAGCAAAAAAAATCCCCTTTGTACAGATACATTTTTCAAAAAGCCCAAGCTTCTTCCCCTATTCCTGCCTTGTAAAACAGCTGCCTTTAAATAGAAGCATATCTGCAAGCAATGTATTAACTTCTAGCACATTTGAAATTTGGCATGGATATGTTAGATATTTAGCTTCTGCTGAGCTCACAGGACATCAAAACAGGGCTGAATTCTTTCATGAGAATGAGATTTCACATAAGTTTTCTTTCCAGACTTCCTGGTGAATCACAAATGGGAGATCCCAGTATTTCAGAACATCCACTTCTTGTTCTGACTGAACCCAAAAGGCAGGAATATACAAAGTGGGGGTGAGAAGAGGAGACAGGAATAATTTAAGAAGTAACTTCAGACAGTCACATAAATATTTGTTGAGATTTCTTTGGCCTTTTGATACTTATCCATATGGCAACTGCCAGTCTGAGGTCCGAACAGGGGATAAAGGAGAATGTCTCATCTCACAGTGGTGAGATGAAGTAGTCCCAAAGAATGGACTTTGGGACACTAGTGCAGATGGGTCAGTAATGGATTAGTGACATCTAAATTGTTTTCATGACCAACAAGTTCCATATTACAGGAACTTGTTTTTCAAGATGTCTTACATTCTTAATTATCAAGGAGTGTGTTAGATTTTAGAGTACCATTGAAGGCTGCTTTGATGTATACCAGAAATAGCCCAACTGCCTATTGTTGTTCTTGGCTTGCAACTTCCATGATCCTTCAACATTAGATGTGTGCTCATTCTGACTATATCTGAATGTATTTCTGAAAGATCAAAAGCTATCTCCGATGAATTTCTGGGATGAGTTGCAACCTGTTTGGGCAGTGGTAAAGTCCCTGATCTTTGTCCATTATGTCTGTTCTTCCCTTACTTCCCTTACTGAATATGAGTATTATCTTTGCCATGGAGGTTCTTCTCCTTACTTTTCTGGAAAGGGAAGGAGTTCCCAGCCACACAACACCTCAAGCAAGCAAGAAAAAAGGTGAAACCCCAGTACATTATGAGCATGGATGAACCCTGGATGCATACTACAAGTTGCACAACCAAGAAATTTAATTTCCTTACACTTACTAGACCATTGTCCCATCTGGAGAGGCCCTGTGTTAACTGTGGCTGACAAGGAATGAAGTCCAACATCATCTGGAAGGGCACATTCTGCCTACTTTGGCATGAACATATTAGCTGGTAATAAATCCCACTGGCCCTAATGGAGATTATCCTCAAGTGAATATTTATATTCTTACATATACCTGAAAAGATGTACTGTAAAATCACATTATTATGAGTGCTATAATTATTTCCTTTCTTGGTTACGAAAATTTGTTGGGCAACCTCTGTAACAACATGTCTGTTTTCACAACAGTGGAGGTGATAAACAATACTAATAGCAATGCTGAATAACATTTTATAGACTACATGGCTCTTGGGTTTTTATTTCAACATTATCATTCTGTGCTTCTACCTAATAGACTATAATCTATGAAAATGTATGCCATAGTATATTTATTATAACTAAAAGTGCTATGGTCTTTGTGGTAACAAACTAATACAGTTATCCAGAAGTTGGAAAATATGTTGTTTGAGTCTATGACCCTCAGAATCCAAAGGAATGATAGGCAGAAAGTAACTTTCCAAGGACTTCATCACACACTATTAAACAAGTATTTCTATACACTTAAGAAACTGCCACCGATGGTGCCCCTCACACAACACAAGCTTTAAATGTGGGGTAGAGGTATTTTGCAGTTTCTAAAGTTTCTAAATCCATCAGTAAGTGACTTATTCCTCAATTCTCCACATAGAGACATGTAAAAATGCCCTATTTAACATGTGATAAAGACCTACATCTGCTCTAGGGTCATAGACATAGTAATTCCTCTCCGTCATTTCGCTTGATTGCCTCTGACTGTTACATCTGACAAATAACATCTTTCCAATCTGTGAGGCACAGGTTAAATAAAAGGCTAGGATCATTTAAATTTTAAAAGCCCTCTCTAAGTCTCAAATTCTGGGAAAGGCAATCTCTCTCTTCTCATGCAGTAGGAACATAGCAGAAGATGAAAACAGTAGTGTCATGGAGAGATAGATAAAATGACCTAGCAAAGAAGATGAGTTCACAACATGGAAAATATATTTTTGGATGGAAAATACTGAGAATTGCTAGTCCAGCATATCCACTGGGCTAAAAGGGGTCTAAAGCAATTTAGTCGTCTAAACAGTCATTTTGTGGTATATGAGGACTTGTAGTATTTAAAATCAGAAAACTTCTTAAGCTCCAGCTGTGTCCACCTAACTTTGGCTCTAATTCCTGTCAACCAAAGTTTTTATCCTTGCACATTGCCAGCAAATAGCTACTGCCAAATCCCCACCCCCAACTAATGAAGTGCCCTCTTGACAGAAAAAGCTTTCCACTGTGGGTCTAAGTGCAATTCCTAGGGACACAGTCCAAGGTGGTGTTGGAGGCTGGCACTAAACATTAACACTAAATACTGGGTGAGAATCTTGCTGCATCTTATGGTTGTTCTTCCTAGAATGCAACAGTGGCAAAAAAAAAAACCATAAACCAAACATGTTGTGAATGTATTATTGTAAACAGTTGCAATATGGCCTAAGATTTTTCTGTGAGCAGGTTTTTCTCAGGCATTTTCTAAACTTAAACTGAGCTGGTTCTTTTTATGAGTAACCATCCTGTATGTTAACTATGAGTGAAGCATCTTTCTGGTTTCCTTCCTGATAATGAAATAATTCACAGTCCTTTTTTAAATGGCACATTCCTAATTTTTGTGAAGTCTAGACAGAACGTTCAATGTCTCTTTGTATTTTATTTATTAGAACTGGTTGGAAAATAGAGAAAGCAAAAAAAAAATTACTGCCCTTTTGAAATCATTACTAGTAAAATTTCAAATGGTCGAAGCCACATCTGAATTCTGAGAATGAAAAGTAATAACAGGACTTTGTAATAAAATTGCTGGCCTTTTAGGGGAAGGATTGTGGAGAATTTGGCCCTCTGGATGTTTTGGACTTCTCATTTCCAGTCAACCAACAAGGCTAATAGTAAGGGATGATGGGAGCTAAAGTCTAAAATATCCATAGAGCCATTTTCCACCTTTTATAGGTTAGGTTCCTAAAGCATACTCTACACAAAGCTAGTTTTGATTATGCTTAAAGAGTAGGCACAGAGTATGCATCCCATTTGAAATCCTGTGGCTCCCTCCTGAAGAATTCTGGGGCTTGTAGTTAAGTGAGACCCAGGACCTTTCTGGCTGAGTATTTTAAAGGCCCTTCATAGAATCATAGAATCATAGAGTTGGAAGAGATCTCATAGGCCATCCAGTCCAACCCCCTGCCAAGAAACAGGAAATCGCATTCAAAACACCTCCGGCAGATGGCCATCCAGACTCTGCTTAAAAGCCTCCAAAGAAGGAGCCTCCACCACAGTCCGGGGCAGAGAGTTCCACTGCCGAACAGCCCTCACTGTGAGGAAGTTCTTCCTGATGTTCAAGTGGAATCTCCTTTCCTGTAGTTTGAAGCCACTGTTCCGCATCCTAGTCTCCAGGGCAGCAGAAAATAAGCTTGCTCCCTCCTCCCTATGACTTCCCCTTACATATTTATACATGGCTATCATGTATCTTCTCAACCTTCTCTTCTGCAGGCTAAACATGCCCAGCTCTTTAAGCCACTCCTCATAGGGCTTGTTCTCCAGATCCTTGATCATTTTAATTGCCCTCCTCTGGATGCTTTCTAGCTTTTCAACATCTCCCTTCAATTGCGGTGCCCAGAATTAGACACAGTATTCCAGGTGTGGTCTGACCAAGGCAGAATAGAGGGGTAGCATGACTTCCCTGGATCTAGACACTATACTCCTATTGATGCAGGCCAAAATCTCATTGGCTTTTTTAGCTGCTGCATCACATTATAGGCTCATGTTTAACTTGTTGTCCACGATGACTCCAAGGTCTTTTTCACACGTACAGCTGTCAAGCCAGGCATCCCCCATTCTGTATCTTTGCCTTTCATTTTTTTTCTGCTGAAGTGAAGTATCTTGCATTTGTCCCTGTTGAACTTCATTTTGTTAGTTTTGGCCCATTTCTCTAGTCTGTTAAGATGGTTTTGAATTCTGCTCCTGTCTTCTGGAGTGTTAGCTATCCCTCCCAGTTTGGTGTCGTCTGCAAACTTGATGATCGTGCCTTCTAACCCTTTGTCTAAGTCGTTAATAAAGATGTTGAACAGAACCAGGCCCAGGACGGAGCCCTGCAGCACTCCACTTGTCACTTCTTTCCAAGACGAAGAAGACGCATTGGTGAATACCCTTTGGGTTTGTTCGCTTAGCCAATTACAGATCCACCTAACTGTAGTTTTGTCTAGCCCACATTTTACTAGTTTGTTTGCCAGAAGGTCATGGGGGACTTTATCGAAGGCCTTACTGAAATCCAGGTATTCTACATCCACGGCATTCCCTGTATTGACCCAGCTTGTAACTCTATCGAAAAAAGAAATCAGATTAATCTGGCATGACTTGTTTTTGGTAAATCCGTGTTGACTATTAGCAATGACTGCATTTGTTTCTAAGTGTTCGCAGACCACTTCCTTATTGATCTTTTCCAGAATCTTGCCTGGTATCAACGTGAGGCTGACCGGACAGTAATTGTTTGGGTTGTTCTTTTTTCCCTTCTTTAAGATAAGGACCACATTCACCCTCCTCCAATCTGCTGGGACTTCTCCCATTCTCCAAGAGCTCTCAAAGATGATTGCTAGTGGTTCTGAAATAACTTCCACTAGTTCCTTCAATACTCTTGGATGTAGTTGATCTGGCCCTGGGGACCTGAATTCATTTAAAGTGGCCAGGTGTTCCTGGACAACTTGTTTCCCTATTTGGGGTTGGATTTCCCCTAATCCTTCATCCATTCCATGTTGAAAACGGCTTTCTTTTTGTGAGAAGACTGAGGCAAAGAAGGCATTAGGTAGTTCTGCCTTTTCCCTGTCCCTTGTCACCATCACCCCATCTTCTCCTTGCAGAGGCCCTATAGCCTCCTTGTTCTTCCTTTTTCTACCAACATAAGCAAAAAAGCCTCTTTTTTGTTGTTTTTAATGTCTCTGACAAGCCTGAGCTCGTTTTGCGCTTTAGCGTTGCGAACTTTTTCCCTACAGGAGTTGGCTATTTGTTTGAATTCTTCTTTATTGATTTCTCACCATTTCCACTTCTTGTGCATGTCTTTTTTTGAGTCTTAGCCTGCTTAGAAGTTCTTTGGATATCCATTCTGGCTTCTTAGCACTTGTCTTATTTTTTTTTCCTTTGTTGGCACTGTTTGCATTTGTGCCTTGAGTATTTCACCTTTTAAAAACTCCCATCCATCCTTAACTCCCTTGTCTTTTAATATTGGCGTCCATGGAATGCCGCTCAGTATTTCCTTCATTTTTTGGAAGTCGGCTCTCATAAAGTCCAGAATGCATGTTTGACGTGTCTTAGTTTCAGCCTTCCTTTGTATGGCAAACTGCAGGAGCACATGTTCACTTGCCCCTAAGGATCCGACCAGTTTGACTGCATTGATCAGGTCTTCCACATTTGTTATGATGAAATCAAGAGTAGCCGATCCCCTTGTTGCCGCTTCTACTTTCTGGACCCTTTCCTAAACTACACACCCCAGAATTCTACAGGAGGCAGCCACAGATTTCAAATGGGACACATACCCTTTGCCTACTTTTTAAGTTCTAGTGTGATAAATAGAAGGCAATACATGTAGGGTAAAAGATGGTATTTGTGTGATGCGCCTGCTTCAAGGATGCAGGCATAATGAGCTATAGAGGTCTTGATACTTTCATAGAAGCGTGAGAACTGTGTAGCATTCCAGATCTTGTGAGACTACAGTTCCCAGAATTCCTCGCCTAGTAATATACTGGCTGGTGCTGGTGGAAGCTTCAGTCTTGCAAAATCTGGAAGTCTATACAACTGGCTCTCCTGTTCTATATCTACTCATCTTATCTCTGCAAGATAGACCAATGGCTTCACTCGGTGTTGAGTACCTGTCTGTGTTCCTAGCCAGGCCTTGCTCTCAAAGGTTCTCTGCTGCCACATGTAAACCTTGTAAAAAAAAACATGCTAATTGCTTCAGTCTGCTAAACCAACATTTGTAGTCACTGTTGTTGTTATGTACCTTCACCTTTCATATCAATAGCACTTCTTGCAAGATTTATTCAGAAAGGTTTTGCCATTGCTTTCCTGTAACACTTGGAGTGTATGGTTTGCCCGTAGTTGCTCACTCCACTATCTGCATGGATCCTGGAGTTGGGAAGAGGTTAGAAATCCCCAAAAAGTAGTTTGAAGAGTCTAACCCCTTCCCCCCAAAAAACCTAGTAAAATTGGACTACCACCTATGTTGTTGAGTCTTTCTATGAATTGGAAGTTTTAGAGGTTATGAGAAGATCACTAAATTATTAGCAGTAAGAAATATCATTGAGATCACCCACGTATAGAAAGGTTTGGAATGTACCCTAAGCTACACTAAACACATGAAGGAAAGTTCTAAGTACACATTAAATGTGAAGGAGTCTTCACATATAAGGATGTTTCAGTCGTAATAGATGGAAAAAATCAATTTGTGCACTGCTTGCAAGTACAGTAGAGTCTCACTTATCCAACACTCGCTTATCCAACGTTCTGGATTATCCAACACATTTTTGTAGTCAATGTTTTCAATACATCGTGATATTTTGGTGCTAAATTCATCAATACAGTAATTACTACATAGCATTACTGCGTATTGAACTACTTTTTCTGTCAAATTTGTAGTTAAACATGATGTTTTGGTACTTTATTTGTAAAATCATAACCTAATTTGATGTGTAATAGGCTTTTCCTTAATCCCTCCTTATTATCCAACATATTCGCTTATCCAACATTCTGCCGGCCCGTTTATGTTGGATAAGTGAGACTCTACTGTACCAGCAAGTAACCAAATTCAGTAACAACTTGCTTACTAGTGTTGAACCAATTCTGGTGCCACTGGCTGTTTGAAACCATGGGATTCACATTTTATCCATGGAAGTGGCATCACAGTTGACATGAAAGTTCAGATTTTGCATTTTGAACCCAAAATGGGAGACACCCTTGCTTCTACTACTACTTTTCTCAGTTAGTTTAAACAATGGTTGGATTTCTTTGTCTTTGTGATAGCATGTCAGGATCCAGTGGCTGCCTTTCAATCTAATAAGCAGAATGCATGGTGCTTTCATTAGCCACACACATTGGACCAGCCTAATCCCTCTGCTCCCATCCTGTGTCAGCACACTCTATCCTTTACATGTCTGGCTTTTCTTGGTAACTTATTAAACACTCATGTTTCCACAAAGGGATGCATCATGGCTACAGAGAAGACTAAACTGGATTTAATTTAAATCATTCTTCAGAGAATGATTCACTGAACAGAGATCAGGGTATGTCTATCCTGGGTCGTTCACAGCTAGACATTTGGGAAAAAGCCAGTGACATATGTTAAATGAACTCCACTAGTGTGTGGGATACAGTTTAAAGCTACAAGGTCTGAGATTAAAACAGTAGAGAGATGAGGTTGCAACTGTAGTGACAACAAACTTAGATGATAATATAATTTTGATAATATATTTGCATACATATACACATTGAAATATGACTTTGGCATGTATCTGAGCGTCGTCGTCGTCTCACTCATTCAGTTGTTTTCGACTATTCGTGACCTCATGGACCAGTCCACACCAGAGTTCCCTGTCGGCCGTTGCCACCCCCAGTTCCTTCAAGGTCGAGCCAGTCACTTCAAGGATACTGTCCATCCATCTCGCCCTTGGTCAGCCTCTCTTCCTTTTTCCTTCCATTTTCCCCAGCATCATGATCTTCTCAAAGCTTTCCTGTCTTCTCATGATGTGGCCAAAATACTTCAACTTTGCCTCTAATATCCTTCCCTCCAGTGAGCAGCCGGGCATTATTTCCTGGAGGATGGACTGGTTGGATCTTCTTGCAGTCCAAGGCACTCTCAGGATTTTCCTCCAGCACCAAAGTTCAAAAGCGTCTATCTTCCTTCACTCTGCCTTCCTTATGGTCCAGCTCTCACAGCCATAGGTTACTATGGGGAATACCATTGCTTTCACTATGCAGACCTTCGTTGCCATTGTGATGTCTCTGCTTTTCAGTATTTTATTGAGGTTGGCCATTGCTCTCCTCCCAAGAAGTAGACGTCTTCTGATTTCCTGGCTGCAGTCTGCATCTGCAGTGATCTTCGCACCTAGAAATATAAAGTTTGTCACTGCCTCCACGTTTTCTCCCTCTATTTGCCAATTGTCAATCGGTCTGGTTGCCATGATCTTGGTTTTCTTGATGTTTAATGGCTTTTGCACTTTCTTCTTCACCTTGCTGATAAGGCTCCTCAGCTCTTCCTCACTTTCAGCCATCAGAGTGGTATCATCTGCATACCTAAGGTTGTTAATGTTTCTTCCAGAAATTTTAAGTCCAGCCTTGGATTTGTCAAGCCCCACACGTGGCATGATGTGTTCTGCGTACAAGTTGAATAGATAGGGCGATAGTATACAGCCCTGCCGTACTCCTTTCCCAATCTTGAACCAGTCTGTTGTTCCGTGGTCTTTTCTTACTGTGGCTACTTGGTCTTTATACAGATTTCTCAGGAGACAGATAAGGTGACTTGGTATCCCCATACCACCAAGCACATGTCACAGTTTGTTATGGTCCACACAGTCGAAGGCTTTAGAATAGTCAATAAAGCAGAAGTAGATGTTTTTCTGAAATTCCCTGGCTTCCTCCAGTATCTGAGCATACACAGTTGAAAAAATTGTGAGCAACATATTTAGAGTATTTAAAGTAATGAAACTGAAGTCAGTTATAGAGCTTTCACGTAATTTACATGGACCTGGAATGCATTTATAGACTGTCTTGTAAATATCATGCTACACCTAAATCTACTTTGTCTCAGATTTTTATGTCTGGCTTCAGTTATTACTATTACAAATGTAATGAAACTCCTCACTATGACTATCTTCTTAAAAATGCATTTATTTTGACATCATGAAATGTTATGGGGAAGATAAGATGTTTTTCTGTAGAGGAGAGATCTAAAGAATTTGCACTGAGCAGAACATGACTTGGGAAATAAAAATAATGCTGAGAGTTCCCAGGAAATATTTCTGACTGAAGAAAAAGTCATGTGGATCTCCAATAACAATAACAATGAAGGCAAGTTTTGTCAACATCTTCTCCCCTAACCCCCATTTTCCATGACAAAATATGAAGGAAACAGAAACTGACAGATTCATCTGGACTCAGGGGTGTGAGTGATTAATTCCCAAAAGTCTACAACTCCTATGCTTTTTTTGTGCAAAAAAAAAAGATGCATGCTGGGCATTTGAAGGCTGAAATTGTCATGGTCCCAAGAAAAATCTACATCCTTTGTATCTGGTTTTCAATCAAGAGAAAGGAAAAGATGCAAATCTAGTTTGGCCTGATGCTAAAACATGGATTACCACTACAGAGCAATCAAAACCAAATGTAATTGTAAATAAATTATGAAATTGTATATACCACTATTAAGGCTCATAAGACTCAGCACTGTCAGCAATGTCACAAATAACAATGAGACATAAAATCATAGAGTTGGAAGAGACTTTGTAGGCCATCCAGTCCAACTCTCTGCCAAGAAGCAGGAAAATTGCATTCAAAGCACCCCTGGCACTTACTTTTATGACTGAAATAAAAACTAATGCCAAGACATTAAACCCTATACCATACTGCCTCTTCATCCCCACAACAAGTGCTGGTTCTCCCTTGGTTTTGATCTTTTCAGAAACTTTTGTCTTTTGAGTCTCCATTTGTATGATTGTGTGTCTAATAAATCACATGGCATTCTATTTTTTTAAACAAACTATTTTAAGGTTTAAAAATGCAACTGTGATTATAACAAAATATATACATATGCATCATTAAATCAGGAAAAAATGCAACTGTGTGGAGAGGCAGGGCAACCATCCAGCATTCTTCATTTCTCCTTCCTGTGTCATTCTGGGAAGACTACTTTCTGTTCAGTTCAGACCTTAACAAAGGGCTATATATTTGACAGTAACATTGGTTTAAATCCAATTGTTAATCCCAGCTAAAGCAGATCCAGTGACTCAAATTCCAAATGGTAAGTCAATGCTGACATAAATCCTGTTGATTCAATACATGGTACTATGAGTTGGATGTAGTTTTTCTAATATAACTTCATCCAGTGTGAATTAAGATGAACTGGACTTCTGATCTATTACAGTTTTTCAAACAATAAAAGGGGTTTAAAAATGAAGAGAGGGGAGGAAGGAGCAGTTAAAAAGAAGCAGCAGCAAAGAAGAAGAAGAATGATAGAAAAGTAAAAAGAGCAGGAGCATTAGTCTGTCATGAAAACAAAGAAGCCTGTTATGTTTATAATTCCAAATTCTGGCTTTTGGGGAATTTATTTTCAGTCTAAACTTGCCTGTAAAATTACAAAGAGATGGTTCCATTCAAATTCCTGTTTTCTGGCACATTGTAACCTCACCTTTTCCTTTGCTTTTCTTCCCTAAGTTTGCAATTTCTGGAAAGCAAATCCTTCCTATAAGGAAGCCTAGAATTCTACCAGTCATGGAGAAAACTATTTCCATTTGAACAGAGGAAGTAGGACTGGAAGAAGAACATTTGGCTGAAACAAAATCCTGCATTGGAAAGGAGCCTCCTTCTCTACCATTTAGCAGTTGCACTTTCCAGAATACACATACAAATGTTTTTTATATTTTCTTACCATCTTGTACTTTAAAAAATGGACTTCTGAAGTAACCAGGACATTCATATGCCCAAGACAGTGCCCATTTGGTAATTATATTTGCGCATTTTGTAATTATATTTCAAGAAACATTTGTCCATTTTGTAATTATATTTCAAGACCTGTTTTAAAGTGTTATATTTCCTTAGCCAGAGACTACTTACTAAAAATATATGCAAAGGAGGAATAAATCACTGCAGCTAAATTCTTCCCTCCTAAGGAATATTCACAGAGATGCTAAATGTTTTTCCCCAAAACTACACAATTGTCAAGATTCTTGAGAATGACAAAGAAGGAGAAGAGAATCATGCTGTGTACTGGACAGAAGGCTAAATTTAAAATGTATACTGAAACTTAGTAAATTAAACTGCAAATGACAAGCAGTACTCTGTGGGACTTTGGCAATACCATTCCAAGAGATGCAAGTTTGCCCTATTTAGTTTTATGGGAGGACATGGCATAGAATGATCATACATGGTGAAAACCACTGACTGGTGGTTTCCATATCAAGGGGGCTAAAACATTGGTACTAAAACCTGGAGTAGATTCACTGCCCTACTGTCTTGGGATCCACCTCCCACCACTGCTAGAAATATTTAGTAACACTTCTCTTTGCTTCCTGAGCAGAATGAAGTGAACTAATATGCTTTGGTTGCAGCTCTAGATCCCCACATACCAGCAAGTAAGCTCCATTGAACCCAGAGGAGCTTACTTCTAATATTATATGCATAGGATTTCACTGGAAATATGATATATTTTATTATAGAAGGAAGTAAATGTAATTTGACCAAGTTTCTTTCTGCTGTGGGTTAGTCTTCAAAAATTGTCTGGTTTTCGAGGAATTATTCTCAGTAAAATATGCCTGCTGGTTTTTTGTTCAGAAAACAGGATTTTATGCATTGAAAGTAATATTGCTTCACCGAAATTTTATTTTCTACACAAAAATATTGTTTATTCACTTGTGGGTTTTGTTGTGTGTATGAGTGTATGTGTATGCATGTGTAGAAAACAGTATTTCGTGCAGTGGGAACAGCATATCTACATAGAAAAAATATATTTCTGTGTATAAAATGGGGGGGGGGAGTAAAGAAGGTGCAAATTGTGCACAGAATGAATCCTCAACTCTTAAATATTCTCATCTGTCCAGAATTCTCTTCAAGATTTCCCCACATTCCAGTAACACATTTTTCGAACATTTTCCAAATATATTATAATTTTATTTCCATTCATGGTGTAGATACTGTTTTAATACAAGTGTTTTCCATTCAGCAAAGAAACAAGAAAGATTGCATACTGAGTCCTAAATTATATCATAATATAATACAATGCAGTCTGTCTATACGAAGAATCAATCATCTGTGCAGAAAACACATTCCAGGTCAGAATGTGTCCAAGACTGGATTCTATGCATATTCTGACTTTATCAGAGCAAGGTTATGAGCAGATTCAAAAGTTCAATTCCTACCATCTCAAGTCCCAGGTTTGAAAGTTACGAGTAAAAGCACACCTATTTCAGCATACCCATAAACATCCACTTACACTTGAATATATAACCAGCAATATGAAAGTTATTGAATAAGTGCCACTACATTAACTTTACACTAGCAAGGTAAGAAACATTAAAAAGGAAATTATTCTTCTGCTTAGCTCACATTTCAATACATATGAAATAATTACACTAAAATCTTACTTTTTTATGAACATCCAGATATCAAGAGCAAAAAAAAATGGGAAAATCTCAGTATTGATTTTCATTTATTCCCTGCAGTTCATGCTTCTGATTGTATTTAATGTCAATGTTAAGCGATCATGAAAGCAGCATATACTCTCTCTCCAACCCAGAAGCATCCCAAGATTCACTAATAAAATACTATTTCAAAAATATTAATCCTATATTTTTATCAGTGTGATTCTAGTTAAGCAAAATAATTTTACATAGGCATAATTTAGCTCTGCCTCCATAGAGATCTTTAGGGACCTACCATTTGTGAATCAATTGTCTCAAGTAACAAATTTGGAATATCACAGAATTGTTAATGAATCATGCATTGTTGTATTTGTACTGCCAAGGAGAATGAGAGAGGTGTCTGTGGGATTATTTGCTTCAATAGTCAAAGAAACTGGCCCTTTCACATCAAACAACTATAGTTCTATGATTTCATTTTAACTATAGCTTTCTATGGAATCCTGGGAACTGCAGTTTGCAGAGTTATATTTAGCATTCTCATTCAGAGAGCTGTAGTGTTTCACTAAACTACAAGCTCAAGGATTCCAAAGGATACAATCACAGGCATTAAAGTGCAGACAAAGTGCTCTAATTGTGTGATGTAAGCGGGCCCTTGGTTGGCCTTGGGAACTAATGAAGGGGAGGGCAGGGAAGTAGTGTGTCAAGAGCGAATCAGCTGTCTCAGGCAAAAAAGACTGGCTTGCTCCACATGCTTTGCTTTTAGTGTAGGATTTTCTGTTTTATACTTGCTCCTTGAAATGGTTCTGCCTATTTTTTAATTTATTTCTTTATAGTGACTATGAGACCAATCTTTGGATTTCCTTTATTACATTCATGGTAACTTATGATGTATACTTCCTTTCCCCCATTCTATTTAATTTCTCTGAATTGATAATTGGACCACAAATCCTCCTCATCTTCCCTGACAGCACCCATTGATATGTTTTTACACTCACTCTCTCCCCCTCCCGCTCAGTTCCCTTTCTTCCTCCCTTCTTCTGTTCACTTAGCAAATTGCACCATATGTAATGTAAAACAAAGTTAGAAGCATGACTTCTTATTTTGAATCCTGGCATGCAGGAGAGTCCCTGAGAGATATCATATGGTCTCCTGGCAAAAGTACAAAGTGGCTTTGGCTGTTTGATCTACTGTCTTAAATTTAAATGCAAAATCTGATAATTGGGTCGGGCAGGAGAAGAAACTGACTAATAAAGCTCTTTTCATTTCCTTTTCCTATATGTCCTTGTTTCATCTTTCCTTTTGGTTATTTTTTTCCTCTTGCTTGGATGATCTTGATGAGCAACAGTTAAGTTCATAGTTAAAAGTTCAAAGGTAGACCTCCCTTGTAAGTGTTGCCTCCTTCTAGAGTTCTTGTTTTGTTTCTCACAACAAGAATATTTCCATGACTCCCCTGCTATTGTACTGATGTTCATTGTTATTTTCTATTTTTGTAAAATCAATGGAATCAAGAGAATGAGGACTGGAAAGCTTTGGGAAGACAAATCAGCATCCATTCACTTCAATACATTCTATTCCAAAGTCACATAAAATCTGTCCTGTGGTTCAGCCCTCTACATGTTCTGGATTGTTGTGTTGTGTGCCTTCAAGCTATTTCCAGCTTAGGGTGAACCTTAGAGACCAATTGCAGGATTTTCCTGACAATCTGTGTTCAAAGGGAGTTTGCCATTACCTCCCCTCTGAAGTTGAAGCCAATGTCACCCAGTTGGTTTCCATGGTTGAGTGGGGATTTTGAACACAGTCATAGTGCAAACACAGCCTACTGACACAGTTCCCCAAATCTTCGGTCATGGTGAATAAGACTGATGGAAGTTGTAGGTCAAAGTATCTGAAAAATCAAAGGTTCCCTACATCACTTCTAAAGTAAAAAAGTTACATTCTACCAGCTGTATGAATCAATTACATTTTGTTACATTTTTATCATTCATATAGGTTTTGATATTCAATATTGAGAAGGAGTCAAGTTATATATGGTGCTTAAATCCCAAGCTGTCTGAGATCCAGTGCAGTACAGTACAGTATTGAATGTGTTCAGGTTAGGTCTGTGAAGACCTGGGTTTAAACCCCGCATTCAGACATGAAGGTTTAAGTTAGTTGCCACCTCTCAACCTCAACTGCTGGAATTGTTGTGAAGCTTAAAGTGTGGCTTGAATGATCTATGCTTCCTTCATCTCCTTGAAAG
The DNA here is from genome assembly GCF_035594765.1 of Anolis carolinensis. NCBI lineage: Eukaryota > Metazoa > Chordata > Lepidosauria > Squamata > Anolidae > Anolis > Anolis carolinensis. The sequence goes on along the minus strand of NC_085843.1, from coordinate 76,944,004 downwards.
TAAGACAATCTATATATGTAATTAATAAAGTAAAAAGTGCAAATGCCAGGCTTGAACTAGTATGTTTTCAAAGGGCATTGTCTCAGTGGTTAGAGCCCATATTTGCAACCGTGATGCCCTTACAAAAAAGAAAAAAGTGAAAAATTCAGCTCTAAAACATACATGTCTCCAAAGAACAATAAATCAGGTGTTCTTTGGGTTGGAGAACAAGCCCTGTGAAGAATGGCTTAAAGAGCTGGGCATGTTTAGCCTGCAGAAGAGAAGGCTGAGAGGAAACTTGATGGTCATGTATAAATATGTGAGGGGGAGTCATAGGGAGGAGGGAGCAAGCTTGTTTTCTGCTGCCCTGGAGACGAGGGTGTGGAACAATGGCTTCAAACCACAGGAAAGGAGATTCCACCTGAACATCAGGAAGAACTTCCTAATAGAACTTCCTGTTTGGCAGGGGAACTCTCTGCTCCAGAGTGTGGTGGAGGCTCCTTCTTTGGAGGCTTTTAAGCAGAGTCCGGATGGCCATCTATCGGGTGTGCTTTGAATGTGATTTTCCTGCTTCTTGGCAGGGGGTTGGACTGGATGGCCCATGAGATCTCTTCCAATTCTATAATTCTATTATTCTAAATCCAAGGCATGAGGAGCGCACTTGCAGAATCCACCTGGTCAGTCTCCCTCAGCTTCATTTTCCAACCTGTAAACAGTCTCTATTTGTGCGGATGAATAAAATTGGGAATTTGATACTCTTACCAGACACACAAATAGTACAAAAGGAATAGATGATATGACAATAATAATAATGAAGAGAATTTACAGAGTCAGGTGTCTAAAATCCAGATCCACCAATCTGCTAAGCACATTTTGGAAACAAATCCTTGTTTAGGCATGTCTCTGATATCAAAAATATTTTCATTGCACAATCTCTACTGTGGACTATTAAACAAAGATAGAGGATTGGACTTCAAAGGAGTTTCAAGATAAATGAAAACTGAATTTCCTTTTTAGACAGAATCAGATTCATAACGAACAGACTTAGCTGGTGCATTCATGTCTACTCAGAAATATCTCCCTTTGAGCTCAGTGTCGATTACTGCTGGGTAAGCAAGTACAGGAGTACAGCCCACATCTCAGTTCAGGGGAATAAATGGTTTTTAGTAATATCCGTGTTGTTTTTCTCAGCCAGGGAACAATAACTGTTAAATTACAAGAACATTTCATGGTCAGTTTCCTGACCTAAATGAGATAATTCACAAATGTGTTACTGGCTCTTTTTCTTCCCTTTGCTGGTATCCAAATTTTAGCCAAAATATAATACTCTAATCTTCAAAGGATGCATGAATTAGCTTAGGAAACGGAAGTGTGTCTCCAAGGTGATTGACGATTCCATATGCTCCATTTCTCATTTATTTAGTCTGAAAGGGGCTTTTTAAAATCTTGGCTGTTCTGCTGGTGTATATCATGCTGGGTGGCCGCTGGAAGAGACACATCAGTTCTATTGTGATTGCATTAGGAAGCCTCCAAAATAGCACAAAAAAGGTCACCAAAGCAGCCGAATGCTGGGAAGAAGTCATCGAATGATAGATATTTAACTGATCATTAGAGCCCCTCCTACAACATATAAAACACAAGAAAGCTCCGAGAGATCTGGGGTTTGTAAGAGGAATTTAGTTTTTTGCTGTATAATTGTTTTACTAATGGTTGGTGTTCAATTTCTTGCCTTTTTTCTCTTGTGTCTTTCACCTCAAGGAGCCCTAAGAAACAAACAATTAGTAGATTCCTATCAAAATCAACATAAAGTAGTCACAATACTCTAAAACAGTCCAGATACTAGGAAGGTTACATGCTGGTTAGGGAGTTGTAGGAATAATAGTCCTTCTTATCATGAGCTCTTCATTGCAACGGGTTAGTATCAGGCTTGGCCAGAAGCCATAGATGGTCAACCCCCGGTATATGGAAAGTAACACTTATTTATTTATTTATTTACAGCATTTATATTCCGCTCTTCTCACCCCGAAGGGGACTCAGGGCAGATCACATTGCACACATAAAGGCAAACATTCAATGCCATAACATAGAACAGAGACAGAGACAAGACGCAGGCACGGGCTGGCCTCGAACACATGACCTCTTGGTCAGAGTGATTTGTTGCAGCTGGTTTGCTTTCCAGCCTGCGCCACAGCCCGGCCTTCTCACTGCTAAGGGATATTCCTCATGCCCAGAGGCTCTCCAATCCTTAACCTTATTTTGTATATGCCAGAACTGAGTCCAAATTTAACCTGCTCAATACTAAAGAGAAATGACTCACATTGTAGTTTGCTTCTGAACTTATCCAGGTAATTTACAAGATTAGTAAAACAATAGTTATTAATTAGACATAAATCTCTTTGATGGAAATAATTTCATGAATACAAAACCTGCTCTAGGAAGGAATAAAATCTTACGTTGAAATAACAGCATGTTGAATATGCTCTGGTTTATTGAGATATTTGAAAGAAGTCATAGTGCAATCCTATGCATGTCTACTCAGAGATCCTATTAAATTCAATAATATTTGTTCTTTTGTTACTGAACTTAGGAATGCAGTCTTGAGCCATAGTCAGATAATATTTTCTCGGGAGCAAATTCCATTGAGCTACTATATTGCTGCTTATAGAATCACACTGTTAATTTCCAAAAATGAACACCCTCCCACTTTTTTTACTATCTACTCTGTGCATCAGTTCTGGAAACTGGGAAAGAACAGCGACCATAACCAAGTTACACAAGATTGAAATCAGCCAGGGAGATAATTCAGAAATCCGAAGGCTCTCAGTCATATATATTTGCAGTATTGAGGGTGGGCTAATGAGGGGTGGTCTACAAAATGAACATATGCCTGTCAGAAGGTTTCCAGTACCATCTGTGTCTTATGACAAGGATAAAAGCCTGTTTTATCTATTTCTATTGTGGCTCAGTACAAAACATGTATTTTGTGAGGAATTTGGATGGCAACCATAAAATGCATTTGGTGGAAGCATGTGGAAAACATTGCTCACCTCCAAGAATGATAAGTTCCTTGGAAAGCTGGCCATCAAAGACACAACAAGAGATAAGTGTTTTGAATATCTTCTTGTGAGGGTTGCATTACATGACTCTTTTATTGGCCTTTTCCTGTGTTTTCCTAGCTTTGTTTTTGTGTCCACATGTCCTAGCTTTTCACAGGCCTAAACAGCCAGTATGCTGAGATGTACTGCAACCAATGCTTACAGCAAACCAATTCATACAACTAGTCACAAGATGCATCTGCCAGTCTGTGACTCCACCAACACCATTTCAAACACATTGGCAGTTGATCCTTTTCCAGACTTCTACAGTGGTGGTTTAGGAAGGCAGACAGATTCTGCTAATGCCAATCAGCCTCTTTCTCCCATTTCCTACTGCCTTGACAGGACAACCATTTTCCTGTTGACAACAAAGCCTACCCTGATATAGTTAAGTGTTTTAATGTGGTACTCTGCTGTTGTAAGAATGTCATAATTCACTGACTCCTGTAAGATGTCCTTGGCTTTCATTCCGAAGTGAAATGCAGAAAGAACATGTGTATGTATGTGACCCAGGACCTCATCATAAAGGCAGCCAGAATTCATCATGATTCTTTCCCCATCTAATGGGGTCGCAAGTTCCTACATTGAGTAGTTTCATATCTTCCACCACACACACCTGTGCTGTTCTGAAAGTTATCCTTTACTTTTTACACCCCATCCAAAACCTCCCAAAATCCTGTACAGCTGTCAAGATCTAGAGCAGTGGTTCTCAACCTGGGGTCCCCAGATGTTTTTGACCTACAGCTCTGAGAAATCCCAGTCAGTTTACCAACTCTTAGGATTTCCGGGAGCTGAAGGCCAAAAACATCTGGGGATCCCAGGCTGAGAACCACTGATCTAGAAGGACTTACTGTTGTTGCTGCTTGGAAAGGGACTGGAAAGGTGAATCAGATAATGAAGAACTTGCTCATTTCATTTCTGAGAGAAAGTAGTAGTTTACTTAGAGATAGAGTGCATCCTTTTATTCGACTACCTATGAAATAGGTATACCATTTGAACTGCCTCCACTGTCTTCCTTCCTCACTTGTAAGCAGAAACAGTGGTACCTGCTGGAGCTTGACAGCAGGAGTGGGGTGGAGGGGGTTGGGTGGACTAGAGCCCATGTTTTGAGATCTACTGAGGAGACCCTTCTCTCTCACTGTGATTCGGTGGGATCACAGGAGTTTCAGGAGTTCCCTCTCCTCTTGCACATTCTACTTTGAGAACTGCCATAAATCATTCCACAAGACCTAGCTTAGTATAGTGGTTTGAGCACTGGATTGTGGAGACTAGGGTTTGAATCCCTACTCAACCATGAAAATCTGCTGGGTAACCCTGGGCAAGTCACACACACACACAACCTCAAAAGAAGGCAAAGGCATACCCTCTCTGAACAAATCTAGTCAAGAAAACACCATGATAGGTCACATTAGGGTCTCAGATGATGCAAAGACTAGAACAATAAATCATACCACTACAACAATAGTACAGTAGAGTCTCACTTATCCAACATAAACGGGCTGGCAGAACGTTGGCTAAGCAAATATGTTGGATAATAAGGAGGGATTAAGGAAAAGCCTATCAAACATCAAATTAGGTTATGATTTTACAAATTAAGCACCAAAACATCATATTATACAACAAGTTTGACAGAAAAAGTAGTTCAATATGCAGTAATGCTATGTAGTAATTACTGTATTTACGAATTTAGCGCCAAAATATCACGATGTATTGAAAACATTGACTACAAAAATGCGTTGGATAATCCAGAACATTGGATAAGCGAGTGTTGGATAAGTGAGACTCTACTGTATATATAGCACAGCAATATACATTTAATTTAAGTGGTGAATAGGGAGTTCTTTTTCAAACACCCTGTTCTCTTCTAATCACAATTAATCTTGCAATTGACCCTGTGTTGTTAATAGGTTTATCAGTAAACCAGAAAGAGTGTAGTTGGTTTGGTTGCAGTATTTATTATATTTTCAAATTCCACTGGTGTAGAATGACCATCATGTCATATTAAATCAGCTGCTTCAGTGAGATAATGGGAGAATGAAACCATTCTTCAACTTCATGGGCATTGTACACGTGGAAGTAACTGTTCTCAATGCCAGATTACATCTTTTAACTGCATGAGCAGTGTGTGAGAGAATGCGTAAAATGCACTAAAAGCCAAGTACTTAAAATAGTATGAGTAAATGAGTTAAAAGTTTTGCTTAGATGGAAGGAGCTGACAGTGTCATGGCTTTGATTAGTGCAAAACTCATGGCACAGTATTTAATTTGTTGGGATTAAAGTTAGATGCTGTTTTGCTGACATTTCAAAATTTCTTCCCCCTTTCCAGTTAAATGTGTTTCTGTGTTGTGCATGTGTTTTCATTAACAGCAGGGAGGGTGAAAGGGCGGGGGACGGGACACATTCATTTAGACACAAATATACGTGACCAAAAATGATGTTGACAGTTTGCAAAAATGAAAAACTCTCAACTTCTCAGATATTAAAGAAAAACACCCAAATGTTCCCAGTAGTTCCTTTTAACGCAATTACTTGATTAGAGAAAGGCATTTCATTTTTAACCACTACAAGATTAAGCAATATAACTGTCAATAATTTTGTAGCCAGGCCTCAGGTCTAGTGGCCAGTATCTGACCACATCTTTACATAGTCATTAATGCATTTCCATCAGCACTCAAAAATGCACCTAGCAAAGCTTTCCAAACCTTAAGGGATTTTGCTGGTATACCAGTGACCTTTTCCCATCATCAATTTCCAGAATGCTTTTTCACTCCTGAATATGCAGCACATCATAATGTTTTACATCAAGCTACCACTTAAGTCATGTTGTGTTAAACTCAGTGATCCCCTTTCTTTTGGTTTCATTCTGAATCTAGAGACTGACCAGGATTGCTGCTACCATTGGGCCAAGTGAGGTATCATCTCAGGCAGCCCATTTCGGGTGCCACGGAAGGATAGCAAATTGTTGCTTATTTACTTAGCTATTTATTTTTGCTTCTAGAGATGAAGAGGGGCTCTTGTGAGTTATTCTGCATCATGTGCCAAAATAATTTGGCTGGTTTTAGGTACTTACCATCTTTATGAGGGTGAGTAGTGGCCAACGTGTATCAATCTAGCTTAAGTAGCAAAAAACATTAGGCTGGCCCTATGATAGATGAAATGTTCATAATAAAGATCTGGTGATGCTTTGATGCTTCCATGGACACCTGTATTTGCAAGTCCTTTCAGATGAAGAATAAATTAAGGTGGTGTGTACTGCAGAGGAATAAGATATGGAGAGAGTACATTGGTCAATGAAAGCTTGATGGGACTATGCAACTTCCAGTCTTATAAGAACTAATGCCATTAATTAGTAGGTGCTGAAGCCAATAAGAGGAGAAGAGTATGGTCTCCATACCTTATTTGTGTTTTCCTAAATGCTGGTATAGAAAATAGTGTGTTGGCTGCATTAGATGGACCACTGGTTTAATTACAATGTGATGTATGTAGAAAAAAATCATGCAAAAACATCATCCGAAAGCAGTGAATGAGCTAACACTCTTTCTATATTGTGTTGTGCATGTGACCCCTTGAAAGACCCCTTGGTATTTTAACCTCAGTATGTATTGGGTTTGCAATCATTCATTACTGTTTTGGATTGCATCTGCCAAGAATCATCCAACCAGCCTGCCCGTTGCTTTTAATACACACAATACACATAACAGAGTTTAGAAACATTTTTGGCTCCAACTTCCACCAAATCCTCAGACAGCATGACCAATAGAAAGGTGCAGCAGAAGTTCTGGGAGTAAACTGTAAGCGGCTTTTCATTGTAAGCCACTTTGAGTCTCCATCGGGAGAAGTAAAGCAGGGTATGAATAAATATAATAAGAAGGATAAGAAAGTTCAAAAAAGTAAGTTTCTCAAACTGAAATGAATTTCAATAATTTTAGAGATCATTTTCAAAGCATATTAAATGTATTTATTTATTTATTTAAGGGGACTCAGAGTAGAGCACAACATATATACAGCAAACACTCCATGCTGGGACATAAAATAATTATAAATATACACAAACATTAAAATAAGTTATATCTACTTTAAAATCAGCTATTTAAATGTGAACATGTAGACTTGTAGTCAACAATGAATTGCCTTAAGATAGAAATAGCTCAGGTAAAACTTCAATTCACCTATAAGTACATTAGGGAGGAATTAATCCAATTCACATTTTATTTGGAAACTATCAAATGCAAAGTTCCTGAAATAATATATGAATCAAATGCAATCGTACCTATTTCCACTTCTTCAGAAACTGTGCAAAGAAAGTCATTGTAATGAAGTGTGAATTTTTAGTTTACAGATGTTATGTTTAATTGTGTGTTTGAGTTTTAAAAGGGTCAATATTTCAGTTATTGCATCTCAGGAGTTGGTTGCCATGGAGAAGTAGGCGGAGCCAACTGCCGTTTTGTTAGAGAAGTGCAGGTTTTTAGAAAAGCAGTTACTCTGTGCTCTTATGAGGCACAGTGAAGACTGATCCTAAGTTAAAGGGATCAGGGAGGCTCAATTGCTTATTTTGAGTCTGTTTAAAATAGGTTTGGTGACTTATTTAATGCAATCTGTGTCCTGATAAGGAACAGAGATTCTGTGATTGCATATCACAGGGTACTTTAGTTTAAAAGCAGTAGAGAAAGAAGTAACATTTTAAGGAGTTTGAATCACCTCATTCTAGCTTTGCAACTGTTAATCAAAGTGCCTCTAAGGAGAAACATTATTGTAACCACTAAGCTCTGTGTCTGAATAAACTTGTTCTTGTTCCTCAAACATCTAAGCCTCTGTCACATATATTATGAACTGAGTTGTGTTACCATCTAAGCGAATAAGAAGAAGAAAGAAAAACAAAATTTAAAAGGTCCCCTCTCTGAGTATTTGGTGGCTGCATCTTCCCAAAGTAGCATCAAGCGTTAATAATCCGCTTTACATTTGGTGGCAGCATTATAAACATCTTTACATTTGGTGGCAGCATTATAAACATCTTTACATTGGTGGCAGCGGTTATATTTAATAAAAACATCTTTACAGTCATATATTAAGGGGAATTCACAAAATGCATATGTTTATTAAAATAATATACAAAATGCCATATATTTAAGAAAATTGCTTCTTAAATGTATATATTGGACATAATTCACAGAAGAGGGAGGGAAATCCATCTGTTTAAAAACAGTAAAAATATACAGCTAAAAAGGACAGGTCCACTTTGTAAGGAGGGAAATAAGATTCCTTTTAATAAGCAGGTATTAATTAAGTTAACTGAAAAGCAGGAGGGAGAAAGAGAAAACAAACTGAAAAATTCATATGGAGAAATCCAGTTGGATGTCAGACCTTTGGCTTTGATGTTGGGGAAATGAGATTAAATGTCCATATAAAGAACTGGACTCGGGTGGTCTGTACTTTTTCCTCTCACATTCACTATAATGTGACAATTGCTTTTTAAACATTCAAAATGTACCATATTCTAAACTAGAAGTTTAAAAAAAGCTTCAAAGAGAAGAACATTTCCGGGAACAGACAGAAGAGCTGAACACAGTTCAAGTTCTATGAATGTCACAATTACAAAATATTTATTTGTGTTACACACTGAATGACTGCAATAATTTCTCCACTCTCTGAGTCCATTGACAATAAAGTTTACTCATATCAATGTCCTGAAATAGCTAGCAGGTCACCAATAGTTCATTTCCTACCCAAATGGCCCAATTCATGGAAAAAGGAGAACACTGACTGAAATATGATCCTGAAATGGAATGGGACGTTCTTGTGATGTTACTTTGTTTTCATAAAGCCTATCCAGCCATGTGTCACACACTCAGTAAGACACTTAAGTGCATTCCTGAGAGTCCAAAATGCATTATCTAATGGAAAGGAAGCAAATAATAATTAGTCTATGTTTGACACTTCACATCCATCACCATTATTGTTGATGATATAGTTATTATAGTCACAAGGATAAGAAATCACTAAAAAGAATAATTAACAGCAATATGCAAACGTGTAGTCTAGCTTTGTTATCTTTGATGAAATGAGATTGAGCTCTAGCTATAAAACTAGGCATCTATTTATCCCACCAGCTCAATGCATGTTGCTATCTGAGTGGGGCCGCCAAATTATATTAGCCCCAAGATTGAATATCTTGCCAATTTTGTTATTGTTACTCACTATTGTTATTGTTATGTATCTTCATATCAACTCTGAGTCACAGCAATTCCCTCATGTGATCTCTGTATCCATGCCATCCTTATAAGGATTGTTGTTGTTTGTGTAAAGTAGTTTTTAGGTTACAGGGTCATCTGCAGTGAAAGAAGGAGTTGCGACACAAGGGATTGGGAGGCATTGTTTTCCAGAATGGGTTATGGCTCCCTAATGATACATGTTTTATCTGGTGACATTAGACACTACAATACATAGTGGGTAGAAAATAGAAACATGTACAACTGGCGCTCTGCATTTTTGAGTTTAACTTTTGTGGATATTAATGCAGATTTGATTAATATGGTCTCTCTATGAATCTCTATGTCTTCCAGTGTGACTCTATGACCAGCTTCCTGATCATAGAGTTGTGCTAGAAGACCTAAAATTCCCAGAGAAGTGTTTTTTTTAATTCGGAGTTTTTCCACTTTTGTGGGGGTCCCGTGTCTCCAAAAAAGTGGAAGTCCTACTGTAATTCTGTATAGCAGATTCTGTGCAGAATAGTGGTGCTATCGGGAGCTACAACTCTATATTGAGCAACCCTACATTTTCCACAATGTTTACCTCTTGGTTATTTAGGAAAAAAATATTTCCCAAAATTAAATCTTTCAAAAGCATGTTTCTGTAGTGTAAGGGCCCTTCCACACAGCCATATAACCCAGAATATCAAGACAGATAATCCACAATATCTGCTTTGAATTGGATTATCTGAGTCAACACAGCCATATAATCCAGTTCAATGTGGATTTCTAAGATGTGTGGAAGGGGCCTAAGAAGCCTCTGAAGGGAAGAAACCTGGTCTCATGAGAATCTTCCCAGAATTGTTTCTGTACAAAATTTGTATGTAGGGGTTGAGTTCGTTTTTGTTTTGGTGAAGGGCTTTTTTTGGTACAGAAACAATATTTTCTGTGCAATAAACAAAATTCTGTGCAAACTTCCTCTGCAAAAAATACTGATATTTTTGCACACAAAAAACCACAACTCACATGCCAGTTTTACAAGTAATAAGGCAAATACTGTTTTCTGCATAGAAAACAGTATTTGCTATGCAGTTTATCATATTTCTTTGCAGAAATGTTATTTTCTATAAAGAGAAACATGTTTCCTGTACAGAAAATGCTGTGGGGTTTTTTGAGGGCAGTAGGAGTAAATCTTTCACAAAACAGGCCCTGAATTTTGCAGTTTTTGGAAGATTCGCTTTCAACAAGAAGAAAATTAATTATTTCCAAAACAAATTTAGTAAAGAATTATATTGCCACTCCTATTATCAAACGGCATGGGCTGGAATTGCCTTCATATTCAGTTTTTACCCAGCAGTTTTTACCAGAGTAAACCATTTCCTCAGTAACTATGGTAGACACACACATCACACATACCACATCGTTTTACAAAAAAGAAGGCTATAAGCAATAGAGTTGTGCCAAGTTTCCAAATGGCATCATGTACCATTCTGGGAAATGTACATATACTATCATAAACAATCTCAATCTGATGTTACTTTGGAGCAAAGAATAAATTCCTACCTATTTCCTAGACCCCTTCCACACATCTGAATAAAATCCCACATTATATGCTTTGAACTGGAATATATGGCAGTGAGGACTCATATAACCCAGTTCAAAGCAGATATTGTGGGATTTTCTGTCTTGATATTCTGGGTTATATGGCTGTATGGAAGGGTCCTTAGACAACCACCAGCTTGATGCTCCCTTACATTTAGATGAATACCCAAATGCATGTCCCATCATAAACAACAAAGGAAGAAATCCATACTGTATGTTCTTTAAAGACAGTGGTTCTCAACCTGTGGTTCTCCAGATGCTTTGGCCTACAACTCCCAGAAATCCCAGCCAGTTTACTAACTGTTAGGATTTCTGGGAGTTGAAGGCCAAACCATCTGGGGACCCATAGGCTGAGAACCACTGTCTTGGGGCTCTTCCAGACAGGCCCTATATCCCAGGATCTGATTCCAGGTTTTCTGCATTAAACTGGGTTATATTAGTCCACACTGCTAGATAATTTGGAATAAACAGAAAACCTGGGATATAGGTCCTTTCTGGAAGGGCCCTTACACTATATTACTTTCAATGGGATGTAGATGTTGCTGTGAATTTTCAAGGACAGAACCTGAGTGTTTGAATTGTGAGTTGTATTTCCCATTGCAGTAACCACTGTTCTGCATCTCATCATAAACAAATGCAAAAAAGTAACCAATGGGGAGGCCTTCTTTGACATGCTTTCATAAAATGTGCCCACCATTTAGTTCGTCCCTAAGAACATTGTGGACATTTACACAAAAAGTAAATAAATAGTCCCTGGGGGGAAAAAAACCTAGCTTCCTTTTCCCTCTGTTCCAAACTAGCCACAATGTGATCCAATCTTTGATCGAGGATATTTGCACAAGAGTTGTTCTCTAGGGGTCTCTCCATCCCAAAATATTCCATGGCTTTAGATTCACATGCCTGCAATCCAGCGTTTCTAGAGACCTGGCAATAATTAGCCATGCAGACTGCCTTGAGACTGGGAGGAAAGAACTGCCTCAAGATAGGGAAAAAATTCTAGACTGTTAGACTGCCTTGAACAAAAAATATCCCATAAATATTTCTTGCTAATTCTGCCTACTTGCAACCAGAAACAACACAGTGATACACTAGCGCTTTTTAAAGCAAACCAAGGCACTAGTGGAAGATAAGTAGGGCACAAGGCCTGTACATCATCCTAACATTTAATCTCTTTCTAAGCTTTGTTGCATTGGGAGAGATTCTATTTCTATTTATAATCATAAACATCTGTGCCACAGGAGACAAGGTTGCTACCAAGCACTACTGTTAGATTTTGCGCCAACAACTTCCATTGCTTCATGTGGTTTGTATTTTGTTCTTTAAACAGTTAATGATGTTTTTGGTCTCTCTTCCAGAGAAGTTTAAATTTAGCCAAGATAAGCGCTAATAGGAAACATATTAAGGAAATGAGAGAATTCTTCCTTAGAAACCATGCTAGGTAGATGTTGTATGTTTATAAATAAACAACCAGAGCTTCACATGTAAAGTATCTCATGCCTTCCTTTCAATTTACCCTAAGTGAAGGTGAACCAAAAGTGAGAGCTATATCAGACAATCAAACCATGTAGACTTGCCCTTATTTCAATAATGTTCCCTGGCTTCCACGAAGTTAATTCAAAGCCTTTCTAATTTGAGTTAGAATACATATATAAAATAACAAAGATAAAATGGGTAAACATTTTAATGACACATAAAACAAGCATATTGCCACAAATCTTTAAAAGGCAAACCAGTTGGTTTCAAAAATGCAGCAGTAGCTGGTGGCTTCTATATCCAGGTAGCAGTGAATCATCTCTGTGTTATAGCCTGAAATGTAAAGGAGCTAGCCACAGTGCTTCATCTTATCCCCAAAATAAGTTCAGTATCTTAATCTATATATATAAAAGAGTAATGAAATTTCAGCCTAGGACAAAACAACAAAACTACACATCCCAGAAACACTAAACTTGACAGCACAACCCCTCATCCATGCCTCTACGTTCATACAACAAAAAGAAAAGAAAAATAAAGTCCTAATTAGAGGGAGAGGAAGAATTGTTTTTATCCAATTGCTGCCAGTTAGAAGGCTAAGCTCCACCCACTTGGTCTCCTAGCAACCCACACAGCCCAGGGGACAGGCAGAGTTAGGCCTCATTTAGGCCTCTCCCACACTGCCTATAAAATACAGATGATCAGATTTTAACTGGATTACAGTATATGGCAGTGTAGACTCAAGGCCCTTCTACACAGCTATGTTACCCATTTATGATCTTATATTATCTGTTTTGAACTGCCATATAATCCACTTCAGTGTGCATTTTATACAGCTGTGTAGACGGGGCCTCATATAATCCAGTTCTAAGCAGATAATATCACATTATAAATATAATATGTAATAATTACTGTGATATAATAATACAGAACAATATAATCTCTAAAATCAGGACAGTAAATAAAGAACAACACTCTGAAGGCATAAGCCACAGCAACGCGTGGCCGGGCAAAGCTAGTTCCTTATAAGTCTATAGAAAAAAAACAAAAGTGAATTCACTCTCTCTCAGATACTGAAGTTATCACATGAATTGTGTAGCATGAAAGGGTTCTAAGGGCTTGTCTACACTAGTACAAGGAACAAACAAATAAACATACCCCATATCCAGTGCTGGCATGATGCTCGATTCTCTCCTTGCTGGTCACACAGGCAACATATTATGACCTCAGGAGATATGGCTGTGATGGATAGGCACTCCCAGGGCAGTGACAACACGAAGACAAAGGGGATCCAATGTGGTCTTGGTCTGATTAAGCCCTATCACAGTCCAGGACATAATTCACAAAATGAATTTCAAAAGAGATCAGTGTAAGGTACTACATTTATGTAGACACAGTGACATGTATAAATATAAGATGCCGCAACTTGACATGACAGCAGTACATAGGAAACGTATGTAAAGGTGTCATTAGAATGCAGGTTACTATGCTTCATGCTACATGTATTTGAATGTACATTGTAGTTGTTTCTCAAATTTGCTTATTTTATGGTGTTTATATTTATTATTGATGTATTTTGATTGTTGTTTATGTAATTTTAATATGATGTAAGATGCTTTGGGTCCAATGAAAGAGAAAAGCAGAATATAAATAAAGATTTATTATTATTTATTCAACAATCTGATATGGTGGCCAAAAAACCCAGCACTCATGCATTATAATAAAACTTTATTTGTAGGCTGCCCTATCTCCCCAATGGGACTCTGTGTACATTGGCTCTCCTTAATATTTCTCTGAAAACAAGGGAGCATCTACACTGTAGAATTAATGCAGTTTTATACCACTTTAATTACCATGGCTCAATGCTATGGAATCATGGGAGTTAGGGTTTGGCCCCAGCCCTCTATGGCAGGGAAACAAAAGACTTTGCGAAAGTGCAACTCCTGGGATTCCATAGCATTGGGCCATGGTAGTTAAAAGTGTTAATTCTATAGTGTAGATGCACTCCTAGACTTCAGACATACTGACCTGAAAGGCAAAGGGATATTTCTTTCATTTATTTTTAGTAAAATTTGAAATACAGAATTTACATTTACCTGACAGATTCATGATGGAATACTAAATAGAGGCCTGCAATAAAACTTCAAGATTTGCATTTGTGTGTGTTTTTCTGGAAAATGCATTATCTTTTATTGCTTGATGAAATATCATATGGCAAGCTCAGAGTAAGTAAGAAACTTGGGATATTTGAGTGGAATTTGCATACAGCCTCTGAACAGCCATTTGCTATGAATGTACAAAACACTGCTTGTCTTTGTTTTCACTGGAAAGCAGAAGTTCTGATGATTGTAATAAGTAACAGTAATGCTTATAACCAGATCTCATAAACTAGCCTTATAAATAAGGATCACTCTGTATTCTTGGCGAAAAATGTTTCCAGTGCATTGCAGATATAACCTACACATCACAACCCACAACTGTGGGTGACTGCAATAAAGACCAATTGCACAGCATTCTTGTTTCTTCAAGGAAAACTTTTCGTAGGGAGCCTGTAACTTTCTGTAAATTTTCTAAGAGGTAGAGAGAGAGGAACAGATAAATTCACAAGTACTCCTTGCACCTCCCCACTTTTGGCAGCAATATCAAGTATTGGATTACTGAGACAGGATGGTGAATAACTATTCACACTCTGCCTTCCCTTCCTTCTGCACTCCAATAACTATGCAGCACTTCAAATACTTACCTCTTGATCCAAGAAATACTGTCTCCAACTTTTTATTGATGCCAGAGTTCATTCAGTAGAGATGCGGTGAACTCAAAATGCAAATTGTATACAAAGCAACTGGCCACTAAAAGCAACCATAGCACCATCGGATCCAACTCCTAGAAATTGGTCAGTTTCCTACGGCAGATTTTAATTCTTTTCTCTGAAGAAAATGGGTATTCTCCCTGTGACTAGATTCAGTGGTGTTACTAGTGGGGTGCAGGGGATGCTAACTGCATGGGCGATACCATCAGAGGGGGTGACACCAAAATGACAGTCTATAACAATATTGTGCAGTATTTCAGCAGAAATTATTTTAATAAAAATATCCCTATAGTTAGATATAATCACAAAAATATCCTTGTTAGATCAGCTTTAGCTTACGTCTTCTGTATCAATATACTCAGAAGGCTGGAACTCTAATTTGAGTCACTATTTAATTTTTCTAATGTGCATGTGATCTGGTCAGAGTTATCATTATTACCCAATTGCAATGATATTTCAAGTCATATGGTTTTGTCTGCACACATTACAAGAATGCACTGTTGTTTTCATTGCTTCTGGTTTATGGCAGTTGCTGATTTAGTCAAATTTTCCAGTATTTTAACTAGGGGCTTGCAAAATTTTATTGGTCAATTAGGATAATTTTGGAGATCCAGCAGCTATTCATTTGTCATGTCAGAAGCGAATTGAGGATACAGTTATAATGTATTTTAAAACACAAAGTTTAAAACTTGGTATTACACTAGATTTCCTTTGAACAAAAGCTGGCCACTTGGAGTGCCTCTGGTGTCACTGTGAGATGTTCCTTCGTTGTGCATGTGGCAGGGCTCAGGTTGCATTGTAGTAAGTGGTCTGCGGTTTGCTTTTCTCCACACTCGCATATCATGGACTCCACTTTGTAGCTCCATTTCCTAAGATTGGCTTTGCATCTCATGGTGCCAGAGCGCAGTCTGTTCAGCGCCCAGGGCCGGTTGTTACTAGGCGGCCGCGGACGCGGCCGCCTCGGGCGCTGGCTGCTAGGGGCGCCATTCGGGCCTGACTTCCTGGTCGCGGCCGGCGATCGCCCGGGCGGTCGCCGGCCGCGACCAGGAAGTCAGGCCCGAATGCCCTAGCTGTGCTGTGCGCGTGCGCACAGCACAGCTAGGCCATTTTGCCCTTAGTAACAAACTAAGGGCAAAAATGGCTTCTCTGGCTGTGCGCATGCCAGAGAAGCCATTTTTGCCCTTAGTTTGTTACTAAGGGCAAAATGGCCTAGCTGTGCTGTGCGCACGCGCACAGCACAGCTAGGGCATTCGGGCCTGACTTCCTGGTCGCGGCCGGCGACCGCCCGGGCGATCGCCGGCCGCGACCAGGAAGTCAGGCCCGAATGGGCTATCTGCGCTGTGCGCACGGGCACAGCGCAGATAGCCCATTCGGGCCTGACTTCCTGGTCGCGGCCGGCGATCGCCCGGGCGGTCGCCGGCCGCGACCAGGAAGTCAGGCCCGAATGGCCTAGGTGTGCTGTGCGCGTGCGCACAGCACACCTAGGCCATTTTGCCCTTAGTAACAAACTAAGGGCAAAAATGGCTTATCTGGCTGTGCGCATGCGCACAGCCAGATAAGCCATTTTTGCCCTTAGTTTGTTACTAAGGGCAAAATGGCCACGCTGGGCGGGGGCGGGGCCAACTGTGGCCCCGCCCCCCCTCACTAATCGCCCTGGCCCCGCCTCCCACGCAGCGTGGGAGGCGGGGCCAGGGCACGCTGGGCGGGGCCAGGGCGCGGGTGGCGGGGGCGCTTTTCAGCACCCCCGCTTCCCATTAAAAAATATCTCCGGCCGGCCCTGTCAGCGCCTTCCAAGTCACACAATATTTTGTGTACCCAGAGGGGAGTTTCTCATCTGGTATCAGCCATGGATTGAGGTTCCGGGTTTCAGCCTGCCACTTTTGGATTCTCGCTTGCTGAGGTGTTCCTGCAAGTATCTCTGTGAATCTTGGGAATCTGAGCCGCTGGAAATGAACTAGGAAGGACCCCTTCAGAGCCTTCCCAGAATTTAAAACAGACCAGCTAATCTTTTGGTTAAAAAATTGGAAAAGATTCGTTGATTCAGACTTACTTTTCACAATAGTACTCTGACCATTTGTTTATTTTGCAAATACAAGCAGCAATTTCTCCATGGTGGGGGCAATGGGGCTGAGCAGCAAGCACAGTCACACTTGCTGCATCACATTTCTCAGCCAATCACAGGCCTGGTTCTGTCCATTCTCCTCCCCTCTTGTGGTGTGCACTGTTTCCCAGAAACCCTTCTTGTGGTTTTTTCTTTAAAATGTTATTAGTAAAAACTTTTATAATTTCCCAAAAAATCAGTGGCTTGACAAAATCCTCCATTGGTGCCAATGAACCGAATGTCCTGGAACGAAAACTGAACTCCAGATCCTGAATTACAGATCCAAAAAATTCACAATTTTCCCCAAAAATGGAACAGGAGAGCGTTCGAAAATGGAACTGAAAATGGTACAGATTTCTGTCATTTTGCACACCCCTAATTTTAACTACAATATTGTGGAATAGTCTGGTCCAGGAGTGACACCTTGAGTAATTGCACTGGGTGACATCCACCCTAGTGACATCACTACTTAAATTCATATTTTAAAAATCTTTTGAATAAAGTTGTCACGACCCAGGCTACAGAGCACCAATAACCATACGCAGAGGCCAGATTCTATCTAATATCTTTATTAAGGAAATATATAAAGTTAATAAAAGCAAATGTAAAAGTTAGTCCAGAAGCAGACCTTTCAGGAAAGGTCAAAATTAGTCCAAAGAAACAATGTCCAATATGAAATATTAAGGTCCAAAGTTGTAATCCAATAACCGAAACACTCACTTTGCCAGGCAAAGTGAGGGGAGATGACAAGGTCCTTTAGTCCATAAACTTGAGCAAGGCTAGGAATTAACTTGATACTTGAAAACAAGGCTTGAATCGTGGCACAAGGTAACAAGGAACAAGAACAAGATCCGTGGAATTACTTGGTAAAATCCGTGAAACAAGGCAAGGCTTAGTCCTGAAAGGCGAGGCAAGGTCCGTAGGTAAACAAGGCTGGGAAACAGGAACGAAGGCTTGAAAACAAGAACAAGGCTTGAACAGGAACGAGGCTTGGATCGGAGCGCGCTGTCCAGACACAACTCGCTCCGGAGGCTGACGAATTGACTCCGCAAAGTTACTCCGCGGGTAAAACACCTATATAGAGTCTAACTTTCCCGCCGAGAGCAGTTCTCTGGGAACCAGAAACGAAAGCTAATCTCTGAGACCAGATGTTTGACTCCTTAAAGATTCTCATGGAAAGCAGGCTTAATTGGCTAAATTCTTAGCAATTATTCTAGCACTCCTGCGCGAGGCCGCTTCCAAACCTCTCTGTTGTTTACAAAACTCATGGCGAGAAAACACAGGAGATGTAGCCTCAGTGTTTGTTTGACATACTTCTGGAACATAACCCTCTTGCAGGTGCAAGGTTCCCAGATCTGGCTGGGAAGAATCTGTCTGGGAAGAATCCAGTTCTGACTGGGAAGGTAAAAAACCCAAGTTTTCTTCTTCATCAGGCATCACAATGTCATGAGCAGGACTACAAGGCCCATGGGTCATCACAAAAGTCAACAACAGGGATGATAATAGTGTGGCACACACACACCAAGGTTGTTGGACTGAGGTCCTAGCCAGCACAGCCAGTGATGAGGAATGATAGGAGCTGCAACCACTGAAGGGCTGGTAGGTTCCCAGCTCTGCATTATAAATGTCTTCCAGTGGTTCTCAATCAGTGGATCCCCAGATTTTTGACCTTCAACTCCCAGAAATCTTAACAGCTGGTAAACTGGGTGGGATTTCTGGGAATTATAGGCCAATACACCTGGGAACCCACAGGCTGTGAACCATTGCTGCATGACTTTTCGTGCAACACACATTTGTGTACACTTCACTTAGCAGCAGAGGCTCAAAGAAATCCAGTTACTGAATCGTGAAGATGCATAACAGGATCCCAGCAAGAGTGCCCAATGTGCATTGGGGGTGCCTGATGCACATTGGAAACCATAGTGGCTCCCATGCCAATTCATTTCAGTCCCGTTGTGTATTGTTCCCTTTGCCTGCCCTGCTACATAGTTACCTAACAGCATCCTATTGCTGCATACATATGCTGCACATTTTCACAGTTCTATTTCCTGAAGACAAACTCCACTTATATGCATGCAATTCCCCAACAAAATTATGACTTCATAAATAAATTTAAATTAAATCAAATGTATTCAAACATTTCACATTTAATTTATTTTTTTGGAAAAATATTACCTTTCAACTTTTATATCCTACCTTTCTATTAAAATAATAAGGATACACTAATAAAATATTATAAGACCTTGGACCTTCTACAAAGAAAAGGGTATAATATAAATAAAATAAACAATGAACAGGTCTATATTTGACAATACAGAATAAAAACAAAATAAAATAAAACTGAGTTGTCTGAATGCCAGAGTACAATACTACAATAACAGGCAGGAGTAAAATTGCATAGAAATATCACGTGTACACTGTCCATTTTATAGAACAATGATTTCAATCTACACATTTGCCAGAAGGAATCCTTGGTAACAGGTAAATCATCTTGTAGAAAAATCATCTTGTAAGTCAACCTGAAGAAATGTTTCTTACCTTTCTTAGCAGTAGCACTAATATTTCCAAGGTATATAGAAAAAGAGGAAAATAGCTATACAATAAAGTGAATGGACATTCAGTGAGATAATAATTCTCCTGAGTAGAAATTTGATCTGGAAGAAAGACATGTCTAGAGGAAGCTGTTCTGTTTGGTTATATGCCATTCAAAGTACTCTATGAAATCCAGAAGTACATTAAAGAGAAAAGAATGTACTTTTCACACAAGCATTGTAGCACTGGCTGTGAAAAAATACAACTTAGCAGTTGGTTATTCCTCTTGTTCACTGACAGCTATCTGTCAATTAGGCCTATATTTGCCACTGCGAGGTTCGAATAGGCCTCCAGCTGTAATCAATGAAAGACAAACTGTGTTAGTAAATTGCACAGTCCCATTTAACAATAGATCATATATCTGACACTTCACTCGGAGAGAGGACCTCCCTGTCTTTTCAGTAGTTGTGTCAGAAAATCAATCAGTGACTTCAGCAAAATCTTGATACTTTTCTCTCTTCTGCAGGAGTCATTGATAATTTATGGCCACTTTTCTTTTTCAGACCGCCTCCTATTCTTCACCTAAACACCTCACAGAATATACATTTACTGATGCTACTAGGCATCTCCAATTACCCTTCTACTAACGCTTAAATATGTCAAGATAGCATATTGGGAAAGGTAAAGCTTTAGGGCAGCCCAGGTCTGGGGGGCAAGTGAATTAATGATAGATTTAATGCTATCACACCACACACACACACACACACACGCACACAGATGCACAATTTATTTCACCCTCCTTTCTCCTACTAATAATTCCCCTACTAATAGGACTCAAGGCAGCTTATAAAAATAGTATAAATACTAGAGCTATACGATCAATGAAAAAAATGTTTCAAACCTCATCACAAAATTAGGGGGCGCCAGCGTTTTGTTTTTAAAGTGTTTCTAAAGTATCATTCGTGAAAATTGCATTACTATAACAAGAGTAACTAAATTTCATTACTTATTAGTTATAGAAATTGTGCAAATGGGGAAACTTCAGAGGCTCCTGTCTCCTTTGTTTTTACAGCTATTGAGGGGAAACTTCTTACAATGGTAGAACACTTTTATCACTGTTAGCCCATTTTTTATTTCGTTCAGCTAACCCTGAACCAGGGGCAGCTAACGACTATGAGCAAAGAATGCCCCCAAGCAGGAAGAAGCCAGGAGATGAAGCTATTCAATGCTAATTAAGGTGATTAACTACAACATTCACACTGGCCTCCAACTGACAAAGAGTTCTTCTCTCACCTTGGACTTTCCACAGATATATATAAACCTTCCTTGCTTAGTTTCTCCATACCTCACAACCTCTGACGATGCCTGCCATAGATGTGGGCGAAACATCAGGAGAGAATACTTATAGAACATGGCCATACAGCCTGGAAAACATACAACAACCCTGTGATCCCGGCCATGAAAGCCTTCGACAACACAATTTCAATCTGGTTTCAAGTCTAGTTATGAGACAGAGACAACTTTGGTCACTATGCTAGATAACCTATGTAGGGAACTGGACAGTGTGGCCGGGTCCTCCTTAGTGGACTTCTCAGAGGCTTTTGATACCATCAGTCATGGTGTCCTTGTGAACTGACTCTTTGGGAGGGGACCCTGGGCATTGTTATGCAATATTCTAGTCTTACTTGAAAAGAAGAACTCTGAGAGCGGTGCTGTGGGACTCCTCTTTGATGCCCTGGCCTTTAGCCTATGGGATCCCTCAGGCTTCTGTTTTATCTTTCATGCTCTTTATCAACATAAAAACAATGGGAGAGGTCATCTGAAGTTTGAGGATGTGGAGTCACCAATATACTGTCCTTCCCATATGATTCCAAGGAAGCTACCATATGTCAGAACTGATTCAATGTCTGTTAGCAGTAATAGACTGGATGAGAATAAACAAATTGAAACTTAATACAGACAAGACAGTGGTACTTCTAGTGGTTTTTAATTTCTTTTGTCTTTTAATTGATCTTATTGTTTTATGTGATGATTTTAACTGTTCTAAAATGTAATTGTTCATTTATATTTGTTTTTGTTTTGTTTTTTAAAAAAATGATTATTTTTAGAAACTGCCTCTAGAAGAAAGGCAGCATACAAATGAAATAAATAAATAAATAAATAAATAAATTATGAATTAACACATAGGTTAATCTCACTGATTCAAGGGTTCGACTCTAGTTGTAGTTAAGAATTGCATTCCGGCTATTGTGGTATCATTTCTTACATTTTGATAGGTATGCTGGATGTAAATACTATGAAAACACATAAATAATTATACAATATTTTATTTTAGTAAGAACTGAGGCTGTCCATAAGCACAGAGAGTTTTAGATAACAACACCCTGAAGATCCCTTTCCTTTTATAGGTGAATATTTTTAGAGTCTTTAGTGCTAAACTCCTGAACTGAGCATGATGCATCTAGTCATCTAACCCAATCAACGGTTGAATCACAACTTCATGTCAGTGCAATACATTGTTAACTGATATGTCAGAAAATCAATTAATTACTTTTAAGTAGCAGTTAAGAGTATCTACACAATACTGCCATTTGAATTATTAAAGAAAGGAAGGTCGGTTTTTCTCCCAAACTGAAACCTTGCCCTCAAAGAAAGTGAAAAATGCTGCTTCTGCCCTGGAGCCTAATCAACATTATCGGAGAAGCTACAGGGGCAGAAAGAGTGGTGAAGAGTGCTGCTTCGTAATAAGGGCAGATTGCACAAGGAAGGCTTGACATGTGCTCAAGCCAGTCACAAAGTTTGTAAGAAAAAACTTTCCTGCTCCGTGAGAGAAAACTATCCAAAACAAAAAGATAGTCTTAAAATAAAAATATCCATCTACACCACCTAAGGAACTGTCAAGCTTATGAGCAGAGTATCTACCACCACCACCACCACCCCAACCTAATATCCTCTTAATGGGTTGAGGTAATGCTCCCATTATCACCTGCCAACTAGCAGAGGGATGATGGTATTGTAGTCCAACACATCTGGAGGATAGTGGGTTGACAGTAAGACAGAAAGGAAGACTAGAATGCCCATGAGAGGAGGTGAGATGATCTTGGAGTAGCACATTGTCTGCAAAAGAGGGGTACTTCTCACCCATCCATCCCCATCGGGTTTAAGAGCACTTGTCTTTCTCAAAGATTTGAAATTCCATATTTAATATTCTGTTGGAATAGGTTCATAACGGCTTCCATCTCTGTTGAAATTAAGTTGGGGGTTTTCTGCAAAGAACGGAAGGAGTCATGATCATGTTCTTCATATAAGAACTGAAGCTATACAAGGGTGTGTTGTCATATTAATCTGTCTTCCTGTTGCAAAAGCCAGAGTTGGGCCTGAGATCTCATTAAAATTAATGTGCTTGTGTCAAGAAAGCTACTCCATAAATTACAACTTAACAGTGGATATTATTGGCATCCAGTTGTATCGTAATATTGCTTTCAGCACAACACATGGTAGGTTGCTTACAGGAAATAGCATGAAACAGGGCTACATGTTAAATGTTTTTTTGCTGGATATAAAAGGTAAAGGTTTTCCCCTGATGTTAAGTCCAGTCATGTCTGACTCTGGGGGTTGGTGCTCATCTCCATTTGTAAGCCGAAGAACTAGCGTTGTCCGTAGACACCTCCAAGGTCATGTAGCCGGTATGACTGCATGGAGCATCGTTATCTTCCCACCGGAGCGGTATCTATTGATCTACTCACATTTGCATGTTTTCGAACTGCTAGGTTGGCAGAAGCTGGAGCTAACAGTGGGCGCTCACTCCTCTCCTGGGATTTGAACCTGCAACCTTTCAGTCTGCAAGTTCAGCAGCTCAGTGCTTTAACACACTTTGCCACCGGGGCTCCTGGCTGGGCATAGGCAAGACAAAATTTAAAAAGTCAAAAATTGGTGAGAAGAGAGAGACAGGGACATTTAAAAAACAGCTTAAGAAGTTTGGCAACAGAAGATTAGTTAGGACTATCCCTGTCAAATTGGCACAGTGGGAGGATATGCCGACAGACTTAAGCAATAAGCACCACTCCTAGATTCAGAGTAATCTAGTATTGGTAAAGTACATATTTCTGAACCATTGCTATTCTGAATTTCCTTAAAGCTTTCCCAGACCAAAAGGTCACAGGTTCAAACCCCGGGAGCAGTGGGAGCGGCCACTGTTAGCTCCAGCTTCTGCCAACCTAGCAGTTCGAAAACATGCCAATGTGAGTAGATCAATAAGAACTGCTCCGGCGGGAAGGCAATGGCGCTCCATGCAGTCATGCCAGCCACATGACCTTGGAGGTGTCTACGGACAACGCCGGCTCTTCGGCTTACAAATGGAGATGAGCACCAACCCCCAGAGTCAGGCATGACTGGACTTAATGTCAGGGGAAACCTTTACCTTTACCTTCTTTTCCCAAGTATAATAAGGTGGGAGAGGGGGGAAGAGAACAGAAAACATAAACATTGAAATCAGTGTTAAATCAGAGGTGGAGGACAATCAATAACCCACTGCAAAATATGTTTCATAAGATTGCAGTCATGCCAAACAAGAAAAGAATTCTTAAGTACATTGCACCTTGAAGTTCTATATATAAATTTTAAATAACAATAATGGCCTGTAATTGCTAGCAGCTACACAATTACAATAGATCTTACTTGAGGGCAGATAGAAGTAATTTGTTTAGAGGTTCTTCTTCCTCTAGTAGATGGAAAATTTGGCTAGAAAACTCTTGAAGAATGAGTTGCACTTTCCTATGACAGTAACAGGCTTGACAAGAAAGCTAATGAGGACACCATATTTTGTGAATACCACATATTGATAAGCTGAGACTTGAAAACAATTGGTCCTAAGGTTTTAGGTATCAAGTTCCCAAAGAAGGAATTGTAAGGGATGATTGCAGCTATAGCCAATAACACCCAAAAGGCCAAATGACCTCTCCCCCATGATGAGCACAGTCCTTTGGAGTGGAGAAAGCAATCTCTGGACCGACTCTTGTTATACTAATAGCAGCAAACCATCACAAGGTAGCCCAGCTATTCCTTGTTGCTATTTGACGTACATGGAGCAAGGCAGAGATGTGAAAGTAGGAATATCTGGGAATGTAGCTTGTTTCACCTTTTAATAAGAAAAACTTACAACTTTATGTTTGGCTTCATAAACAAAATGAAAAGTTCTCTAGGGTATTTTTTTCATAAATTTGAATGTGGCAAAACTTTCAGATTCACCCATCCAAGCAGATGAATTTGAGGACTTTGGCTTTTAAAAGTCCAGAACTGAAACCTTCTATTATGGCAAGGATCTAAAATTATTTCACTGTAGGGTTGGCAGAGAAAAATCTGGAGACAGCTCCTGTGCCTTTAATTATTGCATATCAGAAGGCATTTCAGCAGGTATTTCTTGTCATGTGAGCAAGTAATAAGTAACACTTGTAAAAATTCCCTCATTTTGTTGTTGTGTGCCTTCAGGTCTACACAACTATTAAACACACAAAGACCTTCTCTGGTTTTCATTCTGGTGGTGCTATGAACACTAGAATAGTGGGATCTAGTAAACTGGGGGTAATTTTTCCTTTTCATTGCACCCCCAGTGTATCTAAAGAACTGGGAAACTTTCCAAGGCAGTTTTGGGGTATCTGTGGTGGCAAGAAGGGACATGAAGTATGATCTGTAGTGCAGCATTGGATTTTGTCCCAGATTTGTCATGCCTGTTGCATTAGGATTGCCACCTCTTTAGAACGGGTAGGTGAAGACAGGAATTTTGGAAGTGTACTCATGAAATCTGCCAAAACCAAAATAGCAGAGAATGAAATCCTGGATTTATTGAAGCCATCACTGGGGTTTATACAAACTGAATTACATGGAAGATGAATTAAATGGAGCTAGAATGTAACCCAGTATCTTTTTACAATTGAGGGGAAAACAAATAGCCACAATAAATCTTTCTAAAGTCAGTGGATTACTTTGAGGAAAATGTTCTGAATTGCCATCCAACAAAATTACAGCAATGGGACTTCTCCTGTAACACTGGCCAATTTTGCTGCCTGAGGCAACGGAAAAAATAATATCCTGACACCATTTCATATTCAGAAGCAGGTTCAAATGACAGCTGCCTTTTACCTCAACATTGGAAGCGCACTCCTTCTCCACACAAAAGTGATCTTAGCAAGCTAAGAGCTTGTAGGGCAGGCTATTTGGCACAATAACTTTGGATGACTTCACTGCTAGTCCGCTGCCTGCCAGTGCCTGCTGACTAAGGGCCCTTCCATACAACCACTGTGTTATCTGAGTCCACACTATTCCAGTTCAAAGCAGAAAATGTGGGATTTTATTCAGCTGAGTGGAAGGGGCCTAAGGCACCCATTTCACTAAGCCTAATGGCAAAGCCAGTGCTGTTCTCCAGTGGCCATGTGGCTTTGTGCCCTAATAGATTTTGTATTCAAAGCCATATAACTTCTCTACCAGGGGTCAGCTTGTTGTAGGTCTCCACATTTATTAGAGGCAGTGCCCACATGTCCTAGTCAGCATGCTCCAGTGATCAAGGATATAGGAGTAGCAGTCCATTTGTTTATTTATTTACCATATTTATATCCCGCCTTTTTCTACCCCGGGGGAGATTCAAGGCAGTTTACAAACAGCATTTATACAGTGCCTTAGGCATAAAACACAGACATGAAATATGATTATAAAAATTAAAACAGACATAAAACATAATTAAAATATATTCCAATATGAGACACATCATCCAAAGCCAAGGTCTAAAGCCATTCCAAAATCCATTGCACGATTTTTCGTACTGCGTTATTTATCAAAGACCTGCTCCCAAAGCCAAATTTTTACTCTATTCCTTAAAGTTAGGAGGGAGGGGGCTGATCTAATATAGCTAGGGAGGGAATTCCACAGCCGGAGGGCCATCATTGAGAAGGCCCTGTCTCTCGTCCCCACCAATCACACTTGCAAAGGAGGGGGGATCGAGAGCAGGGCCTACCCAGATGATCTTAAACTCCAAGGTGGTTCATAGGGGGAGATACATTCAGACAGGTAGACTGGGCCGGAACCATTTAGGGCTTTATAGGCTAAAACTAGCACTTTGAATTGTGCTGGGTAGCAGACTGGTAGCCAGTGGAGCTGACGCAACAGGGGGGGTTTATGCTCCCTGTACGCCACTCCGGTGAGCAACGTGGCTGCTGCCCATTGGACCAACTGAAGCTTCTGAACAGTCTTCAAAGGCAACCCCATGTAGAGTGCATTGCAGTAATCTATACAGGATGTAACCAGAGTGCGGACCACCTTGGTCAAGTCAGACTTCCCAAGGTATGGGCGCAGCTGGTGCACCAGTTTGAGTTGTGCAAAAGCTCCCCTGGCCATCACTGAAACCTGGGGTTCCAGGCCAGGCTCAACGATGAGTCCAGGATCACTCCTAAGCTGTGAACCTGCGTCTTCAGGGGGAGTGTAACACCATCCAACACAAGCTGTAACCTTATGCCCTGTTTGGCCTTCTGACTGATGAGGATTACTTCTTTCTTATCTGGATTCAATTTCAATTTGTTCACTCTCATCCAGACCATCACAGCTGCCAAGCACCGGTTCAGGACCTGAACAGCCTCCTTAGTAGCGGGTGGAAGGAGTGGTAGAGCTGGACATCATCTGCGTACAAATGACACTGGACTCCAAAACTCTGGATGATGTCTCACAACAGCTTCATGTAGATGTTAAACATAATGGGGGACAATATTGAGCCCTGCGGGACCCCACAGGACAATGGCTGTGTGGCTGAGTAGGTGTCTCCCAACAACATCTTCTGGGAGTGGTCTTCCAGGAAGGACTTGAGCCACTGTAAAACATTAACATTTCCCAACAGTGATTTACACATAGGACATAAATTCCAGCCAATGCTGGCACAGGAGTCATGACAGTTAAAGTGCTATAAAAGTGCTATCACTATATGGTGTAGATCTGGGGTCTAAAAATCTCAAACAAGCCTCAGAGAAAACACATATGGCCAGCAGAACTCTGAATTATTTCCACTATGTCAAAGGTTCTGACTCCCCGTTACTAAAAAAACACTAGTAATTAAATTAACATATATGTGATCCTCAACCTGTGCCCCTATTTTGCATGTGGCTCCAGTCAACAGATGCCAGAAATCTAGAGAAAAACAATAGATCCCTTCATAACTAAAGTCTCCTCATTTCTGCTCAAAAATGTATTAGGAAAGTTTTGTTGTGTCTCTTCAAGTCTTTTCTGACTTATGGCACCCATAAAACAAAGCTATCATGAGGCTTTCTTGGCAAAATTTGTTCAGAGGGGCGTTGCCTTTGCCTCTATCTGAGGCCAAGAGAGTGTGACTTGCCTAAAGAGACCCAGTGAGTTTCCATAGCTGAATGAGGATTCAGACCCTGTTTTTTAGAATTAAAATCCACCATACAAGCACCAGAAAAAGATTGAGATAAATATGTTGGATGTGACAGTTTTAATATGTGTGGAAAAGTTACCTTATAATTTTTCATATTCTACAGTACCAGAGCCAGTGTAACACAATATATGCAATGTTAACTTGTCTTGACTGTGTGCACTGTATTTGAGGGGTATGTGAAATTGTATTGAAAAGAAATTTAAATTTTGTTAATTGATGAAAACTAGGAGATTCTCATGCAGCCTTTGACCATGTAAAATTGCTAAGAATCAACTTCCTCTTTATTTTGAAGCAGGATGATGGTAATGATAGTGATGAAGATGAAGATGATGATATCTCATCTTTTCTTCAGCCCTGAAACTGAAGGCAGTTTATAAAAGTAAAACCAACTTCACTTAAAAGTACAAATTACACAAAAGTTAAAAACTAATTAATTAATAGGATTAAATTTAATTAAAAGGTTGTCCATTTAAAAGGGAAGGGAATATGTCTGTGGCCAAATTTTACAATTTCCTCCAAATCGTTTTTATTATTTGTAATTTTTTAAAGGGAAAGGAAGAAGTCCAGGTGTCAAATGTCAGCATATGTAACCATTTTGCTTCTGAGACTTTTATTTTAAAAAACTAATAGTTCATAGTTTGATGAAAAATAAGATGAAGTATTTTCTAAATTCTCAAAACTGTATTCAAAAATCAGGCTGGCTAAATATCAAAGGGATAAGACTTTATCTACCCTTTACCAGATATATCATTACTTCACCTTTGCAGTAATAAAAACCCAGGAAACATCTTGCTGGTTGCCAGCCACATAGTTGCTCAAACTTTTTGCCTAAGTCCTCAACAACCTCCTTTTTGTTAACAGTTGAATAACATTGTGACATGAGGTTATGCAAGAGTCACCAGAAAAGCAAAGGATGTGTGGTATCATGCATGTCACCTTTTTCCCTTGACCATATTTTTCCTGTGGAAGTGAAGAAGAACATTTGCTTGTAAAGATGTGTCTCCTCCCACCACATCTCTTTCTTTCCTTTTCTTTTTAAAATACAAACATGAAAGAAATGAGGGGGTAATCCTAGAGGCAACCTCACCTTTATCAAGAGGAAGGCAGGAGTTATTAAGTGAAAATGTAAGACTTGCTTTGATAGCAAGTGCAACAAGATTCAGAGGAACGTTGGAATTGGCTTTGTACCAGATCAAACAGTTGATCACCTCTTATGCATATGTTTATGTATGTGCCTCCAAGTCACCTAACAACTTCTGACATCCCCATGCATTTCATAGGGTTTTCTTAGGCAAGGAATACTCAGAGATAGTTTTGGTCAATTCCTTCTACTGACTAAATTTAATTCCACAATTTGTTCCCATGGCTATTTATTTGTTTAGTACTGTAGATTGAGTAATTTGGTTGCTTTCAAATGGTGCTCACCGTCCAACTAAGGCACCTCATAACAACCATAGCATTGTATAAAAATAAAAATAATCAGTACCAAAACTGAGATAAAATTCTAAATCTCCAATTGAGAAGAAAAAGCATCAAAATAAAGAGCAATGAAGTCAGAAGTATCATAAAATGAATTATTGCAATATTAACAAGAAACAGTTTAGATGACATGCCAGATGGCCTGGGTAAATAAAAAAAGATTTTCATATAATTCTGAATGGGCATCAAGTTCAGTGTGGATAAGGCTCTATTCTGGAAAGCTTTCCATGGATTGTCACAGTCAAAAAGATTTTCTGTGCTATGATGTCATATAACTGTGGGATGAATAGAAAACAATTTTAATTGCACTGACATTTGCGGAAAACATGATCTTTTCAAATACCTAGGCACTACTTGCTCTAGGGAATGATACATATATCTGGTTGTTGTTGTTGGGCTATCCATTTCTCCCATAGGCAACCTGCCTAAGGCTGCTGGGAGTTGTAGTTCAACAATATCTGAAAGGTTTCTAGACGCAAATTTAGGAATTCAAGGAAGGAAGTTTTGCTGCTAGAGTGTGATTTATGGAGGTTCATTTCATGCAAAAGAGAGCCTAATCTATGTTGTGATGCTCATCATATGAAAAGCGATCAGGCAGGTTCCCAATGTTGGAATTTTTTTCTGGTAGTTAGACTTCCTTGTTTGACAGGTATTTTCCTGATTATATTTCTGATTGCAAACTTGTCAGTGTCATAGTGGTTATAGTCCAAGAAATAGGAGTTTTAATTCCCACTCAGCCATGGAGACCCACCTGGTGATCTTGGGCAAATCATATTCTCTCACCCTCAGGCAATGGCAAACTTCCTCTAAATCAGTGTTTCACAGTGTTTCACAACCTGTGGTCTGTGGACCACCAGTGGTCTCCACTAACTAAAATATGGTCTGCGGCCTCACTGGTCTTGCGAAACCCTCTTATTATGCCGAGGCAACTGGGGGATATCAGGAGGAAAGAGGCTGACTACCCATGAAAGGCATGACAAGCCTCCTGACTGTTGTTTCTCCTCCTCCTCCCTCTCTCTGAGCGGAGCCATTCCATGTTGTACCTCAAAGCAGTGGCGCCTTGGTGTCTTTGTTTTTAGGCCTATTCATGGGGTTATTTCGAGTACTGATTCAGAAAATTGCATTGGATAGACCACATCAGCTCTAGTTACTTAAATATGGTTTTCTGTGGGTGAGCAGAGGGTGACTACTGGATGGCATATGTTCTGTATCAGAAACTAGAGCTGATGTGGTCTATCCAATGCAATTTTCTGAATCAGCACCCCAAACAACCAAATCAAATCTAAAGTTGACCATAAACTGATTCATAACCCTTTTGGTACTAATGTTGGACAGTGTTTCCTGGTCAGGTGATCCCTGTTCAAAGTGTCCCTGATCAAGTAATTCCTGTTCAAAGTGGTCCCTGGTCAAAAAAAGGTTGGGAACTACTGCTCTAAATAAACCTTGCACCAAAAGTTTCTCTATAATACAATGGCTGTACATTGGAGTTGACTTGAATGCACATTTCAAGAACAACAAAGTTCACCACCATCACCAGCCCCAATTTTAATGAATTGTTTTAAATGAAATATTTAATTGCCTTTACTATTTTCTCACTGTCTTGTTATTTTTTTAACAATTGGTTTCATTGCACTGTGGAGTAAATGGTTTTTAAAAAATGTTTTTAATTGAAACAAGCAATTAAAATGTTTTTAATGAAACAGACAAATTATGACTATTTGAATGAAGCTCAGTATTGAACTGCACTGGAAAGTTTTAAGAACTTGTGAAATCTGTTTAAGTCTTAGATTTCAAAGCATTATGAAACGCCATTTTGCCTCTTAGTCTCTTTATAAGGTTCTCCTGTTCATACTAAAATGTAATACATCCAGTTTTGCTGTAAAATAATGAATTCATTTTCTATCAGTATAAGTCTATTCGTTTCCTGAAGAAAACACTTCACTGACAAGAGAATATCCTACCCAAACCATTTTGTCTTTATTCTCACTGTCAACTCCACTCTAATTGGGCAATGGGAAAAATCATTTGAGTAGTTAAATAAAAATCACTAGTCTAGAAATGCCTGAGGCAAAAAAGGAGTGAAGTCTCTTGTGAGCTTGGTTTGGTGAAAAACAACACACTAAGCATGACTGCATGCCATTTTTCAATTTGCTTATGTTAAATAAAGATCTCAGGGGTAGCACAAGAGTGAAGAGGGGAAAAGAGAGAGAAGCTGCCCTGGTCTTCTTTAGTTTTTGCTGCACAGTTGACGTGTCTGAGCAGTCTGTTTGGTGGCTGTCCGACTGAATTTCACAATGAACCATGGACAGTTTGGGATGTCATCTCCCTTATCCTGGGCCACGTACCTGATGAGGAAAAACAGAGCAATGGCTGGCATCTTTGGTAAAAAAATATTTTCTTTCTTTCCAAATTTTTTTTGGGGGGGGGGTGATCTATGGACATTTCTCTGATGCTAAACAGTAAAGAAAATGGTCACTCTAAGGGCCCTTCCACACAACTGAATAAAATCCCACATTTTCTGCTTTGAACTGGATTAAATGGCAGTGTAGACTCAGATAACAGAGTTCAAAGCAGATATTGTGGGATGTTCTGCCTTGATATTCCGGGTTATATGGCTGTGTGGAAGGGCCCTAAGGCTTACAGTACTCACAATGGAACTGCTAAAGCAAAGTCTAGCCTTTAATTTAATAACAACTAGATTCCTTAGAAAGATGTGTTAAGATTAACAGTTCTCATCACTTAATCTGGGGAAACCCATAATGATGTTTTTGTTTAAACTACAGATAGGATCAATATCTTTCATTAACTTATTTGAATTAGTGAGATATTTTGTTTCCTTCTGCCTCAGAATATGATGCATCCGATCTAATACATTTGCTCTTCAAAATGTCATATTTTGACTGCAAACTAATTCATGTTCTAAGTGTGCACTAAAGTTGAGATCCAGTGTTTGTGATACTAACAGGCATCAACCTAATGTTCTAATAAAATAGGATACAAGACTGGAAAAATGATTGGTGTGATCATTGCACAAACTCTGTATTGATCCTGCAGATAATAAATATTAAAACATACATTACATTATGATTCATCTAAAATAATGCTATAAATTAATATAACTCTAAGACAACATGTGAATCATGGCATATTCTAGTTTTGAATTTGGTTTCAATGATTACACATCATTTTAATGGATCCGTTGAATAGATGGTATGGTCTGGTATGTTTTAATAATTATTATTCTAGTTTCAATGATTATTCTACCAAATTGAAAATATAGTGAATCATATGATTCATCCATAAAACCACAAGAGACATTATCTTGCGGTGCCTTTTGATTAAGCAAAAACTACATTCTTAAACCATTTTCCTTTTTATTTTAACACCATATCAACAAAGTGTGTATCGGGGTTTTTTTTAAAAAAAAAACTCTTGCAAAATGTGTCTTCACTGAGTAATACTACATTCTGTTGGCTGTAGCAAAGCAAATGAGGAAAACAATCCACTCTATCATTGTTTTGACTTGTGTTGAGTAATGAAGCTACAAAAATAGTCTTTTGGTGGCAAATATGGTTTCTTCATTTAACCTTAAATCCTTCTTTACTTCAAGAGTAAGGATCACTTAAATACCTGAACTGCTTGTTAGTTTTAGTAACTAATATGTAGCAAAAGTAGACAGCTAAGAAGTCATATATTTAAACAAAAATATTGCAACTTTTTAAAGCTGCAGTGTCCACAACCCTGTTAAGCTAAACATATTTCATGGAGGTAAGGCATCCTGGTGCTTTTATTTGTATGCCTGTCTAATTTGTAATATCAAGAACATATTAGGGATGACCATGTTGATCATGACAAATTGGCTGTGGATTTGATGGTGCTATGATGGTGTTAGGTATGTATGGATGTTTACTAAAATGTTTACTTTTCTGTAAGCTGCTCCGAGTCCCCTAAGGGAGATACAGTGAGGTTGTCGAAGGCTTTCATGGCTGGGATCACAGGGTTGTTGTGTGTATTCTGGGCATTATGGCCATGTTCCAGAAGTATTCTCTCCTGATGTGTTTGACCACATCAATCAGGGACAGCTAATGACTCTGAACAAAGGATCCCCCCCCCCCAGGCCAGGAGGTAAAGCTGGGAAGGCCATTTAATGCTAATTGAGGTGATTAATTACAACATTCACACTGGCCTCCAACAGACAAGACTTCTTTTCCCCACCCAGGATCTTCCACAGATATATAAACCTTCCTTGCTTAGTTTCTCCATATACCTTCTGAGGATGCCTGCCATAGATGTGGGCGAAACGTCAGGAGAGAATACTTCTGGAACATGGCCATACTGCCCGGAAAACACACAACAACCCTAACAATGAGGCTCTGATATTATTGTGATGATGACTCCATTTTAAGTTATAGTCTGAACTTTAAAGGAGCTATCCAAAGTACCAAACTCCTTCTGCAATATAGTTTCAGCACTTTGGGTAGGTTCATCAAAGTTCAGACTAGAGGCCAAAGTGGATTCACTGCCCCAATGGCATTGGTGGCATTTTCTGGGAAAGGTTTATACAGAGGAGTTTTACCACTGCCTTCCTCTTATAGAACCTGGAAAGTCTCCTTTCCAAATACTAACCAGACCTTATCATGCTTAGTTTCTGAAGTCAAACAGGATGCGGTGTTATAGGCTCCATCCACACTAACCACTTAATGCAGTTGCAAACTGATGTTGAAGAAAGTGGTTTTGCTGTGCAATTTATTACATAGGAAATTTTGGAAGCAGTTTGAGACCCAGACACGGATTATTTATTTATTTATTACATTTATATCCCGCTCTTCTCACCCCGAAGGGGACTCAGAGCGGCTTACAAATCAAATGAACATACAATATATTATTAGCATAGCAAAATATAAACATTAAATTACTATATTGTACTATATCATTATATGGTAATATTATTAGTAATATTACATTTAATATATAATATATAATTAATATTATTATATTGTATTATTAGTAGTATAATATTGTATTCCATTATAATATTATCAATATTATATGTATATACAATACATTATACAAACCACAGAACACTGATGTATATTTGTGTGTTTTTGTGGGAGTTTATTGAAGCTAGCTTCAAACTGCATTAAATGGTCAGTATAGATGTGGACTTAGTGAAAACATGTGTGAATGTGTGTATCAAAAAAAGGCTGAGGACACAAATGAAGATTTTTTTTTGTTCAAAGAAAAAAGATAAGTGAACACCTTGACAGCATAGGTTATTATCTCAATTTCTAGACAATGTTTTTAGTAGATCATTATTTCATGACATTTTAGCTGATCCTCATAGTGGTATTACTCTATTGTGACTTTTTGACATTTTTCCCTAAAGGCCAGAGACACCTACTTACAACTGGTACCTGTTTCTGGATTTTGTGATTGGGAATGTTTACATCCATATCCATAGAAACCAGCTTTGGCATATCACACTCTCTCAGCTTCAGAGAAAGGCAAGAGCAAACTCACTCTGAACAAATTCTGCCAAGGAAAGCGCATGATAGGGACACCTTAGGGTTGCCATAAGTGGGAAATCACCACATCAAAGTAGAAAATTGAGACTTCGTAAAGTACTGTGGACTCCTAAAAGGGCAACAGAAACGAAATCTACCATGAGATTTGTCTATCAGTATTGGGAAACAAATGCACAAAATGATAAGAAGGTAGCAAAGACTCAGCTCAGCTTTTTGCAAAGAGATGAAAGTTTCACTTCCTCAGAAAAATGACAATTCCCATATCTCATTCATGGGAGACTCTATCTCTTCCTTCACACTCATGCACATAGATCTCAGCTTTGACATATGGGGAAGAAGATTAGATATAAATGTGGCAATTCCAGCTCCATCGTAGTCACGGAAGATTTGCTGTGGACTTACATTAAGTCAGGTTTAAATTGAAAATGCCCAGCACTGTCAACAAGGAGCACTTGAGTTTTAACCAAATTAGTCCTATTCATTTCATCTAGCTATTTCAGACTTAATTGGTTTGTGCCCAATACAAGAACTATTTTGAGATATCTAAATTGTGATAAGGGTCACCCAAGGAAGAAGTTAAAATATGTCACAAAGCTCTAAGAACATTGTTTATACAGTCTGCTCCCCACATTTACAGTTTTGACTTTTTCAGATTTAATTATTCGTGGATTTGATTAAAATGTTCACTTAAGAATCTCTAGGCCCTCCAATATGATCCTATCATCCACTTTACCTGACAGAATTAAATCTCTAGATCTTCCAGTGAAGTTCTATGGTCAAGTAGAAACTGACCATACAGTTCCCCATTAGTTGGAAAACACTGGCTTAAAATGATGTTGCTTCTGGGTTGCTGTGAATTTTCTGGGCTGTATGGCCATGTTCCAGAAGCACTCTTTCCTGACGTTTCACCCATATCTATGGTAGGCATCCTCAGAGGTTGAGGGATCTGTTGGAAACTAAGTAAGTGGGTTTTATATATCTGTGGAATGTCCAGGTGGGGAAAATAATTCTTGTCTGCTTGAGGTACCTGTGAATGTGAATATTATTTTGGATAGAGGGAATAGGCAATTAACCGGCACAGACTTGCTGCCAAAGTACACAGTCCTTTAGAAGAAATATTTTATCACCTATATTTTAGAAAGGGGAAAAATGCACAGAATCGTCAGGGGGAAAAAACAAGCTAGGAAAAATTCTTGAAAACATAAAGACTATGTGATCAAATTCTCTGTAGTAATTTTAGTGATATTCATTTTATTTATTTATTTTATTTACAGTATTTATATTCCGCCCTTCTCACCCCGAAGGGGACTCAGGGCGGATCACATTATAACACACATAGGGCAAACATTCAATGCCCATAAACACATCAAACAGAGACTGAGAGACACACGCAGAGGCAAGTTAACCTTCTTCTGAGGGGATGTTCGATTCTGGCCACAGGGGGGAGCAGCTGCTTCATCATCCACACTGACGGCACTTCCTCATTCCAGGTCGTAAATTAGTTAATCTTGCCTCCCCACTTTATAAGTGGTACCTTATCTCCTACTTGATAGATGCAACTATCTTTCGGGTTGCTAGGTCAGCAACAGCAGGGGCTATTTTTTATTTTTAATTGACGGGTGCTCACCCCGCCACGGGCTGGCCTCGAACTCATGACCTCATGGTCAGAGTGATTTAAGGCAGCTGCTCAACAGCTGCGCCACAGCCCGGCCTTGTTTTAAGACAAGCCTATGGCACAGATCAACAACTGGGAGGGGTTTAAGGAGTCTTCAGTCATGGAGAAACAGCAAAGCCCAATAAGAAGAAATGGTTTATTGAAAAAGGAATAATATTACTTGTTTTCTATACACAGAGACTGTTAACCTGCTACATTTGTGGGTTACACTTTTGCAAATGTGTGTAATATGATACTCCTAGGAATCTTCCAACACAGAACTGCAGGACCTAGAGCAGTGGTTCTCAACCTGTGGGTCCCCAGGTGTTTTGGCCTACAACTCCCAGAAATCCCAGCCAGTTTACCAGCTATTAGGATTTCTGGAAGTTGAAGGCCAAAATATCTGGGGACCCCCAGGTTGAGAACCACTGACCTAGAGATTCCTAGAGAGAATAAAGTTGATGATATGGTCAAACTGGAGGGCCTAGAGATGCACAGATCCTCCAGAATGATTATATAGAAAACCAGAGTGAATGTGAAAGGATGACTGTACTTGGGAATTAGTCTCACCAAATTGTGGGATTTACTTCTGTATGGATGTGCCATATGCAAGATTAATTGAAGTAAAACACACTGAAATTAATGCAACAAGCAGAAAGGCAAGCATACAGGTGTAGTAAAATACATTACTGCTCATGGTGTCCATGAGATTTTCTAGGGAGTTTTATTTTCTTTGGAAGATAGGGTTATAAATCCCAATAATTATATTTTATACATTTGTATACTCACTCCCTTCTGATTGAAGAGCAAACCTTTTAAAGGTCTTCCATAAATATGACTAGCAACAAGAGCACAGGGCATTGAAATGGCCCTCTTGAATAGTCAGTTGCACGTGGAATTCTAAGTGGAAATAAATTAGGAGATTAACCTGTGGCTTTGACTGTAGCTGTGAAAATGCATTAGTGATGTTGATCATAGTTAACAGGCATATGCATTTCAATAAGGCCTTCTTGCTTTAACTCCCATTGAGTCAGTTGATATTATAAGGAGATAAGGAGAAAATCCACATAGTACAGTTATATTTTATTGTAGAAATCTGTACTTGGTTTCAC
Source organism: Anolis carolinensis (assembly GCF_035594765.1). Classification (NCBI taxonomy): domain Eukaryota; kingdom Metazoa; phylum Chordata; class Lepidosauria; order Squamata; family Anolidae; genus Anolis; species Anolis carolinensis. The sequence goes on along the minus strand of NC_085843.1, from coordinate 76,906,027 downwards.
TCTTTTATGCCCCAGAAAAAGTGCCATCCCCTCATCACAAAATATATTTTAAAGTAAGTATGCTTATGAATATGGCTTGCCTCTTTTAGTGTCATTCCTCAAAATAGTACCTCCCAGATAAATTGGAATCCAGTTCTCCTAAGTGGTAGTTATGCTGGCTGGCAGTGATCCCCAGCATATCTCATTGGTGATGCTGGCCATCAGGGTTTCCTTTCAGCATCTTTGCCTTGTCCATTAATTGACCTGTGGATTTCACCCTATTGTTAGAATTTCAAAAGAAAAATATATGCATTTCTTAAAGTGTACATCAGTGTGGTGAGAGGCAGGGAGGTGATACATCCACAAGACTACCTTCACACTGTAAGTGATTAATCCAAACCAAGCTGCTAAGAAGAGAATAATCCTATCTTCCCACTACCATAAAGCCACCAGTGGCTCATTGTCTGAAGAAGAGGTACCACTGTGGTGCTTTTACAAAACCATATATCCCTTTAGGTTGCTCTGATAGAAAGATTTAATGCAAGCTATGCTGCTTGCTGTGCATTAGACTCCACTAGGAAAATTATGATTTAGATTACTACTGATCACAATTACATGCAAAGTTAATAGCCTTGAGCATTAAGTAACCAATTCACATGCATTCTGCCCAGTGTAAAACTGGTTGCAGAAAACAGGAGGAGAATTGTTAAGGACTTCCTCTTCAGAAAAACCCAAGAACATGGGCAGGATATGTTTCCTATCATTAGACAGAATAAAGCAGTCATTTTAGATTTGGGATATCACCCATCAAGCAAGTAGGATCCATGGGACAAAGCTATAATGATTTTTATATACACATATAGGACTGTACAGAAAATAGAATCAGATTTAATGGCTTATATTATTTAATTATCTGCTCTAAAATCTTTCCTGGTATTGATGTCAGGTTACATGGGCAGTACTGTCATCCCTCCACATTGGAGGTTTTTACTTTTATGAATTTGTTTATTCGTGATTTTTGTTTAAAATGTTCCCTCTAGGAATCTTTAGAGCTATCACTAGTCACGAGCCGGAGGTCGTAGATATTTCTAGCACCCCTCTAGATATCTCTCAATCTTCCAATTGGATTCTATGGTCAGCTTCCAGAGAGAGGTGACCATAAAGTCATGCTGGAAGACCTTGAAATTTCTAGAGAGGTATTCTGTCTGAAGGAGCCCCTAATGGCACAGCAGGTTAAACCACTGAGCTGCTGAACTTGTTGACCAAAAGGTCGGCAGTTCAAATCCGGGAAACGGGGTGAACTCCCGCTGTTAGCTCCAGCTTCTGCCAACCTAGCAGTTTGAAAACATGCAAATGTGAGTAAATCAATAGGTGGGAACAGAGCTCCATGCAGTCATGCCAGCCACTTGACCTTGGAAACATCTATGGACAACACCAGCTCTTTGGCTTAGAAATTGACATGAGCACAAATCCCCAGAATCAGACACGACTAGACTTAATGTCAGGGGAAAACCTTTACCTTTAACCTATTATCTCAGATAAAAATAGAAATGTCTTCATTTGTTGTTTTTCACTTCCATGAGGGTCCTGTGCCACTAACCACAGCAAATGTGGAGGGCTGACTATATAATTGATATATAATGCTACTCTTGCTCCTTTCCTGTTTGGTCTGCTTCTTTGAAATGTCTCAATCATTATAATCATGAAACTTATTCCACCAGGGATTATATCATATTTGCTTTGCTGTGTTAAGCGTTGAAGTTCATCTTGTTTATTTCCTATGTTCTTTGAATTAGTATAGAGACAGTTGAGTCATTCCCACTAGCTGCTCATTTAAGACCCTCCCCTCCACACACACACATTGTTCAGTGTTGTTATTCACCCAAGTCTTTCTGTAATGTTAAGGCTATTATCTCCAATACCTGATGAACTCCAACCCTCAAGTATATTGTCTCTTTCCTCCACAAAGTTCAGTTTAAGCTCTCCTGATCAGGTTTGTGGAATTCTTAGCAAAAACATTCCTGCCAACTGCTGTGAGGTGCAACCCATCATTTGACAAAAACTGGGAAAGAAGAAGAACATGCTCAATTGTTTCTGAGACAATTGGCGCATTGACAGTGGCAGTAAGTTATTTCTATGATTGTAAAGCAGTGAAACTGCTCTGAATTTTGTAAAGAAGTTCTCCACGGCCATGAGCCAATGGAAACAGAATTCAGCACATTGGAGAGCTCTTGTGAAGTTCAGACTAAAATCAGAATAGATTCTCTTCTCTTCCCCACCACCATGGAAGCCACCTGCTTTCATGGTGAGAATTGTTAAGCCATTGAATTGTTAAGGAAGGTTGTTTTTTCCTACTAATTTGTAAAGAATGCATTACTTTGCTCCTTCTGTACAGGATATGCTTAAACACCACATGCTTCCCAATAGCATAAGCCACCCATTTTCAAATGGCAATGCTCGAATTGTCAAGTTATAGCACATGTTCCTTTACTTTCATTGAAAATTGTGGAAAGTTGACTTCTCATTTTGCTTTGCAAAATTCCTATTTTAAACATCATTTGTTAGTCACTCCTATTTCTGCAAGTTCTGCTGCCTAAGCTTTGTGTCCAAGTAATAATCTGTAGCAGAAGCAGTCTTTCAATGACTTAACAATTTTGGTGGTGTGGTTTCTTCTCCACATGTTATTAGAGAAAGCTGAAGGGGATTTGGGGGATAGTGGTACAGCTCCGTTTCTTATATTAAGGTCATAAAAATCTCTGTGTTAAGGTTGCCAGAAGGAAAACTGGATATATTTCCTATTCCTTTAATGGCTCTGTAGAAGAAAGGATATCAGCAAGGGTTTCTTTTCATACAGCCAGGTAACAACCATCACCTGCAGGAATCTCCTCTTCTGCACAATCATTAAAGAAACAGGAAATATATTGTGTTGTCCAAGGCTTTCATGGCCAAAATCACTGAGTTGCTTTGGGTTTTCCAAGCTGTATGGCCATATTCCAAAAGTTGTTTTTTTTAATATTGGTAGCCAGATTTTGTTCATTTTATGGTTTCTTCCTTTCTATTGAAATTGTCCACATGCTTTTGGATTTCAATGGCTTCTCTGTGTAGTCTGATATAGTGATTCTTAGAGTGGTCCAGCATTTCTGTGTTCTCAAATAATATGCTGTGTCCAGGCTACCAGTATTTTTTTAAAAAACTCTACAATCAGGACAGTAAATAAAGAAAAACACTCAGAAGACAGGGGAATTCCAGACAAGAAACAATCAGGGCCAGCTAACACCTCCCAACAAAGGATTTCCCCAGGCAGGAAACAGACGGCCTTGAAGCTACAAGGCTATTCAATGCTAATCAAGGTGGCCAATTGCAACATTCACACTTGCCTCGGCAGGCAAGAGTTCTTTCTCCCACCCTGGACCTTCCACAGATATATAAACCCCACTTGCCTAGCTTCCAACAGACCTCACAACCTCGGAGGATGCCTGCCATAGATTTGGGCGAAACAGCCCAGAAATCTCACAGCAACCCAGGAAATACATCCACTTCTCACACTGGCAACCCTAACGTGTGTGTATGTATATGTGTGTGGGGCAGAGAGATAGAGTTTTTAAATGGCAAAGCTGACTCAATTGCCCTCATCCTTTTATTTAGAAGGGCTATTGCTCTTTATACCCTGAAATGGTTTTCCTCACAAGTGGGGCATGCTTAGGACATACCTGAAGTAGTAAGTTGAGTATATGACTCTGGAGACCAGGCTTTAAATCCTCACTCAACCATAAAGCCTATTGGGTAACCTTGGGCGAGTCACACACTCTCGGCCTCAACAGAAGGCAATAGCAAACCCCTGCCGAATAAATATTTGCACAACACACACACAAAAATTGTGATAGGTCCCCTTAGGGCCGCCATAGGTCGGAGACGACTTGAAGGCACACAACAATAACTACTGACGCCTATGGTTGTCTGATGGATTCTTTATCTTTCGCTCCTTCTTGCAAGTGAAGCTTAAGCGGCTGAGGGGGGAAAGGAAGGGGCCTGAGGCTGTGAGGAATGCTGGGAGTTGAAGTCCCAAACACCTGGAGGGAGGGCCCAAGTGTGCCCAGGCCTGTTCTACACTATATGGTTTGATTCCGCTTTAACTGCCATGGCTCAAGGCTCCAGAATCGTGGCGGTTGTTCTTTGCTGAGGCAACAGCTCTCTTTGGCAGAGAAGGATAAGACCTTGCAAAACTGTCACTCCCAGAATCCCATAGCATTGAGCCATGACAGTTCAAGGGTGTCAAACTACTTCCGTTCTGCAGTGTAGATGCACCCTAAGTTAGCCTGTCATCGGGAACGTGTTTACAGCTCAAGCCTTTTATCAGAAATAAGTATCTTTCAATCAACAGATCCAGTCTGATCTTTTGCGCTGAGCAGGGTCAGTCCCGGTTAGTTCTTGGATGGGAGACCGCCAATGGATACTAGATGCTGCAAGCTCTGTTTCAGAGGAAGGCATTGGCAAACACACCTGCATTCCTTACAGAGGAAATCCTGCGAAATGTATGAGATTGCCTTAAATCGGCAGGTAACTGAAAAGCACAAATCCCACTAGGCGCCATTGGACTAGCTCCCAAATAAATGTGTTGATGGGTGATAATTACCAATAGTTCTCTGTGCTCTAAAAGTCGGCCCCTGCGTGTACACGTGTGTGTATGCATTTGTATATGTATATTGTGTGTATGTATGTATACACACATACACACGCACATACATATATATATACACATATCCATATCCATATCTACATACATATATATATCCAGATATACGTATACATATATATACATATACACACATACATATACACACATACATATATACACACACCCACACACACCTATAAACACAACTGCGTTTTGTGTGTATAGGTCTGTCCCTGCAGATCCCAGTCTCGTTGCAGCCATTGCCATTGACTTCTGACTAGTAAATAATATACATCAGGCAATCCAAGTGTGGAGGATGAGGATGAAAAGAAATACACAACCTCCTCTTCGTGGTATCAGCACTTCTGTGCTATTTGTTTTATTTGTTTATTTGCGCGAATGGGGAAACCAGTCTACCTTCCTGTCAGCGTCTTGGTCTCTTCCTGCCGACTTTCTCCTTTCTCCCCTTTTTGCCGCAATGTACATTTCTAAGGGGTGTAAAACTGAGAAAGGAGAAGAGACATTTTCCAAGCACGCCTCTAGATTGCAGCCTCCCTTTCCCCTTTCCCTCCGCAATCTGTTTTGTATTGCTTTTGCATTTTATTATTTGATTTGAACCGGTTATAAAGGGAAGAAATTATTCTGGAATTTTTTCAAAAAAAATTAAGACTAGAATTCTGTAAAGCAGAAAAACAAAATATTTCAAAAATATTTGGGCTTGGATTTTCGTCGACTAGATTAATAACTTCTAGATTGCTTGTGCGGAAAATAAAACAAAACAAGACTCGGTTCCGTGTTGAGAAGTCTTTATTAGGAAAATAACCCAACAGTCTTTGTTTTCTCTGGATTAAATACATTGGATATGAAAGTATTTCAGGGAAAGACGTTTTGCTCATTGATCCTGACAGCGTTTCAATAAAGGGAGACGTGCTCTTTAATAAACCTGCTTCGAAGGATCCACAGGATCCCACTCTTTTTTTTCTTCGTTTTCAGATTTCCTTATATTTCAAATAGCTTGATATCGCCTTTCCAGCCAACGCCTCTTCAAAGGAGGTTTGCGGAATTCAACTCTGAAACGACAAAATGTAATGCAGTTAATCCATCCCAGAATGAAAAGAACATCCCGACCTTTTAAGGAGTACAGCACCCCTAGATCTGGGTTGCTGTGAGTTTTCCGGGCTGTATGGCCATGTTCCAGAAGCATTCTCTCCTGACGTTTCACCCCATCTCAGAGGTTGTGAGGTTTGTGGGAAACTAGGCAAGTGAGGTTTATATATCTGTGGAATAATGTCCAGGGTGGGAGAAAGAACTCTCGTCTGTTGGAGGCAAGTGTGAATGTTGCAATTAATCACCTGGATTAGCATTGAAAAGCCTTGCAGCTTCAAGTCCTGGCTGTTTCCTGCCTGTGGGAATCCTTTGTTGGGAGATGTTAGCTGGCCCTGATTGTTTCATGACTCGAATCATCCTGTTTTCAGAGTGTTGCTCTTTATTTACAGCCCTAATTTTAGAGGTTTTTAAAAATACTGGTAGCCAGATTTTGTTTATTTTCATGGCTTCCTCCTTTCTGTTGAAATTGTCCACATGCTTGTGGATTTCAATGCACAGCAGAGCATATGATGAACTAACCTGGACACAGCATATTATTTGAGAACACAACCACCATGTCAGACGACACAGAGAAGCCACTGAAATCCGGAAGCATGCGGACAATTACAACAGAAAGGAGGAAACCCTGAAAATGAATAAAATTTGGCTACCAGTATTTTAAAAACTCCCAAGTCAGGACAATAAATAAAAGACAACACTCAGAAAACAGTGTAATTCCAGACAAGAGACAATCAGGGCCAGATAACACCTCTTAAAGGATTCCCCATGTCAGGTGACAGCCAGGCTTTAAAGTTGCAAGTCTTTTCAATGAGAATCAAGGTGGCCAGTTGCAACATTCCCACGTTCCTCAAGCAGACAAGAGTTCTTTCTTCCACCCTGGGCATTCCACAGATATAGAAACCTCTTAGGATGCCTGCCATAGATGTGGGCGAAACGTCAGGAGAGAATGCTTCTGGAACTTGGCCATAAGGCCCGGAGAACACACAGCAACCCAGTAATTCCGGCCATGAAAGCCTTCCACATTACAAATCTCTTTATCTTTTTAGGAGTATATCTCGTGTGGACAGGGCGTCCCAGTTCCTGATTCTGATTGGATGTGAAAGATTCAAGGGGGGCATCTACACTGTAAAGTTAAGGCAGTTTGACACCACTTTAGCTACCCTTAATGCTATGGGTTCTGTGGGTTGTCGTTTGGTGAGGCATCTGAGAAGGTGAAAACATTGGATTCCAAAGCACTGAACCATGGCTTTTAAGGGGGTGTCAAACTGCATTAATCAGATCGTGTAGATGAACCCCAAGAAAGAAACAAGCAAATCGCTATTAGGGGAAGAAGAAAAAAGGATTGGTATAAAAGAGGCTCGCGGTTTAAATAGGGATATTTTTGCTGCGTTTAAAAAGCATTGCAACCGATGCCCTACAACTCTGGCTCAAGATCTATCGCACTTTAGGTGCAGCCGTCGGTGAAGCCGGATTGAAGGGTTTCCCCGACAATAGTTGAGATCTTAACCCCCATCCATTCGATGGTTGGCACCCAGAGTCAAGCCAAGGCGTCTAGAAGGAGTGAAATGTCGGGCTTCTCCGTCTTGAGTCGGATTGCGAATAGCCCTTCTTTGGGATTTCAAACCAACAGGACGCCTGAAGGAAATATCATAAAGGGAGAGAGAGGAGACTGGGAACCAGGCGTCGTGCCATCTCTGGGCATCTAAACGGGAGTAAGCAATCCAGACGGACACCCGTTTCACTGCGATGGCTCAATGCGATGCAATCCGGGGAATCGTAGTTTTCCACAGTCTCTAGCCTTCTCTGCCCAAGAGGGCTGGTGTCTCACCGGATTTCAGCTCCCATGATTCCATAACACTCAGCCCTGACAGGGAAGGTGAGTTGCTGTGCGTTTTCCGGGCTGTATGCCCATGTTCCAGAAGCATTCTCTCCTGACTTTTTCGCCTACATCTATGGCAGGCATCCTCAGAGGTTGTGAGGTCTGTTGGAAACTAGGCAAGTGCGGTTTATATATCTGTGGAAAGTTCAGGGTGGGAGAAAGAATTCTTGTCTATTTGAGGCAGGTGCGAATGTGGCAATCGGCCACCTTGATTAGCATTTAATAGTCTTTCAGCTTCAAGGTCTGGCTGCTACATTAAATCGACAATAGCTTCCTTTCTTCCAAAAGCCCTCCTTTAGTAGAAGGAAGTCCACCATGTAGGCTGTATCTACACTGTCCCATATCCAGATATGGGACAGATATCCAGATAATCTCCTTTGAACTGGACAATATGAGTCTACACTGCCAGTTAAACTGGAATAAGCGGATAATTTAGCTGCAGATCACTCACTTGCTTGAGAAAATCATATAATCATAGAATTAGAAGAGACCCCAGTTTAACTCTCAGCCGGAGACAGAAAGTGAAGGAAAGACTGAAACGTTTGGATCCCAAAAGGTCTTTGTCATGATGAGATGCTGGACTAGAGAGAAAAAGGGCATCCATTAGACCCCCCCCCCCCATATTGTCTACTTCTGATATAGAATTCTAGAACCCTTGAGTTGGAAGAGATCCCCCCCCCATCCAGTCCAACCCCCTGCCATGCGAGAAGGCACCATCAAAACACTCCCAACAGACAGCCTCTGCGGAAAAGCCTCCAGAGAAGGAGACTCCACCAGCCTAGGCCACTCTCCAGGAAGTCCTTTCCCACCTTGTCAGTCCAATCTCTTCCCCTGCCATTTGAAACCATGGCTCCCAGGGGTCCTGGTCTCTAGAGCAGCAGAAAGTCAGTTTTCTCCCTCCTCTTGAAACATGGGTCTCATCAGGATGGCAAAGGATCGCAAAGCCAGCTTAAAAGTTTAAAAGCATTTATTGAGGTAAAAAGAAATCCATTGATGGATAGAAAAGGTTTGGAGCTAACTAGCTTATCTAATCTGGTCTTAATACATGTAGACGGATCAAAATAACAAAGAATATAGATAGCTACATCTTGACTACAAGAGGGGACAAATGGGGAGGGAGGGAGGAAAGAGAGAAGGAATGAAAGACAAAACGAAAGGAAAGGAAAGGAAAGGAAAAAAGAATGGAGAAAAGAAAGGAAAGAGGCAAGGAAGGACAAAAGGGTGAAAGGGAAAGAAGGAGGGAGGGAGAAAGAGGGAGGTATGGAAGGGGTCTCAACCTGTAAAGGAAGGTAAGGAAAGGAGCCCCCAGTGGGGCAGCCTGTTAACCCGCTAAGCTGCTGAACTTGCTATCCGAAAGGTCAGCGGTTGGAATCCGGGGAGCTGGGTGAGCTCCCGCTGTTAGCCACAGCTGTTGCCAATTTAGCAGTTCGAAAACATGCAGATGTGAGTAGATCAATAGGTTCCGCTCCCCCGAGAGGGTAACTGCCGGCCACATGACCTTGGACATGTCTACACAACACCAGCTCTTCGCTCAGAAAGGGAGATGAGCACCAACCCCCAGAATCGGACACGACTAGACTTAAAGTCAGGGGAAAACCTTTACCTTTACCTTAATGGAGGGAGGGAGGGAGGGAGGGAGGGAGGGAAGAAAGAGAGAAGGCAGGATAGGATGGCAAGAGAGAAGAAGGCCTGAGACAAGAACCCAAGCGGCCCTCCAGGTGTTTTGGACTCCAGCTCCCATCCTTCCTCACAGCTTCAGGCCCTTTCCTTTCCCGCTCAGCCGCTTAAGAGCGTTGTCTTCAGTGCGAATTCCCATCTAGTTTTATTCCCCAGATTTCTAGCATTGCAGAGGGAGGGAAGGAAAGAGAGAAAGAATCGCCTGTTTGCTGTTTCTACATTCCTTGGTATCTGCGCCTTTCCTTTTGCTTTGGATGCCCTAACTCTGTTCCTAAAAGAAGCGCGAAGTTCCTGCAAGGCTAGGAGCCTGGGGCTCCATCTGCCCTGCCATATAATGCGGTTTCAAACTGCCCCCTTCCTTTTCAGGCGGGTTGAGGGCAGGGTGTCCCCTCCAGACAAAGTGTCCCCGCGCGCCCGCAAATCAGCTGTGGATTTATTGCAGAGGGTTCTCTTCTGCAAGGAATACTCAGAGGTGGTTTTGCCCGTTGCTTCCTCTGAAACACAGCCTAAAGCACCTGGTATTGGGTTGGGATTTGCCCAGTCAAGAACGAACCCGATCTGGCCAAGCTTGGCTTCCAAGATCAGAGAGGATCTGGCTCATTGGAGGGGATTTAGGCCTGACCACATAGGGCTTGAGGATGTGGGGCACGCCTAAAACCTGGTCCCCGCCTTGAGCCTGGCCGCCGCCGGATGACTGTTCTGCGGGTTGCGCCACTTGTCAGGACAAAGGACGCGAAGGAGGACTGCGCCTCTTGATGGGAGCTAATCGCCCGGATTAAGTCGTGTAACGATAGTCCAGTGACTCACTGCGCCTTTGTGAATGGCTCTGTTTAGTTTTTTTGCGTCAGAGGTAAAGAGAGAGAGAGGGAGAGACTTTGGGTGTATCTACACTAAGGAATTAATGCAGCTTGACACCACTTTAACTATCATGGCTCAATGCTAGGAGTAATAATAATAATACTAATAGTTTGGTGAGGCACCAGTACACGTTGGCAGAGAAAGCGAAAGTCCCTGTCAAACTACAACTCCCAGGATTTCATAGCACGGTGGCAGTTCAAGTAGTGTCAAACCGTATTGTGTTGTCGAAGGCTTTCAGGGCCGGGATCACAGGGTTGTTGTATGTTTTCCGGGCCATATGGCCATGTTCCAGAAGCATTCGCCCACATCTATGGCAGGCATCCTCAGAGGTTGTGAGGTCTGTTGGAAGCTAGGCAAGTGGGGTTTATATATCTGTGGAAGGTCCAGGGTGGGAGAAGAATTCTTGTCTGCCTGAGACAAGTCTGAATGTTGCAGTTGGCCACCTTGATTAGCTCTGAATAGCCTTTCAGCTTCAAGGTCTTGCTGCTTTCATGAGTGGGGGAATTCTTTGTTGGGAGGTGTTAGCTGGCCCTGATTGATTCATATCTGGAATTCCTCTGTTTTCAGATTGTTCTTCTTTATTTACTGTTCTGATTTTAGATTTTTTCATACTGGTAGCCAGATTTTGTTCATGTTCATGGTTTCTCCTTTCTGCTGAAATTGTTCACATGCTGGTGGATTTCAATGGCCTCTCTCTTTAGTCTGACATGGTAGTTGTTGAAGTGGTCCAGCAGTTCTGGGTTCTCAAATAATATGCTGTGTCCAGGTTGGTTCCTCTAGTGCTCTGCTATGGCCGAACTCTGACTTCTCAAGGCCATTTAATGTTAATTATGGTGGCCAATTGCAAGATTTACACTTGCCGCCTGGACTACTTTAACAACCACCATGTCAGACAACACAGAGAAGCCATTGAAATCCACAAGCATGTGGACAATTTCAACAGAAAGGAGGAAACCATGAAAATTAACAAAATCTAGCTACCAGTATTAAGAAAAACCTCTAAAATCAGGACAGTAAATAAAGAGCAACACTCTGAAAACAGGGGGATTCCAGACAAGAAACAACCAAGGCCTGCTAACATCTCCCAACAAAGGATTCCCTCAGGCAGAAATCAGCCAGACTTTGAAGCTGCGAGGTTTTTCCATGCTAATCAAGGTAGTGAATTGCAACATTCACACTTGCCTCCAGTAGGCAAGACTTATGTCTCCCACCCTGGACCTTCCACAGATATACAAACCTCACTTGCCTGGTTTCCAACAGACCTCGCAACCTCTGAGGATGCCTGCCACAGATGTGGACAAAACGTCAGGAGAGAATGCCTCTGGGACACGGCCATACAGCTCGAAAAACTCAGACATTAATAGTACATTCGTGCGGGAGAAGGGAGCAAGTGGCAAGAGGGAAATTTCGGCGCGAAACCCTATCCCTGTGCTTCCGTTGCCTGCAATGAACGTCTTCGGGCCAGGCCAAGAGAGGGAGGCCGCGTGGGGCATGTCGGGGCCCGGCAGGTGAGCCCCCCTGGCGCCTCTCGCGCGCGGCTTTGCCCGCGTGGGCAGGTCGAAGGCTTCGTGCGCCCTCTAGCGTCCGCTCTGTGTCCCTGCAGCGGGATCTTCGGACGCCGCTCTATTGGCTTGAGGTTTCCGGACTCGGTTGCGCAATCCGCAACTGTGGGCCGCTCCAGAGTCCCGAGGAAGAGCCCACTCTTCCAAGGAAGCCGCTTCCTCCAAGCCATTGCACCAGCGCCCGTCTCTGCCCTCCTCCCCTCCCAGACCAGTGCGGTTTCTTCCAAGTTGCAGATTCAAGCAACGGACATTTCTAGCTAACGGGCCCTGGACTCTCTTGGGAAACTAGTTCCCCTTTCCTCACACGCGCCTTTCCCTCGTGATCCCCAGAAATTTAAATAAAGCAGGAGCCTCAGCACTCCCTTAACCCCTTTTCTCTAACTTCTGCCCTCCTGGGTTCATCTGTATTGTAGAACTTGCTTGGGGATTTATTTGGGAAGTAAATTTTTAATTGTACAAAATGCCTATGATTATGGATTAACTATAACTGACACGAGGACAAGTTAACCCCGAAAAACTCAATCAGTACTTAAAGTGTGTTATGCTGGGTAAGTTTGCTCTGGATGCATCATCAGTGAGGTTCAGTGTGCTCTCTGGCTGTAGGGTAAACTACAACTCCCACTTTGGTGAGTCAGTCCCCTCAAACCCCTCCAGTAGGTTGCATTAGTCATGCGAGTTCTGTGTGTCAAGTTTGGTCCAAGTCCATCATCGGTGGAGGTCATAGTTTTCCTGGTTGTGAGTGAACTACAATGCCCAGAAAGGAAGGTCAGACTCCCCCAAACCGCTCCAGTAATCAAATTTTGGCATATCAGGAATGTGTGCAAAGTTTGGTCCAGATCAATCAGTGTTTGGGTTCACAGTACTCTCTGGATGTTGGTGAACTACAACTCTCCCAAATCAAGGTGAATTTTCCCCAAAGACCTCCAGTAATTTTTGCTGGACATGGGGGCTCTGTGTGCCAAGTTTGGTGGAGTTAAGTGCTTATTGATTTCAGGTGGACTGTAAATCCCAGTACCCACAACTCCCAAATGTCTAGGCCAATTCCCCCCAAAACCCCGCAAATTTGGGCATATTGGGTATGCATGCCAAGTTTGGTCCAGATCCATCATTGTTTGGATTCATAGTGCTCTCTGGATGTAGGTGAACTACAACTCCTACAAATCCCTCTAAATGCCACCAGTATTTTTTCTTGGTCATGGGGGTTCTGTGTGCCAAGTTAGTTCCAGGTCCATCCTTGGTGAAGTTCAGAGTGCTCTTAGATTGCTAGTGAACTATACATCCCAGTACGTACAACTACTATAAATCATGGTGAATTCTCGTCAAACCTCTCTAGTATGTTCAGTTGCTGATCAATTCCTCTGTTTACTGTGTGCCATAGAAAGGAATGGGAAAGGGTTATGGGAGAGCCAGTGGCCAGGGTCATGCAAATTCCACACCAATGGAGAGAGTAAGGAACACTGGGATGTCTGTGGTGAAGGAAAAACAGACAATCTAGGATGAAAATGTCCCTGTATGAAAGCCTTCACTTGGGTGGTGGGCAGTATGGTGTTTGTGGAGGACATTGGCAGGGCTCTTTGACATGTTCACAGCGCTCGCTCACTGTAACCTGCAATGTCATTGGAGGAAGGATCATTGGTGTCTCTGAATAGTAAGACCTATAGCTATCTGTGGAAGTGGGGGCTTATCTGTGTAAGTGGATACCCCAGCCATGCACATACATATGTATTTTCACTTTTATTATGTGTATGGATGGATGTAGTCTGACACCACTTTAAGGGCCATGGCCCACTTTTGTGGAACCAGAGTACAAATACATCATCCTTCTCTTGTCAAATAGGTAATTCCACTGCCTCACCAAACTACAGCCTCCATGATTCCATAGTGGTTGAAGAGGACCAGACTGCATTCATTCTACAGTACTGTGTCCTATAGGAGTGAGCAGGAAACACACACACACACACACATGTGCACACACACTAATCTATTCCAGTGACCAAAATGGAATTAATTTGGGCTGGAGAATATGGAAATTGCCACAGTGCTGCTCTGATCAAGATCTTATGCAATAAAAGTAACAGCAATAAAAGTAACATACACTGCAATCTATGTTGGGGAAAGAGATGAAGTCCTTGCACTATGGAGGATTTTCAAATCAAGAATTAAGAGGTAGATGATACTGAATCAAAAGATTATTTTTTAAAAAAGAATTTGAGGAAACAAAAGCAACTAACTGAAGGATGAAGAAAATGGTGCCACCCAGATGTTCTTTGGTGGAAGTGCCCATTGCCAATGTGAGGGATGATGGCAGCTGTAGTTTGACAGTCTCTGGAAAGCCACACATTTCCTATCCATACTTCCTTTTTCCTTTGGGGGAAGGGGATGCTAACTGGGCTTTGCTTCTAACCTTTTTTTTCCTTTGGCTACAAAAAGGCAGCTTTTATTAGTGGAAAAAATACTCCTTCAAAATTTGAAACAGAAGGCACCTATGAACACACAGCCATAGAACCCAGAATATCAAGATAGATAACCCAAAAATATCTGCTTTTAACTAGGATATCCGAGTCCACTATGCCATATATTCCAGTTCAAAGCAGAAAATGTGGGATTTTATTCAGCTGTGTGGAAGGGGCCTCAGTGCAACAAACACTTGTGAAGCATCTTGTGACATGTAGACACAACTCTAGTATTAGAAATGAAGAAGCATTGCCTAGACCTGAGCTACCTTGTACCTGGTCAGACTATGGCCCAAAGCTTGTTGGTGCACTACACTCAACTGTTTCCGTTTTTTTTCCACTGGCAATATCTGAAGGCCCCAAGCAGGCCTCTGTTCCAGTGCCTGCCTGCCTGCCTTCATTACTGCCTCTGTTCCTCTAGCCCAGTGCTGTCCACTCCAACTAGCAGTTGTTTCTGACTGATCCTTTCAACTGGAGATTTTTCTGCATGCAAAGTATGTTCATGCTATAATCACTCTTTATGAGATCCAAGTCAAATCAAGTTAAGTCAAGTCAACTTTATTTGTATCCCGTCCCATCTCCCCTTGGGGACTCGGGGCAGCGAACAACATGGATGGCAGCCATTCAATGCCACACAAATGCACAAAAATACAAATACATAATATAATAAATGAAAATCAAATAATACAACAATTTATCGTAACTAAGACATAATAGCAATCAACGAAACACAATTTGCAACAACATTTCAAAACAGGATTAAAATCTGTTGAATATTCTAGGCTTCCTCCAATGGTAAGATATGTGGTCAATGCTGGTATCTTTGCAAAAATCTGCAATGATGAGAGAAAGCTTAATGTTAGTGGTTGGCCCAAGATCACCAAGGGAATCTGACATGAGCCTGGGCAATTAGAGGTTTGCCTCTCTTGTCTGTCCATGTCCAATGCAATATATCACATACCTTTTTAGAAAGAAAATCTTAGAGTACATCCACACTGCAGAATGAATGCAGTTTGACACTACTTTAACTGTCATGACTCAATGCTATGAAATCATGGGAATTGCAGTTTCGTGAGACACCAATATTCTTTGGCAGAGAAGATTCTCTATCTTTTAATACCCCCTTTATATAAACAAATCAGTGTATCTCTTTTAGATTGGTGTCTGAACAGGTGATATAAAGTGATTTGGCCTGGTTGGAAAGATGGCTCTATTGTAGTCTATGTGAAGCAGGACTACCTGATCAAAATCACAAAGATAAAAAAGTTTTGAAGCATTACAATGTCCAGAATCATGTATGGATGGATGGAACGCCTTCCTAAAAAACAACATCTTAGTGGCATCCTAAAAAATAAAAAAGAGCATTATAGCCTATTGAGAACCCTGAGAACTCTACCTCAGAAATGGACTTGCAGTTTTCTGTCACTTAGCCACTACTTCCCAAAGTCTCACAGATCTAAATCCAACTTGATGGATTTCTTTGTCTCCTACTAACAGCTGGTAGACACAGTATTTTGTAAGTTCCCTGAGGGAAAACATAACATAGAAGGCAGGAGTCCTGAGTTGACAGGTCTTAATATAAGCCAGGTTGTGTCAGGGGTACGCATAAGATTGGCAAACTACAGCCTAGAACCGCAGATTACAATTCCAGGATTTACATACCTGTTAGAATAATACTTGTGGGAGTGTGATGTTATTTGACTTTTTAAAAGTTAGTAGGGCCTCAGCATATTTTAATCCAGCCTCCTTGGGAAGGTGTCTTTGGTGGGGAGGAGACAGCCCTCAGGCGCAGGCCAGGATCGCTTCCCTGTCCTTAACGGGGCAGCAGGGTGGCCTGGTTGGAGGCCAGGCCAGGCCACCGGAGGCCGGAAGGCCACGCCTGGACAGAGTTGCCTCAACGGCAGCCCCCTAGAAGATAGCGCCTCAGGCAACCACCTAGCTCGCCTAATGGTTGAACCGCCCCTGTCTACATGGTATAATTAATGCAGTTTGACACCACTTTGGCTGCTATGCTGGATGCTATGGAACCACGATAGTCATATTTCTATGAGGCACTACCACTGCAGCAGAGGAAGCAAAAGAACTTGCAAAACCACAGCTTCCAGGATCCCATGCACCATGGCAGTTAAAGTGGTGTCTATTGGGTATCATCCCTGAATTGCACAAGTCTCTTGTGTCATCAAGTCTCCAGTCCTCAATGAGTAGCTACTAGGCTAGAGACAGGGCTAAGCTGAGGCATTCCTTCCCGCACATTCCTATGCATGTTTCCCAAAAGGGCCTTGTCTTTCCTCTCCCTGCTAGCCACTCTCTTCTCCCCCTTTGATGGTGTAGTGATGGAATTCTGTGAGGGAACTTCCTTTTAAAGTTTTATTGCTTTGGGATAGCCATGTGGCCATTCGACATTTTTCCAGTCTCTTCTGCTTTTCTTTCTCCCTGTGAGGATGCATAGTTTGCCTCTCTCTAGGCAAAATGCAGCTGCTTGGACTTTTTGCCTTTTTAGAAGATGAGATTTAGTGAGTTGTCGAAGGCTTTCATGGCCGGAATCACAGGGTTGTTGTATGTCTTTCGGGCTGTGTGGCCATGTTCCAGAAGTATTTTCCAAAACGTATGTTCCAAACGTCAGGAGAGAATACTTCTGGAACATGGCCACACAGCCCGAAAGACATACAACAACCCTGAGATTTAGTGAGCTAGTTAGCTCCAAGAATACATCCAGGATGTATTTTGTTTACTCCAGTAAATATTTTTGAACCTAAAGTTCTGACTCTGCAATCATGTGCCATCCTATGGAATAGAATCTTATCCCAATTTATCACACGTAAGTTTCTGCTGGTTATGAAGCTTCCATCTGGTACTCTGCTATCCTTATGGTGGAATCACCCCAGCTGAGGGTTATGTTGAGCCTAACAGTTCAGATTCCCCAACAGGGTCAAACTGCACTAATTCTACCGTGTGGGTTCGAATCCTTCAGGCGGGTGGCCTTGGGCAAGTCACGCTTTCTCCGTGGCCTTGTTCATAATGGACCACATCATGCTGGCAAGTCTCCTTCTCTCATCCTCAGAGGAAGGCAAAGGCAGGCCAAGAAAACCCTCGGATAGGGCCACCGTAAGTCGGAAACGGGAAGGCACACAGGCTCCGAGGCTCTGACTGGAGAGCCCGCCCGGAGGGAGACTGCTGGCTTCCCACAACCGCTGCGGTGCTCCACAAACACGCCCCTCCCCACTCATCCACCCACCCCGCAGAACCTCGGCACGGCAGCCCGCTTTTTGCGGCCGGAGCCTCAACGCAAAGCCGCAGCCGACCTCCCCTCCGCGAGCGTCGCCTCGCCGTGCCGTCCGCCTCGGGGGCTCCTCCGCACAGTAGCCGCGAGCCGCGTCGGTCGCGCGCCCCCTCCCTCCCTCCCTCCCTCGGCCAATTCCAGGAGCCTCTCCCGGGGAGGGCTCTGATTGGCCCGCGGCCTCCCTTTATGCAAAAGAGCCGAGGGAACGGCATTCCTCCGGACTGACTCCCTTACTGTAAAAGCACATTCATTTCCAGTCAATCTCCATTCATAGAGCCAGAAGGCGCGAGGGAGAAGAGAGGGAGGGGAGGAGAGGAAACTAGCCCCCCCCCTTTTCCTTCTTTCTTCCTTCGGAGCAGCAAGAGCAAACAAACAGCGGCTCCCAGAAGGTCACCCACACAACACAACACTCCCCCCTTTCATGCTATGCTATGCGGAGCCTGGAGAACACGTGAAGCCAGCCCTCTTCCGCTTTGGAGGCAGGCGAAGCTCTGAGGGAAAGCCGGCGCCTCTCGCATTCTCTCTCATTCGCGCTCTCGCTGACTTTCTTTCTTTCTTTCTGTACTTTTTCTCTCACGTAGGAGAAGGTGCCTGTCGTTGTTATTATCTTGCTCTGCTTCGGGGCAAGCAGGAGGAGGAGGAGGAGTGGCGCCTCAGACAGTTGGAGGAAGAGCGAAAAGTGTGTCTGTCTGTAGGAGCGCTTGAGCCTCATAGAGTAGGAGGAGGGAGGCTGAGGGGAAAGTGTGCGGGAGAGTGGCGTGGAAGGGCAGCAACCCGCAGCTCCACCTGCTGTGGCTTGAATCTGTGGAAGGTTTACCTCAGCCTTGGAGGGTTATATTCCCTTTCTTTCCTTCCTTCCCTAAGAGTTGGCTGTGAGTGACTCACCCGAGGGTTGGGTGGCTTCAGAAGGCGTGTGGGAAGTGGCCTCAACCGCAAGAGGAACCCACAAGCAAGAGCCCAAGGGCTTCTCTGTGTGTGTGTCTCTCTGCGTGTGTGTTGTGTGTCTTTCCCTGCCTTCTCTTCGGAGGCCGTCCCTTTCGCCCGCCCTGCTCTGGCTTCTTCTCCTTCCCCCAGTCCACGGAGCCGCCCACGCGTGGCAGGGGCCCAAAGCCTTGCGAAAGCGGCGCTTAAGAGGAAGGAGCACCAAAGGCTGGAGAGTCTGAGGGGAAACAAGGAAGAGAGACAGAAAGGGGAAGGAAGAAAGAAAGAAAGACTGCCCGGGAATATTAATGGACTCCTGTGGTGTTTAAACCCTCTATAGATTGGGCTGTAAATATTTGATGAAGCGCAGTAGATCTCTGTATATAGATAAATATATATAATGCCTTGATAGCGGGGGAAAGTATCCAGCGTAGCCTTGGTTCGAAGCGGATGTGTAGCCTTGCCTTCTCTTTCTTCCGTCCTCCAACCGAAGAGGCTTTTTGATCTGGATTCAGTATGGGGGGAGGAGGAGGAGGAGATAGGAAACTTGACGACTAAAAACTCTTTGGAGTCAGTCCCTCCCCTCCTTTCTTCTGTGGTTTGGAGCGGGCGCCTGGCGCTTCCTTCCGAGCCTCTCTCTGTGTGTGTCTGTGCGGGGTTGGGATCTCTGGAGGGCCTTTCCGTCACCAAGCCGGCAAAGAAAGGAAGGGACCTGTGCTAAAGTGAGAGGCACGGCCTTGGCTGTGCTTTCCAAAGGGAGAGAAAGAGAGAGACCGACCCGGGACGATGCCTGGATGGACTGTGCTGGCAGCAGGGCTGTGGCACCCTTGAGTCCCGCCGCGGAAGAGCTTGGCCCCGCTCGCTTTGCCCGCGGCAGCAGCCCTCTCCGGAGCTCCCCCACTCAAAAGGCTTGTTGTGATGCGTATCCCCGTAGATACCGGCACCAGCCGCCGCTTCACGCCGCCCTCCACCACGCTGAGCCCCGGCAAGATGAGCGAGGCCATGCCGCTCGGAGGCCAGGAGAGCAACGGAGGCGGAGGAGGAGGCGGAGGAGGAGGAGGAGGCGTCGTCCTGGCCGGGAAGCTGAGGAGCGCCGACCGCAGCATGGTGGAAGTCCTCGCCGACCACCCGGGAGAGCTGGTCCGCACCGACAGCCCCAACTTCCTCTGCTCCGTCCTGCCCACCCACTGGAGGTGCAACAAGACCCTCCCCATCGCCTTCAAGGTAGGAACCCGGGCCTTTATTCCTTGCTTTTGCTTTTCTGGGGAGCCTTTCTGCCCCGAGGAAGTGCAGGTCACGAAGGGGTGGGCAAGCTTCGGCCCTCCAGGTGTTGCTACAACTCCTACAATGGTGGGAGTTGAAGTCCAAAACACCTAGATCAGGCATGGGCAAACTTGGGCCTTCCAGGTGTTTTGGACTTCAACTCCCACCATTCCTCACAGCTTCAAGCCCTTCCTTTCCCCCCTCAGCCGCTTAAGGTATCTCCTTCTCCTTCTCCTCGCTTAAGCGGCTGAGGGGGAAAAGGAAAGGGCCTGAGGCTGTGAGGAATGGTGGGAGTTGAAGTCCAAAACACCTGGAGGGCCCAAGTTTACCCATGCCTGATCTAGAGGGAGGGCCAAGGTTTACCTTGCCTAATCTACTGTAGAATGAATGCAGTTTGGCATCAAACTACAACCCAACATCACACTGCAACTGACTGGAGCCCTGACAGTTCGAGTGGTGTCAAACTCTGAGCCATGGGCATTCTTTTATTTTGCCTTGCTTGAGATCTTGTTAGGAGTTGGCCTAGCTTTCCGACACATGCAGAATGAATGTAGTTTGATGGCACTTGAATGGGCATAGCTCAGTGCTATGGAATGGAGCCCCCGGTAGCGCAATGGGTTACACCCTCTTGCCGGTCTGGGAGCGGGGTGAGTTCCCCTCTGTCAGCTCCAGCTTCCCATGCAGGGACACGAAAGAAGCCTCCCATAGGATGATAATATATAAAAACATCCGGGAGTTCCATGGGCAACGTCCTTGCAGAAGGCCAGTTCTCTCGCGCCAGAAGTTTCTCAAGTCACTCCTGACACGGGGAAAAAAGCGCTTTGAGATCATGAGAGCTGTAGTTTCACAAGCCTTCCCTGCATCTACACCAGGCGTGGGCAAGCTACGCCCCCCTCCACTCCTACAATTGTGGGAGTTGAAGTCCAAAACACCTGGGGGGGGGGCGAAGTTTGCCCATGCCTGATCTACACTGCGGAATGTAGAATGGATCAAACTACAACCCAACATCAAACTACAACTGCCTGGAGCCCTGGCAGTTCAAGTGGCGTCGAACTCCGAGTGACGGGCATTCCTTTATGACTACCAGTATTCTTTTTAAAAAAAAACACTCTAAAATCAGGACAATAAATAAAGCACAACACTCAGGAGACAGGGAATTCCAGACAAGAAACAATCAGGGTCAGCCAACACCTCCCAACAAAGGATTCCCCCAACTGGAAACAGCCAGGCTTTGAAGCTGACAGGCTGTTGTGTTGTCGAAGGCTTTCATAGCCGGAATCACTGATTTGCTGTGAGTTTTTATGTCTGGAATTCCAGGAGATTCCTGTTAGGAGTCGGCCTAACTTTCCGCCCCTGGGAAATACACCTTTCAGTTTAACGTTGTAGAATGAATGTAGTTTGATGCCACTTGAATTGACATGGCTTAGTGCTATGGGATCATGAGAGCTGTAGTTTTACAAGCCTTCCCTGCCAAACAGTGTTGGTGCCTCACCAAACTACACATCCCAGGCTTCCGCAGTTTCGAGCCAAGGCAGTTCAAGTGGTGTCAAAACCGGAGTGTTTTTCTTATATTGTCCCTATCGAGATCCTGGCTTTCTAACTTTCTGCCCCTTGGGGAAAATACATGTCGTAAAAAAGTGCAGCTACATTTTAGAATGAATGTAGTTTCGACTTCACTTTAACTGCCATGGCACAAGGCTTATGGACGCCTGGGAATTGTAGGTTTACAAGGTGTTCAGTCTTCTCTGCCAAAGAGTGCTGGTGCCTCACCGAGCCACAATCCCATAGCCTTGAGCCACGGAGTTACAAGTGGTGCCAAACTGCATAAGTTCTTCAGAGAAGATGCGCCTTGAGCAGCGGGCCCTTTTGGCTGGTTTTTGTTGTTGTTTTTTTGTCTTTCTTGAGATCCAGTTAGGAGTCGGCCTAACTTTCTACCCCTGGGAAATACATGTCGCGAAGATCTACTGGAGCTGCGATCCCTTTCAGTTTGCAGCCTTCCAGCAGGAGTGAATCAAGGCCGCTAGAGCCATCGAGGCTTGACTTCCGAGCCAGGATTGTAGCCTCAAAGCGCCAGGAGTTTGGCTCTTGGCTTCAAAGCCCTCTCTGAACACAGTGTGGAGGCCCCTTCCACACAGCTGAATAAAATCCCACATTTTCTGCTTTGAACTGGAATATATGGCAGTATGGACTCGGATAACCCAGTTCAAAGCAGATTATTGTGGGATTTTCTGCCTTGATATTCTGGGTTATAGGGCTGGATCATATGGAAGGGCCCAGAGATGAAGCTTTGAAAGATAGGCACAGAAAAAGAACTCCCAAAAGGCGAGTTTTCTCTGTCTTTGCTGGCAAATCCTATGTTGAGGTTTCCTTCCAAGGAAGCCGAATAACCCTGTTGCTAACAGCTTCCCTGCATTTTGACATAGGAGTCCGTCCCAAGTGTGGCAAGTGGAATCTAGGTGCATTTATCTCTAAATAAAGAACCCCACTTTGAATGGGGCTTCTTTCCTGACAAAGAAGGGGTGCCAAGGATGGCAGCCTTTCAACAAAACCAGAAATAAGGCCCGCTGTTCTCAGCTGTATTCGCTCCATAACTGCCAAGGCTAGGATTGTAGTTTCCGATCTCAACCATCACTGAAGACAGGGCATCTCAAGTTTCTTAATGTGGGAGATCTGCAGTTTTCTTCCCAATATGTCAGGGGAACTTCTACCATATTTGTACCCCTTGTCTACAATTGTTTCTCGCCTGGAAACACACCAGGCATCCACCTACAGTGGGCCCTGAACCAGCAAGACCTCTTCTTTGTCCTATGAGTGACCCTCCTTACTCTCTATTTCTTAATAGTTACTTGGTCTTCTTTAAAATAATAATAATAATAATAATAATAATAATAATAATAATAATAATAATAATATATTTATAGGCTGCCCTATCTCCCTGAGGGGACTCAGAACAAAACTAACTTCCCCTGCCACCCTATCACTGGATTTTGATAGGTTAAAATTGGTTGGTCCCAAACTAGAGTAGATCCACCGAAACAAGTAATCAATGATGAGACAGTACTTACAGAAACGACATTGATTCGAAAGGTCGGCTCTTACTGAAGTTACCAATTGGATGGTTAGAGTTAAAAAACTTTTCAAAGTTAATCTCATATTAACTTGCCTCTCAGATAGTATTCCTACCCTGACAGACTCGCTTTGCAAGCCTTTTGGCAAGTGCCAGGCCCAGGACACTGCTCAGAAATGAAATGCAGTCAGGTTTCAACCCATCCTTACCCCCAATAGTTAGGCTTTGTAGCATTTCCTGACTTGCGGCCCTTTTAACTAACCCTCCTTCTAACTCTTAGCCCATCAGAGGCAAAGCTACTGCCTCCCATCCTTTCCTTTAACACTCTTCTAACTCTGAACATTCCCTAAGACCTTCTTGGGAATGGGGCTTCCTCCTACATCCTATTTGGGGGGAAGGGGAGGCAGCTACCACAAGCAAGCGGCAGAAGGACTGGATGGCATTTTGCTGAGAATGCTTGCAAGACAAGGGGAAGTGACACATGTCAGTCAATGTCGTGGAGGACCAAAGTTGAGCCCTAAACCCACCTTAGCCTATCACGGTTTTGCTTCCAGCTATTGCGACTTTTGGCCTTAATCATGAGAAAAAAAGCAAGATATAAATATAATAATAATAATAATAATAATAATAATAATAATAATAATAATAATTTCCCCCCAAGGTCATGAAGCAAAATTCATTTTATCACACATTGACACCCTTTCCAAAGTCCTAATATTTCATAGTGGCTTACAGAATAGAATGTATTGAATTTGCAAGGTATTTGCAGCAATGATATTGTAAAAGTCATAAATTCTCTCTGATAGCGAAATAATTCTTTTCTTTTCCAATCTTCTGTGTGTGTGTTGCTTTCAAGTTGCATGTGGACTTACAGTGACCCCATATATTTCATTGGGTTTTATTTGGCAAGGAATACTCAGAAGTAGTTTTGCCATTTATTTCACTGAAATATAACTACACCACCTGGTATTTGTTGGCCCAGACTTCTCCAAATGATTCAATGTCCCCAGCAGTCAGCTAGGTATGAGACAAATGGAACTTTAAGTCCTTAATATGGAGATAAGTCCCACAGGCTTGTGTATGTTTCCATATGCACTTGAGATGGGTCTCCACTTCCAGGTAAATGCTAGATGGAAAAGCTTGGGAAAGAGACAGTGCCAGGCCTCTGTCTTAGCTGTTTTTCTCCTTCCATTCCCTCCAGGGGATGGGTGCTACCTTGACCCTTTTCTACAAGAGTTTAAAGCTAAGCCCTCTTATTTCATCTCCCAGTCCTATTGTCACTTCAGGGTCCCTATTGCTAGGATAAGGCCAGAAGGAAAAAATTAATACTTTCCTTCTGGCCTCCCAGCTCTGTATTTAATTCAAATGACAATCTATGTTTGCAATCTGAACACCTGGAAGAGAATCTCACTTAATTCACCCAAGTTTACTTAAATTCTGAGGATTCATGGGAAGAACCCAGTATTTTGGTTTTTATTCTTAAAAGGGTGGAGATGGAGAGTCTTTGGGGCCATAACTGAAAGGACCTGGGAACTCACCGAAAGGGGAAAGTCCAAAATAGGATTCTTTGCCTCCTGAATGTAGCCCAGAATTTACATCTACCCCTTTCCAAATTAGACTAGGATTAAGGCTTCTCCCTCTGAAAGAATAGGAACGACGCTGTTGATCTGAATGAAATGGGAGGAGAAGTTGCAAGCCCTAACTTGGAAAAGTTACAGTTGGGGAGTGCAACTTTCAAAACCATAATCTTCCAGCCGGTCTGGAAAACCTTGACAGTTGTAACCCAATTTCTGATTGGAAGCAATTTAGGAATTAAAAACCCCAACTGTACAGGGTTCGGGATTTATTCTTGGGCTGAATTTAGAATAGGTATGGACAAACTTCGGCCCTCCTTCCAGGTGTTTTGGACTTCAACTCCCACCATTCCTCACAGCCTCAGGCCCTTTCCTTTCCCCCCTCAGCCGCTTAAGCGAAAAGGAAGGGGCCTAAAGGCTGTGAGGAATGGTGGGAGTTGAAGTCCAAAACACCTGAAGGGAGGGCCGAAGTTTGCCCATGTCTGATTTGAAAGCACCTGCTTTAAATGCCTCGGTGGGGACTGTTTGAGCCAAAGCGAGGAGGTGACAGTAGCAATGACTGAAGAGTAAATCCCACCGAACTCGGCCGGACACATAGTAAGCAGACGCACATATAATTAGCTGTCAGTCTGTTTTGCTTGGGTAGAAATGTGCTTTGAGTCCCCACGGAAGCGTTTAAGTGAGCGCGCTCTCATTTCCTCCCTCTCCCAAGGAGTTAAACCGGAGTAGCACGCAGCCGGAGCCACTTTATCCGCAGGTCCCAGGGTCCGGCCAAGACCCAGGGTTGTCCCATTAGCCGTGCTTTGGCCTCTGGGTGTTTTTTGTTGTTTTTTTTTTAAACCCTTTTTTCTGCAACTCTTTCCATACGATGACTATCGCAGCCTCTCTCTCTCTCTCTCTGGCTGTGTCTCATTTCCGTTATTGGGAGCAGGGCGCTCCTCTAATACAAAGCTGACTCCTTGGTCTTTGCTTTGCAACCATTTCCGGCGTGACTCTGGCTTCGCTCCAACCTCCCAGCGGCGAAGGCACTGAAGAAAGGGCTCCCCATTTGGCCCCTTCCCAGCCTCCCAAAACCCCATCGCCATCTACTTCCTCACCAGGCATTAGGTGCTTCTGCACTGTAGAACTGATACAGTTTGGCACCACTTTTAACTGCCATCGCTCAATGCTGTGGAATCTTGGGATGTGTAATTCGTGGAGGCAGCAGACTCTGGCAGAGAAGGCTACAGGTTGTCGAAGGCTGTCATGGCCGGAATCACTGGGTTGCTGTGAGTTTTCCGGGCTGTATGGCCATGTTCCAAAAGCATCCCCTCCTGACGTTTCCTAGGCATCCTCAGAGGTTGTGAGGTTTGTTGGAAATTACGCAAGTGGTGTTTATCCATCTGTGGAATAATGTCCAGGGTGAGAGAAAGAACTCTTGTCTGTTTGAGTAAATGTGAATGTTGTAATTGACCACCTTGATTAGCATTGAAAAACATTGCAGCTTCAAAGCTTAGCTGCTTCCTGCCTGGGGAAGGAAGGGAGGTGATTAGCTGGCCCTGATTATTTCTTGTCTGTAATTCCCCTGTTTTTGAGTGTTGTTCTTTATTTACTGTCCTAATTTTAGAGTAATTCAATTAGATTAGATTATTTATTTGTTTACCCTATTTATATCCCGCCTTTCTCAACTCCTGGGGGGACTCAATAGATTAGATTATTCAGTTAATCAAGGTGATCAGTTGCAACATTCACACTTGCCTCAAGCAGACAAGAGTTCTTTCTCCCACCCTGGACATTATTCCACAGATATATAAACCCCATTTGCCTAGTTTCCAACAAACCTCACAACTTCTGAGGATACCTGCCATAGATGTGGGCGAAACGTCAGGAGAGAATGCTTCTGGAACATAGCCATATAGCCCGGAAAACTCACAGGAGCCCAGTAAACTAGAGGCTTTGGAAAAGTTACTACTCTCAAGATTCCATAGCATTGAGCCATGGCAATTGACACGGTATCAGGCTGCATTGATGCTACGGGTGCGCCCAATCTCTGGGGGCAGAATTCTCGTGTCCACGCGGTTCAGGGGGACTTTTACCTCCCCGACTTCCTCTCCTCCCGTCCAGAGCGAAAACTGGCTTTCTCAGAGGCACGAGGCGTGAGCTGAAGGGATGGGCGGCGACCGCGACTTCCACCCGCGAGGCCCCCCACGACGAGTCCCCTGGAGGAGAGGGGAGGAGTGGCCCCACCTGCCGCGCGGCGGTCCCGACCTCTCTCCAAGAGCAGTTTTTTTTTTTTTCGTGTCAGGAGCGACTTGAGAAACTGCAAGTCGCTTCTGGAGTGAGAGAATTTGCCGTCTATTAAGGACGTTACCCAGGGGACGCCCGGCTGTTTTGATGTTTTACCATCCTTGTGGGAGGCTTCTCTCATGTCCCCGCATGGAGCTGGAGCTGATAGAGGGAGCTCATCCGCGCTCTCCCCGGGTGGGATTCGCAAGAGCAGTGCCACCTCCTTAGGGCCTCACCTTTGGTCTCGAACCCCATGCCTGTTACTCCCGGCTAAAGTCGCCCCGGGAGTCAACCCCAATGGTTCAATGGCTCACCTCCTTAACAATTAAGGAGTCCCAGGCCAGGATGTCCTTGGTTTTA
Organism: Anolis carolinensis; assembly: GCF_035594765.1. Taxonomy (NCBI): domain Eukaryota; kingdom Metazoa; phylum Chordata; class Lepidosauria; order Squamata; family Anolidae; genus Anolis; species Anolis carolinensis. Next base: position 76,879,107 of record NC_085843.1, on the reverse strand, counting down.
ATAGTCGTGGAAACTCGAGGCCAGGTTTGTTAACCGCTAGGATCGCTTCCTAACTCCGGAGGGCCTGTTCGTGTTGTGTGCCTTCAGGCCGTTTCCCTCAAGGCAGGCATCCTCAAACTGCGGCCCTCCAACTCCCAGAAGCCTGTGGCAACTTGTTCAAAAGCCTTGAAGCTGCAAGGCTTTTCAATGCTAATCAAGGTGATTAATTGCAGCATTCACATTCGCCTTCAACAGATAAGAGTTCTTTCGCCCACCCTGGAGCTTCCACAGATATATAAACCTCCCTTGCTTAGTTGCTGTGAGTTTTCCGGACGGTATGGCCATGTTCCAGAAGCATGCTTTCCTAACATTTCGCCACCATCTGTGGCTCTGAGAATGCCTGCCATAGATGTGGGTGAAACATCAGTAGAGAATGCTTCTGGAACATGGCCATACAGCCCGGAAAACTCAATAGCCTTGCCGCTTCAAGGCCTGGCTGTTTCCTGCCTGGGGAAATCCTTTGTTGAGAGGTGTTAGCTGGCCCTGATCTTCCCCTGTCTTCTGAGTGTTGTTCTTTATTTACTGTCCTGATTTTAGATTTTAAAAAAAATACTGGTAGCCTGTACACTGCATATTATTTGAGAACACAGAAATGCTGGACCACTCTAACAATCGCCATGTCAGACTACACAGAGAAGCCAATGAAATCCACAAGCATGTGGACAATTTCAACAGAAAGGAAGAAACCATGAAAATGAACAAAATCTAGCAGTATTTAAAAAACTTCTGGAACATAGCCATACAGCACAGAAAACTCACAGCAACTCAGTGATTCCAGCCATGAAAGCCTTCAACAACACAACTTGTTCAATGGTCAGGATTTCTGGGAGTTGGAGGTCCAAACAGCAGTTTGAGGATACCTGCCCTAAGGCAACCCTCTCACTGGGACTTCCCAGCAGGATTTGTGCAGAGGGGTTTGCCCTTGCCTCCCCCTGGGTAATATGTTAAGCTTGGAGAAAAGAAGGCCGAGCTGGGACATGGTAGCCATGTTTAAAGATGTGAAAGGATCTCACATTGAGGAGGAGACAGGCCTGTTTTCTGAGGCCCTGTATATAGGACAGGGAGCAATGGATTCACATTGCAGGGAAAGAGATTCCACCTGAACATTAGGAAGAACTTCTTGACTTTGGGAGCTGGTAGGCAGTGGAATGTGCTGCCTGGGAGTGTAGTGGAGTCTCTGGAAGTTTTGAAGAAGAGGCTGAAAGGCCATCGATGTACTTTGATTAGGTGTGTCCTGCAGGGTGTTCACTCAAGCCACTAGGCCAGACATAGGTAAACTTTGGCCCTGCAGGTGTTTTGGACTTCAACTCCCACCATTCCTGGCCCCAGGCCCTTTCCTTTTCCCCCTCAGCCGCTTAAGCGGCTGAGGGGGAAAAGGAAGGGGCCTGAGGCCAGGAATGGTGGGAGTTGAAGTCCAAAACACCTGCAGGGCCAAAGTTTGCCCATGCCTACACTAGGCCATGCTGCTTGGTCAGCCCTGAGGACCTATAAACCTTTAAAGGCAGCCTCATCTTGGAAGCTAAGCAGGATCAGCCTTGGTTATTACTCGGATTGGAGGTCGGCAAGGAATGGCTGCTGCTGTAGGCTCTGTATATTCAGGAAACTCTGAAATTTATGGGGTCACCATCAGTGAGTGGAGAGGCGACTTGAAGGCACGGCCACACCATGTGGCCAACGAGGGTCCCATCCACGCGTGTTTCTCCCCACTCCCTCCCCCCAAAGTGAGCCTACTTACATAGTGGCTGAAGGGGCAACCATTTTCATCTCTCTCTGGGGGGCTTCCCAGAAGCTGGGATACTCCCGGGCTTTCTTTGCTTGCTTGCTTTCTCCCTCTTCGGCTCTTCGCTCCTTTCCCCTGTCAACTGGCAGCCGGCAGGACCTGTTTGGCTCCTCGTCTTTTTCTCCGGACTGAAGGCAAGCCTTTAAATACAGCCGTCGACCTCCCCCACTCCGTCTCTTCTCAAGAACAGCCCGAGATGGAAACCACACTTCGATTCGGTTCCTTCCTTGCTTCTCCCCACAAATATGTGGCTCGCCAAACAAACCCTAACTGTGGAAATCTGTTTCCAAAACCCAGCGCGTTTCTTCTTCTTCGTCTTCTTTTTCTCCTGCAACAAAAATTTACTTCCAGTTCGGTGTCTTCCTCTATCTTTTTCCTAGGGACCAGTCTTGCATTACCCTACACTGTCGAAAGATGAAGGTTTATTATCATTTTTAATAAGACCCAGAGGAACTATTCTAAATATTTCTCCCCAAAAGTAACTCCTATTGAATTTAGTGGGTGAGAAATCTCTAGTAAACTCACCTATAGGGCTCTCATGTTATAACTGGCTAAAATAAACATTTTCAATCTGAAAATTAACTATGTGGATAGATTAATTTAGAATAGTAAATATCCCTTTTCATTGTCTTTCTGCTTGTGTCTATATTGGTATTTTCTCTCTTATACACATACAAAGCCAATCCAGTGAAATTGATTGTTTTTATTGCCATTCATTAAGTACACTGTCCAACCAAATCCTTTCCACAACCATGTTTGAAAAATTGTGAAGAGAAATTATAATGAATGTTTCAAATGGCTGCTTCTACAAGCCTTGCTTTTCTATGGTGTAATGTAGCAGATCAGCAATCTTTTTTTTTTTTTTTTGTAAAAAGACTCAACTGGCTTTCCTTTAAAACTACTGATAAGCTGTCTGGCATGCCATTTACTATTGCCTATGCTAACTGCAGAGTTGCATCCCACAAATGCCAGCTCTACTAAGAGAAAATATTTGAATTTACAGCAGAAAATGAATGCACTTTCTTGGGAGTAAACATCATGTTTTCCCTGCTAATTATTTCCAAAAAGACATTTTTATGACCACAGTCTTACACATTAGTTTGAAGTATGTTTACGTGGAAGTAAGTTTAGCGGGTTTCAAAAGGACTTAGTTGTACATGAAGCAAATACAGTGTAGTTATTCCCAAGGAATTTCTGCCTAAATATGTTTTGAATAGCACTTCAGCCTGATTTCCATCATATGAACTGGACTGCCTGTAATCTTGTGTTAATAATGGATCATTCTGCCCCTTGATGCAGTTAACTCGATGGCTCTTTCAGAATTAAAAAGATTAAAAATGAAGAGCAGTGAAATCAATTGTGATTGAATAATTTCCAATCTAACTATTCAGATTAAATTGATTCAGGGACAGAATTCCATACATCGCTTTGCCAAAATCTCTTTAGAAACCTGGGAATTATTTTTAAAATAAGAGATGTATAAATGGGCTGAAAATGAAAGAAACCCCACTGCAATTATTGCTTAAATTTCATACACTGTAATGGAGCAGTATAATTTAGAGTAAGGTAGTAATTTTTCCCCTGGTTGGAATATTTTTTTCCCTTGATGAATGGGGTAAAACAGTTCTAATTGTGTTGTGGTTTTGAATTGCTGATATTCCATCCTGCTTGCGTAAAATGTATTTTCATAAACTGAGCAGTCTGGCAAAATACTATCTTCAGTCAGCAAGTTCTTACTTATCTGTTTAGTCTGTTTTATAATGTAAATGTTTGTGTTTCTCCGCTGCTTTTACAGCTTTACTTGCCACAGACTTTCTCCTGGGCCCACAGATTTCTTTTTCTTCTCTGTCTTGCTAGAGTTTCCTACATCGTATTGTAAACACGAGGAGTTGAAAAGATACTTTTTCTATAGTTTTTTTAAGCTACAGAAAATAACAATCTTGTGTTTGAAGATCGTTGATTTTTTCCCCATTAGTATCAAATTCAAAATATATTTCTTCTTCAGCTAACACTGTAGTTTGCTGACCTAGCATAACCATGATTTGCTCTGACATTGTAAAAATAATATGATTGCATCCTCAATCATATTATAGAAATGCCAGATTGCTGTTAATATCATGCAACCTTTTGAATGGGGAAAACAGTGAAGAAAGTTCCAGACCCATGTATTTTAAACAGCTTTTTTTGGAAAGGAAAATTTTTCCTCATCTACGGTTAGGTTTAAAAGAACTATTACATTTAATCTACTATGTTAAACAAGTCTTACTCCATACTAACTTTATTTAGGATTGTAGCCTTTGTAACATTAACCATGTTTATTTAAACATAGGCCAAATAATTTCAGTGGCAATAGCTCCAAGTATGCCTGCATAAGGCTGAACCCTTAAGGTATTTCCCCTTTTGAATATGCTTAAATAGTCACAAGGAGCCTAAATGATACCATGTTGGGCCTGATTCTGCTATTTGAAACTTCAAGGGAAATGCCCCAAAGTTTCTCTCTTATTTGCCTAAAGAAGAAGAAGGAAACAGCATATAGAGTGTGTTTTCGTCTATGAGACTGAAGAATAAAATAATAGGGCTGCAAGGAAGTATAATTTTTTTCACTTCTACACTTACAAGATTAATATCAAGTAGGATTTTTACACCAATATTAAATAGATAGGTAGGCACTTATAGATCTTTCCCATAATGTTTCCTCACTTTACCTTTCTTGTTTCCCCCTTCTTAAGTTTTTTTTTCCTGGTTCTTGTTTTGTCCACAAACATTTGATTAACCACAGTGTGAACGTTTGAAGGGGTGGAGGCCAAACAGGAGCAGGTGAATGGGGAAAAATGTAAGTTGATTGTGTCATTGCATGATAGCACAGGAGAAAACATGGCTGGAAGTAGAGTGTCCCTGCCCAGTGAAAATTTCAACACAAGTGAGTTTTTAGCAGAAGTGAAAAGGCTTTTATTTTATGTTTTATTTTCAGTTTTTGGGTACTTGGAAAATGTGAGTTTTTTAAATAGATGTAAGGCTTCCCAATCCCTGGTTCTGAGCATATTATCTTGCAACAAATGCTGATAAGTAATACCATTTAAATTATAGCTATTGCCTCACTGAGTCTCATGTATAGGAGGATAATGGGACATAAATAAAATAAATAGAAGTATTCCAGTTGGACTTCCATGTGACATGCTCATGATTGAACTGGTATATGAGGAGCAGGAAGCCAGAAAAATAGTGAAATGGTGAGATAAAACACCAAAAAAATACTATAATAAAAGATTAAAGAAAAAACACAGAGGAGAGAATAAAGCCTCTTTAAGCCTCTGCTAATATCATTAGAAAAGAAATTGCAAAGGAAATGTTTATTTATATGTGTTTATATGTGTTTACTAGGAAGGTTACTAGCACAGTCATATAGGGGTGAGACAGTATGTATAAATAAATAGTATATGCAGAGATAAATAAAAATATGTTTCCCTATTGCATACAGATAGAAAAATATCAAGTACTGACAGTGAAGTGTTAGTTTGGTAAAATATGTTTAGCTCATATCAGGCAAAAATGTCTGCAGCAAAATCGTCTGTGAGCAAGTGTGGCAAGTGATGCTATCTATCAGTCGCATTATGATAGCTCTGTTATTCTATATGCTTTCAGGCATATGAGCTTACTGGTAATCATTTACACTGTATTTGTAATAAATGGTAGTCTTTACAGTCATCCATTGCCTCCTTGGTGGGACAGGTCACTGTTTTATTGTGTAGTTGAGAGAAGTAAAGATAAGAGAAATAAAGGTAATGGGAGATGTGCATCCAGTACAGGGATGAAAGGGACTGATAAAAGGCCTAGAATTCTTTCATTCATGTGTTCCATTATACGTTGTCCATTGTGCATCTCCTTCAGAACAGAATGCACAATCTTGCTCTGCATCAAGAATTCAGTTGTACAGCTGGCTACTTCAGCTATGGCACAAAAAGCAAAAGTAGCAACAGTGTAAAACTTCACTTCCTCTTCCACTTGGTAACTCAAAGCCATTTCCAGTGAAAGTGTTGAAACTAGACTTGGTCACCTATGGCCCATGCCTACACTGGTAGCTTATGTTGGGGGCAGTCCAGAGCATTATGCCCTCGACTGACTCTGGAGTGACTATTATCGTAGCTGCATGAACCCACCCAAAACTGATGTGGCACAACACTGGTATCCAGATGGTTCATCTGGGTCAACACCACATGGGCCTTTTTGGGTTGTCACCTTCTTGTGACAGCCGCACTGGCCATGGAACTCACTGTAGGTGCCTGGCCATCGTATCTGCTGTTGTCAGAATGGATGTCCTTCTTGCTGGTTGCACAAAGTCCCCATTCTGACATCAGCAGACATGACCGTGATGGCCAAGTATCACAGGAAACTCCATGGCCGACATGGAGGAGAGGCAGTGACACGGGGACAAGCCATCCCCTCTCTCTGTATTGATCAGTGCAGCGAAATAGTGATGATGTGTGTTTAAACAGGAGATTGGGCCAAGTGAAACCTGATCCAGCTGCCTGGATCCCCAGGATACTCCAGAGTTTCCGGCAAACTCCAAAGTTAGAACATTCACTGAAAGTCATTGTGCATTGTGGAGACAGTCAGCACTGGATTCAAGGTGAATCAGTGTTTTTTCCCTCAAGGTAGATAGGCCCTTAGAACAGCTCCACTGAAATCAATAGATCATGATAGTCATGACTTAGGTCCCATTTATTTCATCTGGACTACTTTAAGATAAAGGTAAAGGTTTTCCCTGACATTAAGTCTAATTGTGTCCGACTGTGGGAGTTGGTGCTCATCTCCTTTTCTAAGTCGAAGAACCAGCTTCGTCCGTAGACACCTCCAAGGTCACGTGGCCAGCATGACTGCATGGAGCTCCATTGCACATGAATAAATGGAGGCCCAGTAAATCTAGGGCAGAAAGGCATAAACATACATTTTCAGCCATTACTAAGTTTCTGCTGGGTGACACTAGGGCTGAGGGCTATGCCAGGTTTTTTTTTGAATTGTTGGCATTTATTTTTCTTTCTTTTTAAAGGTTTGGAACTGGCTTTTTATTTCTTTCTGTACTGTGCTATGTTAGATTAGCATGATCCTTTGCATCTTATTTAACAAACCAATTTTAATTCCGTCATTGGGATGGTTGTCAGTACTTCCGATTTCCATTGAAATCAGTATGAATAGTTAGCTATGATTTAAACTTCTTATATTTCAGTAGGGAGCCCCGGTGGCGGAGTGCGTTAAAGCACTGAGCTGGAGACCGAAAGGTCCCAGATTCAAGCCCCGGGAGTGGCGGGAGCGGCCCCTGTTAGTTCCAGCTCCTGCCGACCTAGCAGTTCGAAAACATGCCAATGTGAGTAGATCAATAGGTACCGCTCCGGCGGGAAGGTAACGGCGCTCTATGCAGTCATGCCAGCCACATGACCTTGGAGGTGTCTACGGACAATGGCGGCTCTTTGGCTTAGAAATAGAGATGAGCACCAACCCCCAGAGTCAGACATGACTGGACTTAACATCAGGGGAAAACCTTTACCTTTTACCTATATTTCAGTAGGTCGTAACTACTGAAACTAACATTCTAGATTCATATGCCTGAGTGTTTGTTTTTTTCTGACTCATATGCTGTTGTTCACATCTAACCTGCATAATTAGATTTATTGAAAAGAAACTCAAAACTCTCTTACTATTTTAGGTGGTCGGCTTAGGAGATGTTCCTGATGGTACTTTGGTCACAGTAATGGCTGGGAATGATGAAAACTATTCTGCAGAACTGAGAAATGCTACTGCTGCCATGAAGAATCAAGTAGCAAGATTCAACGACTTGAGATTTGTGGGCAGAAGTGGAAGAGGTATGACTTTTTGATTATGTCCAAATTAACTAAAGTAGTATCTTAGCCAAGAAACATTATTGTGGAATCCTTTGTTGCAGCTGTTGGGCTTTCTTTTTGCAATAATCACTTTCTTTTAATTTTAATTATGCCTGAGTAAGCTGTTTTAGGATTTCAGCATTTATGAAGCCACCCTGTTGGCACTGCTGCAGTAAATAATTGCAGAGTGTAAGTTATTACCTTATTTTAAAAAATGTATTTACACTGCAAAGGGGTACTGGCTAAATAACATTAAGCTATAACTTAGTATCAATACAAAATTTGTACTTGACCAATGTTTGGCAGGCACTGATGCACATGAACAAGTTCTATGGGTGCTTGAGTATATGCGGCCCAAAGTCCCACATGGGTGGATTGTTCATTCGCTTCAGCAGATAAGATAGATCTGCAGGGAGCACAAAGAACATAAGAACACATTAGATTTATCATGTTGAACTTAATGGGAAACCTTGTAGACTCCTGCATGTGGGAGTTTGTGAAATTAGAGTGATCATATCTGACAACTTTTAATAGTGGTGCAGATTTCAACATGCTTTATTATGACTTTATAAGCATGTGACCAACAAGAAATTCTAGAGGCATTCAGGTCTGAATGGAGATGTTTTGTGTTCTACAACAAAGAGTGAAATCCAATGTTAATCTTAACCAAGAATTGAAATCAATGGGATCTGTGATTAGCAAGTCCCATTAATTTTAGTTATTCAAGTAGAGGTGAAATGAACACTGGATTTAGGTCTATTTTTGATGTAAGTAGGAATTCAGATTTTTACAACAATCCATGCATTATATGATTAATTATGCATCATCATCCAAAGTAAAAACATTTCTGTTAAATTCAGTTCATTGTTATTAATTTAAAAGATAATGTTTAACTATATTATTTCCTGTAATACAAATACTTTGAAATCATTTTGCATTCCATTAATGTTAACATAACTGCTTTAGATGACTTTCACTATTTCTGCGATTAGCACGCATTTGTAATTAAAGAGTTTGGAGATGGTCTGTAGAATAAAAATCAGTGCACTTTTATCAGTAAAATATGAGTGTAGTATACACAGGTTTATTCTATTGTTTGGCTTAATTAAATATACTGATATTTTAGTGACAAAAATAAAATTTTGCTGATTAAAGCTGGTGGTTGCTAAAACTAGCAAATCCAGACTGATGCATATCATTATCAGTGGAGGCTGTTGGTTTCCGTTTCAGTATAATAATGAAATTGCTCTGAGTTCATGGAAATGTTAAAGGTGCTATCTCTTTTGTTGTACCCTTAACGCCAAAGTAGTTCAGCACTATACATAGCTCCTTTAAAGTTCAGCCTAAAATCCCAAGTGGATCCCCCACTTCACTGCGATTAGAGGTAGAATCCACTACTGCTCATTATGCATATTAGAATTAGTGATCATCTATAAAAAAACATTTTATTCATTAATTGTCATTCAATAATTGTTCAATGTGAATACCCCATTTGAATATGCACTTAGCTCTGGCTACTATAGTTCATCTCCTTTACTCTTAACAATGATGATAAGAATATACAAAATGACAAATTGGCACCCACAGCAAAATAAATAGTCTTAGAAGTAAAGGCTGTTTAGTTTAACATGTTTCTGTGTAGTGTTGTGGTAATCCCTTAAGATGAAAGGGACATATGTACTCATATTTAGCCTCATTGAAGGCAGTTAGTTTTTTAGTACGTGATTTTAGCCCATCAATAAACTACAAATCCCAGAATTCTAAAGTATTGAGGCATGGCAATTAAAGTGCTGTTAAACGCTATAATTCTGCAATGTGATTACACCTCTTGATTCTGGTAAAGATACAGTATCCTTGAGACAAACCAAAGTGAAACAATGGTTTATGTATTAATCAATTCTATGTGACTTCTTGGTCATTTGCATTTATAGGTTTGTTTGGTTAAACATAATATGGCAACCAAATTAGACTTTATGGTGCTTTTCATATGCTTTCCTGGACAAGGATTGGCACCATATCATAAAGAAACTTTCTAGCTAGTGTATATACAGGGACATAAACCTAACTCCTATTGTTTGTCCCAAATAGAGGAATCCCATTGAATTAGTAGAGTTTCCACCCAGTGGGATTGACTTGATTCAATAGGTTTACTCTAGTTGTGACTAAGTAGTAGGAGCCAGATAATTAGATTTAAGTGCATTGCAACTTCAGATTTGATTTATGTAACTTCTCACATTTTAAAGAATGAAGACCCTCTACAATGAGGGCCCGGGCTGTGGCGCAGGCTGGAGAGCAAGGCTGGAGAGCAAGCCAGCTGCAACCAGCTGCAATGAATCACTCTGACCAGGAGGTCATGAGTTCGAGGCCTGCTCAGAGCCTATGTTTGTCTTGTCTTTGTTCTATGTTAAAAGGCATTGAACGTTTGCCTATATGTGTAATGTGATCTGTCCTGAGTCCCCTTTGGGGTGAGAAGGACAGAATATAAATGCTGTAAATAAATAAATAAATAAATAAATAAATAAATAAATAAGATATTCTGGCCACATATTGCTTTATACATGGAGGATAGTGATGGCGCATACCTACTGTTTCCCCTGTGGAGAAAGTTTTCAGGCTGGTATGTTCATGCATTTACCATATTGTTCACAAACACACACACACACACACACACACAATGCACACTCTAAGGAAGGTTGGGAATTAACAGAGAGCATGGAAACATTGCATGGACTAATATCCATTTGCAACTATAACTGGAGAAGGTTGCATAGCTGGGTTGACTCCCACTCCTTACCATTGTACTGGAATTGGTTCTCTGATTGGTACATAATAGATTTTAATTGATTTTCCAAGGAAGTTCACTTTCATAGACCCATCTCCCTAGTTTTGCCCCCCAGAAATGTGTTTGCTCTCTTTTTAGCCTGATATGCAAAGCTAGATGGCTTTAAAACCCAGATGGATTGTTTCTGTGCGAGAGATAATTGCTGGGGGAGAAATATCTTTAGTTGGAATTGTAGCTTGGTGATGCTAACGAATGATAATAATAGGGTAAAGCGGAGAAAATTATATCCATTTACTGAAAACATGAGTGATGCTGTAATGTATAAAAGGATCAGTCATTAAACATGTTCAGTTGTTATATGGAAGGCTGCGCCTTTTCAGTAAATGGAATTCTCATTATGATTCAGAGTGTTTAGAAAACATTTTGAAGATTTAAACGTGGAGCTGGCAAAGTGTCTGAGAAGCTCATAAAACCAGGCCTGCACTTTGGTAGCTGGCTTTAAATGTGAAGGCAAAAATCAGAGTCTGCGAAGTTCTTAAGGTCAGAATGGGAAAGTAAAAGAAGGAACCAAAGCTATTCAGTAAAAATTAATAAGTCATTTATTCTGCTAAATCCATCCAGTCACTTGTAACCCTGATCACATATGTACAAAAGCAGGTACGCAAACAAAGATTGACTGTTCTTGTCAGGGTAAGTTTAAAGAAGAGATCATCTTGGGGACATTGCATGCTTACTGTTCAGGCCTGAAGGTTTGTTTCTATTGAGTTTACCAATTTTGAGTGAGTGACTAATATATGCTTTTGTTTATTCATGCAACTCTGAACTGTTTCCTAAAGGTGTGGCTGTTTGCCGGAGAGTGTATAGTTTCTACTATTCTTTTATTGGGTTGGCTTAAAGCATGAGGACTAAGGGAGTTGTGTCAAAGGTCATAAAATTCATGTAGGAAAATTAATTCCTTCTGAAGCTTTGTGATATTTAGATGCACTTTATACATTACTCAGAATATTAACATGAAAAAGCAACAAGCATTTTGGGATAACAAGGTCACAACTAAATTTATGGTAACAGCAGCCTCACATGGGTCCTGGATCACATCATTAGACAGCCTGCCGGCTAATCTGATGTAACCATGAAAAGGGGGGAATGGCCCAGGTGCCTATCAAATGCTGATCCAGGCTCCCTTACTGCCATGGCCCCCAAGACATCAAGAACAGCTTATATCTTGAGAGGGAAAGGCCAGCATCTGATCCAGGGCCCATGCCAACCACTTCTAAGTTGTGACAAAAAACATGGTAACATCAGTGAACAGAAACAAAAGTGGGTGTGAGGGAGAACTCAAAGGAGTTCAGAGGGGGATTAAATATTAGTTATGCACATATGGTTTGTAATGGAAAATAACAAAAGTATCGTACAGATATTGTGGACTGCTCAAAATACAAATGAGTGGGACTTAGAGCCAATCAAACCTGAACTCTCTCGAGAAGCGAAAATGACTAAACTTAGGCTGTCATACTTTGGACCTATTGTGAGATGACATGACTACTTAGAAAAAATGATAATACTTGGTAAAGGGGGAGACAGTACGAAAAGTTCAAGCCAGCACTACAGGTGGATTGGTTCTGTCAAGGAAGCCACAGCCTCACATTTGCCAACTGGACTTGGCAGAGACCATCCTGATCAATCTTTTCTTCCCAGCTTTTTTGGTAGTCTTTAAAATGTCCTAGTTTCTCTTTCCTCTGCTTGTTTTATTCCTTCATTCTTAGCTTACTTTAATTGCTGTATACTGAGTTCAAAATACAATTCAAAAGTGTGTGTGTGTGTGTGTGGGGGGGGAATTAGAGACTTGCCCTTCCTCAGGTGAAAGGGGAAAGTTTCAACCCCTCCGTGGGCTCATCTACACAGACACCAAAATCCCAAAATAGTCTGGAGCATTCCTGGCCCAAAGAAGGTATTAGTCTTCAGAAATGTTAGTAGGGGGCATGGATTGCCCAAGTGGAGACAGCAATTTCCAAACTTTTTGCAACAATACAAATATAGTTTGATGCAGAGGAGAGAACTTCTCGAGTAGCTCTCCTGGGCCCCATTACACTGGCATATAATGCAGTTTGAAACTGCATAATATGGTCAGTGTAGTGTCATATAATGCAACTGAACTGCATTATATGCATTGAACTGCATCTATACTGAGCCTGGAGGAAGGGTGATGTAACCTCTCCCTCTTTCATTCATATGAATACAATTCCTTCTTCCCCCAGCTGGTGTTTTAATATACATCTGTGGTGGTAGAATTCTTTTCCTCTTTAATAGGCTGGCCAATGAGGATCTTCCTACATATACATTTACCTACACCTTTCAATTTATTTTGTAGAATGTGTATTTTTGTATTAAATATTATCATATCTAATGAACTATTTTAGGAGCATTTCACATTATGGAATTATAGCACTATGATACCATTGTAACTGCCATGGTTCCATCTTATGGGATTTTCTGATTTGAAGTTTAAGGAAAGGTATTTAAAATTCTCAGCCTGAGAGCTCTGAAAGTGTGCCACTAAACTACAAAGCCAAGGTTTCCATAGGATGGAGCTATGGCAGTTAGTGGAACCATGGTGCTATAGCTGTGTGGTGGGAATGGGCCTTAAACGACTGTTTATTGACATTCTATTTTTAGGCAGCTGGATATCACAGCGGTTGATAAACATGGGAGGATCCCAATTATTTCAGCCACTCCAATCTTATTTCACCCCATATGTTCATTGTGATCAGTTCCTTAATTATTCCCTTTCACGTCACTTGCTTAAACTGACTAGGTGTAAAATTGGGATCTAACATTGTTAATGTTTGGTTCTGCTAAAAACAGGAAGAGGTGGTGGACACTCACCCTTAGTCTAATTTTAAAGACTCTCTATAAGCAGTGAGATCAGACATATGCTGTTCAATCCAGTTCAGAATTAATTGCTTGTAATTTGGGATTAACATCTTTAGCATCGGTTTTGTATGAAGGAAAAATACTCAGAGTACAATTCTACAAAATCCTATATACATTGAATACAATCATATACATTACTAAGAAATAAATTCAATAGTGTTTATTGGGGTGTACTCTATGGAAAGTTGTTATTTTAATAATTTTCTAATCAACAAACTAAATAGTTTGAGCAATTATAACATTTCTCATTATTTTAATTTGTGCTTTGAGTTGGTTAATTTGTCATTTTAGCCATTTTAATTTGTTTTTGATTTAAAAGTAAATTAAATTAGGTCATGCAGCCCCTTAGAGATGATATGGACCCTGACAGAAATATAGAATCTCCTTCCCTGTGAAAAAAAACTAATGAATTTAAGCATAACCGAGTACAAGATTATAGGTGCAATGCTTTAGATGATCGTCATGTGTTATGGAAACATAGATCTTGCTGCACTTCTTTCAATCTTTCATGTTTTAAAAGTGGCTTTATTATCCTCATACTAAGCTCCAGAGAAGAAGATAACTTTTTGGAAACAAAAGTGTTGTATGTGACAGCTCTGGCTTGGCTTCCAGTACAGAACTGTCCTGCGTAGGAATGGGCATATACTTACAGTTCTCACCTTCCTCAGCCCATTACTGGTAAAACCTGCATTTCTAGCTCTTACTTCTGGTTCTTGTTTTTAATAAAATTTACTTCTACATAAATGTTTTAAATTTTCAGCTTGCAAAAAGATCTTGTAGCACTTTTGAAATGAAACGAGAGAAATACATTGTAGCATAAAATTTTGTAGACTTCTGTCTCCTTTTCTCTCTAGTTCCATAGTTTTACATGCCTAGGTTGAATTGTATGTAGGAAAGCTATTCAAAGTACAATTCTACAAATGAATGGACTCAGGGAAGCTATAAACATCAGTCTGCAAGATCATTCTGGATGTTTGTGTGATGTTACCTTACCTCACACAGACCTGATATCATTTCTTTTCCCATCCTAAATGGTTCACAACTTTCCAGATCAGATTAGAGAGCAGGGCTCTTTGGAAAGTGGGAATCACCAGAAATTCTGTTATATCTGATGGGTCAACAGAAGAGCTGATAATTTCGCTTTACCCTAATTATATGGACACAATTGAAGCATTTACTATGCTCTGACTTTACCTGATCCTTGTGCTATTTCAAAATTCAGTGCACAGTTTATCTGAAACATTGCACCAGGATCAAAAGTGGCACCAGTGCTTAATAACTAGATCTTTGTAATACGTGTATCACTTATCAGCTATTAGGCTCCTTGATCAGCTAGTAGTGTAGAAAAAGGAAAGAATGACCGAGGCATCAGACAGATATGTCATCATTGGGTTGTTTGTTTTCCTTTGACAACACATGTCATCATTCTATTCATAATTGGAAGAAAAGAGGCCAATGTGAGGATATTTCACATGTAGCCCCCATATTGCAAGTCTTAATTTAAGGCTTCTCTTGTACAACTATTGTCTAATTCTATGTATCTGTGCATGTGTGTGTGTGTGATTGTGTTCTTGTGAAGCACTTCCTTTGGCAAGAGAGCTGTTATGGAAAATGAAGCCTGTCTATCCACTATTACTTTTCAGTTTGTCAAGAACAGATAAGAGCAAAATCAGTCTCTATTTACTTTCTTTCTACTTGAAGTCTATTTGGTGGTTAGGTCAGTTGCCATAAGATAGAGGCACGTGAGAAGTGAGAATTTAGGAAACACATCTGTGTAAGTATAGTCTAAAGAAGAAGAAAACAAATGGACACATGATAGAAAGATTAAAGATGTATTGTCTCAAAATAGACACTGATCTTAAAAGAACAATCTCCTTCATTCTGTTTTTCAATGTTTATTTAAAGAAAATGTTACTGTAACACTTAAAAATAACCATATTTCAACACTGACTCCATATTCCTGGGGTACTCTCTCAGTTGGATTATTCCAGTAAGTTATATGTGGCTCTGCTTTTGAAAATGGTCTGAATCCTTTAGTGATTTCAAAATAGAGCAGGAAGTTACAGTACTTAACTAGGAATGGATGATATAATCATGTCATGCAATGCCTTTATATTCTGTACCAGTCTTATTCACTTATTGCACATGTCCCACCATTCCTCCCAAAAAGAACCATGCAGCTGGCTACCTAGCTAAAACACAATAAAACAGAGAAACACTATGAAAACCATACTACCAAAGTCAGGCTGTCATCCTGTTCTGCATTGGCTATAGCTGACTAGCTGGAAATTGTTTTGGTAAACTTAAAGTACTTTGGCTGTGATAGAAATAATGTTAGTATCAAAGAAGTCTGACACTAAAATTTTTATCACATAGTGACCCTTTATGAAATAGAATCAGATGTACAATGTGAATGTACAGGATTTTAGCCTCCAAGTTTCATCAGGAAATTGATTCCTAATATCTTGGCAGCAGTGATTACACTACAGGGTCAAACTATTAGCACATGTCCACGTAAAAAGTCATATTGCAATATATATCTATGATGGAGCCGTGGTGGCGCAGTGGATTATACCCTTGTGCTTGAGGGACTGCTGACCTAAAGGTTGGGTTGCTAACCTGAAGGTTGCTGCTTTGAATCCCTGAGATGGGGTGAGCTCCCGTCTGTCAGCTCTAGCTTGCAGGGACTTGAGAGAAGCCTCCCAGCAGGATGGTAACACATCCGGGTGACCCCTGGGCAATGTCTCTGTAGGACAGCCAATTTTCTCATACCAGAAGCAACTTGCAGTATGTTCTCAAGTCGCTTCTGTCACAATTTTAAAAATCCATCTATGAAGCACAGGCTTCATGCATGGGACTCGAATTTCTTTTGAATATATTAACAGGTTGATCATTTGAACCTGTTAACATATTTTAAACCCTTAAAATGGTGGCTTTATGTTCTCTAGCATTAGCATTTTTGTTGCTGTAATAATGTCATCTGTTAGCAACATTATCTGTGAATAAGAACTTGTGCCAGTTTTCAGATGAAAAAAGTCTTCTCACTTATTCAATCTTTATTCCAAAGACTTTGTCTGCATCTAAGTCACTGCATGTGGCTATATTTGGTCCTAAACACTTGAAAAACCATGGCGCACATTAAACGTATAAAGAGCAGTATGGATTTATGTAAACACAATGAAAAGTTTAAAGCATACAGAAGCTATGATTGTGCTGTTCAATCCACAAACATTAGGTACCATTCCTTCCACAGAAATATTTTAAAGATGCATAGATTAAAACACAGATACAACACCGAGAACATGCCTAGACCTCACAAAGAAGTAGCTGTTCTGGGTGGAAACTAGAGGCATGAAAGTATGTGTAGTGACATGTGAGTTTTCAGTAAAGTATGGTGCTTTGATGTTCATTCTGCCATTGCACAGTGGTGTCAAGTAGGCAAATTTGTTGTGTGCATTGTTTCAGGCTCAAGTTTATGACATTGTGGAAGTTGTTGAAATCTTGGTGGAACTTCTCAAGTGACCGCTTTCCATGTAGCCAAATTACAGAGGTTGTAGGTAGTGGAGAGGTTTTTGGGTACATGTGCTAAGAAAGCATTGTTCTAGATCCGTCATGAAAATGTTTGCATGTTGTGGTACCATGTCAGTGCCTATGAATTGGAAGAAAATGATATTCCCTAAAATTAAGCAGTTATGTACCAAATGGCAGAGTTTGGTGGCTAGATTTTCTCTAGCCTTTGGGACAGTGCAATGAGGCAACAATAGGAAACTTCATCCAGCTGACCGGATTTGGTATGGCTGATTTGAGATGGTTTTAAACAATGGATTTTAAAGTAGAGATAACTGATTTTAGTGTTTATGTATTTATAGTTTATTTTATGTTCCGGCATTGAATGATTGCTATATATATGTTGTGCTCCCCCTGAGTCACCTTCGGGGTGAGAAGGACGGAATATAAATGTAATAAATAAATAAATAAATTCAGGATGGTACTCTTGATGGCTTGTAGCCCATACTGGTGTGGGATGTTAGTGGTTAGGGTGGTGTTTTCTGGGAGGTTGTGGATGGACTGTGTGTTCCTGAAAAAATCAGTGTGTCCATGTGAATTCAATGCTGCAAATCAGGAAAGGTTATCTTAGTAATGTGAAGATCCTTTAGATATAAATTTGTGGGATTTTTTGGAAAGAATACTATTTAGTTAGGGAAATTATTCTATGTTCTTCAGAACATAGTCTTGGATCTAAACCAGTGGTTCCCAAACCTATTTGGCCTACCGTCCCCTTTCCAGAAAAAATATTACTCAGCGCCCCCTGGAAATTAATTTTTTATTTTAATAGCAATTAAACAGAAAGATATATGTATTAATGTTTCTACCTTTTTCATAAAATATAGTAAAGAAAGGTGCAAATAAGAAACATTGAAGTTTGAAATTATAAATCTATTTTTTGAACTCAGAATAGAAATGTAATACAGTTATTCATCGCCCCCATATGCACCTGTAGCCATCACCACCCCCCTGGATCACTGCAGCGCCCACCAGGGGGCGGTAGCGCCCACTTTGGGAATCACTGATCTAAACGAAGGAAGCCTTGACACCTCCATCAGGCTTACCCTAACAATATGAATAAAATGTTGGACTGAGAGTTCAAGAGTGAACCTGCTCCCCAGGGGAATTCTTTGAGAGACAGATGCCTTTTCAGAACATGTATGAAGTATGAATGACACTGAAAGAAGGGTGGAGCTTTGTATATTGTACTTACAGTGCATCAACCCAATATTCAGAATTCCAGCCTCTGAAATAAACAATTTTAGTTGGTGTCTCATTTTTTATAAATGTAGTTCAGATATAGTGGTTTCACAGGGGCAATATTTGGCCTTCTGTTGATCTACATGGACAGCAGATATAAGTTAAACATATTGAAATGATTACTATGAGAAGAATTGTTATGACTTCAGTTTCTGGTCTATAATCTGATCATTTTCTGATTCTACCTCTTCCTGAATGTGGCTATTTCAGGAGACTGGGATCCTGAATATTGGGTTGATGCACTTCACAACCCCTTTTTGAGGGCAGAGAAGGCTCTTGGAATGGCTTCAATGGATAGCCATGTACTGTTTTTCCTTTGTGTGGCAAGAGAAGCTGCTGTGGGTTTTGTGGCTATGCCTGTGTGATGGTTTGTGGAGTAAAGGGATTAAATAGATCTTTGGCTTCATTGCAGGAAATGCATTCCAGTTGCAACACGTGTTCCCCTTGCAATCTGTTTCACTTGAACAAACTCAATGTCTTGCCTTTCCAGTGAGTGAGAGCCACTGGGTTTAAAAGAAAAGAATTATGTGTGCTATATCTTAGTTTAGCCGAATCATGGTCTATTTATATGCTTAAGAACTGATGACTTTGTAAACATGTACACATTGATGAGCAAGTGCTGATGGTTTTACGGCTCCAAAATCCCTCAAAGGGAATATAATAATTTCAAAAGACAACTCAAATGAAAGCCTGTACTGTTGAGATATTTAGCAAAATATGAACATGCCTTTTTATTTTAAAAGACTCAAAAACAATAGCTCTGTTTCATGAAATTATAAAAAGTGAGGAGAGATAGATATATTTATTTTCAATTTCTCGCTTTTTCTTACATTGATAAAGACAAATCATCCACTGTCATTAGTTTGACAGTAGGTTCTAAACAGCGAAAAGTCACTACCTATTCAAGTCATTCATGGCTTGATAGGCATTAGCTGAAATGGCTTATACAGTACAACTCTCATATTTACAAAGTCTGGGAATGTCTCCCCCATGCGTATGGAGCACACAATGCCCATATTAAAGCAGCTCCACTGGCTGCCTATAAACTGCCGAGCCCAATTCAAGATGCAGGTTTTGACCTATAAAGCCCTATACGGCTCGGGCCCAACCTATCTCCGTGATCGCATCTCCTCCTATGAGCCAGTGCGGACCTTGAGATCTTCCTGGGAGGCTCTTCTCGCGCTCCCACCACCGTCTCAAGTGCAGCTGGTGGGGACGAGGGAATGAGCCTTCTCGGCAGTGGCCCCCCCGGCTCTGGAATGCATTGCCAAAAGAGATCAGGCAATCCCCTACATTATCCAATTTCCGTAAGGAACTGAAGACCTGGTGGTGTCCGCAGGTTTTTGAGTAATTACATTGGACTACCGCCGATTTCTGGGCCTGAATATATTGCACAAGATTTCCCTATCCTAAAATGATACATTTTAATATATTGGTTTTATGGTTCCTGTCCCCTTGATCTGGTCATGTAAGTGTGATTTATTGTTATAATTGTATTATTTTACTTTGTTTAATAATGTGTATTATGTTGTTATGTAATGTTTGTGTTTGCTTTTATGACTGTAAACCGCCCTGAGTCCCATCCAGGAGATAGGGCAGTATATAAATAAAGTTTTATTATATATTATTATTATTATTATTATTATTATTATTATTATTATTATTATTATTTGGAGGTCGTACTATATAATGATTAGATAAATTAATGAATAGTAGTTTTATCTGTGAGTATTGATCAAGGTAGTTCAATAGGCCTTCCCTGTTCAGAAACAGCATATCTGAGATTAACAAATCATAAGGATAAAAAGAGGGACAACTGCTGCTATCCTGATATCTGTGTTAATTTCCCAAGTATATTTGGCTGAAACAGAACACAGCCAGCTTTCCTCATTCACGGGAGTTAGCACAAAGGAACCCACTGAACACAACAGAAATACGGTACCTATCAGGCAAGAATGCATTGAATTGCAGACACAAGCAGGTTTTATGGAAGGAAGATTTCCCATTCCTACGTCTCCCCTAGAATTCCTTATACCCTTCAAAAACCTTTCTGAAATTTGAGGTGGGGCTTCTGAACAGTGTGATACATGGTTTCTTTGCATGTTTTCTATGTTCCCAAAGAGTCTGGTGGTGTATTATTATGCAGATATAATTTCATTTCCACTGAAGGAAAGCAGTAGAAAAATATTTCCTAAAATAATAAGTTCTGATCAGGCTGTCAACTACCATAGCATTTATTTTGTGAATAATTTTATGAATTTATTCTGTGGTGTTACATTGAGTTCATCTATTAATTTATAGTAGTTCAGTTACTTGATATTTCTGTAGCTAGCTCATGATAATATTCCTTTGCAGGCATGTAGCGGGGGGGGGGGGGGGGGGGTACTTGAGAGGCTTCAGAGATCCGGTGTTCAAAAGCAGGGCAGCAGCTATCTCCAACAAAGCATTCTCCAGATGTGTTGGATTACAACTCACATAATTACTCTGGAAACAGGGCTTGGTTGTGGTCTGATACATCTGGAGAGTACTAGGTTGGGAAAAGGTAAAATAGATGCCTTCCAAGTGTGTATAACTCATATAATCTGACAGCAAAACACATATAGTCTGAATTGTGTTGTGGCATGTCTGGTGGATATGATGCTGGGAAAAGCTGGTCTGATTTTTGGAGGACTTAGTTTGCCCTAAACAATTGCATGATGGTCAAAATGGAACAAGCATATCCTTTTCTACCATGATGCAATGATTAAATTCATTCCAGTCATTTGGAAATTAAAGGCTGGCAGCATTGCCAGAAAAAAGGGGGTCATACTAGGAATTCCCCCTTTTAAAAACCAGAACAGTTCTTCTGAAAAAAAAATAAGGTGGAGATCCTAATGGGAAAAGGGAGCTCAGAATGATTAAATATTTTTGCTGCTGCTTCAAATTTTGTTCTGTCATTAACACCCCACCCATTTCAACCATCTACTCTAATTCAATAATCCTGAGTTCAGTGGGGCTTTCTTCCAAGTAAATATAGTATGTTGAATTGGAAAACCAAATTTAAAGAAGCAACTAACAGCAAAAGCAGTTAGAGGGTACTTTCTCTGTGCTCCTAGATGTAGATTCTTTGGCAGTCAAAGAAAATATCTTTTTAATAATAGTACTGATATAATGAGCTTTAGAAGGGAACTTAAATTGAATGCCACCATTTTTTGTATGACTGGCTGAATGCCATGGGGTTATATGATACAGTTTAATTACAAAATTTGAACTGAAAACATCATGTGAACTGTATCATTTTCTATCTGCCAGCACACAGCCATTACTTACATTTGATCTGCCAACCAAAAGTGCCCACAGGAGAAAAATAATGGGAAGTGGTTTTAGAGTTCCTTTCACACAATTTTACCAAATCAGTCTATATAAATATCATACAAATGAATGCCGAAGCACTGCTTCTAGTGGTAACTCTGGGCCCTTCCATACAGCCATATAACCCAGAATATCAAGGCAGAAAATCTCACAATATCTGCTTTGAACTGAGATATCTGAGTCCACCCTGCCATATATTCCAGTTCAAAGCAGATAACGTGAGATTTTATTCAGCTATATGGAAAGGGCCTCTGTTTTAAAACGAATTAAACCCCTTCAAATTGGTATTCATTTGATGTGCTTCTGTACCTGTATTTAAGCTTTTTTTTTTTTTTTTGCTTTTTTTTTTGGACTATAGCTCATGAAATCACCACCACCAAAACTAACTTTCAAGGGCTGGATCCAATAGTCCCTGAAAAGCATAGTGTGGCAATGTGTCAACTATTATTGGTGTTTTTTCTTTGACCATCCAGTATATTACGTTTTATGTGCAAGTTCAACTATGCTTTTCTATAGGAAGAAGAGGACATACCTACAAATAACGTCAGTATTTTTTCAGTGTTCCTGCTACCTAAAACACTCTTGGTGAGATCCGTTTTGCTATCTCAGTCTCAGAACTGCTGACTGCAACTGTGAGAATCTTAATCATGAAATAGTTTTGGGAAAGTGCCTGCATTTTTTGTTTAAAAAAATAGTGCTTCCTGTCTCTAGGCATACTATAGTGGTAAACAGATATTACGCCAAACACTGAGCCACTGTCCTAATTCCAATAACAATAAATCTACTTGTTTTGGGTTGCATTGAGCTGTGCTTGCACATTTTGTCTTCACTGAGGTTTAGGAGGATGGGTTAGTGTGCTATCTTCTGACTGTTTTCTGACTTTGCGTTATCCTAAGAGTAGCTTGGCTTAGCAAATTTTGTGTTTATGACACCATGAGTTATTGCTGTTAAATCAGTGGGTTCCATAGTTAGCTGAAGGAACATCTGCTTCTTTTCCCTTTTTCCTTTTGATCTACATTTTGAGTGAATGTTTGATGAAATCATTTTCTAGAGCTGATTTGTCTGAGGAAAATAACTCATACCATACCAACAGCAACTGCTCCCCTGTAGTTAAAATAGAGCCATTATGATAAAATAATTGATATTTTGGCTGTAGAGCTGTTGACTCCAACATGTGTGAGATGATAAAGTGTAGCACTTTAGTTAACATGCCTGTGCTTCTTAGCAAAGAACTGACCCCACTTGCAAAGCTCGTGTTTCATATATGAAAAGGAGCACAATGTGATTTTGGGATGGCCAAACTGGCAGCCAATGAAGCAGTTTTGAGTAACCCCAGACAAAAATACCAGTTTTTCTAAAAGTATTACTAACATTTTCTTTCTAAGGAATAGAAAGTTATTTTCAAGTGCGGCATCTTTGAGAGAGAGGGAAGGGAGAAAGAGGGAGAGAGAGAATTATTTCATACTTGAATATGAAGTACAAATCACTGCTACTGAAGAAAAGCAATAGAAAACCTCTCTTTAATTTAATTGGACAACAATTAACATCCTGGATTTATTCTTTCCTGTTGGGTTAGTCCATTAATTTATAGCATTTATTCTGTTGTTCATCTTTTTATGAGTTGTCCCTAAAATCTCAGAGTGCATATCTACACAGGAGAATCGATGCAGTTTGATCCTTAGCCACTTTGAAGGCTATGACTCAATGCTATGGAATCCTGGGAATTGTAGTTTGGTGATGCACTAACCCCCTTTAGCAGAAAACACTAAAAATCTTGTAAAACTACAACTCTCATGTTTCCATAGCTTTGAGCCATTATTTTTATTTATTTATTTATACCCAGCTTTATCTGCCCAAAGGGAACTCAAAGTGTCTTCACATAGAGCATTAGCACATAATTTAAAATATACAAATATACAAAAATTAAAACAGAATTAAACACGAACAACAGTAAAAAAAAAATCAGTCAAAATCTATCCATGGATTGCCATTGCCATGTCAATGAAAGAAGGATCAAACTGCATTCTACAGTGTAGGTGCACCCTAGATTGGCCCCTTCTGGTCAGAGAAGAGGAAATACAGCCCCCAAAAGGAAAGCATAGATGTGCATAACATGCATATAGATTCAAACACATAATTTAAAGATAAATAGGATCTTTTGAAAGCAGGAATGATGTGGTCTTATATGCCTGTTTAAGCCACTGTCGTGAAAATGTGTGACTTCAAGGTCCCTCTTTCCCCTCACTTCTTATGGTTCTTTATCTTTAAACTGCATTTGAACTGGGCTTCTCTTCAAACTGAGGACTCAGATCAATCTGCAGGAAGTAGACAGGTTTGTCCAAAACAAAACCTAGAAATTTCCTGTGCAGTGTGAAATATTGAACATTTTTATATATTTATTGAACCCCCAGTGGTCCAGCGGGTTAAACCACTGAGCTGCTGAACTTGCTGACCGAAAGGTTGGCAGTTCGAATCTGGGGAGCGGGGTGAGTTCCTGCTGTTAGCTCCAGCTTCTGCCAACCTAGCAGTTCAAAAACATGCAAATATGAGTAGAACAATAGGTACCGCTCCAACAGGAAGGTAACGGCGCTCCATGCAGTCATGCCAGCCACATGACCTTGGAGGCATTTATGGACAATGCTGGCTCTTCAGCTTAGAAATGAATATGAGCACCAACCCCCAGAGTCGGACACGACTAGAATTAATGCCAGGGGAAACCTTTACCTTATCTATCCAGAGATATCCTGACCCAGTTCTTCAGTCCCTATAGATGTAGGTTATAATTTCCATTATCATGACCAACATGGACCCTGGCTGCGGATGATGAACATAGCAATTCAGCCTGGCTGGGAAAGACTGGGCATTTTAATAGGACAGGTGCTCACATTTGACTTCCTGGAGAATATCTTAAAATTAAGTTAGCAATCTGGCCATTTCCAGACTGAAAGCATAAATGGAAGTCTAGCTGACTTGAGACTTGAAGAGCCTCTGAGTCTTGGAAGGAGGTGTAGTTCTTCTGATGCAAAACCCTTGCCAGGATCTGACAGAAAAGTGGAAGTAACTTCACTGGGCTGCTCTTCATGGAAACAGTAAGTCCTCTGTAAGTTAATCTTTCCATCTTCCTTGTTCAGACATTAATGTCATGCAAATATGTCTGAATCACACCCCTCAATAATATTTTCACAATAGGCATTACACAGTAACAATAAAGCTACATAATCCTTTTGTACCCTCCTGGTGGCTTAGAGGTGTTGGGCACCGAACAGCATTGCATTCTTCCCCTGCTGTAATTAGTGTCTCCACCCAGCCCAAAAAAGAGTTTTATTGTTATGTTACAGAGGCAGCTCTGCTTCTAGTTAAAGGTTGCTTTGCTTCTCTATTAAGAATTGAATGTATTTCAAAGAATCAGACTAAGCTCTAAAAGCTGATGCTTTCAGCCAAAGAAGCTATTCTTTAAAAATTGTTTTATATCACTGTTTATTAGATTCAGGTTGGCAGTCTCCCACCACCCTACACCTTGTCACTACCCTTTCAAGAATCATTTAGAAACATCTCATAGATTCATCATGGCCATGCCTTTACAGAATACACCAATCTCTTTTTAACTGATCACTTATTGTAAACAGAGATAGGAAAGTGAGGTTAGATTATTGTTCTGCAGAAAAATATAACCATTGCATTTACATTGAAAGAGGGATTTTTGTTTGATATATGTTCATTTTATCTTTGCATTTAAATATTATATTATCTCGGGGTCACCATAAGCCAGAAATGACTTGAAGGCACCCAGCAATACAGCACAGCACTAAAGATATAAAACTTTAATAATAAAACATTATTTGTCTCCTGCCCCATCTTCCCGAGGGGACTCGGAGTGGCTTACAATACAAAGATGTTTGTACCTTTCTGTGGAGAAGTAGTTAATGCTTTGTTGGAGGACTATTGTGACTACAATTAATATTCATGTAGAGGTAGGCTAGCTAAAAAGCAAAGTTTCTTAAAACACATGCACACATTTCATGCAGAGCATTTAGAGGAAATACCTGATGGTTCTCTATGTGCTTTCTTCTCAAGATT
Organism: Anolis carolinensis; assembly: GCF_035594765.1. NCBI lineage: Eukaryota > Metazoa > Chordata > Lepidosauria > Squamata > Anolidae > Anolis > Anolis carolinensis. The sequence goes on along the minus strand of NC_085843.1, from coordinate 76,853,465 downwards.
AGAGTTAGAAGATGTCAGAAAGCACATAAGATCCTTCTTTTCAATAAAGACCCCTTCTACGCAGCTGTATAAAATCCAGATTATCTTATTTGAACTGGATTATATGGCAGTGTAGACTCAGATAATCCAGTTCAAAGCAGATAATCTGGATTATCTGCCTTGATATTTTGGGTTATTTGGCAGTGTAGAAGGGCTCAAAGTAAAAAGCCTATGATGAAAGGAGTGTGCTGATATTTGTTATGCTGTGAAGAAACACAGCCCACATAGATCTTTCTGGCGTATGCTTTGGTTAAGAGACTTTACCATTTGTTCTGACTTCTCCCATAAAACTCCATCCTGAGACAGAATATTACCTTGCATCATTATCCCTTTCAGGCAGGCAGTAACTGTTCCATCAGGCGTCATCTTCTTCAAACTGCTGCTTTTTATTAAGGGAAGTGACTCTTTGACTATTCAAGGGTAAGCAACTTCTGCACTTTTGTGTCCACTAGAGGAGAAAATTAGTAGTTTTTGACAATTGGAATGGTGTAGTGGTTTGAATGTCCGACTGTGATTCTGGAGACCACAAGCTATCATGGAAATCCACTGCATGGCCTTGGGCTAATCACACTGTCTCAACCTCAGAGATAGCAAAGGCTGAACAAACTTTCCCATCTGAACAATTTTTGTTAAGAAAACCAAGTGACAGGATTGCCTTAAGGTCGCCATAGGTTGGAAAGAACTTGAAAATACACAATAATAACCAATTCAGTTTTGTGTCCTAGTATTCATACATCCTGAAATATTTTAGAAAATTCATATATCCAGAAATACAGATAGGAAAGTTGCATATAAATTATTAATGTTGTGGGTAAGCATGTTATTGGTGCAAAGAGTACTTTTCCAGAATTAAAATTGGTATGAATCAACCTAGGGCAGTTAACGACTCTAAACAAAGGATGCCCCAGAGGCAGGAAGAAGACAGCAGATAAGCTTTTCAATGCTAATTAAAGTGATTAACTACACAACATTCACACTGACCTCTCTCACCCTAGACTTTCCACAGATATATATTAACCTCTTTGCTTAGTTTTCTCCATACCTCACAACCTCTGAGGATGCCTGCCATAGATGTGGGCGAAACGTCAGGAGAGAATGCTTCTGGAACATGGCCACACAGCCCGAAAGACACACAACAACCCAAAATTGGTATTAATTGAAAGAAAAAGCAGGAAAAAGAATGGAACGGAGGGGGGGGATTCTGGAGACTATTGTTTTCCATGGGAAATGTGGGTTTTGTGTGCCACAAAACAAAACTTGCATCCAGAAGCAAGTAGATGTGTGCAAAAACTTGTGTCTTGTTCAAAAACCCCACATTTTTCATGCACTGTAATTTCCAAAAAAGTTTAGGAATATGCAAATGCAGGGCAAAAACTGCACAAATTTTTCCCCTTTTTGTTATTCATCTTAACTGATTTTCTTGAGTGCTTTGGAAACCTATTTTTTCCTTCCTTTTTTCTTGTTCTTTTTGGTCTGGGAACTGAATAACTGCAAATAACTCCCTACTCTGCCCTACAGCTCTCAGGTCTTGCTCTGTATATTTCAGAAGCCAAACCCCCTAAGCTCTTGCAGCTTTACAAGAGGCCTTCAGAGTAACTGAGAAACAAGTTTGTCCAAATGAACAAGGTTTCAGTCAAAGAAGAGGGAGATGTTGGTCTTGTAAATTTCTTTAAACTGCTAGTACATTGCAGCAGGAGATTTGGCCTGCTGTAATGTGGTGATAATGAAGATATATACTCATCACATGATACAGTCAGAGCCGAGGCCAGCTCTACCATTAGGCAGAAAAGTCAGCTGGCTTAAGGATCAAATATTGTCAGGGGTCAAAAAAGCAGTGGCAGAGTATTTGGAGGGCAGAGCTAAGTGTGGTTTACCCTGCCACACTTAAGCTTAATTAGTGAGCCCTGAAATTGTGTGATATAAGGCCCAGCCCTACTACTGAAGTAAGATCAGCTGATCATTGAGGCAGACCATATTTATGACTTCATTAGGGCGGGCTCCAAGATCATCTGAAGAGGAAGTTCACCCTGTCTCACAATTTTCTCAGGCTTTTTTGGTGGGAACAAGGGAGAAGGCCTTCTTGATGGCTGCTCCCAGACATTGGAACTCACTCCTTAGAGAGGCCAGGATAGCCCCATCCTCACTCACCTTCTGGCAGCATGTTAAAACATTTCTGTCCTGCCAATTCTTTATAAACTGATGAAGGTTGCACAACTTAATGCTATGTGGTACTGTTTTGAAAATGTATAATAACAACAACAACAACAACAACTGCAAAGGCTCTGGCCTAAACCAGTACAGGTGGTCCCAGTGGTAATCGGCACACTGGGTGCCATGTCAAAAGATCTCGGGAAGTGTTTGACTTATGATTTTGTGGTACGAAATCCAGCATATACATCTCGTTTGCTGTGTCATACTATTTTTGTGTCTGTAAAATAATAATAATAATAATAATAATAATAATAATAATAATAATAATAAGCAAGCCATCAGAACAAATGCAGTTAAGGCCAAGATCGAAAAATCAGCTGATGACCCAAAATGCAGACTGTGCAAGGAAACTGATGAAACCATTGATCATATCCTCAGCTGCTGTAAGAAAATCGCACAGACAGACTACAAACAGAGGTACAACTATGTGGCCCAAATGATTCATTGGAACTTATGCCTCAAGTACCACCTCCCAGCAGTAAAGAACTGGTGGGATCAAAAACCTGCAAAAGTATTGCAAAATGAATACGCAAATATACTGTGGGACTTCTGAATCCAGACTGACAAAGTTCTGGAACACAACACACCAGACATCACAGTTGTGGAAAAGAAAAAAGTTTGGATCATTGATGTCGCCATCCCAGGTGACAGTCGTACTGACGAAAAACAACAGGAAAAACTCAGCTACTATCAGGACCTCAAGATTGAATTTCAAAGACTCTGGCAGAAACCAGTGCATGTGGTCCCGGTGGTGATTGGCACATTGGGTGCTGTGCCAAAAGATCTCAGCTGGCATTTGGAAACAATAGGCATTGACAAAATTACAATCTGCCAACTGCAAAAGGCCACCCTACTGGGATCTGCACGCATCATCCGAAAATACATCACACAGTCCTAGACACTTGGGAAGTGTTTGACTTGTGATTTTGTGATACGAAATCTAGCATATCTATCTTGTTTGTTGTGTCATACAATAATAATAATAATAGTAGTAGTAGTAATAATAATAATAATAATAATAATAATAATAATAATAATAATAATAAGTGGTATATGTGGGCAACTCAGGAGCAATCTTGTCCTTTCCATCAGGAAGCAACATGTCTTGGGCCAGCCCTATCAGGTCATGTTGGCTTGATATAAAAATACAAAACAGCATTATTGTTGAGATAGCAGTATTTAAAAATTAATAACTTCGGGAAGTTCTTTAAATGATGCAGGCAGCTTCTCTATAGATGTAGCTGGCTCTGGCTACAATCTGAATGACTGGAGAAACTGCAACTTTAGGATCTTTTGAAGCAAACATTTGGAAGACACAGCTGGTCTGGTGATTCTGCAAAGTGAAACAGCCTCAGTGGAAAAATGAAATTCTACCTTGAAATACTCTCAAAGGAGAAAGTAACCAAATGTAACCAAATGAACAATTTATTTATTTATTTACAGTATTTATATTCCGCCCTTCTCACCCCGAAGGGGATTCAGGGCGGATTACAGTGAACACATATATGGCAAACATTCAATGCCAACAGACAAACAACATACATTAGACAGACTCAGAGGCATTTTTAACATTTTTCCAGCTTCACGATTCCGGCCACAGGGGTAGCTGTTGGATTTCTTATAACAAAATCACAAGTTAAACACTTCCCAAGCGTTTAGGACTGTGTGATGAAATACTTTATAACAGAAAAGTCACCTCATGCAGATTTTTCAGAGAACAAACTTTCCACATTGGTCACAATTGTAATTATAACAGCCATGTGTCAGATTCCTATCTAATACAAGTTTAACTACTGCAAATTAAAACGTATAAAGGCCACAAGTTAAAATGTATATATAAACTCCTTACAGAGAGTGGAAATGTGCTCAGTTGTCAAGAAGTACTTTGTTGCTGCCAATGGAGAAAGAAATTTTGTTGCATTTCTTTTGCTACTTTGGTTCCTAGCCTTCAATGACCACAAAGGGATATGGTTTCTCCCTGCATCAAGTTCACCATAAATTAAACACCCTCTTGAAGCAAGATACTGACATGTGTCCAATACACCATCACCCTTCTTCACCTACATGATTTTTAACCTTTGTATTTTGCATATTAGGGTTTATTTTAGATTTAGCTATATGGTTGGTATGGCCATTTCTACACTTTTTCTCATTTCTACTCATTTTTTCTCTCTCTTTTTTTTCATTTCTACTCTCATGAATAGAAATGATACACATTTTGGAGACATCAGGAATTTTTCTGTTCTGTTATATATAGTTCCAAAGTACTTTTAATAAGTAAAACATCTTTGAAATTTTAAAGTATTTTAGAGTATTCATAAATAAATTGGGAAGGTGGAAATATTTAACTTGCATTAGCAATCATAAAATCTATTGTTGTTGTTGTGTACCTTCAAATTATTTCAGACTTAAGGCAGCCTAAGGTGAACTTGCCATGGGTTTTTCTTGGCAAGATTTGATCAGAGGGTCTTTGCCATGCTAGAATGTATGCTTTATTCTTAAAAAAACATTCACAATTCATCTCATATGAACTCCATTTTGTTGCTGAAAGGGCAAAAAGTATAAATATTTAAGAAGTGTTTAAAACGGAGTTTGCAGAGCACCAGAATTGCACAATCAGCAAAGACTGTTTAGTACTTAGCTGAAAAACCAGTGGGCGTTTGTCTGGGAAAATGTGGAAGTACGGATTATGCATATGATGTTCACAATGTAATGCTGCAGGGAACAAAAAAAATTACATAAAAGGATGAGAGCCTGCAGCAAAGTTGCAGACTAGCTAATGATGATTTCTGAGACTGAGTCAGATGAGGCACAGATCACTCATAATTTTACCAGACAATGTGGCCTTTATGGAGGCCTGACTAAAGAGAACCCTGAATGTATTAAAGCTGAGTCTTCTGTCTTTTTTTTTAAAACAAAGGGGGGTTGGTGGTGAAGCAAGAGCCTGCTGAATACAAACTCCAAAATTTCATGGGGGCCTCTTAAACAGTTGTTTAAAGGTTTTAAATATTAACACATTTTGGACCAACCTCTAAGCACATTTTGGACCAACCCTCAGATGCCCCAACTATCATGGCCAATGCTCAAGAATGCTGGGAGGTGGAGTTCACATGGAGAACCAAAAGAGCCATACATTTGGTTTTGATTGGACTGGAAGGGAAAAGGCAAATAAACAGGAAGGGAATAGATTATCTTGTTTCTTTACTGGTACATAACTCTGCAGCCTTGCGTGTGTTCACAGTTCACAAAAGGAAGCAATGTTATATCAGCGGGTACTTCCTCATTCTTAAAGTAGCTGGTTTGTTTTCATTACTAATAAGTTGACAGAGAGGTAATGTTGCAGTGGGGGCTAGAACTCAGGTTGTTAACCTTCCAAGACAAAGGAATATTTTTCTTTCTCACTGTGTGAGTCAGACAGACACCAAATATTCTGGATCAACTTGGGTCAGAACTAGATTTTATAGAGAATGCATAACTGCAGCCCAAAATGACAGTCCTTGGTACTCTTCCTCTTCTGTCTGCTGATATCATCTAGCTAGTAATAGAAAAATAGGAAGTGATGTCATTATGGTTTGAATGTTCATGATTCTGCAAACATCTGCAAATGCAATGGGGTACAGAAACGTCTGCTTCCTTTCATTAGTATTACTTGACATTAGAAAAGAATGGAAGCAAGTGATGTAAGGCAACATATCCTCCATAATGGCTAGTTCCAATGTTCCAGACAGGAGCAGAATTCAAAATGATCTTGACAGACTAGAGAGATGGGCTGAAACTAACAAAATGAAGTTCAACAGGGACAAATGCAAGATACTTCACTTTGGCAGAAAAAATGGAATGCAAAGATACAGAATGGGGACGCCTGGCTTGACAGCAGTGTGTGCAAAAAAGACCTTGGAGTTGTCGTGGACAACAAGTTAAACATGAGCCAACAATGTGATGCGGCAGCTAAAAAAGCCAACGGGATTCTGGCCTGGATCAATAGGGGAATAGCATCTAGATCCAGGGAAGTCATGCTCCCCCTCTATTCTGCCTTGGTCAGACCACACCTGGAATACTGTGTCCAATTTTGGGCACCGCAGTTGGAGGTAGATGTTGACAAGCTGGAAAGCGTCCAGAGGAGGGCGACTAAAATGATTAAGGGTCTGGAGAACAAGCCCTATGAGGAGCGGCTTAAAGAGCTGGGCATGTTTAGCCTGCAGAAGAGAAGGCTGAGAGGAGACATGATAGCCATGTACAAATATGTGAGGGGAAGTCATAGGGAGGAGGGAGCAAGCTTGTTTTCTCCTGCCCTGGAGACTAGGACACGGAACAATGGCTTCAAACTACAGGAAAGGAGATTCCACCTGAACATCAGGAAGAACTTCCTCACTGTGAGAGCTCTTCAACAGTGGAACTCTCTCCCCTGGGCCGTGGTAGAGGCTCCTTCTTTGGAGGCTTTTAAACAGAGGCTGGATGGCCATCTGTCGGGGTGTCACGACCCAGGCTGCAGAGCACCAATAACCATACACAGAGGCCAGATTCTATCTAATATCTTTATTAAGGAAATATATAAAGTTAATAAAAACAAGTATAGGAAATAGTCCAGAAGTAGACCTTTCAGGAAAGGTCAAAATTAGTCCAAAAAAGCAATGTCCAATATGAAATATTAAGGTCCAAAGTTGTAATCCAATAACCGAAACACTCACTTGCCAAGCAAGTGAGGGGAGATGACAAGGTCCTTTAGTCCATGAACTTGAGCAAGGCTAGGAAATAACTTGATTCTTGGCACACAAAGCTTGATTCAAGGCAACAAGGAAACGAGGAGCAAGAACAAGATCCGTGGTAATTACTTGGCGGGGTCCGGGAAACAAGGCAAGATCCGGGGAGAAAACAAGGCTGAGAACGAAGGCTTGGAACAGGAACAAAGGCTTGAAAGCAGGAGTAGCTGTCCACACACGCTGCTCCGGTAGCTGACGAATTGACTCCGCAAGATTCCTTCGGGAGCAAGGAACCTAAATAGGCCTCGTTTTCCCACCAGAGAACACTTCTCTGGGGAATCAGAAACGAAAGTCAATCTCTGTGTCCAGATGTATGACTCCCTAAAATTTCTCATGGCAGCAGGCTTAATCATCTGAATGCTTTGCTGCAATTCTCAAACTCCTGCGATTAGCTTGTTGCACTCCTTTTTGCTGGAGATAATAATTACGGCGCGAAAAAGGGGGAGAACTCGACTCAGGGCTTGTTTGGCAGATTTCTGGAAGACAAGCCTCCTGCAGGTGCAAAGGCTCAATTTCTGGCTGGGATAGTTCCTTTTCTGGCTGAAATGGTGGAAAACCCAAGTTTTCCTCTTCATCATTCACAACAGCACTAGGAACGGGACTACATGGCCCATGAGTCATCACACTATCCCCCTCCTCAAGCCCCCTCTCAAAATAGGGCTCTCTCCCCGAGGCGCGAGGCCGCGGCTTGGCGGGATAGGTCAGATGGAAGCGGCGGGTTAAATCGGGGGCATGGACTGTGGAAGCGTCTTCCCAAGAACGTTCCTCGGGGCCAAAACCCACCCAGTCAATGAGATATTGTAGACGGCGGCGGTGAAAGCGAGAATCCAAAATGTCCTGAACCTCGAATTCCTCCTCCCCATCCACCAAAACAGGAGTGGGGGCCGGCCGGTCTGCATCAGGGCGCACACCTTCCGCCGGAAGGAGCAGAGAGCGATGAAACACTGGATGAATGCGCATAGAGCGCGGAAGTTGGAGTTTGAAAGTCACGGGGTTAAGTTGCGCCACCACTGGGTAGGGCCCAATGAAACGGGCATCTAATTTCCGGCAAGGGCGATGGGAGGGCAAAAAGCGAGTGGACAGAAGAACCCGGTCTCCTACCTTGATTTCGGGGCCCGGCTGGCGATGTTTGTCAGCGTGGCGTTTATAGTCCTCCTTGGCTTGGTCCAGTTGCTGGAGCAAAAGTTGTTGCACCGCTGTGAGTTCCTGCAGCCAGTCCTCTGCTGCGGGAACTTCTGAGGTTTCAATGACAGGAGGAAAGAAACGTGGATGGAAGCCGTAGTTTGCAAAGAACGGGGTTTCTTTAGTTGAAGCCTGGACCCCATTGTTGTAGGCAAACTCTGACAGCGGTAACAGGGAAACCCAATTGTCCTGCTGGTAGTTCACATAACAGCGAAGGTATTGTTCCAAAGTGGCATTGGTGCGCTCAGTTTGCCCATCTGTTTGGGGATGGTGAGCCGAAGATAAACGAGAGTCTATGCCCAATAGTTTTTGTAGTGCTTTCCAGAAACGAGAGGTGAATTGGGACCCACGGTCTGTGACCAAACTCTTGGGCAATCCATGTAATCTGAAAACATGTTGAAGGAATAGATCTGCAGTCTCTTTGGCCGTGGGAAGGCCATCACAGGGAATGAAATGGGCTAACTTGGTAAAAAGGTCCACCACCACTAGGATCGTGGTGAATCCACAGGAAGGTGGTAGATCAGTGATAAAATCCGCAGAGATTATTTCCCATGGGTGGGATGGGGTAGGGAGGGGATGTAGAAGCCCTGAGGGTCTTTCCCTTCTTGTCTTGGAGCGCTGGCATACTGGGCAGGTGTTGACATATTTCTCCACATCCTTGCGGATCTTGGGCCACCAGAAGTCTCTTAGGATCAAATGCATGGTTTTGAATAGTCCGAAATGCCCTGCTGGCTTGCAGTCATGACACAGACGAAGTGCTTTTTCCCTGCCCGGTCCTGGGGGGATGTAAACATGATTTCTATAGCAAAGTAGCCCATCCTTGAGCAAAAAGGGAAAACGTAGCCCTTGGCGAAGTTGGTCTTGTGCCCAAGCATCTGCTTGCTGACTAGCCCTGATTTCCTGAGCACAAAGGGGCCCTGGAGTAGAGGGAGTTGATTCAATGGGAGTGGATTTGGTGTTTCCCACTGTGAGCGTGGCAAAGTTCTCGGGTTGTAGCAGCTGGGACTCAAAGGTCTCCTTGCGCCCTGCAGCGTATTCCGGTTTCCGTGACAGGGCATCTGCTTGCTTGGTCTGGGCTGGGGTTACATAATGAATTTGGAAGTTAAAACGTTCAAAGAATAAAGCCCAGCGTTGTTGCCTCTGATTTAGCTTGCGGGCAGTTCTTAGATGCTCTAGATTCCGGTGATCAGTATGTACTTCAATGGGAAATTTGGCCCCTTCTAACCAATGTCTCCAAGTTTCAAAGGCTGCCTTTATGGCCAAAAGTTCCTTTTCCCAAATAGTGTAATTTCTCTCTGGTGCGGTCAATTGACGGGAATAAAAGGCACAAGGATGGAGATGATCTCCCACTGGTTGTAGGAGTACAGCCCCAATCGCCACATCGGAGGCGTCCGCCTGCACGACGAAAGGGGTTTCAGGGTCTGGATGCTGAAGGATTGGCTGGGACGTGAATAATTTCTTTAGTTGCTGGAACCCTTTCTCTGCTTGATCTGTCCAGCGGAAAGGCTGTTTCCCACGGATGCAGCTGGTGATTGGGTCAGACCAGCGGGCAAAGTCTGGAATGAACTTGCGGTAGTAGTTCGCGAACCCCAAGAATCGTTGCACCTCTTTCTTGTTGGTTGGCGCCCGCCATTCCAATACTGCTGTGACCTTTGCCGGGTCCATGGTGAGCCCTAGTGGCGAGACACGATATCCCAGGAAATCTACCTCTTGCAGATCAAAAGCGCATTTTTCCAACTTGGCATAAAGTCCGTGGTCCCGCAATCGTTGTAACACCATTCTGACGTGATTCTCATGTTCTGATTGTGATCTAGAAAACACCAAAAATCGTCCAGGTAGATAATCAGGAACCGATCTAGATAATCCTGAAAGATATCGTTGACAAAATGCTGGAACGTTGCGGGAGCTCCACATAAACCGAAATTCATAACCAGGGTTTCGAATAAACCGAATTTTGTCTGGAAGGCAGTCTTCCACTCGTCCCCTTCCCTGATGCGAACTAGATTATAAGCTCATCGAAGATCCAGTTTGGTGTAAACTTTAGCCCCTCGAAGCCGGTCTAAGAGGTCTGAGATCAAAGGCAGGGGATACCGGTTTCGTTTAGTGATATTGTTCAATGCTCTATAGTCCACCACCAAGCGTAGGTCCCCTGACTTCTTTTTCACAAACATCACTGGGGAAGCGGCTGGGGATTGAGAGGGTCTGATAAACCCCTTGCGGAGGTTTGTCTCTAAGAACTCCCTGAGAGCTTCTTGCTCTGGTTCAGTCAGGGAGTAGAGGTGTCCTCGCGGAATCGGGGCCCCCTCCACCAAGTCAATGGCACAGTCATAAGGTCTATGTGGGGGTAGTCTCTCGGCTTCTTTTTCATTGAATACATCCCAATATTCTGAGTACTTCTTGGGCAAGGTGATGATGGGTTCAGCGTCTGTGGCATGGCATACCTTGGCTACAAGGCAATGGTTTTGGCAATATTTTGAAGCAAACTGCAGTTCTCTGTTGGACCAGGAGATGCTTGGGTCGTGGAGTGTCAGCCATGGAATTCCCAAAATCACAGGGAAGTGGGGAACCTCGGTAACAAAGAAGGAAATCTCTTCCATGTGTTCCCTTATCCACATTCTGGTGGGTTCCGACCACTGGCTTACTGGACCTGTCTTGAGGGGGCGGCCATCGATGGCTTGCACCACACGGGCGTTCTTGAAGTCGTGATATTGTAATCCCAGAGAGTCGGCATACTCTCTGTCAATGAAGTTGTTTGTGGCTCCTGAGTCTATCATGGCATGGACCATGACGGGTCCTTTTTTTACTGACCACAAGGTGACCACTAGAAAAAATAGGACCCCGGTTGGCGGCTCTTGAGTGGGTTTTTTGACCGGGTTGGCGAGCCTCTCTACGCCCGGTCGCTGGCTTCCCCCGCCGGCTGTGCGCCAGCCGCCTCAGACGTCTTCGTCTCCGTGGAGGACGCCGCCGCCAGACGAGCGGCGGGCTTCCCTTTGGCTGGACACTCTCTGGCAAAGTGGCCCCCGTTTCCGCAGTACCAGCAGAGATTTAGGCGTTGGCGACGGGCCTTCTCGGCGGCATCTAATCTGGGACGCACATTGCCCAACTGCATCGGCACCTCCTCGCTTCCTCTGGGGTATGGGGCTGGTGGCGGGGGTCTCCACACTGGGCGCGGCTGGACGCCGGTGGGAGCGGGAGGTCTCGCTCCGGTCCTACCGCTCTGGCCTCGGATCCATTGTCTTCTGTTGGCAATCATGACTTCAGCTCGTAAACATTGATCAATGAGTGCTTCAAGAGAGTGTGGAGGATCCACCTTGGAGATTTCCTCCAGCATCTCGATGTTGAGACCCTCCCGAAATTGTCCTCTGAGGGCTATATCGTTCCATCCGGTGTTATGGGCCAACACTCGGAACTCGGCTATGTACTGGGACATGGGTCTGTCCCCTTGGGAGAGGCTCCGGAGTTTGTGGCCGGCTGCCTCCAAATTGTCCTCAATCCCCCAAGTCGCCTTAATGTGATCCAAGAATTGTTGCGCTGATCTTAGATGTGGGGAGTCTTGGTCGAACAGTGCCGTCGCCCAGTTGGCCGCTGGCCCGTCTAGGAGACTGTAGATCCACGCCACCTTGATGTCTTCTTGGGGAAACTCGGCATTACGGGCCTCTAGATAAGCCTGGCATTGGCGACGGAAAACATGAACCTTAGAAGCTTCTCCAGTAAACTTGGTTGGCAGCGCCAGGGCCGGGAGACGGATTCCGCGTTCCTTCAATCCCCTTATTTCTCCCTCCTGCGCATTGAGCTTATCACGGATGCGGTCCACTTCATCCTTGTCGATGGTGTAACTGAGTGGTTGGGCCCCCGGTCCGGCTCCGGTAGACATTCTGGCCTAGGTTAATTGGTGCTTAGGGTGGCGGAGACAAACTGTCACGACCCAGGCTGCAGAGCACCAATAACCATACACAGAGGCCAGATTCTATCTAATATCTTTATTAAGGAAATATATAAAGTTAATAAAAACAAGTATAGGAAATAGTCCAGAAGTAGACCTTTCAGGAAAGGTCAAAATTAGTCCAAAAAAGCAATGTCCAATATGAAATATTAAGGTCCAAAGTTGTAATCCAATAACCGAAACACTCACTTGCCAAGCAAGTGAGGGGAGATGACAAGGTCCTTTAGTCCATGAACTTGAGCAAGGCTAGGAAATAACTTGATTCTTGGCACACAAAGCTTGATTCAAGGCAACAAGGAAACGAGGAGCACCAATAACCATACACAGAGGCCAGATTCTATCTAATATCTTTATTAAGGAAATATATAAAGTTAATAAAAACAAGTATAGGAAATAGTCCAGAAGTAGACCTTTCAGGAAAGGTCAAAATTAGTCCAAAAAAGCAATGTCCAATATGAAATATTAAGGTCCAAAGTTGTAATCCAATAACCGAAACACTCACTTGCCAAGCAAGTGAGGGGAGATGACAAGGTCCTTTAGTCCATGAACTTGAGCAAGGCTAGGAAATAACTTGATTCTTGGCACACAAAGCTTGATTCAAGGCAACAAGGAAACGAGGAGCAAGAACAAGATCCGTGGTAATTACTTGGCGGGGTCCGGGAAACAAGGCAAGATCCGGGGAGAAAACAAGGCTGAGAACGAAGGCTTGGAACAGGAACAAAGGCTTGAAAGCAGGAGTAGCTGTCCACACACGCTGCTCCGGTAGCTGACGAATTGACTCCGCAAGATTCCTTCGGGAGCAAGGAACCTAAATAGGCCTCGTTTTCCCACCAGAGAACACTTCTCTGGGGAATCAGAAACGAAAGTCAATCTCTGTGTCCAGATGTATGACTCCCTAAAATTTCTCATGGCAGCAGGCTTAATCATCTGAATGCTTTGCTGCAATTCTCAAACTCCTGCGATTAGCTTGTTGCACTCCTTTTTGCTGGAGATAATAATTACGGCGCGAAAAAGGGGGAGAACTCGACTCAGGGCTTGTTTGGCAGATTTCTGGAAGACAAGCCTCCTGCAGGTGCAAAGGCTCAATTTCTGGCTGGGATAGTTCCTTTTCTGGCTGAAATGGTGGAAAACCCAAGTTTTCCTCTTCATCATTCACAACAGCACTAGGAACGGGACTACATGGCCCATGAGTCATCACACGGGGGTGCTTTGAATGCGATTTCCTGCTTCTTAGCAGGGGGTTGGACTGGATGGCCCATGAGGTCTCTTCCAACTCTACTATTCTATGATTCTATGATTCTTTGTTGTTGCCTTCAACCAGCATAGCTAAGGTATGAGTTAACGGCTGTTGTTCACTGGTTACTCAGATCATCCCTGCCCATTGGCTCTGTTGGCTAGATCTGTTGGAATTTTGATCCAACGTCAACTTATGGGCTACATGATCCTCATCCCTGTTAAAGCAAGAGAGAATATTGTATCATGGGATAAAGCAAAGCCTGTCTGGAATGAAGACTCCAAAACACCTGTACAAATATTATGCATTTATTATTTATTTAAATATTTATATCTTGCTCTATATTTGAGGACCTCAGGATGGAGGCCAGTAAAATCAATTTAGAATAATAAACATCTATAACAATAATTTTAAAAGTGTAAAGATATATTAAATCATTTGTCACTTAAAGCCAGACAGTTTTAAAGAAGTTAAAAAATTAAAATAATGCTAACCATAGCACATGTGCAAACTGGACAAAATCTATTAGTCTCTGAAGGCATTACTAAAAGGGCACTTTTCAACTTGGAAGGAGATCAGCAGTGGCACCAATGTGGCCTCTGAGGGGAAGATATTCAACCCAGAGAAAATATTCACAACAGAAAAGGCCCCACCAGTGCGACCAGAGTGCCATTAGAAAGAGCGACCCACAAAAATGGCAGGTTCTAAGTGGTATGGAATGATATTTAGTAGGCTGGAGCAAATTTTTCGTTAGTTCGTTAAATTCGTTTAAATTCGTTTCGTAATTACTTTTGAATTGATATTGAAACATCTGCTCACTGCCTTACAAATATTACGAATTTGAATAATAAAAGTACCTTTTTTTCGTTTGTTTCTGATGTCTTCGGATCCCCCCCCCCCCCCCCCGGGGACCACACCGGCTCAGTAGAAGCCTTCCACGAAGCAGGGAGGGAGCGAAGAGAAGAGAGAAGAGCCATGCCTGCCTGCGCTTGGCCTTCTCCTCGCCCTGCCTCGCCCTGGAGCCGCCGTTTGGTTTTGCTTCTTCAGCCAGGCTTAAAGGGGAATACCAAAACAAGGCTTGCCTTCCTAAACGGAATCCTTAGAGCCAGAGGATATCCCTTTAAGAGATATCTCCACTGAGGAGATCTCCCGGAAAGGATTCTGGCACCAGCTCAATTGCAACAGATTCAGTGCCATGTCATGTGAGCTGTAGTTTTACAAAGTCCCTAGCCTTCCCTGCAGAAGAGAGCCAGTACCATGCCAAACTACAACTCCCAGTTTTCTGTCAAATTGTTTTGGATTTCAACTCCTACAATTCCTAACTCCAGACATGGGCAAAGTTTGCCCTTGCCTGGTATAGAAGCATTCTATTCTTCTCCAGACATGCCAACAGTATTAAGTGATAAAATCTTGGGCATTTTTTCCTTTAATGCTAAAAGTTCATAGGTTGTTCAGCAACAGCCTACTGGCTGGGTTGCTATGAGTTTTCCGGGCTCTATGGCCATGTGCCAGAAGCATTCTCTCCTGATGTTTCACCCACATCTGTGGCAGGCATGCTTACAGGTTTTGACGTCTGTGCGAAGCTAGGCAAGTGGGGTTTATATCTGTGGAAGGTCCAGGGTGGGAGAAAGAACTCTTGTCTGTGGGAGGCAAGTGTGAATGTTGCAATTGGTCACCTTGATTAGCATTGAATAGCCTTGCAGCTTCAAAGCCTGGCTGCTTCCTACCTGGGGGAATCCTTTGTTGGGAGGTATTAGCTGGCCCTGATTGTTTCCTGTCTGGAATTCCCATTTTCTGGGTGTTGTTCTTTTACTGTCCTGATTTTAGCTTTTCTGTAGCTAAAAATGCATATAAAATTGATTCTATAGGGAGGATAAATGATTGGATTTCAACTCCTACAGCTTAGCTTTCTCTGCCAATAATGGTACCATACCAAACTAAAGCTCCCAAGATTCTGTAGCAGTGAGCCATCTTGGATATTGTAAGGGATTTATTATTATTATTATTATTATTATTATTATTATTATTATTATTATTATTAGACCTTGCTCCCAGGAAGGTGCCTTCGCTGTGGCTCCCAACTTATCTATCTACCTTTCCACATATTCTCCACATTGTGTGTATGTGTATGTATATTATATATACATGAGCCCCGATGGCGAAGTGTGTTAAAGCACTGAGCTACTGAACTTGCAGACCGAAAGGTCCCAGGTTCAAATCCCGGGAGCAGAGTGAGTGCCCGCTGTTAGCTCCAGCTTCTGCCAACCTAGCAGCTTGAAAACATGCCAATGTGAGTAGATCAATAGGTACCGCTCTGGCGGGAAGGTAATGGCACTCCATGTAGTCATGCCGGCCACATGACCTTGGAGGTGTCTATGGACAACACTGGCTCTTGGGCTTAGAAATGGAGATGAGCACCAACCCCCAGAGTCAGACATGACTGAACTTAACGTCAAGGGATACCTTTACCTTTACCTATACACACACACACACACACACATATGCAGGGACTATATATATATATATATATACACACATACATACACACACACAGTATATATCACACACACACCAATTTAACAAAGTTTCAGCCACAAAAACAAAGTTTCTGAAGTAGAACAATGACTTTCACAGTAAAGACAACCCAATTTAACAGGAAATAAGACTTTCAAACCAGGAACAGATTTCTGCAATTATTAAAAAATGGTTTATTATAAAAGCTATGAAAATTCGCCAAAAATCAGAGGATAAGGGAAACGTTCTAAATTTTGGTGAGCTATCAGTGTTAAATGTGTTCTACCACTGTACCAAGTTTGAAGAAGATCACTCAAAAAATGAGGGCGGGAGAGTCCTGTAAAATCTCCCCTCGTGCTGTTTTTTTTGGCCACTGCGCATGCGCGTCCGCCATTAACGAATTACTTTTGAAACTAACGAATTTTCGTTAATTTCGGATTTTTTGGGGGGCAAAATTCGGAAATGACATCAGAAACGAAACGCTGGCGCCCCCTACTTTTGAAACGAATTTAGAATCAATTTTTTCATGGATCGCTCAAGCCTAATATTTAGGTATTATATGGCAAAGCTGTTTGTGACACCTAGCCTGACCTTTCTCTGCATTAGTTTGCTGTCCTTAGATGTAATGGTTGGGGTGTTTCTACATTACCAGTATCAACTGTCAGTCTAGTCACTTTCTGTATTTGGAATGAGATGGGTGGTAGCCATCTTGTCTTTCACCAAAGATAGAAAAACATCTTGGTCCCCATCAGACTTTAATGAGATGTCATCTTCTACAATACCAAATTGCTCTGCCATTATATCAGGATAGCCACATTTCTGTCATATTTCCATGTTTCTGTCATAGAGATGTTTAACCCAGTCCTGGAGAGTGGGGGACCATTTTGTCCCTGCTGCTAAGAAATTACTGACCAAAATAGTTTGGGTGCCAATTTCCCTAGAGCTCCTGGGCCAAAGCTGGGGTGGGGAAGCAGGGGCAATGAAGACACAACAGGAACACCCAAGAGGCACAAAACTCCACCCTGAATTGTTGTTGTGTGCCTTCAAGTAGTTTCTGACATACGGTGACCCTAAAATGAACTCATCACAGGGCTTTTTGGGGCTGAGAATGTGTGACTTGCCCAGGATCACTCAGTGGGCCTTCATGGCTAAGTGGAGATATAAATCCTGGTCTCCAGCTTTATTTGCCTGAAACAAATGTTTTACTCCAAAGTCCTATTGTTGTTTGTTTTTTATTTCATGTCAAAAGCATTCAGGCATATGTATACAGTAGAGTCTCACTTATCCAACATAAACGGGGCGGCAGAATGTTGGATAAGCGAATATGTTGGATAATAAGGAGAGATTAAGAAAAAGCCTATTAAACATCAAAATAGGTTATGATTTTACAAATTAAGCACCAAAACATCATGTTATACAACAAATTTGACAGAAAAAGTAGTTCATTACACATTAATGCTATGTTGTAATTACTGTATTTACGAATTTAGCACCAAAATATCACAATGCATTGAAAACATTGACTACAAAAATTCGTTGGATAATCCAGAACGTTGGATAAGCGAGTGTTGGATAAGTGAGACTCTACTGTATTTCTGCTTGGACTGTAGTAACACAGGTCATCAATGTGGTCAATTCTACACATTGATTAATTATGTGATAGTATTAATAAATTAAAATCTAAAAATAAAATTTCCATTATACGGAGTTATCAGTAAGAAACAAGTGCTACACAGGTGTATGACGCTTTGTGGTCTTGTCATGTGGTTAATGAGTACTCTTTGGTAAACATGAAAAAGGTAACCCAAGGGTCTTTCTGGTTTGTGTATTGCATCATAACTACAAATAGGCACCTATCAATCTAGAAATTCATTCTTTGTATTGTTTCATTTCTCAACACTATCTTGTATATTAATAATTATCTTTTACAATCAGTTGTTATTTTTTACTGTATCAGGGAATGAGTCAGTAGAGCTAATCAAAGAAAAGCACAAAACAAAACACAAAGGAAGAAACAGAGACATTATGTGTTAAATTGCCTTTTTCTTCCCCTGTACTTCACTGTTTTTGGTGTGGGGGTAATGGGATTTGCTTAAACAGACAGTTAAATATTTCTTCATATATTATTTGCTTTTCTGTAATTAACCAACAGTTTCCTGACTGACAAGAGCTAAATGGCAGTGATATTTTGATTTACAATGTGGCTGTTTTAAAATTAAGTACAAGATGTTTCATAAAGATGGGCTCCATTTGAAATCCCTATATTTCTGCAACCACAAACCAGCCACGAATGAAACTCTTACAACTCAAAAGGGTGGGGTAAAGACAACCCCTAGCCTCAGTCATTCACAAGATGGGAATCCCAGAACATAAGGCCTAATGTCCATTTGTATTTTAGAATGTTTTTATGAATGTTGATGTAAGTTAATAATTTTTAATCTGATTTATAGTGTATTGTATAATTTTTATATGTGTGTTTATTGTAAGCCGCCCTGAGTCCCCTCTCGGTTGAGAAGGGTGGGATATAAATGTTGTAATAAATAAATAAATAAATAAATAAATAAATAAATAAATAAGATATTCTCCCTTTCCAGTGTTATTAGACTTCTTTCTGGCTCAAAATGGTTAGTAAAACTTGATAACGTATTAAACTGTGTAACATTAGTTGTAATTGTAACATGTAATTGTAACATGGGCCCATTGTGAAATTGGCTCCATCAATTTAAAACACCATGAATTAAGCATGTAGGACTTCATTCCACGGGTAAATTTACATGTCCTAACACATTTCCATCACAGTTTGGGGATGGAGCCCACCAAATCCTATCAAATGATGTAAAGCTACTTCCAGTGGGGCTCCATCCCCAAATGATGGTGAAAGTGTTGTGGGTCAGAGCAGTGAGAACAAGGGAAGTTTCCCATGTTCTAGTTGTCGGCAATGGGGTGAGTGTGGGGGGAAGCCAAGCTGTGACACTTTCCCGGGTGTGATGGAGAGGTCAACAATGAGGATTTGCCATGCTGCCTGGTGAATTCCTTGTGCTGTCACCTGCGTTGGGTGACTTCAAGTGATGAGGTCCGTAGTCATCAGTACTGCAAGAAGTAAAAAACAGAAGTTAACAACGACACCAACAACAACTTTATTCTTGTATCCTGCCACCATCTCCCTGAAGGGACTCGAGGCAGCTTAAACACAGCACCAAGTGCCAAAAACAGAACATAAAATAAAACAAAATTTAAAAATACAGAATTTTAGCTCTTTTCTCCTCAGACATGGTGTTTGCTGATTGCCATCAAGTTGACACTGACTTTTGACAACCTTATAAATGAGAGACCAAGAAATCACCCTGCTCAGATCTTGCAAATTCAGGCCATGACTTCCTTGATGGAGTCTAACCACCTTGTAGTACAGTCCTCCTCTTCCCCTACTGGCTTCTACCCTGCCATGGATCATTGTCTTTTCTAGTGAGTCATGTCATCTCATGATATGCCTTGTCTTGGCTTAGTCATCTTGGCTTCTAGGGAGAGTTCAGGCTTGATTTGATCTTGTTGTTGTTGTTGGGTACTTTCAAGTTGTTTCCAGTCTAGTAGCCATTTATTTGTCTTTTTGACAGCCCATGGTATTTGCAGAAATCTCCACTAGGACCCCATTTCTGATTAATTTATTATCTTTCTATCAGCTTTCTTCACTGTCCAGTTTTCACAAACATAAATAGAAATTAGAAATGCAATAGGATGGACAATTCTAATTTTGGTATTCAATTATGTATCTTTCGTAACTGTCCTTCCCAGTTTTCTTTTGTTTTCTTGACTGTAGTCTCCATGACCGAGTCAATTTTTTTATTATCTCAATGTCTTAAATTTCTATTTTAAAATTATGTAAAACAACTGTAGTAATTATTTTTGTGTTACTATTGTGTTAGTAGTAATTATTATGTTCAGCTATAACCCTGCCTTTGCATTTTCTTTTGGCATTCGTTTTATTTTATTTTTTCTATTTTCTGTTAGTAGTATTAAAAGCCAGCATGGTATAATGGTTAGAGCTTTGTATTATGACTCTGGAGACCAGGGATTGGATTCCTAGTCAGCCATGGAAACTCTTTATGTGACTATGAGCAAGTCACACTCTCCCAGTCTCAGAAAAAGGCCATGACAAATACCTTCTGATGGAATCTTGTCAAGAAGGTCCTATGGTAGGTTTTCTTTAGGGTTGCCATAAGTCAGAAACTACTTACATTGTTGATTCTCCTTCCACTGATTTTCATGTCTTCTTGCTCTGAGTCTAATCCAGCTTTATGTATGAGATCTCCAATGCACAAGTTAAACAGATAGGGTGATAAAATGCAACCTGAGCCCCTTGCCAGTTGAAAACCAATTTCTCCATATTCTGACTTGATGGTGGCCTCTTGTCTTGAGTTATGCATCAGGATAATCAAATGCTGTGGCAAACCCATTTCTTGAACAGCAATCCATTGCCATCATTTCAGGAAACTCTGTCTTCCTGATTAACAAATTAACATTCGGAAGAAACTCCTGTTACCAGAGTTTACTGTAAATCCTACATGGAAGTAAGAAGTAAGATTTTACCTGAACCTCTGACTAGCCACCTGTCAATTCCAGTATTTCTTTAATGCAGAAATGGAGAAACATTCCAGAAATATTTTTGTGGTTCCCAAAAGCCTATTTTAATGGTTTTTTAAACTTCCAAATGCCTGTAGAGACTTTATATGCAAGTTTGCTAGGTTTTGACTCCCAGAGGTCATTTTAGGGGTGGGAGATGTCTTCTCTCTAACATGACATGACTTGAAATTTCCTGCAGATGTGGGGGAGCTTCTCAAGGTCCAAAAATGCAGCTCTCTTAGGTCCCTTGGCAGGAACCCCGAAAGTTTCTCATCTCTGCTTTAAGGTTTTGTGCCAGCTGAGTTGCACTGTGAATATCTGCAGACTCCTTGATTACAGTTTATGCCTTTAAAGCCATTGAAGTTAAAAGCTATGAAATTCTAGTTGGATATAAAAGCAAATGTTGTTTTCTGTTTCAGGGAAGAGCTTCACTTTGACCATCACAGTCTTCACCAATCCTCCACAAGTCGCCACCTATCACAGAGCCATAAAGATAACTGTGGATGGACCCCGCGAGCCACGACGTAAGTTTTCATTCCTCCTGTAGTTTTCTTCAGGTGTTCAATACTCATATAATTGATGGTGGGGCGAGGGAATAACCCCAGCGGTCATTCCCGATCTCCATTACATCCTGATTGTCAGCTTCATCACTTCTTATACATTGGGAAGGGATCTTTTCCAGTGTGGACTAAGGTATGTAGTATGAAGCATTGGAAGATGATGGGGTGTAATAGCTTAAGGGACTTATATGAATGGAAAAATATGATTTCACTGCAGATATAATACAGCCCGCATACCTATGGCTCTGGCACCCATCCGCACCCAACAAAATATATCCTCTTTGGGAATTTTCTAGGTCCTTCAAGAAATTCTATGCTTGCTTCCTCAGATGTTAGCAGAGAGTTGCCCTGGAGAATCTTGCATGCTCCTAGAGAGGATATCTTTCTCAGAATATTTTAGATCTCTCCGAGTGACCTCTGGTGAAAGTCATTCATTTCAGTAGGATTCACTATTATCCATGGTTTCCTGTTTCTGTTGTAAATATAGTAATAATTGACAGATAGCCGAGCAACCAGAAAATGTGATTGTATTCCCACTTGTCTTGTGGTAGGTTCTCTTCAATTCTTTGTGGCTTATTTCAGAGTCGACATATATTAGGATTAAATGGCTAATCTACATAGAGGTTTGGCCAAACTTTTTGATTTCTAGGTATATCTGCAGCAGGGCCGGTTGATTCTACGAGGCCGCTGACGCGGCCGCCTCGGGCGCTGGCCGCTAGGGGCGCTGTCGAGGCGTCGACAGCGGCCCGTAGCGCCACCGACGCCTCCGGTGTTGGCGCGGGGCTTCAATCCCCGCGCCCACGCCAAACCGCTACAAGCAGATAGGCCATTTTGCCCTTAGTCTACAAACTAAGGGCAAAATGGCCTATCTGTGCTGTGCGCATGCGCACAGCCAGATAAGCCATTTTGCCCTTAGTTTGTTGACTAAGGGCAAAATGGCCTATCTGTGCTGTGCGCACGCGCACAGCACAGCTAGGCCATTTGGCCCTTACTTCCTGGTCGCGGCCGCCGATCGCCCGGGCGCATGCGCACAGCCAGATAAGCCATTTTGCCCTTAGTTTGTTGACTAAGGGCAAAATGGCCTATCTGTGCTGTGCGCACGCGCACAGCACAGCTAGGCCATTTGGCCCTTACTTCCTGGTTGCGGCCGCCGATCGCCCGGGCGATCGGCGGCCGCGACCAGGAAGTAAGGGCCAAATGGGCTATCTGTGCTGTGCCCGTGCGCACAGCACAGATAGGCCATTTTGCCCTTAGTCAACAAACTAAGGGCAAAATGGCTTATCTGGCTGTGCGCATGCGCCCGGGCGATCGGCGGCCGCGACCAGGAAGTAAGGGCCAAATGGCCTAGCTGTGCTGTGCGCGTGCGCACAGCACAGATAGGCCATTTTGCCCTTAGTCAACAAACTAAGGGCAAAACGATCGCCCGGCGGCCGCGACCAGGAAGTAAGGGCCAAATGGCCTATCTGTGCTGTGCGCACGGGCACAGCACAGATAGGCCATTTTGCCCTTAGTTGTCAACAAAGTTGTCGACAAACTAAGGGCAAAATGGCCTATCTGGCTGTGCGCATGCGCACTGCCAGATAGTCCATTTTGCCCTTAGTTTGTAGACTAAGGGCAAAATGGCCTATCTGTGCTGTGCGCATGCGCACAGCCAGATAGGCCTTTTTGCCCTTAGTTTGTAGACTAAGGGCCAAATGGCCTATCTGTGCTGTGCGCATACGCACAGCACAGATAGGCCATTTGGGCCTTACTTCCTGGTCGCGGCCGCCGATCGCCCGGGCGATCGGCAGCCAAGACCAGGAAGTAAGGGCAAAAAGGCGTATCTGGCTGTGCGCATGCGCACAGCACAGATAGGCCATTTTGCCCTTACTTCCTGGTCGTGGCCAGGGCACGCTGGACGGGGGGCGGGGCCAACTCTGGCCCCGCCCCCAGCACTATTCGCTCTGGCCCCGCCTCCCACGCAGCGTGGGAGGCGGGGCCAGGGCATGCTGGGCGGGGCCAGGGCGTGGGAGGCGGGGCCGGTGGCGGGGGCGCTTTTTAGCACCCCCGCTTAACATTTAAAAATATCTCCGGCCGGCCCTGATCTGCAGGTATGGAGAAAGCAATTTGCTAAGAATATGTAAAATTTAAACCAGACTTGCACTTTGAGATGGAAACAGGTGGGTGTGGAACTTCCTAGCACTCTGTTTTACATGGATACAGTCTATTGATTAAGGAAAGCTATATCCGAAATGTCTCTCACTAGAAATGACCAGTATAACATATGCAAAAGTTGACAAAGGATGTGGGATAAAAGGACACCATGCATATTATCCACCATTTCCTGCTCATGTTGGCTTTCAGCTATTGATAGTAATTTTAATTTTAGAAACAAAATAGTCCTGTTCAGACCTTTTAGTTTTTCGTTTCAAAGCTGGCACCGAGAATAGAAGTGAAGGGGGGGGGGGGGAGGTGTCAGAAAGAAGACTGCCAGTTGCTTTTATATGCAGCTTCTTGTATCTAATGTGAGTTTCCAACTAAAGAAAACAGTAATTGTTGAAGGCAGCGCTTCAAACAGACAGATGGAATGTATTCCACTGGGGCGCAGATTTTCACAGTCATGCCTGCCAATTTTTTTCATTCTTAACAATTAAGAATAAGTAAATAATAAATGGTATCTCCAGGAATAAATCCAGAAGAGTCTCACATGCTCAGTGTTTAGACAAGGAGGGAACCCCGCCCCCTTAAACCACCAAAAACTTAAGCAATATATTCCCTTATTATTACCCGAGGCAACAGTTAACCTCAGTGTACCGTCGAGTGTTTGTATTTGCACTGAAATAGCCTCTAGCAAACTGAGGTTTGTGGTTTTCCTCTCTTACCCCTCTCTCACTTTTAGAAGAAGCTTCAATATAAAACAAGTCAAAATGTGGATAGTAAGGAAGCAAGAAAAACCACAAAAGGGAGAGTTTTGTAAAATAGGATTATGGGGTTGACATCAGTTTTGCAGATACAAATTTTCATATAAACTCTTAGACTCACTGACCCTCATGGACTAGTATGACCAATTTGAAAATAGCTAAAGACTTGAAGATGTATAATTTCTGCTAGACTGTTGCTTTGAAAAGAGCCAAAACAACTTCATTTGCCTACCTTTAAGAATTGGTCAAAATCTCTTATGTTATAAAGCCCCTTCTTTACACAGAAGGGTGCATACTCTTGCTGCATTGCAACCTGCAATCTGGATTATGTCTTCAAAATGAAAATAATATTTTCTAAGCAGAAAAGCACATTATCAAGTTGCTAGCAAATGCAATTTTTGATGCACCCTTCTAACTTTTTAAAAACATGTGCTGTTTGTGGGGCCAAAATGCCATGGGAATTGTTGTCACAACATTGCTTAGAATGAGCCACCAAGCTGCAGTTAATATTTCCCCCTTTTAAAATACTTTTTTGTCCATCCTCTTTTCCCTGCTGGATCACCCATATGTGCCTTATGGTGATACCTCCTTTTTTGGTGACCTCAACCAATTCTTTCTGCAGCAAATCCTTTCTGTAAAAATTAGAAAAAGAGAGAATTACTTGAGAGAGGGTAGGTGAACTGTTGTTTCACAGAGTTAAGGACAGTGTGGATTTGTCATTTCCATTAGGTAGAGTGAAACAGCCACCTCAAGCAATAGATTCAGAGTGCCATAAAGGTTAGCATCTTTTCAGTTATTTAATCTATTAATGTTGTATTTTAACTAGTAGTGATGAAGAGAGTTGCTGGTGGGATTGTCAACCTCCTGTGCCAAATAAAGTTTGCCCTGCTTGAGTATTATGCACTGTTTGGGTATTTTTTGTTGTTGTTGTTGTTGTTGTTGTTGTTGTTGTTGTTATTATTATTATTATTATTATTATTATTATTATTATTATTATTATTATTATTATTATGTAGTTTATATACTGCCTTTCTCACTCCTGGGGGGACTCAAGGTGATTTACAACACATTAATGGCAAGAATTCAATGAGATATGATAAAAAATAATAATAACTAAACATTGACATCTAGCTGTAAATTAAAATAATTAAAACCAATAAACATAGGCATATACAACATTTAAACACTAAGACAAAGCATTAAAATCACATGATCCAGAATTAGTTGTATTAATTTAGGTATTAGCAGTATTCCATTTTGGTACTATATTCTCTCTCTCTCTTTCATGCCCTCTTCAGCCTGATTAGCAAATGCCATTTACTGTTTGGCATCAGGCACCAAAATGTCTTGTAATGGCCTGGGAGCTGCATCTGTCTGACTTACTTCATTGGTACCTGTCATAAAGGCTTTTGAATAGAGTCTGAAGGTTCAGAGTAGGAGTTCCTTTTAGAGTCACTCTACTGCTGATTAGCCTTTTCTGTACAATTGTTGGCAAATTTAGGGCAAGAGTTAGGATTTGCATCTTTTTGTGTATGATTTTATTCCATGCCACTCTTATGCACATATGCTTCATACTTGAGCATTCATTATTACTGTATACAGCATCTGAAGAAGTGTATATATATCAATGAAAGCACATGTGAGAAAACAACAACCAGTTAGCCTTAAGTATGCTGTTATATTTCTTTTTTTTCGCTCTCCCTTTTCCTTCCCACTTATACTGCAAGGGATTAGCATTTCTGATGAAGGCATTTCTCTTTTCACCACAGAAAGATTCATTGCAAAAGTGGGTAAATTCAATAAAAACTTCTTCCCTTCTTAAGAAGTTTTTTAATAAAAAAATGAAAGCATAGCATCCTTCTAAGTGTAGAAACTCTTTGAAGCTTTAATTTAAAATAACCCATTTTCTCCTGTACACATTAGTCCTGCAGTTTAGAAAAAGAATATATTCACACTTTTGAAGCTTCTCTGCACTGCAACACAACACAGTAATCTTTTAGCTTTTTCTAAAATGTCACATACATAGAGGTCCCAGTGTTAGAAAAGCTACTAAACCATTTCCTGAGGTTGTTCTGCCCACTTTGAGTGGGTTGCTTTAGCACTAATGAATGGAAAGTTTTTTCTGTGTTCTCAGTGGCTCCCTTGGTGTCAAGCTGTGAGTAAACAGCCTGACTCAAATGCAGAGGGATGAGGACAACGGGAACTAGAGACAAAAGAAATGTTGTGGCAGTAAAAGGAGGTGTAATATGGACTGCTAAAAGAGATGTACTTTCCTCACCCTATAGTCATATTTTCCTCTCCAGGTTTATATGAGTTCTTTCTGTTTGGGCCTCTTGTGTGTAGATACTTAAGACAAACTGGTGCTTTTCTAGTATCAAGAAACAAGGTTCCAAAAAGAGGTTTATCTTCTTGGCACTCCAAATGTACTACTTGAAGTGGATGTTTCACTCTACCTAATGGAAGGGCCAATATCATGTTTCCAATATATAGGTACAGTCAAAACCTTAACTTTGATAACTGCTAAAATAGTTATTGGTGGTTTTCTATGAAAGTATGCAGGATTCTCACAAAACTTCGTGTGTTGTTGGTTTATCATTCTAGGTGCAAGAAGAGGCTAGTGGTTCTCAACCTGGGGTTCCCTGATGGTTTTGGCCTTCAACTCCCAGAAATCCTAACAGCTAGTAAACTGGGGGGATTTCTGGAAGTTGTAGGCCAGAAACATTGGGTGACCCCAGGTTGAGAACCACTGGGCTAGATGGATGGGGCAAGGTTTTTGCTCAATGTTTCCCTATATTAATAATTCCCCTCTTGCTGCCTCTGGGGACCTTATCACAAAGGGAAATAACCAGTCTCTGAAACCCGTTACACATGAGACCCTATGGGTATGATCTACAACTCGTACAGACTCGTATGCAAAGGGCATGCCACCAGTAGCTTTTGAAAAACAGATTGGAAAGTATCTTCACCTGTCTTTTTTCTTTCTGGGCTTTTGCTGTGAGATCAGGGGTGGGGGAGAGAAGCTGAATAAAAAGATGGGGGTCGAATGAGAGAGGGTCACTTGTTGGTGGGAAGCTGATGACAGTAGATGGCGGGGAGTGGATGAGAGGAGATTGCTTGGTTACGGGAAGCTGGATGTGAGGAAACCTGAATTTTGCTGTGTTAGTGCTATGGTCTAGGTTTGAATTTGGCTCAGAAGCTGTGAAGTTTCACCACAGTGCCCCCCCCCCCAAAAAAGGGGGAAGACAGTGACATAGGTGCACATCCTACAAATTGGGAGGAGTCGCCCATCTGCTATGTAATGAGTCAAAGCACATTATTTTATTTGCTATGGGAAGGAGTGTGATCTGATTCATTCATATCCAGTATGTTTCCAGTCCTCAAAAGCCACAGGTTGCCTACAGGAAAGCAATTTCCTGCTTTTGGTGTGATAAAGTCCCCTGATAGTTCTAAATGTCTATATGTTTTAGGGAAGTTCTATACACTAATTTAACACTTCCATACTTCGGCAAAAATCCAGTAGGTTACATCTGACAGAATCCAACAGAAAAAAAAGTGCTGGTGGATCTGATGTGTTCTTGCCTACCTGCGAAATCTATCTTGTAGGATTAAGGGACTCATCACAATAGTTCTGGTAGATGATTGTAGGGATGCAATACTCCCTACAGAAGCTACCTATTTAAGATTGGATTTAGCCCAATATGATTTTGTAAACAAAAGATTATTTGTCCATACACTAACATCTGTGGATCAGGAAATACTCTAAAAGCCTAGGACTGCAAGTACACTAGGATAACAGCAGGACTTATCACATGGTGCTGTTTCTCTTCTGTTGTTTTCCTGGTAGGAGACTGGTGGAAGATGTTTTTACACATCTGTATTTTTAAAATAAATATTTTCCAGTTTGTCTCCCAGTGGAAGAGTGGCAGGGCTAGGAGCAATGCCAAGTGATAAGTCCTATCCAAAAACACTGTTGCCCTGCTGAAATTGTGATTTGCCTCCCTTACGTGATAAGATAGTTACAAATAATCTAGCTTTCATTCCTACCACACACAAACATTGCTTTCTTTTTAAGACTTGTTTCTAGCCATTGTTGAACTGGAGCTATATTTAAGGATTGAACTCTGTATCTTTGCCTCCTTAACTCATTTCAATCTGGCTTCAGGCCAGGTCATGGAACAGAAACAGCTTTGGTCACCTTGGTGGATGATCTATGTGGAGATAAGGGAGTGCGACCTATTTAGTTCTCCTGGACCTCTCAGCAGCTTTCAATACCATCGACCATAGTATCCTTCTGGAGTGATTAATGGGTAGTGGGCTGAGAGGCACTGTTTTGCAGTGGTTCCAGTCCTTTCTCACAGATTGCAGCCAGAAGGTGGTATTGAGGGAGTCCTGCTTGACCCCATGGCAATTAGACTGTGGGGTCCACAGGGCTTATCAATTTCCCCAATGTTATTTAACATCTACATGAAACCGCTGGGAGAGATCATTCGGAGTTTTGGAGTTTAGTGCCATCTGTATGCAAATAATGTCCAACTTTATTACTCCTTTCCATCTGATGCCAAGGAAGCAGTTCTGCACCTGAACTGTTGCCTGAGGGCGGTAATTCAGACAAAACAGAAATACTGCAGGTTTCATGCAGGATCAGTCCAAAAATAGGGCTAAAACTTGAGCTGGACAGGATTACACTCCCCATGAAATCTCACGTTCTCAGTTTGGGGGTGATCCTGGACTCCACCATAAATCTGGAAGCCCAGGTGGTGGCGGTGATCAGGGCTGCCTTTGCACAATTAAAACTTGTGCGCCAGCTGCACCCATTTCAGGAGAAATCCAACCTGGTCACAGTAGTACATGCACTGGTTACATCCTGATTGACTACTGCAATGCACTCTATGTGGGACTGCCCTTAAAAAGTGTCCAGAAACTTCAGTTGGTTCAGCACACATCACAGGCTCAGCCACCCCTGGCTGTCACCATCACCATTTCCCTGCCCATCCATGCAAAAAGGCCAGAAGCAGGACCACAGCAAAGAGTGTCTTGATGCTTCTTTTATGTTTTCCCAGGATGAACTATGCTCTTGCTTTCACCACTCTACTGGGAGAAGGAGGTGGTTCCTTTTTTTCTTTTTGTTAAGAGTTAGAGTACCATACTCATATTGATCCATAGATAAGTTGACCCAGTTTTGGGGGGATGATTTTTTTATTAAAATTGATACACTTATTCATTAGTATATGGAGTAATTCTAACAAGCTTCTAAGGCAAACAGAAATAACAATAGAAAGAGAGGGATGCATTTATCTGCTTTTTTGCAATAAAGCACACTAGTGCCAGCTACATTTTAAAGCATCACATTTGGGAGTTGGCCTTGCCAGTGATTCTTCCTGCACGTGGCATTCTGGTCTGCATTACCTACTAGCTATATCTTTTCAATCCAGCCACCAAAAGTTTTGGTTGACCACACCACTTGAAAGTTAATACTGCTTGACTCATTCTGTGCTGTTCATAAGATGCCAAAGAAAACAGGGGGGAAGAATAACCTGCCTGTGTGCAGTTTGGAAACTTCTCAGGCACCCTGCTTTCAAAACTTTATACAGTAGCTTACTATATCTCTTTTCAGCTACAGAGAAAAAAAGAAGCAAATAGCATAACATGCATAACACTAAGCAGAACCATTCAAAACATATGAGTTTACAATGAATTGGACTAGAGTCTCTTTTGTATGTAACAAAGTATTGGTACAATGGAGAGATTGTCAAGTAAATTAAAGAAGAACATTCTGAGCCACTCCAGTCTCTAAATACAAATATGTTTATTTCAGAAGTAAAAGAAGTCACTGGTTTTATCACCAGAACAGGGTTATTTTGGTTCATGTGGTAAGCGTAAATATTCAAGGAAGGGAAAACTCACTTTTCCTTCCACCAGCCCATTTGTTAAGCAAAGTTTTGATGACTCAGGGCATGCATGAGCAATGAAATAGAGGCCCTTTTCATCAATTGACTGCCTGTTGATTCTACATCATCTTGGTTATTGACTGTTTTTAACTCTCCAAAGACAGTTTGGAAATGAAATAACTTCTATTTCTGGGGAACATTCTACCCACAGATGTATCATAATGACTGACATTAAAGGACATGAGCCAGAGTTTGCATTTTGGACGTTATAGATGTGGAACAACTGATTCTTTAAAACACGGAAAAGAACCTTGTGTGAGGACAACCATGTTGCATCCACATAATTAATTCTGCTTCTAGAAGTCTCTTTCAGGGTGCTGATTATGTGTTTGGATTTGGAAGTGTTTGTACATTCCTGCCAGGAAGTGTGTATGTACAGTATGTGTGTTCATGCATTTTTTCTTTATACATATATTCAAACAGGAATTGCAAGTACAGGCATACCACAACTCACAAAGCCTGTAACAACATGGGACCTTTTAACATAGACGTAGGCACTTCTTTTCTTTCTCCACTCTAACTAGCTGAATGTTATTTAGTAGCATCAGCTTTGGGAGAATAGTGAAGGATGGCTGGCAAAATAGACTTTTGGTTTAAAGCTGTAGCACTGTGTCTGCATTAAAAATATAATAAAGCTTGAGCAAGGAAGAAGTGGGGATTCCACTGTAGTTCTTCTTACTATAGTTGCCAAAAGGAGGCAAAGAGCAGCTGTCTCCAGAATCACTTACTGAGCATGTGTGAACAGCAAAACAGAATGAAAAAGGAGAGCAGAGAAGTTTCTGGGTGCTTCCAGACAGCACCAAAATGTGGGTTTTAAAACTGGGCAAAAAATCCTGGGACCTGACAGCAGGTAAACACAGAGACCTGTCAGTCCCGGGAAATGCTTCCCCGCTATCCTCACATCTTCCTTTGAAGCAGATAAAGATTGGGGGCAGACATTTTTTTAAGAATTTTAAAAAATTCTTTCTGAGATGCGCTGGACCTCATGTGTGCACATGCAACTATCTTACTGTACATACAAGCAGATTTCTGATTCTCTTTTCTCTAAATTCAAGCCCTGTTTATAAAAATCAAAAGAAAGGAATGGTTTCAGAGAGTTCTAATTGCTTTCTAATTGTGCTTCCCTTGAGTCACCTGTATGTCCGTAGCTCAATGTTTTGACAGCCCAATCAGCTAATCATCTGTTTTAGGCTTTTAAAACTCACACGTGCACTGGAGCAATCCACACAGTGGGAAGGAAAGCATATGTTTGTGTATGATTGCAGGGATATACAGTCGTGCAAAGATGCAAAAAAATGTATAAGTATAGCTATCAAATGAAAATGATAGGATAAGTGGAGACTGGTGATAGAAAAAGCCATTTCTGAGTGTATCTTGGAAGAAACGTACCAGTAATTTATAAATAATTCAAAAAGTTCTTACTTACTTTTACAAAGCTTACCTGACCTGTTGATTTCATTTAATATGTGCATGTTGAAACATATTGTCCTTTTTCTGTAGCTTGGGAAACTACCCTTATTTTTTCATGTTATTTCTGCCTCTGAATCTGAATTTTCTGCGAATGTAACATCCATGAACACATCTATGTCATTAACTGGGGTATAATTGTACCTTAGCTGAACTTGCAACAGTACCTCAATTGTAGAATGCCTTCCTGTATCATCTGCCAAAATAACTGGATGTAAAATATTTTCCCTGTGATACAAGTCTTTCTGATTAAAAATCTAGTTGCAAAATTTCTGAGAAGTTTTATATAACTTAACCAGAATTTCTAAAATCAGAAATTGTCCAAATAGGTGCTAAGATAATGACATTTTTGCTTTCTGATGGTTCAATGTACACAAACCTTTTTCATGAACAAAATAATGTAAAATATTTCATGATGTATATAAGGTGTTTATGAAACATAAATTATACTCAGAATTTGCTACCATCACCAAGATATCTCAATATATATGTATATGCAAATAAAGGTATTCCAATATCTTAAAAATCTGAAATCCAAAACACTTCTTACCAAAAATAGTTTGGATAATGGAAACTCATCCTGTACCAACTTAGAGGACAGATAATAAATCATGGGCTCGTAGATGGATAGTCTCTTCATTATAACATCCAGGCTGAGTGGGTGCATGGATAATACTTTTCATGCTTTCTTTTTTATTTTACCACTACACTGGTGACAATATTAGTGACAAAAGGAAAGTGTTATCTATCCATAAACTTTTATCTGTCTAGAGTTTCAAAACTCCCTTCACAGATGTGTGTTTTATAGTGAAAATGGCATGTGAATTGTCAAGTATAATTTGGTGGCAGCAACTGCTAGTATCGATGGTACCAGTTCTTTTTCCCCTTCTCCATCTCTAGCCATCCTTTCTGCATTTATGGGCTATGTCAGCTCAAATCATCCTCACACATTAACATGGATATGCAAGCCATGCATCAATCAGAATAGTGCACACAGACTGGTGAACCCATTGAAACAGGGATAGCAAATCCAATCTTGGTCTTGTGGCTGCTCTTTCTGTAGTTGCAGAGACCATATGGGAAATAGCCAGCTCCCAGACTTTATTTCAAGAGAGCTTTGGCCCTAGGAGAGGTCTTATACAACCCAGAAAAGTTACAGGAGGAACGGATGTAAAAGTGGGCTTGCTGCTCCCCTCGGTAACAAATCTGCCAGCCACCCCTGCACAAAGTGAGCTCTGCAACATGCAAAACAGCTCAAAACTAACATGGTGAAAGCAGGCAACTATCGTGTATTCAGAAATGTAAGAATGGAGTGTAAGTGGTACATGTCCAGTGATCAACTTGAATTTCTTTTATGGCCATATAATCCATTCCCTTATTGTGCTTCTTCTGTTTGGAATTAGCAACACTGTCAGGAAAGAACAGTCCTAAATTTCACATGAATTTCCCCTTGAGATTATTTTGAATTTAATTTCTAACTGTAGCCATATTGGATCAAAAAGGCCTTATTCTGGAGCCTAGATATCAGCCTCTGGTTTGTGAGGTCATGTAACTGAAAATATTCTCCATGCTGAATACATTTTACATATGTACGCAACTTGTATATAAAAGTCTTGAGTTTTTGCATTCAAGTCAAGTGTCTTGTATCCAAGTTCAGATTGATTTGCATTCCTGACAAATGGAAGTAAGACTTTGCATTTGAACTACAAAAGTATCAGATGAAAGCTGCACTCTTTTTTTTTAAACAGTAGGGAAATGGGGTGGGCTAATACGTGTAATGATAAAATCACTTCTAAATCCTGTGCTTTCCCCCTTTCATTCCTGTGATAATTTATATCTCAGTGTGGAATCGGAGACACAGCAAGCTGTGCCAAAGGGTCTGGCAGAGAGACGCAGAAGTTATAAATTTAATTTCAGCCACTAAGCGCTAGTTTTTATACCTGCATTGTCCACTTAGATATTTTTAAAGACAATGTTGGCATAAAAATATTGCTAGGGCTATATGAAACATTTTTTCAGAATGGAGATCATGTTTAACTTTTCAGACAAGATTAGCTATTCATTTTACGACCTGCTTCAGGCAAAAATGCATGGCTTTCGTGTTCAGATTTGATTTAAATTTGGAGGGCAAAAGAGAAACATAGTACAGGCAGTCCCTCAAGTTATGAACAAGACAAGTGCTGTAGGTTTGTTCTTAAGGTAAATTAGTTCATAAGTAGAAACAGGTACATATTTCGAGTGTAACTTTATTAGTTTTGGATACACAGGGAAGGGCTAACACCCCTGTGGCATTTGTTTTGCTCTATGTGCCCCTCTTCAGAAGATTTCACCTTATTTTCTGTCCCTGTGATAATTGCATATTGAATAATTTGGCCTGTTGTGGAATCAAGGATTGGTGATAAAGCTTCAGCTGAGACAAACACCTTTTCCCTTTCAGAAGTGAATTTCCATTCTGAGGGGTAGATTTCTCTCACTTCTTGTTGTCTCACCTCTGTTTGTAACTATGAGTTGTTTATAAGTCAGGGGACTTATAACTCAGGGACTGTAACTCGGGGACTCCCTGTAGTCCTCTTTACTGACATGGTTGTACATTTGATATCCCAGTCTATGTGGTATATTTGGAGATTGATCCCTCCTTTCTCGGGTATTTTCAGAAGAACTGCAGGCAAAGTCTTCTTTAAAAGGCTACCAATGGCTGGGGGGATTGGGGAGTTGTAAACCCCCCCCCCAAATTAACTTTTCTATGTTGGGAAATACAGAGATGTCAACAACTTGTTGTTCCTTGGTCACATAAGGATCAGAACCTTGGTTTCCCAGAGCTACACTCAAACTGCTACACCATGTTAGCTCCCGATGTATTCCTTATCAGACATCACCTAAATACAAAATGTGAACACGTAATAACATAGGTGAGCAACATAAATAAGATTTTGTGCCAATCCAGCTAAAGCAAATCATGCCTTAGATTCCATCAAAATCAACGTGATTATAGGCGGATTAAGGCCTTTATGTTTCAAGCCCACAGAGACTTTGGCAGAGTGGTAGTGTACTTGCATACATAACATTCTGATATGTCTGTCAGGCATTTTCTCATCTTCTTTCCCCTTCCCTCCCTTCCCATACTAGGACATCGTCAGAAACTAGATGAACAGACAAAGCCTGGAAGTTTGTCCTTTTCAGAACGTCTGAGTGAACTGGAGCAGTTGCGTCGCACAGCCATAAGAGTCAGCCCACACCACACAGCCCCCACTCCCAACCCAAGAGCTTCCTTGAACCACACCACTGCTTTTAACCCTCAGCCTCAGAGTCAGATTCAGGGTAAGTACCTGAACTTTCTCCTATACCCCTATCCCAGCATAGAGGAGAATGTCATTCACTAGCCTTTCAAATCTTGAGGAGCAGAATCTACTCTGGGGGATCGGGTTTCAAGTTGATTTCTGTCAATGAATTCCATTTGACAACCAAACTATA
This sequence comes from Anolis carolinensis, assembly GCF_035594765.1. Lineage (NCBI taxonomy): Eukaryota > Metazoa > Chordata > Lepidosauria > Squamata > Anolidae > Anolis > Anolis carolinensis. The sequence continues at coordinate 76,818,619 of NC_085843.1, read as the reverse complement.
AACAATATCACAACATTACAGCAAAAACATGTATAGCAACAGGGAAAAGGCCTCAAGTAGTGCTTAGGAGGTAGCTTCACATAACCTTCAATGAAGAACTAACAGCCATGTTTCCTTATAGGAAGATATTTTCAGGAAAGGAGTTTTGGGCAGAGCTGATATAGTTCTGGAATATACTAAGTTGCATTCAGAAGAAAATAGTGTTATAGAGCAGTAGTTGCCTAACCTGTGCTTCCAGTTGTTGTTGGAGATCAACTTAGAAATCCCCAGAATTTCTGACCATTGGAAATGCTGGCTGTAGCTCCTCGGAGTTGAAGTAAAACATTAGCTGGATACAGAAATGTGGACACCTCTACTGTAACATTCCTAAAAGGCATCTCATAAATGAAAAACTCTCCGACCCATATTAGGCAAGCAAAAGCTTCATTTCCTCTTTTGGTGCTTTATTTATTTATTTGTATTTATTTATAGTATTCGTATCCCATGTCTCAGACAATATTCTCTTCACCATAATTACTTGATGTAATTAGGACTTGTTGTGAGGTTGCTGGGGGTGCTGTGTGTGGGCTCTTTTAACTCTTACCATCACTGCAGTCTTTCTGATTTCCTGATCCCAGGAAAAAAAGGGAAGAGTTACATCACAACACCTTCCTTTGGTTTTAACTAAGACATAGGACATTGAGAAGGCTATTGAAGAGATGAATGGAAAAAGAAAGACAAGACAAACCTTTCAGCCATCTTACAAGATAAGCATGAGAATCCTAAGTCTTTGAACATTTTTTTCAGATGGAATAGTTTTTCCATGAAAAACAGTAATGAATAATCAAAAGATACATGGAACTGTTGACATGCATTATGTGGAATTCCATGGGATTTCCAAGAAAGCATTGCTTTAAGCAGAAATGTTTACTGTATGGCATTTTGCAAGTCTACTCAAAAGTAAACCTCATTAAGTTCCGTTGGCCCTGCTCTTAAGCTAGCATGTATTCTGCCATTATGGCTTTTACTGTAAGCAATGACTTTGGCCGATTTTGGATAGCAACCCCTCAGAAGGTTTACCTGGAAGTTGGGCTCCACCAACTTCCAGTTACCTCCATCTGATTATCATCAGGATATACTCTGAAGAGAGCAGAATTTATTTTGTAACTTATATTATGCTGGAAGGCATCTTGGTCTTGCACAATTCCACCTGGAATTCCAGAGTATATATTGCACACCAACCAAGAAACTTTATTTTGTAGCTATCTGTCATCACAAAGGCATTTGGAATTAAGTAGTTGAATGATTTGATTAAATACTCTAATCTCTAATGTATATTTTACAAAGGTTTTAAACACATACATAATTAAGCGTGTCTGAAATTAGGGTGAATGGCATATGGCCCTTTCTGAGAGAGCTATTTTTCTTCAGTCTACAAGGACATGATTCCATAAGCTTCCTGCCCTCAAGTTCACATGGAGTTTAAAAAAGAATGTTATTTGAAAGTTTTCCTTTTTAGCCAGGTTTAGTGGCATAAGTGGCAGTTTCTTCCTTTTCTTTTCCTTCTTGTCTTTATTGCTTCTTTTAATACTTTTTTGTGTGCCTCAAAGTCATGTCCAGCTTATGGTGACCCTAAGATAATGGGTTTTCTTGGCAGGTTTTGTTCAGAAGGATATGCTTTTGCCTTCTTCTGAAGATGAGAGAAATCTAAGGTCGCCCAGAAGATTTCTATGTCTTAGTAGGGGTTAGAACTCTGATCTCCAGAGTTGATGTTCAAACCAGTATATCATTCTACTAGGGATGTGAATTCATCTTTTTGTAGTAAATCATAAAAATGGCAGAGGGGGTGTTTTTACTGCAAGTCTTTACTGGAAGATAATAGGTTTGCTGCTTTTGTTTTTATTTGTCAAGGATCAAATGGGCCCATTTTCAGAAGTTGTTTGAAAAATGTGGTAACTTTTATCTTGAAGTAAAATCATAGCATTATATTGGTTGTTTGTGTCTTTGCAATATACCAGGGTATCCCATTATGCTTGTTCTGTCCCTATTTTTAGCTGCAGAGGTGGGAAAAGACAGTCATTTTGCACAGATACACAACTTTTATCTCAAGTATATCTTAGAGAAATAAAAAATAATAAAGGGGAGATGAAATGTTTGACATCTTGATCTTTTGCTTGAGAGATTTCACAAGGGGATTAGAGAGTCCTTGGGAGTCCTTATGTCATCATGCCAAGTCAGCCATTTTCAATTTCAGCAACAAAGGAAATTTCTTCACATTCCGAGTTGTAGCTGTAGTTTCTATCAATTACTTACTTAGGCGATCCCTCATTGTCCGAGTATGATGGCTCTCTAAGTGTAGTGTCTTGGCGGTGGGTACGTAGGTGACTGTGGGGTCCTATTTTTGACCCACATGTTCTTCCACAGTGAGGGCATCTGTTTTCAGGTGGAAGGCGGTCCTGGTCAGAGTTGGCTTGATGTGCCTTTCTCTTGGCAAGTTTCTCCCTTTTGTCCTCCATTCGTGCCTTTTCAAATTCCATAGCACTGCTGGCCACAGCTTACCTCCAGTTAGAGCAAGGGCCAGGGCTTCCCAATTCTCAGTGTCTATGCCACAGTTTTTGAGGTTAGCTTTAAGCCCATCTTTAAATCTCTTTTCCTGTCCACCAACATTTATTTATTTATTTATAGCATTTATATTCCGCCCTTCTCACCCCGAAGGGGACTCAGGGCGGATCACATTACACATATAGGCAAACATTCAATGCCTTTTAACATAGAACAAAGACAAGACAAACATAGGCTCCGAGCGGGCCTCGAACTCATGACCTCCTGGTCAGAGTGATTCATTGCAGCTAATTGCAGCTCACTTGCTCTCCCGCCTGCGCCATAGCCCGGAAAACATTCCGTTCTCTGTCCTTGAGTTGGGAGTACAATAACTGCTCTGGGAGATGGTGATTGGGCATTCAGACAATGTGGCCAGTCCAGAGGAGTCTATCAATTAACTATGAGGGTTGAATGAAAAATAATGCCTCCACCTTCGTTACTTGGGTTTGGATGGGAATATTTTAATAAATCAAACGCAGAAATAATCCTTAGAATGTGCTCTTTAACTACCACTATTCACTTTTCCATATAATCATCAGACAATTGGATACATTTCTGCCAACAATGAACAAGTTTTCTGAAGCCGTCACTGAAGAAGTTGACACTGTTTCCGCAAGCAGCGTCTCACAGTTCTCTCAATGTCTTCATCAAAAGCATAATGATGTCCCCGCAGATCTTCTTTCATTATTGGGAACAGATGGAAGTCAGACGGTGCTAAATCTGGACTGTATGGAGGATGCCGTATGGTGGTGAGACCCAGTCTCTGAAGTTCTGCTGTGGTGGCATGTGAAGTGTGTGGTCTGCCATTGTCGTGCTGCAGGAAAACATTTCCCTTTTGGACCCTTGTTAGCCGTCGTTTCAAAATTTGCAACGTTGTGATGTAATGCTCTGAATTTATTGTTGTTCCACATTCAAGGAAATCAACATGGATAACACCATCTGCATCCCAGAACACTGTTGCCATGATTTTTCCAGTTGAGGGCTGTGTCTTGAATTTCTTTTTCTGGGGCGAGTCTTTGTGTTGATATTCCATAGACTGACGCTTCATCTCCAGGTCGTAACGGTGTATCCATGTTTTGTCTCCTGCCACAATTGAATGGAGAAAGGTGTCACCTTCATTCTTGTAATGCGAGAGAAGTTCCTGACAAATTTCAAGTCTGTGAGCTTTCATTTTAGGTGTCAGCATCCTGGGTACCCATTGTGCACATATCTTCAGATAGCCAAGCAAAGCAATAATGTGACCCACATTTTCTTGTGAAATGCTGATTATGCTTCAAATTTCTCTCTGAGTGATACGACAATCATCCTGAATCAATCTATCAACCTTTTGCTTGTGAAACTTGGTGGTTGCTGTCACAGGATGTCCAACTTTTTGTTTGTCACGCAATGAAACACCTCAACATCTTCAAATTTATTCACCCAATGATGCACAGTACTCACATGAACACAATCACCATAAACAGCTTGCATTCTCTGATGAATCTCCTTTGGGGTGACACCTTCTGCTGTCAAGAATTCAGTGACTGCACGTTGCTTACGTCGCATTGACCGACCATCTGTGTAGGGTTCCATACTTTGCACTTTAACAACACAACCGTTCAATGCTAAGGCTTCCCGCCAAATGAAACTGTAGAGGAGAGTCTACTGAACAAGCCAGTACCTGCCGCATACTAGTACTGCCATCTGTTGTGGAGTTACGAAGGTGGAGGCATTACTTTTCATTCAACCCTCGTATATTTATTTTAAGGAAGGCATGGCCCTACTTCTGGAAGTCTTGAGAAGAACTCTTGATTATAGGATGATTTCAAGATCTCTCATTCATAAGATTACCGTATGTTAACAACAGTGTGTACAGAATCGTAAAATCGTAGAGTTGGAAGAGACCTCATGGGCCATGCAGTCCTACCCCTTGCCAAGAAGTAAGAAAATCGCATTCAAAACACCCCCGACAGATGGCCATCCAGCCTCTGTTGAAAAGCCTCCAAAGAGGGAGCTTCCACCACACCAAAGCATTAAAATGGCTTCCGTTTTTTAAAAAGACAAAATTCCTGTCTACTTTACAGGATGCAGAAGGAAAGGGGAAGTTGTTCTCCAGCTAGACAGTCTAGCCCTTGTGATTATGTTATTTCATTCATAGCTATATTTCATATGACAGGTTCATAAAGCATTAAATGTCAACTTTGGTGGATTCAGATCTATTGCAAGATCATGGTATGTACTAGCGATAGTTCAATACCTACACCACAGTTGAAATTCCATATGTATGGCAGGCAAACAATAGCTTTGAGCTGCTGAGCTGCTTTTGCTTTCTATCTGCCAAGTGCTCGTAATCTTCGATTTAGAATTTTTTTCCTATGTCCATAGCACAACAACTTCTCAAGGCAAATCAATGGCCTTGTAGTTTGTCAGCTATTAATGAATTCAGATACAGTGGCAAATATCATTAGCATAACTGTGATCTGCAGAAAAGGCTGAAATTATGGTTTCACTATGGTGATTGATCAGAACAAGCCATAAGACCATTCAGTTGAAAGGCACCGCGGAATCCAACCCATTGCTCAAGTGTGCCAACTTCAGTGCAAGATGCAACAATCAGATCCCTGAGCCTAACAGCTGGCCATTCAGTTTAGGCTGAAATACTTTCTGCAGAGAACCCATTACATCCTAAAGCAGTTTGTTTTACAACTGTGTTCTTGCAACTTTCTTAATGTTTAGCCAGAATCTGTTTCTTTTCCATTTCAACCACTGGTTCTAATGGTATTCTGAGGAAGAGAGAAATCTGCTCCCTCTTCTGAGTAACAGCCCTTCTCCTTGCTTGGCTTTTCAACTTTATTTCTAGATATCTCACTATTTTGGGTACCCTCCTCTGGACTTACTCCAATATATGTCACTGTTCTTAAAACATGACATTCAGAACTATATCCAAATACAGCCTGTGAAATTATTACCTCTTGTGAAGTAATAGGGTTTTTAATGTTGTGTCTTAACCCTGTCTTTATTTCAGAAGGTACAATTTACTTGATACAGTGTATATTTATGTACCATATATACTCGAAGATAAGCTGAGTTTTTCAGCCCTTATTTATGAGCTGAAAAAGCCTCCCCTGGCTTACTGTATAATCGGGTCAAGGTCAAGGCCCGCAACGGAGCCTGCAGGCTATTGCTTGCAATATGTGATCTATTTCTCTCTTCTCCTCCCTTATCAGTGTGTTTACTTTTGCAAAGCCTCCCTGGCTCTTAATCAAGGGAATGTTTTGAAACGAGAGACACCCTTGCAAGTCAGGAAGAAGAAAAATATATATTCAATAATCTTATGAAAGCATTTTCCCCTGAAATATTTGTTAAACTCTCCTACAGATATATAGGTATTAACCCCTTGCAAGCTTTTGCAATCTCTATGTACCTTTATATGTGTATCTATCTATATACATTAATTTTATATATGAATTTCCCCTCATATGTTTGCAGGTCTTTGCAAATCCTTTATACATATAGATCCATGTACCTGTGTATCTGTAGTCATACATATACATTATTTTTATATATGAATTTACCTTTATATGTTTGCAAGTCTCTGCAAATATCATTATAAAGAGAGATGTCTGGATAGATATGAATACATTCTTACCTACCTATATATAGGGAAATAAACACACAAATATATATAGACATGTCTAGATATATATGAATATATATATATATATATATATATATATATATATATATATAGGGCTTGCAAATATTATAAGGCAAATGCACACACACACACACAGAGGGATTTGCAAACATTTCAGGGGAAAGTGCATATGTGAAATTAGTATCTATAATTATAGATCTATATCTAGCTCTGCATTGTTTATATAAGCATTGAATGTTTGCCTGTTACTATGTTGGAAGCCGGCCTGAGTCCCCATGGGGAGATAGGGTGGGATCCAAATGAAGGTTTATTGTTGTTGTTGTTGTTGTTGTTGTTGTTGTTATTAGGTTATTGTTGATACCATATTGTTTTTGTTGCCCCTACTTTTCCACTTATAGAGCTAGTTTATTGCTTTTCTTTGAAATACGGTAAATATTCAAAAACATTTAACCTACTGATGCCTCGATTAATGAAATTTTATTGGTATCTATTTTTATTTTTAAATTTACCCATAACTGCTGCATTTCCCACCCTCGGCTTATACTCAAGTCAATAAGTTATCCCAGTTTTTTGTGATAAAATTAGGTGCCTCGGCTTATATTTGGGTCGGCTTATACTTGAGTATATTTATGTACTCATATACAGTATCCATGAAACATATATACACACACACACACACTTTCATTTAGCCACAATTTCACTTATTTCCTTAAGACTTCCTGTACGTGCCATACCTTCCTTTTGGTGTTGTTCATTCCATAGAAAATAATAGGGTTCAGTATTACCTGTGGTTTCACTTATCCGCCTAAGTGCCAGTAATTTATCTCTGGTGGATATGGGGGACATACTGTATTCATATAACTTAAAACTATAACCTATAAGAATTTTTACACACAAAAAATTTAGAGACATAAAAACTGGAAATCAAATAAGATGAGCTCACAATTTGGACTTTGTAGTGTTTCCTTTAGAAAGTTAATATGAGAAACCTCTTTAAAATAAGAAACCAATGACTTAAGGCTGGAACATATGCACATATTTCACTGACTTCCTACATGAATCCATAACATCCTTCAGCTACACTGTAACATTATGTTGATGCAGTTGTTGGTACACTTTGTAACATAACATTCCATTGGCATTACAGGGGCATCACAAGGAGATAAGTCAGTACAAATGTTTACAGTTCTCGCAGTGATGTGATACTATTAATATATTGCATTGAACAAGGAAGTGTGTACAATTTTCATAATGAACGTAAGGTTCTGTTCCTGGCATTGGATAAGAATATCTCTTTCTGATAAAAATCAAAGTAAACTAGGTTTATTATGTAATTCTTCTATATGGTTACAGCTGTGTTGCTGCTGTGTGCCATCCAGTTGTCTCCAACTTATGGTGATCTTATCACAGGAGCTTTGTGGCAAGGTTTATTCAGAGGAGGTTTGCCATTGCCTTCCTTTGAGCTTTTTAAAATTATGTCAGAAGGGACTTGACAACATACTGCAAGTTGCTTCTGGTGTGAGAGAATTGGCTGTCTACAGAGATGTTGCCCAGGGGACGCCCTGCTGGGAGGCTTATCTCATGTTCCAGCAAGCTAGAGCTGACAGATGGAAGCTCATCCTGTCTCGCTGATTCGAATAGGCCACTTGCAGGTCAGCAACTCAACCTTTATGTCAGCAATCCTGCCAGTACAAGGATTTAACCCAGTGGTTTTTAACCTGGGGTCTCCAGATGCTTTTGGCCTACAACTCCCAGAAATCCCATCCAGTTTACCAGCTGTTAGGATTTCTGGAAGTTAAAGGCCAAAAACATCTGGGGACCCCCAGGTTGAGAACCACCGGTTTAACCGATTCTGCCACCGTGGCTCTCCTCTGAAGCTGAGAGCATGTGACTTGCCCAAGGTCACCCAGTGGTTTTCTGTGGCTGAGCAGGTTTCAACCCCTTATTTCCTAGTCCTAGGGCAATACTCAAATCACTATATGCCCCTGGCTCTCTGGAACCATACAGAAGTAAATACATTCACCATAGTAAGCTATTTGGGTAGGGAAACATATTTTGTATATTTTATTCATTCATTTATATCCTGACTTTTTCATGGGAAGCAAGATGCAATGCTCATATACATATACATATACATATATACATATACATATCATTGGTTTCTCAGACACTGAGAAAGTGATTGGACATAAGAATTAGGGAAAGGTGTTTCCTATTTTCAAGGGAAAACCAACAAACCAACCTATATTTCCATGCAAAGACATGTAAAGAGCACACCAATTTCTCATAGTACAAAAATACACTTGTTTGTTTCTTCTGTTTTCACTGTTAGTGTACTACCAGATTGAGTTGTGAATAAGCAATTTATACAAGAAGATGATATATGTTGACCAAAGGGATTTGTGGTCATTTTAACTATGAATACATGGCAATTGTAAAATTGCCTTTCCCATTAGTCTCATTAATTTCAGTAGAAATATTTTCTCAGAGGATATTTCTGTATGATTGTGTTCACTTTATCTTTAAACAAGATAATATTCTTCAAATTAAAGCTCTGAAGAAATGAAATTGCTGGGACATTTTCCTAGATTTTTCTTATGCTTAACAAAAATCTATATTTTTGTAATCTAATTTTTTTTTTAGTATACAGTGTAGAGCAGGGGTCCCCAAACTAAGGCCCGGGGGCCGGATGCGGCCCTCCAAGGTCATTTACCTGGCCCTCGCCCTCAGTTTTATAATATAATATTTTTATATCAGTTTTAATAATATAATATTTTGTATATACATATAATATTGATAATATTATAATGTAATACAATATAATGCTACTAATAATACCATATAGTAATATTAATTATATGTTATATATTACATATAATATTACAGTATACTGGTATAGTTCAATATAGTAATATATAATGCTAATATTGTGCTATGCTAATAATATAATATATTGTATGTACATATAGCTGCTCTGGGTCCCCTTCGGGGTGTGAAGGGTGGGATATAAATGTAGTAAATAAATGCAGTAAATAAATAATTAGTTTTAGACTTAGGCTCGGCCAAAGTCTGAAATGACTTGAAGGCACAAAACAACAACAACAACAACAACAATCCTAATTAACTTGACTATCTCATTTGCCAATATAAGGCCCACATTTTCCATTGAAATCCTGAAAGGTTTATGTTGGTTAAAATTGTTTTCATTCTAAAATACTGTATTGTTCTTTCATTGTTGTTGTTGCTGTTTTGCACTACAAAAAAATAAGACATGTGCAGTGTGCATAGGAATTCATTCATTTTTTTTCCAAATGATAATTCGGCCCCTCCACAGTCTGAAGGATTGTGGACCGGCCCGCTGCTTTAAAAGTTTGAGGACCCCTGGTGTAGAGAGTCTGGAAAATAACTTCCAGCATTAGTTTCTAAAAATCACAAGGAATAGAAAAACCACAATTTCCTTGTAATTTTAATTAAAAGCATACTTTAGGGAGATTTGTATGAGTTTAGGTATTAAGAATGGGGATTTTAATGGTTTATTTGGGGAGGTTTCCACTTACATAGGAGCGTGTTTGTGTGTGTGTCTTTCAGTATCAATGCATTTACATTTCTTTAAGAAATTGAGTTTTAAATTTCAAACAAACAGTAGTTCATATTATGAAAACAAGTCTATGCAGGTTAAGTGCCCATAAATTACTATAATTGACTTCTGAGTTTCTTTCATATATAAGAAAGAAAATACACCTGTCCATTTAGAAGTTCAAAACCTATGGCTTCACAGGGTAGAAGAAGAGCAACTACTCTTTCAAGTTGAAAAACTGTTTTGTGTATATGTAGCTATAGGATTTTACAAGGAGATATTTACTTAGGAGAAAATAGTAATTTGCCATAGGAAGCATTGCCCCAGGAAGTTTTATGGAGCAAGTAGCATAGAATGGATTAACCTGATCAAGAAAGGGGTAATCCAAAGAATCTCTCAAAGGACAACTCCCACTCCCCACAACTGTGGTTTATTCTTTGTAGGACAAGGCAAGAAGTTTTAATTGAAAGGCACAAAATCTAACCCACACATACTAGAATTATAAAATGTTGAATTACTACTATAAAAAGTTGTCTTGTTTTCACTTTGTTTTTAATTTAAATAGTGAATGTTTCTTCTGTACTTGATAATGATATTGTTGGAGTATTTCATAATCTTCATCAATGGAATCTTATACATGTCTACTCAAAAGTAAGCCCCCTTGTTTTGATTGGACCTTGCTTCTAGGTAAATGTGTGTATCACTGCAGCCTGCATATTTCATTTGAAATTAAATTTAATATTACTATAAGGTGTGAGGTCCCATAATCTTAGAAGAGTAGCGGTGTACTTGTTTGTATACTGCACTGAAGTATGTGAAGGAATTTGAAATGTGTAGCTTTCAAAAAATGGAGAAAAGAAGGAAAGACACCGTTCTTCAACTATTAGACACTATTTTGGTTCTCTCCTTCACCTTTCCAGAGTCATTTAATTAAATGAGATGCCTCTGCATCTTTTCATACATTAATTGAGCCTTTTAAAAATATTGTTACCAGCACATTTCTAAAAGTCCCAAATATGGCATTTTTCTAATACGACAAAGTAAACGATTTGATGATCAGTTCTTGGGCAAATAAATGTTTATAATAATATGCTTATTGTCTACTCTCAGAGCCAAAAGCTGTGCTTCAGAGATGTTTTCAAGGTCTTACCTTATCATCATATTTTCTTGAAAACATCTATTTTTATCATGGTTCCCATGAGCTGAAGAAATACACTTGTGTGGTTAACCGCAAGGAATTTCAAATGATGTTTCCACTGGGTGATCTATTTGGATATAGTGTTTATATTTTCATTTTTAAGTTTACCTGATTTTCAACTTTTCCCTGCTATGGCAGAAACCTTAGAAGAAATACCTCAACTTGCCTCTTGTTGAAAATGGACTTCTCTGCAAAGAGACTACAAGAGTGGGTGAGAAAAGGTGTTGGCTGTGCTCGCTTCCTGTTACACATGCTAGTGTCTTCATGTGTACATATCTGGCAGATGGAAATTCTTTGGCATGGTGTAAGAAATCTGCTTCTTCCTTTAGGCTATTACTCTTCATAAGTTGGAGAAAACAAAATTAATTGTTTGGCAATGAGATGAGAAAAGAATTCTCCCAACACAAGGGATTATCACTTTGCAGATCTGATAAGAATATTCTCCATTTTGAGTGTCTAGTAAATTACAGCCTAAAGACGATAGGTTAATACTTGTGGGCTACCTTCTCTCCAGCCACTAGGTAACACCACACAATTTCACTTCTGTTTACTTATTTAAATCTTGTTAAACTATCCAGAACTAATCTCCACCACTGCTAATAGAAAAAACAACTATATTTCCTCTAACTTCTGTATCTTGCTTATCAAGGAACGTATATATTTTGTCTGAGATGGGGGGAAACCCCAGAGCATCTGTGTTTGGGCAAAAATGGCTTCTTCCTGGGCCATTTTTGGCCTAGAACATGCTTTTTTTTTTCAAAACAGGAAGTGTGCAAAACTCACTTCTGCTTCACTTCCATTTTGAAACAAAATGGTTCAGGGTAGGGAGACACTTGCAGTCTGCAACTTACAGTTTGCCTACCCATGTCTAAGACATTACACAGTGTTTACACATAGGTTCCAGCTAATTTTATTCCAGTTCTATGCCCTGGAGCTGAAATGTCAAAGATTTAATGTGAGAGCTCCCCTATTTTCCAAAATATGGTACAGGAGTTTTAATTTCATCTTCCTGATATATATCACTTGAACAGTTCAGAGGACTGAATTGGAAACATGGCCTTATCTTTGGTTAAGGAATGTCTTTTGAGTATGTTGTAGATATATTCATGCCTCCAGGAAGCTCCCCAAGTAACCTTGGGCTCAACCCATCCTACATGCTTGTCTTGTCAATAAAATGACCTCAGTGTGTATGTATGTGTATGCAAGCACACTGCCATGCAGATTCTGGTTTAAATTCCTTGGATGAAGTGGAAGAGAAATAACTAGAATATGTGGATTTAGTGAAAAAGTGGAGGGAGATTGAATATTAGAATATGTGACTCCGGTATAAAATGAAAAAACCAGGTAAATATTGTTGTATAAATAAAATCACCAGAAGCAGGCCTATTTCTTATGTAGGGCTTCAGATACTTTCAGAAGCAACTATGAACACTTCCAGGTTTAAGGACCTTGTCTCAGCAGTATTAATACTTTTATTGGCTTTGGAAGCACAATATAGACTCATGCATAACTCAGTTGTAATGAAGATTCAAGCTGCTGGTTGCAAAACTCTGTAAATAAAATCTCTTTTAGTCCTTCACTGACAAATCCAGTTTCTCTTCATAGAAAAAACAAATAAAAATGTGCATGTATGTGGATATATATATATATATATATATATATATATATATATATAACTGTAATCCCCTTCTTGGCAGAACACTTCATTGTTTGATAGCCAAGCTCAAATTACCTCCCACAGTAAATACTATGAAAATACATAAATAAAAATGCCTTACCTTAAAAGCAAACACTCACTGAATGCAGTCTGATCAGTATTCAGTGGCCTCCATGCATATTCTTGGCAATATGGGACTCAGTCCAAGGGAACACCTTATAAGCTCTGTGGTCTCTTGGTTTCTATGGTTTGTTAAACCTGCCACCATCAGCGCCTAAAGGCAATCATCTTCTGAAAATCAGAACAGTGTGCGCTGTAAAAAGCAGATATGCTATACAGATACTTTTTTTAAAGTCAACTTGACCCCTGGATTTTTTTTAAAGCTTTGCAAAGGTTTGTTCACTTTGCAGCTTTAATTTATAAGACTAAATCCAGTGGCTTTTTAATTTTCCTTCCAGAAATATTAAATATGGTATACCTTTGCTGTTACAGTGCTATATGAATAGGCTGTCCTCAAGTTTAAGCCCAAGTTGCAATAGAGTAGAAATTCGGTTGTGGGTCCTCCAACCAACCAATTAACAAAGCTTGGAAAAGTTATTTTTGAATATAATTTCTAAAATCTCCCTCTAGTCCATCCTGATTTGCCAGTTAAATATCAATGGTGTAAGAAGAATAAAAATGCAAGCCGGCCTTTGGGCTAAGATCAAGTGTAGTATCTGTTCTTATCAGTTTAATATTACCATATTATGAAGAAGTGGACAGTGTGTGACATCTTTTTCATGTCAATATCCACTTTTGCTTTTTAGCCATTTTAAAACAGATTAGAACATAAATGCTTCATTAGTATATCAGTCAAATCAAGATAAACTCACATGTGATACATAGATATCCAGTAAAGGAACAATTTAAATAGTCATGCTTGAGATTTGCAGGTTTTCATGCAGGACATTACTGAAATGGTTACACCACATGTTTGCAAGGAGGAGATGATGCAGGCCTGAATCTTACTGTTAGTGTAAATTCTAGTGAACCCTATAGAATGTACATAAATATTGTTAGATGAAGTTACCATTGATTTCATAGGTTTCCAGAATATCATACAACCTAGAGTTACCGGGGTGCAACATAAGGCCTTTGCATACACAAAATGTGCTTTTTTCCCACATAAGGTAAAGAAATTACAGTATCATTTGGAAATATACAAAATCAAAGTACAGTAAAACCCTTGTATCCACAGACAATGGGTATCCAAAACCATGGACACAACCAAACACCAACCAATTAGTTAGGTGCATCTTCTCTAGGAATTTACTAGGTCCTCCAGTACACCTCTATAATAACCTCCAGGGGACATATACCATAGAATTAACTGGAAGACCTAGCAAAGTCCTAGAGAAACTGGGTGCCAGTATGTGAAACTGCAAAATTAGGTTGGCATTCTCTAATATCTGTATTAGTCGCTTTTCTCAGATTCACAAGGACAACCTTACTCTGGCTGAAATGCTTCCCCTGACTGAAATGTTCCCTCCCTTCTTATGTACACTGTGAGTAATCACATGCCAACCAAAGTTAACCAGGGTTTGATCCTTCTGAAATCTCTCCTGTTCCCTCACTATAGATGTCAGTCAGCTTAAGGCACATGCCTATGCATGACTATTTTAGATTATCGCCACCCACGGAAAGCCCAGCACCTCTTTCCACTAAGCACTTTTAGACCATGATCCCGGTAGAGGGTGGAGGATCCCAGGTCAACCCAGTGTCAAATGTGAACTTAGAGACTGTTAGAAAAGAGCTTATATTTCTACACATTTCAGATTAGCAAACTAAGGCTGGCAATCAAATTCTATTTGAGTATTAAAAGAAGCATCCCTAGATTTGTTTGCTTTAGGTGTGGTTCAAGTGATTTTTTTCAATCTCTGTCTCAAACATTTGCCTGTCTTAATGCAGAGGTCTAAAATAGAGTTGCATTTTTTAGAAGGCTGTAAATATATTTTGACATCTTTTGGCAGATTTCTCTGTACATCCTGAAACAGGGGTATCCTAAATTCTTACTTTCATTGGGAGAAGATTGTATATGAGTTTGTGAATTAAACAAGGTCTTTTAAACTCTTTTTTTGCCAGTTAGATATCCCAGAATACTAACTTTTAAAAAAATGAAATTCCTGTTTCAAATGGGAAAAGAAGTGAGTTTAGTTCCTGGAAAAAGGGTGTGGGATATATACACAGGTATGTGTAGAAGAGACTGGCCAAATTAATGAGATTTACCTAAGTATTCAACCGTTGGTTCAAGAGCACCAATAGAGCATAATCCAAAATATTTTAAAGACATCTTTCAAAAGGTTGACATTTTGGCCTTTTGTACTCATCACCCACCTCCAACTCCCTTTAATTAAAGAAAACAGAAATCCTATCTGTTGTCAAAAGCTTTCATGGCTGGAATTGCTGGGTTGTTGTGAATTTTCCAAGCTGTATGACTGTGTTCCAGAAGCATTCTATCCTGATGTTTCACTCACATCTATGGCAAGCATCCTCAGAGGTTGTGAGGTATATTGGAAAACTAAGCAAGGGAAGTTTATATATCTGTGGAAGGTCATTCCATCTGGCCATACTTTGCTAAATCCTCTTCTCACAGTTTCAATTCTTCAGTACAGTCTTTTAGGCACCCACTGGGGTATTGGCAGGAGATAATGTTTGTGCCATACTGATCCTGATGGGCCTTTGGATAGCTGGCATTGCCGTTGCTGTTTGGGCTGACTTTTGCAGCTCAAATTGGACAAAGGATTTGTTTTGTTTTGTTTAATACATGAGTCAAGATAGAAGTCTCTAAACTGAAGAACTAAAGAAAGGGGACTGGGATGTTCATCTGTGGCCAGGGTAAAGAAAAAGACAACACGTACAAGTAGGATTAACTTGTGTAGCACTAGTTTTTTCAGAAGAGCAGTTATGGTGACTGTCATGATGACCATCTTCTAAATGTATTATTACAGCACTGCTACTAATTAGTAGGGTTGTCCATATGTTCGTAAAAATTCTCCTACCGTAATTATTTCGTATTGTTCCCGTTTTTTGACACGAGTATTGAAACGTTTTCCCTGGGCGCAACTGGCAATGTAATATGATCCATCGTTGGCCCATTCTGTAATTGTGTCTTTAAATTTTCATTAATTTTTTTCCTCCAAAAATTTTTTAAAATATTTTTTAAATATTATTATATTTTTTTGTTTTGTTTCTGCAACCTAACATGAATGGGAGCCTAGCGCAGCCTAACATGGCTCCCGCTCCCTGCCAATCAGAGTCTTCCACGATGGCTAAAAAAGGTGGGGGCTAGCGTCCTCCGCGTCCACGTGTAGAATCGCTATAAAAATCGCCTCCGCACAGAGCCAAGCCATTCTGGGTTGGGATACCGAGGAGAGAGGGTGGTTCGCGCGCGCCATGAAGCTGAGAGGGCAAAGTGACTGGGGGTAGAGGGTTGTTGCTGCTAGATATTGTGTTGGGGGAAATTGGCTTGGGGCTTGGGGCAGAGTCCTTGCTGTGGATGTTGGGAATTTTTTTTTTCCAAAGGAGTCTGTGTCCCTCCCTGCTAGTGCTGAGCTTTGGGTTGGTTCCTTCTCCTGAGGTAGACCTTTTGCCTTTCTATTTTTCCTTTTTTGGAATAAAGCAATCACCCCATAAGCCTTTATTTCCAAGCCTTAAAAGGAGGGAGCTTGAAAATTATAGTTTTCTAAGCAGCACGTCTGCTTCCCTGTAAGCGCTGAGCTCCTGAGGGAGAACTTTAGCCTTTCCTTTTAAAAAAATTTTTTGAATAAAGCAATCACCCCATAAGCTTTTCTTTCCAAGCCTTAAAAGGAGGGAGCTTGAAAATTATAGTTTTCTAAGCACGTCTGCTTCCCTGTAAGCGCTGAGCTCCTGAGGGAGACCTTTTGCCTTTCCTTTTTTACTTTTTCTGGAATAAAGCAATCACCCCAAAAGCTTTTCTTTCCAAGCCTTAAAAGGAGGGAGCTTGAAAATTATAGTTTTCTAAGCAGCATGCCTGCTTCCCTGTAAGTGCTGAGCTCCTGAGGGAAAACTTTAGCCTTTCCTTTTAAAAATTTTTTTGAATAAAGCAATCACCCCATAAGCTTTTCTTTCCAAGCCTTAAAAGGAGGGAGCTTGAAAATTATAGTTTTCTAAGCACGTCTGCTTCCCTGTAAGCGCTGAGCTTTGGGGTGCTTTTTCTTTACTACTCCTGAGGGAGAACTTTTGCCTTTCCTTTTTAAATTTTTCTGGAATAAAGCAATCACCACATAAGCCTTTCTTTGCAATCCTGAAAGGGGGGGGGGACTTGAAAATAGTTTCCAAAGGACGTCTGCGTTCCTGCAAGTGCATTGCTTCCCTCCCGCTCCGTTTGTAATCCCAAGCCCCCGGGCTGAGTGTTATTGCAGCAATCACAAAGACACACATTGTTTTCAACCTAAAGGGTACATTGGAAGAAATAGTTTCCAAAGGACGTGGGGCACCCGCCAAGGCATTGCTTCCCTCACGCTCCATTTCTATTCCCAAGCCTTGGGCTGAGTTTTATTTCTGCAATCACAAAGTCAGACATTGATTTGATTCAATAGAGGGTCCACAGCAATTTATAGTTTCCAAAGGACGTTGCCAATCCTATCAAGGCATTGCTTGGCGTGTGCTACATTTCTAATCCAAAGTCTACACAAGTAGAAGAGGGACTTTTACAGTGATAAGAACCCAATTGAACAGGAAATAAGACTTTCAAACCAGGAACAGGTTTCTTCAAATATTGAAAAATAGTGTATTATAAAAAGTTATGAAAATTCGCCAAAAATCATAGGAGACAGGAAAAATTCTGCAATTTGTTGAGCAAAGAGTGTGGAATGTGTTCTCCCACTGTACCAAATTTGATAAGAATTGCTCAAGAAATGAGGGCGGGAGACCCCCAGAAAAGTCCCCCCCCGGTTTCCTGTTTTTTGGCGATTGCGCATGCGCGTCCGCCATTTTAGAAACATTTTAGAAACATTACGAATTTTCGGAAATATCCGAAAATTTTGGGTGAAACATTTAGAAATAATTTCTACATCGAAGAGCCGGCACCCCCTACTTTAGAAACGAGAATTGAAACATTTTTTCCATCGATCGGACAAGCCTACTAATTAGCTGGGTGACACAGAGCAATGCTACTATGGATATCCAGACCTATCCTCCTGGCCAATGAGGAACCTTCTTTGCACATAGGTTGCAGTTTTGGTACAGCTGTATTTGCCATTACAGTTTTATAAAGAGATGACCGTTTTTTTAAAAAAAAATGAATGCAAACATAAAATACAGGCATATGTGATCTTTCCTTTATTTGTACTCTAAGCATTCCTTCTTATACTTGTGAAGGTGCACAAAAGGCGTATGCAAGAGGATGGCTGAAACATGACAGGGCCAACAGAGATGTGTTTGAACTAGTTGCTCCACCCAGACTCTCATCTTCAGAAGAGGGGGGCAAATGTTTCCACTAACCCAAACAGGCAGGGTTTGATCTGCACAGACAGTCTGCAGGCATTTGGTGAAGCAGCTGTCTGTTGGCTAGCTCATCATCATCTGATTTATGGTGTGTGTGTATGTGTGTTTGTCTGTCTGTCTCTCTGTCTTAAGCCTTAAATTGTTGAGTTGTTGGCTGGCTGTGCTGGCATTTCTGAATGGTTTGTGCATGTTTTCAACTCAAGAGCTGGCTCTGATACCAGGCTGTTGGCTGTGAATCAGTTCCAGTTTCACACCTGTCTGAGACAACGAAGTCCTTGTTAGAGACGTTTCCAGAAAAGAAGAAAAAACACAGCAAAGAAATTGTCATATATGTTGAAGTGGCATGGAACTTTTAAAGAGAATATAAAGAAAATGTTACCTGATCACCTTTGTTTCTTGAGTCAGTGGTATCCATTGTACTTGTTTTGTTGTAAAAGTAAATTTGCCACCTGCTGGCTGAAAACAATTGAGGGGATGTGCACATTTGAACTTTGCCTTCTTTAGTTTATTTGCAGATGCTTCCATTATTTCAAATATTGTCTCAGCTCTTGGGGAAATCTTTTAAATCTCAAAGTCTTTTAAAGATTCTTAACTCTATAGTGATTATATTTAAAACACAAGCTTCAGTAGCACAGATGGGCTCAAAGGAGTTCACAACCTACTGATATATCTCTGGGCAATTTGAAGTAAATGGGCAAAGATTTCTGATCTCCACTGGGTTTAACAATGACACTAATAAAATCACAGAGAGACATATACACACACACTGCCACAGGCCTAGAATTTGACTGCTTTAATTAGGAGCACTTGGAAGCTACTAGACATTGATTTTTGTGTGACAGAACTGTGAACATAATTCAGTCCCAGCAAGTGCTGAGAGGCCTCATATTCTTTAATCTGAATATGTACCAGTCTCCAGCTGGAGGTTCTGGAGGTTTTGTTTCAACAGATACTAGAAGTGGATCCTGGAGGCCCTTGATTTGCACCATAAACAAAGAGGAAGAGCCAGATTATCAGAGGGCACAGATGGGCAATAACTCTTGGCAGGGTGATCCATAGCATATAGATGATGAAGCTTCCAACAGAAGAGGGATTAAATGCCGCAATAGGTGAACATAAAGACAAATGTAATGATACACCTCTGTTGGTACTTGCAGTTTCTTGTTCTAAAACAGAGCAAGGCCCTGCAGTAATGAAATGCAGACAGGAGCTTGATGTTATCTCACACCTATAAACCTTTCTCAGAGTCCACTGGTGGCCACTATCCAGAATGTGTGAGTTCAGACATACTTGGCTGTGTTAAGTACAAGTGGCGTATTCATTCTTCAGTAAATAGCATTTTGCTCCAGGGTCCGAATCTTTTAAGTGCTTACAAAGGATGGTAATTGTCTGGTTTTGCATTCAAGTATCTCAGCATTATCTGAGAATTAGAGATTCTAATACATCAGCATGCTGAACCTTCCCTTTTAAATTTAATCTGCTTGGAAAATAAACTTAGTCAAGTCTTTAGCAACTTGTATTTTAAAACTGGAGGAGGGGGGGCAGAGTTGTTTTCTTGAAACTAATTAAAACTATTTGAGTGCAAACACATTAACTTTATATATCATCATAGATGTTGGCGTAACCTTCCTCAAGCTGGTGTCCTCTAGATGTCAAGAGACATAGTCAAGTTAGTCTGGAGTAACAGTGTACAAAGGGATCTTGTAGTACCTAGAGACTAGGGGTGTGCATGGTACCGTTTTTCAAAACAGGTTCTGGGAATTCTGGCAGTTCTGGAAACTCAACCTCTGAAAGTGGTATGGGCAACGTGGCTTTGAATTGACCTGGCCAAAACAGACCACTTAGCAGTCAAAATTGGCTGCTTTCAGTTGCTTTCAGTTGCGCCATGGTAGGAGCTGTGTGCGGGGATTTTCCCCCTTAGCTTTGCCTGAGCCAATCGAAGCAAGAAAGTGGATTATGTGTCTTTTTGCCAAGCTGGTCTATGTATACCAGGGTGAGCTCCTCCATTTCCCTCTGGCGTCCTGGTAAGAGAGAGAGAAAAGGGGGGGGGGGGTTGTGTGCTAGGTAGCTCCGTGTTCTATTTCAGTGCTGTCACTGCTTAGGATCGCTTTTTGACTCAATTCCAATCTTTTTCTTTGGCAATTTTATTAAATGTTCTTAGTTTAATATATTTCAATCTTTCTTTCTTTTTTTTACCATGTTGCTAGGGAGGTGAGGGTGGGCATGCATTTGGGGGGGGGGCTGTGAAAGGGCATTTGAGAGGTTTAAATACTTTTTACCTTGGGGGGGGGGGGGGGGGGGTTAGGGAAGGGAGGGATAACCTGACTTCCTTGAGTCCCCATGGGGAAAATACTAGTATTTCCCCACCTGTATTTATCTTCTTGCTCCTATAGTCTGTCTTGTACCCTACTCCCCCCCCAATACACACTGAAATTTAATTTTTCTTTTTACAAAAAAGGCTTTTTTCCCTTCTCCATCACCTCTTTGACTGACTCATTTATTCCCCTCCCCTGCTCTACCTTCTGGCTTGTGTGTACTCCTGCCCCAGTTCACCTGGCTTAACAACCATGTAGAAATGCAAATGCTTAGGAACAGTATTTTATTTTATTAATAAAAATTTTTGAAAATTTCCTATAAATTGTAAAGTATGTGGATCTTTATGAAAGCTGGCAGAAATGATGCCCTGATACTGCCCCAATATTGTCGTTCTGAAACTTGTGGGGCTTGCAGTCATAAATGTGTCTTCCAAGTGTGGCCATTGATGCCCATGGGCCAGATCTTCCTTCAATGAAAATGGTATTTCCAGCTGATGGAACGAGAAATTGTATTTGCCTCCTTCCAATTTTAAAAAGTTCCCGAAAAACGGAAAGGGGTCTGACTGAAAATTGGCACCAAATGATACAGGGTTTTTTTTCCAAATTGCACACCCCTATGAAGGACTAACTGAGAGAACAAAATTGGCTACATATGCTTATGTAGACTTATTCTCATGCAGTTGGAGTAGACTTAAACGTGTCTTTGTGGCTGCGCGTTTTCTAGTTTTGGTATTTGTGGCCTGGTTCTCATTCTGGCTTTATAGAGAACCAGGGACAGGTTTAAACAACAACAATAAGAATAGGTCATAAGCATGATATAGTAAGGATCAGTCACAGTCGTGCAGATCATGTTGTTCAAATAAAAGATATGAAGTGTGACACATGAAAAACATATTGTTCTCATTGGAAACTGTGTTGAATAGGGCAAGAGTATATATAAAGCTTGGTTAGTCATGAGAGGCTTTGGAGTAAACCACATTCTGTTTCTCTGTAATGTCAGAATGAGGAAAGACTTAGGTGGTTGTCTGGATGCAGCTGTGGGTTGAATGAGGATCAGAAATGGAGTATGAATCCTGGGACTCTCTGGGTAAATGTATCTGTAAAAAGGGCCCTGGAGATTTCTCTCTGAAGAAACAGATTCACAGGCTGGAGTGCTCCTTGATCTTTCACTGTTAAGTAGAGATCCAAATGATCTCCATGACTTGAAAGTGCATCTATTTCTTCAGAGAGAAATCTCCAAAGTCTTTTTTGAGATACATTTACCCATGGAGCTCCAAGATCCTGCCCAACTGGACTATCCTTTTTAAACAAGACAAAAATATATCCTATTCTCTGGTATCCACTTCAAAATAGTTGCCTAATCTTCTGGTCATAATATCCTGGGTTCAACAGTTTCCAGTGCAATGTGTTTAGGACTGAACTAGCACTAGCGACTATTTTTTTAAAAATAACAAATATGCTTTACAGCATATAAGAAGATCTTATTCTTAGCTTGTGAGTCAAGGCTAAGCTCTGGAGGGAGCTTTGCACTACTTTGCTTCCTATCATTCCTCCCCCTCCACCCTCCCCACCCCAAGGTGACCTCCGCTGCCAAACTATGAAGGTTGCATTTGATATAACATTTACTTTTTCTAAGTCAATAAAATGAACCAGGATGTCTTTAGATCATCAGAGGTCTACTTATTAACAAAAGATTTTTGTTTTAATCATGATCTATATTGGAATTTAAAAGAATCCAGTTATTATTTCATTTGGCGTCCTGGATAAGGGTTTGTGGGACGATAATCTGCTGCGTGCGTAGAATGCCCCTAGATGAAGTTCCCTTTATTAGTTTGAATTTCTTTCTCGCCCCCCCCCCCCTCCCGCCAAGCTCTGGGGATGAGATCATGAAAGTGTAAATGTCTGTTATGTTCAAAGGTGCCTTTTATAACCATAAAGTTTCCGACTCCCAACCTGTATTATTTAACTATTGCAATCCTAATTAGTTCACATCAAGGTCAGTGTTTGGTAGTAAATGAACTGGCTGCAAGCGCCACAAAGGGAGTTTTCCACCACATTAAAGCTGTAGAAGAAAAGGGGGACAGAGCTACAGAAAGTATGAAAAGTGAGGTGGGTAGGAAGCCTTTTGTTTGTCTCTAAGCTAGCAAATTTAATATTGTGTAATTAGTTTTGCATCTTCAGAAATAACCTTTCAGGCACCTGAGGCAATGCTGTCATAGTTATAACTCTACTCTTGTCTGAAGAGATCATTCGCATACACCTCTGTCTGTTCTCTCTTTGTCTTTCTTAAGGGAATTAACACTGTGTGGGATGTTCAATCTCATGCTAAATGCTCTTCAAAGATACGCTCCAGTTAAAAGAAAGAGTTGCACGGCGATATGAGTTCAACAAGGCTGACTTCCTTCACAAACTTTTGTAAAAGTTCATTTGTCCACCACTTCTTATCTTATAGTCATGTGGATAAAATTAGTTATCAAAAATTAGGGCAGGCATAATGCCTGCAATCAGTGTTGGATTTGCATATGAACTGAGACCCCTCCCCTATGAAAATTACAGAGAATGTAAATACTGACTTTAATCTTATACTCATAGATGAAAATTTTATTTTTACTTTTGTAAAATTATGAGACGATAAGATACATTTTGATAAAAATTTCACAACTTTTTGTGCTTCTGAATGATTGCACTTATGTGTTGGACGGGGTTACACTCCCCCTGAAGACGCAGGTTCACAACTTGGGAGTTCTCCTGGACTGGAACCCCAGGTTTCAGTGGTGGCCAGGGGAGTTTTTGCACAATTAAAACTTGTGCACCAGTTGCACCCGAACCTTGGGAAGTCAGACTTGGCCATGGTAGTCCATACTCTGGTTACATCCCAAATAGATTCCCCAGCTCTCTGCCTCCTGATCTTCCATAAAAAAGTGAAAATGTGGCTTTTTTGATCAAGCCTTTGGAGATCTAGTGCAATAGATAGATATGGAATTATGTTCAATGACCATTGGAATGGCCCGGATGACGGTTGTGGATAGCATGGTTAATTAATGTTTTAAATGTTTTAATATAGTTTATAATGCTATTTAAAATGTTTATTTTAATCGTTCATTGTTTTGAGGCATTGAATAGTTGCCTATGTGTAAACCCACCTTGAGTCCCCTCCAGGGTTGAGAGCGGCTGGAAAGAAATGTCGTAAATAAATAATAACAAAAATATGTAATATTTTGTGCAACCCCCCCCCCCCATTTTGCTATATAAAAACACCACACAGACATTAAAAATCTTGTAGTAATGAACATTTTTTCCAATGGGGTATCTTAATGTGGGAAGACCCCTATTCCATCAATGATGAGAAAATTCAGGAATATTATTTACATCTCTTCTATACACTCATGAAATAGTTTCAATGCTATACTTTGGAAATTGAGAACCTGGTGCAGAACATAACAGTCATATCAGATAGTAAAATAGTAATAATCGGTGTGATATAATTACTCCTGAATGCCAAATTTATAGAAAAGACAAAGGAAGGAATGCTGCAAGTAGCTTTGTTCAATATAATGGACTAGGGAGTCTTGGTCTACAGGTATTTTTATCCCATGACTGCTTGGAGTTTTCTTTCTCCTAACTTCCTTATAATCTTTCATAGTTTATATAATGGCTGCTAGACCCTTGGAACTTGACTATGCTTGAGAATGGGTTGTAAGAAGGTGGTCCACCAAGAGGAACTGAATGATTTATATAATATTCATAGAATCATAGAGTTGGAAGAGACCACATGGGCCATCTAGCCCAACCCCCTGCCATGCATGAAAAGCACAATCAAAGTACCACTGAAAGATGGCCTGTTTAAAAACCTCCAAAGAAGGAGCTTCCACCACACTCTGAGGCAGAGAGTTCCACTGCTGAACAGCTCTTATGGTCAGGAAGTTCTTCCTGATGTTCAGGTGGAATCTCCTTTCCTGTAATTTGAACCTATTGTTCTGAGTCCTAGTTTCCAGGGCAGCAGAAAACAAGCTTACTTCCTCTTTTTTATGACATCTTTTCACATATTATATAATTTCAGGCAAACAACTATATTTGGTATGTTGTATAAGACTAATACAATCCATGCAGTCATGCCGGCCACATGATCTTGGAGGTGTCTACGGACAACACCGGCTCTTTGGCTTAGAAATTGAGATGAGCATCAACCCCCAGAGTTGGACATGACAGGACTTAATGTCAGGGGAAAACCTTTACCTTTTACTATAAGAATAATATGTGATCTCAGAATCAAACTGGTGATGTTCCATTCAATTCAGTCCTGAAAAATTAGGCCAAATTAGATCATTTCTGTCTATAATGTTGGCTTTTCTTGAAAATAAATTTTAAAAATTGAGGTTTTTGAAAACAAAGAACAGCAACAAATCTAAACTTCAGTTCCCTTTAAGTTGAGGCTTGGATTTGTTGCTGATCTTTAAGTTCAGAAATCTCCAGTGTATAATACTTCAAGTACTTTGGATTTATCCTATGAAATCCTGGGATTTATAGCTTGACAAATAACTGGAATTCTGTCACAAAGAATTCATATATACTCTCTCTGTGTGTGTGTGTGTGTGTGTGTGTGTGTGTGTGTGTGTGTGTATAATCAAAGTATGTCTGTTTGCACCACAAATGCTGTTGCTAGGTGAGGTGGCCCTTTGTGGTGGCACTGGGAAAGAAAGGTGACGAGTATGAGAGGAAAGGAGGAAGGAAGGAAAGAGCCTTAAAGAGAGCCATAGTACCATGGAGGCATTGTGAGGTAGGCCCTCTCAGAGCTGAAGAAGGGAGAAAGCAGAGGGGAAGAGAGAAAGGGAAGTGAGAGAGAAAATGGGAAAAGGAAAAGGAGGGAAGGAAGGAAGAGAAAGGAAATGAGAAAAAGTAGTAGAGGAGTGGAGGAAAGAAAGAGAATGAAGGAAGGAAAGCAGGCGGCAGTGCCTCCCAATACCTGGGCAATGCTGGGTATATATGTTAGTGAAACTATAAATTCCAAGATTCTGTAAAATGTAGAGCTGGCTGTTAAAGTGGTAGTAAAGTGTGATACGGTGATTTTTATATCTGTAGAAAGGACACATGAGTAAAAGACAGGCATCTTAAAATAATTTCTTAACTTTGCTGGGGAAATTTTCCATTTTCTCATCTGCATGATGTAGTTAAGTTGCAGTTGTGAGTCTCCGTGTGATATGCTCCTGCTCTTTTGAGAGGAAGTGATACCAGGGCTGAAGGAGTGTGCTTCGTCAGTGGGAGAGATGGTTTATATTTCATCACAGCAGCTTATGTACTAACGTGCTAGAACAGCACATGCATTGTGAAATCACTGTTTACACAGCTCAGTGCATGTTGCTGTTTGCAGCTCCCAATGTCAACCTCTATAGCAGGAAAGCAGGGATTTTCATATTTACAGTTTGTGAAACCCTTTTCTCTCCACAGTAATATTTGAGCTGTTATTTAACCCTACTGTGGGGAGGGCTAAGTGATACAGAAGGAAATGTGCCGCTTCACACAATTGCTTTCTTGCAAGCTTGAGTCAGTATTGGACACAACAATGTGTCCTGCCTTATTTTGTGTTGAAAAATTGATGTACAAAAGAGACTATTTATCCTGAATTTTCCACCTTTCCTAATTTTTTTTAATTTTTTTCATTGATCTAGGCATGCTTTGTGTGTATTTGGGCAATCATCTAACCTAAAACACATGGTTCACAAAAGATCCAGATAATATTGTGCTTCCATGTTTTTCCATTATTCTCTCTGACCTCCTATTTGAGGAGAAAATGTTTAAACAGATGCACAGTGGTGCAGCGGGTTAAACTGCTGAGCTGCTGAACTTGCTGACCGAAAGGTCAGTGGTTTGAATCCGAAGAGTGGGGTGAACTTCTGCCAACCTAGCAATTCGAAAACATGAAAATGTAAGTAGATCAATAGGTACCACTCTGGCAGTCATGCCAGCCACATGACCTTGGAGGTGGTCTACAGGCAACGCCAGCCCTTTGGCTTAGAAATGCAGATGAGCACCATCCCCCAGAGTGGGACACGACTAGACTTAATATCAGGGGAAAACCTTTACCTTTACCTAGAGGACTCTGAGAGCTTAGGGACTTTAAGGAACTCATGGTTTAAAAGAGCAATACAATTAAAACATACAAAAATTAAATATTGCAACAGAATTAGACAAACTGTAATATTTAAATAATTTGGGTCTGAAAAATTGAATAGCAATTAAAAGATAATAACCTCTTAAAACGTGTTCAGTCAAAACAATACAGCACTCCTTAGCCCTACATTTTAAAACATTTTAAAACATGCTGTTTTAAAAGTCTGTCTGAATAATGTCACAGGCTCTACAGCATCAATGGCTTTATGTGAAGTTAGAGCATGATGTTGGGGAGGCATGAAGTTCTCCACTTGTCCCATTGGATGAAAGGGTGCAACTAGAGATGATCCAAGGGTATCACACAGGCAAATCATTTGAGAGAGTTATTTGAACTACAGCAACTATACCTGAATCTAGCCTTTAAAATGAAGGCACAATACACAAGAAATTAAAGGAAAATATATTAATTTCAGGGACAGTAAAATACTAGATTTCAGTGCAGACCAACTTGGTTTTAACCATAATATGACTTTGTCTCCTATAAGACATGCACTATAGAAAATTAACTGTTTGTCGCTTTATAAAATACTGCATTTGCCTTCTAGCCTTCCAACTGCTCTCTAGTTAGTTATGTCCCTAGTAGGGTTTGCCCTAAAGTTTGAAGAAGAAATACTTAACTGCATCAGTAAAACCACATAAGCTCTATTCTAAGGAGAATGTTCCTGAAGACTGACCTGAAACATCATATCTATTTTTGCATCTAGATATGCTATTCCATAGTTTTATAGACTTGTCCTCAGGACCCCCAGAGCCCAAACAGGATCTGAGTAATAAGGTGTAATCATTTCCTCCCACTCTTCATCTCCCTTCACTTAATGATGTTTCTATATCCCAAGACAGTTATGGAGCTTCCCTCTTCAGGCAATTTTAAAAATTTTAGTCATGCAGTCCATCCCCTGGACAATTCTCTTTGCTGTAACTATAAACTTATCGAGCAGAGAATCTGTGTTGTGCATACACCATCCACAATACAGTGTCGTCCTTTAAGGGGGGGGGGGGCTATGTCACATTTTTTATTGCTCATATTTTTACCAAGGCTGCTTCACGTGACCCGATGTATAGCATTTCAGTTCCACTGCCGTGGTTCTATCCAATGTAATCTTTAGATTTGTAGCTTCACAAGGCATTCACTCTGCCACAGATTTCCAACTCATTCGCAAACTACAAACCCAAGGTTCCAAAGGATGGAGATGTAACAGCTGCATTAAAATCAAAGTAATGTAATGGTGTATTGTGAAAGTGCTTTTGGCTCAGCCATCACAACAGTAGTAATCTTTTGAAAGGAAAGTTACCTTAGCCTGTTGATGCGATATATTATACTAGCTGTGCCCGGCCACGCGTTGCTGTGGCGAAGTATGGTGGAATGGGAAATAAAGTATTGAGGAATTGGTGGTAGTTAAGGTAAAGGGTAACATTAAGTCCAGTCGTGTCTGACTCTGTCGGTTGGTGCTAATCTCCATTTCTAAGCCAAAGACCTGGCGTTGTCCGTAGACTTCTCCAAGGTCATGTGGCATGACTACATGGAGCACCGTTACCTTCCCACTGGAGCAGTACCTATTCATCTACTCTCATTTGCATGTTTTTGAACTTTAGGGTTGGCAGAAGCTGGAGCTAACAGTGGGGGCTCTCTCTGCTCCCCCAATTCAAACCTGCAACATTTCAGTCCAGAATTTCAGCAGCTCAGCGCTTTAACACACTGCTCCATCAGGGGATATTATTTCCTAAAGCTTGTGAATATACAATATTTCTGATTTTCTTTGTCTGTTGGAGGCAAGTATGAATGCTGCAATTAGGCAAAATGATTAGCATGCAATGGCCTTGCAGCTTTAAAGCCTGGCTGTTTCCTCCCTGAGTGAATTTTTTGTTGGGAGGTATTAGCTGGCCCTGATTGTTTCCTGTGTGGAATTCCCCTGTTTTCAGAGTGTTGTTCTTTATTTAGTGTTCTGATTTTAGAGATTGTATTGTTCTGTTTTATTATACCACAGTAATTTTTATATATTCTGATTTTAGTGTTTTTGAATACTTGGAGCCAGATTGTATTCATTTTCACGGTTCACAGCAACACAATAATAATAATAATAATAATAATAATAATAATAATAATAATAGTAATAATAATGACTTTAGTAATACACACTGCTTCCTTTCTGGAAGAATCCTTTCTTGGGAGGTGTTAGCTGGCCCTGATTATTTCCTTTGCGGAATTCCCAATTTTCCTCCTTTCAAAGTGTTGCTCGTTATTTACTGTCCTGGTTTTAGAGATTATATTGTTCTGTATTATTCTACCACAATAATTATTTCATATTACATTAGAATCTCACTTATCCAACATTCACTTATCCAATGTTCTGGATTATCCAACGCAGTCTGCCTTTTAGTAGTAAATGTTTTTGTAGTCAGTGTTTTAAATTCATTGCGATATTTTGGTGGTCAATTTGTAAATATAGTAATTACTACATAGCATTACTGTGCATGGAACTACTTTTTCTGTCAAATTTGTTGTATAACATGATGTTTGGTGCTTAATTTGTATAATGATTACCTAATTTGATGTTTAATCAGCTTTTCCTGAATCCCTTCTTATTATCCAACATATTCACTTATCCAGAGTTCTGCCAGCCTGTTTATGTTGGATAAGTGAGACTGTGCTGTATATTTATAATCTTATATTATCTGCTTAGAACTGGATTATATGAGGCCCCTTCTACACAGCTGTATAAAATGCACATTGAAGTGGATTATATGGCAGTGTGGACTCAAGATGATCCAGTTCAAAACAGATAATATAAGATTATAAATGGAATATATAGCTGTGTGGAAGGGCCTTGAGACTACACTGCCATATAATCCAGTTAAAATCAGATAATCTGTATTTTATAGGCAGTGTGGAAGAGGCCTAAGTGAGGCCTAACTCTGCCTGTCCTCTGGGCTGAGTGGGTTGCTAGGAGACCAAGTGGGCGGAGCTTAGCCTTCTAACTGGCAGCAATTGGATAAAAACAATTATTCCTCTCCCTCTAATTAGGACTTTATTTTTCTTTTCTTTTTGTTGTATGAACGTAGAGGCATGGATGAGGGGTTGTGCTGCCAAGTTTAGTGTTTCTGGGATGTGTGGTTTTGTTGTTTTGTCCTAGGCCGAAATTTCATTACTCTTTTATATACAGTATATAGATTATGCTTTTAATGTATTGTGTTTTAATTAAATTGACTCATTGTACTTACTATGTTTATTTAGTTTAACTCTTGATTTTGGTTGTTTATAAGTTATATTGTGTTTATTTATTTATTTTAGTTTTGCTATGATGTTATTTGTTGGGCATTGAATGTTTGCCATTTTTGTTATTTTTGTAAACTGCCCTGAGTCCTTTCGGGAAGAGAGGGTGGGTTATAAAATCTATTATTATTATTATTATTATTATTATTATTATTATTATTATTGAGCCCCTGGTGGTGTAGTGGGTTAAAGCCGTGTGGCTTGAAGGTTGGGTTGCTGACCTAAGGCTGCCAGGTTCAAATCCAACCCGGGGAAAGCATGGATGAGCTCCCTCTATCAGCTCCAGCTCCATGCGAGGACATGAGAGAAGCCTCCCCTCCCACAAGGATGATAAAAACGTCAAAAAACGTCAGGGCGTCCCATGGGCAATGTCCTTGCAGACAGCCGAATCTCTCACACCAGAAGCGACTTGCAGTTTCTCAAGTCGCTCATGACACACACACAAAAATATTATGGAATAATTACACAATTTCCATATAACATACTAGCTTTTCCAAAGTTTAAAGTTTTAATGTGGTCTTGTGTTCTATTGGCATTAGACTTTCTGTATAAAATTTGTTCATGTTTCCGTGTTTTTCTCCACAGCTGAGTAGAGTAGAAAGTCCAATAAAACCTGGCAAGTTTTATGATTAAGCAAAGAATTTCTGAATACCGCAGGATTTTCTGTAAAATGACAAGCAAAGGCAACAAAGCACAGTTGTAGTCTGCTGCTTAGATCCTGAAGCCTTGATGCAACACTAGATGTAATTTAAAATGGACTAATTTCAGTTTCCTGTGAAAGTCATTTCAAAGGCCTGGGCTTCTCAAATGGTTTTAATGCCTCAGTAAAACCACAGAAGGTCTAAAATAAAAGCAAACACTGGGGCATGAGGTCACAGCTTAAAGGTACTTGTGTCTTTTAAAAGAGACTAAGTAACTTTGGCAATGATATTGAAACCTGATGTACACCATTACCCTGTGTACTTTTCAGTTATACAAGAAAATACTGCCAAAGGGCTATATGAGGTAATCTGAAAGCTGCCACACAAGTCAAATTTTCAAAAACCACCTATGTCCTATGAAATATATAAACTGATGCAGATTTTGGCAAACAAGTGCCCTCCAGATTTTTTTGAGTGATAATACTTATCACCTCCACCCAGCATGGGCATTTGAATTGTCATCTAATACCTCTAGAAAACAATATAGAAATGGGAAAAATAATGAATATACCTGCAATGATTTATGTGGCAGATAGATTTGGAAAAAGCTAGCCTCAAATCATCATCATGTTTATGTTAAGTTATGCTTATCATCTAGCATAGCAACACCCCAGTGTTTCTCTGCCTGTTCTTCTAAAAGTTGTCTGAGACACTCTCCGCTTGTGAAGGAAAAAATATTACAGTAGAGTCTCACTTATCCAACATAAACAGTCCGGCAGAATGTTGGATAATAAGGAGGGATTGAGGAAAAGCTTATTAAACGTCAAATTATGTTATGATTTTATAAATTAAGCACCAAAACATCATGTTTTACATCAAATCGACAGAAAAAGCAGTCCAATACACAGTAACGTTATGTAATAATTACTGTATTTATGAATTTAGCACCAAAACATCTCAATGTTGAAAACATTGACTACAAAAATATTGACTACTAACAAATTGACTATAAATAAAGATAGAATTGAATAAAATAACTTACATTAACAGCATTGTTAGAAGTTAAATCCGTAAAAAGTTCAGTCCTTGCTGCCTAGAGAAACAACTGTGGATCTGGGCGGGAGGCAGACTGTAGTGGCTAATCCAGAACATTGGATAAGCGAAGGTTGGATAAGCGAGACTTTACTGTATTATGTTGTTTTTATCCTGCTTTTTCTCTCCATAAGGAGACTCAAAGCAGCTAACATTAAAAGCATTGCAATACAATAATATACAAATATAAAAACAGCATTAAACATCATACGTATTAAAAACAGTTCAGATTAAATCCATAAAAATATATAAAACCACACCAGCCCCTGCCATGAAAGCGCCTTCCACAATTGTATGTCAGGACCAACCAGACTGGCAGCTGAATCTCACTTCTTTAAAGTGCCCTCCAAAACACCTGAAGACAATAGTCTTGTGTATGAAGTAAGATATTCCTTTCAACCCGACTGCTTCCTGAGATGACTCCTTTCCTCT
Organism: Anolis carolinensis; assembly: GCF_035594765.1. Lineage (NCBI taxonomy): Eukaryota > Metazoa > Chordata > Lepidosauria > Squamata > Anolidae > Anolis > Anolis carolinensis. Next base: position 76,786,546 of record NC_085843.1, on the reverse strand, counting down.
ACCTCTTAATAAGACCAGTCTTAAAGAGATGTGTCTGGAATGCAAACTGCAATAAGAGTAGAGAAAGTACAGTGGAAATGTCTACATAATTGGCCAAAGGAATAGCTGTGAAAGTCTTACCCAGTTAAACTACTTGGTGATTCAAAACTTCTGTTAAAATCCTATTATATGAAATGAAAAATGTACATGTATTGATATATACATCTACATATACACATTTCAGTATTCCTATTCAGATAGTTGGCGTTTGCAGAATGCATCTGGAAAGCATGACTATAGTGCACGTGCCTTGATGGCACATGGGCACTACAACAGAGTTGATACTGAAAACATTTGATATATAGCTTCTGCATTTTAGCTCATGTTTTTGGTAACTTCAGAGTTCCTACGTGGTTACTAACACTGTGTAATGATTGCAAGCAGAATAGTACACTCCAGGGCTCTAGGAATGGCGGCCCTGATTTCTTTGGAGCCACAGGGTTTTTATGATATGAGCCAGCTCATCCAGGATCATTACAGATGAGAGAGCCTGCCTTCTTCTTTTAAGTACATGACATTTATAGGGGATGAATCTTACTGACACCACATGTTGCTGGAAGTATTTCTAAAAAAGGAGAAGCAGGACATGAGTCAGTATTGAAGGCCACATGCCAGTAACCAGCAATATGAGATAACTTTTAGATGAGGTTTGGGCTACCATACAATTACAACCCACGTCTTAAAAGTCCTGTTAAGAGTATCTTTCTTTTTCTTTTATAAATGACAGTTTTCCAAAACAAAAACAATACTAAAGGAGCAAAGGCTAGAGATGACAACCAATTAATTAGGCCTGTATTTTTCTGCTAATTAGATTCCCTTCCTAACATGAATCAATCATTGGTAAGATGCGATCCAGGAAAATTGCAACACTCTTTTTGTCATTTTAATCTGGCAGAAGTCTCTGCCAAACCCATTCTGCCAGGAAGAACAACTGTGTTATTACTTTCACAATCATTTTAAACTAGTTGGAAAAGAGGTTTGAAAATGTAAACAGATTGTAACCACTCAGTCCTTTCTTCAATCTCTTTGTTGGTATCAATCTAGTAAGACTCTCACTTTTAAGCTCCTCGTGTAGCTCTGTCCTCCTCCTGCTTCTATTTTTAATGACAGCCCATTAGTCTTTGGCTTTTAATAAAGCTAAAAAGTAACTTTGTCCAAGTGTTATACATTTAAATGTGTGCTCCTTCAGTAGTTCTGAGTACAACTTGTTTTCACACTAGAACAGTTATCTTGAGGCTAGCTCACATAGCAAATATCAAGTGCTCCAGCTAACAGTTTTAAGCCTTATTTATTTATTTTTATATACCGCTCTTTTCCCTCAGGGGGACCCTTGCCTCTCTGCCTCCCCAAAATATTCTCCATCTTAAAGAGTGGCTCTGGTGACGACATACTCAGACACCACTTCTTACCAGCAGTTCTGGCTGACCTTCATTCTTTTCCACAACATGTTTTCATATGAATAACAAAATCAAAGTTGAATCCTTGTCTAATGCAGCCGTTTTGGCCAGCTGTGTCATTTTCTGGGAGCAAGATTACTCAGAGCTTCAGAGAAGGTGGTACTTACCAAACAACAAATTTGTCACTGTGAGCAGCAGACATACAACACAGAGATTCTTTTGCTTTTTAGATTTAAATATGAGGAACTGGAAAAGTACAGAGCAAACTGTAAAATTCCACCAGCAGCTATTTTATTATGGAAGATGCTTCTCTTAAGGACAACTTAAAGTGGCAAACTCTGTTTTGGAGGTTCATGTCATAAATTTTGTTTATAATACAATTTCCATGCCAATTTATGAGGCCTGAAAATGATTTTTTTTTTTAAAAAAAGAAATATTAGTACTGCTTCCTCTGTCAAGGAGAATCCTAGCAGCTCTTGCCTTGTTATTTCTACATCAGACAAACACGGAAACCTTAGCAGTCATTCCCAAATCTGGTGCCCTCCAGATGTGCTGGACTAAAACCCCACCATCCCTGCCAGTACTCTCTTCCTGTTATGCCTCTACCCAAGTCTAGATACATTGCCAGCAATAAAGTAGAAACCACATGACTGAGGTCTTTGCATCTCCTCTCATTCTTAGGTGCCAAGTAGTTGACTGATGTGAAACTGTAGTGGCTTCATAGGTAGACCAAATTTTAAAAACACACCAGCATGTGTGAGAGAAAGAGAGACAGACAGGGAACAAATATGTATCTGGGTGGTACAGATCAAAGAATAAGGATTACTTCATTAATATAAAAGTTTAACCCTTCCAAGCATTCTAGGTCATCCTAGTGAAGAAATCTTACAGCAATGAAGCTCCTAGTTAAACTTAGCACAAAAGAGAACATAGTGTTCATTATTAAGAATAAGCTATGTAGGAGGAATGATGGTGGTGTATAGTGAAATCTAGGTATTAATCTAAACTTTTAAGGAGCTATCCAAGGTACTGAACCTATTTGGAGGATAAGTTTTAGCACCTTGGATATCTCTTTTTATACCCAGACTAATTACACCACCCACTGACATGGAAGCCAGCAGCCATCACTGGGAAGTGGAGAATATGCTCAAAAGATGGTTGTTTCATTAGGAAAAAAGGCTTTTATACTAATTAAACATGAATGTTTTGAGCTTTTTTGAGACATGCCTCCTGTTTCTTCTGTGGATTCCATTGGATGTTCTTCAGTTTCTGCTTCTTCTGCTAATCATAGAGCCTTCTGATAATCAGTGACAACAGAGTTCCATAAGCAATGCCATTACCACAGCTATCTTTTCTGCCCAACATGATTGGTCCACAGATAATTTATAACACAGTAGTAGTATGATGCTGGGCAGGAGAAAAAAAGTGCTGGAAGACTGGTCAAAACAGCATCTGTTATAACTTGTGTGTGTGTGTGCCATTGAGTCACTTGATGGTGACACCATGCATCGGAGTTTCTTATTGCAAGGAATACTCAGATGTACTTTTGCCCATTCCTTCTTTTGAAATATAGCCTAGAGAAGTTGGCATTCACTGGGACTCACTCATCCAAGTACTAACCAGCGCTGACCCTATTTGTTTTCCAAGATTAGACAAGATATGGCTTCTTTAATGTATTTAGGTTCCTTATGCTGTAACTACTAGATAGATAATATATAGATCAGATGTGAGTAACATGTGGTTCTCCATGATATGAGCCAGTCTAGATCATGTTGGGAGCTGCAGTCCAAAAACTAATGGAGGATTGCTCCTTATATTCATGCCAACATTTGCTAAATGTTGGATGATAGCTCATTTGGAAAGTTTTATACATCCTACCATCAGCCAAATTGATGTTTTGAGCAATGAGAGAGGCCACATTGTGTGTTACTTTCTGTAGGTACCACTGTCTCCTTGGCCAATTCAGCCATGTCATTTGGCAGCTGACACCGTCTCACGCTGAGGTCAGCTATATTAGAGCCACCTGAGCTATGCAAAAGTGCTTTTTTTTTAAAAAAAAAGATACAAATTAAATCTTAATGCAATATAAAACAGGCACACAGCACACATGAGAAGTTGTGACTCTCTGGAATTACTAGGGTAGCACTGCCATAATGCTGAAATTTAGCAAGTACAGTAGAGTCTCACTTATCCAACGTTCTGGATTATCCAACACATTTTTGTAGTCAATGTTTTCAATATATCATGATATTTTGGTGCTAAATTCGTAAATACAGTAATTACAACATAACATTACTGTGTATTGAACTACTTTTTCTGTCAAATTTGTTGTATAACATGATGTTTTTGTGCTTAATTTGTAAAATCATAATCTAATTTGATTTTTAATAGGCTTTTCCTTAATCTCTCCTTATTATCCAACATATTCGCTTATCCAACGTTCTGCTGGCCCGTTTATGTTGGATAAGTGAGACTCTACTGTATTATAAGTGTGTAAGAATCTCTTTATTGCCATCTACTGGCCAACATAAAAGCTGCAAATAAGCCTCTGCACAGCCTTCTTAAAAGATACTCTCTTTCCAATTGCAACTGTATTCTTCCATTGTGTATTAATATGATATACAAGAAGCATCAAGTGGTGAAGCTTCTTTACCTTAAGTTCCCTCTTTCCTTCCCTCCCTAATCAAAGCTTATTATATGAAACTATTAAATATTGTGCAACACACACGCACTGTTTAATTATGGTGGTTGGATTTTTTAAGAAGTCAAACACAACATTTTTGTGGCAGTAAAACATGACAGGACCTGAAAGGTGGTACAGTGCTTTGTATCTAATAGCTTGTTCAGCATGAGGCTGGAGGCCGAGAATTTATGTCTAAACACTGTGTGTCATTCTCACCCTGAAGTGTTTTATTGCAGTAATTAACAATTTAGATATACTTTCTCACACTATGAAAGGCAGAAACAGCACTTGTGCACTGAAAAAATACTGAGAATGGAACATGTATCTTATGAAAGCAAATTGCTTTCTTTAATCCCTGCTTACACCTTTTAGAAAACTTTCTTTCGCTACAAGAGTAGAAGGATCTAACTTCTGTTATTTTGATCGCTAGTAAAATTTAGTAAGATGCGATTGCCATTATTAAGCATTACACTGGAATAGATAGAGGCCTGATCTCATTTGATTCATTGACTTTGTTTCATAAAATATATAATGATGTAATGATATAGTGATGGAGCTTCTTGAACAGCTCAGCTACCTAATCTTTACACAAGGATTGGCAATGTAGAAGAGCTGTCAGTGACCATGGGAAAAACACTAAAAAATTTGTTTTGGATCACAGTTCTCAGAAATCCTCCAACTCTAAGAATGTTAGCTGGAATGTTGTAGATCAAATTTAGTTCCAATTATTAGCATTATTACACTAGACCCATTATATCAATGTGTTTTGTCCCAACTTACGCACCTTCAAAGGAAAGAAATGCTGCAGGCAAAGAGAAGACATGTACCAAACCCAAATTTAATATCCAGATAGCTTGTTTGCCCCAATTGGCTTCCTTTTCTACCCTTATATGCATTTTCTGTTTAGCCATAACTGGTCTGAACACAGTGCCAAAACCCAGTGCCTTTGATTTGGGTTGCTCAAAGGGTATACATTTGTCATAAGTCTAAGTGGTACGGAAGTGCTAGCAAAGGCAGATCACAAACTCAGCTGTCACTACCATTTTGAGTTCTGTAATCCAGACATCCACAGACAGTACAATGTCTGAAATCTGTCCAAGAAAGTTTTGTTTCCACTTGATATGATTTGTAAGAAGAGCCCCCAAATTCCTGGACCCATAAGACTGAAATAAATGCCCAAATGTCTAATTGTAAACAGTACTGTATGTTGTCATCAGCAATGGCCTTCTGCCTAAGGGTGATAATCCTGTAGAGCAGTGTTTTGAAAATCCATACCCTTGTGATTTTTCTGTGATGACTGGGTTTTGTTTTTGTTGAGAGCATGCACTGGCTGTTTAGAGATTTATAATAAGTAGAAACCTGTCCTCTACACATAAAAAAGAAATAGGGAGTGGGAATACAGGAAGAATGTCAGTTACTGCTGTCCTTGTTATGACTCATTATATCTCGGGGAGATTGGCCTCCCATAGAGATCTATAAAGCCACCTGACTTCTCCTCCACAACCCTCAAGAAACTATTGGGACCAACACAAAGAGATAGAAGCTGGATGCCATTCTAACTGCTATGACGCTGTCCTCTGAAATCCTGGAATTTGTAATTGCATAAGGCACTTAAGAGTTCTCCTCTTGAAAATCCAATGCCTTTCTATGAATTTCAGTAGCTCACCAAGCTATAAACTCCAGGATTATGTAGGATGGAGCCATGCAGCTCAAGTGGTATTAAAGTGCAATGTCTGTGAGGTACTGTATATATACTGGTAGTCAGAAAGGATCATACTTACTAATGTGTTGAAGACTGGAATGCTTCTTTCTTCTCAAACTGTGATCTCGTTCTGACTACATAATTATGACAGTTTGATACTGCTTTAGCTGCCATGGCTGCACCCTAAGGAATCCTGAGAGTTGTATCTTGGTAATCACTACAGTGCTCTGGCAGAAAAATTGAAATATCTCAGAAATTGAAAATCCCAGCATTCAACAGAATGGAGCCATGCAAGTTAAAATGGTATAAACTCTTGTAACCATCTTTTGAGACAGATGAGGAGCTTCTATGTTGTTCAGAGACAGATTGCAGATCTGCCATTGTTTACTGCATTGTTCTTGTAGCTGCTCCAAATGGCAAAAGAGCTCAGGTAGGGAGGCATCTCTGAAGATACGGGATCCAGCACTCAGAAAGCTCCCATTCAAATCAGAGCAGTAACGAAATGTGGAGAGTACTGACTGTCCCTGAAGTGATTGGTCCATCAGTTGCCTGTGACATGGTCTGTCTGCTGTTAAACATAAGAGGATTATCTGGAGGCAAAGAAGGGCTTCCCTTTCTAAGCTGCTATTAACACTTTTGGTCTAAACCTTTGTCATTTTCCAACCCTAAGGACTTACACAAAAAGTGAGGAATAAATTTATAGAAAGCCAAGAAAACTGGGCTTTGTGGTCTATAACCAACTGAGTAATGTAAAATTTATTAGCTCTTTAATGCTGAGGCTAAGTTAATTAATAACTTAGTTCTGGTGAAATATTAATGCTAAAATTCCATTTAAAGTCAGTCAAACAAGAGGACCATTCACAAACAAGAAAATACAAATAATGTTTAAATAGTCCAACTGCAGATCTTGTGGGGGAGGGGGGGGAGAAAATACTGGGTTTAAAATGCTGTTAACAATGGCTCTAAAGTTAAAACTGGTGTGGGAAATATCCATCTCTCCATTCACTGCTGAATTGCAGTTTCTATCATGCCTTACCACTAGCTATGCTGCCTAGACTTGGCAAGGGAATAGTAGCCTAATGATATTTTAAAGATGCTCTTGTGAGTAGGCTCATAACTAATCTGGTTTATATGATTAAGAGCCTGCACTTCAGCTTTGTGAGAAAAGGATATTTCTGGATCATAGCATCACAGAAATTAGTAAGCATAAGCAACTTCTCTGCCCTCTCCTTGGAAGAATCTCAACAACTACCAGGCCCATGGTAGTTCTCTGGAAATTGGGTTATACTCCAACTCTGTTTTAAGAAATAACTATCTGATCATAGTATCGGGCTATAAAAATGATGCCTTCATATATCAGTTTTAATTATGATTCTGAACTTCTTCTCTCTTTTTTACCCCATGTCAGATACAAGGCAACTTCAGCCTTCTCCTCCTTGGCCGTATGACCCTTCTTATCAATATCTGGGATCAATTGCTACACCTTCTGTTCACCCAGCAACGCCAATTTCACCTGGAAGGGCTAGTGGAATGACTTCCCTCTCTGCAGAACTTTCAAGCCGACTGACGGGTAAGTTTTGCTTTTTCTTGAGTGATTTTCTTGAACTTGTTAACCCCAGAATGCCAAAGGTGTGGAGCAAAGGAAGGAAAGAACAGCCACTCTGAATGAAAGAATATCCCCCTCTTTCCTATCCCTATGCCATATGGCAATTTTTTTTTAGTCTGGCAGGCTTTAGAACTAGATGATTTTAAAGAAAATGTGCTGTCTTGTTTTAATCCCTTATACTCAGGTTGCTCCTGTTACATAGAATCATGGAGTTTTAGAGTTTTGAAGAGACTGCAAAAATCATTTAGTCCAACCCACTGCCATGGAGAAATATGTAACTACAGCACACCTGAAAGATTCCTACTAAAACCTTGCAAAGATAAAGAAACTCTCACCTAAGGGTAACATTACTGTTACAAATCTTGTGTCTTACCCACTTCTTTCTCACTGAGGAATTGCAATCAAATGAGGGTGACCGGATCATATGAAATCTGGGGTGTAGCTCTATCCCTGCTGTCATCGGTTTCCATAGATGGCTCCAGGTGTCTCTTTACTTTATCTGGGGAGCCAGCTTTGCTCCTGCTTCCTGTTCTATACAAGGAAGGGGCAGGAAGATTAATGTGCTCTTAGCAAACACTTTCAGATACTGGCCAAGCCCTGATCCTGTCACCTATGACCAGCTTTGTACACTCATCTCTCCATCTCCCATTTTTGAACATGTGAAAAAATTGCATTATATAGATGGGAATCAGTTTGATGGGTGAAAATACATTACTTGCTCAGTTTTAGTAGGACATAGGGCCCTTGTCTTGCATTATAGATTCTGGTAGACATTGTTTATTATGGTTTCAATCTGTGGGGTCTCTGTCAATAAAAGCAGCTACAAATATTGAAACCAGCACGTAGAAGCAACACACAAACCATGTATTAATATGTTGTTGAAGGCTTTCGTGGCTGGAATCATTGGGTTGTTGTGCATTTTCTGGGCTATATGGCCATGTTCCAGGAGCATTCTCTCTTGACGTTTTGCCCACATCTATGGCAAGAATCCTCAGAGGTTGTGTATTAATTATTTCTAAGCCATCATTTGAGAGCCAACATGAGACAGTGGTTTAAGCATTGGACTACATTTGTGGAGAGTAGGGTTCTAATCTCCACTCAGCCATGGAAACTGAGTGATCTTGGGCAAGTCACAATCTCTCAGCCTCAGAAGAAGGTAAAGGCAAAGCCTAGAAAACCCTGTGGTAAGTTCACCCTAGGGTTGTCATAAGTTGGAAATGAAGGCACACAAACACACGTGTAAGCTGCCAGTTTAGGATTTTGTCCAATTCTGCTAGGCTAGAATTACTTCCAGTTGTCATATAAATCAGATGAATGGTGACTTTGTAATATGTCTACAAGTGATTTTCCTTTAAAGGCATGGAGTCTGTCCATAAGGAAAGGTTTCTTTTTGGAAAAAAATCCATTCACTTGCTGTTTCCTTACTTTTAGGATTTTACCCAGATGGGCTTTACCCTTAAGCAAATGCAGCTGGTTTTTATAATGAAGCTTTTGTGTCTGGACTACAATGTTCACTTTAAGCACTGTTTGGTATGCACACATTAAAAAGCCTCTAATCTTCATATGCCCTCGCAGAATTTACTTGCACACAGTACATAATAGGCCAAAATAAATTTCTCCTTTGTGAGCAACAGTAGTAGGACAGAATATTAAAAAAATTAAAAGGACAGACTTTTGAGGAAAATGCAATGGAGCCAATAAATCACACTTACACACTAACGGAATAATAAGAGACACATACAGAATAGGATAAATTGTAGCTGTTCCACTACTACTGAGGAGCAATAGCATACAACATTGTCTGCCCAGTTCAAGAGGTACTAAGCTAGGATGGTTGCCTCTTCTTTTGCATGCTTAGATTGAATTTCAACTACTGAAGGACAAGTGGACATTAGATAAAATCACAGTACCTCTATACTAAACAACAGGATCACCAGTTCAACTTCTGCCTGTCAAACTGCTAAGAAGAGCACAGGAACCCTGCTACAAAAAAGAAGTGGCAATCCTTTTAAAAGTTGAAATCTAATCTGCTAGGAAAGGTACATCCAGGTGTTCGGTAGTATTGTTAAGGAGAAAAGCAAATAGTTATTATATTTGGCATATCAGGAATTAAGACATTATAACATGTCATAGAAATCTTCTGAAAAAGCCATAAAAGTATATCAAAGAGGCCTGACGGTTGGACTGACAAGCTTTCAGAACTTGAGACTACAAGATGTCTGCAGCGCCCTTTTAATCCAGTCACAGTGCAGACTGGTTTTTGTTTTCTTTCTCCCACCTACAGACTCCCACCCCGCCTCTCCATACACAGTCATACACATTCCTTTCATGCAGACTCTACACTGTCTGAGGAGGTGTTGCCATGAGGAAATATTCCTTTATTGTTATTTTAATGCCTTTAATGCTGGCAAGAAAGAGGAGCCAGGGTCCCTGTTAATTGGAGCCTGTCTAGAAACACTCTTTTAAGAGCCCATTATCTCTTTAATCTGTTTTAAGGGGATGCAGGCAGAGAATTGGAGCTGGGTGGTGAGTGAGAGCTCCTCAACTAACAGAGAAGAAATGACATTCAACCATTATTTCAAACATGGCTCATATTATTTGGCATATTTTCATCCCTAGTCTCTGAATCTCTGTGGGCTGAGACAGGGAGTCAAAAGTCAGTAACAGGTTGGGATGAACTGAAAGGAGGACAAGAGTCTGACGTTTGCAGGCATTTTCCTCTACATTAAAAAGTGCCCCTTTGATAAATGTTTTTACAGGGTTCACAACAAAATGAGCAAGAACAAAGAACATTTTCTGAATACAACCTAATGGCACTATTATTAAAAGGATGAAATATTTCAGAACTCTCCACTTTCTCTCAAAAGCTCTATATCTGCTTTGAAAGCTGAAACAGCAAAATATTTGGCGGATTTCTGGGTCTCATTGTTTCTCGGGTCTACACAGCCCCTTATACCACATTGTGTTTTGCTGTTGCCTTTATCTTTGCTGTTCACTCTCTAATGCCAGGGTATAAGACCCTGGACATTGGCTTCCAAATCTGGCCTTAACAGCACTGTCCTGAGTCCTTGGTTACCTAAGATGATGGGCAGACTCAAGAATTATTTCTAGTGGGTATTTTCTTATGCAGGCACATACAGAAGTGATCCTTTAAGTATCTTTTTGAACGTGCACCACAAATTTCAAAAGATCTCAACACAAGCATATTACAAATATTTCACTCTTGGTATCATATAATTCATTTTGTTTTGTTACGTCTATACCCAGTCTTTCCTCCAGTGCGCTCAAGGCAGCATATGTGGCTCTTCAAATTCCCACTTCATCCTCAAAATATGTTAGTGGGATAGGTCAGGCTCACTGGTCCAAGCTTACCCAGTAAGGTTAATGGCTTAGTGAGGACTAGGATCTGGATCTCCCAAGTTTTCACTCTAACCACTACACTACACTGGTTGTTTGCATCTTTAACCTGAAATGTGGCTGATATTCTTTAGAACTGGAGATCTATTAGTATTATTCACTTTTTTCCTGAACTGTAGTGGGAACCACTCTATTGTACCCCTTACTATGTTTTCTCTGTCCTCTTTCCAAAACCAGGTGCTTCCGACCTAACTGCGTTCAGTGATCCAAGAGTAGGAATTGAACGTCCTTTCCCTGCCATTCCATCCATTTCTGATCCTCGTATGCACTATTCAGGACCATTCACCTACGCTCCAACACCTGTCAGTTCAGGAATAGGAATTGGCATGTCTGCCATGACCACTGCCACAAGATACCACACTTATCTACCCCCTCCATACCCAGGTTCTTCTCAGGCTCAAGGTGGCCCATTTCAGACCAGCTCTCCATCTTATCATCTCTACTATGGAACGTCAGCAGGATCATACCAGTTCTCCATGATGTCTGGAGGAGATCGGTCACCCCCACGTATTCTTCCTCCTTGCACTAATGCTTCCACAGGATCGACCCTCCTCAATCCCAACCTTCCAAACCAGAATGATGTTGTGGACACAGAAGGCAGTCACAGCAACTCTCCTACCAACATGGGAACCACAGCTCGCCTAGAAGAAGCAGTATGGCGACCATATTGAATTATCAGTATATGTGTCCAACCTGCTGGTGTCCATGGTATTCTCATGAGTGATTGAGGGCTCTGCCATGTTTATATAACATACAGAGAAGCAGTCTAGAAATCAGTATTTCTGGGAATGGTGCCATGGCGACCAACTGATTTTACTCAGCAAGGAAATTACATTCCCAAAAAGTGCACTCATCCAGAGGTGATAATGTTTTAAATGGCGGTAATACTACTCACTCACTTTGTCTATTGATATGGGAAAGAATAGATACTCAATGTGTTTCCAGAACGTGACACTTCAAAGTGAATTTGGAACTCCGCAAATCTTTTTTTAAATCCTTTGACATATGGTTTGGGGGCTTAAAGTCTTGCACCATGTTAATGAGTTTAATCAATCATTTTGACATATTAGGTAAAAGGAAGTATAGGAAGATTCTCAGAGAGAAACTGTGAATACTTCTGATTTAGCAATGCTGTGAATAAGAGGTTTTATATCCTGGAATTAATTTTTTAGTCAAGTTGTATATTTCAAAGAGTATGGGAATTCTTTTTAATTTTTATTTTTTCTTGGGATGCAACTCATCCTTCTTTGCATATTATTTTTATTTCCTTTTTGGCACCTTAAAATTGCAAAAAGATTTAATCTTTTTTTTAAAAAAAAATATATATGCTTGCTTATCTCATACTTTATCAGCCAGACACATCCAAAAGAGACAAAAAAAACCTTCCCAGAAGGTAATTTCATATTTCCTTTAATATAAAAAAGTGACAGACAAGCGTCCTTTTCAACTACTGAAATTATGATGAGTTGCCTGATATTTATGCTCAGCATTGAGTTTGTTGTGTGTGATACCTTTTATTATTTAAATATGCTTTAAAAATAAGCACATGCATTTTGTAGCAACCAAAGTTTTAAATTGTCACATATAAAATGGCTGGAATAATTATGGGTAATGTGACTTTTATTATTTAGAAGTATTGTTTACATTTTGTTCCATTTCATTTTCTTCGGTCAATTAACACACAATAAAGTTTCTCCAGTTGAGAACCCAAAATTATTTTAAATGTTAGTAAGGAAGAAGTAGTGACAAGATATGTCTGTTCTTAGAGGGGGGGAGGGAAGGATTTTGCTATTTCATGTTGAAGGTTTGAATAGGATTTATAGAGCTGGAGCAGGGCACTAGAGGCAGACACTGGTCTTGGAGAGCACAGTTTCCAAGAAAAACTGAATATAATGCTCCTTGTTATACGGCATCAACATCCTGAAAATGAAGATAAATGAAAAACAAAACCAAAAACAGCCAGATACCATATTGGCAGTGGCCACTGATGGCTTCCATTTCAGTGGTGTGGTAAATCTAATGTTTAAATTCTGATGTTTAGAGAAGCTGTACAGTTAGACCTCCCTATTTCCGGTTTTAACCTTTACAGATTTGATTATTTGCAATTTTGATTAATATGTTCTCTATAGAAATCTCTAGATCTCTCAGTATGACCCTATGGTCAGCATCTGCCAGAAGATGACCATAGAGGCATGATGGAGACCTAGACATTCATAGAGAGAACACTTTTCTAGACATTTATAGCTCCTCCAGAGAGATTATGTAATCAATGTCCCAGTATTTCCTGTAGAGTCACATCGGAGAACATAGAGAGGTGTTAAAATAGTATTTGTATGTTCAGTTTTCCCACTTTTTGTGGAGATTCAGTACCCCTAGCCCTAGCTAATGTGGAGGGCCAACTATACTCCCCAAAGTAGGTTCAGTACCTTGAACAGTAAAGTTTGGAGTTAAACCTGGAATTGAGTCACCACCCCATTGTCATGGAAGCCACCATAGGTTAGCAGTAACTTCCAGATCTATATGTTATTGGTAGAATCAGACACATACTGGACATTGTGCTTTGATGTGCTAGAGAATGCAAGAACATGTTTAAAGCTCTGATCTTAAACTCGGTCATTTGGATACAGATTACGTGGAAATCAATAGAGATAAAGCCCACAGTTTATGTAGTACAGAGTTGCAGTTACTTTTTCTGCATCCTTACAAAGCACCTGCCACAGACAATCTCAGGATGGTGTAGGCCTAAGCAGAAAAATGGCATGGGAATGGGTCCATTTATACCTTCATTCATCCCCAGCTGCTTTTCACCTTAAAACATAGGGGCAGGAGATGTATGGCCATCTTACGGAATTGGCCTGTAATTCCCATCGCTCTGAATTTATTATGCCAACTGAATGTCTGTAGTGAAAGGAAAGGTATGACTGCCTTTCAATGTTCTACCACAGGAGGAAAAGCAGACAGGCAGTTTTCAATAGAAAAACAGTAGAAGGCGAGAAAGCTACACATCTTCTCTCACACATTATGCAGGTTTGCAGCCTTTTGGACTCACTGTCGCTTTAAAAATGACATCTGGCAACTTTTCACATTGAATTGGCACCCCAGCAACACATAAAAACAGTTCACCTTGCAAAACGGTGGCCTTCTCTAAAACGGAGAAGCAGAATAACCATCACATCGGTAGGCTGAAATAGCCCACCCAATAGCATATTTGTAATTTTTGTCCATTTGTTTTCATGATAACTTAATATGATTATTGTTGTTTCACTGTTTATTACATCTCAAACATACCAGTTATCACTGTAATTATTAGGCACTATTTTATACGGGGCGGGGGGATCTCAATGCAATCGTTTTCCTCAAGAACAGAACCTGCTGAAGTTGACAGAATTCAGAATTATCTTTTGATTCTTAACAGACCTTCCAAAATCAGTGAAACAACTTCAGGTCAACCCATTGGTATTTAAATCAGTGTTGGGTGTTTTAAAGAAATAATAAAAGGATTTGGTTTAGAAAGATCCTTGGCTGCAGGCAGCAAAACAGCTGAACTTATTTAAAGTACTTCTTTTTACTTATAGATATAGATATATATTTGTAGTTTGCTTTTGGCTTGTTTGTGTGTTTGATGCAGTAGCACTTTGGTATAAAATGTTACAGAGTTAAGCAATGCTATGACATCAGTAGGGTCAACTTTTGTGCGTAAAATCATTTCAGCTGATCTCAGCCAAACAAAAAACAATGTCATGTTCGCCTCTTTCAGTCTAGTAGGTTAATGGGTTTCTGAAGGTGAATTTTAAACTTTATTTGAGTTAATACATGTGTTGTAATTAGAGTATTTAAAGTTTTTTAAAGAAAGAAACTTTTCTGTGCTTCTGATTTTTTTTTAAAAAAATGTTGTTTAAGTAGTTAATTTTACAAAACTGTTACAACCATCTTCTCTGATGTTTCATATTTCAGTTCTTACCTCTCCAAATGACATTTAAAGGGTTCTTTCATAGTAATTTTTTCACACGATGCAGCCTATAATACAATGCATTTTATTTTCTGTTACAAGTGCTTGCTGGTGACATCTATTTAAATAAATAACAGCAACTAGACCAACTGCATAATTTCTACAATCTGTTTATACAGTCCACCCTCCACATTCAGTGGAGTTAGAGGCACAGGACTTCCATGAAAATGGGAAAAAATGAATAAAGAAATTGCTTAATTTTTTTTTACCTGAGAGAATACCTCTCTAGGAACTTCTAGGTCTTCCAGTACAACTCTATAGTTGAATTCCATTGCAACTGAAGATGGAATCACATTGAAGGACCTAGAGATTCGTAGAGAAAACATTTTAAATCAGATCCATGAATAATCAAATTCACAATAGTCAAAACTACAAATATTGGGGGCTGAAATGGAACCAAATAACTGTTGAGGTAGCATTCCTATAATAGGTAATGAGTGTGAAATGGCAAGATTCTGGGGGAATCTGCAATTATTAAAGTCCTACAAAGGTCAGCTAAACTGAGATCAAGGGAGGCAGAAGGGGATATAAAACACTTCACATCTTCAGAGGAAGGCAGTAAATGTATAGCTAACTTTACCATTTCATGCCATTTGTCTATCTAGCTCAGTATTGTCTACTCATAGTGGAAGTGGATGTCCTTCTGACAGAAACCTTTCACATCGCTTGCTTCCTGTTCTTTTAAATAGAAATGACATGTGTCATTCCAGCCAGGGTTGTTCCAAGATACTTTGCTAGCAGAGCCGAAAGTGGTGCTCATTTCTCACCTCAACTCAAGGAAGATAGTTATTTTGGTACGAGGGAGAAAATCCAACAGATGTCAGTAAACATAACATAACATAGTAAATAAATAACAAATGGTTTTCTTACTCTGCTAAATGTAGGACAAGTTCAGCCACCAGCAAAGTATGATATATTTTCAGCAATTGTTTTCCTCATGCATCCATATTAAGTGTATTCCACCCTGTTCTCTTAGTACAAAACATTCAAAAAGAAAAATCCCCCAAACCACATTAGACTAATACCTTTAGTAAGATACTGTATCATTTGCAAATACCACATAGTGAAGAGCATCTATCATTTTGCCTTTTGCAGGTCCTTCCACTCGACTCCCTAGAATGAAATTAATGTATGCTCCCTATATTAAAATCAGAGACCTATCTTTTACTCTCCACTTCATCCTTTACTGCATGTCAAGTCTTTATTATCCCCATGGAACCCTCTAGCTAATATTTAACATGTTAGGACTACCACTCACAAGCATTCCTTTTTTCTTGCAAGAAATAAACCCTGGTTTCCTTTTTGAAAGCTGTTCTTTCACATGGCTTGGAACCAACATGTATTATATGTTTAGTACATATTGAAAGGAAGTTCTGCCTCAAGTGGGGAGAGATGCCTGTCATCATACTTCAAGCTTCTCATCACCTGCATGTTGTTTATCTTTTTTGTATCTGTACACACACACAAAAGTACTGGCTTAATTTGCAAATGTTATTACTGAGACACCTACTTCTGGTTGCAGGAGGGAAGTGTCTTAAACATGCATTCCCTTTAATATCTAGTTTAATCCTTAGTGTCCGTAAACTCTGGATTTACACTCCTGTATTCAGTTTTTATAATTAAATGCCGCAGGTTCCAGGAAAACATCAGAAATCACATTTATGTGGACAATTTTAATACGATAATCCAGGCAGTCCAATTGTTGTGTGCACATTCTCTGATTCCTTCACTAGCTGTTCAGTTTTTCAAAACATGGATCACACTAGATTTTATTTTACAGAACACATCCCTTATATACTCGAGTATAAGCCAACTCAAATATAAGCCAAGGCACCCAATTTTACCACAAAAAACTGAGAAAGCTTATTGACTCGAGTATAAGATGAGGGTGGGAAATGCAGGAGCTACTGGAAAATTTCAAAAATAAAAATAAATACCAATAAAATTACATTGATTGAGGCATCAATAAGTTAAATGTTTGTTGACTATTTATATAAAACTGTAATTTAAGATAATAAGACTTTAATAAGATAAGATTGACTGATGATTACCTATATACTTGAGTATAAGCTGACCCAAATATAAACTGGCCAGGACCCTCATTTGAGTATAAGCCAAGGGGGCTTTTTCACCCCTAAAAAGGGCTGAAAAGCCTGGCTTATACTTGAGTATATATGGTAAATTTTTATTTGATTACTTATATAGCACTAAAAACAGTTACCTCCAAATTCAGTGTGTAAGAGAGTCTTTGCACATTGGGTTCCCTCCCTTCCCCATCCCCTTGAAATGGTATAACCCCATGAAAATGTTAGTTGAAGTTATGCTAGGCTTTCATAAAGAAGAATGAATTGCTGCTAGAAGAGAAACCAGTCACAGGCAGTCCCCGAGTTGTGAACAAGATAGGTTCTGTAGATTTGCTCCTAAGTTCAGAAGATTTCAACTCACTTTCTCTCCCTGTAATAATTGGGTTTTGAACAATTTGTCTTGCTGTGGAAACAAGGATTGGTGATACAGTTTCAGTGGAGACATCCTTTCCCCATGATAACTCTTTCAGGGATGAATTTCCCTTTCTAGGGGTAGATGTCTCTCACTTCCTGTTTTCTCAGCCCCATTCTTAACTATGAGTCATTTCTTAGTCAGATGTTTGTAACTTGAGGACTGCCTATACCTACAATCCAGTTCTGATGAATATATTTAGCATGGGTGACAGAGCAGGAGTGGACAACATGCAGCCCTCAAATCCACCACCAAATTATAAATTTGGAGTACAGTGTGTCCCTCACTTATCGCAGGGGTTACGTTCCAGGACCACTCGCAATAAGTGAAAATCCGTGAAGTAGGGACACTATATTTATTCTATGTGTGGAGGAGGGCAAATCACAGACCACTTACTACAATGCAGTCTGTACTTTATTTTAACAGTTATAATATACAGTACACTGGCAGAGAAGAAGAATGGAAGCTAAATCGCCCGTTTTTATTTCCAACCCTTCCCTACCTTCCTCCCTTTATTTCTCCCTTTCCCCTCCTTCCAAAATCCTTTGCACACCCCAAAACCCCATAAAATAGCAAAAATACTGCAATAAATGGTTACATTAATATTGAAAACCCCCAAAGCAGTGAGGGAGCGAAAAGTGAACTGCGAAGTAGTGAGGGAACACTGTATAATATGACTCCCCTTGCAATGAGCATTTAGGAGGAAGCAATTCAGATCTATAAACAGTTGGGCATCCATTCTGCATCCAAGAATTTGATCATCCATGGCTTGAAAAATATCCCAAAAAAACCTCCAAAACCCAATTTTTATTCTGCCATTTTATATAAAGGATATCATTTTACTGCACCTTTGTATATATAATAGAATCTGAGCATCAAAACCCCAGGGGAAAACAAGGGCCTGTGGTATTTTCCATAGGATTTTGTGGACTTACAGCACACACAGTATTAGAAAGAGCAAAGTGAGCAACCTGCCTTAATTATATTTGAAAAGGCTCAAAATACATTTCCTTTTGAGTAACGGAGCCCATTTTGAGAAACAGCATGTACTGAAAACTTCTAGACTAGTTGCATTGCCAGAGTCAGATGGCTGGCCCAAATAGTTCGAGGTCTATAAGCTCCTTTTTAAAATTAAGAGTCCCATATTTTAATATATGTTGTTGGATCCAGACTTAATCATATTAGAGTAGGTGTGTTGCAGTCAGTGGAATTTAATCTGCCTGATAAAAAGCTGCATTGATTTCAGTGGGTCTAAGTCAGGCATGGTCAAACTTCAGGCCCTCCAGTTGTTTTGGACTTCAACTCCCACAATTCCTAACAGGCTCAGGCCCATTCCTTTTCCCCCTCAGCCTCTTAAGCGGCTGAGGGGGAAAAGGAAGAGGCCTGAGCCTGTTAGGAATTGTGGGAGTCAAAGTCCAAAACAACTGGAGGGCCTGAAGTTTGACCATGTCTGACTTAGACCCACTGAAATCAATGAAGCTTTTTATCAGGCAGATTAAATTCCACTGACTGCAACACACCTACCCTAATATGATTAAGTCTGGATCCACTGAAGTTTGACCATGTCTGGTCTAAGTGACTAAGCCAAAATACCACATATTACTAAGAACATACTAGGTTGCTTGTTGTTAAGCAGGAACATTACAGGTAATTTATGAAATAATTTACAAAAAAATAATTATTTAGAAAAGCTAAGTAACTATCAGAATTCAATCTAAGGAATGAAGCCTGGAAGAAAACTCTAACACCATTTCCCCAATTTAGATGTGCTTTTCTTCTCCAAGAGAGGTGGCTTTCCGTTTTGTAAAATATAACTGTTTAGGCATCACATTTTAGATTGGGACAGCCAATAATGGTTAATGAAGAGAAACATTTTTATTAAATAATATAACATATTCAAGCTGAAGAAGTTGGTTTAAAAGTCCTTTAAATTAATTTGGCTTGAACTGAATTGGTTTAGATGGCTGTTTTGTTTTGTTTTGTTTTGTTTTGTTTGCAATGAGATATGGGTCATACTTTATTTCACTGAGCTGCTGAGCTAAATGTCTGAGAATCCTAACTATATTTATCAGAAGAAAAATCTCACTGAAATCAGTAAGACTCACTTTTGAATTATTGTACAATTGAATGTCAGATCTCTTAACATTGCTCTAGAAGTTACATTTTATGATATTTTAATGTCGGCATGCAACTGGATCTTATCCACATACAGCAGTGGTTCTCAACTTGTGGGTCCTTAGGTGTTTTGGCCTACAACTCCCCGAAATCCCAGCCAGTTTACCAGCTGTTAGGATTTCTGGGAGTTGAAGGCCAAAACATCTGGAGACCCACAGGTTGAGAACCACTGACATACAGAGATGAATGAGTTCAACTGATTTCCCACAGATGTCCCACAAACAAATATATCTCTTTTTCTGCCCTCAAAATATTCATTGCTTTTACTTAGATGGCATTTGTTATACTTTGCTCACCAAATCTTGTTTATAACTTTTTATAAACATTTTATTCTCTAAGGCTTGTTTTGCCTTGCAACTTTTCTCACCCTTTTCTTTGGCCAATATTTTCCCCCTAGCAATGTTGTTTCACATCTCATGGAAGGGTTGCATCAGGAGACTTAATTGTATTTATGTATGTAAATAAGTTTCAAAGGCTTCATAGAAAAAATATGGTTAATGCTTATAAGTATTTTGTCATGTTTCATTTTCTGTATCTTTCCTAAATTCGCCTCTGCTAAATACTGTAAGAAACTTGTTTCTTTCCAATTTAATTATTTTAGATTTCAAGATGAAAACTATTTTAGTTACTTTGTAAACAGTTCAAAGCATGGTTTTGTGTGGCACATTAAAACTCTTCACCTTTTTGTTGTGGGGGGAAGTGAATGTGCAAAGAGCTGTTGGTTACATGTGGTATTCTGAAGGTCAAAATAAGTTTTAAAAATACACATTTCAACAGGACATTATTCTGTGGAGTATCTCATGCGTGGAACACAATGGCAAATGGAGCTGAACAGATATTTGGACACATGTTTTCTAAATGTATTACAACCAACTTGTGCTGTGTACTGGAACCTTCCAAGTCTTCTCTTGATGCTGTCATATTTTGGATCACTTTTAGAGGGGGATACCTTTTCCTCTCCATGATAGCTGTTTGGAAAAAAAACTGGAGTCGGTTCCCCATTCCCACTCCATCATATTTCTAGATATATCTGAGTAGGCATTTCCTCTACAGAACATCCAGGTGAAATCATTGTGAGTAGCATGCAGAGCAGCTGGGCTGCTGCATTTGTTCTAAGGGAAATTTTGCTTTCTTTGTACCACAATTTCTTCTGTACATTCAATATTATAATTAGTGTGAATGACAAATAAATTGTTTGAGAAATATGCAAGCATCCAGTGGTTTTATTATTTTACAGAGCTTTATGAAATTTGTTTTGAAAGGTCTTCTCACAAAAGGGTCACCCAATTTGTTCACAACTTTGGCCATTGTGCCTGGGTGGATCTGTAACTACCAGTCCAACAATGGGAAATACTGCCTTTTTTTGGACTACAGCTTCAAAAAATAAAGTTTCCAAATTGTGTTAGTAATCTCTGCAGGGGAACATGGAAAAGAAAATAGTCAGACTCTCATTTCACACTGGGCTTTGAAAACTCTAAGGCGCAATGAGAAGCTTGTTGTTTATGAAACAACTGTTGGCCTGCTGTTATTGAGTTAAAATATCATTAAATCCAATTTGCAGAGGTCAGGAATCTTATGGATTGCACAACAACCAAAACCACCTGCAAAACCACATAGTAAGGGTTACAGCTCACTACACCAAAAACATTCAATGTCACTGAAAAAGGGGGATGAGCAAAGGTGTATCCAGCTATTTTCCTGTAGCTAGGCATATTGTAAGGAGATAACCTCAGAGACCTCCCAAACACCCCAGAGGCACAACCAGTTATAGGAAAATAGCTGGGCATGTTTTCATTCATCCACTCACCAGCAACACAGAAATTGCCATGTGGAGAGCTATGTAGCTATATGCCAGATGTATGCCTCCTGATATAGGACTTCGCCCAGCAAATTCCAAATTCCATCACATAGAAATAAATTTATTAGACCAGCCAAAAGGTGTAAAATATATCATGCTATCCTTCAAAGTTTGACAGGCTTCATCAGGCAGAAATGATAAAAGTTGCATTCAGTTGTGTTTCCAAAGCTCCCTGTGACCAGAGAGTTCAGGCATTTACTTTCATAGTCTTCCCTGTTTAGGTCCTTGGAAGGCTGGCCCAAGATATCTTATTGCCTGAAGCAAAAGCGCAGATTACACACACACACACACCATTCCCAGCTCAAAATGTAAAAAGCCCAACTTGACTGACCAAGTAATTTTGGCACCTGAAATACAAATCTTGCACATATCTCTTCTTGAAAGACAATCCTGTTAAAAAAAATCATGAGATACCTTCAAGATTAGGAAATTTTATTTGACATAACCTGTGGTGGGTTGGGGGCTCACAATGCTCATGCTAAATTTTAAAAATTGTTACTCTTTGGGGTGACAAAAACACTTTGTTGTTTGTACTGCAACAGATTAACATGAGGATACATCTCCAAATGTTTTCTTTTGCAATACAAATGTAACAATTTTCAATTGTAGTTCTTCCATGGCCCAAATCTTACATTATACTGGAGAGATCCTGGAGGATGAAATCTGCTACTTTCCCCTTGGCAATTCAATCATAACAGCATGACTGGCACAGTGCCATATCACCAGTCAGGGGCCCAAAAGGTGCACCTTAGTGCTATGTGGTTATTGTGGCACAAACAGGGAGAAAGTGTTGCACAAGGTATATCTGCCAATGTTGAAAAAAGTTTGTATGTTATGTAACAATAATCACACTGGCATAAATCACCAAAAAGATGTGGGCCAAATCTGCTGCCTGAGTCAGCCACCTCATTATGTCTAAAAAGAGACATTCCCATGTGCTCTGGGAACACTTGAAGAGGGAGGAAATCTTTCCCCATATGCTAAATAATCATAACTAGTGTTTGCCAGAAAAGAACTGATGCCCTTCCATAATAATTCAAAATGTCTGTCCTCACAAGACCTAGCTTTTGAAACTGTATCCAAACTGTCCATGCAAAAAGAACCAATAACACATACCTCCCCATACTTCAGTGTAAGTGAGAAAGTGATAGTTTAAGCACTTACTATCTTTCGCAGATGTCACAGAAAGCATACCGGTCTGAATCCTACTGGGAGTCTCAAATAAAGTTGACCCATGAAATCAATGGGATTTACATATATTCAACCATTCTTTCGATGAATCTACTTTAGTTGCAATTACTAGCAGGATTCAGGGCTTAGTTGTGCCTTCAAGTTGCTTCTGACCCTATCACAGGGATTTCTTTAAGATGTTTCTCAAAGGGATCTTGCCTTCTTCTAGGGCTGAGAGAGTGTTACTTGCCTAACAACACTCAAAGGCCAACCAGGGATTTGAGCCCTGGTCTCCAAGAGTCATAGACTTATGCTCAAATCAGACCACCCACTGCCCTGTTTTGTACCTGTATTTATTTACCCAAAATGCAAAAGAATGTGGACACATAAACATTAGAATGTATGTATGTTCTGTTTGAACGTGAAGGGCAATCCAGCCAAATCCAAGGTCCTTTAAGTCCACAAATCCCTCCCTCCGCCAGTAATGATGTGCTTAATTCTTTTTCATTGAAATTAATGGGCATAAAATGCTTATCTGAAGCTGGCTCATGCTGTGCATTTAAACAAGTCATCTAAATCTATACAGATTTTCAGAGAAATATTTAACTCATGACTTCAAGAGTTTGCTCTTTGGTTTGAAGTTACAGGGACATCTAAAGGTTTTCCAGACTTCTATTAGTCACCACGAGTCATTGTCTGGGAATTGTTTGGGTTTGTAAGAAAAGAGTAAAATAAATTAGGAAGAAAATCTAATACACAGGCTTTAAAATAAAGCTCTATGTCTGACATAGAATAAATAATGTTTGGCTTCAAATTTCTTTAAAGTATCATAAGATGTTTGCAATGTGTAAAGCACTCAGTCTCTCCGCCTTCTTCTTTCCTCTGTACAATAAAAGCCCTCTGTAAGATGTCTGGTCAATATCCCCCCCCCCCTTCCTTATAACAAGAGGGATTTCCTGTATAGATCTGATTTCAATTTCCCTAGGAAAATTATGTTAGTGATTTTTCATGTTGCTAATATTCCATAGTGATAAAGACAGGTAGCTGTTCTGTTTGTAATTTATGTGTAATTTATGTATATTTCACCATTCTCCTGGGATGGGATCCAAGTGTGCAAAAGGTTCCAGTTGAAGCACTCTGAAATTTAAACCAGTTAATTCGAGATGGAAATCATTGGTGCAGTTCTGATATTTAGATGCAGTACAAAAATGGCTCCACTAGCCCTTTCTCTATCATTTTGCATGGCGTAAGCTGTGGCATAAGTGCTTCACATGAATGTAGAAGCTCAATGTTTGTGCAAATTTTCTCTTCATGTGTGAGGAGAAAGTATTTCACAATTCAGTCCAGCCTGGGAATGGGGAACCTGCTTTGTTAAGGCTAGCCTTGACATTAGGAAGAATGGGACAACTGCCTCAGGGGACAAATCCTATGGCAGGACAAACAGTGTGGCAGCTCTTCTTCACGGATCCCTCTGAGCCCTCCTGCCCTCTCCTGTGTTACTTTCCTCTGTTAAAAGCCCAACCTGTGCATGCCATGTGGCCTATCCTAGATTTTGAAAGTAGCCAATAGCCTCAGATTCTTGCAGAGGATGCTATCTCATTGCCAATGTTCAGGCAAAATTCAGCAAGCAGTCTGGTCAGCTACTCTACATGGAGTAGGTGCCATCTTGTCTTTTGCCTCTATCACACATTGCGTTATGAATTTGACGGAGAAGAGGTAGTAGGGATTTTGGATTCCGCCATGGAAACAAAATCTTCAGTACATATTCATACTTGTTCTTTGAATCAGCAACAGAACAAAAGGAAGGCTGTCTTAGGAGATAGGAAGCCGCTATACACTGAATCAGATTATTGATCTATCCCAGTGGTTCCCAACCTTCTTTTGACCAGGGACCACTTTGATCAGGGACCACTTTCCAACATTAGCACCAAAAGGATTATGAATCAGTTTTTGGTCAACTTTAGATTCAGTTTGGTTATTTGGGATGCTGAGTCAGAAAATTGCATTGGATAACCACATCAGGTCTAGTTTCTGACACAGAACATGTGCCATCCAGTAGTCACCGTCTGCTCTCCCACACACAGGAAACCATATTTTTTACCTTATTTTAGGTAGTGGCCCACTGGTTGAGAACGACTGATCTATCTAGTCCAGTGTTGTCCACTCTGACTAGCAGCAGCATCTTTACAGGGTTTTGGCCAAGATTCTTTCCCTTTCTTACCTGGAGATTCTTTGTCTTTTCTGATGGTCTTCCATCTGCCTAATCCTGCATAGCTTCCAAAATCAGGCAAGATCAAGTGTGTTTCAATTGCTGTGGTGGTTGTGGGGAGCTCGTGTGTGAATAAGTATTCACCATCCACTGACACATAGCCAAGCAAAATGAAAGCAACCTGGCATTTCTATTAGCAAAACTTAAGAGAGAAAGAAAAACTATGACAGCATGCCAAAGACTCTCATCTTCCACCACTGTCACAGAAATAAAAATGAAAATTGCTCACTGTTTTTTATATCAGCTTTTCAGAAGTCGGCTCATGAAGAAGGGAAGATATACTTCAGAATCCACTAGCTTGATGTGTGTGCATGACATAATTGCTGGCAATTATGCCTTATTGGCTTGGTCGTAAATCCAGAGTTGTGATTATTCCCTTGCCAATTGAAATATTACTGTGTTGAGTGCAGAGTTCCCTTCTAGGTTCCAACTCTTTGTTCTTGAGAAGGCTCCTTCCAGACAGCTGACTGTGACAGCACAAACCACATCTGGACAGAGTGCGCGCGCACACACACACACTACTGACAAGATTTAAAGAAAAGCAAGAATGAGGATGGTAACAGAAAGGATTCAATAAATGTCAACTGAGTTGATAGTTTTCTCAGCAAGTCACTGAAATTATTGTTTTAGATTTGAATGAGTTCTTTATTCTGTGCTGTTTCTGGGATATAATAAGGATTACTGCAGACTTCCCTATCAACTGCCCCTTAGATGTGTTGGAATTCTAGCTGGCCAGATATAATATATCTGGAGGGCACACAGTTTGGAAAGGCCATCTTAAAGTTTATACGTTCCCACCATGGCCAATGAATGGTCAGTGGAGAATGGGAGGAGGTGAGGGGCATCTAGATAGCCACCTGACTCCATTACTGCAACTGAAGATGATGGTTTTCCTCCTAGATCTTTGGAATACTCCCCAGCAGGTCCAGAAGAACATATTTTCTTCCTGACAGATGGCCATCTGTCAGGAGTATATTGATTGTGCTTTTCCTGCATGTCTGGGGGTTGGACTAGGTGGCCCATGTGGCTTCTTGCAGCTCTATTATGCTATGATTCTAGAATTCTTGCAGATGACTGAAGGAAATGTCTTCCCCTTCTCCTCCCCTGACCACATATGGCCATAGAAAGGGGCAGCCACCTAGAAACATGTAGATTGCTTGAGAAGTTTTGAGCTAAATTTGAGCGCCTTGAGTTTTGAGCTAAATTCTAAGCCATCACATCTCTGCAACCAACTAATGATATGGGATCCAGAATCTCAGTGCTTCGAGTCTTTTCTCTGACCCTCAGGAGGAGTGAAAAGAACCTCAGAGTGAGAACACTGAACTGAAAAGTGTACAGGCATGTGTGTGTCTGCCCATACAAAACTGCCAAGACCTCAAGCTCATTCTTTGAAATCTGCTTAAAGCCTGGCAATATGATTTGATATGGACCAGTGGACACTAGAGATAATTTTTCACATCTTTGGGAATATCTTCCAAAGAAGTACCAATAGCTTCAATAGCTTCATCTTATATAGCTTCATACAAATAGCCCTTTAAAACTATGCTTGTTTCTTTTTTGCAATTTAATATAAATCTTGTGTGTTGACATTGAAACTGCTCTGTGTTGTTGTTGTTGTTGTTGTTGTTGTTGTTGTTATGAGATTTTTTATGGTTTTAATTACATTTTCTAAGCTGCCCTGAGTAAATAAATAAGCACCTAGAGGAAGCTATTTTCATGAAATCCATCACTCAAGAGAAGTGGGACAAGGCATACTTTTTCATAGTAATCAAGCATATTGGTTAATCCTGTGGCTCAAAGATGCTTGTCTTTGGCTGCTAGTCATGTTGTCAACTCAGGAACTGTAAGCAGGCAAGATGGAACCTACAAAAGCCAGTGGAAATGCAAGGCCAATAGAAAGTACAGACTTTATAGGCAAGTGTCAAATGCTCACATCCAAGCAGGGCCCTCCTAGATGTGCAGCCTACTTGCTCATCTCCTCCTGCTATTACATACTTGCTCATGGGGCCTCTGACTATCTATTACCTGGTGGCAGCAATGATTAGCAAGAATAAGCAGAAAAGTAACATGTCTGATGATAATGCTAGAGGAAAGGTAAATTAACTCAGGGTAGATCTACACCACCAAATAATGCAAGTTTGAACTGCATTATATGGCTAGTAGGCTTGAGCAAATTTTTCGTTATTTCGTTAAATTCGTTAAAAATTCGTTTCGTAAGCAATTTTGAATTAATATTGAACCATCTGCTCACTGCCCTTACAAATATTACGAATTTGAATAATAAAAGTACCTTTTTTCGTTTGTTTCTGATGTCTTCGGATGAAGCTGTAGAGGAGAAGCCATGTTGGCATGCCTCTCAGTCAATCAGAGCGGAAGAGGGAGGGAGGGAGAGGCATGGGACATCGATCTGCTAGCATTTTTAAAAAAATGTTGCTTCAAAAATCCCCAAAAATCAGTGGATGGGTCAAACATTATGAAACTTGATAGGCAAAGAGTACTTAATTTTTGCTTCCATTCTGGCAAATTTCATCATAATAGCTTTCAAAATGCAGGAGAACGAAGCCTCTGAATATTGACCATTAATGAAGCAATTCGCCATAACGAGAGAAAAAACTCCATTTCCCAGAAGCCTTAGCAAGCCAATCAAAGTGGAAGGAAGTGGAAGGACAGGGAGGCGTGGCTATCGATCTGCTAACATTTTAAAAAAATGTTGCTTCAGAAATCCCCAAAAATCAGTGGATGGGTCAAACATTATGAAACTTGATAGGCAAAGAGTACTTAATTTTTGCTTCCATTCTGGCAAATTTCATCATAATAGCTTTCAAAATGCAGGAGAAGGAAGCCTCTGAATATTGACCATTTATAAAAGCATTGGGCTGAAGCAAACGTTTCTCCAATAGTATTATGCCCGCTTTAAAACTACAATTCCCAGGTGTTCCAGGCCCTCTCTCCTCTTAACATTCTCCACCCCCTTTTGTCCTCACTTAGAATCAGAGAGTCATTGAACAGTAGAGTTGGAAGAGACCTCTTGGGCCATCCAGTCCAACCCTATTCTGCCAAGAAGCAGGAAATCGCATTCAAAGCACCCCCAACAGATGGCCATCCAGCCTCTGCTTAAAAGCCTCCAAAGAAGGAGCCTCCACCACAGTCCAGGGCAGAGAGTTCCACAGGTGAACAGCTCACAGTGAGGAAGTTCTTCCTAATGTTCAGGTGAAATCTCCTTTCCTGTAGTTTAAAGCCATTGTTCAGTGTCCTAGTCTGCAGGGCAGCAGAAAACAAGCTTGCTCCCTCCTCTCTATGACTTCCCCTCACATATTATACATCATGTCTCCTCTCAGCCTTCTTTTCTGCAGGCTAAACATGCCCACTGCCCAGTTCTTCAAGCCACTCCTCATAGGGCTTGTTCTCCAGACCCTAGATCATTTTAGTTGCCCTCCTCTGACCATCTTGACCAAACTTTCATACAGTATGTGAATTCTTGGAAGGTATGAGAAGTTTAGAGAGAAGGAGGGAGGAAGAGGTTTGAATTTTGGACTCCAATTGTGTCATGATTCCCCACTCTGCCACCCACTTGGGCAAGTCACACACTCTCAGCCCAGAAAAGCCAATGGAACAGGAAATAGCACTTTCAAACCAGGAACTAATTTCCTTATTCAGAGGCTGATAGCCATCTGTCAGGAATGATTTGATGGTGTACTACGATTTCTGTTCCTGGGTGATAAATGTCATTTCCTAATTGGTTCTGTCATAGAAACATGGCAAAATCTATGACACTGCCTGAACTTTGTGCAAGCGACATGGATGGAACATATTATGGTTTGGTCCACCAATTTAACAAAGTTTCAGCCACAAAAACAAAGTTTCTGAAGTAGAACAATGACTTTCACAGTAAAGACAACCCAATGAAACAGGAAATAAGACTTTCAAACCAGGAACAGATTTCTGCAATTATTAAAAAATGGTTTATTATAAAAGCTATGAAAATTTGCCAAAAATCAGAGGATAAGGGAAACATTCCACATTTTGGTGAGCTATCAGTGTTAAATGTGTTCTACCACTGTACCAAGTTTGAAGAAGATCACTCAAAAAATGAGGGCGGGAGAGCCCCCTAAGTCCTCCCCCCTGGGGCTGTTTTGGGGCGACCGCGCATGCGCGTCCGCCATTAACGAATTAATTTCGAAAATAACGAATTTTCGTTAATTTCGAAAAATTTTGGGGGCCAAATTCGTTATTAGCAACAAAAACGAAAAACTGCCCCCTCTAGTTTTGAAACGAGTTTAGAATCAAATTTTTCATGGATCGATCAAGCCTAATGGCTAGTATAGACTCATAAATTGC
Source organism: Anolis carolinensis (assembly GCF_035594765.1). Taxonomy (NCBI): domain Eukaryota; kingdom Metazoa; phylum Chordata; class Lepidosauria; order Squamata; family Anolidae; genus Anolis; species Anolis carolinensis. Next base: position 76,757,387 of record NC_085843.1, on the reverse strand, counting down.
AGGTCAATGTAGTTCAAGCTGTATTATATGGGTTTACACTGACCATATAATGGAGTGTAGATCCGGCTGCTGGGAGGAGGTTCATTGAGAATGTTTTGCTCAAAGACCTTCAGAAACATGGAGCCAGCACTGTGAAAAAGTAAGGATAAAATAGATATGATCTGAATATAAAATTATGGGTTGAAAGTTTCTGGCCTTTTCTCTGTTTTTGATCCTTTCTTTCATTTTCCACCAGAGTCAAGCCTTAACAGTAAACAGGATAAAGCACCCTGGAAAGGAAAATTTTATTTGACCATAGAGTCTTTCAGTTATCTGACATCAAGGACAAATACAGTCATCCCTATGTGCAGTTAAATATATCCTGTAGGCCAGCGCATTGTGCGAGGGGTCATATATGAAATATCTTTACAACTTTGACATAATCCAGAACCCTATTTTTTACCTGAAATGAACAAAGAATATCATAGAATTTCTCTTAGGGATCTAGAAAGGACCTAGAATATGCCTGGAGAAGTCTTCTCTCTCAGCCTCCAACATGTTTCTATGCACAACTTCTGGAAGAAGCTCCAGACAAATATTGACTATAGAGTCATGATGGAGAACTCGAGATAACATTTCTCTAGGCATCCTTAGGTCCTTCAGAGTGATTCTATAGTATTCAAAACTCTTCACATACCATATAAATGAAACTATATTCAATGAGCTTACATAATAAATGGACCTATTGTAGGTTTCACAGACACAAGCAAACATATATGCCATGAAACCTCCTTACTTTATTCACAAGAGTCTTTAGGAAGAGTCCAGCCTACTTGTTTGAATCTAAAACATTTATGATGTTTACTCATTTGAAAACTGTAGAGTCTTGGAGGACATATTTCTCCCTACTCTAAGTATAAGGAATTCTTCCCAGCCAGAAATGGTTGGCATTGGTATTTTTTGGTTTTTATATCATTGCTTATGCTTATTGATATTTCTAAGTACAGTAGAGTCTCACTTATCCAACACTCGCTTATCCAACGTTCTGGATTATCCAACGCATTTTTGTAGTCAATGTTTTCAATACATCGTGATATTTTGGTGCTAAATTCATAAATACAGTAATTACAACATAGAATTAATGTGTATTGAACTACTTTTTCTGTCAAATTTGTTGTATAACATGATGTGTTGGTGCTTAATTTGTAAAATCATAACCTAATTTGATGTTTAATAGGCTTTTCCTTAATCCCTCCTCATTATCCAACATATTCGCTTATCCAACATTCTGCCGGCCCGTTTATGTTGGATAAGTGAGACTCTACTGTAGTAGATTGCAATTGCACCACAAGAGGGCAATCTTAGCTAGTAATACTGTATACTGACATAAATCAAAGGAGGCAGACAGATCAAATGCAACTGCTGAATACAAGTCCCACAAAATGAAAGGTCTTCCCATAATAGTTGAAACTGTATATTAAATATATTGCGGAAAACAAATGGTCCATGTGCCAGCAAATGTGTCAACAGAGAGTTCTCAAAAAGTCTACCCATGATTCCACTTTTTGCCATCAAAAATGATGAGAGGCATAATAAGGATAAAGTATTGCTGGGATTCTATATCACAGGCTGCAATAGGGGCAGCTTTAGGATAATGCTACTATATTGCTGACACAGTACATAGCCATGTTAGAGAATGGTGACAATGTACAATAGAGCACTGTGCTATATGTCCCATTGTACAATGAAGGGTATCCCCACTACACAAAGTGCTCAATTACACAACAGAGGTCTCTCGCCATATAGCAAAAGAGCACAGAAAGTAGGCACATTCTGACCCAGTGCCGGACACCCATATTCTTCCACTGCCCTTCCTTTTGGATTAGAGATCTCACATGGCTCCCTTGGGGAAAGAAAGCTCCTTGCTGGAGCAGGACAGTGTGCCTCATTGATCACGAAGTAAAAAACTAAACTTGAATCCCAAAAGTTATGGGATTGCAGAGTCTGTTTATAATCTTATAACCACTGGACAACCACATTTCCGCCCCCACCCAAAATTAATGTAATTGTAGCACTATGATGCATCTACTTTGAGAGTTGAAGTTTGGTGATAAATCAGCACTCTATGGCAGAGAGGGCTAAAGACCTTGAGAAAATACAGCTCCTGTAATTCCATAACATTGCAGCATGGCAGTTAAAGTATGATCAAACTGCATAAATTGTAGAGCGTAGATGCAAACTATGTCAAAAATAGTCATGCATTATCAATTATCTATAAATAACGGCAAATATTCTACACCAGCTACTTAATGGAATGTACTTAGCTAAATATATTTGGCTAAATATACTTGTCTTTTCTAGCCCTAAAACCCAGAGTGGACCAGAAATTGATAATGTAGGTTAAGCTGGGGAAATCTGATTTAGCCTCACCTTAAGGAAATTTGTGGAATGCTCCAACGTTTCATCCAAATTCTGCAGCACTCTTGCTCTTTGGGCAGAGTTTGGACAGCCCGACCAACACCAACATGAAGCAGTCTACTGTCCACAAGGGTTTGTGCCACAATTCTCTTTTTTTAATGCTTCTCAGTACAAGGAAAAGAGGACAGATCAAGCCCATGTCAATCACATTGCTGTGTAAAATGGCCACACAGCTCTAGGACAGTTCCTGGCCATCATCCAGAGCCTTTGCTGACCGGAGCTCTCCTGGATCTATGCAGCTCTTTGGCTGCCGGGGAAACAGTGATAGGAAAAGTAAGATGAAAGCTTAGCAAGACTAAACTGGTTTCAGCCTGGCTAGACCATTAAGACTCTGCCCCACCAGCACTGCAGGATGGGCAAAGAGTGTTTGGTTGCCCCTGAGGCTAAGTCCTCAGCATTCCTACTTTGAACTGGCCCAAGAATATTGGTACAGATGAACCTTGTAAGCTCTCCTGACTTGTTCCACCCCAAAACCAAATAGAAATGTCTCTCATATCATTGCTTAACTTAGTTAAGCAAACTTCAATATCATTAACTAAGTACATTTAGCTAAGTAAAGTTTCTTGACTCAAACTTCTCCCTGAAACCTGACAGAAATGTCATTCATCTATGCTCCAAAAACTAGCAGAAATGGCATTCATCTGTGCTCCAAAGACTTACTGGGCATCTTCCCATGTAGCAGATGCCAAGTAAGATAGGATGGAGTAGCAATCACAGAGTGTTACAAACAGACCTGCACAACATACAGGCCACGGGCCTCTTGGAGGCTGCCAAATAATTTCAAGCAGCCTGAGGAGGCTGCCAGTCTCACCGGTTCCCCTACTGCCAACACCTCTGCCATCCCTTCCAGTTACTTTGCATCGAACTCTGCCTTCCACAAAATGCCTCAGATATAGCCACAATGTAGAAGTAATGCGGTTTGGAACCATTTTAACTGCCATGGTTCAATGCTATGGAATCCTGAGAGATGTAGTTTGCTAAAACCATATCTGCACCCCAAAGGAGTTTAGCCTATTTTAATGTTGGCCCCTACCTACTGCCAAGTTGTTCAGGTCGGAGCTAGACCAAGAAGCAATCGTGAATATGCACTACTGCTACTTAGACAATTGTGCTAATGAAAAGTGGTGTGATATCAAGGATACTCAACATAGTATGTGTCCACTATCTACAATAATGGTGGAATAGGTTCATGTGATAAAGTCCTGATCAGCATGCAAAACTGATCTTGCAGCATTCTCTCTCACACTTCTCACTTATTTAACTCTGGAGGGGTGAAATACAGGGGGGCGCTAATATTTGCCCCCACACTATACCCATGGATTGCACAGGCATTTCCCACCACAGTGGAAGTGATGGTACAATATTTCCAGTTGATATTTGGGGCCAATTTCTGGTGTAAACCAGGTAACTTAAGAGGGGTGAGTTGGAAGACTCAAGGTGTGTAAAGACGCATTGCTCTATTTTCAGGCAGCTTTCTTCACTTTGGGACTCACAAACAGCCCAGGACAAATAACAATGGCATCTGTAAGGGGCTTGAGATAAGAGATGACGTAAGGAGTGCATCTTGCAGTTTATATTTTTCTAGTTAACCTTCAGAAAAACATGGTATTTATGTGTACCCTTTGGTGCTACAATAACACAGCTAACTACTAAGGTTGCCACAAGAGAACATTTTGTTATTGGAAACCCTCTCTTATCCCAGAATACCTTGGAACCATGGTAAGAGATGTCTCCACAGATAGAAAAGGTGAAGCTGCTTTGGTTTTGGCATGCAGAAGAGTATTTGTTGAGTTAGGCACATTTCCGAAAAGTCTTTTGGGGCTGATTTTATCATCCTACTTTTGTTTCATCATTTCCTTTCACGTCAGTCGCTGTGTGGCTCATATTTGGAGGCTTTGCTATTTGCTTTGTTTCTGGGATGCTTGGTAGGTCACCTGCTGGCGTCACCGGCATGTTAGATGAGAACGTTGTCTTATTTAATGACCATCCTCATTAAAATTCAGGATAGAGGAAATGTAAAGCATATGGCTATTTTCTATGTCTTCAATCGCTGATTCGCCCCACCCACACCCACCCCATGCCCATCTTACTTTATCTCAAAGTTTGCGTAGGCATTTTGGAGGGTCTCCTGTTCAAGCAGTGATAACACAAAGTTAATGTGTTTGCTTAAGAAGAGAAAGGAGCTCTGACGTTGGAGACTATCACCAGAAAGACACAAAGCAAACCACAGGAAACAGAAAGAAACACGTTGCCGACTGTCAAAATGCAGGTTAGTAAAGTGGAATTTGATTTGGAATTTATTTTCTGGTCAATCAAAGGAAACAAGGGTTTAAAAAGGAAAGCGTACTTGTCCAGACAGAAAACTTGAATGAGTCTTGACAAACTTGTGCAAAGGCAATCACAGTGCAGACGTGGGAACCCAAACGTTCACATTTTCTTACAATGGAAGCCCGTATCTTGTTAGCTAGTCTTTGGGGCATTGTTGCCTTTTTGTCAGCATTTCAGACAGTGTCGCCTCTGGTGATGTCTGACCAACCACAAGGTAAGTTAAAACTCTTTCCCAAAGCATTATTTCAATTCAACACCTTGAACAGCGTGGGTAAAACTCAAGGCTTTCTAAATTAAATGCATTGAAATTATTTCATCTCTAACTGCATTATACTAATATTCTATTTGACTGTACTAGAACATCACCAAATTAATTTCATGCCAAAATAATTGTACAAGTTTATTTTGATACATAGGATGCTTCTGGGTGAATTATTAATAAAACCTTGGTCTTTATTCTTTCTTATCTGAATGAAAAGCTGTCCATTTTCACACTTGGGATCACTTCCAAAAAAACTGTACATGAGATCATGCTTCTTTTCCTTTGCTTTCCAGAGAAAAGCCAAAGAGATGGGGACTCTATAGCTAAACAAAAAAGATTTCTGGAATTTTTATCAGCGCTTGATGAGGTACAGAAAAGCACCAATCCTGTATTTGTTTCCAAGACTACCGGACATCAAGGTAATTAAACAAAGATCAGTTAATTTGAATAATAACTGTTGCTCCTATCAACTGAGTGTAATGGATTGTTGCTTGCAAAAAATTAAATGACATAGTACAACCAAGTCATTCTTTCAAGTAGATTACCCTGAAATTCCCTTAAACCCTAAAAGTCCCTGGATATGTTTCAGTTAGAGTGTTAATTCATGATTTGTTTATATTGCAATATAAGTGAATTATATTATATTAAAAATAACTAAAATGGGGTAAGATAATTAAATGTTTTATGCATAATAATTGATCACTTGAAAATCTTTAAACTATAACAAATTTAAGGAACTATTTTTCCCATATGATTATTTTTATGCAATTAAAACTTTGCACAAAAAGCTGATAATATATGTGATAATATATGAAAACTAAGAATACACTATTCTGTTTTTCCAATCTAATATATGCCAACAAGTCACATAACATTAATTTGTGTGCCAGGAATTTTTTTATCTAAATACTTATGTGTGATTTTGTATTAGAATATATCTATGGTAACATTAAACCCCACAAAAACAGGAGTGGTTCATGTTCTCTTAAGTGAAGAACAGAAAATATACAAACAGAACCCTGTGTGTAGACTTATCTGAAAAGCTGAGGGTAACCCTAGTGCTGAGAGACTGGCTGCCTTTAAAAGAAAAATGTGACTGTGTACTGACCACTGCTCTAAATCACGCTAAATGGAAGGGCTGACATGGGAAGCAGCTATAAATGCAATCTCCAATGGGTGTAAAGACCAGGCGACAAAGTATTTGAGTGAACACCTAGCAAAGCAAAGAAATATTTCCAGCTTTGCTCTGTTGGAATTAGAGGAAGTCAAGAGTCTGAAAGTCCCCTTGGTTTCAAGTTGAAGACACACCAAGTATTTGAATTGTATAACAAGAGTTAATGGCCAAGATTTATCCCGAAGTGAAATACAAGGTGCGGTTGGAAGTTGCAGAAAAAATGACAAAATTTTCTACATAAATTTTCTACATAAATTCTTCCAATATTTTCCTTACCAATTGTTGATTTATCTTAAGAAACACATGAAAAATTCTGAGTACATCCAGTTTTTATAAAATTAATAACATTTCCCAACATAGGTTAAATATTTGTGCAAAGTGGTAACAACTTTTTTTTTAAAAAAATCTACTAAATAATGTTTTCTTTTGCATTTCAGCTTATGCTCAGACATTTGGAAAGACAATCAGAAAGGTAAAAACTAGAAAACTTAAAATACCCTATTTCATTCAGAATAATTGTTCTACCTTATCAGGGGAAAAACATTTTAAAAAACTGATTCTGCATTGCAGATTTCCCTATAAGTTGCCATGAACATACAGAGAAGCTGGAAATATTAGATATTTAAGGAAGGTCTAACCTTAGGCATTGAGACCCGAGCCTGCAAATAATACATACATAGAGGTGCCCCATCCAGAATCCTGCTCCAAGTGTGATCAATGACAACACTGGGAGCACGATTCTGGGGAATGTTATCTGAAACAGTACATTTTCCACTCTCTGATCAATCCTCTGAAAACCTCAGGATCAATCTGTATAGTTTTTAGTCCTGTTCACCACTTTGAGTCTCTGTTAAGAGAGAAAGTGACATACAAATAAAAATGATGAATGTTATTCACTTTTGGTGCCCATTTGTACACTTCAGCTGACATTTTAACAAACTTTTTCTTGTGTCCTTTTTCTGGATAGGACGCGTTAGGTCAGTCTGGTCCTGTCCCTCAAGAAGATGGTGTTGCTTCATCAAAGAAGGACCTCCAAAAAATGTACACTTTAAGTGGAAGGAATTTCAGGAAAGCAGTGCCACAATCTTCCAAAAAAGGGAAGAAACGAGGTGCGTCTTCCAACAGAACGATTATGTTTTGTTATTATATATTGTGAAAGGACAGAAAAACGCCCAAATTCTGTTTGTGTTCTTTATCCTTGAAATCTGGCATCATACCAATCCACTATATGTAAGGATCCTTTTTGTGCAAATAAGATAGCTGTTAGCTTCACTTTCTTTAATGGAAAAAATATTGTTAGTCTGTAAAATAATACAGAGAAGGAGGAAAATGAGGCCATCATATCAAGAAGCTGAGATTGGCAAGGTGCTGAAAGAAATAGTCTTGCTACCTTCAAGGCTAGTAGAGATGCTGTCCTGGCACTGGTCATGGAAGGGGAAAAAAGCAATTGCCAGCAGTTAGCATTGCATATGAAAAAGGAAATGGAGCAGCATATTGTATGCCATTTGAGATACAAAATGTATTGGTAATTATTCTAAAAGTACCGGATTGTGTCTGATTTTGGAAGCTAAGCAGGGTCATAGCTGATTAGTACTTGGATGGGAGACCACTAGTGAAAACCAGGTGCTGTAGGCTAAACTTCAGAGATAGAAACTGGCAAAACCTCCTCTGAATACCCCTTGCCTGAGGGCCCATCTACACTGACCGTTTAATACAATTTGAAGCCAGCTTCAAACTGCAGCAGCCAGACAACAAACTTCCATAAAAGCACACAAAAGACAGCTCTTAATGTGCATCAGTACTCAGTGGTTTGCGTCATCTCCTCAACTGGTTCCAGGATTTCCTATGTAATTATCTGTACAGCAAAACCACCCTCTTCAATACGAGTTTGAAATTGCATTAAGTGGTTGATGTAGATGGTGTCGAAGACAATCCTATGATATTCATGGGTTCACCATAAGGTGACAGGCAACTTGAAGACACACAAACATGCATTTGTTCTATGTGTAAACACATTAGAAAGTAGGAAATATTTCCAGAACAAATAGTAGGGGATAGCATTCGACTAACCAAGAATATGGCCAGGATAGGAGACACATTAATTAGTGAGATGTTTCTATGAATTATATATCTATTTTGTTTAAAAGTCCTTTTATTCTGTTCCAGCCTGCTTTTGGAAGTACTGTGTACAAAGTAAGTAAAGTTATTAATTCATCAAACCAACGAACCATTCTGGTGATGAAGAAATTCAAAGGCTGACAATGAAATCTTCAACATTTCAAGTCTTTTTCCACAACGAAGATTCAGCAGTGATTAATGCTCATAATTATTTGACCATATTTGCCTTGTGCACATAGATATTTAAAAGATTCATATCAGTATTTAAGACTTGTGTCAGTTATTTTTATTTCAAACATAAAAATAAAATAATTTTATACAAATCATGTTACAGAACTTGAATACCTACATAATAAGCAAACTTGTTTCTTCAAATTATACATTGAAAAAAAGTATACCATGTAATTTCCAGGATTTAGTTTGCTGATATGCAAGGAAGATCTATTAGTATGCCTATTTGTTGCAATGAACAAGGTGAAGGTATTAGTAATACTCTCATGTTCAGAACTACATGAATCCCACACTTCCTCTGATGCACAGGAAAGGTTCAGATAATCCTGTAACAATACATTTCAGACAAAGAAAATCTAACAGCAACAGTACCAACATTAGAACTGGTCCATAAATATGATGCCATATGAAGGTCTGCACCAATGGGGCACAGCTATCTGAATGTTGGACTGGGAGTCCAGCCACTGAAGCTCATGGGTGATCTTGGGCAAGTCACACTCTCTCAGCCTGAGAGAAAGGCAATGCCAAACCTACTCTGAAAAATTCTTGCCATGAAAACCCTATGATGGTATGACAGGTCACTAACTGTAAGTCAGTTGACTTGAAGGCACAAAGCAGCATACAACTATTGGTATGTTTACATCTTCCCTAATCAACTACATGAAAATAAACACAGGACAAAATATTTAGGTCAAAATTATATTTTCTGTTTAAAAAATTATAAGGCATATTAAACAACTACACTGATTAAATATGTAGTTTATATATATGAACCGTTAGCAATATGTTGAGTACTAAAATATCAAACCCACCATTTAATCTTGACATATGAAACAACTTCCTTTTCAAATAGTTTCTAATCAAAGATAGAAGCAAAAAGCCATCATTTAACACTGTTAAAATTAATCATGAGAAATATGAAAGATATACAAAGTAAATTTCATAATCATTGAGTGCAGCTGTATAATACATTTAGTTATTAAATTAAAAGAAAATGCTCATTGTAATAAAGTTGGTAAGAAAATTAGACATTTTTGAATTGAAAATGTCTAAAATATATTCTAAAAATATATTCACTTTAGCAAATACATATTTAATTATATATCCTATAGAAACATCTATACAGTACAGGAAAACAAAGAGCTGCATAGTTTGATAATGGAGAGAACTGCTAGGAGTTTGGGTATAAATAACCAGTTGAGTTTAGATAATTGATGTGGACATATTAATTTTTTAAACACTGAAAGTGAACTAAAGAAACCAATGAAAACCCTTGGTACTGAAGCTGAATTGTTAAATAAACCACCCTTTGTTTGAGACATGACCTCTAGCTTGTATAATAACGAACTAGCTCTTGTGGATATCAAAACAAAACTCTGGCAAAGATATTGGCTGCATAAGAAATTAAGATGGGAAGCTGAAGCGATCAAGTTCACGGCAGTTTCATTCTTATCATGCCCATTGTACTGAAATCTAATAAGTAGATTACTAATTTGATTATGGTTTAGTAGCAGTACATATAAACAAGACCAGAGAACTTCTTCCTGAATAATGTATATCTTTCAAGAACTTTCTAAAAAATTCTGATCCAGAAATGAGAAACTCTTTTCCCTTCAAGACTGAGCAATATATGGTTCAATTTCTTCAAAAATGAACCATGTTTACTATTGACCATTGGTGGACACATGCTTGTCACTTGATTGACTACAGCAAGTAAGAATAAGCCATCCAAACAACAACTATGGAAGGAGTTTCAAATCATGTCAAATATAATGTTTCTTTAAAATTTTGGTTTACAAACTCCAGACTTTTTATGGAATGGTATTAATAGGGTCACACAACAAGGACAGAAACCTTTATTCTTCACAGAGGTTGTAACATACACATAAGAGAGAGAGAAAATAAGCTTTATTTTCTTCTTTATCAGAATTAGAAAGCTTGAAATGATCTTGGAAATCATCTAGTCTGGTCTAGGTAGGTTCTGCAGTTCAGAATACTTTAAAAAACTTTAGTCAACAAAGAAATTTGGCAGCAGCTTTGAAATAAATTATGATACAAATAGTGAGAAGCAATTATCTCTCATTTAGGGCAGAGCAGAAACAGCAAGAGAGTTGATGAGTTCTGCTCTTGGGGCTGTTTGGGAATCGCAGGCAACACAGACTGGAATGTGTGCAATACCAAGCCCTTTTGCATATGCGGACTGCCTTTTTCTTTTCCTTAAGTGAACATCACTAGGATCAGATGCAAAAAGCTTGGAGAACCTTCTTTGACAGGTATATGTCAAATTAATCATGTTATGATAATATTGCTACAGTACCAAATTCTACAATATTGCATTGCCATTGTTATCTGTATTCCCCATCCCAAGGTACTGGGAGGTGATGCAGCAAATTCTAGGGCTACAAACCACACAATGTGGAAACCAATTTTTGCAGCACATTAGCTATAGTACTGATGGAGTATAAAGGCATATGATGAACACATTAAGAGCAGCTACATCTTGTTGAAGTTTAAGGAATGGAACCACAAATTCCAATTTGTTTGCTACTGAACTTCTCTGATGCTGTAAATAGTGTAATTCATGTTCATTAGAATCTAGAGGTGATTTACTACTGACTTCAACCCAAGATGGTTTGTGTCAAATCCCAATGGTGTGTGCAAGTGTTACTAATTTGCAGTGGTTGACACAGAGTGTGATGAAATTGAAGTATCATCAATATCTGATAATTATAACAATAAGGCATATAGGATTGCATATTTTTAACATGAGCTTCTGCTACTTTTGTGGTACTCTGGATATTTATCTGAAGTCTAATATTTGTAATTACTATGTAATCTAGATCTGAAATGTCTGAAATATTTTGAACTTTAATCTATTATGCAAATATAATTTTTACCAACATCTGCTTGCGTATAATATATGTATAGAGTGGAATATATACATATATAAATATACTATATTGGAATGAATAGATCAATAAAATATGTTGAGCTGGCCAATTTCAGAATTTAAAACTGTGCAGCTAAGGAGATTTCGCATCTTGTTGTTTTTTAAACTGAAGGAATATAGATATAGAAAAATATTCATTTATTTCATTCTTTTTGCAACATCCAGATAGGCAAACTCTATTTCCCGATCTGCAGGACAAGTATTTGTGAACTCATCTCTAGCATATGCATTGTTCAAGTATCTCCAAACTCCAGTCATTTCAGATGGAAATTCAAAATTTCTGTATTTCTTTGCCACAATCTTTAAAAAGGAAGAAAAAATGGAAGAAATCAGTACATTATATACATGGCATAGAAATTATTACAAACATGGTGCCATTGTTACTTAATAATGATCACTAGAAATCAACAGAATGCTGAATTTTGTGGTTTTCAACAAATTACTGGAAGAAAACAGAAAATGTCATATAAATAGTGATCATTATTAAGTAAGAATAGTATGTGTTATATATTTTTTCAAACAACCTGTTTCTTCAGAATATTAAGCCAGCATGACCATGTTGTCACTGGCAGGAATTGGGGAAGTAGAGAAGAGGAGGCTTTTCATTGTTGGCTATTATGATTTACCACCCACATGGCTACTTGTCTGGCTGGGATAAGGGAGGTGAGCGACTGAGTGAAGAGGTTCATCCTCAACTGGCTGTTCTCACCCATGTCTACTCCCACTGACATAGCTACCGTGTTTCCCCTAAAATAAGACCTCCCCTGAAAGTAAGACCTAGCAACTAAGGCTGCAGCAGAGTTCCATTGGGAAGCATGGCTGCAGGGCAGAAGCAGCACTCATTCATACACACCGGAGGGAGGGAGGGAAAGAAAGTAATTGCTGGCCTTGCCTTGCCTGTCCCCCAGCCTCTGTGGCTGCTGCTGCGCTGCCGTTTCTTCCTTCGGAGACAAGGCTCCGTCCTGGCCATGCTCCCTTCGCCCCCAAGGCTTCTGATTGGCTCCTGGAGCCAGGGCAAGGGAGGGTGGGAGGGAAGGAAGAGGTCTTTCCACTCGTCCTGCTCCTTCAGCTTCTTAAAGGTACAGGACGCATAGGGATTCTCCTCTCATCCTTATTCCTATCCTATGCCATGAAACTGATTATTTTATACTATTTGTCAAGACCCAGGCTGCAGAGCACCAATAACCATGCGCAGAGACCAGAATCTATCTAATATCTTTATTAAAGGAATATATAAAGTCAATAAAAACAGGTGAAGAATAAAGTTCAGAAGTAGACCTTTCAGGAAAGGTCAAATATAGTCCAGGAAATTAATGTCCAATATGAGATATTAGAGTCCAAAGTTATAATCCAATAACCGAAACACACACTCTGCCGAGCAAAGTGTGGGGAAATGACAAGGTCCTTTAGTCCAATAGAGCTTGACAACAAGGCTGGAGAGCAAACTAGATTCTTGGCAAACAAGGCTTGATTCGAGGCAACAAGAAGCAGGAGACGAGAACAGGGTCCGTGGCGAGGTCCGTGGCAAGGTCCGGGGAACAAGGCAGGGTTGGAACAAGAACAAGGTCCTGGAAACAAGGAACAGGAGTAGCGTAGTCCACACACGATCTCACTCCCGAAGCTGACGAATTGACTCCGCAAGGATCTCCTTGCGGGTAAACACCTATATAGGATCTTGTTTTCCCGCCAAGGAACACTTTCCCTGGGGAACAAGAAGTGAAACCCATACTGTGTCCAGATGCATGACTCCTTAAGATTTCCCAAGGGAAACAGGCTTAATCAGCTAATTGTCTGGCAGCAATTCTGGCGCTTCTGCGATTCGCCTCCCTAGCGCCTCTATCTCGATTATAATTATCCCGGCGAGAAAACGGGGGAGATTTCTGCTCAAGGCTTGTTTGGCTGACTTCTTGTGGGCAAACATCTTGCAGGTGCAAGGGCTCCAATTCTGGCTGAAACGGTGGGAAACCCAAGTTTTCCTCTTCATCTGCCACAATAGTACTAGGAACGGGACTACATGGCCCATGAGTCATCACACTATTATTCTATTACCATATTATTATCATCATATTCTGTTACTATTATTATATGCCATTATTATATTATCTTATTAATATATTTTATATTATTATAAAGTAGAGTCTCACTTATCCAACATTCACTTATCCAACGTTCTGGATTATCCAACGCATTTTTGTAGTCAATGTTTTCAATACATCGTGATATTTTGGTGATAAATTCGTAAATACAGTAATTACTACATAGCATTACTGTGTATTGAACTACTTTTTCTATCAAATTTGTTGTTAAACATGATGTTTTGGTGCTTAATTTGTAAAATCATAACCTAATTTGATGTTTAATAGGCTTCTTCTTAATCTCTCCTTATTATCCAACATATTAGCTTATCCAGTGTTCTGCCGGCCTGTTTATATTGGATAAGTGAGACTACTGTATTATATTTTTCTATTATTATTATATCATTATATTATTATTCTATTATTATTCTATTATATTTTCATATTATTATATGATTATTCTGTTATTATTATATTCCATTTTATATTATCCTATTAATATATTTTATATCATTATATTCTATACTATTATTCTATTATATTATCATATTATTATTTTATTATTATTAGCATATTCTGTTATTATTATTATATTCCATTTTATATTATCCTATTAATATATTTTATATCATTCTATTCCATTCTATTATTCTATTATTCTATTATATTATCCTATTATTATTATATTATTATTATTATGCTATTCTGTTATTATATCCCATTATTATATTATCCTATTAATACCGTATTATTATCATATTTTGTTATTATTTATTTATTTCGCGTCAAAAGCATTGTACGACAAATACATTTCAAAATGATGGGGGGGGGGGGGAAGGAAATCACAAGCAACTAAATAGTTTTGGACCAAAAGCGGGCAACAGCAACCACATTGTCCGTAGCTTTAAACAACTCCTCCTCCGTACATGAGGCAGGGCATTGTGGGCAAGCATACATATGCAGAGTTGTTTGTTCTGCTCCACAGTCACACAAGGTGGAGGGTTTCTCCAGGTAGTGCCACCTTGCCAAGTTGTCTTTTGATCTGCCCACTCTGCTTCTCAGTCTGTTTAGGGACTTCCAAGTTGCCCATTCTTGGTTTGCCCCTGGAGGAAGACCCTCTTGGGGGGTCATCCAGTTAGAATTGCCAGGTTTAGCTGCCCAGAGAGACACCCTTGCTGTTGCTGGAGGAACATCAAGAGGAGTGGTGGTTCTCATGAAGCCCTTCCGTGATTTGAGTCTGGTGGGAGGAGGCTGATAGCCATGCAGTGGATGGCTTTCACAGTGTTCGACCTTCTTTCTCTCACCGTTAGCAGCAACTTCCCGTCGCACGTCAGGAGGGGCAATGCCAGCTAACTTATAGAGTTTATCAACAGGTGTAGGTTTAAGGCATCCTGTGATGATTCTGCATGTTTCATTCAGTGCTATGTCCACCTGCTTCGCATGGGCAGACTTTTGCCAGACAGGACAGGCGTACTCCGCAGTTGAGAAAGACAAGGCCAGGGCTGATGTTCTTATTACTTGTGGGTCTGCACCCCATGAGCTGCCAGTCAGTTTCCGCAGGATGTTGTTGCGTGCAGCTACTTTGTGCTTGGTGTTCATGCAGTGTTTCCTATATGTTAGTGTTCGGTCTAAGGTGATACCAAGGTATTTAGGATGGAAACAGTGTTCGAGCTCTTGGCCTTCCCAAGTAACTTTCAGTTTCCTGTTGGCTTCACGGTTACGTAGGTGGAAAGCACACACTTGTGTCTTGGAAGGGTTGGGCTTCAGGTGGTTCTCTTTGTAGTAGCTGGAGAGGTCTTTCAAGGCATTAGTGAGTTGCTTTTCAACTGTTTCAAAATCTTTCGCTTGTGTTGTAAGGCCAAGGTCATCAGCATATATAAAGCTCTTTGTGAGTGGTGGTTGTGGCTGATCGTTCGTGAAGATGTTAAATAAGGTCGGTGCAAGAACGCTGCCTTGGGGTAAACCATTCTTTTGCCTCCTCCATCTGCTTTTCCGGCCCTGAAACTCCACATAGAAGTTGCGGTTTTCTAAGAGGGTCTGGACAGTTTTTGTAAAGTCAAAGTCCCGGGTGATATGGTAGACTTTATGCAGCATTTTTCTATGTTGCCCCGTGTCATAGGCTGCCGTAAGGTCCACAAAAACTATTCCCGTAATGCAGCCTTTCTCATAGCCTTCCTCGATATGCTCAGTCAGATGAAGAATTTGACCTGTACAGTTTTTCCCTGGTCTGAAACCTGCTTGTTGTGCAATAAGCTTGGGTTCGATAACAGGTCCTAGTCGATTTAATAGCATCCTCTCATAGACTTTATATAGATGACATAAGAGGGAGATTGGTCGGTAGTTCCTGGCATTGGAGGCATCTTCACCAGGTTTTAAGATGGCAATTATCTTAGTTTTCCTCCATGCTCTGGGAATCTGTTTGTGTGCCAGGCATTGATTGTAGAATTTCAAAAGCCAGTTTTCAGCTTTGGGGCCCAAGTGTTTGATTTGCTCCATCATTAAGTCATCTAGGCCAGGTGCTTTACCAGTCTTACATCGCTTGATGGCTTCTCTGAGTTCTTTCAGGTTTAGAGGAGAAGACAACTGGTGGGTTTCAAGTTCTGGCACCCTGTTGATTTTCATCTTTATTCTGCTGCAGTTGGTTTTCCCATTTTGAATTAGCTGGTGAGCTATCTGGTCTGGTGTCACGTTTGCGTGTCCATGGTTGACCAGAGGGTCACTGTCCAGGCGTCTCAGCAGTTGCCAGGCTTTTTGGCTACTCTTGGACATGTCAAGGTTCTCAAGCAGCTCTATCCAGTGGTCTTTCTTAGCATTAGCTAAGGCTGTAGATAGTTTTTGGCCTGCTGCTATAGTCCCATCACTGTATGGATTCTCTTGAAATAATCTGAGATATTCTTGTAGCTGATTTAGTGATTCTTCGTTTAGGCCTGGTAGGTAGCTTGTGCGACAGCCTCTAGGGATTGAGAGCCTCGAGGATCTTTTCACAGCTTCTACAAACAGGTCATAGTTTTCTATAGAAGGTTCTATATCAGAAATAGCAGCTTCCAAGGTCTCTGTAAACTTTGTCCAGTTAGCTTTATTGAAGTTATATCTTCTGCGGAATGGGACACTTTTTGGTCTTACAGCTGCATATGCTATGCAGCATATTGGTCTGTGTTGTGTGTTAGGTATTGGGTTTAATACCCTTTTGGTGCATTACAAAAATCAGATCAGGGTTATAACCACGCTTCCATCCGCTGCTATTGAAAGATGGTGGTAGTTTACTGTCATGGAGGAGGCTCATTCTACTGTTGTCGGCCCACGTTAGAACTGCTTCGCCATTTCTATCATCTTCGTCATAGCCCCAGACACAGCTATGGCTATTGAAATCTCCCACAACAAAATGGGCTTCATGATTGTGGCAACTAGTTGGGGGACACGGAAAGAGCCTCCCCGAAGATTGAGTAAATTCAGTCGGGCGTCCCCTGGGCAACGTTTCTTGTAAGCGGCCGATCTTTCCAAACCCAAAAGCATTGGATGAATGGATGAATACCAAATGTCTTTATCAAGACCATTGCTAACGATTATGTCTATTAACATAGAAGGTTTGTCACTTGCTAAGGAAGAACTATTAGCCAAAATGTCTGAGGACATTTCGTGTGACATCCTATGTATACAGGAAACACACAAAGACATCACAATGAGAAGACCAAAATTCTGTTATTATTATATCCTATTACTATATTATCTCATTAATATATTGTATATTATTATATTATTATTATATTATCATATTATTATTATAGTATATTATATTATTCATCATTCATGACTACATTGAAACTAGAATAGAGAGAAATTAGCGTGGAAACCTTGTGAAACCTAAACTGCAAGAGGTACCATAGATTGTTGTACATGTAAATAGTGGCAGTAACAAGAAATTCTTGATAGGATTCATAGTTTGTCTGGTTATGCTGGTTTGTGATGACAACTACTTTATAGTATATAATAAATGTTCATTTTGTTGTTCAACAATAAATATGAATTCTTCTTCATGGAAAAATAAGACATCCCCTGAAAATAAGACCTAGTGCATCTTTGGGAGCAAAAATTAATATAAGACCCTGTCTTATTTTCAGGGAAACAGGGTATGTAGGAGGATTGCTTGTTTTAGCCAGTGCATGCTTATGCAGGTACCCTTTGGGAAGTTCTGCAGAAGCCCTATAAGAGGATGCCACTGGTGATGAACCTCCTCACCCATTTGCCTCTCCTGGCTGCCTCTCTTGGCTGCCATGGAAAAGGCTGGATCTAGGCAAGGGTAGGTGGGAATATAATCCTTGAATCTCTTCAGTACCATGAAAGAAGAGGACTTGGGAGAGATTCTCCTTTTGAGGGGAAAGCACCTCCTTGCGTTGTTTTTTTCTTGAGTCTTCAAATATTCTTTCCATCCCAAGTGTAGATTATGAGAGGTTCTAGATATTTAGTAGCCACCCAAACCTCCAACACAGGGAATAAATTAACCAGTGAGGAAAAATGTTTCTTCCCATGAGCACTGGTGACAAAATTGGTTTTTTAAAAAGAAGCAGGATTGCTGATTGCTACTCTTCACTGCCATCTACTTTCATTGGCAGGAGTCTAAGAAATGTTGAACACTCACCCCGCTAAGTAATGGGTTCCCAACCTTTGGTTCTCCAGATGTTTTGGATTTTAGCTTCCATAACAGTTTACTTAGGTGATCCCTCATTATCCGAGTATGATGACCTATCAAGTGCAGTATCGTGGCGGTGGATACATAGTGGCTGTGGAGTCCTATTCTTGACCCGGATGTTATTCCATAGTGAGGACATCGGTTTTCAGGTGGAAGGTGGTCCCAGTCAGGGTTGGCTTGATGCGCTTTCCTCTTGGTATGTTTCTCCCTTTCACCCTCCATTTGTGCCTCTTCAAATTCCACTGCACTGCTGGTCACAGCTGACCTCCAGCTAGAGTGCTCAAGGACCAGGGCTTCCCAGTTCTCGGTGTCTATGCCACAGTTTAAGATTAGCTTTAAGCCCATCTTTAAATCTCTTTTCTTGTCCACCAATGTTCTGTTTTCCGTTCTTGAGTTGGGAGTATAGTAACTGGTTTGGGAGACGGTGATCAGGCATTCAGACAATGTGGCCAGTCCAGCAGAGTTGATGGCCTAGGAGCTCTGTTTCATTTGGAAAATTGTTGCACTTGCAGAGCTCAGGCAGTGTTGTGTTTTAGTGTCAATGTTGGTTTTTGTGGAGAGGTGGCTGCCAAGGTAGCGGAAATGGTCAACATTTTCTAACATTACACCATTAAGCTGTATTTCTGGCCTTGTAGAGGGATTGGCTGACGACTGCTGGAAGAGCACTTTGGTTTTCTCAATGTTCAATGAGAAGCTGAGCTTCTCATATGTTTCTGCAAAGGTGTTTAGAATGGCTTGTAGGTCTTCTTTTGAATGTGCACAGACTATGTTATCATTGGTATATTGGAGTTCTGTAACAGATGTTGTTGTGACCTTGTTTTTTGGTTTTCAGTCTGCTGAGGTTAAATAGCTTGTCATCTGACCGACAGATGATTTCTACTCCAGTGGGAAGCTTCCCAATAACAAGATGAAGTATCATAGCGATGAAGATGGAAAATAAGGTAGGTGCAATAACACATTCTTGCTTGACACCCAATTCCACCTTAAATGGGTCACTTTAGGAGCCACTGCTATCCAAGACTGTTGCCATCATGTCATCATGGAGGAGCCGCAGGATGTTCACAAATTTGTCAGGGCATTCTATTTTTTAGGAGGATGGTCCAGAGAGCACTGTGATTTACTGTGTCAGGTGCCTTATAACAGCTTATAAGATGGCTGGGATATCTGGGAGTTGCAGTCCAAAACACCTGGAGGATCAAAGTTGAGGGCCATTGCTCTAAGTGCTCCAAGCAACAGTAAAACTACATTGTTAAGCCCACAGAATTATGACTTGATATATCCAGAGTCAGACATGACTGGACTTAACTTCAGGGGAAAACCTTTACCTTTACTTAAATTCAATTACCACAAAAGAAACAAGTAACATACCATTCAGTATTCCACAATTTTCTATCTTTTGTTGCAAGAATAAGTGAGTATGCTCAAAAGAAAATTAAACTCACCTTGATGATGTGGAGTTTGGGCAAGAGATTGCAGTCTGCCAATGTAAGGTCATCTCCATCTAGGAATTTCCTTCTGGAAACAGGGAGCTCTTCAGTGCTATATGCATCAATTTCTTCAGGTAAAGGGGTATTTAAGTATGTATTCAATTTCCTTAGAGCCTTAAGCAATGCTTTCTCTAAATCTAGAGACAAGAAAAGTGCACATAAGAATATAATATTCTTATTATTAGCAAAATGCAGGGAATGTTTACTCAGGCAAAGGGAAACCAACTCAGAAGTGGGGGCATTCTTAAGGAAACCCTGAGATGTGCAGAAATGAGCCTAAATACTGTTCTTAGTCCCAGATATAACAAAGTTAGTGAATCAATGCTAATTTGATAAGACAACACTTATGTAAGTTCTATTGATGTCATGGGTCTATTCGGAAGGAGCAATGAGATTTAGACTACAGAAAGTGATCTTTTGCTCATGCTTGAAGACAAAAAACATCAAGATGATGCATGCGAACCATTGTGCAGATAGGAGAGGAGGAGCAGAAATTGAATCCCGAAGTGCAGCACCAGCCGACCAAGTCACCTAAGGAGGGTACAAGCTGGATTCAGACTCTAAAAGGAGAAAGACAGTGTTGACTTGAGGAGGAGAGGGAGACGGAGGGGAGAAGGAGAGGAAAAGGAGGAAAGGGGAAAGCATAAGAGGGAGGGAACAATGCAGAGAAGGTGATCAAGGATAGAGACTAGAAAGGAAATATTATGATTGGGTGGGATACAAAACAAAACTAAGTAGGTTTCTCTTAGACAAATCACCACCACTGGGATGTTTGATACAGACTTGTAAAAGGGTCTCCTCAGTGGGAACTAGGCTCTCCTCTCTATTTTCCTTCTGCCAGTAAACGTTTTTTATATAGACAGCCTTTTGGCTCTAAATATATTGTTACACAAACAACTTTTAATGGGAGGGTGCTGTACTTTTATCTTACTTACTATGCTGGAAAACCATCTTGGCTCCCTTATTATTATTATTATTATTATTATTATTATTATTATTATTATTAATTTCTTATAGCCCGCCTCCATCTCCCCGAAGGGACTTGGGGCGGCTCACATGGGGACAAGCCCTAAAAACAACAGTTTGATGTACACTTAAACATAAAACAATTTACAGAATTAACATAATACAATGATTATTTAAAACATCTCAAAATAAACACAACTATATCAATTAAAAACAAAGTGGAATTATTGAGAGAAATCAGAATATAAATTAAATATCTTATATATTATAATATAATATGATGTAAAATAATACAATTAATGGACCACCCATTCACTGAATAGGTACACATGTTAACTACCAGCTGGAAAAAAGAAAGAGGAAACGGCAGGAGTTGGAATGGAGTCTCTTCAAAGAGAGCCTGACCGGCTGGCTGGCATCTTGATAAGCACTCCTTACTGGGCCCTTTCACATGGCACAATTATAGTACCATGATTTGTTGTTAACTGCCATGGCTCCATCCAACAGATTCATAGAACTTGTAATTTTACAAGATATTCAGAATTTCAACCAGATAATTTCAATGCTTCACCAAATACAAACCCAAACATTCCACAGGATGGAGCCACAGAAAATAGAGAGGACTCATGATGCTATAACGTATATTGTAAAAGGGCCCCTGATCTGAAATACAATTTCTATTATTTAAATCCAGATGGGAATTGTGCAGGTCTCCAGGGGGTAACAAACTGTATCTCTCCACTGGCTGCTGGTGAGACTTGCTAGCAGCTCCAGTTCAAGAACCTCTGGAAGGTTGCACATTTCCATCCTGATTTAAAATAACATGTAATATATAACGTGAATCTTTGTTCTGTTTACTGTACTACTTTTGAAATATAGTTTCATTTCTCCCCCAAGTAACTAGTTACAGGTATTCAGGCTGCTTGCAACTCACTACTTCTTGCCTCCTACAGCATTGTATAAGATACATCATGTGTAAGTACTTACTTTCATTGGCATCTTTCCTTGTGTTTTTTATGAATGCAGAAAATTTAGCAAACACGTCATTTCCTGCAGAGTAAGAGTCCAGATGAGTTGGTGCAAGTTTAGGATATCTGAAGAAGACATAAGAATTTAAACATTTTTCATTGTGTTCCTAACATTTTTTCATGAAATCCCTAATTAGGTTCACCTGTGACAATCATGACTCTTAACCAGATGCAAAGCACATTAACTTTTTCAATGTCATTATGTCTTTTTACCCCTCCTGATTCAAGATTCTATATATCAAACTTCCATTTTGGAACAGAGGATCGTACCTGGGTGGTGCTAGTTTTTCTTCTAAGAACTCCTCGATTTTATTTACATCTATTTTCACATCGCCATCAAAAGTCATAAAAGGAGGGTTTGTTCCTGGAGCTAATTTCTGTAAGTCTGCGGGCTTCCTATATTAAAACAAGCATCATTTTTAGAAAAAAGCATATACCACTCTTCATACAAACTTGTAGTTTCCTTTCTATTATAACATTGAGAATACTGGCTACCTGTAAAACTGACTAGATAAGTATATTCATCAATTATACTTTCCATTTACAAGAATATCTGTTTGGTTTTTTAAAAAAGCCATTTATTTCCATTACCTGTTACAGGGTGCTGCCACACAGCCCTTAAACTCGCACTGAAGTGGGTTAAAATAACTCACTCTGGCACGGGTTCCTGTCTACACCCACCCACCAGGCTGGGGGGATGTGTGGCTGCATGCCATCCTGATTGAAGTATTCTGAAATTGGGATGGCATGGTCACCCAGAACCCTGCAATTTTCCCTTAAAACCTACTTTAAAAGGTCCGTCATGTGTCCTGTTCTCGCACTAGGAGGACACAAGGAGAGGAGTTATGACAGCCAGGGACCTGTCAAAGTAAGTTTTTGGGGAAAATTGGGGGCTGGAGGGGAGGAGGTAGGTGCCTTCCTGCACCTTTTGGGCTCCGGGATACCTCATTATCTCATTAGACTCAGGCCTTTCAGGACGAATCAGACCTAATGAAGTATGTAATTAATTCGAAACACCTTGGTTTGTTCCAAATGAATTTGTTTTTACCAGAAACATCATTTGGATACCTCCAGTAAAAACTGAGACATGTCCTGCATTTTGGGACTGTCTGGATGAGCCCATAGTGTTTTAAAAACAAACCGTTGTCCCTAATTGTTGCAACATGAAAGAGGCAATCAATTGCATTACTCATTACTTAACTCCTTTCTGTTACATTCTTTCAAAAAATTAGAAGGCAAAGAACAGGAAGTACTCCTGTCAAAATGCTTTGAAAATATCTAAAAATGTTTAAAAGCGTATTTGAAGAGAAAGAAAGAAGTTACAGGGCACAGAAAGGTTTAAATAAGCAAATAGGTTAAAACAAGACCAGTTCTCTTACTTACCCACCCACCCCACCCTGGCTCCTAAATATTTGCATTGCAAATTTCTGACATGGAATTCTAAATAGTTCAAATTTTATTTTACATATGACAAGACATTAGAACTTACCGCTTCAAATCCACAGTTGTAACATTAAAAATAACCCCCTTCAACCACAGAATCATGAAGAGGCGCTGAGAAAATGGACAGTTTCCAATACTTTCCCCATCACTGCCAGCCTAAAAAAAATTAAAATAAATTATATCTGTGGTATTAGTGTATAATCATAGCGAAAGTGGCACTAATTTAGATTAGTGCTCTATAGAAATAACTTGTTCCAGTGTCATTTCTTTCCATGTTTTTTCTTTGCCAAATGATGATGAAACAGAATGGCTTTGCTGGGCAGTTTTGGTGAGCTGTGGTATTATTCGCTATTGTTATCTTAATAAAGGTCTTTGGGTTTTTGAGGAGGGTGCCATTTTTCTTTTAATTTGTTTGTTTACTTGCACACTTCCACTAATTACTTTGGTCTGTCAGAGCCATTTTTAAATTGTTGTTATTCTAATTTGCGTAGCACATTGCTTTGAATGCCCACGAGGCAAGGAGGTGATTCAAGAAGATATCATACAATACATGCTGCCATTCAATACCCACTTATCTGGGAGTAACACTGCTAAAAATAAAGGGATTCAGCAAAGCTTGACGGATCTGAATCTAGACGCATTAAGTCAATCAATATTTAATGACTCCCAGGAAGATGTTGGACTAGGCATTTTTCATCTGGATTGCTAAAGGTGCATTTGGACCCCAGTAAAAATATTTTTGAGCTCAATACATTTCCCATTTCTTCAAGGTCTCTTGAGTTTTTGTGAGGAGATGGGAACACACTGGTACTGCTACACCTGCCTGACTTTGCTCTTCTGTCAGAGGCATCCTCTCACACATCATATGCCCCTTTGTGGCCACTAGGTGATGTTAGCCAGTAGGTGTTTAGAAGCTACTCTCAGAGGCAGAGAAGTCAGCAAAGAATTGGGAGAGCTGCTTGCCTGGAGATGGAGATGAAACTGGAGATGGTCCTCCTCCAGACTTCCAAGGCTACAGTGGCCCGATTGCTCCTAGCTCTTGGTGTCTATCCAGTTGCCACCACTATCAAATGTCTTGTATTTCACCTGTGGCTTCCTCTCACTTTCTCGTGCTACTATGTCACTTTGCTTACGCACAGCTTCCTTTCCGTCACTTGCTTTTGTCTTGCAGCAAGGGTGGACTAGCTAAAACTCTTTAGTCTTTTGCAAATCAGAATTCTGTAAACCATTGTTATTTTCTTTGAAATATGTCAGGTGTCAAAAACAATCAACAAAAAATGATACTATTGAGAAGGATAAAAGCACTCAATTGAGTCCACTGCCATGGCTCAATAAGTACCAGCTTCACACTTCTTGTCAGCTCTGTTTGTGTTTGTGCCAGCCCAACCATGTTTGCTCTTTATGATTAGCTATTATTTGATACAAAGATCAAGGGTGAGTGTGCTTCTCTTTACTCTCCCCACACAGCTAGAAGCTTTTGTTTCACCTTTTCCTCAACTGACATCTGGACCAAAAAACAGTAACTAACAATACCTAAGCTGTGTATAAAATAAATCAACTTGGTACTAGTTTGAAAGCCATTTTATAAGTCCAGCTGTACCCAAGGCAATGGTTTTTTTTTTAAAAAAAAAAAACTCCAACCAATCAAGAAATCATCACCTATTGACAACATGTACTATAACTGCAACAGTGAGGAACAAATTGGTAAGTTTGCATTTTTATGGATAAAATGCTGTATAACTTAAGCCATCTTTTCATCTTTGTAGGTGACTACAAAGTATTTTTTGTAAATTGCTATAAAATTCAGTTGCTAATGTAACACTGAAAAAATCTTGTTGAAACATCTAGATTTTAGAAATCTGTGCCACCTGGTGGTGCTATAACATCTGGAATGAGCTGTATGGTAGAACTTCAATGTTATTCTGGAAAAAAAACTGTTTTATTATGTATACGTTCTCTTAAGAGTCCTGCCTCCAACATGCAAAATTTATGTATTACATCCACTCTTTGAGCCAATATTGATGATAACCTGACTAGAATCTTTGCTGAACACTTGTTTAAGTTACTGACATTTTTTGGTGGTAAGAAGTATGTGTGGAATAAGCTCACAGAAGGGGGCTGAAGAGGGTGGCACTTCTTGTGCCATCAGTTGCATCGATGTGGATCCAGTGTAGCTACGTTGGAATATATTTATGCTATGCAAAAAAAGTATAAGATCTTGGCCTGTGTGTGTGTGGACACGCCTACACTAGCCACTTAATTCAGAGACAATCTGGAACAGTATACTCCAGACTAGCCTGAGATCAAAAATGATGGTGGCCATATACATCAGGATCAGGCTGAATCCTCTGTGACATCACAACAGTGTCTAGATTATCTAGACCCCATGGTGAAATAGGGTGCAATACAAATAATGATGATGATGATGATGATGATGATGATGATGATGATGATCTAGGTCAGCCCTCGTCCACCCCTTTGTCTTTGTGTTAATATCGCTGCTGTCTCTCTAGCCAAGAATCTCCTTGCAAAAGCCTGGTCATTGCAGTCACATCTTTGAAGTTACAACAGGCCTCCTGTGAGATCAAAAGGACAGAGTACAGCAACCCTCTCCTTGCTGATCTCATGGCTGGATACCCCATTCTCAGGAGATGCAATTACGATGGCCAGGCTCTCATAGGGAGTTCCTGGGCCACTGAGGCAGCAGCAGGGGTGACATGAGGATAACTCATCCTTTCCTGGGTAAAGCTGACATCATTAGTGTATATGTGAACAATGCATAAGGACTAAATGGAACCTGATCCAGTTATCCATATGGTTGCCAACCCCAAGGACCTCCAGAGTTTTTCTCAAATTCAGGAATACGTCCCAACTAGACATCTTGCAGAGCAAGTTTGGATTAAAAGATAAAAGGTCTATATTTTTGCAGAAGTTGTGTACAGGCAGTCCCCAAGTTATGAACGAAACAGGTTCTGTAGGTTTGTTCTTAAGTTGAATTTGTTTTTAAGTCATAACAAATACATTTTAAAGTGTAACTTCATATATACATATATACATACATGCATGTATGCATGCTTTGGATAGCATAGCAAAGGGTTAACACTCCTGAAATGTTTGTTTTGCTGACTGTGACCCTGTTGAGAAGGTTTCACCTCACTTTCTGTCCTTGTAATAATTAGATTTTGAAAAATTTGGCTTGTTGTGGAAACAAGGATTGGTGGGAAAGCTTCAGTGCAGACACTTTTTCCTCAGGATAACTCTTTCAGGAGTGAATTTCCCTTCCTAGGAATAGATATCTCTCACTTTCTGATGTCTCACCCTCCGTTCTAAACTATGACTTGTTTGTAAGTCAGATGTTTGTAACTCAGGGATTGCCTGTATTGTGAAGACTGCTAGCATTGGATTTGGGGTGAGTACATGTAGACTTGTCCTCTATGTCTGCATGTATGCATCTACGCCGCTAGATGAATCTGACATATTTTTGTTTTGAATCATCATGTTAACAGGCTCCTGAGTAGTACAGCTGGGAATAATAGGACAAACTGAGAATTGGCAATAGACGTACTCCTGCTAGGGCAAAGAAAAAGGAGGTGGGAATAAGCTTTTCCTACTTTCTTTACACTCTATATACAGCATGCCCCTAATAAAACTTGTGACCTCCCCATCAGGTTGTAAGGTCAAAAAAATCCTGCTCTGTGACTCAATCTTCCTTAATCACCTGCTAAATATATACAGCAAATGGAGATATTGAGCTATATTCCTTCTTTCAAGCTAACTTTATTATTCCATTAATAGTAGTAGTACTTTCACAAACTTTCACATATTATAAGCAGTGGTAGAAACAACATCTGACAAGAAGGTTACACTTTTTCAGGAAGCTGGCATTCTTGGGTACTGGGCTCTTTTACAGATCATAGGATTAAAGGGTATGATATTCTTAGCCTAGGAAGCTCAAAAGAAAATTCTTTTTCACCATAAAGTCTGAGAAACATGGGATGCAATTCTGCAAATTATTATCTGACTTCCATTTCCAGAGAATCCTGTAGGACTTGATTCTGAAAAGACCCACATAAGACTGCTTTGTCAATTTATTTTGTTTTGTCTCAAACCAACTACAACAAGGTCAGAAGGACACAAGCAACAAATCAAATTCTATTTGCTATTTATCCTGTTACAAGAAGTACGGTTTCACTACACCAATGCTATTTCTAATCCGTATTTAATAATATGGCAGGGGACCAGCTGAACATTGTACAGCAATAAGAAGAAACCCTTTATAGCCTTGTTAAATTCTTTAAGGGAATTATTTTAACAAAGGACCATTATTTTCTGGAACACATTATAGGGCTGAGAAAAGCTGATTAACTGGTATTATAATTACACATCCTGTTTTTTATTTAACATATGATACTATACATTTTGTATATTTCTCACTACTCTAAAAGAAACTCACATTAAAAATAATAAACTATAATATGCCATGAGGGAGAGAAACATTAAAAACATGGGGGAAGCCATCTTAGCAAGGATTAACTGGAGAAGGAAGAAATCTAGTAGTGATAATCCTAATTCTTGCCTTCAGGCCAAATAGTGAAATTAAAACATTAAAATGACTATTCTCTATTTTGTGCATTTTGGGTGGTCATACAAAGAGTTGCAATAGAAAACATGTTTGGTACAAGCCAGGAATAAAAGATGGACTTACTATACTATACTATACATGAGAAATGAGAACATTGATAAAACATCTTGAAAACAGACATACAAGAAATGCATAGAAGGAAAAGTGTGTTCCCTCCATCCTTTGTTGTTTTGAGTTATTTGTTCTTTTCACTCGGCCCTTTTATTTATAGCAGTGGTTCCCCACCTTTTTTGACCAGGGACTACTTTGACCAGGGACCACACTGACCAAGGACCACTCTCCAACATTAGGTCCAAAAGTATTACAAATTAGTTTTTTGTCAACTTTAGATTCAGATTGGTTATTTGGGGCGCTGATTCAGAAAATTGAATTGGATAGACCACATCAACTCAAGTTTCTGATACAGAACATATGCCACCCAGAAGTCACTATCTGCTAGCCCACAGAAAACCATATTTAGTAATCTAGAGCTGATATAGACTATCCAATGAAAATCTCTGAATCAGCACTCCAAGTAACCCCAGGAACAGGCCTAAAAACGAAGTCACCAAGGTGCCCCCCTTCCAGGCGCCACGTAGAACGGCTCCACTCAGGAAAAAGGGAAGAAGGTGGAGAAGCAGCAGTCAGGCTTGTTGTCATGCCTTTCATGGGCAATCAGCCTCTCCCCTCCCGACATCTCTGTTGCCTCGACACTGTAAGAGGGTTTCACAAGATCAGTCACTCTCATTTTAATGGTGTAGCAATGGTGAGGCTGGGGACCATAAGTTGGGAACCTCCAATTTATAGAGAACATTTAACATGCAATAAAGAAAAACAAAGGAGCAACAGAAAACATACCACAATACATGGTTTGGAAAAGAGCTTGGGAAGCCCAATATGAGCAGAGATTGGGCTCTTCCTTTCCCCCTCCAGAAAATTTGTCATTGGTCCCTACTCTACAACTAAATATAAAACAGAATCATCACCCTCACTGCTTCCAACTAGAGAATAGAAAATAAATACCCCATTCAGGTAGACAAGGGAAACAGAGATGTATGTTCCATAGTGCTTCTCAGGCTATTGGGTATAGGGGACCAGCAATTATTTTTCAATGTGCCAGGGATCAATACCACACTATGTACAATACCCATGTACCAAGGTTCAATAGCAGGGACTGGTAGCCAATGGCTCAGAGAATGGCATCAGTCCTTGGATCAACACTGCTGCAAAATATGGCAAATATATATTGAGTAAACTGTTTTGGCTAGTAACTCCCCTTCCTTCAACAGCTAGTAAATGTATCTTCTCCAGAACCATTAACAGGGAACTATACCTTAAAGGCAACAGATCCCATCTGATCTCAAAAGCTAAGCAAGGTCAGCCCTGGTTAGTATCAGGATGGGTATTGCCAACAAATTCCAAGTATTGTAGACTGTACAGGTTGAGCATCTCTTACTGGGAATTCTAAGACATTTGAAAATCTTAAATTGTCTGGTGGCTAAAATAGTAAACCTTTGCTTTCTGATGGTTCAATGTACACAAATTTAGTTTCATCCACAAAATTATTTAAAATATGATACCCTATTTCCCTGAAAATAAGACATCCCCAAAAAATAAGACCGAGTAGAAGTTTTGCTGAATTGCTAAATATAAGACCTCCCCCGAAAGTAAGACCTAGCAAAGTTTTTGTTTGGAAGCGTGCCCGGCACCCACCAAACAAAACACCATAGCATGCAGGATTGGTAAATGTACATAATAATAATAATAATAATAATTTAATTTTTATACCCCGCCTCTATCTCCCCAGAGGGACTCGGAGTGGCTTACATACCACTTGTTTATGGAAATAATGGTAGTAACAATGGTTTGTGATGACTACTACTGTACAGTATAGAATAAATGTTCATTTTTTTTGTTCAACAATGAATATGAATTCTTCTTCATGGAAAAATAAGACATCCCCTGAAAATAAGACCTAGCGCATCTTTGGGAGTAAAAAAATAATATAAGACACTGTCTTATTTTCAGGGAAACACGGTATAAAACTATCTTCAGGCTATGTGTATGAGGTATGTAGGAAACACATACGATTTCATGTCAAGACTTGGGTCCTAATTCTGAGATATGTCATTATATATGTACAGTAGAGTCTCACTGATCCAACATTCGCTTATCCAATGTTCTGGATTATCCAACGCAGTCTGCCTTTTAGTAGTCAATGTTTTGTAGTCAATGTTTTCAATACATTGTGATAATTTGGTGCTAAATTTGTAAATACAGTAATTACTACATAGAATTACTGCGTACTGAACTACTTTTTCTGTCAAATTTGTTGTATAACATGATGTTTTGGTGCTTAATTTGTAAAATCATAATCTATTTTGATGTTTAATAGGCTTTTCCTTAATCCCTCCTTATTATCCAACATATTTGCTTATCCAACGTTCTGCTGGCCCGTTTATGTTGGATAAGTGAGACTCTACTGTATATGCAAATATTTCAAACAAAATATGAAAAAAAAATCCAAAATCTAAAGCAGTTCCAATCCCAAACATATCAGGGAAGGGATACTCAACCTCTATTCAGAGAAAAGAACTGGCAAAACCATCTCTGAGGCCCCTTCTACGCTTCCATATAAAATAATAATAATAATAATAATAATAATAATAATAATAATAATACTTTATTTTTCTATCCTGCCTCCATCTTCCAAAAGGGACTTGGGACGGCTAACATGGGGCCAAGCCCAAAAACAAGAACAAGGTATGACAAGTTAGAACAATATAATAAAATAAAACAGATTATAACACAGTAATATACTATAACACCGTAATAACCAGATAAAATGATAAAAACAAACATCACCACTAATGGATAGAATGGGGGCGGTCAAATCAGAAAGTGCAAGAGTATATACAGTAGAGTCTTGCTTATCCAACGTAAACGGGCTGGCAGAATGTTGGATACGCGAATATGTTGGATAATAAGGAGAGATTAAGGAAAAGCCTATTAAACATCAAATTAGGTTATGATTTTACAAATTAAACACCAAAACATTATGTTATACAACAAATTTGACAGAAAAAGGAGTTCAATACACAGCAATGCTATGTAGTAATTACTGTATTTATGAATTTAGCAGCAAAATATCACGATGTATTGAAAACATTGACTACAAAAATGTGTTGGATAATCCAGAACGTTGGATAAGTGAGTGTTGGATAAGTGAGATTCTACTGTAGTTACAAGTGCCAGGACAAAGTGTTGAAGAGTTGTCTGGGAGAATTTGGGGTAGGATGCGGTAGGAAGATAGGTTGTCTCCAATACCGGGCAAAATAAAGTGCAGAAAAGCAGTATGTCTATAAGAGGGGTCTGTCATGTCGTTAATTATTCGAATGCACACTGGAAAAGCCATGTTTTTAGCTGTTTAATAAAGGCAGACAGGGTTGGGGTCAGTCCAATCTCCCTTGGGAGGGAATTCCAAAGCCGAGGGGCCACCACAGAGAAGGCCCTCTCCCTCATTCGAACAAGCCAGGCCTGTGATAGTAGTGGAAACAGGAGGAGAACCTCCCCAGAAGATCAAAGAGATCGTGCAGGCTCATAGGGGGAAAGGCGGTCACAAAAGTAGGCGGGTCCCAAACCGTTCAGGGCTTTATAGGTGATTACCTGCACCTTGAATTGGGACCGGAAAGTGAACGGTAGCTAACAGAGCTCCTTAAACAAGGGGGTTGACCGCTCCCTTTAAGTTGCTCCGGTTAGCAGTCTGGCTGCTGATCGTTGGACTAGTTGTAGTTTCTGAGCTGTCTTCAAGGGCAGCCCCATGTAGAGTGAATTGCCACCTACTGTGTCTCCCCAAAAATAAGACAGTGTCTTATATTAATTTTTGCTCCCAAAGATGTGCTAGGTCTTATTTTCAGGGGGTGTCTTATTTTTCCATGAAGAAGAATTCACATTTATTGTTGAACAAAAAATGAACATTTATTATATACTGTACAGTAGTTGTAATCACAAACCAGCATAACCAGACAAACTGTAAATCCAAATTCTTGTTACTACCATTATTTCCATGTACAGCTGATATTACATTTACCAATCCTGAATGCTCTGGCGTTCTGTTTGGCAGGAACTGAGCATGCTTCCAAACAAAAACTTTGCTAGGTCTTACTTTCGGGAGAGGCCTTATATTTAGCAATTCAGCAAAACTTCTACTAGGTCTTATTTTTCGGGGAAGTCTTATTTTCGGGTAAACAGGGTAATACCCTGATCCAATGAGCGACTGACCTGGAGGACCTCTGTCTTGTTGGGATTAAACTTCAGTTTGTTTGCCCTCATCCAGCCCATCACAGCAGCCAGATACTGGTCCAGAATCCAAGGGACTTCCTTGGATTTCGGTGGAAAGGAGTAGTAGAGTTGCCCTTGTGGGACCCCACAGGTCAATGGCCAGGAGTCCCAGCAGATGTCCCCCAACTTCACCAACTGGGAAAGGCCCTCCAGGAAGGAGTGGTGCCACTGCAAAGCAGTGCCCCCAAGACCAATCCCAGAGATCCAACCCAGAAGGATACTGGATTTTTTGAGTCTACACTGCCAGATAATCGAAAGCCACCAAGATGTCCAAGAGAAACTCAGGGTCACACTCCCCCTGTCTAGTTCCCTGTGTAGGTCATCCACCAAGGTGACCAAAGCCGTCTCAGTACTGTGGCCAGGTCTAAAAACAGACTGCGATTGGTCTAGAAAATCTGTGTCATCTAGGAATCCCTGGAGCTGAGAAGTGACCACCCGCTCTAGCACCTTGCCAAAAAAGGGAGGTTAGAGATTGGTCTGTAGATAATCCAGATTATCTGCTTTGAACTGGATTATTTAGCAGTATAGACTCATATAATCCAGTTCAAAGCAGATAATGTAGCTAATTATCTGTTTTGATAACCTGTATTATATGGCAGTGTAGAAGGGGGCTGAATTTCCTTTGCCTAGAAGACCCTATGAGACTCATGGAGTTACTATAAATTGATATGTGACTTGAAGACACATGTGCAGAAACACATATATCATACAGAAAGCAAATTCTTCCAACCATTGGTACCATTGATTAAACATTCTGATCTCTTTCAGAGGATCACAGTCTTTGGTCATGCAAGAAAGGACAGTCACAGTACAGAGAAATGGGAAACATCTTCTAAAGTCCCATCTGACCAGAGGATTCTGGAAGCCATGGTCCAATACCCTAGCTTTTCCAGGATTTGCACTGCAGAAAGAGCTCCACTGCAACTGCTTGAGAGAGGTAAAGTATAATTGAAAAGATTATCATTTCTAACAGGGGCATGAGAATGAGGCAAAGGCACTTAAGAAATGCCTAGTAGGCAGTTCTGGTCAATCACCTACCAACACTTGGTTTTCAAATACATATACAGTAGAGTCTCACTTATCCAACATTCGCTTATCCAACGTTCTGGATTATCCAACGCATTTTTGTAGTCAATGCTTTCAATACATTGTGATATTTTGGTGCTAAATTTGTAAATACAGTAATTACTACATAGCATTACTGCGTATTGAACTACTTTTTCTGTCAAATTTGTTGTATAACATGATATTTTGGTGCTTAATTTGTAAAATCATAACCTAATTTGATGTTTAATAGGCTTCTCCTTAATCTCTCCTTGTTATCCAACGTATTCGCTTATTCAACGTTCTGCCGGCCCGTTTATGTTGGATAAGTGAGACTCTACTGTACCGCTATCTAAGTCCTCTTCTACACAGCCAGATAATCCAGGTTATCAAAGCAGAAAAAACACGTTATCTGATTTGAATTGGATTTTTTTAAGTCCTCACTGCCATATAATCCAGTTCAAAGCAGGCTAGTCCAAAAGCGCTACTTTGGCTTACATCTCTTGCAATATACACAATAAAGTTATGCTGAATTTTAGAAGAGCAAGAAGCATGACAGAAAGATTTATCCTAGAAATAGGACAGTAAGATAGTGTAAAATAATACTTACAATTAAAAGGAAGGTGGCTATTAAGACATCTGGGACATTTACAGCTAATCAGGGCCCTTCTACACTGCCTTATAATCCAGAATATCAAGGCAGACCACCACATTATGTTCTTTGAACTGGATTTTCTGAGTCTACACTGCCAGATAATCCAGTTCAAAGCAGATAATTTGGATTTTATACAGCTGTGTAGAAGGGGCCTCTGTGGTAAGAGGAAAAGTGGGGAAAAAGTTCTAGATACTCCAGAAAAGGTTCAGTCTTCTGGTATGCTCCCAGGTACAGATAACATGTGCCCTTGTTCCCTATTAATGTTGCAAAAGAAATGGTAATTTAGGGCCCTTCCACACAGCCATATAACCCAGAATATCAAGGCGGATAACTTACAATATCTGCTTTGAACTGGAATTCCTGAATCCACAATGACAGATAATCCAGTTCAATATGGATTTTATACAGCTATGTGGAAGGGGCCTAACTCAGTGGTAAGGAAATGTCTGCCTCATCTGTCTCCAGTTAAATCCTTGCATTCAGAATGTCTATTATTATTATGTGTTGCTCCCTAAATATAATATCTTGTACTATAGCTTTTAAAAAGTGTATTTGTATGATGGTAAAATGTGAAGTCTAAGTGCTCATCAAGGCAGTCCCAATAGATATGGACCAAAAAGAGTAAAAATATAGTTGCTGCTCCATTATCTGGACAGAGGTCACTAGGGGGTCCTAGAGACATAAGGATACTTCATTTTATGGGAAGGAAGGGGTAAGGAGGAAAATCATTTTCCGTTTTCACTTGTTATTCCCTTTCCCTTCTTCCCATATCATAAACGAGGACTGTTTCGGGAACATGGGTGGTTGTGTGTGTGGGGGAGGGGGGGGAGTTACAGGAAAACAGAGGGAAATGGTTTACTTGTTCAATGCACTCTCCCCCCACATAAAATGGACTATCCTTCTCTCTCTAGCACACCCTTGTGGCCTCCACCTGGATAATAAAACAGTACCAAAATATGTAAGCATGCTGATGCAATTATTCATAGCAACAGAAAAAATTATCATCATCATTGTTATTAAAAAATCTAACTAATTTCATTTCCACTAGACAGTGTGTTTTGGTAAAAGAAATAGGTAAACTTGGTCAATTCAGATAGATGTACCTAAATTAGTTTGTCTTAAATACTACAAGGCTGGCTTACAACAAAATGTTACAATATGTTCCAGGGAAATTAAGTTTTTGTGGGGTTGCAACTAAGCTCAAAGAAAGCAGAGACCTAAAGCATGACATCATTGTCCCTGATAATCAAAAGATCCCAGAGCCTTGAACCACTACCTCATTGGTATAATATCTCACAGGTACTGATGGATTGGGTGGAAAAGGTTCCACCTGTAGCTTTGAATCAGAGTTGGGACATTTATCACCAGGCAAAGAATACAAGAAAAACAAACTTATTGCAGCTGAAATAATGATTTAGTAATCTTTTGGCACTTAATTTCCTAACCCTTTCATCAGCAAACATAGCAAATGGAAATGTATACAGTTCTTTACTGCATCATGGGATTTTATTATCAGCACAAAAATCAGATAACCTTCAAAACTCCTTTTGTAACACAATTCAAAATTGCTTGGTTCTAGGAACAAAGAAACTGAAGAAAGAGCAGAGTTACACAGCTCCAGAAGAGTGATGTCCAACTGCGTGGCTCAAAGGTAATAGACAAAATTAACTGTCCCTTATTCTTCCCCATCTTTACAGTCACTTCAAGAAGTCTCTGCCCGCATCACCTGCATCAATGGTTGCAGTTCAGTTCCAGTAACCGTCCTGAGTGGAAAGGCAAGAAATGCTATGATGCCAGATCCAAATGTGTGGCATCATGACAGCAGAGAAGGGCAATTAAAAGCCAAGCCCATGGTACTGAAAGGTAAATGTTCTGTCTGAGAGAAGCAGATTGGATGACACAGTTATACAGTGGGCCCTCCAGATTCGTGGGCTCCAGATCTGCGATTTCCACAAACCATGGATCATAACACCTCAATGATGTGAACACAAATACACTAAAGCATGCATGTTCACACTGCCACTATTAAATAACACATAATCATCTGTGGGTGATTATCTATCTATCTATCTTTGCACCTCAGAACTGAAACCTTGCCAATACCGTGGACCCACTGTGTTTGAAAGAAAGATAGCCACAATGATGGCATAATGTCACCTCTAAACAATATATAAATTAAGGGCAATAATTTTTCACCAGGATGGGGATAAAAATGCACTGCACTTTTAAGCTCCCTAACATATTCTGGAACAGAAGAAACAATTATACACAAGCATAAGGAAAAACAGAAATACAGGGAAAGGCATAGACATAGACTGACTGACCAAGGTGTTTATAAGATAGCTCACCCACTGATATTCTTTTAGATATCAAGCAGCACTGTAATTATTCACTTAGGCTTTGTAAGCACTTCTGTGTATTGTTTAATATTTTCAGTTAGCTGCAGCTCCTATCTTTTACTTGTGGATACATCCAGAGGTGGTCGAACCGCCTGGGGAGGGAGGCATCTGCCTGTGGCGCCATGGTCCCAGGGGTGCTGTTGAGCCCTTGGGAGGATGGCGCCACCCCCTGCCTCCTTCTCCTTCGGGCCTGGGCCTTCCCACCGTGGCGGAAAGGCCCATCCAGACCAAAGGAGAAGGCTCATGCAGGCTGGCTGGGCCTCCCTGCCGTGGCCCACGCACCCTGGCCCCGTTGCATGGGAGGCGGGGCCAGGGTGTGCAGCGTGGAAGGCGGGGCCAGGGCGCGTGGCATGGGAAGCAGGGCTAGGTCTGGCCATGCCTCCCGCGTCGTGCAGCCACGCCTCCCGTGGCGCGGGGGGGGGGGGGGGGGCGCCAAAAATTATTTTGCCTACTAAGGCAAAATACCTGTGGACACCTCTGGATACATCTGTACATATTTGACAGAGGTGTTAACCTTCTACGCTTCCTAAAAGCAACTTTAATGGGCAATATAATGTTTTAAATAAACAAAGTAAGTAGTTCACTCTGAGTGATAAAGTATTTACATAGATACCATTTTCATGAAAGCATCATGCAACCAACCTCCAGATAATTCCAGGAAATTTTATTTTCTAACAGCAGCTAGCAAGAGCTACAACTCATTAAACAGTTCAGTACAATACCAGGTGTTTTCAGCAAGTCATGGTATTTCTTTGACTTTAGGAAAACTTTCAGAGCTCTGCCTAATTCAACAAAATATCTAAAGCTAAACAGGCAGACATTTATAGCCACTTGGGGGACAATTAGGTGCTTTAATTTTACTAGGGTAAGTTGAACATGTATGTCAAAT
Source organism: Anolis carolinensis (assembly GCF_035594765.1). Classification (NCBI taxonomy): domain Eukaryota; kingdom Metazoa; phylum Chordata; class Lepidosauria; order Squamata; family Anolidae; genus Anolis; species Anolis carolinensis. The sequence continues at coordinate 76,720,232 of NC_085843.1, read as the reverse complement.
TAACAAATTGCAATATACCCAACCCTGCATCAGTGCCATCCACAGCTTGAATATGTTTTTGAAAAATACAAAATGCAAATCTTGATTTTGCCATTTTATATAAGGGGACACCATTTTACTACATCTATATATATAAAAGAGTAATGGCATCACGGCGATTCACAAAACAACAAAAGTACAGGCCCCCCAACCTCAAAATTTGACAACACAACCCATCATCCACGCCTCAAGGTTGATACAACAAAAAGAAAAGAAAAATAAAGTCCTAATTAGAGGGAGAGCAATAATTTTTTTTATCCAATTGCTGCCAGTTTAGAGGGCTAATCTCTGCCCACTTGGTTGCCTAGCAACCAAGGGACAGCCAGGTTTCAGTTAGGGGACAGGCAGATTTAGGCCTCACTTAGACTTCTTCCACAGATTATCTAATTTGCACTGGATTATATGGCAGTGTAGACTCAAGGCCCTTCAACACAGCTATATAACCCATTTATAATCTTATATTATCTGCTTTGCACTGGATTATCTTGACTCCACACTACCATATAATTCACTTCAGTGTGCATTTTATACAGCTGTGAAGGAGCCTCATAATCCAGTTCTGAGCAGATAATATAAGATTAGAAATATACAGTAGAGTCTCACTTATCCAACGTAAACAGGCCGGCAGGATAAGTGAATATGTTGGATAATAAGAAGGGATTCAGGAAAAGCCAATTAAACATCAAATTAGGTAATCGTTATACAAATTAAGCACCAAAACATCATATTATACAACAAATTTGACAGAAAAAGTAGTTCCATGCGCAGTAATGCTATGTGGTATTTACAGTAGAGTCTCACTTATCCAACACTCGCTTATCCAACGTTCTGGATTATCCAACGCATTTTTGTAGTCAATGCTTTCAATATATCGTGATATTTTGGTGCTAAATTCATAAATACAGTAATTACTATATAGCATTACTGTGTACTGAACTACTTTTTCTGACAAATTTGTTGTCTAACATGATGTTTTGGTGCTTAATTTGTAAAATCATAACTTAATTTGATGTTTAATAGGGTTATCCTTAATTCCTCATTATCCAACATATTCGCTTATCCCACGTTCTGCCGGCCCGTTTATGTTGGATAAGTGAGACTCTACTGTACTGTATTTACAAATTTACCACTAAAATATCACAATGAATTTAAAACACTGACTACAAAAACATTGATTATGAAAAGGCAGACTGCGTTGGATAATCCAGAACATTGTATAAGCGAATGTTGGATAAGTGAGATTCTTCTTTAATATGAAATAATTACTGGGATAGAATAATGCAGAACAATATAATCTCTAAAACCAGGACAGTAAATAAACAGGGGAATTCCACACAGGAAATAATCAGGGCCAGCCAACACCTCCCAACAAAGTATTCCCATCATCAAAGTCTGGCAAATCCTGTTTTCTCAGGGCCACAGACAGTAGAAGCACATGAAATATCGCAAACAACACCACTCTGAAAACAAGGGAATTCCAGACAGGAAACAATCAGGGCCAGCTAACACCTCCCAACAAAGTATTCCCATCATCAAAGTCTGGAAAATCCTCTGTTTTCTCAGGGCCACAGACAGTAGAAGCACATAAAATATCGCAAACAACACCACTCTGAAAACAAGGGAATTCCAGACAGGAAACAATCAGGGCCAGCTAACACCTCCCAACAAAGTATTCCCATCATCAAAGTCTGGACAATCCTCTGTTTTCTCAGGGCCACAGACAGTAGAAGCACATAAAATATCGCAAACAACACCACTCTGAAAACAAGGGAATTCCAGACAGGAAACAATCAGGGCCAGCTAACACCTCCCAACAAAAAATTCACTCAGGGAGGAAATAGCCAGGCTTTAAAGCTGCAAGGCCATTACATCCTAATCATTTTTCCTAATTGCAGCATTCATACTTGCCTCCAACAAACAAAAAAAAACCAATCAGAAATACTGTATATTCACAACCTTTAGGAAATAATATCCCCTGATGGCGCAGCGTGTTAAAGCGCTGAGCTGCTGAACTTCTGGACCAAAAGGCCACAGGTTTGAATTGGGGGAGCGAAGAGAGCCCCCACTGTTAGCCCCAGCTTCTGCCAACCCAGAAGTTCGAAAACATGCAAATGTGAGTGCATCAATAGGTACTGCTCCAGCGGGAAGGTAACGCCGCTCCATGTAGTCATCCCACATGACCTTGGAGGAGTCTACGGACAACGCCGGCTCTTCGGCTTAGAAATGGAGATGAGCACCAACCTCCAGAGTAAGACACGACTGGACTTAATGTCTGGGGAAAACCTTTACCCTTGACCTTAACTACCACCAATTCCTCAATACTTTATTTCCCATACCACCATACTTCGCCACAGCAACGCGTGGCCGGGCACAGCTAGTTATTGTATATAATGGGACTTGAGCAACCACAGATTTTGTTATCCATGGGAGGTCCTGGATACCAAGGGCTCAATGTACAAAGGAGAGCCAGCGTGGTGTGGTTGCAGTGTTGAAATCAGATCCAGGAAACAAACATCAAACCTGCACTCAGACTTTGTAACAACAGCAGCAGCAGCAACAGCAGAAATCACGTGGCCATCCAGTCCAACCCTCATCTGCCACGCAGGAAAAATACAATCAAAGTACCCTCTGAGCGGTGGGAGGGTTTGGGATGGAAAGAAAGCGGAGTGGGCAGAGTCTGGCCGGCAAGGAAATAAGTCTGGGTGGTGAGGGAGGCGGGGGAGAAAGGGTCTGTGCCCTGGGAGGACACTGCTAGTGCTGTTGTTGTTGTTTCTGGCAGCTCAAAACTTTAATTTCCCTACATTTCTCAGGAGAAGAAAAGAGGAAGAGATGGGAAGCAGAATGGCACTGTGGAGCCCGTCACTATCACCTACGGAGCCCCAAGGGCTCTCCGGAATACAGTTTGAGAACTCCTAAGATATAGCCTAGAGAAGCTGGTTTTTATGCATAGCTTCCAAGATTAGTTGGGATGTAGTGCTTCCAGGGTATTTATGTCCTTCAGTGTGACTTACTCCCAAATAAATAAGTATAGGATTCCCAAACTCAATTCCTTTTGACTCTATGGACATTTGAAATAATTCACAGAATTGATTCACTGGGAAGTTTCAAGTAAAATGACCATGGTTCATTAAACAACTGGTCATTTTAAGTTAATGCAAATCAGAAATTAACTCCCATGTTAAATAAATAAGCAAACAAATAAATAATGCTATAGGGATCAACTAGGGGGAGGGGAATGCCTCAATCTCTTGAAGAGTTATGAAAGGAATTCATAATGCCAGCTTCTCCTAAGCTGTATTAAAGAACCATAAGGTTTCTGCACTTCCTTTCTATAACAAAATTACTAAAAGGCCAAATGTAAAAACGTTGGTAGTTCTGAAGTATATTGCTTAGATTTTTTTAAAAACAATAAAATATTGACATAAATTCTCAACTATACAAAGAGCTGATGTTTTACAAGAACTTTGTTTCATCAGTTTAAATATTTTCTGTATTTGCTCCCAATAGCTTTTCAGGATTTGGGGCAGGTATCCTTATCATCCTTACTTGATGAGGAAAATGCTTGACACAAAATAGGTGTTCTATCATTGCTTTACGGTTTAGTTTGAATGTGTTTTATTCAACTGCAATTAAAAATAGCTGTCAGGAACTCTTCTTCAATATGTGCTGAGAAGGAGGCATAGAGGAGAAGAGTGCTTGAAAGCATTATTGAGTTTGTCACTTGAAAGATTTTATGGTAATACAAGCAATTCTGGGAAATCATACTTATTGAACATCTTCCATTTTCCATTATCATCATCATCAACATCATCATCATATATTAGCTTTAATTACTACTTTGGAAAGGTCTAATGCATGAGTAATTCATTACATTTCAAGTTACGACAAAATCACCATGCTATTTTAAAATTGTTATATTATTATTGTTTTATTAACACTTAAAAAGGGAATTAATTAAAACAATCAATTAAAAACACAACATTTTGGAAATATTGTAATACAACAAACTCTAGAAATATTTTAATGCTAATGTTATAATAGTTGCAAAAAAAACCCTCTGTTATGTCCTTATCATCCCAAACAGAATGTGTCAAGAGTAACAATGCTGCTTGCAAAATAAGTTACTTCAAAATGCTAGTCTTTGCTCCTATGATCTCAAATTCAATGACACACTATTGTCATAATCTTATAATGTTCTCTATTCCTTGTTTTTAAAACATTGTCAATGATACTGTTGCTGCCACAGCAATCTGTTCTGGTTTGCATTTTGAAAAATCCAAGTCTCCACAGTCAAACTTTTAATTATCTTTTTTATTATGGATAAGCATCCAAGGCTATCAGGCTTTCTCAATTCCTTTAGGGCTTTCTCATTTCACTCAGAATGAAAATGCTTGCATAAAAATGCAAGGTATTCTACATATCCGTATCTTTCGCACTTTATCTCAAACAATGTAATTCTATTTTAGTGTTGCAACAAATTCAACAAAAAATAATAATTTTGAAGTAACCTGAAATTAACTGGGGTTCAGGAAGAGCAACATAGATTTTAAAGACAGCAAGACCGGCAAAGAAAAAGCAGAGAAAGACTATGACTAAATATTACTTAAGGTAGGCAAGAAATCTTAAGTTTTCTATTAACCATTTGAATTTTTCACTGTTCAAAGTAACATTAATAGAACGACTGTGGGAGCAAAGCAATGATTTGGATAAAATACCTGCCTCGATATGCAATAACTTCTGCTCTATTTTACTTCTTTGGGAACAGGAGCTACAGCCAATAAAAATGGCTTGTGCAGCTTTGTTTTAGGACGTGATTGCATTTTATTCACAGTGCTGCTGTGTTCTTAAAACCAGTTTTATTAATGGGATTGCCAAGGATGGATTGGGGGAGAAAGGGATAAGTGCCCCCCCCCCAATGCTCACTCCCTTCTGCCCCTTTCATTTCTATCATTATTTAAAGGAAAGAAGCATTTTATAGATAAGAAGGCATTCATCTGTCAGTAGAGAGAATGAGATGAGAGCCAATGTGATGCAGTGATTCAGCATTGAACTATGACCCTAGAGGCCAGGATTCAGATTCCCACCTGGCCATGAAAACCCAGTGGGTATCTCTGGCAAAGTCACATTCTCTCAGCCTCTAAGGAAGGTTACAACAATCTTCTTCTGACCAAAGGCTACCAAGGAAACCAAATCCTGGCAAGAAAAATCCACAATAAACGAGAAACAATTTTAAGGAACACAATAACAATGGATGTGAGATATGAGCAGAATAGCTGGTTGGCCTCCAACCCATTATTGTAGCCCCCATGTTGATTTATTTAAACAGACAATTTTCCTGTTTTTCATGATAAAAGGATACAGCCTGTCTATCTATAACAGAACTTTGGCCCTTACATGCCTCCTCCCACTTCACCCTCAAATCTGGTGCCTCCACTGATGAAAGCAGAAAGGCTGTTTTTAAAAAACCACACACAACATATGATCTCCCAAACATAAACAGCCAAAACCCAAAACAGACTATAGAATGCTGATAAGAACTTTTCTGTCAAGCTCTCATTCTCAAAGATCAACAAATCATCATGATAATTCAAATTTTCTAGAGTGTGTGGATCTATACACATTTTGCTTATTAACAGGGATAACATGTCTATGTAGGAATGCATATATCCAAGACTCACTTGCAAAGGCACCTATTTCCCCAACCTTCCTGTGGAAGAGTCATCTAATACTGTGTCACAACTGGTGACTTTGACATAAGTGCGAGATTCACTACTGCAATAAGCAGAATTCATTTGGATGTGATCTTTCCCCAACCCATGATAGATTAGATAATATCCTAGATCCTTTTGGAAGCTTATGCATTAAAAAGTCTCGCTACTAAAAATTTAGATATTTCTGTCTGAAGCATAACATACCCATCCTGTTCAAGGCTGTGGAGGTGAAGTTGCACATATGATGCTACTTTGAATGCAATGTGCACATATGACGTACCATTCCAGACAGCGGTTGTGCAACACAATCACTCTACATGTTGATGTTTATTCTGTGCAATCCTGATGTAGGTTCTTAGCTACTATGATTCTTCACAGGGCCTGGGGTCTGCTTCTCACCAGTAGCAGACAACTTCCTAGCAATGTCTGGATTCCAAGGTCTCCATATGGCACATCTAGACACGTCAAAGTACCTGCAGTTCCAAATGCAAGCACTCTCCCTTTAAGCCATTAATCTTGCAATGCATTAGATACTTAACATAGTGATTTGCCATTCTTTCTGCAAGCACAAGTATTATAAATATTTCCTCAAGCTGGCATACAGCACTGCAAATCCTAAATCCTAAAAGGCAACAGTCACCAGATTTTAAGCTTAAGAAAATACTGAAGATGACCAGGAGATGCATACAAATGTTCTCACATAATTTTTGTAAGGTCTGGCCTCAATTTGTAGAGGGAGAGATCCAAATGATACCTCAGTCCTAAACACCTGAGGCCATTTATTTGGATGACATGGAAGGCTAAAAGCCTGCAATTATTCAGTGCATTATGACTGTATTTTACTGCCAAGCAGAGGGATTGTTATTTGATCATAATTTCTGCCTCAGGTGCACCGACTTGCATAGATTATCTGGATTGTACCCTCCCCTACTGCTTTTTACCTTCATGCCTGCAGGCAATGTGTTGGACCATCATAAGAGGCTGGAAATGTTAAGTTGCAAATTATGCAACAAGCCTGCACGCAGGACATGAACACTGCTTTAATTTATGTACAGTCATTAATAAAATTTTGGTATGTGCAAATAAGAAAGGATTATGAAGATTTTTGATAGGTCATCTCACTGCTACTTTTTATATCAAGTTATTGCCTGTAAAACACTTTCTCGTAACTGTTTGCAAGGTAAAGAAACCCAGGTAACAAATCTAAAAACACATTCATTACTCATAGTAATAACAAAAATAAGTACAGATTCTGCATTCATGTATTAAACTATCCATGTCTTGAAAATATTTTCGTAAAAATTCAAAAGGCAGACCTTGATTTTGCAATTTTATAAAAGGGACACCATTTTACTATGCCAATGCATATAAAGGGACTTAACGACGCACAGATGTTGATATCCAGGAGGGGTCCTGGGACCAAACCCCAGAGAATACCAAGGGCCCACCATATGCCTTTGCAATCAGTGGAGTGATCATCATCAATTTAAAATGGAGCATGAGAAATAGTTTTAACCAGATGTACATTTTGGTTAAAACATCATAGATTTTTCACCATAGTTCTAATGGTTATTTTTAATGGGCTGTACTTTCTGTTCCAGGTTAGCATAGGTTTCAAGCTGCCATGCATGTATGGGCATCAACTTTCAGGTTGATCTATACTGATAAAATAATCACACCTTTACAAAGCATCACTCCTTTGAAGGAAAACATACCAATGTAACTTGTAATTTTGCAGAGACAGATTTCCCACTACAGAACAGTTTAAATCCCAGCAGGTACCACAGAACTTCAAAACAAGAACACGGTGATAACTTGAAACAATGAGTAAAACTTACCAACAGGAAAAAGCTCTGCACACAAACACCAAACCACAAATCTGGTTGATTTTGCACTTAAAATATTTGGAATAACTAAAGTGAGTGTGATGACTCATGGGCCATGTAGTCCCGTTCCTAGCGCTGTTGAGACAGATGAAGAGGAAAACTTGGGTTTTCCACCGTTTCAGCCAGAATTGGAACTTTCCCAGCCAGAATTGGAGCCCTTGCACCTGCAGGAGGTTTGTCTTCCAGAAATCTGCCAAACAAGCCCTGAGTCAGAATCTCCCCCATTTTCTCGCCGTAGTTATTATCAACAACAAAAAGGAGTTCAACAGGCTAATCGCAGAAGCCTGAGAATCGCAGCCAGGCATTCAGCTGATTAAGACTGCTTCCATGAGAAATTCTAGGGAGTCATGCATCTGGACACAGAGATTGACTTTCGGTTCTGGTTCCCCAGAGAAGTGTTCTTTGGTGGGAAAACGAGACCCTATTTAGGTTCCTTGCCCCGTAGGAATCTTGCGGAGTCAATTCGTCAGCTACCGGAGTAGGTTGTGTGTGGACAGCGCTACTCCCGTTTCCAAGCCTTCGTTCCCGTTTCCAAGCCTTCGTTCCTGTTTCCAGCCTTGTTTTGTTTCACGGACCTTGCCTTGCTACCTAGGACTCAGCCTTGCTTTCCAGGACCTTGCCTTGCTTCCCGGACCTTGCCAAGTATTTACCACGGATCTTGTCCCTGTTCCTCGTTCCTTGTTGCCTTGAATCAAGCTTTGTGTACCAAGAATCAAGCTATTTCCTTGCCTTGCCTAAGTTTCATGGACTAAAGGACCTTGTCATCTCCCCTCACTTTGCTTGGCAAAGTGAGTGTTTCGGTTACTGGATTACAACTTTGGACCTTACTATTTCATATTGGACATTGTTTTCCTGGACTATATTTGACCTTTCCTGAAAGGTCATCTTCTGAACTATATTCTACACTTATTTTTATTGCCTTTACTTATTTCCTTAATAAAGATATTAGATAGATTCTGGCCTCTGTGTATGGTTATTGGTGCTCTGCAGCCTGGGTCGTGACAGTGAGCGAATTATTTATTTATTTGCAGCATTTATATTCCACCCTTCTCACCCCAAAGGGGACTCAGGGCGGATCACACTGCATATATAAGGCAAACATTCAATGCCATAACATAGAACAGAGACAAAGACAGACGCAGGCACAGGCGGGCCGCAAACTCATGACTTCTTGGTCAGAGTGATTTGTTGCAGCTGGCTGCTAACCAGCCTACGGTGGTTATACTACACTATACCTTATATTTGTACTATTTTACGTCGTATTGACAATGTCAATACTAATACTCAAATCTATTGTTCCTAACTGATGGAAACCCAATGGGTGACCTTGGCCAAATCATACACTCTTGGCCCCAGAAATCCCTATGATAGGGTCACCATCACTTGGAAATGATTTGAATGCACACCAACAACAACAACAACAACATAGTCAGCAACTTAAAATCAGATCTATCTGAAGTCAGACTAACAAAATACAGTTAGTCCCCATGTTACAAACCATATTGGTTATGTAGGTAGCTTAACACCCCTGTGGTGTTTGTCTTGCTGTCTGTGCCCTAGTTCAGAAGATTTCACCTCATTTTCTGTCCTTGTGACCACTGGATTTTGAAAAAATTGGCTTGTTGTGGAAACAAGGATTGGTGAAAAAGTCTAATCGGAGACACCTTTTCCTCATGATAACTCTTTCAGGAGTGAATTTCCCTTCCTCGGGGTAGGTTTCTCTCACTTCCCGTTGTCTCACCCCTGTTCTTAACTATGAGTCATTTGTAAGTCAAATGTTTTAAACTCAGGGACTGCCTGTAACCTTAGAAAAACGAACTTGTCATCTGACATATTTAGCCAACTATGGAAGTTAGCAAAAAAAACCTAAAATTATAATAACAATTAATAATAACCTCCAGATTTGGTGGTACTGGAGGACAATTTGTCAGAAACCATGCCCCCCCCAAAAAAGGATAAATAAAAGGCCTAGAACATATAAATCCTGAACTCTTAATAGAAAATAAACTGACTAAATTGAGGTTATTGTACAATGAACACAACATCAACTAGAGGTCCTGCAAAAGTAATTAATGCTAGTGAAGTGGGAGGCCTCAGTAAAGCAAGCAACAGCCTTGAGCTTGCCAAACATGAGCAAGGCTGTTGATGGCTTGAACTTTTGGGGTTCTCTCATTTATAACGCTGTTCATTGTAACTCTGTAAGCCACAGGCATACTTGATGGCAAATAACAAAACCAAAATGAAAGGGTGTCAGGTGGGTCTTTACAGTGCATTTAAAGTGCAGTTGTAGACCAAATTCTAATTGTAGCTAACTATAGGGAGCGCACAACCCCCTATTAAAGCTGGCTGCCAATAAGTTTCCAGTCCCAAGTGCAAGGCATGACCTATAAAGCCTTAAACAGTTTGGGCTCTGCCTATCTTTGGGACCACATCTCCCCCTACGAACTAGCACAGGCTCTAAGATTGCGGGGCGGGGGGGGGGCGCCTCTCACTCCCACCACAGTCACAAGCACAGTTGGTGGGGACGAGAGAGAGGGCCTTCTCAGTGCCCCCCCCCCAACTTGGAACTCCCTTTCAAGGGAAATTAGACAAATTTCAGCTTGCATTTGATTACACCCAGTCCCTACTAGTGATAAATGCCCAGTCCCTAAAGTAGTAAAGGTAAAGGTTTCCCCTGAGGTTAAGTCCAGTCATGTCTGACTCTGGGGGTTGGTGCTCATCTCCATTTCTAAGCCGAAGAGCCGGCATTGTCTATAGACACCTCCAAGGTCATGTGGCCGGCATGAATGCATGGAGCGCCGTTACCTTCCCGCCAGAGCGGTACCTATTGATCTACTCACGTTGGCATGTTTTCGAACTGCTAGGCTGGCAGAAGCTGGAGCTAACAGCAGCCGCTCACGGCGCTCCTGGGGTTTGAACCTGGGATCTTTCGGTCTGCAAGTTCAGCAGCTCAGTGCTTTAACACACTTCGCCACCGGGGCCCAGTCCCTAGGTTCCACAATAATATTCTGTTCTCTGCACTTCATTCAATACCTGGCCCTATAATATGCTGCTTACATTATCCCATGCCCGGCCCTTTTATAGCCTGGTCACGCCCATTATAGTACAGCAATTGGTTTTGTTGAGTATTGTTTTGACTGAGTTTAATGCTCCTGTTTTATATTGTTATGTTTTACTGAATTGTGCTTTTATCTGGATTGTTATATTTAACTATGTTTTATTCTAATTATCTTTTAACTATGTTTTGATGGATAAGGGAAGTTGGCATTGTCTTATTCTGCTCCTGAGTATATCTATCCCACCTGGCATAAATCTGCCCACATGGAGCAGGTGAATATAGCACTGAATAGACATGTAGAATAATAATCACAGGATGTCTTAAACCTACATCTGTTGATAGACTCTATAAGCTAGCTGGCATTGCCCCCCCCCCCCCCATGTGTGATGGGAAGTTGTTGCTAACTGTGAGGGAAAAAAGGTTAAACACTGTGAAAGCCATCCTCTTCATGGCTATCAGCCTCCTCCCAGTAGACTCAAATCAAGGAAAAGCTTCATGAGAACCACCACTCCTCTAAATGTTCCTCCAGCAATCCCCCACCTTGTTGGAGCAGAAAAAACAACTCCGCATCTGTATGCTTGCCCACAATGCCCTGCCTCATGCACAGAGGAAGAACTGTTAAAAGCGACAGACAATGCAAATGCTGTTGCCTGTTTTTGGTCTAAGCAACTTGTGATCCCTTTATTTTATCAGTTTTAAATTTATTTGTGCAATGCTTTTGACACGAAATAAATAAATAACCCGTGAGACACACGGTGGCTGAAATATGGGCCATGAAATTGTGAGACCATGAACTTACAGTGCAAAACCATGGGACCACGGATTGCAATGTAAAGCTACCAAAGCCAGGCATGGGCAAATCGGCTGTTAGGAATTGTGAGAGTTGAATCCAAAACACCGGGAGGGCCGAAGTTTGCCCATGCCCGCCCTAAGCATCCCACTAGTCCCAAACTGTACATTTGTGAGGGAGGGCAGCTCTGAGATGTGACCCACTTAATAAGTGGCATTTACTGTTCATATTCTGGAGACCCCCATGAGAGCTGCAAGGCAAAAACCACCTGCGACTCTGCGCCACCCTGAAATTAAGGGCCCTTCTCCCCCAGGCGTAGCACCCCTTTACCTTGACGAAGAGGGAGATGTCGTGCTCCTGCTTCTCCTCCAGAGGCGGGCCGAGCGGGACGGGCTCTCCCTCCGCCGCATCTTCCTCCATCTCCTCCTCCTTTCCTTGCACGCCGTTCACCTCCAGGGCAGCTTCTCTTTCCTGGGCCCCTGAAGAGAGTCCCTGGCCGTGGTGGCCCTGCTCCTCCTCTGATACCTTAGGGTCCCCTTGGGGTTCGTCAGCGACGGCGGCTTCTTCTTCATTAGGGGTGCCCTCCCCTGCGTTTTCCCCACCGACGGAAGCCCTCCTCTCCTCCCTTTGAGCGTCGCTGGAGGAGCCTCCTTCCAGTTGAACTTCTTCTAACGTCGGGGCTTCTGCGGACACCACCTCGGAGGATCTTTCCTCCGCTCCCGCGTCTTCTTCTGTGGCGCCCTTCTCTGCATCTCCCTGGGGCTCGGGGGCGGGAGAGCCTCCTCCTGGGGCTCCCTCGCTGCCTTCCTGGGCTCCTGCCTCCGCGGCTTCCTCCTCCTGGGGCTCAGGGGGGACATCTCCTCCTCCTGGGGCTCCCTCTCCCCCTTCCTGGGCTCCTACCTCCTCGGCTTCCTCCTCCTGGGGCTCGGGGGCAGCATCTCCTCCTCCTGGGGCTCCCTCGCTGCCTTCCTGGGCTCCTGCCTCCGCAGCTTCCTCCTCCTGGGGCTCAGGGGGGGCATCTCCTCCTCCTGGGGCTCCCTCGCTGCCTTCCTGGGCTCCTACCTCCTCGGCTTCCTCCTCCTGGGGCTCGGGGGCGGCATCTCCTCCTCCTGGGGCTCCCTCGCTGCCTTCCTGGGCTCCTACCTCCTCGGCTTCCTCCTCCTGGGGCTCAGGGGGGACATCTCCTCCTCCTGGGGCTCCCTCGCTGCCTTCCTGGGCCACTGCCTCCGCAGCTTCCTCCTCCTGGGGCTCGGGGGCGGCATCTCCTCCTCCTGGGGCTCCCTCTCCCCCTTCCTCCGCGCCCTCCTGGTGCTCAAGGGCGGCCTCTTCGCCTCCTTCCTTCGGATCCCCCTCAAGATGCGCAGGGGCTTCAACAGAGGCGGCGTCTCCTTCCCTCGGGGCGCTCTCCGCCTCGCCTTCCCCCTGACCCTCGGCAGCATCGCCTTGGGGCTCAGTGGGAGCCTCCAGCCCCCCTTCCCCCTCCTCTCGGGACTCAGGAGCGGGACTCTCTCCCTTTGGAGCCCCCTCTCCCGCTCCCTCCGCGCCCTGGGCCTCCTCCTGGGGCTCAAGGGCAGCACCTTCTTCCTTGGGGGCTCCCTCTCCGCCTGCCCTTTGCTCCTCGTGTTCTGCCTCCCCCCCGTTTCCTTGCTCCTCTCGCTCAGGCTTGCCTTTCACCTGGGCCCCCTCCCCCTGCGCCTCGGTCTCGTCCGGTTCCTCTCCGCCGGCCTCCTCGACCCCTTCAGCCTCCTGCCCTTCGCTCTCCTCTTCCTCCCGCTCTGGGCCCTGCGTCCCGGGAGCCCCTTCTTCGCCTCCTCCTCCTCCTCGGGCGCCGGGCTGCCCCTCTTCCCTTGCCTCGGGGCCCTGGGCTTCTCCCTCCAGGCTTTCGGCTCCCGCCGCGCCCTCCCGCTCCTCGGGGGGCCCTCTTCCCGCCTCGACGCCGCTCCCCTCGGGCTCGGCGCGGGCTCGGTCCTCCTCTGTGTTCGCCTCCCCGCCTTCCTCCGCCGCCGCCGCCGCCTCTCGCGCCTCTGCCATGCCGGCTGACCTCCTCAGGGAACGCGTGGCCTGATTGTAGGTGACAGGTGCGCCGCCGCCGCCGCCTCCTGTTTCTGCTCCTGCTGCTCTTCGCGCTGGCGACTCACTGGGATTAAGTCTGCCACTTGCCCAGCGCCCGGGGTCACATTCTCAGGCAGGGGAGCCGCCTGCGCATGCGCCAGAGCCACCGACGGAGCGGTCACCCTCACCCTCACCTTCCCTGCCTTTGCCCTCAAGGAGATTTTGGGATGAAGGCCGAGGAGGAACGTGGTGGCAAATGGAGAGGGAAAATGTTGTTGTTTATTCGTTCAGTCACTTCGGACTCTTCGTGACCTCATGGACCAGCCCACACCAGAGCTCCCTGTCGGCCGTCGCTGCCCCCAGTTCCTTCAAGGTCAAGCCAATAACTTCAAGGGCACCATCCATCCATCTTGTCCTTGGCCCCTCATCCTTTTTCCTTCCATTTCCCCCAGCATCATTATTATCCCCAAGCTTTCTTGTTTTCTCATGAGGTGGCCAAAGTACTTCAGCTTTGCCTTTAATATCCATCCCTCCAATGAGCAGTCGGGTGTTATTTCCTGGAGTTATAAAATAATAATAATAACTTTATTTTTCTACCAGGCCTCCATCTCCCCGCAGGGACTCGGGGCGGCTAACACAGGGCCAAGCCCAAAAAACAAATAATGAACAAAGTAAAATACAGTATAGTCTCACTTATCCAACATAAACTGGCCGGCAGAATGTTGGATAAGCAAATATGTTGGATAGTAAGGAGGGATTAAGAAAACACCTATTAAACATCAAATTAGGTTATGATTTTACAAATTAAGCACCAAAGCATCATGTTATACAACAAATTTGACAGGAAAAAGTAGTTCAATACACAGTAGTGCTATGTAGTAATTACTGTATTTACGAATTTAGCACCAAAATATCACGATGTATTGAAAACATTGACTACAAAAATGCGTTGGATAATCCAGAACGTTGGATAAGCGAGTGTTGGATAAGTGAGACTCTACTGTACATGTAAAAACAGCATCTTCAACCAAATAAAGCACATTAAAACTAAATGATGAAATAAAATAACAGTAAAAACCACTTTAAAACATAGAATGATGACATAAAATGACCACCATTTTGGAGAAGTGGAATAAAATGGGAGGGCAGTCTGTGTGAAAGTGCAAGGTATGTATTATAGTGTCATTTGGGAGCATAGGAGGACAAAGTGCTCAAACATTCTCAAGAGAATTGGAGTGAGGTGGCCTGATTGGACCTTTTAGTTGCTCAAGGTACTCTCTGAATCTTTCTCCAACACCACAGTTCAAAAGCATCTATCTTCCTTTGCTCAGCCTTCCTTATGGTGCAGCTCTCGCATCCATAGGTTACTGTGGGGAATATCATTCCTTTCACCATGCAGACCTTCATTGCCAGTGTGGTGTCTCTTCTCTTCACTATTTTATTGAGGTTGGTAATTGTTGTGTGCTGTGTGTGTATTGGGGTGGAGGGTGCTGAGATGGTATCTAAGGGTAATACAGAACACACACAAAGACAAATAAATGGGATCTAGAGCATATAAAATCTGAACTCTCATTAAAAGCACACTAATGTGTTGTCAAAGGTCCTGGGCTGCTGTGAGTTTTCTGAGCTGTATGGCCATGTTTCAGAAGCATTATCTCCTGACGTTTCACCCACACCTATGGCAGGCATCCTCAGAGGTTGTGAGGCCTGTTGCAAACTAGGCAAGTGGTATTTATATACCTGAGGAACGTCCAGGGTGGGAGAAAGAACTATTGTCTGTTAGAGGCAAGTGTGAATGTTGCAGTTCACCTATTTTTGCACAGTCTGCCAGGGCTTTGATTATGCTTCTTTTTTTACTTGGGTGATGGTTGGAGGCTGTTGTGCTGTGGACACCTGAGGAGGTACTCCCTGCAAAAGTCATAACTCCTACAGTTGGAAGGAGCCTCTTGTCTCCATCAAGTCCAGTTCCCCGCTCAGTGCAGCATCTCCCGCCAAAGCATCCCCAGACTCTTTCTGAAGATATCTGGAGAAAGAGACACCACCACAATAGGTTCCCTTGGCAAACTGCTCTTACTGTCAAAAAGTTCAAAATAATATCTCTGCCTTCCTATAACTTCAATCCATTAGATCTAACCCACATATGTCAAACACAAGGCCCACTTCATTTTATGTGACCTGCCAGCCTTTTGAATCCAGGGAAACCTAATTACATTTCTATAGTCTTCCAATTACAAAAGGCCCTTTGTAGGCAACTATAAGGCTGAAGTGGCCTTCTGTGAAAATTGGTTTGACACCCGTAAAGTGGAAGGCAGTAGGGAAAGGAAAAGAGGGCAATCACATCACAGATGGATTGCCTCTATTAAGGAAGCAGCAGCCTTGAGTTTGCAAGACCTGAACACAGCAGCTGATAACCTGAAAAAGTCTTTCATTAATAAGTCTGCAACTCTATCAACCATAGGCAGACCTGATGTCAAATCACAAAACCAAAATGAAAGGATATTAGGTTGGTCATTTGAAGTGGCAGCTATAGGCCAACTTTAAATAGAGAACTATTGGATTTAATCTGAAGCCCAAAGTCATGGTGTTGTCAGGGCAGGAGTTTGGGACACATGCCCCTAAAAAGGGAGAGGGGGCATGTGCGAAGACAAGAATATGGTATAAAATTGAAAGGAAAAGTGTGCTGTGTGTGTGAAGAGGGTTAACTGTGGTGAAATTCAAAAATAATGCAGGCTGGGGAAAGGAGGCCAAATGGAAGAGGCAGGCAAACAGGTGGCAAAGGCTAAAGAACAAAAGGGAGCAGATGGGGAAACTGGGACAGAGCAGTTGGGGTACAACGCCTTATCCCAGAGCTTTCTATACAGAACAATCTTTTCACACGCTGGTTCAGAGGCATTGTTGCTCTTCTTTCTCTTCTTCTGGTTTTTAATATTTATACTCAAGCTATTGTCTTAGAGCTGAGACAGGCATTTTCTTGGAAAACTGGGTCATGAGACCACCGTACAGTAGATTTGTATAATGTTCACATGTATGAAGATATCCATGGATATTCATGTCAATCCTCTCTTGGTGTCCAGTGCAGCTCACTCTTCACTATTCCTCTGTTACTATTTAACCCACTGGGTACTAGTAATTGTTTAGGACTTTGTGATTCACTGAGGGCCAGTCCTGTCATTAGGCAAAAGTTTTTCTTCTAGTTGTATTTTTACTTCTAGGGAGGAGGAGTTGCATTTGGCAGATTTCTGCTTCATGTACTAAAATACTTTGGTTGGCTTTAGATACTAATACCCCTAGTTTGGAGGAGTGGATAGTTTTATTTCCTGTCTTCCTTCAGGCAGAAAAGGTATCTTGAGTCAGTTCTGACCATTCAGCTCACATTCATAGTTTCTGACCTCAGCTTAAAAACTGATCTGACCTGAAAGGTTGCAAAGCTAAACAAACAAACAAAAAAAGAGTAGCAATGCATTCTGCTTATGAGATCATGGAGATAAATGTGGGCCTAATGGCTGTCAATATTGTTTGTAAATACTTTGCAGCAGAATTCCCCTTAATGTCTCACAAGCATTTTGAACCCAACTTCCATCAGTTGTGAAGGATCAAGAGCAGGTGTCCCCAAACTAAGGCCCGGGGGCCACATGCGGCCCATCAAAGCCATTTATCCGGCCCCCGCTGCTGCAGCAGCTCCCTCCTCCTCCTTCATCCAGTGCACGCCTTCCAAAGCTTTGTTTATTTATAATGGTATTTTTATTATTCTTTTATTAATTATTAATTATTAAGGGGTGCTTTGCTAGTGTTTTTGATGCACAAAAGCAGAAGGGGGTTGGACTAAATAGCACAACGGGTCTCTTCCAACTCTTTGTTGTTGTTGTTATTATTATTATTATTGGCATAGTATAACACAGCAAATGAGATCTATATGCTGGATTTCAAATCACAAAATCACAAGTCGAAAGCTTCTCAAGCGTTTAGGACTCTGTGATATATTATTATTATTATTATTATTATTATTATTAATAATAATAATAATAATAATAATAATAATAATAACAATAACATTGAGGCTGGGTGGCCATCTATCAGGGGTGCTTTGTTTGTGCTTTTGGTGCACAAAGGCAGAAGGGGGTTGAACTAAATGGCCCATGGAGTCTCTTCCAACCCCTTTTATTATTTATATAATGATGATGATTATTATTATTACTGTAATTAACACTGAGGCTCTATTTGTTCCCATTTTGTTTTTTTACTTCAAAATATGATATGTGCAGTGTGCATATGAATTTGTTCATAGTTTTTTTTAAAAAAAAACTATAGTCCGGCCCTCCAACGGTCTGAGAGACCATGAACTGGCCCCCTGTTTAAAAAGTTTGGGGACCCCTGATCAAGAGTGTTGACCCAAACACCTGGATGGTGCCATATTAAAGCTACCTTTCATTATAATGCTATGGAGAAGAGAGAACAGCCACAGGTCAGATTTGTTTTAAATCTTGTCAGAAGCAACTTGAGAACATACTGCAAGTCACTTTTGGTGTGAGTGAATTTGCTGTCTACAGAGACATTGCCCTGGGGACGCCCGGATGTGTTGCTGGAAGGCTTCTCTCATGTCTCTGCAAGCTATAGCTGACAGACGGGAGCTCACCCTGTCTGACGGATTCCAACCAGCAACCTTCAGGTCAGCAACCCAACCTTCAGGTCAGCAGTTCAGCCAGCACAAGGGTCTAATCCATTGTGCCACCGCAGCTCCTGGTCAGATGTATGCTTAGCATACAGAAGATTGCAATGGCAATTTCTGGTATCTCCAGATTCTTTGGCATTTTTAAAAGATGAATAGCATTTGTTTACTACATTTTTATTTACCACATATGCCAAATGTTCAAGCTAGATTCAGAAAAGGAAGAGGGACCAGGGATCATATTGCAAACATATGTAAGATAATAGAGTGCACAAAAACATTTATAGAGAAAACCAGTCTTTGCTTTAAAGATGATTGTGTAGAGTTCATGAAAAACTATGGATTGCTCTTAAAGAAATGAGTATGGCACATTTCATTGTCCTAATATGTAGCCTGTACTCAGGACAACACACCACCATTAAAACAGAATATAGAACAGGGGTCCCAAGCTAAGGCCAGCAAGCTGGATGAGGTCACCCCCCCCCCTTAAACTTTAGACCTAGAATCACCCTTGGTCTGAAATGTCTTGAAGGCATGCAACAACAATCCTAATTAACTTGACTATCTCATCAGCCCAGACTTCCCATTGAAATATAGGTAAAATTATGTTGGTTAAAGCTGTTCTTCATTTTAGATATTGTGTTGTTCTTTTATATATTTTTGCACTACAAATAAGATATGTGCAGTAATCCTTGAGCTAAGAAACTCACTTGATGATGTTTGACCAGTTACTTTTTCTCAGCTTGACCTATTTCACAGGGTTGTTGTGATGATAAAATGTAGAGGAAAAAATCCATATATGCTGCCTTGAAGTCATTGGTGGAAAGACAGGATACAAATGTGACTGATAAATATGATCAAAATCTGACAAAAATCCATCATCCTACTGCATCTTTTTGTATCTTTTTCTGTTCTTCGCTATATTAGAATGAGCCACAGTGGCGCAGTGGGTTAAACTATTGTGCTGGCTAGACTGCTGACCTGAAGGTTGGATTGCTGACCTGAAGGTTGCTGGTTCGAATCCGCAAGATGGAGTAAGCTCCCATCTGTCAGCTATAGCTTGCAGGGACATAAGAGAAACCTCCCAGCAACACATCCAGGAGTCCCATGGGCAATGTTTCAGTAGACGGCCAATTATCTCACACCAGAAGTGGCTTGCAGTATGTTCTCAAATTGCTTCTGACAAGATAAAAAAAACCTGTATTTGAGAGACTTTACCTTAAAGAAATAATTTAAATAAAAACTATAGAAAAATATGAAGATTATAACTAACATAGAAGTGGGAACAAAATGAAAGAGAGAATTTCAAGGACAAACATAAGTAAAGATTAACAGTATTTGTTCACGGAGGTTCAGGAGTGTTCCATGAAACAATAGATTAGTTTTACAATTACTTGTTAGAGTTAAGCAAACTGATATTTGAAATTACCTTTGTGTCAAGGAGAAGAATGTAGGACATCAATACAGGGATTTGTTTAATAGAGAAGTCAATAAATGACATTTCAAATGATTTTTTTTCTCTTTTGGTTTCACTATATATTAACAGAGTACAATGGGGCCAACTTTCAGTATGTATAAATCACACTTGTTTGAACAAGAATTAAGGATCTGCATTTAATTATCTCCTATGGAAATGAGCATTTAAAGTGCTTAATATTTGCTGGATGAGCTCAGAAAAAAACTGGTGTCCATTTGAAGCTAAGAGCTTGTATAGATTTCATTTCACTTTTGGAAAGGATTCTTTAAAGTGGTATGTAACATGACTTCCTTCCAGATTAAGTTTTACTCATTACTCAGATAGCAATATGACAAAATATGCAGAAAATATAAGTATTCTTTTGTTGGGCATGTATTGAAGGACTGCAATGCTGGGGTCATCCTAAATCTCTGTGGGCTAGATAGCTTATTTTTTTTTATCTGGAAAGATATTCTAGTAATTTCTAATCACTTGTTTGGCACTTTTGAGACACAAGGAAGCTAACAACATTATCAAAAACCAACCAATCATTCAAACGGCTTTGGGCCAAGATATCTTAAATACTTTCTTTAAAAGCCTAACAAAAATTGAGTTCAGAAATCCTATTGGACATCTTATTACAATGCCTCAACGTCAATATTTCTCCTAGGGTAGAGAAAGTTGGTTGCATTTCTATTGAATTTTCAGTGGTAGCCATTGATTTTTAATTTTTAATTAATAATAATAATAATCATCATCATCATCATCATTTAATTACTTATTAATCGCCCTCCATCCACGATGCTCTAGGCGATTTACAAGATAAAATTGTAAAGCACAAAAATACATACATACAAATATTAATAAAATTAACATAGATTAAAATAATAATAATAATAATAATAATAATAATAATAATAATAATAATAATAATAATATCTTTATTTATATCCTGCTTTTCTCCCTCACGGGACCCAAAACGGCTTACAACATATTAAAATCACATAAACAACAATCAGAGTACATCAATAATATAAGCATAACAGGATAAACAGATTAAGAAAAACAACTACAGTATACATTCAAGTTCATGAGGCATCATATCGAGAAATATATTGCACTCTACTCCAGTCCATAACATATGATATTCCTGTCATTCCTGATTAATTTTCTTCCCTAAATGCCTGTTTAAACAGGAAGGTTTTTAGTTGGCTCTTGAAAGAGACAGACCTAGTGAGCCAAAAACGTGATTAATAAGCATTTAACAGGTATTTTGATTGATACTAACAACAAAATAAAGCAATTTAATCAGATCTGTAGTGGAACTAGAGTACACTAATTGCCAGTAGTGGAGTCTGCTGAGAACTCTGTGAAATGCAAGAATGGTCTGCAGTATTTCTGTATGAAGTCAAAGTGACTACAAGATAAGCTGCCTTGCAAATATTCGCAACTGTGGTAACTAATGATAATCCTATCTTCTTAGCTTTGCTATGCTAATATAGCACATGAAGTGGGATAAAATGTCTCTTGCTGACAGAGTCCTAAACAAAGGCAATCAAACCTGCTGATAAACTCCAGTCAAATTGTCTCAGACTGAAGAATTCCTTTGAAGTCCTTTTATTGGACCAAGGACTTTCAGGTCAATAGAAGAGTGTCATAGGAGACTGGAATGTTTTCTTACAAGTTTTCAAATGTTTCCTTGTTTGCCACAGGGTTTTTTTTTAACCTCATTCAGTTTTTTCACACAGTCTTTCTGCCCAGCATAGGGAAAAAAATTATGTATTATCATTAAAAACTTAAGAACGTTTTTATGGTCAGTTACTTCTCCTTCATGAATGATCAAGGGTACCCGTCTATCTAATGTAGTTTAGCTTGTCTTTGGACACAAATATAGACAGTACATCTTGCATATAATACCTCAACATGGAAGTCAATCCATGGCACAATAAACAATATACTATTGAAATAAGAACTATTACTTAACTTAAAAAAACCTGGAATTTCAGACAGGAAACAGTCAGGGCCAGCTAATGCCTCCCAACAAAGGATCCCCCAGGCAGGAAGCAGGCAGTCTTTGAAGTTGCAAGGCCATTCAATACTAATCAAGGTGGCCAATTGTAACATTCATACTTTTCTCAAACAGACAAAGAGTTCTTTCTCCCGCCCTGGACATTCCACCCATATATAAACCTCACTTGCCTAGTTTCCAATATACCTCACAACCTCTGAGGATGCCTGCCATAGATGTGGGTGAAATGTCAGGAGAGAATACTTCTGGAACACTGCCATACAGCCCAGAAAACTCACAACAGCCCTATTATTTAACATTTGCTTTGAATTTCATCTAGTCCAGACAGTGATATGCCAGACAAAGCATAACAAAGTACCCTGAGACTAGAATGCATCAAAACAAGCCATTTAATCCAAACCAAACCCATGCTGGTGGCGGGATGGAATCCAAATAGTCCATCCAAATCGCTTTGGCCCTGCTGAACCTTATCATCCATGTTGCCACTGCCAGATGGGCACAGAGTACAGCAGGTACACCTGGCCATCACAAGATGCCTCATGCTGACGTCAGCAGAGGTGTTTGCATGACAAGAAAGATGAGGAAAGAGCAATCCTTCTCTTTTAATCTGGTCACACAGGTGCCTCTTTTTGTCAGCACAGGGCTCCGGTGATAGCCAGAAACCTGCATGGAGTTTTGTGACAGTCTGGCAGTGGTGGTAGCAGTGACATGGGCCTAATTCGTCCTTTTTACATGTACTAATGAGTGCAGAGAAAGGGAGATGGTGTCAGTGAGCCATATGGACAGAAGACTGATTCTTGTTGGGGCAGGCCACGCTGTCCACACTATGTCAAAGCCATGGAGTTGCTCCAAAGTTTTAGCCAAACTCGGGAACATCCCTGACTTTTCTGAAAGTGAGACTGAGATAAGTACCAGAAGTGATAGGCCATTACAAAGATAGCCAGGAGTGACTATATGAGAATGGGCTATTAAGCTCTTGCAGACAAGCCCTGAGATGCAGAAACGGATATCTCTGACTTTCTACTCAATCATGGAACACATGCATGGTGAATGCATGCCTTGAGTGAGCTAAAATGACAAGTTGGCACAGACCTCCCCCTTGGTATAAATACTTGGTAAATACTTGGTCATATAAGAGGGGAGAAGAGAGATCTGGAAATGGGGTTATCATGCCCTAGGATCCTCCGAGGCATTAGTTCTAAATCAAGCCCTGTGTTCAAACCTTAAAAATGTAGACTATTTCAGTGGTGTATTTCATTATGTTATGTATAGTTAGTGCCTCATTTGGCCCAACAAATTTATTTATTTATTTATTTTTCAAACTTATATGCCGCCACTCCCCTAGGGCTCGGAGCGGCTTACAAGAACCGGCTAGAATCAACAGTTTAAAGAACATCTTAAAAACATCTTTAAAAACATCTTAAAAACATCCTAAAAGCACCTTTTAATGAGATTGGAATCTCTTTTACAAAAGAAAAGTATGTAGCAAGGGGAAAAAAAATTAAAAATGGGGGGAAAGGATGCCATCTGTGTACAAAGTTCTCAGCTCCCCCCCCCCCCCCCAAGTAAGCTGATTAGGGGCAATCAGCTCCCTTCCCAGCTGCTTAAATTCTCCTGCTGAGAATGAGTTTGCTTTAGGAGATGGAAGAAAAGTATTTGCTGAGCAGAAAGTGGAGGTGGCCTGAAGGAGCAGCATGAAGAAAAAATAACAAGCACCACCAAAACATTTCAAGCACACCGATTATTCTAGGCTCTTAACATGGTGATTTAAATGGCTTTACATTTACTGACAAGGATTTCAAGAGGCTTGGTATTTGCATACCTGAGCAGAAAAGGCTTTTTTTCTGGTGAAGGGATCTGAAAACTCCCAGCTAAGCTGCAGCGTAATCAAGTTATTTCATAAAACATGGACTCATGACAGATGGCCACACAGCCTTTTGAAAAAAACCTCAGAGATGGAGACTCCATTACGCTCCGAAGCAGCATATTCCACTTACTACCAACATTCTTTTAAATGTTTAGGTGGAATCTCTTTTCCTGTAGTTTGAATCCATTACTCCATATTCTCATTTCTGGGGAAGGCAAAAACAAGCTGGCTCCATTTACAGTATGACATTCTGCAAATATTTTACTATATGGAAAATTATTAGTTTATTGTTGATTTTACCTCGCCTGACCATGCTGACAGTGATTATATTACCTTAACTTATTGTAGAGCCATATTTTCATATTTTTATACAAATTTTAACTGCCTGTTGTGTTATTTATGACGCTGATTGGTTTTGTTTTATTCAAGGTTGTTTTATTTGCTATTTTTAACTGTTAGTTTTAATTGCTTGTTTTGTTTCTGTTTTATTTGTCCTTGCACATCCATCTTTGTTTTTGGAAGCTGCCCTGAGTCTGTTTTGAGAGAGAAGGTGGCTTAAAAATAAATTATTATTATTATTATTATTATTATTATTATTATTATTATTATTATTAATTATGTCTATCACGTCACCTCTGATTCTTTCCTTCTCCAGGCTAAACATATCCAGCTCCCTAAGCTGCCCCTCAGAGGGAATGGTTTCTTGATCTTATACTATTTTGGTCATTTTTCTCTATAAACACATTCCAGGTTATCAATATCCTTCTTGAATTAGACACAGTATTCCAGATGAGGTCTGGCGGGGCACCATTACTTCCCTTGATCTAGACACTATACTTTTTTTTTTAAATGCAGCACAAAATTCCATTGTCTTTTTTGCTGCAGCATCACACTGCTGATGTTCAGCTTATATATATATATATATATATATATATATATATATATATATATATATATAGAGTGTGTTATTCCCATGAAGTAAACAACAAAACCACTGAACCAAGTCATATCAAGTTTGGCCATAAAAGATATAGTCATCCAATCTATGTATTTCCATCGAATAAACAAAGAAATATAAAGTCCATTTAAAAAAAATGCCAAAAACACAAAGCAGGGGGGCAGGGAGAGATGGCCCCACCCACAATGGCACCCGGGGGACAGGCAGGGTTCACTTAGGCCTCTGAAAACAGGAGAATTCCAGATAGTAAACAATCAGGGCCAGCTAACACCTCCCAAAGGCAAAGAAGGTATTGAGCAATTCTGCCTTTCCTCTGCTCTGTTAACATTTCGTCCTCACTTGTATGCAGTGGTTGTATGCTGTGGTTTCTTTATGTTTAACTTCTCTAGCAAGCCTAAGCTCATTTATGCTTTAGCTTTTCTACTTTCTCCATACATGTGCTAGTTATTTCTTTGGTGTTCCATTTCTTGTACATATCACATTTAAATCTTAGTTCAGTTGAAATTTCTTTAGCCACACACACTGATTTGTTTAGATACATCCCATTTTTCCTCCTCGTTGGACACATTCGCAATAGAGCCTGCAATACTGACATATTGTAGGCACTACTGCAAACATGTCCAATGAGGAGGGAAAATGGGATGTGTCTAAACCAGTGCTTCTCAACCTGTGTTTTGGCCTACCACTCAGAAATCCCAGCCAGTTTACCAGCTGTTAGGATTTCTGGGAGTTGAAGGCCAAAACATCTGGGGACCCACAGGTTGAAAACCACTGGTCTAAACAAATCAGGATGGACACTCCCATCAGTCATGAATTCCTTTCTCTTTAAGTATTCCTAACCATGGGATCATGCTCAGTATGTCTTGGAGTTTCCTGAAATCAGTGTTCTTAAAATCTAGAATGTGTGTTTGATTAGGCTTAGTGTTCCCTTTCCACCATATAACAAACCCCGAGATAACATGGTCACTACTACTTAAGGATCCTGCCATTTCCCCTCCATTAATCAGGTCATCACTGTTGGTTAGGATCCGATCCAAAATATCCCATCCCCTTGTGGCCTTTTCCACCTTCTGGACCATGTAATTGTCTGCAAAGCAAGTGAGATTTTTGTTGGGTTTTATATTCTTAGCAGAATTTAACTTCTAACAATACCAGGATAGTTCAAATCTCCCATTACTCTGATATCATTTTTCTAAATGTTGGATTCCAGAAAGGCATAATACAAGTTCTCAGTTTGACTTGTAGATCTCCCCACAATGACATCCCTGTTGGTTGTTTCTTTCTCCTCTATTTTTTTACCCAGATACTCTCAACTTGGCTTCCAAGAATTAGGTCATGAGGCTCTTTACAGGTGTGAAAATCCTTGACATATAATGCTATTCCTCCTCCTCTCCTGTTTGCTCTATTTTTCCAAAATAGATTATATTCCTCTATGACCACATTCTAATCATGATACTAACCCACCAGGTTTCAGTGATGCCCAATAGATTTGTTACAGTTCTATCTTGACTGTCTAGCAAATGCTGCTGGGGTCGCGTACAGCGCTACATAAAAAATACTGAAAAACAAAGCAGAAAGATCACACCAGACACTGTATCATTCAAAGGCCTAATAAGCAAAAGTTCTTTAGGGTTTCTATGGGTGGTAAGGAGTCCCCGGTGGCACAGCGGATTAAACCGCTGAGCTGTTGAACTTGCTGATTAAAAGGTCGGTGGTTCGAATCCAGGGAGTGGGGTGAGTGCCCACTGTTTGCCCCAGCTTCTGCCAACCTAGCAGTTCGAAAACATGCAAATGTGAGTAGATCAACAGGTAACACCCAGTCAGGAAGGTAACGGCGCTACATGCAGACATGCCGGCCACATGACCTTGGAGGTGTCTACGGACAATACCGGCTCTTCGGCTTAGAAATGGAGATGAGCACACCAAAGTCGGACACAACTAGACTTAATGTCAGAGGAAACCTTTCCTATGGGTGGTAAAAACAAGAGGGCATGCAACTAGAATAATAATAGGAACAGAACTCACATTCTTTTAAAAATAACCGTATTTTGTTGTTTCTAAGTTTACATAACTGGAAGGGAGATGTATGAGAATTATATAAAACACGAAGTATTCAATTCCAGTAAAAATCCCTAGAAAAATCCTTTTGAGAAATAATCTTAAATCATGACTATAAAAACATTAACTGCTACACCAATAAAGGTAATGCGATTCTTAGGTATAGTACTTTTGAATGTAACTTCAGTGAATCATTGTTACTTACAGAGTAAACAGAGGTTACTACTTTGCTTGTAACACATTAATTCCTAGCCTGGTGTCAGATTAGCGAGGCCAATGGCAGAGAAAAAGACCCTTTCTTCAAACAAGATAAGATGTAGAGAAGAAAGGAAGGAGGGAAATGGAAGATACAAAGGCTGATCGAATCACTGTTCAATTATTAGAAAGAAAGGTGGAAAGTTCAGCAGGAAACAGCATAAGTAAGGAGATCAGATAATGAAATAACATGGGTGAGGACTCTTTCACACTCTTCTGCCCACTAGACAGCTATTTAGGTGGCATTTGCTCCATATAACACAATACAAATAATGGGTCATTTATACAATAGCCTCAGGTTTTCATTCTTGAGTTCTTCTGAGTATCTGATGTAGGGAATCAGATGCAAAGAAAGAAAGCCTGACAGCACTTACTTCACTCGTATGCTATTACAGACCCTGTTATCTGTTGTATTGTGTAGAAACACCCCAACTGAAAATGGTGCTATATGCCCATATATTTATTCTGGTGTAGGAAGTGGAATCTGCTTGAGGAACATTTTTTCTAATTGATGTCTAACTTTCAAAGTACTTCATTAGTTGATAGGGAGCAAAATCTTGGGAGAAATTATTTCCAAGTGTAGTAACCACTAGGTGGTGGTGTTTGATCATCTATCTATACACATAATAAAAGTGAAAAATGTGTATGTGTGTATGTGGAGGAGGTGTCCACTTAGACAGCCTCCCGCCTCCACAAAGAGCTATAGTTCCCACTGAGCAAGAAACACCCATGGCCCTCCCTCCACTGACATGCAGGTTATAGTGTGCACCATGAAGACATAGCCCAAACCCTGCCCATGTCCTCCAGAAACTCCTCCAGAAACACCATCAAGTGAAGGCTTTCACACGGTGACAATTTCATCCTAGATGTTGTTTTTCCTCCAGAATGGACATCCCAGGGTTCCTTAATTTGCATGACACCATCCACTGCCTCTCCCTTAACCCTTTCCTATGGCACACAGTTAACAGAGGAATTGATTGGTAACTGAACAAGAGGTTTAGGGGGAATTCTTCATGATTTACAAGAGTTGTACTTGACCTACATCCAGAGAGCACTGTTCACACAACCAATGATGTATCTGGACCAAACTTGCCATGGATAATGGGCCCTGCAGCATCTTCACTGATACTGTGACCCCCCACCATCAATGGACCGGGATCACACTTGGCACAGAGAAGCCCCATGACCAACTGAACATACTGCAGCGGTTTATGGGAATTTACCTTGATTTTGACACTTGTAGTTCACCCTTATCCAGAGAGCCCTGAACCCAGCTAACAACGGATCTGGACCAAACAGACCCAATTTGGCCAACTGTGAATACTAGCAGGGTTTGGGGGTGATTGCCCGGGAATCTGGAAGTTGTAGTTTACCCTTATCCAGACAGCACTGAACCCAGCCAATGGCAGATCTGGACCAAACTTCAGTGATATTACCTAACAACCCAAAACAAACAATGCCTTTTTCTAATAACTCGGGCATGGCTGGGTCCCTAAGCTAGTATAAAATATTTTTCTTTTAGATGTTTTTCATGTCCTAATCTATACCATAGAGTTTATAATACTATAGCAGACATGGGCAAACTGGCCCTCCAGGTGTTTTGGACTTCATCTCCCACAATTCCTAACAGCCTACCAGCTGTTAGGAATTGTGAAAGTTGAAATCCAAAACATGTGGAGGGACGAAGTTTGCCCATGCCTGCACTATAGATTAAATCCTGGGCTTCATCTACACTGCCCTATAATGCAGTTTGCATTATATGGTCAGTGTAGAGAAGGCATGGGCAAACTTTGGCCCTCCCTCTAGGTGTTTTGGACTTCAACTCCCTAATTCAGTCCCTAACAGCCATTGTGGGAGTTGAACTCCAAAACACCTGGAGGGCCGAAGAAAACCCATGCCTGGTGTAGAGTCTACACTAACCATATAATGCAATTTCAAACTTGCTGTCCTTCCGTCGGCAGGCTAAAACTTTTTTATTTAGACAAGATTTTAAAGATCAAGCTGTTTAAGATCAATTCAGGGGGTTCTGTGGTTTTTAATTTTAAATTTGTTTTAATGATTTTTAATTGGGAATTTTAAAATGCTATTTATATTTAATCCTGTTTTAATGTTTGTATTTTTGTATGGCTATGCTGATGCTTTTATGTTAAGCTGCTTTGAGTCTCCTGAGGGGGAGATACAGCGGAGTATAAACAAATGTAATAATAACAACAAATTATAATAATAAATAAAACTTTATTTTTCACCCGCTTTCTTTCCCCAAGGGCTCAAAGCAGCTTCCAAAAAGAAAAGGCACACATTCAGTGCCCTGTGAAATGGCAAGATAAAACGAAACCAACAAGATAAAACAAAACAAAGAAACAAATAAACGGTTACAATACACAAATAAAACAACTTTGGCTAAAACTAGTAATCAGGCCTCATAAAATAGTCAAAATCTATTTAAAAATATAAAAATGTGGCTCTCAAATAAGTTATGGTAATCACTGTCAGCACTGTCAGATGACGTAGAATCAATGATGAACTAATCCTCTTCCTCTCCATAAGCTAATGTGCAAAAATAGTTTTTAGTTGGGTTACTGTGAGTTTTCTGGGCTGTATGGCCATGTCCCAGAAGCATTCTCTCCTGACGTTTCACCCACTTTTATGACAAGCATCCTCAGAGGTTGTGAGGCCTGTTAGAAACTAGGCAAGTGAGGTTTATACAGGGTGTTTGAAAAAGAACTCCCTATTCACCATTTAAATTAACTGGTGAATAGGGGGTTCTTTTTCAAACACCCTGCATATCTGTGGAAACTCCAGGGTGGGAGAAAGAACTCTTGTCTGTTTGAGGAAAGTGAATGTTGTAATTCACCACTTTTGATTGGCATTGAATGGCCTTTCAGCTTCAAAGCCTGGCTGCTTCCTGTCTGGGTGACTCCATTGTTAGGAGGTGATTAGCAGAACCTAATTGTTTCCTATCTGGAATTCCTCTGTTTTCTGAGTGTTGTTCTTTATTTACTGTCCTGATTTTAGAATTTTTAAAATACTGGTAGCCAGATTTTGTTCATTTTCATGGTTTCCTCTTTTCTGTTGAAATTGTCCACATGCTTGTGGATTTCAATGGCTTCTCTGTGTAGTCTGACATGGTGGTTGTTAGCGTGGTCCAGCA
Organism: Anolis carolinensis; assembly: GCF_035594765.1. Taxonomy (NCBI): domain Eukaryota; kingdom Metazoa; phylum Chordata; class Lepidosauria; order Squamata; family Anolidae; genus Anolis; species Anolis carolinensis. Next base: position 76,690,256 of record NC_085843.1, on the reverse strand, counting down.
TTTCTGTGTTCTCAGATAATATGCTGTGTCCAGGTTGGTTCACCAGGTGCTCTGCATTGGCCAACTTCTCTGATGGAGTTAGTCTGCAGTGCCTTTTATGTTCCTTGATTTGTGTTTGGGCAGTGCTGTGTTTGGTGGTCCCTATGTAAACTTGTTAATAGCTGCATGGTGTACAGTAGACTCCTGCAGAGGTGAGATGGTCCCTCTTGTCCTTTGCTGAACATAGCATTTGTTGGATTTTCTTGGTGTGTCTGTAGATAGCTTGTAGGTTGTGTTTCTTCATCAGCTTCCCTATGCCGTCAGTGGTTCCCTTGATGTATGGGAAGAACACTTTTCCTCTGGGTGGTTCTTTGTCTTACTCTTGTGGCTTGTTTCTTCTTGGCCCTTCTGATGTCTGTGGTGGGGTCTTTGTTGGCCTGTAGAGCCCGATTTAGGTGGTTCACCTCCTCCAAGGTGAACTGAAGTTAAGGCAATCACTGTCTGCATCGTCAGACGAGGTAGAATCCATGATGAACTAATCATCTTCCTCTCCATAAGCTAATCTGCAAAAATAGGTTTTTAGTTGTTTCTTAAAGTAGAGAAGAGAGGAGGCAATTCTAATTTCGGGGTGGGGGGAGTTCCAGAGGGAATCTGCATCATGGCAATGTAGATGAGGCCAGTAGGGATGCAACCCCTGAAGGAATGTCTTCAAAGTTCTAGGAAGGGGGGAAATGGCCGGCGATTGAGACCTCAATAAGGAAACACAAGCGGGAAGTGCCCTCATTCAAGATGGCGGAGAAGGAGACCGAATACTTCAAGGCGGGTCACCTGTTGAAGGCGAAACGGAGCACTCTGATTGGCGGAGGAAGCGTCAGTGAGGCGAACGGTGCCTTCACCCAAAATGGCGGAGGAGGAGGAGCCGGACCCTTTCGAGTCGGGTCACCTGTTGAAAGCTCCGTTGAGCGGCGTGATTGGCTCGGCCCGGGAGCCCGCGGTCTCCTTTCCCGTCTCGACGTCGATGGGAAAGGGTTAAAAAGCCGAGGCCGTGGGGGGCGGCAAGGTTTCCGCTCTCAATTTCTCCTCAGTTTCCTGACGGGGCCAGAGCTCCTCCCCTTCAGCCCGGCATGGAGGGGCGCGAGAGGCGGCGCGAGAGGGAGGAGGAGGAGGAGGAAAAGGAGGAAGCAGGAGCGGTAGTAGCAACGGCGTCGGGAGGAGGAGGCCAGGAGCCGGCGGGAGAGGCCAAGGCCGCGGAGGAGCCTCTGGACTGGACCTTCGTCGACATGGAGACGACGATGTCTCTGCAGGACCTGCCCGCGGCCCTCATCGCCTGCAACCTGCCGCTGGCCGTCTTCTTCCCCGACGGACCCTGCAGGGTGAGAGGCAAACACGCGTGCTTCCATAGGCCTGCCTGCCCCACGTTGGCATTTTGTGAAGCTGCAGAGGCGCTTCTCTTGCAAACTTGGGCCCTCCAAGTGGTTTGGACTTCAACTCCCGCAATTCCTAACAGCCTCAGGCCCCTTCCTTTTTTCCCTCAGCCTCTTGAAACACCTGGAGGGCCGAAGTTTGCCCATGCCTGATCTAGCCCAATCCTCAGCCATGCAGGGAGACCCTGTCAGAGCACCCTCAGGAGGAGATGGCTTTCTAGCTTCTGCTTAAAACTATCCAAAGGGACCTCATCACACTAGAACCTGGATCAACTTGAAATCCACTTTAGAGAGGGGGCTTTAAAAAGCTCAGCCAGACAGGTCCTGGGCCAGAATTCTGAAACTAGAATTCTGTAGGAAGCAGAACCCGGATTTAAAGTGGATTCATTCTCTAGTGTGATGAGGCACAAGGAGACCTCACCACGCTCCAAGGCAACTGACGAACAGCTCTTACCAGCAGGAAGTTCTTTTTCTTATTACTCTTTATTTATGCCTTTCTCCCCATGGGGATTCAAGGCGACTAACATTATCCACACTAAAGTTTAAAAAGAGCGATACAAAGTTAAAAAAATAATTAAATAACAGTGTGGGAAAAACAGAATTACAACAGCAAATACATTTTAAAAAACCCAGCAAATACATAATGGCTTTTAAAATTCATACCCCCCCCCCCCCAAATCCCACCCATTCTCCCCAGGGCCTCCCTAATGTTTAGATAGAATCTGTTTTCCTGAAGTTTGAAACTATTGTTCTGTGTCCTAGTCTCCAGTAGTGTGCTGTGATATGTATCATGGTTACTGATATTCTGTCCTTTTAAATAAGTGGTCTGGCTGTTCCATATTGCACTGCAACCCTTTTAAGCCAACCCCATGAAGCCTCAAATTTATGCAAGTTTTCAGAATATCATATATATTTTTCTTCTGGTATGCTATTTTGAAAGGGTGCAGAATGTGTCATACCCAGCATGTGGCCTCATGTTGTAACACGCCTGCAGGGTGTTAAATATCTTATGCTGACAATTATTATGTAATAGATGCATACCATTTTGCATAAAGTTATTATAGGTCATGGTATACAGTGCCTCATGCCTCATGCTATTTTACTGCATAGCTGATAGACATAATATGCAGTGGAGGAATAGAGGAAATGCTCTGTGGAAAATTAAACTTCTTCCTGGGAGTCATTTGTGTTACCTGAAGAAAAATGTAAGGATAGGATTTTGCACCCATGCCACCATGGTTCTAATCAGGGTCCAGAGTTGGCTGGAAAAGGCATCCCTGAATGTTTCTACTATGCCACAATAGTACTTCTGGCCCCCTTAAGCATGATCTGTTGCTATGGGGTGTATTTCTACACCAGTGTTTCACAAACTTCTCCATTTGTTTTGGACTTCAGCTCCCACAATTTCTAACAGCTGGTAAACTGGCTGGGATTTCTGGGAGCTGAAGTTAAAACACCTGGAGGAACAAAGGTTGGGAAACACTGATCTACACTGTAGAATTAATGCAGTTTTGCACACCTCCCTAACTGCCATGGCTCAATGCTCTTTGGCAGCATAAGATTAATTGATTGCAAAACAGCAAATTTTGCCAAGAAATGTATGGAGTAGGTTTGAGCTTCAGTTTTCATAAAAGCTATTCAGTACAAGAGTATCATTATGGGTAATGGTGGATTTAATGTTAAGAAGCAGGGATCTGCAGCAAAATGTGGGGTATCAATTTAAACATGTAGTACTATAAAGATCCCTTAAGGGGCTAATTAGAAAGCCCTGAATAGTGTTTTGAACAGAACACCAGCCCCTTGTATGCTGTAGCTCAGCTATTTTTAGTAGCAGCTCCAAGCATGAATGCTGTATTGTGCTAGTGCTACAGGGCTTCTGTTCTGGATTTAGGCTGGGCTCATTCAGGAGCACTGTAGTTAGGGTTTTTCTGCATGGGACTAACAGCAAGAGTCGTTTTTACAAGAAACACCTGTACTTAGGGACAACAACCAGGAGAATTGTGTGCCAGACTGCCATAGCAACATTTGAGAAGCATGCATATGTAATCCTTGGTCTACCTATTTTGGGTCTATTTTTTGGAAACTCAGTTTTTATGCATGAATTTCTTTTACTGTTTTATTTATTGGCATGGGGCCACCCATTTTCAAACTTACATGTTCTTATATAAAAACATATCCTCTGAGTCTTCATTGCCATTTTGTAGGGTGATTATTAAATGGTTGTTATGCCTTATTGCTTAAACATGGCTTCTCAGGAGTTAGGTATCTTAATTCCATTGGGTCTTACTCCAAAGTAGGCATGTACAGGATTGAATACTGATTGTATATGTGAGCTTACTAATGTGAGCTTATATTCTGTTGGGCTACTATGCTAGTATAAAACTAGTTGCACAAAAGAGATATGTTTTTACAGAGGTTTCATAAATGCAGCCCCCTAAACTCCTCTTTTTACTTGATAGATGGCAGCTAATTGACCATTGCACAATGAGTTCAGGGCTCATTGTATAATCAGTTACACAACTGTGGGATCCAGTGTATATTTCACTATATTATGATATCTTAAGATATGGCCATTAATGCCAGTAAATATGAGAAGGAGGTCACAATGGGAAGCCTAAATGCTTTATGTGTACTGGTTCCCTGTATCATAATGTTGAAAGTAACTTTGGCCTCTCTCCAGCTACAGTAAATCTGAAATGGGAAGCTGACTGCGCTTTATCTCTTCTCATCCCTGCTGTTCCTGTAATTAACGCTATTTTAAAATACTGTAGTTGCATCTCTAGCTGTCAGAGTTGTAGTTTCCTTTACAAGTTTATTTGACCAATTTACATAAAAGTTACATTTCCAAATATTTATTCATTTGGTGGTTTGCTCCTTTAAATGTTCAATTTAAATTGGTTCCTTGAGTGGTTTTTAAAAACTTTTGTCACATCTGATTGTGTAGCTCCCTGGCTTTTAGGGAAGGTTTGGGCAGCATTTATGGTTCTGGTAATGCCATGACAACGAAAATGAATTGCAGTTTTTTAAAGAACGCCAGCCACTATTTTTGCCCATTTGTTTACCATGTTTAAGCCTCTTGTTGCTTTTGATGATTGTATTGTTGCTAGAAACATACAATTCTTTCTGTAGATATATGTCATGCTACTAAGCATTTATGTTCTGCCATGGACATAGTATTTTTGCGTTGTACTAATGTCCCTCTCGATTAGTATTGGTATGACTCCTTCATTTTAAAATGTCCCCAGTCTTTTGAAGTACTGTTGCAGATTGAATGTTCCCAATAAGCTACTGGAACTCTTTTCTATGAATATATTTAAAACCAAATTCAGCAAGGCTACATCTTTTCTGCTACTTCAGGATGTCTACTTTTATGTTTAAAAATCAGGAAATGAAAACTTGCCTGAATCAGCCACAAGAGGGTGAAGTTTCACCAACCACTTAATTCTTCTGGTGTGTGGGTTTTTAAAAATGATTTTAAAACTTTTATTTTGCCAAACTTATTCAATCTGCAGTCAGAATAAATTGAATGGTTCACTAGACTTTTGTCACAAATTACTCTGCAAATGTTGGAACTCTTAATAAAATTACTAGGCAGATGGCTGTATTAGTCATCTATAATGCTTTTCCTTGAAAGAAGTGGGAAAAGGCTAGTTCTCCGTTTTCAAAATTTGTCAGTTTATTCACAGGACATTATGAAATTATTTATACACCTTACTTAGGTGATCCCTCGTAGCTCGAGGACGATTGTCTTCCATCTTGGGGGTGGGTTCTTAGGTGGCTGAAGAGACTGATTCTTGACCCGCATATTCTCCCGCAGTGAAGACATCGGTTTCCAGGTGGAAGGCGGTCCTGGTTGGGGTTAGCTTGACGCTCCTTCCTCTTGGCACGTTTCACCCTTAGGCCCTCCGTTGGTGCCTCTTCGAACTCCGCAGCACTGCTGGTCACAGCTGACCTCCAATTAGAGCGCTCAAGGGCCAGGGCTTCCCAGTTCTCAGTGTCTATGCCACAGTTTTAAAGAGAGCCAGTATAGTTTAATGGTTTGTGTGTTGGACTATGAATCTGGAAATCAAGATTTGAATCCTTATACGGCCATGGGAACCTATGAGTGACCTTGGGCAAGTTACACTTTTTCAGCCTCAGAGGAAGGCCAAGGCAATCCTTATGAGCAAATCTTGCTTTAAAAAATCCATGATAACTTTAAAGTTGCCAAAAATCAGAAAAAAACTTTAAAACACAAGAACATTTCGACCATGGAGCATTTTTGGAAATTGTTAAACTAATTTATCTATGGATTTATATAAAAGGCATAATTGTTCTGCTGATGATAGGTTCTTTGACCTCATTATACGTTCTTTTAAAAGAATAGGAAGAGAGGTGATTTTTACTGATTTCCTTCCATCTTGCAATCTCTCCCCTCCCCAATTTTTCCAGAGAGTTTTGGTATTCTTCAGAACAGGATGGGAACTGATGATCAGAGGTGGAATTCTGACTGTACAGTACTAAAATGGATCATCATTTCCTGGCTACTACAGTCTAATACTAATTGGGTCTGTAGCTAGACTGTGACCCCCATGCACATTTCTACTAAATGATTTGTACATTTGCTGAAGTAATACGACTCTCTTTGAAATCTATAATCCACGGTTTCCCCATTTCTTTTAGAGTTCATATGTTTGTTTTTTTAGAGCATAGTTCTATTTAGTTATTTTTTTTACATATTTGGAATTCTTAAAATAGACTTTTGAATGTTTAACAAATCAGTTTGTTCCACTTCCAGTTAAGGTTTTTCTGTCCTCTGGTTAAAGTTATTTGAAAAAATGGCTGCTACCTCTTATAGGGGGATTCTTTGTATTGAAAAATATAAGGAGTTGGGAGTGCTGTAGAGAGGTAACAAGAAGGAGGCAGCAAGGATGGTAATTTTAAATCAGATGTTTGGTAAACATAAAGTCTTTGTCTAATTTGCCTGCCAGGAACTGGAGGAAAATCTATCAAGTTATTTCCATAAGCATCAGCTCTTTTTTGTGGAGTACCACAAAGTCACATGATGAGGAAAGGGAGAAATGACGGGAGACCTGAGGAAATTGACCCATGAATCATTAACATGCCTTGATTTTTTTTCTTTGCTTAAGGAAACCAGTTATTTATAGCTTTGCATTTTGCATGATTCTGAGTTTCCACTTGATACTTTAAGAAGATTATGCCACTTAATCCTTTGTTGCTGTGTACTTAGCCAGCTAGTTTGTAGCAGCCCTTCCCCTATGTATCATATGACAAGTTATGTTAAAGGTCATTGTGTAGTTAGTTGTGTTTTGCATTGCTCAGACTTTGCTAGAGATACTAATTTCATGGCACTTTCAGTATTTAAGAAAAGTTGACAGTGCAGTACATTAAACTATTAAACTACAACCAGTTTTTCCAGTTTGAATTGTCGAACAGGGCAAGAAAATCACAGGCCTTTAGAAGGGACCTTAAAAGACCTGGAAAACAAATAATTAACTGAGAAGTTGTTGTGTTTGATTATATGTGATCACTTGTGTTTTCCCAGTGAATTTCTTCGTTAACAGTTTGAATTATTTCCCCTTTTATTATGGATATAGATATAGATTGGTTGTTTGATGTCGATTGGTGTTGGGATTGGGTGGGTTGTTAATTGTGTCCTTGGCTGCTTTTGTGGCGAGGCATTGAATGTCTGCCTCTGTGTGTTTTTTAGTGTGTTGTAATCCGCTCTTGAGTCTCCTTGGGCAGATAGGGTGGAATAAAGTATTATTATTATACTAGCTGTGCCCGGCCACTCGTTGCTGTGGCGAAGTATGGTGGTATGGGAAATAAAGTATTGAGGAATTGGTGGTAGTTAAGGTCAAGGGTAAAGGTTTTACCTTACATTAAGTCCATTATAAATGGGTTATATAGCTGTGTGGAAGGGCCTTGAGTCTACACTGCCATATAATCCAGTTCAAATCTGATAATCTGTATTTTATAGGTAGTGTGGAAGAGGCCTAAGTGAGGCCTAACTCTGCCTGTCCCCTGGGCTGAGTGGGTTGCTAGGAGACCAAGTGGGCGGAGCTTAGCCTTCTAACTGGCAGCAATTGGATAAAAACAATTATTCCTCTCCCTCTAATTAGGACTTTATTTTTCTTTTCTTTTTGTTGTATCAACCCAGAGGCATGGATGAGGGGTTGTGCTGTCAATTTTTGAGGTCGTGGGGTGTTTAGTTTTGTTGTTTTGTCCGCTGCTGTGATTCCATCACTCTTTTATATATATAGAAGTATAACACAGCAAACAAGATAGATTTGCTGGATTTCATATCACAAAATCACAAGTCGAACACTTCCCAAGTGTCTAGGACTGTGTGATGTATTTTCGGATGATGCGCGCAGATCCCAGTAGGGTGGCCTTTTGCAGTTGGCAGATCGTAATTTTGTCAATGTCTGTTTCCAAATGCCGGCTGAGATCTTTTGGCACAGCGCCCAATGTGCAATCACCACCGGAACCACCTGCACTGGTTTCTGCCAGAGTCTTTGAAGTTCAATCTTGAGGTCCTGATAGCGGCTGAGTTTTTCCTGTTGTTTTTTTGTCAATGCGATTGTCACCTGGGATGGCAACATCAATGATCCAATTTTTTTCCCCACAACTGTTATGTCTGATGTGTTGTGTTCCAGAACTTTGTCAGTCTGGATTCGGAAGTCCCACAGTATCTGCTTGTTTTGCTTGCAAGAATCCTCTGCCCCCTGATCTTCTAGGCAGATATAGCCGGTCAACATCACTGCGGGGGTGCAGTGAATGATGAATGGTCATGAGTTTTCTTGTATTATTATTGTAATTATTATTATTATTGCATTACATTCCTTTATTTTAGAAAGGAAACACACATGGATGCCATTTCTCACTTTCTGCAAATCTTTACTTAAAATCCATATTTTTAACAAACCTTTTGCCATAGCCCTATAGTTTCTCTATAGTATTGTGAACACCGTAAATGAGCCTGAAAATATGTGAAGTGATATTTTATTGCTATCCTTTCAGCCTTTCCCTATCCTTTTTCTGTTGTTCTCCATTATTGTTTTCGTTCTCCCCAATTTTTGATTTCTGGGTTGTTTGATTGTGACCTTCTTGGGGCAGGAACTATTCCATGTAGTAAGTAAATTTCTTTCAATTGTATTAAAAACCACACACTTCCATCCAATCATACTCTTAGTGTGTGTAAAAGATAGGAAAGAAAGAGTGGCATAGATGACTTCTTGTTCTCTCTCTGATTGTGTATTTTTTTTAAAAATGCTAGTTAGTAAGTAAACTAACCAACCTCACTGATTAGATTAGCAAACTAGAATTTATCTTGAACTTTGTTTGCCCTTTTGCACAATCCCGTAATGTCAAGATGAAGTTCGGCTTCTTCCTATTCTTGGTTTAGTGAGAGGAGTACCGGGAAGGGGGTGAGCACAGCACTTTGAACAGACTTGTTCTTGTTCCTAACATTAAACCATAATTTAGTGTATCATTCAAATTACCTCGGTGTCTTTTGATAATTAGTGAAACCTGAATACAAACCTCTATCAGTAGAATAGAGAACTAAGCAGGAATTACTTTTATTCACAGGAAAGATTTCAGTGTTTCCTATTGTTTGTTTCCTTTAGGAAGCGGTTGTTGCAGTCAAGACTCATTTGTAGAAGTATTTATTTTAGCTGTTAATTGAAACCTATAATCAACATTAAGATACCTGATGGAGACAGAAGAAGACTTAACAATCTGGGAACAGTGTTCTTGAAAGATAGCCACTTTCACAAAGTATTTTGAACAATAGCTTCTGGTGAATGATGACAATTTCAAAATTTATTAATTTTGTAATGGTGAAACTGGTGCTTTGCCTTTATTTCAGTTGTTTACTTATCTATCCAAATGAAAGATTGAGTTTCAAAAGCTCATGTATTACCCTGTTTCCCCAAAAATAAGGCAATGTCTTATATTAATTTTTGCTCCCAAAGATGTGCTAGGTCTTATTTTCAGGGGATGTCTTATTTTTTCATGAAGAATAATTCACAATAATTCACCCTGAGTCCCCTGTTGGGTGAGAAGGGCGGGATATAAATATTGTAATAAATAAATAAATTGTTGAACCAAAAAAATGAACATTTCTTATATACTGTACAGAGTTGTCATCAGAAACCAGCATAACCATATATCTGGATGATGAGTCTAAACTGTCATAGAATCCAGGTTTCTGAATCCAGATTATCTGTTTTGAAGCAGGTGATATGATGCTTTGAAGTGAATGATATGAATCTAAACCAGGCCTGGGCCAACTTCGGCCCTCTAGGTGCTTTGGACTTCAACTCCCACAATTCCTAACAGGCTACTGGCCCTGAGTGGTTATATACCAGGATGAAATAAATACATTTGGTGAAAGAGTGATGGTGCTCTCTTTTTTCACTCCACTCTTGATGCAACATCAATGGGAGCCATAGGGACTGTATCTTGTGGAATTAGTTCTTAGAGCTGCTTGTTGAAAAAGTATTTGTGAAAAGACCTAATCTCTAATATGTCTTGCATTGAGATAAAAGTCCAGTTTATATAGGGATTGAAACTATTTAAGATGGGAGGACAAAAAAAGGAGGTACAGTAGACTCACTTATCCAACCTTCACCCATCTAACATTTTGTATTATCCAACGCAGTCTACCTTTTAGTAGTTAATGTTTTTGTAGTCAGTGTTTTCAATACATTGCAGTGTTTTGGTGCTAAATTAGTAAATACGGTAATTACTATACAATGTTACTGTGTATTGAACTGCTTTTTGTTAGTTTGTTGTACAACATGAAGTTTTGGTGCTTAATTTGTAAAATCATAACATAACAGGCTTTTTTAATCTCTCCTTATTATCCAACATTTTTGCTTATCCAACATTCTGCCGGCCTGTTTATATTGGACAAGCAAGACTCTGCTGTAGTTGCTTTTCCTCATTTTCTCCAAACATGTTGCTAGTACTGAAGTGAAAACAGATCTCTTAAGTGAATACTTGTGCCAACTTACTCTTTAGTTGTCAGTTGAATTTTACACTCTTGAAATAGCTATAAAAATGAATTAATGACATGCTTTCTTTTCTGCATGTTGGCTGTGTATATAAGTAGGCAAAACTGGGTAGCTAAGACAAGCATGCTTCTAAAAACATTTATGTAGAAGGTCTGCTTGAATGAATAGTGCAATGTTGTAATCACTGAGTACCACGAGAAAGTAATTAATGTTCATTACCATCTACTATAATTTGCTGAGTTAGATAGCTGACTATAAAGAATAACTGTTATAGTTTCCAGGTTCACTGGAGCAATTTCACGCTACACAATTGCAGTACTATGCTTCCACTTTAACAGCCCTGTCTGTATCCTGTGGAATTCTATGGTTTGTGGTTTGGTACACTGCTGGAGCTCTCTAGCAGAGAATACCTCTCCCTAAAGTTTAAATCCCAGGATTCTGCAAGACAACCGATGCAGTTAATGGGTATCTGACTGCTAGGATTGTGTAGCATGAAAGAGCCAAAGGCCAAAAGATTTGTAGCTTGTTTTCTCATCAGAAACTGATCCAGTTTAATTGTATGTTCTTAAAAGAAGACTTTCCTGTTTTTCTCCCATGAGAGGGAAGAAGCAAGGTCTGTGAAAGGTTTTCCAGGTTGTCTGGAAACTGGAATATAATTGTGGAGCACTGATGGAAAAGGCTACATAGCTTTTTCTGTTATCAGGAAAATGTGTGACTTTCCATGGTTTTATGATGTAATTCATGCAGTGAAGTAAGGCAATAATTGGCTAGCACTTTTAATTTCTTTATAATTTTCCAGTAAATCGTTTCCCATGCTTAGTTCTTTCCTCTAATGGGAAATCTTTATAAACATAAAGAAAAATCTTTGCAGTAGTTTAACCTAGGAAAACCTATTTTACGGATAGCTGTATTTGTTTTGTGGAATTTTATTGGTATGCTTGTTCAGCGTGACCTAGCATCATAGAATAATAGAATTGGAAGAGACCACATGGGCCATCTAGTGCAACTCCTTGCCGTGCAAGAAAAGCACAATCAAAGTATCCCTGACAGATGGCCATCCAGGCTCTGTTTAAAAGCTTCCAAGGAAGGAGTGTCCACCACACTCTTCAGGCAGAGAGCTCTACTGTTGAACAGCTCTTATGGTCAAGAACTTCTTCCTAATGTTAAGGTGGAATCTCCTTTCCTGTAATTTGAGCCCATTGCTCTTAGTCCTGGTTTCAAGAGCAACAGAAAATAAGTCTGCTCCCTCTTCTTTATGACACCGTTTCAAATTTTTATACATGGATATCATGTTTCCTCTCAAACTAACCATACCCAGTTCTTTTAAGACGCTCCTCATAGGGCATGGTCTCCAGTCCTTTGATCATTTTAGTCTACTTTCTCAAGACACCTTCCAGCTTGTCAATGTCTTTTGAATTCTGATGCCCAGAATTGGACACAATATTCCAGGTGAGGTCTAACCAAAGCAGAATACCAGGGCACAATGACTTCCCTCAATCTGGACACTATACTCCTTTTGATGCAACCCAAAATCCTATTGGCGTTTTTAGCTGCCACTGTTGGCTGCTGTTCAACTTGTTGTCCACGAAAACTCCAAGATCTTTCTCACATGGACTGTTGTCGAGCCAGGCATCACCCATTTTGTATCTTTGCATTTCATTTTTTTCATTTGACCTTGTTGAAATTCATTTTGTTAGTTTTGGCCCAGCTCTCTAATCTGTTAAGATCATTTTGAACTCTGCTCCTGTCTTCTGGAGAATTAGCTATCCCTCCCAATTTGGGTGTCATCTGCAAACTTGATAAGTATGACCTGTAAACCTTCATCCAAGTCATGAATAAATATGTTGAACAGAACTGAGCCCAGGACCGAAACCTTTGGCACTCCACTAGTCACTTCTTTCCAGGATGAAGAGAAACCATTGTTGAGTACTCTTTGGGTTCGGTCGCTTAACCAAAATCCACCTAATAATAGTACTGCCTAGCCCACATTTGACTAGTTTGCTTGTAAGGAGGTCATGGGGAACTTTGTTGAAAGAATTACTCAAATCAGGATATGCTATATCCACAGCATTCCCTTGCATCTACTAAGCTTGTAACTCTAATGAAAAAGAGATAAGATTAGTCTGGCATGACTTGTTTTTGAGAAATCCATGTTGACTTTTAGTGATCACAGCATTCCTTTCTAAGTGATTGCAGATTGCCTCCGTAATGATCTGCTCCAGAATCTTTCCTACTATTAATGTCAGGCTGACTGGACGGTAATTGTTTGGGTCCTTTTTTCCCCTTCTTGAAGATAAAGGGACAGCATTTGCTCTCCTCCAATCTGCTAGGACTTGTCCTGTCCTCGAAGAATTCTCAAGGATGATTGCTAATGGTTCTGAAATGACTTCTGCAAGTTCCTTCAGTACTCTTTGATGTAGTTCATCTGGTCCTGGAGACTTGAATTTGTTTAGAGTTGCCAGGTAATCTTGGACTACTTCTTTCCTTATTTTGGGTTGCATTTCCCCTATTACCTCATCTCCTCCATATTGTTCAGGTTGAATTCCAATCTTCTTTTGGGAGAAGACTGAGGCAAAGAAGGTGTTGAGCAGCTCTGCCTTCCTATTTGTGTGAGGTGCAGCCCATCCTTTGCCAGTTGGCAATCTTCTTGGAAGGGCATACCATGGTCCAGGAAGCTAAATGGTTCTTCCTGACACCATCTGCAGAGCCAGTTATTCACCTCTACTATTTTTGTGGGCTGCATCGTACAATGGGAGGAGAGATGAAAAAGCCACCGATACATTAAGATCTTTTGGCTTTCTTCCAAGAACTTCAAAATTCTTACTGATCTTTTGAAGATTATCCTTTGCAATATAATTGGTTCCTACAAAGTAATAGCATGGCAATATAATTGGTTCCTACAAATTAATAGCATGGCAATACAAAGCAATAATACAGATATCAGGAAATACCTATTTAAATATGTTGATGAATAAAAACAGAAGAAATTCAGTAAAGCAGCACTTATTAACTGCAAATTGGGGTATGTTTGTGCATACATAAACATAATCTGAAACAAGCCCCAATTTTAATTTCTTTATTTTATCTCAGGTGTTCCTATAAATGCTACAATTTTGAATATACAGTGAAAGTTTACAAGGAAATAGGGTTGTGAAGATAGAATGATAATTGTTTGCAACTTATCACAGCACAAGTGCTGAAATGGTATCTGAAATAATCTTATTGATCTGTACATCCACCGTTATGTTGGGATGCCAAGACACCCGAAACCTCTAGAATTTCTGTTTTTCCCTAGAACATCTTAAAGAAGGCAGGGTATTTCTAGTGTATAACTATATACAACTCAGTTCCTGAAAGTGTAGCTAAAGCTCTTTGGTAAGATGACTTTAATAAGCCTAATATTAGCAATAGTTCACAACAGTATTTTCCTTATTTTTTAACATAGTGCATCAAACACCATTTGCATAATGTTGAAAGTATTATAATGTTACAAAATTATATTGTTCATGTACCTTTAACAGGTAATATGCTTTGTCAATTTGTTACAGGTGGAGCTGTGTTTGTTATATATATATTCTTTGCACTTTGCACTCTGCCTGTTCTGCTGTGTTTTTCTCTTTGAGTTTTGTTTTGTTCCTGCATTATGCTTCTGTATTAAATTAAGTTTGACCACATTACTTCAGGGCTTTTGTTTCTGCTGCAGCTTTATTTTTTAATACTCTGCAACCTAAGGATTTTACCTTTGCTAACAGGTTATGGGCCCAGAAAACTACAAAGCCAATGTGTTTGTGCTGATGTTTTATTTTGAAGTATGTGGTTTGAAAAGTTTTTTTTTGCTCCTGCTGTTTTGAAGAGCAGCGAAGTTTAAAAGCGGCAGTTTGCTGCTGAATGCTGAACCTTGGGAGAGACCTGGAGGCATGAAGAAGATTTATAGCCTGCTATGGTGGAGTGTTTGTTTGGTTTGCCTTCTACATGCTTGTGCAGCTAGGGCCAATTTTTTGTTGTTTTCCTTTTATGCCTTGCATGGAAGGTTTTTCTCTTCAGTAAATATTTTGGAAGCTGAAAGAAGAAACTAAAAGTCTGTGAGTCAGACCCTGCTTGTATTCCAAAGAAATACAGCGAAGTTTGGAAGAAATCAGTAATTTCATGGAGGAGTGAGTATAGACTGGCTGGTCTGAAATTTTTTTTTCTGGAACTTTGGAGCTTTAAAGTAAAAGAACACAATGGCCTTGCCGCCTGTTCAAGTGAGTTCACTCCCGTTTGAGAGACTGAATGATAAGAATTGGCTGAGCTGGAGTGTTAGATTTAAAGCTTATCTGGTTTCTCAGAATTTATGGAAAATAATTGAGAATTTGCCAGCTCAATTAACTCCTGCTGAGCAACACCAAGATGAAAGAGCATTGGCGCTGCTTCAGTTGTCTGTGAAGGATTCTTTGTTGGTCCACCTTCATAATATTCCTCATGCACAAACTGCATGGAATTTGTTTAAAGATATGTTCCAAAGACAATCAAGTGGCTCAAAGATAATTCTTATGCGCCAGCTGTTTAACCTCAAACATGAGGAAGGCACTCCAGTTCAATCTCACATTACAAAAGTTGTGGCTCTTTTTTCGGAATTGAGAGCAAGAGATATTATTTTTCCTCCTGAGCAACAAGCATTAATTTTAATGGGGTCTTTATCTCGCTCTTATTATGCATTTATTGACTCTCTTCATGGAATTCCAGACATGGATCTCACGATACCATTTATTTCGGGGGAAATAATGGAATTTGAAGCTCAACGTAAATTGAGAAGTGTTGATTCTATACAGAAGAATCTGGGAACTGTTTCTAAGGACACTGCTTGTAAAGACACTGCTTGTGTTGCTAAGCCAAAATCACAAGTTGTATGCTATAAATGCAAAAAGAAAGGGCATTATGCTAAGAATTGCTGGCAGAATCCAGGACAATGGAAAAATAAGCAGGTGGAGAGACCTAGTTCTTCAAAGGATTTTCAGCATGCTTTCCTGGTGACTTCTAAAATGGATACCATGAACTCTTTCATCATTGACTCGGGCTGTTCTCAACATTTGGTAAAGTGTAAGGAACTGTTATCAAATGTGAGAGACTCTGATATAAATTTTATTTCTTTGGCAGATGATAGAAAAGTACAAGTAATTTCTTGTGGTGATCTTTATGTTGATCGTCTAAAATGTACTTTTGAGAATGTGTACTATGTAAAAGAAATTGTGTATAATATTCTCAGTGCCAACATACTTTTGGATGAAGGTTTTGAGGTGTCTTTAAAGAAAGAAAAGTCTATGCTGGTTGATCCTCAAGGTAACGAAGTGAAACTGATACAAGAAAATGGATTTTTTATTTTAAAGTCATCTGATAATGCTAATATGTCTGCTTGCATTAACCAGATACCTGATAATCCCAGGCCATTACATAGCAAATGTATTCATGAATTTCATAGAAAAATGGGTCATTTGTCATGGCAGTATTTAAGGCAGACAGCTGAGTTGTGTGAGGTTCCTATTCAAGGATGTAAGAATTTTCTAGATTGTGAAATTTGTGCATCAGAAAATCTTAAGAAAGCTCCTATTGCAAAATACAGTACTAGAGTTTCAAAAAGGATCTTAGAGCTTGTTCATATTGACATATCTGGTCCTCACCCTACTTCTGTAGGAGGGTCAAAATATTTTTTGATTTTGGTAGATGATTTTTCAAGGCTGAAATTCACCTTCTTTCTAAAGACTAAAGGTGAAGTTTTTCAAAAACTTTCTGTTTGGCTGAAGTTAATGAAGACACAGTTTCCTAAGTACCCGGTAAAAGCTTTTCAGAGTGATCGTGGTGCTGAGTTTATGTCCAAACAAATGCAGAATTTGTTTAAAAAGTTTGGTATAGTCCACAGGTTAACAAATCCTTACTCACCCAGTGAAAATGGGGTTGCAGAAAGGTGGATAGGCGTCGTAAAGGTTGTGGCTAGAAAAATGTTAAGAGATGCTAGTTTATCTGATGGATTGTGGGCTGAAGCCGTGGCAAATGCTACCTATGTGCTCAATCGTTCGTTTTGTAGAAGTGTTAATAGTATTCCTTATGTATTGTTTTTTGGGAAAATTCCTGATTTGAGTTCAATCAGAGTTTTTGGAAGTGACTCATTTGTCTTAATTCCTTCTCAACAAAGACATAAAAAGGATGCTATCTGGAAGAAATTGAAATATCTTGGCCCTGCATCTGAATCAAAAGGTTGGAGGTTTTGGTGTGGTGACAATCGAGTGATTGTGTCTAGAAATGTGAAGTTCCAACAATATAGTGGTTGGGAAAGGATACATTCAAATAAGGAAGTGTTTGTGCCTTTTGAAACTGCTCAAATGCACACACCTCAAGTCACACAGCCAACTACACAACAAGTTTCACAGCAGACTGCTACACAAACGAATACACAGGTGCAATCAGTGTCACAACAGACTGCACAGCAAAATATACAACCAAGCACTTCCCAAGATACACAGTTGGGAACACAAGTGCGAGTGGAGCAAGAATCTACTACTAGTCAGTTACAAGTTAGTAGTCCTGTGATTAAACAAAGTGAATCTCAAAAGAGAAAAGCTGAAGTTTATAGTTCAGAAAGTACTAGCTCTAGTAGTTCTGAGAGTGATGAGACTAATGGAGGAGATAGTACTAGGACTATTCCTAGACGCAGTTCTAGGAAAAACAAGGGTATTCCTCCAAAGAGGTACCATTGTGAAGCTGTGAAAATACAGGAACATGACTGGTCTGAACCTCATAGTTATAAAGAGATGTTGAAAAGAGATGAAACTGAGAGAAATTTTTGGTTAAAAGCAATGCAAAGTGAATTTGATTCTTTGAAAGATTTGCAGGTCATGGTGAAGTCTGAAACACCTGACAATGTAAAAGTTCTAAGTTGTCGTTGGGTTTATAGACGTAAACAAACCAAGGATGGTGGTTTTTTGTATAAGGCCAGATTAGTTGCCAGAGGCTTTGAACAGATATATGGAGAAAATTTTAATGAAATATTTAGCCCCACAGTGTCTGGGGAAGCATTAAGAATATCCCTTGCAATAGCTAGCAATAGGAATTTAAAAGTTAAACATTTTGATGTGAACACTGCATATCTTCATGCAAACTTGGAGGAGAAAGTTTATATATCTGCTATCCCAGGTTTTGAAACTGACCTTCCTGAAGGGTCTTATCTTCTTCAGAAAAGTCTTTATGGTCTCAAGCAGAGTGCACGTAACTGGAATTTACATTTGGACAAAGTGTTAACAAAACTGGATTTTGTTGCTAACAAATTTGATCCTTGTTTGTACTCAAAAGGAAGTGGAAACACACAAATGTTTGTTGTAATATATGTGGATGATGTGTTATGCATTGGTTCTGAGGAACAAATTCAGGAAGTATTTCAGAGTTTGAACAAAGAATTGAAAATCAAAAATCTTGGAGATGTTAATAAATATCTTGGCATAAATATTGTTAGAAATGAAGGAGATTTTGAGTTAAACCAAACTGACAAGATTTATGATCTTTTGAGAAGAACAAGAATGGAAAATGCAAACACTGTTAATACACCCATGGCACTTCAGTTTTTACAACATGTAGATGGAGAAGTGTTCGATAATAATTTCATTTATCGTTCAGTTATTGGTGCTTTATTGTATATTGCAAATAACACAAGGCCTGATATTTCTTTTGCTGTTGGTATTCTAAGTCAAAGGATTCAAAATCCTTCACATACAGACTGGGAAGGAGTGAAAAGAATTCTGAGATACTTAAAGCAAACAGCTGGAAAAGTTTTCAGAATTTGCCCAGATGATAAAGAGTCTTTAACAATACATTGTGATAGTTCTTTTGCAAATTTAAAGGAAAATAAATCTATTACTGGTTTTGTGATAAAATATGCAAATACACCAGTGTGTTGGAAGAGTAGAAGACAGAAAATTGTGGCACTAAGTACTGGAGAAGCTGAGTTCTCAGCTTTATCTGACGCTTTGACATCAGCAGAATGGTTAGAATCTTTAATTAAAAGTCTTAACATTGATTTAGAATTGCCAATGCAAGTTTTTGTTGATTCTCAAACCTGTATCGCTTTGAGTAACAGTCAAAATATGAAAACAAGGTCCAGATATATTAATGTCAGATATTCAAATGTACAACAATTTGTTAAAGACAAAAGAATTGTTCTCAATTATATTCCTTCAGTTGAAAATGTTGCTGACATTTTTACTAAACCTCTTTCTTTTGAAAAACATAATGAGTTCTGTAAGAAATTGAATTTATAAATGTGAACTAATATAATTTTGTGGAGGAGTGTTGAAAGTATTATAATGTTACAAAATTATATTGTTCATGTACCTTTAACAGGTAATATGCTTTGTCAATTTGTTACAGGTGGAGCTGTGTTTGTTATATATATATTCTTTGCACTTTGCACTCTGCCTGTTCTGCTGTGTTTTTCTCTTTGAGTTTTGTTTTGTTCCTGCATTATGCTTCTGTATTAAATTAAGTTTGACCACATTACTTCAGGGCTTTTGTTTCTGCTGCAGCTTTATTTTTTAATACTCTGCAACCTAAGGATTTTACCTTTGCTAACACATAATTCACCTGTACACGATGGATGAGTTCTACCTCTCTTTGATTTTTCATTTTTATAGCCCATATTTCCAGTATCATCCTTTTAAGCTTCACATATCAGTGCTCAAACTTATCATTTTTCCAATCACTCCATTATCCATTGACAATATCATCCACATTATTGAATATGCATAACATCTTGATTTTGCACTTTGACTCTTCTTTGTCCTGTGTTCCAAATTCAGTCTCTCATTAAACCATGTTATGTATTTCTAGAAGGTTACAAAAAAATCTAATATTTTGTCTCTTAATAGAAAAGTAATCTTGGCTCCTTCATTTGTTTTCTTACATTATCTCATCACTCAGTCATAGCCATCCATAAACATCTAGTATTCTGCTGCCAAAACTGTTCCTTCTCTCTGACAGAGTGACTACTTCTGCTTAGATCCCATCACTGGCTCTTGTCTGAATTTGGGGTTTACATTGAGGTAACCACCTTTTGCTAGTGATCACATGTTTCGGTTTGAATTATTTTCATTAGTTTGCCAGTATTATTGCAAGTCCAGCAATTGTGAGAATATCGAATGCTATGAAAGTGATGGTTAAGAACATCTGTGCTAATCATTCTTACTGAGTTAGGAAGTGCTAGGACCTTGGGTCGCTGTTACAACTATCTATTTGCTGTGCTTACTTCATTTCCTAATTTTTATACAGTCCATCTAAAAAAAGTGTTAAGAAGGACATTGCATTGCATAACCCAAAGATTTCTAATGGAAAAACTACACAATATGAAAAAGCTTCCAGGTACTTGTAATTGTACAGTGCTTAGTATTTAAAATAGATGACCTCAGTTCACTGGTTAATGGAAATAATTCTATTTGCAAGAAGCCCTAATGATCAAAACCTTTGGTTTTTTTTATAGAGCGGTCTGTAAAACATGATAGTAACTTCCTGGAGTCCTATTTGTGTAAAAAAACAGCATATAAATAAAATAAATGAATAAATTAAAACTTCCTATTCAGATACATTTTGCACATTATGGAATTTCTGATATGAAGTTTAAATATTTCTGTCTCAGCTCTGGTTACAGTCATGCTCAGTATAATGGTTAGGAGCAATTACTGCCAACTGTGGTCATAGTTTCTACAAGTAGGCCTTCCCCACTTGGATTTGAAGGACCATGCTATCACATACTCTGGAACTACATGGAGAAACAACTGGAAAAGCTGACACAATATGAGGATTTAAAGATCGAATTGCAAAGACTCTGGCATAAGCAAGTCAAGGTGGTCCCAGTGGTGATTGGCAGACTGGGTACAGTGCCTCAAGACCTTGGCCTGCATTAAAACACAATCGGCGCTGACAAAATGACTACCTGCCAGCTGCAGAAGGCCACCTTACTGGGATCTGCGCGCATTATTCACTGATACATCACACAGTCCTAGACATTTGGGAAGTGTCCAACGTGTGATCCAATACAAAAGCCAGCAGAGTGTCTGCTGTGGACTCATCTTGTTGTGTTTCAAATAATAATAATAATAATTGACAAAATTACGATCTGCCAGCTGCAAAAGGCCACCCTGCTGGGATCTGCGCGCATCATCCGAAAATACATCACACAGTCCTAGACACTTGGGAAGTGTTCGACTTGTGATTTTGTGATATGAAATCCAGCATATCTATCTTGTTTGCTGTGTCATAATATAATAATAATAATAATAATAATAATAATAATAATAATAATAAGGGTTGTAAGAAAAGAAGAGACCACTTGGGTCATTTAGCCCAACCCCCTTCTGCCCTTGTGCCGTGGGGGCTGGATAAATGGCTTCGATGGGCCGCATCTGGCCCCCGGGCCTTAGTTTGGGGACCCCTGTCCTAATATATATCTCCCCTGGACTGATAAAAAGGAAAGTTAGCTAAAGTCTCAGAAGATGCTGGCTTATCCACTATAATAATTTCATTGACACTTGTGTTTAAAATGCACACTGTCTTTTTATTTCAAATGTTCTTTCAGGACTGTAAAAGAGGTAGTTTAACACATTTGTGAATGTTGAAAGGTTTATGCCTGGCAGCTGAAAGATAATAAAAGATGCTAGGCACATTGTTTTGGGAATAAATTCCATAATTGGGTGATGTTTTACCTGGAAAAGCTTTTTCTCTCTTGTCTTGTTATATGCCTTCAAATTAATTCCAAGGTACGGTAAACCAATAATAGATTTTTCTTGATAAGAGTTAGTCAGATGAAATTTGCTATTGGATTCCTCTTAAGGTGAATATTCCTTCCCAATGGGTTTCCAAGAGTAGAGATTATAATCCAGGAGATCTAGTCCAGCACTCAGTCCACTATATCTCACTGGTTGTCCTCTGGTCTCTACCCATCTCTTTTTTTTGTGAGGGGAGGGCTCACCAAATAGTATTTACCAATAGCCTTTGGAGTGTAAAATATAATTTTAGGGCAATGCTATGGATTGGGACCAGTATTTATTTTCCCATTGTACCAGGGAACAGTACCATACTTGTGCCCATGTCCTTTAAATTGATCAGAGACCTACAGCCATTGGCTCATGGACTAACATCAGTCCAGGGGCTACAACTCTTGAGTAGTTGGCAAAGTAAACACAGAAACATTTTAAATGCAAGAAGGGGCTCTATGTGCTATAAATGGCCAAGAACCAAACTGGAATAAAACACACTTAGTAGTTGTGTGGCTGTGTTTGTTTTCGTAAACAATAGTTTGGAGGATCACATTGTGTGTGTGCAGGGGAGATGTTAACCCTTGGATAGGCATGCTTGTAACAGCTCAAGAATAGTATTTGCTGTTTTATTTGTAAGGATATTTTTAACCTTCACTCCCTTTGAACATGTACTTTCTATTGCCCGAATAAACATTAGTTGCCTAGATTTAGCCTGGATTTTTAAAGATTGATTTGTGCTTTTGAAGATTTCCAGGAAAAATATTACTAATAATGTTCCCTACAGATTTTTTTCAAAACTGAATTTTTATCTTAAAGCACTGGAAAAGGTCAATGGTTTTATTTTTCTTTTCTTTCTGTAATCAGTGGGGAGGATGTCTTGTGTTCTTGTAATGCAATACTATGATAACATTAATCATCCAAGCTATACGTGTACTTAACTATTTTTATAGAATGGAAAAAGCTTAAATGCTTCTTTGTCTTTTTTGGAAACGGTCAAAAGTTCCCTGCTCAAAATAATTTAAAAATAAGCCACGTGTATTTCCTAGGGCACTTTTTGTTGTTTGGTAAAAAGACACTGCTAGAAAGGGACAGGAGAATTTAGGACTGCTTTGGAGTAGGACCTCCCTTTTTGTCTATACATTATATATTTTTAAATTACAGTATTTCAAATCCCAAATAAATTCAGGGTTTTAGACAGAAATACATGGGGCAAACTCTGAGTACAGTATTTTCTACTTTGCCATCTGTTGTATGCAGAGCTCTTTGGAGTGTTCTTCCTCAAAAAGGAGTTATCTTAAGCCCTTTGTACAATTAACTGGCTGTTTTGTTCTAGTAGAACATAGTGAAGTGTCTGTAGGTGTGCCTTGTAGCAGAGAGAAAGAAGGTTATTTGCTGCATATTTCTGCTCTTTCCTCACCTTCACTTTAATATAGCAGATGATGAAGTGGGAAATACCATACCCACAGCTTGCCCCATGTAGTTCTGTCATCAGGATTTAAGTTTGGTGTCTCTTATCAGTATCCAAACTGGGACTGGGACCCATTACATGTAAACAAAAGTGCTGTGTTTTCTTCACATGCCTTACCTATAGGGCATAATGATATGGCTTTGACGGAGGTCGAAACTCCTGAATTTATTTGGGATTTAAAATCATTTTTAAAAAAAATAATGTAAAGTTAAAAAGGGAGGTCCTGCTCCAAAGCAGTCCTAAATTCTCCTGTCCTGTTCTAGCAGACTCTTTTATCAAACATCAAAAAGTTTCATGTACTCCCTTCTTCAGTGTATTATTTCCCCAAATCTGAACCTCCCCCACCAGCAGAAACAAAGGCGGACTTCCAAGAAAAAGAAAGCTTTTAGATAGGAACTTGAGAAGCCTCTTCTGTTTTCCTCAGTGATTGAAGAGCAGGCTTGCTCTTGTGCTCTTTTATCTTCCAGCCAAAAAAAGAACAGCTCTGCTGAAATAGTCTAATTTTAAAGATGTTGTCACCAGACATCTAGTCATTGGCCTAGTTGGCTGACTAGAAGTCTTTGGTGATCATAACATTAATGTTTCCCTAACACACAAATTGTAGATAACCTTTTCTGAGAAGACCAGATTTAGAAATCTTCGTATACTAGATAAAGAAAAAGCTTGCATACTAGCACTGCGAGCCCTCTCTGCAAATTATTAGTGATCATTTTGGCTAATTAGCACTGTTGCTAAATCCAGAGCATTTAAAATCCTGATAAAATGGGACAGTCTTGGCTTAGCATCAAAAATAAACTAGTCACTAGATAAACCTTTGGAGAACACATTGTGCGGTCATGAGGCCACTGCTAAAAAGCCATTTTTCTACATATAACTAGCCTATATTTTTAATAGAGGCATTGAAAGAAGATCCTTAAGATAGGGGAAAGAAACAATGAGTAAAATTCATCTCAAACTTCAATGATTTCTGTGTGCTTATATGACTTGTCTTTTTATGGAACCCATGGGTTTAGTGTAGGACTACACAGATCCATTTAACTGTTGAGTTCTTCCTTTTCAAACCAAAATGGTCTCTATCCCACCCTGCACCCCTAGGATGCAATATTCAAATCCGTTTTACATCAAGTACACTATAAGTTAATGAAGTCTGCATAACACCTCCACGCTGTAATCAAGTCAGGGCTTTGGAGATTTTCTGTCATGTTCACCCTTTTCTATTTTCCCCTATTTTAAAACACCCAGCAGAGGTGTTTACGTAACTCAAAAGATGGCTTATTATTGGTGACATTTTAGTTGTTACTAAAAAGGGCATTATTCAGGATTTTTCCAAATATATGCACACATCAACCTTCAGATGTTTTATGTTCCCTTCAGATAATTTTCCTCCTGGCAGTGGAACAGAAAAACATACAAAAGAAGACAGTGGAGTGAGTTACTTGCAGTACTGGCCTTTACTTTCTTAATGTCTTTTATGTCACATTTGTTCAGCAATAGGCAAATATTGTTCCCTGCAGGTTATTTAATCATCTTTTAATTTATTTCATTTATTAAAATATTTATATGCCATCCCTTATCATGGGGTTTTAGCGTAAAGTATAGTTAAAAAATAAACATTTTGAAATACTTCCAGATTAAAACAATAAAATAGCTTAAACAGGATAAAAGCACATTAAGCAAGACAATTTCAATAAGGTCAAGAAGCTACAACAATTAAAAAGCACATGTTTACATGTAAAAGTGAATTAAAACACAATGACTTTGATAAAAAGCCATACCTTGACTTGGCATTGAAACTAAACCAACACTGACACCAAACTTTCAAGAGGAGAATATTCCACATTGGCATGATGACACACAGGAGGTCCTCTCCTACTGACCTCAGTTCTTGGGCAGGTGGGGAGAGGCATTCCTTTAAATATTGAGTTGCCAGGCCATTTAGGGCTTTAGGGGTTCAGCATGTTGAATTCAGACTAGAAGTGAACTGGCAGTTCCTTTAAAACTGATGTGCATATGATACTCTCCGCAGCAATTTTGCAGCTGCATTTTATACTACCTTTAGTTTTTGAACCATCTTCAACTACCACCCCATACCAGTGCTGAAACAAATGGTGCCATCCCCGCAGCCAAGTATACTCTTACCATCAGTGCATCCAGAAGAGGGAACCTTTAATTTCCAACTCCGTTGACTCTTGATGATCCTCTGTTCAACTAGAGGATAGTGTCCGTGTTTCTGTACAGGAGCAATTTTTGCATCCTTTCCTGGTGGGCACAGCATCAAATTAGGATATTCTTGATTTGCCTCTACATGTGCTGGAACATCTTTCTTCTCCAGACGATTGAGCCTGCCATCAGCACCTCAAAACCGACCTCCAGTTCCATTCCTGCCTCAAAAATGACTTCTTGCCCCAATTCCATGATCCCTACACTGTTGATGGTGGTGTCATAGTAAATTATTGGTTCTTACAATCTTACTTCAGGTCAAGGTCTTACTTTCTTAGTCCTCCAGTCCATGGTGATCTCCATCTCTATACTTATCATACCTCAGGGTTGTTGTATGTCTTTCGGGCTGTGTGGCCATGTTCCAGAAGTATTCTCTCCGGACGTTTCGCCCACATCTATGGCAGGCATCCTCAGAGGCTGTGTGGCATGGATAAACTAGGCAAGGCAAGGAAAAAATATATATCTGTGGAGAGTCCAGGGTGTGGCAAGAGTCCTTTGTCACTGGGAAGCCAGCATTAATGTTTCAGTTAATCACCCTAGTTAGCATTGGAAAGGCTTTGTCTCTTGCCTGGGGGGCATCCTTTGTTCAGTCATTAGCGTCCTTGGGTCTCCTCTGTCCTCAGAGTGTTGGTTCCATCTACTGTTTTGATTTTAGAGTTTTTTTTAATACTGGTAGCCAGATTTTGTTTTCATGGTTTCCTCCTTTCTGTTGAAGTTGTCCACATGCTTGTGGATTTCAATGGCTTCTCTGTGTAGTCTGACATGATAGTTGTTAGAGTGGTCCAGCATTTCTGTGTTGTCAAATAATATACTTTGTCCGGGTTGGTTCATCAAGTGCTCTGCTATGGGTGATTTCTCTGGTTGAATTAGTCTGCAGTGCCTTTCATGTTCTTTGACTCTTGTTTGGTGACCTGTGTTTGGTGGTCCCTATGTATACTTGTCCACAGCTGCATGGTATCCGGTAGACTCCTGCAGAAGAGAGAGGATCCCTCTTGTCTTTTGCTGACCGTAGAATTTGTTGGATTTTCTTTGTGGGTCTGTAGATAGTTTGTAGATTGTGCTTCTTCATCAGTTTGCCTATGCGGTCAGTGGTTCCCTTGATGTATGGTAAGAACACCTTTCCTCTGGGTGGATCTTTGTCTTGACTCTCATGGCTTGTTCTTGGCCTTGCAGCTCTTCTGATGTCTGTGGTGGAGTATCCATTGGCCTGTAGAGCCCAGTTTAGGTGGTTTAGTTCACCTTGGAAGAGGTGAGGTTCGCAGATTCTTTGTGCACGGTCTGTCAGGGCTTTGATTGTGCTTCTTTTTTGACTTGGGTGATGGTTTTTGACTTGGGTGTGTAGGTTTTCTGTAAACTGTGTGACCCAATTGTTGATTGGGTTTGCGGATGACCAAAACATCTAGAAATGGCAGTTTTCCTTATCATACCTCCTTTCCTCGAGGAAGTCTTGGGAGCAGGACACAGAGCAAAGCCTACTGAAACAGCAGAACTTGCTATCATCATGATCGTATGCTCTTACTAGTATGACCAGTTGCCATTTAGAGACTATCCCTGCTGCTCTGATTATACAAATATTGAGATAGTTTTGATCCCCTATGTCTCTGTCACAGTCAACATCAACACTCTTCCATCATCTTCAGCCCAGCTCCATCATAATTGGTACAGCTCAGTCCAGGTCTTCCCAGCGACAGCACTCCACTCCAGCACACAGAATGAGTTAGAAGTTGAATGCAGTGTTCTGTAAATTATTTGATCCCATGCCCCTGCTGCCTTTCTACGAGATGACAGGAATCTTGTTCTTCAAAAGGCTTCTCTTCAGTACCTTCACAATCAAAGGATGCATGCCAGAGACATTCAAGTTGTTTTAGGCTTTAGTTCCTACAACGTTTATCACGTTCTTCACAAGACCCGGGATGAAGCTTCTTCAAGCCTGGTTCCTGTTACATTTCAGTCCTCTCCTGATGAATGATCATGATCCCAAGGAGCATTCATCACTCTCTATAGTGGTGGATCGACTTGTGAAATCTACAGGGCAGCTTGCCTTTCCTTTCCCCCAGGTTACAGTAACTGTCACTATAGATCTTCATTGGAAGGTTAGGGTGCCCACTCAGCTGGACTCTCAGTAACAGAACACTGAAGCATACTGCATTTAAATAGTAGTCACTTGTTAACAGTCATAAATGTCTTCTGAGCTTTCAAGCCTTGCCTCTATGGCAACCCGAGTCAAGTGGTCTTCAGCAATAATTTGGTATCTTCCATTTGAACAAAGAAGGCAGAACAAGGTCGGATATTGCATTCCTCCTATGGATCTGTTCAATTTGTCAAGGGATCTCCATGAGAACACCGTAACAGACTTATTAAGCAGGACCCTCAAGTCCTACCATGAATGGAAGCTGCATCCCAACACTCTCCCTGTGAGCATCAGATGGTGATTAATACCTGCTCTAGATCTTTTCCTCATCACCAAATGCACAGTTTTGTCCCATCTGCTCCAAATTTGCCGTGGGAGAGGTTTGCTCGGTATTGCATTCCTCTTCCACTGGAGAGGTACTGTTGTGTATACTTCTCATCCCTCAAATGCTATGTGTCAGCGATTTCGTGGAACATGCAGAACATGAGGCAACTCTCGTGCTTTCCATATCCTAAGATAAACAATTACTAAGGGCATACAGGTGTCTCCACCCTCCTACTGGCCCCATAACTCTCAGGAGTGTAAAACTAATTCTCAGAGTTGTCACAGAAGCCATTTGAATATCTGTCCCAGTGTGACCTGAGACTTCTGATTTGGAAGGCAGCCTTTTTTGTAGTCATAACTTCAGTCAGTAAGGTGGAAGAATGTGCTCTCAGGGTTGATCCATCCCCTTATCTCTTCTTCCACAGAAATAAGATGGTCCTCAGGCCCAACATATTGTTCCTCTTTCTGCCTTCCACCTCAACCAAGACATTGTGTTATCTTCCCTGTTGCAGAATCCTCGGTCTTATTTTGCATACTCTCTACTTCTTAGAGCTTTTACCTTTTATGTGGACCATATAACTTCCTTTCAGTTGTCCCAGAGACTACTCAACCAGCAAGAAAGACTTGCGAGTCTCCGTGCAGTGTTTTTTTCAAGTGGGTTGTCATCACTATCCAACTTAATTACACTCTTGCTCAGAATAAATATCCTGCTCAAGTACAGTCCCAGACATCCTGTTATAAGACATTTGCAGGGTTGCTACCTGGTTCCAGCCTTCAACTTTCATTATGCATAAGAGACTTCATGTAAGGTTCACTACAGAGGCCACATAGGGGACTTTTTTAGTTATTTATTTATTTATTTACAGTATTCTGCCCTTCTCACCCCGAAGGGGACTCGGGGTGGATTACAATGAACATATATACGGCAAACATTCAATGCCATCAGACAATATACAGTATAGACACACACACAGAGACAATTTTAACATTTCCAGCTTCATGAGGGTATGCTCAATTCCAGCCACAAGGGGAGCTGTTGCTTCATCATCCACGAGTGATACCGAGTGCTGTACTTCCTCATTCCTTTCCACGTGCTGCTGGCAGTTTTATGGTGTTGTAAATTAGCTAAATTAGCCTCTGGCATAAAGCGTACCTAAATTTACTAGTTGACAGATGCAACTGTCTTTTAGGCTGCTTAGGTAAACAGCAAGCCGGGCTATTTAATGGTTGGGGGCTTAACCCGACCCGGGCTTTGAACTCATGACCTCTCAGTCAGTAGTGATTTATTGCAGCTGGTTACTAGCCAGCTGCACCACAGCCCGGCCCGGCCCGGACTTTACCTTTTATCCTGCATTACATGACACTCTCACTTTCTAAGTCATGTAGCTTGCTATTTGTGTAAGTTACAGAGACCATAAAAGGAAGAATGAGTTGCTTACCTGTAATTGTGATTCTTTGAGAGGTCATCGAGTGGAACTCACACAACCCTGCCCTTCCTCTCCTCATTGTGTCTTGCTGTCCTTCTCTCCTGGGATGCTGCTTTGGTGTTCAGGGAAATGAAGGATTCAGTAAGAATGGTGCTGGTCACATATGCTGTGTGGAGGAGGTACTACTATCAAAATGCTTATTTTGTAGCTCTAGAAACTCTGAATGATCCACTTCACAGGTGAAGATTACCCATTCGTATGAGTTCACAGATAGCCAACTAACCAGTTGCAAATAAGCATCCTGTTCATTCCTTTCTCCTTTTAATTAAATTTGCATCATAAGTGCAGAATGTAATCTACAAGGTAGTCTTAATCATACAGTATTATTTCAGAGGCTGTCTCAATAGTTTGAATCGGGAATATTTGTAAAATTTCATCTCACCTCTCACCATCTTGTTGAAAAGATAATGTTTTCATGTCACTGCATACCAGCAGTTTACCCCTTTTCTGAGAATGCATAGGAGACACAGAAGCAATCTGTCTGAATCTGTATATAGAAATATGTGCTGTTGGCTAGTTAACCTTCAGGGTCAAAATAGAGATTTGCATCAGATGTTACATATAAGAAGTACCTCTAAAATGGAAAAGTAAAGTATACCTCCAGCTTTAATTATATATGTCATACACCCTGTTTTTCAGGTTTTATGGAATATAGCTCTAAGTAATATGCCAGCTCCTAAATAGTATTTTAGTGACTATTTTCTTCCTCCACCTGTATATATACATCTCCCTGCCAAAATGTTTTGCTTACTGGTTGCTTCATTTTATATGTATCAAACTCATTTTCATGGAGGGCCACATCAGCCTTGTTGTTGCCTTCAAAGGGCCATTGAATCCATAGATGGAGAATCTGTGGATACAGAGGGCCAACTATACCGTATATACTCGAATATAAGCTGAGTTTTTCAGCCCATTTTCAGGCTGAAAAAACTCCCCTCGGCTTATATTCAGGTGAAGGTTCTGATGAGAAGGCGTGGGGCTGAAAGAAGATCCCTTTCCCCACGCCTTCCCACCAGGACCCTCACCTCTCTTCCTTCCCCGTTCCCCATGCGCCTTTTCCTCCACTGAGCTAGGAGTGGAGCGAGGCCGCGGACAAACCCCACCACAGCCGAGGAAGGCGCGCATGGGGTGAGGGATGAAGAGAGCGAGCCCGTGTACAAACCCCATCACCGTGGCTCCCTCCTCCACCGAGGAAGCACGTGCGGCACAAGGGAGGTGGAGTGAAAGGCGTGTGCCTTTCCCCCCGCCCCTGAGGAAGGTGCACATGGGGCGAGGGAGGAGGCAAAGGTGCATGGGGGAGGGAGCCGTGGCGGCAGAGACAGCCCATCACCGTGGCTCCCTTCACCACCGCCAAGGAAAGTGCGAGGAAGGAGGTGGGAAACAAAATGAGGGAGGAGGGAAAAGCGCTCACCTTTCCCCCATCTCGCGCTGGCCTTCTATCTGACGGTGATGCTTTGAATTGTGCTTTTGGTGCACGAAGGCAAAAAGGAGTTAGACTAGATGGCCCAAGGGATCTCTTCCAATCCCCCTTCTTATTTTTATGATTATGATTATTATTATTGCTGGATGGCCATCTCTCAGGGAGTGCTTTGATTGTGCTTTGGTTGCATGAAGGCAGAAGGGGGTTGAACTGGATGGCCCAAGGGGTCTCTTCTAACCATTATTATTATTATTATTATTATTATTATTATTATTATTATTATTATTATTGAGGGTGGGTGGCCATCTGTCGGGTGCTTTGATTGTGCTTTCCCTGCATGAAGGCAGAATGAAGGGGGTTGAACTAGATGGCCTTTAGAGGGCTCTTCCAACTCTAGGATTCTATGAAAGGGAATGCACACAAGCCGAACACAAGCCAACAGTGTGATGCTGCAGCCGAAAAGGCCAATGCCGTTCTAGGCTGCATCAATAGGAGAAGCCTGAGAGAAGGCAAAAGGGAACACTTTACTTCGGCTGGTTTTTTTTTATTGCTTTTAATGATAATTATTTAATGCAACTGTTTATTTTAACTTATGTACAATGTTTAGTATTGTAATTTGTTTTAAATGTTATGGTTTTTTGTTTATATAGGCATTGAATGTTTTCCTCTTACTATGTTTGAATCCACCCTGAGTCCCCATGGGGAAATAGGGAGGGATAGAAATTAATTATCATTGTTGTTGTTGTTGTTGTTGTTGTTATTATTATTATTATTTTGTTACCATATTGTTTTTGTTGACCTTCCTTTTCCACTTACAGAGCTAGTTTACTGTTACTTTTTGAAATATGATAAATATTCAAAAACATTTAGCCTACTGATGCCTTAATTAATGTAATTTTATTGGTATCTATTTTTATTTTTAAAATTTACCAGTAGTTGCTGCATCGCCCAACCTCGGCTTATACTCAAGTCAGTAAGTTTTCCTAGTTTTTTGTGGTAAAATAAGGTGCCTCGGCTTACAGGAATTGTAACTCAACAGCATGTGTCAGTCAGTCAATCAGACTTTATTTATATCCTGCCCCATCTCCCCATGGGGACTCGGGGCGGCTTACAACATGAAATAATATACAAAGCTTCTGGCTCTGATGTTGTGAAAAGGTTAAAGAAAATTTTAAAGTTACACATCATATCCACAAGAATTGGATCTAAATCCAAATCCCACTGTCTTGTCTAAACAGAACGAACGACAGCCTTCCAGGTGTTCCTTTATCACAACTCCCATCTCTAGTCATGTCTAATGATGAGGAATACAAGAGTTGTGGTTTAGCATCTGGAGGGCCTCATAAAATGGCATGGTGAGCTGGATTTGGGCCAATGGACCTTGAATTTGAAACATGTGGTATATACTGTAGTACTGCAGTAATAAAGCCTAGAAAAAAACCCTTATACTAAAAATGCTGAAGATTCACTTTTTATGACCAGTTTCATACACATATACATTTTAATAAAAAGGAAAAATATAAAAGTGGATTATACACACACCCACACACACACAAAAAAAACATAACTACATACTACCCTGTTTCCCCTAAAATAAGACATCCCCAGAAAATAAGACTTAGTAGAGGTTTTGCTGAATTGCTAAATATAAAGCCTCCCTCGAAAGTAAGACCTAGCAAAGTTTTTGTTTGGAAGCATGCCTGCTGAACAGAACACCAGAGCATGCAGGATGGGTAAATGTACGTACCATAGAGTGTTGTACATGGAAATAATGGTAGTTACAAGAAATTCTTGATAGGATTCACAGTTTGACTGGTTATGCTGGTTTATGATGACAACTACTGTACAGTATTTAATGTTCTTTTTTTTTTGTTTAACAATAAATGTGAATTCTTCTTCATGGAAAAATAAGACATCCCCTAGAATCATAGAATAGTAGAGTTGGAAGAGACCTCATGGGCCATCCAGTCCAACCCCCTGCCAAGAAGCAGGAAATCGCATTCATAGCACCCCTGACAGATGGCCATCCAGCCTCTGCTTAAAAGCCTCCAAAGAAGGAGCCTCCACCACAGTCCGGGGGAGAGAGTTCCACTGCCGAACAGCCCTCACTGTGAGGAAATTCTTCCTAATGTTCAGGTGGAATCTCCTTTCCTGTAGTTTGAAGCCATTGTTCCGTGTCCTAGTCTGCAGTGCAGCAGAAAACAAGCTTGCTCCCTCCTCCCTATGACTTCCCCTCACATATTTTTACATGGCTATCATGTCTCCTCTCAGCCTTCTATTCTGCAGGCTAAACATGCCCAGTTCTTTAAGCCTCTCCTCATAGGGCTTGTTCTCCAGACCTTTGATTATTTTAGTTGCCCTCCTCTGGACGCTTTCCAGCTTGTCAACATCTCCCTTCAACTGTGGTGCCCAGAATTGGACGCAGTATTCCAGGTGTGGTCTGACCAAGGCAGAATAGAGGGGTAGCATGACTTCCCTGGATCTAGACGCTATTCCCCTATTGATGCAGGCCAGAATCCCATTGGCTTTCTTAGCAGCTGCATCACATTGCTGGCTCATGTTTAACTTGTTGTCCACAAGGACTCCAAGATCTTGTTCACATGTACTGCTGTCTAGCCAGGCGTCCCCCATTCTGTATCTTTGCATTCCATTTTTTCTGCCGAAGTGAAGTATCTTGCATTTGTCCCTGTTGAACTTCATTTTGTTAGTTTCGGCCCATCTCTCTAGTCTGTCAAGATCGTTTTGAAAATGAGACCTAGCACATGTTTGGGAGCAAAAGTTAATATAAGACACTGTCTTATTTTGGGGGAAACACGGTATGTACTACTACAGGACTGCAACTACCTGACGATTAATTTTTAAATAATGCCCTCCCCCCCGGTTATTCACTCTCACCCCCCCCCCCCCCACTCAAATTGAATATTTAGAACTTAAGCCAGGGGTTTATGAGAACAGTACCAAAACATATTCTTTTTTTGTATTTATTGTTATGGCCAAGAAGAACTCTGGATTCCCTGAACGAGGATATATTGCCAGCATAATGTAGTGTTAATATTTATACACATCTGTACCTTATGATTGGGAAGCAGATTAAACGTACTGTTTTGTTTTCTAAAACACTGAAGGCACTGGAAATTGTAGTCTAATTGTAGTCTGTTGACTTGTAGTACTGCATTAAATGCTTGGGCAAAGACAACCTCACACTAAAAAAATCTTGGCAAGAAATCAGTGTAATAAGTTCACTTTAGGGTCACCAGAAACCACTTGAATGCACACAAGAAACACAAAGAAATATACAATTCTTGCAGTATTCCCGAAAAGACTAAAAAAATCAAATCCCATGAAAATCAATATAATTAAAAATGTTTACAAATTAAGTTTCATTGATTTCCAGAGAGCTTTACATGATTTTTTGAACAGTGTAAATTACACGAAATTTCATTTCCAAGGCAGAATGTGGTTTATAAGCAAGGGTCATTAAAATGATATGTAAATTTTGAGCATGCAGAGCAAAACAGAGAAAATGAATGAAGGTAAAATAAGGACACTTCAAAGACTTTTTAACATGTATTGAAAATATCCCTTCACATTAAGAGAGTGCAAAGCTGCAGTTGTGTGCCATCTTGGGAGTAAGTCCCATTAAGAGCAATGAGACACAAAGTATTTCTGAGTAAATCTGGTGGGGTTTAGGCTCCCTGGGGACTAAAGTTTGTTCTCATTGTTCCAAAGTCTTGAAATGTTTCTGGCAGCTAATTGCTGTTTATTGCAGTCAGCCTTGGTCCTCAAACAGTAACTTTTTCCATCTTAAAATGGGTTGTCCCATTCCAGTGAAGAGCCTGTTGTCTGAGTGCTAAATGGAATTACTACCAATGGAAACTATGCTGCAAGAGGAGTTGATAAAGCAGCTGCCTGTGCAAACCTCAGCTGTTTTTTCCATCCTCCAGAGCAAACTTAATTAGCATAGGGAAACTGACTAATGTGTTGACGTCACCTCTTTCCAGTCGAAGCTTACATTTTGTCCCTGACTGCCTGAAAGCATGTTGCAGGACTTTGTTCAGGAATTTGCTGTCGCACACTGGATGCTCTGAGAACTTTTTTTTGGGTGGGGTGGCCATGTTCTAGAGGGGGCTGGACTTGGTACCTTTTTATAAGCTGTCTCCACAGGACAAAACTTCTTCATAAAAGTGTTTTCTTCATCGGGTTCTCGGCTCTTAGTTTTTTAAAAGTGCATGATGCATTTTAGGAACTTTGATTACACTTTTGGTTCCTTAATTGCTTGTGTTGCTGACAACAAGATTTTCAATCAACCTGAAATTAGGGTAAGTCTTGGGGGTTTATTTTTACTTTTTAAAAAATGAAAAGAATTTGTATTAAATACTAGGAAATGTTGGTGTATTCATAAGGCAGAATGGGTTAGATCTTAAAGAAGACTAAAGCCTTCACTGTTTAAATAATTTCAGAGGCAAAGATTGATATGCTTTTCTGTTTATGTGCTTTATAATTGTGATTAGACTTCTTATAGGAATGTAGGATAATAAATATTATTTTTCTTAAGATGCTTTTGATACTTATGTATGAAACCAAAACATTTGTAGTTAAGTAACAGAATCTAATGTTTAATATTTATAGCCAAGTAGAACTACAGATTGAAGCGCAGTGTCTTCTTAGAGGTTTTATGTTGAGAAGGGCAATTATTTGCATGTCTACTCTGAAGTAAGCCCCATCGAGTTCAATAGGAGTTACTCCCATGTGCGTACAAAGTTCCCAAGCAGTTTCAAAGCACTGGCAACCTTCCTAATTCTGTTAAGGATACTTGAATATCTCGCTGCATAAAAATAATAATTTCTTCCACTTAAAGTAGGAAGTATAGCTGGCCCTCCATATCCATGGATTGAAAGTACACATACACCCCCCCCAAAAGGTAATCAAAAAGCAAAGCTTTATTTAGCTATTTTATACAAGGAACACAATTTTACTATTGTATATAATGGTAGTGAACATCCACAGATTTTGGAATCCATGGGGGTCCTTGAACCAAACTACAGCAAATACTGAGGGCCTACTGTATTCAAAATATCCAAGATGTCTGTTTTTTCTTTCTTAGTTTAGCTTTCTCATTGGTGAGAAAGTATGCAGTAGGAGGAAGCTAATAAGGGGTAGGAACTATGGTTGCAACTTTAAATAGCAGTTATTCCTTACATGTATTTTTGTGTCCCTTTGACTAAGGCCCCTTCCATACTGCCCCTATATCCCAGGATCTGATCCCAGATTATCTGCTTTAAACTGGATTATATGAGTCTCCATTGCCAGATAATCTGGGATAAAAACATAATCTGGGATCAGATCCTGAAATATAGGGGCAATGTGGAAAGGGCCTTAGAAAGTATTAGGATTCATGGCAGGGACTGTCCTTACTGTAACTTGTTCAGAAATCTCTATATCTGATACTGTTAAAACTACAACCCTTTTAAAAAAGTGTATCAAAAGTATTGGGGAAATGTGGATTTCTATGAATTCTATACTTGTCTAAGTAATACTGCTTCAATCTTGCCATTTTTTGAATTCAGTATTTGAATGCTACAGATATATATAAAACAAATAGTTTCAATTGATCCCCACTCACATTAATCTGTGTACTTAGTTTTCTTTAATGCTGTAAAAATACTAAATAGGAAAAGGTCATCTTAAATGGATTAAGAACAGTTCTTTCTTCTTAAAGCTCTATTGTTAGTTTTCTCCCTTGTGAATTTGAAAATGCATATCCTTATGTCAATAATGTAAATATGTCTTTTGAGTTGGATGGTTGCCTAGATGTTCCAGTAGCACTTACACTAAACATTAGGTCTTTATTATGAAGTTGTCAGCCATTAGTAGACTTCCTATGCCTGAATCATACTCTTTTGCAGTAATAACCTTTTGTTTTTATTTGAAGCCACTTTTTAATGCAAAGTCCCTGTACTGGAGTTGAAAAAAACATATTTAACATCTTGGTCTTGTACGTGTCTTCAGCTTGGAAATGTATTCTGCTCAACAGCGTTTATATGTTGTTCATGCTTACTAAATAGCATTACCAGATTATTTTCTGAGGCAGAATATTTGTCCCCAACAACTGGATGACAGAACTGTACTGGTGCAGATTTTGTTGGGAAAGAATATGATAATACCATTTTGAGCATTCTTCTGTGATACCATTGTTAAAGACACAAAGCTTTATATTAGTACATATAAATTAGCACTCTGAGCATTAGTTTTTCAGTTAGCTGCCCAATGAATATTTTAATACATACTGTACTATTTATTTAAGTAATTGCAGGTTGTTACATGAATTCTTCCTGTTTGTTAAAGTTATGGCACCTCCTAAATGCATGATCTGACTAATTTGGTAGCCCCTTAAGATGAAGTGCAATCTTCTGATGTTTATTGGCTTGTTAAAATGTTTTTTAAAGCACTAAAGAATGGGAGGAGAACTAGCAAAACTGAATTTCAGTTTATGCACAGTGAAGCTGTGGCTAGAAGGGAAAGGTGAAAGATTTTTTCAGAATCAAAAAGTTCCAAAATTTGTATTTGTATTTTGGCCTTGCTTTTGTTAATACAGATTTGTTTTGTGTTACAGGGTTTTGTGTTGTAGGGAGAGAGGGAAAAAAACCCATACAAATATTTGTTCATTGCTATACTTTGGACTCTATAGGCTAGTGTAACCATGGATGTTTCTAATGTATTGCAATGCTTGCTTTTTATCTTTCAGGCAAGATTTGAATCTCTCTTTAGAACACATGACAAAGATGTCACCTTTCAGTATTTTAAGAGTTTCAAAAGAATACGGATAAACTTCAGCAACCCTTTGTCAGCAGCAGATGTTAAAATTCGGTTACACAAGACAGAATTTCTTGGAAAAGAGCTAAAACTATTTTTTGCTCAGGTAAGACAAAAAACCTTATTTTATAGGGCTTTAATTGCTTTATTGTATGCTTTATGCCCCATCCTTTCTTGTGTAAACCCAGTGCAACACCTTATAAAAACAGGTTAAGTTATGGCACTTTGCCACATGAGCTGAGTGGCAATTTGAACCTGGATTTCCAGTGTCCAAACCCATTACAACATGAGTCTTTCACAGATTTCCTACGTAGTCATATGAACAGAAGAATTGTGAGACCTCCTACTTCTGATGGCTGTTTAAGGAGCCACAAGGAACCACCTCAAAGTTTTTCATAGTCTAAATTTGTACCAACATTAAGTATAAAACCTCTGGAGATATGCATCAGGACTAGTATAAATGGAATTTCCTATTCATCACTTCCGCACTAAGTTGTGTGGCCATTTGGCATCTATACTACTTCATTGGAACTGAAATGGTTAGCAATTTATAGAATGCATTCTTTGGAAGAATTTGAGAGAAGAGGTGAGATGTAAACATGGTCAGGTCTGTCTGGGAAGTACTTCAAAATTGTATCTATCAATTGGGAACAAATGTCATTATAATACAGGCAACGTAGCAGAACATACACTGTTTTGACCATGGGTGACTGGCAAGGGCAGGTACACCATACATACAT
Organism: Anolis carolinensis; assembly: GCF_035594765.1. Lineage (NCBI taxonomy): Eukaryota > Metazoa > Chordata > Lepidosauria > Squamata > Anolidae > Anolis > Anolis carolinensis. Next base: position 76,652,452 of record NC_085843.1, on the reverse strand, counting down.
CATACATACACTTCAGGTCAAACCTATCTTCGTGACCGCATCTCTTTCTATGAACCGCCATGGGCTCTGACATAGACAGGGGAGGCCCTTCTCTCAGTCCCACCACTGTTTCAAATGTGGTTGGTGGGGACGAGGGAGAGGGCCTTCTCTGTGGTGGCTCCCCAGCTCTGGAATACCCTCCCAAAAGAGATTAGATTATCCCCCACCCTTCAATCCTTCCGTTTCATCCTGAAAACATGGAAGTTCAAACAGGCCTTTGACCTCGAGTAGGCTCAATGGGCCCATATGAAATTGACACTTCGTACTTTCTGAATCGATAGCTGCAAATTTTATTTTCTGATTTTTTAAAAATTGTATTATTTTGACCTATATTTTATATGTGTTACAGAGGTGGTTGTTATAGTTTTATGTGACTTGTTTATGCTTCTTTACTTGCTGTATGTTATGTGTACACCTAAGAGTGCCTTTGTAAGCCGCCCCGAGTCCCTTCGGGGAGATGGTGGCGAGATACAAATAAAGTTTTTTGTTTATTTATAGGGGAATTGTAAGCATTTTCCTTCTAGTAGAATGAATGGCTGGATATTAAAGTGGGCCAGATTAAAGACTGTGCTGTACAGTATTTAGAAACATCAAGGGTGTAAAGGTGGTCAGCTGGAAGAAAATTCTTGTTTTCGTTGCTAGTTATAGGATGATGTTGGATGTGCTCTGTCATCCATGACTTTTATTAGGAAGTTTCCATCAAAATTTCTAATGAAAATCTCAGCTTATCCCCGGTGTGAGAATTCTACTGAAAATCATGGTTTAAACCCAATGTGATCTACAGCGTGTTGTAAATTTAGCAAGTCTTATGATAGCAGAACTTCGCTTGATGTAAATAACCAGTTCTCCTTCCACTGTTAAATCGAAAGAGGCACATTTAAAGCATTTTTGTTTGTTTATTTATTTATAGTAAATAAAGACTGCCCTGTAGCTTGTACTCTGGAAAGCTCATAAAATAACATTTGAGCTGAATATCCCTTATCCAAAGTGTATGAGACCACAAGAAATTTTTGATATTTTTAATAATTTTGTGCATGAAAACCATTTTTGTATATTGAACTATCAGATAGAAAATATGTCACCATCTCAGCCACCTATGTGGACAGTTTTGGAATATAGAGAATGTTTGATTTCAGAATTCCAGATAAACAATGTGTAGTCTGTAATAAAATACAGAAACAAAGTAAATATCAGTATTTTTTTAAAAAATACACCCACAAAGATAACATCAATTTAACATCACAGTGAATTCATGCTGGTCATGGCAGAGAGAAAGCCCACTCCTTTACACCTGGTGTGAAAACTAGCTTATTCACAGCATATTAAAGCAAACAATGTCTACTGAATGGACTAGTGGAGAACGTGAAAGCAACGCTCTCCCTTGTCAGCCTACCATTTTCTTTCATCTGCCAGCATGGAAATCCAGCAGGTTGGCAAAGGAGCTCAAGGAGAAGTGTTTTTTCTCTGCCAGACTATTTGCTTGCCTGGGTGGAATTTCTTGAATTTGTTAGCTTGGCCTATGACAACCAAGCAAGTAGTTAAAAAGTGGGCTGGAATTAAGGAACATGTCCTTTTGTATAAATGTAGGGGACAAACACATGTTTTCATTATAGAAAATCTCAGGTTCTGTAGTGGGATTGGGCAACCCTGAGAACTCTTTGTCACTCAGTCTAGATAAGAGTGTGTTGGCTAGCCAGTGGTCTGCCTCAGTAAAAGTCCCCATGGGAAGAAAGGCAGAATGTAAATAAATAAAATAATAACAATAGATCCCAATGTTCCTATATCTTATGGAGCATCTGGCATTCAACACTGGAAACAAAATATTGGAACAGGCGCAACAGCTTTCTCCAACATGGTGCCTTCTGAGCTCCTATCATCCAAAGCTATTTGTCACTGGTTGTCAGTGAAGTATGATGGCATTGGCAGTCAGAGATGTGAAGGCCTATTAAAATGTGACACATAATTTTTTGTGTTGTCAAAGGCTTTCATGACTGGGATCACAGGGTTGTTGTATGTCTTTCGGGCTGTGTAGCCATGTTCCAGAAGTATTCTCTCCTGACGTTTCGCCCACATCTATGGCAGGCATCCTCAGAGGTTGTGAGGTATGGACATACCTCACAACCTCTGAGGATGCCTGCCATAGATGTGGGCGAAACGTCAGGAGAGAATACTTCTGGAACATGGCCACACAGCCCGAAAGACATACAACAACATAATTTTTTCTTTGTATTCTCTCTGAAGGGGGGGGAATGAATTTTCCAGTAGTATAATGGCTATTTGAAGGGTCCTGGGGAGGGCGGGGGAGGAACACATATGAAATATTTATCTAATGAAATTACTCAAACATTTTAAAGACAAGGTTTTTATTCACTAAAAATTTCAGGATTGTTATAGAATGTAGATTTCTATGTGAGCTTACAGAGTTAGAGAAAACTGTAATTTCTTTATGTATTAGACCCATAAAACACATCTCCAAGATGGATTTATTGAGCCAAGTGGGCACTTCCAGCTTCATGAAAAGATCCTACTGGGGAACTTCGTTGATTGCATCAGCTTTCCCTTTACACGTTAAAATGCATGCACATTTGATCACCAAATGCAATTTTTTAAAAATAGAAGCTTGTGAAAGAAAAATATCATCCTTGAGCATTTTTTCCTTAAGTGATCCGTATAAGGCTAAAAATTGTGGTTTGTTACTATACTTATAAATTTATAGTCAGCAGTGATATATCATCATAATGTAAACTCAATTTTTTATCTTCGTATTGCTATTTTAGTTGACTGGTTTTTAATTGTTATAATATTTTTGTTTTATATTGTCTTACTGTTTTTCTCTTTTATATTGTGAATATATCATGTTGTTTATTTTGTCCTTATGTTGTTTGGGCCTTTGCCCCGTGTAAGCCGCCCCGAGTCCCCGCTGGGAGATAATGGCAGGGTACAAATAAAGGTTTTTTTATTATTATTATTATTATTATTATTATTATTATCATCATCATCATCATCATCATCATCATCATAATAGCATGCAGGAGTTAGCTATGTTGGGAACGTTGTGTGAACCTTGCATTATTCCTCTGCTGAAATTGGAATTTCCATTCTCAGCAACCCTAGAAAATAAATTTCTGTCGCGACCCTGGCAACAGAGCACCAATAACCATACGCAGAGGCCAGATTCTATCTAATATCTTTATTAAGGAAATATATAAAGTTAATAAAAGCAGATGTAAAAGTTAGTCCAGAAGCAGACCTTTCAGGAAAGGTCAAAATTAGTCCAAAAAGGCAATGTCCAATATGAAATATTAAGGTCCAAAGTTGTAATCCAATAACCGAAACACTCACTTTGCCAGGCAAAGTGAGGGGAGATGACAAGGTCCTTTAGTCCATAAACTTGAGCAAGGCTAGGAAATAACTTGATACTTGAAACAAGGCTTGAATCGTGGAACAAGGTAACGAGGAACAAGAACAAGGTCCGTGGAATAACTTGGTAAAATCCGTGAAACTAGGCAAGGTTTAGTCCTGGGAAACAAGGCAAGGTCCGTAGGTAAACAAAGGCTGGAAAACAGGAGCGAAGGCTGGAAACAAGGACAAGGCTTGAGCAGGAACGAGGCTTGAAACGGAGCGCGCTGTCCAGACACAACTCGCTCCGGAGGCTGACGAATTGACTCCGCGAAGTTACTTCGCGGGTAAAACACCTATATAGAGTCTAACTTTCCCGCCGAAGCAGTTCTCTGGGAACCAGAAACGAAAGCTAAACTCTGAGACCAGATGTTTGACTCCTTAAAGATTCTCACGAAAAGCAGGCTTAATTGGCTACATTCTTAGCTGCTATTCTAGCACTCCTGCGCGAAGCTGCTTCCAAACCCCTCTGTTGTTTACAAAACTCATGGCGAGAGAACACGGGAGATGTAGGCTCAGGGTTTGTTTGACATACTTCTGGGACACAACTTTCTTGCAGGTGCAAGGTTCCCAGATCTGCCTGGGAAAGATCTGGCTGAGAAGATTCCAGTTCTGACTGGGAAGGTAAAAAACCCAAGTTTTCTTCTTCATCAGGCATTACAATGTCATGAGCAGGACTACAAGGCCCATGAGTCATCACACTATCCCCCTCCTCAAGGCCCCTCCCAAACTGGGACTCTCTCCCCGAGGCGCGAGGTCGCGGCTTGGCGGGATAGGTTTGATGAAAGCGACGGGTTAGATCAGGAGCATGGACTGTGGAGGCGTCTTCCCAAGAGCGTTCTTCAGGGCCAAAACCCACCCAGTCAATGAGATATTGTAGGCGGCGGCGGTGAAAGCGAGAATCCAAAATGTCCTCAACCTCGAACTCCTCCTCCCCATTCATCAAAACAGGAGGGGGGGCCGGTTGGTCTGTATCAGGACGCACACCATCCGCCGGAAGGAGCAGGGAGCGGTGAAACACTGGGTGAATGCGCATTGAACGCGGAAGTTGGAGTTTGAAAGTCACGGGGTTTAATTGCGCTACCACTGGATAGGGGCCAATGAAACGGGCATCCAACTTCCGGCAAGGGCGATGGGAGGGCAAAAAGCGAGTGGACAGAAAAACCCGATCTCCTACCTTGATTTCGGGGCCCGGTTGGCGATGTTTGTCCGCGTGACGTTTATAGTCCTCCTTGGCTTGGTCTAGTTGTTGGAGCAAAAGTTGTTGCACCGCTGTGAGTTCCTGCAGCCAATCCTCTGCTGCGGGAACTTCTGAAGTTTCAATGACAGGGGGAAAGAAACGTGGATGGAAGCCGTAGTTTGCAAAGAACGGCGTTTCTTTTGTAGAAGCTTGAACTCCATTGTTGTAGGCAAACTCTGACAGTGGTAACAGAGAAGCCCAATTGTCCTGTTGGTAGTTTACATAACAGCGAAGATACTGTTCCAAAGTGGCATTGGTGCGCTCCGTTTGCCCATCTGTTTGGGGATGATGAGCTGAAGATAAACGAGAGTCTATGCCCAATAGTTTTTGTAGTGCCTTCCAGAAACGAGAGGTGAATTGAGATCCACGGTCTGTGACCAAACTCTTGGGCAATCCATGTAGTCTGAAAACATGTTGAAGGAATAGATCTGCAGTCTCTTTGGCCGTGGGGAGGCCTTCACAGGGAATGAAATGGGCTAACTTGGTGAAAAGGTCCACCACCACTAGGATCGTGGTGAATCCACAGGAAGGTGGTAGGTCAGTGATGAAATCTGCAGAAATTATTTCCCATGGGCGAGATGGGGTAGGAAGGGGGTGTAGAAGCCCTGAGGGCTTCTCCCTTCTTATCTTGGAGCGCTGGCATACTGGGCAGGTGTTGACATATTTTTCCACATCTTTGCGGATCTTGGGCCACCAGAAATCTCTTAGGATCAGATGCATGGTTTTAAATAGTCCGAAATGCCCTGCTGGTTTGCAGTCATGACACAGACGAAGTGCTTTTTCCCTGCCCGGTCCGGGTGGGATATAAACATGATTTCTATAGCAAAGCAGTCCATCTTTAAGCGAAAAGGGAAAATGCAGACCTTGACGAAGTTGGTCCTGCGCCCAGGCATCTGCTTGCTGACTAGCCCTGATTTCTTGAGCACAGATGGGTCCTGGAGTAGAGGAAGTTGAACCAATGGGAGTGGATTTGGTGTTCCCCACTGTGAGCGTGGCAAAGTTCTCGGGTTGTAATAGTTGGGATTCAAGGGTCTCCTTACGTCCTGCAGCGTATTCCGGTTTACGTGACAGGGCGTCTGCTTGCTTGGTTTGGGCTGGGGTCACATAATGAATCTGGAAGTTGAAACGTTCAAAGAATAAAGCCCAACGTTGCTGCCTCTGATTTAGCTTGCGGGCAGTTCTTAGATGTTCTAGATTCCGATGATCAGTGTGGACTTCAATGGGAAATTTGGCCCCTTCTAGCCAATGTCTCCAAGTTTCAAAAGCTGCCTTTATGGCTAATAGTTCCTTTTCCCAAATGGTATAGTTCCTCTCTGGTGCGGTTAGTTGACGAGAATAATAGGCACAAGGATGAAGGTGATCTCCCACCGGTTGTAGGAGCACAGCCCCAATTGCCACATCAGAGGCGTCCGCTTGCACCACAAAAAGGGTTTCAGGATCTGGATGCTGAAGGATTGGCTGGGACGTGAATAATTTCTTTAGTTGCTGGAACCCTTTCTCTGCTTGATCAGTCCAGTGGAAGGGCTGTTTTCCACGGATGCAGCTAGTGATTGGGTCAGACCAGCGGGCAAAATCTGGAATGAACTTGCGGTAATAGTTCGCGAACCCCAAGAATCGCTGCACCTCCTTCTTGTTAGTTGGCGCCCGCCATTCCAATACTGCTGAAACCTTGGCTGGATCCATGGAGAGCCCTAGAGGCGAGATACGGTATCCAAGGAAATCTACCTCTTGTAGATCAAAAGCGCATTTTTCCAGCTTGGCATAAAGTCCATGATCCCGCAATCGTTGTAACACCATTTTGACGTGGTTCTCATGTTCTGATTGTGATCTAGAAAACACCAAAAAATCGTCCAGGTAGATTATCAAGAACCTATCTAGATAGTCCTGAAAAATGTCATTGACAAAATGCTGGAACGTTGCGGGAGCTCCGCATAATCCATAATTCATAACTCGGGACTCGAATAATCCGAATTTAGTCTGGAAGGCGGTCTTCCACTCGTCCCCTTCTCTGATGCGAACTAAGTTGTAAGCCCCCCGAAGATCCAGCTTGGTGTAAACCTTGGCTCCTCGAAGTCGGTCTAGTAGATCCAAGATTAAGGGCAGGGGATAGCTGTTCCGCTTGGTGATATTATTCAATGCTCTATAGTCCACCACCAAGCGTAGTTCCCCTGACTTCTTCTTCACAAACATCACTGGGGAGGCGGCTGGGGATTGAGAGGGTCTAATGAATCCCTTACGAAGGTTTGACTCTATGAATTCCCTGAGAGCTTCTTGCTCTGGTTCAGTCAGGGAGTATAGATGCCCTCGCGGGATTGGGGCCCCCTCCACCAGGTCAATGGCACAGTCATAAGGTCTATGTGGGGGTAATTTTTCGGCTTCTTTTTCATTGAATACATCCCAATACTCGGAGTACTTCTTTGGCAAGGTGATAATGGGCTCGGTGTCTGTGGCATGGCAGACCTTGGCTACGAGGCAATGGTTTTGGCAGTACTTTGAAGCAAACTGCAGTTCTCTGTTGGTCCAGGAGATGCTTGGGTCGTGAAGTGTCAGCCATGGAATCCCCAAAATCACAGGGAAATGGGGAACCTCAGTAACAAAGAAGGAAATTTCTTCCATATGTTCCCTTATCCACATCCTGGTGGGTTCCGACCACTGGCTTACGGGGCCCGTCTTGAGAGGGCGGCCATCGATGGCTTGCACCACACGGGCATTCTTGAAGTCATGATATTGTAATCCCAGAGAGTCGGCATACTCTCTATCAATGAAATTGTTGGTAGCTCCTGAGTCTATCATGGCGTGGATCATGACGGGTCCCCTTTTTACTGACCATAAGGTGACCACTAGAAGGAACAGGACCCCGGTTGGCGGCTCTTGAATGGGTTTCTTGACCGGGTTGGCGAGCCTCTCTACGCCCGGTCGTTGGCTTCCCCCGCCGGCTGTGTGCCAGCCGCCTCAGACACCTTCGTCTCCGTGGAGGACGCCGCCGCAAGACGGGCGGTGTCACGACCCAGGCAACAGAGCACCAATAACCATACGCAGAGGCCAGACTCTATCTAATATCTTTATTAAGGAAATATATAAAGTTAATAAAAGCAGATGTAAAAGTTAGTCCAGAAGCAGACCTTTCAGGAAAGGTCAAAATTAGTCCAAAAAAGCAATGTCCAATATGAAATATTAAGGTCCAAAGTTGTAATCCAATAACCGAAACACTCACTTTGCCAGGCAAAGTGAGGGGAGATGACAAGGTCCTTTAGTCCATAAACTTGAGCAAGGCTAGGAAATAACTTGATACTTGTAACAAGGCTTGAATCGTGGAACAAGGTAACGAGGAACAAGAACAAGGTCCATGGAATAACTTGGTAAAATCCGTGAAACTAGGCAAGGTTTAGTCCTGGGAAACAAGGCAAGGTCCGTAGGTAAACAAAGGCTGGGAAACAGGAGCGAAGGCTGGAAACAAGGACAAGGCTTGAGCAGGAACGAGGCTTGAAACGGAGCGCGCTGTCCAGACACAACTCGCTCCGGAGGCTGACGAATTGACTCCGCGAAGTTACTTCGCGGGTAAAACACCTATATAGAGTCTAACTTTCCCGCCGAAGCAGTTCTCTGGGAACCAGAAACGAAAGCTAAACTCTGAGACCAGATGTTTGACTCCTTAAAGATTCTCACGAAAAGCAGGCTTAATTGGCTACATTCTTAGCTGCTATTCTAGCACTCCTGCGCGAAGCTGCTTCCAAACCCCTCTGTTGTTTACAAAACTCATGGCGAGAGAACACGGGAGATGTAGGCTCAGGGTTTGTTTGACATACTTCTGGGACACAACTTTCTTGCAGGTGCAAGGTTCCCAGATCTGCCTGGGAAAGATCTGGCTGAGAAGATTCCAGTTCTGACTGGGAAGGTAAAAAACCCAAGTTTTCTTCTTCATCAGGCATTACAATGTCATGAGCAGGACTACAAGGCCCATGAGTCATCACACTATCCCCCTCCTCAAGGCCCCTCCCAAACTGGGACTCTCTCCCCGAGGCGCGAGGTCGCGGCTTGGCGGGATAGGTTTGATGAAAGCGACGGGTTAGATCAGGAGCATGGACTGTGGAGGCGTCTTCCCAAGAGCGTTCCTCAGGGCCAAAACCCACCCAGTCAATGAGATATTGTAGGCGGCGGCGGTGAAAGCGAGAATCCAAAATGTCCTCAACCTCGAACTCCTCCTCCCCATTCATCAAAACAGGAGGGGGGGCCGGTTGGTCTGTATCAGGACGCACACCATCCGCCGGAAGGAGCAGGGAGCGGTGAAACACTGGGTGAATGCGCATTGAACGCGGAAGTTGGAGTTTGAAAGTCACGGGGTTTAATTGCGCTACCACTGGATAGGGGCCAATGAAACGGGCATCCAACTTCCGGCAAGGGCGATGGGAGGGCAAAAAGCGAGTGGACAGAAAAACCCGATCTCCTACCTTGATTTCGGGGCCCGGTTGGCGATGTTTGTCCGCGTGACGTTTATAGTCCTCCTTGGCTTGGTCTAGTTGTTGGAGCAAAAGTTGTTGCACCGCTGTGAGTTCCTGCAGCCAATCCTCTGCTGCGGGAACTTCTGAAGTTTCAATGACAGGGGGAAAGAAACGTGGATGGAAGCCGTAGTTTGCAAAGAACGGCGTTTCTTTTGTAGAAGCTTGAACTCCATTGTTGTAGGCAAACTCTGACAGTGGTAACAGAGAAGCCCAATTGTCCTGTTGGTAGTTTACATAACAGCGAAGATACTGTTCCAAAGTGGCATTGGTGCGCTCCGTTTGCCCATCTGTTTGGGGATGATGAGCTGAAGATAAACGAGAGTCTATGCCCAATAGTTTTTGTAGTGCCTTCCAGAAAGGAGAGGTGAATTGAGATCCACGGTCTGTGACCAAACTCTTGGGCAATCCATGTAGTCTGAAAACATGTTGAAGGAATAGATCTGCAGTCTCTTTGGCCGTGGGGAGGCCTTCACAGGGAATGAAATGGGCTAACTTGGTGAAAAGGTCCACCACCACTAGGATCGTGGTGAATCCACAGGAAGGTGGTAGGTCAGTGATGAAATCCGCAGAAATTATTTCCCATGGGCGAGATGGGGTAGGAAGGGGGTGTAGAAGCCCTGAGGGCTTTTCCCTTCTTATCTTGGAGCGCTGGCATACTGGGCAGGTGTTGACATATTTTTCCACATCTTTGCGGATCTTGGGCCACCAGAAATCTCTTAGGATCAGATGCATGGTTTTAAATAGTCCGAAATGCCCTGCTGGTTTGCAGTCATGACACAGACGAAGTGCTTTTTCCCTGCCCGGTCCGGGTGGGATATAAACATGATTTCTATAGCAAAGCAGTCCATCTTTAAGCGAAAAGGGAAAATGCAGACCTTGACGAAGTTGGTCCTGCGCCCAGGCATCTGCTTGCTGACTAGCCCTGATTTCTTGAGCACAGATGGGTCCTGGAGTAGAGGAAGTTGAACCAATGGGAGTGGATTTGGTGTTCCCCACTGTGAGCGTGGCAAAGTTCTCGGGTTGTAATAGTTGGGATTCAAGGGTCTCCTTACGTCCTGCAGCGTATTCCGGTTTACGTGACAGGGCGTCTGCTTGCTTGGTTTGGGCTGGGGTCACATAATGAATCTGGAAGTTGAAACGTTCAAAGAATAAAGCCCAACGTTGCTGCCTCTGATTTAGCTTGCGGGCAGTTCTTAGATGTTCTAGATTCCGATGATCAGTGTGGACTTCAATGGGAAATTTGGCCCCTTCTAGCCAATGTCTCCAAGTTTCAAAAGCTGCCTTTATGGCTAATAATTCCTTTTCCCAAATGGTATAGTTCCTCTCTGGTGCGGTTAGTTGACGAGAATAATAGGCACAAGGATGAAGGTGATCTCCCACCGGTTGTAGGAGCACAGCCCCAATTGCCACATCAGAGGCGTCCGCTTGCACCACAAAAAGGGTTTCAGGATCTGGATGCTGAAGGATTGGCTGGGACGTGAATAATTTCTTTAGTTGCTGGAACCCTTTCTCTGCTTGATCAGTCCAGCGGAAGGGCTGTTTTCCACGGATGCAGCTAGTGATTGGGTCAGACCAGCGGGCAAAATCTGGAATGAACTTGCGGTAATAGTTCGCGAACCCCAAGAATCGCTGCACCTCCTTCTTGTTAGTTGGCGCCCGCCATTCCAATACTGCTGAAACCTTGGCTGGATCCATGGAGAGCCCTAGAGGCGAGATACGGTATCCAAGGAAATCTACCTCTTGTAGATCAAAAGCGCATTTTTCCAGCTTGGCATAAAGTCCATGATCCCGCAATCGTTGTAACACCATTTTGACGTGGTTCTCATGTTCTGATTGTGATCTAGAAAACACCAAAAAATCGTCCAGGTAGATTATCAAGAACCTATCTAGATAGTCCTGAAAAATGTCATTGACAAAATGCTGGAACGTTGCGGGAGCTCCGCATAATCCATAATTCATAACTCGGGACTCGAATAATCCGAATTTAGTCTGGAAGGCGGTCTTCCACTCGTCCCCTTCTCTGATGCGAACTAAGTTGTAAGCCCCCCGAAGATCCAGCTTGGTGTAAACCTTGGCTCCTCGAAGTCGGTCTAGTAGATCCGAGATTAAGGGCAGGGGATAGCTGTTCCGCTTGGTGATATTGTTCAATGCTCTATAGTCCACCACCAAGCGTAGTTCCCCTGACTTCTTCTTCACAAACATCACTGGGGAGGCGGCTGGGGATTGAGAGGGTCTGATGAATCCCTTGCGAAGGTTTGTCTCTATGAATTCCCTGAGAGCTTCTTGCTCTGGTTCAGTCAGGGAGTAGAGATGCCCTCGCGGGATCGGGGCCCCCTCCACCAAGTCAATGGCACAGTCATAAGGTGTATGTGGGGGTAATTTTTCGGCTTCTTTTTCATTGAATACATCCCAATACTCGGAGTACTTCTTTGGCAAGGTGATAATGGGCTCGGTGTCTGTGGCATGGCAGACCTTGGCTACGAGGCAATGGTTTTGGCAGTACTTTGAAGCAAACTGCAGTTCTCTGTTGGTCCAGGAGATGCTTGGGTCGTGAAGTGTCAGCCATGGAATCCCCAAAATCACAGGGAAATGGGGAACCTCGGTAACAAAGAAGGAAATTTCTTCCATATGTTCCCTTATCCACATCCTGGTGGGTTCCGACCACTGGCTTACGGGGCCCGTCTTGAGAGGGCGGCCATCGATGGCTTGCACCACACGGGCATTCTTGAAGTCATGATATTGTAATCCCAGAGAGTCGGCATACTCTCTATCAATGAAATTGTTGGTAGCTCCTGAGTCTATCATGGCGTGGACCATGACGGGTCCCCTTTTTACTGACCATAAGGTGACCACTAGAAGGAACAGGACCCCGGTTGGCGGCTCTTGAATGGGTTTCTTGACCGGGTTGGCGAGCCTCTCTACGCCCGGTCGTTGGCTTCCCCCGCCGGCTGTGTGCCAGCCGCCTCAGACACCTTCGTCTCCGTGGAGGACGCCGCCGCAAGACGGGCGGCGGGCTTCCCTTTGGCTGGGCACTCTCTGGCGAAGTGGCCCCCATTTCCGCAATACCAACAGAGATTTAGGCGTTGGCGGCGGGCCTTCTCGGCGGCATCTAATCTGGGACGCACATTGCCCAACTGCATCGGCACCTCCTCGCCCCCTCTGGGGTATGGGGATGGTGGTGGGGGTCTCCACACTGGGCGCGGCTGAACGCTGGCGGGAGCGGGGGGTTTTGCCCCAGCTCTACCGCTCTGGCCTCGTACCCACTGTTTCCTGTTGGCAATCATGACTTCAGCCCGTAAACATTGATCGATGAGTGCCTCAAGCGTTTGGGGAGGATCCACCTTGGAGATTTCCTCCAGCATTTCAATGTTGAGACCCTCCCGAAATTGTCCTCTGAGGCAACATCGTTCCAGCCGGTGTTGTGGGCCAGCACTCGGAACTCGGCTATGTACTGAGACATGGGTCTGTCTCCTTGGAAGAGGCGGCGGAGTTTGTGACCGGCTGCCTCCAAATTGTCCTCGATTCCCCAAGTCTCCTTAAGGTGGTCCAAGAAGCGTTGCGCTGATCTTAGGTGTGGAGAGGCTTGGTCGAACAGTGCCGTCGCCCAGTTGGCCGCTGGCCCGTCTAGAAGACTGTAAACCCACGCCACCTTGATGTCTTCTTGGGGAAACTCGGCAGCACGGGCCTCTAGATAAGCTTGACATTGGCGACGGAAAACATGAACCTTAGAAGCTTCTCCAGTAAACTTGGTTGGCAACGCCATGGCCGGAAGACGGATTCCGCGTTCCTTCAAACCCTTTATTTCCCCATCCTGTGCATTGAGCTTATCACGGATTCGGTCCACCTCATCCTTGTCGATGGTGTAGGTAATCGGCAGGCCGCCCGGTCCAAGTCCGGCTCCGGTAGACATACTGGCCGAGGTTAATTGGTGCTTAGGGTGGCGGAGTCAAACTGTCACGACCCAGGCAACAGAGCACCAATAACCATACGCAGAGGCCAGACTCTATCTAATATCTTTATTAAGGAAATATATAAAGTTAATAAAAGCAGATGTAAAAGTTAGTCCAGAAGCAGACCTTTCAGGAAAGGTCAAAATTAGTCCAAAAAAGCAATGTCCAATATGAAATATTAAGGTCCAAAGTTGTAATCCAATAACCGAAACACTCACTTTGCCAGGCAAAGTGAGGGGAGATGACAAGGTCCTTTAGTCCATAAACTTGAGCAAGGCTAGGAAATAACTTGATACTTGTAACAAGGCTTGAATCGTGGAACAAGGTAACGAGGAACAAGAACAAGGTCCATGGAATAACTTGGTAAAATCCGTGAAACTAGGCAAGGTTTAGTCCTGGGAAACAAGGCAAGGTCCGTAGGTAAACAAAGGCTGGGAAACAGGAGCGAAGGCTGGAAACAAGGACAAGGCTTGAGCAGGAACGAGGCTTGAAACGGAGCGCGCTGTCCAGACACAACTCGCTCCGGAGGCTGACGAATTGACTCCGCGAAGTTACTTCGCGGGTAAAACACCTATATAGAGTCTAACTTTCCCGCCGAAGCAGTTCTCTGGGAACCAGAAACGAAAGCTAAACTCTGAGACCAGATGTTTGACTCCTTAAAGATTCTCACGAAAAGCAGGCTTAATTGGCTACATTCTTAGCTGCTATTCTAGCACTCCTGCGCGAAGCTGCTTCCAAACCCCTCTGTTGTTTACAAAACTCATGGCGAGAGAACACGGGAGATGTAGGCTCAGGGTTTGTTTGACATACTTCTGGGACACAACTTTCTTGCAGGTGCAAGGTTCCCAGATCTGCCTGGGAAAGATCTGGCTGAGAAGATTCCAGTTCTGACTGGGAAGGTAAAAAACCCAAGTTTTCTTCTTCATCAGGCATTACAATGTCATGAGCAGGACTACAAGGCCCATGAGTCATCACAGGCGGCGGGCTTCCCTTTGGCTGGGCACTCTCTGGCGAAGTGGCCCCCATTTCCGCAATACCAACAGAGATTTAGGCGTTGGCGGCGGGCCTTCTCGGCGGCATCTAATCTGGGACGCACATTGCCCAACTGCATCGGCACCTCCTCGCCCCCTCTGGGGTATGGGGATGGTGGTGGGGGTCTCCACACTGGGCGCGGCTGAACGCTGGCGGGAGTGGGGGGTTTTGCCCCAGCTCTACCGCTCTGGCCTCGTACCCACTGTTTCCTGTTGGCAATCATGACTTCAGCCCGTAAACATTGATCGATGAGTGCCTCAAGCGTTTGGGGAGGATCCACCTTGGAGATTTCCTCCAGCATTTCAATGTTGAGACCCTCCCGAAATTGTCCTCTGAGGGCAACATCGTTCCAGCCGGTGTTGTGGGCCAGCACTCGGAACTCGGCTATGTACTGAGACATGGGTCTGTCTCCTTGGAAGAGGCGGCGGAGTTTGTGACCGGCTGCCTCCAAATTGTCCTCGATTCCCCAAGTCTCCTTAAGGTGGTCCAAGAAGCGTTGCGCTGATCTTAGGTGTGGAGAGGCTTGGTCGAACAGTGCCGTCGCCCAGTTGGCCGCTGGCCCGTCTAGAAGACTGTAAACCCACGCCACCTTGATGTCTTCTTGGGAAAACTCGGCAGCACGGGCCTCTAGATAAGCTTGACATTGGCGACGGAAAACATGAACCTTAGAAGCTTCTCCAGTAAACTTGGTTGGCAACGCCATGGCCGGAAGACGGATTCCGCGTTCCTTCAAACCCTTTATTTCCCCATCCTGTGCATTGAGCTTATCACGGATTCGGTCCACCTCATCCTTGTCGATGGTGTAGGTAATCGGCAGGCCGCCCGGTCCAAGTCCGGCTCCGGTAGACATACTGGCCGAGGTTAATTGGTGCTTAGGGCGGCGGAGTCAAACTGTCGCGACCCTGGCAACAGAGCACCAATAACCATACGCAGAGGCCAGATTCTATCTAATATCTTTATTAAGGAAATATATA
The DNA here is from genome assembly GCF_035594765.1 of Anolis carolinensis. Taxonomy (NCBI): domain Eukaryota; kingdom Metazoa; phylum Chordata; class Lepidosauria; order Squamata; family Anolidae; genus Anolis; species Anolis carolinensis. Next base: position 76,637,319 of record NC_085843.1, on the reverse strand, counting down.
AAGTTAATAAAAGCAGATGTAAAAGTTAGTCCAGAAGCAGACCTTTCAGGAAAGGTCAAAATTAGTCCAAAAAGGCAATGTCCAATATGAAATATTAAGGTCCAAAGTTGTAATCCAATAACCGAAACACTCACTTTGCCAGGCAAAGTGAGGGGAGATGACAAGGTCCTTTAGTCCATAAACTTGAGCAAGGCTAGGAAATAACTTGATACTTGTAACAAGGCTTGAATCGTGGAACAAGGTAACGAGGAACAAGAACAAGGTCCATGGAATAACTTGGTAAAATCCGTGAAACTAGGCAAGGTTTAGTCCTGGGAAACAAGGCAAGGTCCGTAGGTAAACAAAGGCTGGGAAACAGGAGCGAAGGCTGGAAACAAGGACAAGGCTTGAGCAGGAACGAGGCTTGAAACGGAGCGCGCTGTCCAGACACAACTCGCTCCGGAGGCTGACGAATTGACTCCGCGAAGTTACTTCGCGGGTAAAACACCTATATAGAGTCTAACTTTCCCGCCGAAGCAGTTCTCTGGGAACCAGAAACGAAAGCTAAACTCTGAGACCAGATGTTTGACTCCTTAAAGATTCTCACGAAAAGCAGGCTTAATTGGCTACATTCTTAGCTGCTATTCTAGCACTCCTGCGCGAAGCTGCTTCCAAACCCCTCTGTTGTTTACAAAACTCATGGCGAGAGAACACGGGAGATGTAGGCTCAGGGTTTGTTTGACATACTTCTGGGACACAACTTTCTTGCAGGTGCAAGGTTCCCAGATCTGCCTGGGAAAGATCTGGCTGAGAAGATTCCAGTTCTGACTGGGAAGGTAAAAAACCCAAGTTTTCTTCTTCATCAGGCATTACAATGTCATGAGCAGGACTACAAGGCCCATGAGTCATCACAGGCGGCGGGCTTCCCTTTGGCTGGGCACTCTCTGGCGAAGTGGCCCCCATTTCCGCAATACCAACAGAGATTTAGGCGTTGGCGGCGGGCCTTCTCGGCGGCATCTAATCTGGGACGCACATTGCCCAACTGCATCGGCACCTCCTCGCCCCCTCTGGGGTATGGGGATGGTGGTGGGGGTCTCCACACTGGGCGCGGCTGAACGCTGGCGGGAGTGGGGGGTTTTGCCCCAGCTCTACCGCTCTGGCCTCGTACCCACTGTTTCCTGTTGGCAATCATGACTTCAGCCCGTAAACATTGATCGATGAGTGCCTCAAGCGTTTGGGGAGGATCCACCTTGGAGATTTCCTCCAGCATTTCAATGTTGAGACCCTCCCGAAATTGTCCTCTGAGGGCAACATCGTTCCAGCCGGTGTTGTGGGCCAGCACTCGGAACTCGGCTATGTACTGAGACATGGGTCTGTCTCCTTGGAAGAGGCGGCGGAGTTTGTGACCGGCTGCCTCCAAATTGTCCTCGATTCCCCAAGTCTCCTTAAGGTGGTCCAAGAAGCGTTGCGCTGATCTTAGGTGTGGAGAGGCTTGGTCGAACAGTGCCGTCGCCCAGTTGGCCGCTGGCCCGTCTAGAAGACTGTAAACCCACGCCACCTTGATGTCTTCTTGGGAAAACTCGGCAGCACGGGCCTCTAGATAAGCTTGACATTGGCGACGGAAAACATGAACCTTAGAAGCTTCTCCAGTAAACTTGGTTGGCAACGCCATGGCCGGAAGACGGATTCCGCGTTCCTTCAAACCCTTTATTTCCCCATCCTGTGCATTGAGCTTATCACGGATTCGGTCCACCTCATCCTTGTCGATGGTGTAGGTAATCGGCAGGCCGCCCGGTCCAAGTCCGGCTCCGGTAGACATACTGGCCGAGGTTAATTGGTGCTTAGGGCGGCGGAGTCAAACTGTCGCGACCCTGGCAACAGAGCACCAATAACCATACGCAGAGGCCAGATTCTATCTAATATCTTTATTAAGGAAATATATAAAGTTAATAAAAGCAGATGTAAAAGTTAGTCCAGAAGCAGACCTTTCAGGAAAGGTCAAAATTAGTCCAAAAAGGCAATGTCCAATATGAAATATTAAGGTCCAAAGTTGTAATCCAATAACCGAAACACTCACTTTGCCAGGCAAAGTGAGGGGAGATGACAAGGTCCTTTAGTCCATAAACTTGAGCAAGGCTAGGAAATAACTTGATACTTGAAACAAGGCTTGAATCGTGGAACAAGGTAACGAGGAACAAGAACAAGGTCCGTGGAATAACTTGGTAAAATCCGTGAAACTAGGCAAGGTTTAGTCCTGGGAAACAAGGCAAGGTCCGTAGGTAAACAAAGGCTGGAAAACAGGAGCGAAGGCTGGAAACAAGGACAAGGCTTGAGCAGGAACGAGGCTTGAAACGGAGCGCGCTGTCCAGACACAACTCGCTCCGGAGGCTGACGAATTGACTCCGCGAAGTTACTTCGCGGGTAAAACACCTATATAGAGTCTAACTTTCCCGCCGAAGCAGTTCTCTGGGAACCAGAAACGAAAGCTAAACTCTGAGACCAGATGTTTGACTCCTTAAAGATTCTCACGAAAAGCAGGCTTAATTGGCTACATTCTTAGCTGCTATTCTAGCACTCCTGCGCGAAGCTGCTTCCAAACCCCTCTGTTGTTTACAAAACTCATGGCGAGAGAACACGGGAGATGTAGGCTCAGGGTTTGTTTGACATACTTCTGGGACACAACTTTCTTGCAGGTGCAAGGTTCCCAGATCTGCCTGGGAAAGATCTGGCTGAGAAGATTCCAGTTCTGACTGGGAAGGTAAAAAACCCAAGTTTTCTTCTTCATCAGGCATTACAATGTCATGAGCAGGACTACAAGGCCCATGAGTCATCACAATTTCACATTGTTCTGTGGATCCCTCTGAACATTGAAATATCAGGGGAGCAGAAAAAGGGGAAAGGATCTTTGGCACAGCCTGCCTTCTGCAGTGTTGGATTTTGTCCATTTTGTCTAAATAGCGGAGAGATGCAGGGAATTCCTAACATTTTGTCATGTTGGCAGCACTGTTCTGTCCTCTCTTGAATACTATTCTATGCTGCCACCATGAGTGTTACTTCAGTACTACATTTGTGCTCCTGCAAATTCCATATACTGTACTATACACAGATGTAAAAATCAATGTAATAATGATGTTTTTTAAACCTCTCCAGTCTTTGCATATTGGAAGACCACACTTAGCACCACCAGATCCAGAAAAGCAATTCCTGATTTCCCCGCCCTCGTCTCCTCCCATTGGCTGGACACAATCAGATGATGCTACACCTGCCATTAATTATGACCTTTTATATGCCATCTCCAAGCTAGGACCAGGTAAGGGGGTTCTGTGCCTTTGCTCTTCACAATTCAAGTTCCTTTATTCTATTTGTTGTCGATCCACTCCTTTGGGCTTCACGCAAATTAACCATTTGTCAAAATATATGATCCTGTGCTATTTTTTCAATTTCTAGCTGAATACCTTAAATTCGAATAATATTTTGACTTTGGCATTTCAGCAAGTAAATTTTGTGGCAGTGTCGTTCGGGTTGCTAGCCCTTGTAACCCTATAGCCGCTTGTCCTTCCATCAGTTCCCGGGGCTCAATCCCAACTGATGGTGGAAGAGATATGATGGAGCTATCCCTTCCTGGCTGCCCCCTCTTCACTCTGTGGCCACAAAGTGGCAATTGGAGTTGGGTAGAGAGACTCCCAACTGATGGTGGACAAGACACGATGGAACTTTGTCTTTCTAGCTGAAGAGGGGGCAGCCAGAATTCAAGTTCACTTGATTTTAAAGATTCATTTGCTATTTGTTTCCCTGAATATGCTGTGCATATTCACACATCCGTGACCTAAATTACCTAACTTGCTGATACTAGCACGTTTATATTATTATGAATATTTATTTGTGAATGGTCACTCATTTTACATTTTACATTTTTAGTGTAGGGAACACTCTGTTCTGTATTTTATTTACTTTTAGTCTCTGACTTTTTTTCTCTTTACACCCATGTGTGTATACATACATGCTTGTCATGCATTAATGAAGTAGACTTCACTCACAAAAGCATACGTCATAATATATATTTCAGTTTCCAAATGTCTTTATGCACAGAAATACACATAAAACCAGATAAAAACAAAATAGACCACAACTGTATGAGAGTACACACAACCTTGATGCTATTAATAATGAAAAAGTCTAAACTAGATGCAACTTAAATTACAATTATAATTAAATGTTTACAAATTATGTAGAGTTTATAATAAAATAGTAGGTTGAGCATCCCTTACCTGAAATTCCAAAATTGTCCATATGGGTGGCTGAGATATCATCAACACCTTTGCATTTTGAAAATTCAGTGTACACAAACTTTGTCTTATGCACAAAACGATTTTTAAAATATTACATTTAAAATTACCTTTGGGCTGTGTGCACAAGGTGCATATATGAAATATGTATGAATTGCATGCATAGACTTGTGTCCAATCTCCAAAATTGAACCAAAGTCATGTATATGGAAGTATTCTAAAATATAAAACACTTCTGGTCACAAGCATTTCAAACAAGGGATACTCAATCTATGTTACAGTAGTACAGAGAAGCTCATAATGCATACATCACTAGCCAGCCAGTTTGATTAGTGCCTGGATATTTCTTCATTTCAAACATGATATATTCTTGGAATTTATTTATGTTATGTGCCTTCAAGTGAACCCTAACTTACATCAACCCTTCATAAGATTTATTCAGAGAAGGCTTGTTGTAACCTTCCTCTAAGGCTGAGAGTATAATGATCATGCCCAAGACATTTTAAAGCAGAGATCCCAAAGGCTTCTGGTCTAATATTTAACATGCTGGACTCTTTGTGGAGTATACTTTTAACTTGCTGCAACCCAAAGGAATCCAAGAACATGAGATTCATAATTCCAAAAAAAATTGCTAGCATAAAACTTCATGAGACCAGCTGCTCACATTAAAGGAGCTCCTCTTTCATTTTACACAACTTGGGAACTATGTAATTCTGAGTCACACTAGAGACCTGAGGTCCCATTCTGGCAGAAAGGTGGGATTTAAATAAATTTATTGTAAATAAATGCAGAAATAAATAAGAAAGCTTGTTAGTGAGCAAGTGGACGTTCTACAAAATGTTAAAGTGTGAAATGCTGCTGTTCAGGGTTTCTGCTAGCCAGTCAGCAATTTCTCACTACATGAGATTCCATTGTGTTTCCCAGGCCAGGATTTATCAGTCAAAGGGCCTGTGATCAGGCTCTTTGGATTTATTGTTTTTGCCCTTTGTAGTTTTTGCTACCCTAATGATTTCTTATATTTCGTCAAACCTTAGTATTCTCCTGTAGCCCCACCTGTGGTGGGGGTTGTGTGTGCTTGTTTTGGCTAGAGAAGAATCAGTTCTCACACTTGAACATGGCTTAAAAAAAAGAATTGTTAGTGACCATCAAACCCATCGGAAGCTTCCATGTTTTTGCCAATAATATAACTGTTGATTCCCCAATTATATTTGCTTATTAACTTGCGTATGCAGAAGGAACAAAGTTTAGTTTTCCAAAAGGGAGGTTGTTGTTGATTTATAACTTCTCCACTGGAAATTGTGGGGTAGAAATCTGATTTTTAAAGGACAAAGAAATTTCACATTACTCCAAGTAACCATATTCAGTTGCTTTGAAGAAATGGGAAGTGGAACTGAGGGAGGCACATTAATTAATCTCATTCCCCCTCCTCGCTGTTTTGTTTCCTCCACTAGCTGTTGTTGTTTGTGTTATTATGATTGCCTCATGATATTTACTATTTAAAAATATTTTAGGTGACCAGTATGAACTTCATGCTGCAACTGAAACTACCCCCAGTGTTGTGGTCCATGTGTGTGACAGTGATGATGAAATTGAGGAGCAAGAAGAGAACGAATCAGCCAAGAAATCAAAACCAAAAATTATTCAAACCAGGAGGCCAGATTACACTCCTCCTCACCAAAGTTGAAGTACATCAGACTTTGCTCGCTGTAAACTAGCATGTTCCAAGGAAACATTGTGGAAGTGACAGGTCACAAATATGATGACATTTGTGGTGGAAGCAGAAAATCTAATGTAAAGATAATTTCAGAAAAGGAATGTCTTCATTTATGTGTGTGTGTTAATGCTGCACACTGGCTCAAGACCGATCCCTGCATGAACTTCTTGAATCGTTATCTTGGAGAATAGCCAGTCATGGTGGCATAGAGGTGAAAATATATTCTGCTTGTGTTTAGGGATATTTTCAGATTTTCCAAATTTCTGTTACGAAGGATGACTTCCCTGCTTTTGTCTTTGTCCTATGATAAATTTATATTTCATGGGAGGGGTGTAGACAGTGTGGCCGCAGCCCTAAGACACACTGCTGATTACATGCCATTGGAAACAATGAGCAAACATGTAAAGTGTGTTTGGGGTTGTAACTTGTATATGCCATATAGTAGCTTTAAAAATGAAGTGAGACATTGTTAGTCATTTTTCATTCTAGATTTTGAGTATGCATGTAGAACTTGAGAAGTAAATTTGTTTAACTTTAGATGTACTCATTTTATATTGAGAAAAATCTCAAATATTGATTTCTCAGCTGACTTTCTGAATTATGTTTGTATCAGCATTCTTTTTTATGGGAACATATTTTAGTAAAACACTACGTTTGGTGCAATAGCCCTTTTTAATGTAAACTGCCAATATGTTTATCAAGGAAACCTATAAAATACTTGTGCACATTTTAAATGGGTGGTGATTAAATTATTCTAAATTAAAGTATTTATATTAGTTCCGACCATCTTAACTGCTTTATTGATCGGAAGTATAAGAAATCTGAAAGTAAATGCTACCACATGTCACAATATGAGAGAATATAAGCTATGTTTCCTAATCCAAATGTATCTGTGAGTATGGTAATTGTTGATAGTGGTGCTTAGACTAGCTTGTGTGTAAACAAATGTGAAGTGTGCTTGCAGAGGATGGAGTGCCTTTTTACTCATGAACATGGAGTAAGGGAGGGGAATTGTTGCACTAACTGAAGACTTTAATTTTTTAAAAAGTGACAGTAAATATTTTATGGAATTGCCTTCTGCTGAAGCATCATCAACCAAGGTAGAATTCCTTGTGTTTGATGCAAAGCCACAATGTACTTGTATCAGTGCTTTGCTGTAAGAGCTATGTTTTGTTTGCTGCTGCAAAAGGTGATCAGCAGCTGGTTACAAGTATTTTGTCACATATTTAAAAACAAAACAAAACAGTCTGGTAATGTCCCACTTCCCATATTGCTAGGAATTTTATTTTAGAAGATATTCTTGATTAAACTGTTTTTTAAATAAACTCATTTCACAAGCTTGTGATAAATAAGCTAAGGTGTTTTCTTTCCTTTTAAAAAAATGATAAAGGATTTTGGAACAAACCTATTTTAGTTACAAAGAGAAACGTTTAAGGAGAGGTTCACTGTCCATCTTGGAACAGATTTAGCCAGTGCAGCTATATAAAGTCAGTAGTACATAATGTTCTCTGTAATTTTCCACTTTTTTCTGTGTTCCCTTTTAAAACATGCTTGTAGGGTATCATTCTGTGAATTCTGTTTATATTTTCCCGTATATTATGTAAGCAACACAGTGTTTTCATTGTTATTAAAAATCCACAAACAGTTTAAACTAGAAAGTATTTGCAACATCTCACACTTGCAAATTAAATGTCACTGAGGTCATTGAGAATTAATGCACGGATAACTATGCTTAGTTGCAATCCTGCAAACAAGGCTACTTCAGTCTGACATTCTGTTGATGTCAAGGCTTTAAGCTGCCTAACTGTGCATAGAATTGCAACCCACTGAACTCAAATGGGGTTAAATCAGCTTAAATGTTAGTATTTCAGCTAGACAGCTTTACAGATTTTGCCCACACTCAACATTCACCACTCAGTCATTTATGACCTCATCACACTAGAGCATGGATCCACTTTAAATCCACTTTAGGGAGGGGGCTTTAAACAGCTCAGCCAGACAGGTCCTGGGCCTCACCAAACTACAAACCCCAGAATTCTGTAGGAAGCAGAAACCGGTTTTAAAGTGGATTCGTTCTCTAGTGTGATGAGGCACATAGCTTTCACTACAGAATATGAGTAAGTATAATTCAGTACTACTAAAAAGAGAAAGAAATACTGTTTAATATACTTAGGCTCCACTATTGACAGATTGCAAGATGATATTCTGAATGTTGGAAACCACACATGTTTTAGCCAAGGATTCACTAATTCACATAGAGCTTACCATTTAAGAAGACAAGTGTAGTCTACTATATGTTTGCTCATTCTCAATAACTTGTTCTACATGGAGTAAAGCTGGCTCACAGTTGAGCTGATTTGGGGTAATCCACCACTGCACATAGCAGCTCTTTCTGATAAAGATGCAAGTGTCAGATAGGGAGACATTTTCTGGCTTTAGTGTTTAGAAGAAGAGCTAATGACTAGGATTCTATAAATATCCATTACTTACTTTAAAAGCATGTTCAACTGCATGCCAGTTTGTCCCTCATTATCTTTTAAAAAACCAAATCCGTCTAAGCTGCTGCATGAGTCACATGGATATGCATAGGCATAGTTTCTTAAATTCAATAAGCCCCTCATATTTGTGAAGAATACATTCTTTGAGTCACATTTGCTTGAAACTGCAGATATGACCAAACACTTTTGATCCCAGCATACCACAGAGTTACATTCAAGGACTTAGAGGTTCCTAGAGAATCTGCTATGTCTTCCAACAAACACTATGGTAACTTCTGAGGGGAAGTATAACATAGAGTCACCTAGAAAATTCCTCAAGACTGGTTTTCCCCAAGCATGGGTAAATGATACCACAGATATGGGTAGTGCCAATATTGAGGTCTTACAGTAGGTTGAAATGTTGTGCAAGACACACAAATTTGTGGAATATAAATACATTTGACCTGAGAAAACCTAAGAACTCCAGCTTACATCAAAGGTTCAGACAACTATGTTTTCCATTTCAGTAATAAGAATTTGAATGCCTGAAAATTACATGTTAAACAGATTACATAGTTTATATCCCTATTAATAAAGGCAAAAGAGATTAAAATTGGCCATGACTTACAGAATATATTACATTTTCCAGCACCAAAAGTAATGTGAACTTCAGGTCATCTAAATTTTGAAATAATTACCTGTACTTATTGATTCACAAGTAACTTGGACACTTGACTATTTCCATTAATATAAGACTTATGGAAAAGACCATTATCCTTACCTAAAATGTACTCAGAGATAGTATACATATTCACAGACGAAGAGACCGGGGGAGGGGGGGTCACACGTAAATGCTAGCCATGTGTGAAATCAACTTACCCATTTCAACTCTCCTATGAATGAAATTGAAAATCTGCTTTTGAATAAGTGACATGTTTGGGGGCTTTGGTCCTGGTATCATAAGTTCCTCAGAAATGTGTTTTCCTGTTTGTCAGATTTCCTACGGTTTTTTAAAAAGACGTACAAGACCTCAGTATACAGTTTCTTCCCTTTAGAATGATAGGATCTTGCTACCATCCGATAGCTTGTATAATAAAAAAATATGTTTGGTTTTTCTGATGAAGTAACTGTGTTAATCTCTTGCTGAATAAAAAGGTAGAAAGGGGGGGGGGAGAAAAAATGTGGCAGCACCTTTTAGACTGTGGGTTTTTTTTTTAATTTTAGCCTGAGCTTTCATGGTTATAAATCCACTTCTTCAGATGCTGGACAGAGCTGCACAATATGTGAATAAGTGGGTTGATATCCACGAAAGCTCAGGCTAAAACAAAAACCACTTGCCACTTCATCACATTCATTAAATAAATACTACTGAGCCACCCACTTAAGAAACACCAACCTACTGTGTTCACATGACTGTGTTCATAACATGACGTAGGGTAGAGATATCCTGGCGTTTAAAGGGTTGCAAAGGGTTGTCTTTTCAGATGCTTTCTAAGACTCTGGCAAATTAACCAGATATAGATGGGCAAAATGGCCAATTCTGTCATGTGATGGTACTCATTGTACTCAGCTTTAAAATGACAATATTACACAATTTGTGGGAGGAGTCGGAATGCCCCTTCGAGAAGAAGCTCCCACCATTACCTGCAAATATTATTTCCCATTTAATTGTGTAATCCTTATTTTGAAAGTAGTTGTTGTGCTCCAGAAACTTCATTTTATGGCCACAAATTATGTTAAATTGGTGGAGAGACTACAAGATATTCAGTCATGGAGAAACTAGAGCAAAATGTGCTATAGCAGGATGTCCCTTCTGCAAAGACAGTTTTTGCAGTTTAATCAACTTTTCCCATGTGTATATGATAGACCCAGTTAAGAAATTACATTTATAACCAAGAAGCAAAAATCATAGTCCAGGAGAAGGGGGTGTTTCTTTTCACAAAGAAAAAGAGGCAGGGACAGTAGGCAGGAACAACTTTCTACAATGTGATGGCAAATCAACTGAGAGCTCCTGAATAAAATTGATAGTTTGCTAGTGTGTAATGGAGGTAGAAAAATCATCCATTTAATTTCAAAATGAAGTATGCCTGAACTGTATGGTAAATCTCCTCTTCCAAACTCTTGACATGTTCAGTAGGATGAAGTCTTTAGTCTTTATGGTGCTGCCACATTTTTTTTCCTTCCCATCTCTTCCTTCCTTATTATGCTGCAATAGAGAAGAATTGCCAGAAGTACTTGTTTTGTCCTGCAGAGGGAACTCGAACGCAACCATCCAGCTCCCCAACCACTGCATCACTCCTTGAGAATATTTTAGAAAGGTTCCCTGCGCAACATTTTGCCCTTTGAAAACTATGTGTGAAATTTCATTGTATTTATCTCTTTAAGGTTCCAGGCCATTTAATCGTTTTTGGCTGTCTAGAGCAGTGGTTCTCAACCTGTGGGTCCCCAGATGTTTTGGCCTTCAACTCCTAGAAATCCTAACAGCTGGTAAACTGGCTGGGATTTCTGGGAGTTATAGGCCAAAACACCTGGGGACCCACAGGTTGAGAACCACTGGTCTAGATGAACTGCATTGCAATATCCAGTTATGTTAATACCTCCACTGTAGCCATAGAAGAATCACAGTCATTAGACCTAAGGGTGTTTCTTCAGAACTGTATTTTGGCAGCAACCCCATCTCTTTCCTTAGTGTGTATCTGTGGGTGTATTAGAGAAGCATCTGTTCCTAAAAAGAAACAACCAATAATTCCTCTATAGTACAGCCCTTGAATTTACCTTATTTTCGGTACTTATTTGTCTTTTTCAGAATAAGGTAAAGGGAGGCTAGTCAATCTTTTAGTGTCTTCCTATATGTGTACTCTGTTCCCAGCCTGGATAAATAAATTCATTCATTCTTGCTGACTGGGGGAGGAAAGGTAGAGGTAGGGTAATGATTATTGTTAAAAATTCACTGCTTCTCTCCACTAAGACATAATTCCCTTATTTGTTGGGCAATCATTCCATGTTACAGCATTTCACACTCAAATTGAATGGTAGGTGGAGCAGTCATGACGATGAAGCCCAAAGACTGGCTTACGAAAATCCTTGCTAGAGAAAAACTATCCTCACTACCACTCCCTGTCTAGGGATTTATGTTATTTTTATAAATTCCCTCCCACTGGCTATAGTAGGGTTTCCCCAGTTGCACGGGTAGCATACCTTTCCCCCGATTGTATGGGAGTATCACAGTAATATGAAAAGATTAGGGAATCCTGCAACTCCAAGCAAGCTTGCCACCAGCTTGAGCTCTTTGCACCTCTAGTACCAGAGGAGTGACACGTTTCTACAGTGGCTAAAAAGGGCATTGCAAAGTCAGACCTTTTCCTATTTGCTTAGGGAAGGTCTGAAACTCCTATAGTTCCATAGCAGCCTAAAATGATGAAGTTATAGTGGCCAGAAGTGTCCATTACTGGGAATTGCTGAACTTCCATCAGCTCAGCCTTGTATGTCATGACAGGGAGTGAATACTAGATGTATGCATTGGAATAAAGTCAGGAAAGGGATTTATTACTGGTTAAAAGTTTTGGCTACTAATTGCTGTTCTAAGGCCTGGTTATTTATTTATTTATTTATTTGCATTTATATACTGCCTTCCTCCCCTAGGGGACCCAAATCGGTTTACAACATGATATACGAACAATGGACATAATTGTGAGCAAAGTGAATTTCATTGACTTAACTACAAGATCCAGAAAAAATGATCATGTGCCTTTTTAAAATAATAACGTGGCATTTCTACTGATAGGTTTCTTTAACACACGTGGGGAACCTTTTACCCTCCATATGTTTTGGAAGACAACTCTCATAGACACTTACCATTGGTTATGATGGATAGAGGCTGATGGAAACTTCAATGCAAAGTACCTAGAGGGCTGAAATGTTCCAATTCCGATATTTTTTAAAAAGTGATTGCATTATCTTGTGTGTGAGGTCCCTGCAAAAATAAAACAATGATGTTTTCATTAATTTTTCTGTGGTCCTCAGATTTCATTGAATACTTGAAGTTCATTAAAATACAGAGTACAGCTGTGAAATGTTAAATTATGAATACAAATCCCTATTTTCTTGTGTGTGTGTATGACATCAACCCGTTTAGATGGCAGTGGGAACTTTTATTGTAATTTAGGATAAGGTTTTTAGCATGTTTACATAGAATTTAAGTAGGAAGTTCATATTTCTGCATGCAAGAGCACTGATGTTTCTAGCTCTTGGGTCTGTCATGCCTTTAAATACAATCCCTTAATGCTGCATCTAGAAAATGACATTTGAATGTATGCATGATATAAAATCCAGGTTTATCCATAAGTTATTAAAATTCCAATTCAGTAAATTGATTGTGCTTGCAAAACATCTGCAAATCGAGTTGCAGATCAGTGTAAAAGCTCTCTTCGGACTATGCTTAAAACTATACAAGCCAAGGGAAAAGAAGACAAGCAGTGCTTTGTCCTGAGATATGAAAATGCCCATCTTGCTATGGGCTTATTCATGATTTAAACAAAATGATTGTTTCAAACATGTGAAATATTCTTCAGCAGGGACCTGATATGCACTGAAACGAAACCTAATATATAGGATATACGCCATGGGGCAAGTCCCAAATCAGTAAAGGTACTATAGGCTGAAGCACTTACATTTTACCTCTTATTTTTATCAGACTTGCTCCAAAATAAACTGAGCTGAAAACACTTAAGTGTGTGCCTCCGTTTTGAATAGGATTTGTGGTTGAGACTTCGCCTGTTATTAGAAGTGAGACTGATTTCAAATTATTATGTCCAAAATATTGTGTTTAGGTTATGTCATGTGGTATGGGAGAAAGACCAAGGCTGTAAATACATCCTTATCTGGGAGTAAAGTCAATTGAAAACCTTACTAATAATAAGTCTTGAGTATAAAGATAAATTCTGTCTTGAAAAACTTGATGGTTTAAGAAGGATGTCTCAAGGGCTTGGAGCAATTGATTCAAGCTGCAGAAAAAGAGATTCCACCTAAATATTAGGAAGAACTTCCTGATCATTAGAGCTGTTTGACAGTGGAATATGCTGCTTCAGGTGTGGTAAAGTCTCCTTCTCTGGAAATTTTTAAGCAGAGGCTGGATGACCATCTGTCAGGAGTTCTTTGATTATGTGTCCCTGTATGACGGAGGATTGGACTGGATGGTCCTTGTGGTGTCTGCCAGCTTTATGATTTTATTATTCTAATAGTTTTACTGCTTTGCTTTCCCATTTAAAAGATCTCAATGCTGGGAAAGATCTTTGCCTGAGACCTCTGTTAATCCATACTGGATTTAGATGGATTTCTGGTCTGATTAATTGCAATGCAACTTTATACATTCATGAATAATCATACTTTATTCCATGGAAAGGGGCAAGGAGGTGAATATTATTATTATTATTATTATTATTATTATTATTATTATTATTATTAATAATAATAATGATAATAATATAAAACTTTATTTGTGTTCTGCTCTATCTCCCCAAGGGTACTCAGGGCGGATTCCAACATACAATGGCAAACATTCAGTGCCTGTATCAAACACACTGACGTAAAATCCCAGGAAAACTCCACAAATGAAAACAGCAATTAAAACCTAACATCAAATTAAAGCTAAAGCTTGGCACGTGGTTGGACTGGATGGCCGATGAGGTCTCTTCCAACTCTATGATTCTATGAATGCATCACTTACTGTATGGTAGCATGTGAATAGCAAGCATGCCTTTTGATTAAATTCATAATTGTGTGTATTCGAGCATATGTGCTTTTACTGTCCCTATTCTAGAGGAAATGAAATTCATGTTTAAGCTCTGCATTTCCTAACCCCAGCAAAGCACTACCGGATGACTACTGAGAGCATTACACTGTGAAAATATTCTGTCATTAAAGTTGAGGGAACAGTTTTACAGCCTATAAGACAGGATAGTGAATGTGTATTGTGTTTTTCTTCCTGTGGCTTCTCCCTTCTTTTGAGTGAGAAGAAGAACTATACAATTCAAATCTCATACAGAATCACTTACACATTGATTTCAAATGAAGGTGAATCCAGAAAGGGTACATGCGTCTGCTTATTACATGACATGAAACACCTCCACACAGGCAATCAGAGATACGAGGTGCTAGTGAAAAAATACTACTTGAATTATTGACCCAAAAGTTCACACACTTTTGACCATTTGTACTTGCTGGACGGATAGAGAAACCCCACATGATCTAATCATTTTCTGAACCTACAGCTGATTGAAAAATAATTCAACTTGGCAGCATTCAACCCTGTGTATGGTGCAAGACATATTCTTGAGACCAACAAGTGTGAAAGGAGTAGATCTGAAAACACTAAGAGTGTATTCCAGTTTTGAATGAGAATTGTCACAGACTTGCCCTGATAGAGACACAATCTGTCTCAACAGACATTGAACAGAACTGAACCACACACAATCTATTTCACTGGAGATAAAGTGCTGTTGAATGTATTTTTGTACATAAAATGTGTGACTAGTCTAGCCATAAGACCCTTGTGCATAGAAGTAATTTGATAGGGTTGGTGATTTAAAAGCAAAAAATGCTGGGTGGGGTGGTAGGAGTGGGGGGGGGGGGAGTGTTGCAACTCTTGGTTTATTTTATAATTGGAAGAAAAATCTTGTTTGAAATAATGTATGTTTTAGTACTTGTTTCATTTCAATATTGCAGAAATTGTATTGTTTCTCAGGTGTAACACTGTGGAACATTCCATTTGAAAAGAAACAAAAAAAACCCAGAAGACAAATCTTTACTTTTGCTAATAAAATATTCCTGAATTGAAGACTACGTGGGTGTGTGTGTTATCTCTAATCCTATTTCCCATTTAGCACAAAGTATCTTGTTTTGAAATGACAATGTAATTGCTTTTAAAAAAATAATAATCTTCATACAGTTAAGAAAAGCAGGACACACTGGATTTCTTTTATTTTAGCTTCTAAGGATATTTCAAACCAAATTTTTTTTAAAATACACATTTTATTTTTACTGCTAAGTAAGTGCCATCCACTGACCAAAAATCACAGTGCAGTTTCCTATTCTGTCAACTACACTGAAAGAGGACAATTTTCCTCATTTTAGAATATGTTTTTAAGACTTGCCTGAACTCCCCACAACAATTTAGCGTGAAACTAGATATTAAAGGCAATATGTATTCTCTCTGATAAAAACATATTTCCTCAAAGGACAGGATTTCCTTAGAGTTATATGTTTCAATAATAAGACTCCCAAATTAAGCCTGTTTATTTTTCAATGGCCAAGGTACATAAAATGCAAAATACTTAAGCGAGGACAATCTATATGTTATGATGAATAGGTGTCTCACCACTTGAGGGAGCACCTCTTCTAAACAAGTGTAGGATATACCATAATGGGACCGATATGCAGGAAGACTTCTCTGTGTTCCATTACCAACCTTTGCAATACACTAACAGGGTTCTGGAGGACTTCTGCTATTAACTAAGGATGTGTAAGTTACACAAGAGAAAGAATTATGGCCCCAGTTTTCACCCAAGTGCTCATATGTAACAAGAGTATTGTGGCTACATGGGTAATGCACATCATTGCGTATGGAACTACCCAATGGAAGCAACTCTGAATAGAAAGTTTTTTTTAAAAAAATAGAATACATTATAATTTCCCTACTAATATATTACTTGTGACATTATGTTTAATCATTTCCACATGTCTAAAATTCTGTATTGAAAGTTATCTCAGACTTGTGGTTCAACAGACCTTTTTTGAGACTACACTCTACCTTCTGTCTATGCTACCCGTCCATAACCTCCAGAAGTTTAGCAGTGTACTTTTAATCATTCCCAAATATTGGCCATGCTAACATTATTGTCAAAACGTATCTGGAAGGTATCAGGTTAGAGAAGGCGTGTACTGTACCTATAAGGACATGTGTGTGATAGCTGAAAGTAGTTGGCCATAAAATATGTGGTCAGTGACCACCTTTACCATGAACTTACTGGTTGATTATCAGCATAGAGTAACACCAAATATTTCTGAGGGGTTAGCCATATCCGTCTGTTCCAAATGAATTTTGTAGCAGCTTTAAGACTAATGACGGAAAGATTATTTTCAAAACCAAATATTGAGAAGCATGTTAATAAAGCTTGATGATAAGAATCCAGGGCTGACAAGAATCTTCATAATTCAGGGCTTATTCTGAGCAAAATCCACAGTGTTTTGTGTGTGTGCAGAATAAAGAATTTTCTGTGCATTAAAAATCTAGCAAAACGATGTTTTCTGTGGAAATCAGCCATGTGTGAATTCTGCACAGAATAATACTATGTAGATCAAAGTTAAAAGTATATCAGAAAGAGGCAGGATTCAAGGAGATAAAAGGAGAAAGAATAAGCGGTAATGCATCTTTTCTATGTTGATTCACTGAGCTCTGATATATCTTCATTGCCAGGATGCAATTGCATTTTTATAAGCCACGATGAGGACAAATTCATTAGTTAGTTCCACACTTTTGTTTGTCTTGTGGCTACAGAAAGTCATGGAGATAATTAAAAGGCTCCAGCGAATGAAACAAAATTTACAGAATGAAATGAAAGAAATCTTAAGTGAAAAGCTGAAAACCATAACAATGCCTGACACAGATTATGAAATGGACACAAGTGAGCATAAGCAATGAAGGATGATTAGGCTTACGCTGATCCAGCAGGACCTTTTTAATCCGCTCCAGGTGGTAAGGTTATAGATTGGGATTGAGAAACATTTACTGCTTCTGTTTTAGACATCAGCTCCCGGAAGCTGTAACCAGTATGGCTGGTGGCGCAGAATGATGGGCACTGAAGTCCAAAACATTTAGTGAGCAAAGGTACTCTGTCTTTATTTTAAAGTATGAAATTCTTGGCCTTGGGGTGTTCGTGATCAGAAGTTACATATTGTAGTAATAATCATCCACCCAAACCATACATGTGTTGGCTGTTTAGTTTTGGAGTCTAGCTGTGCTTCAACCAGCCCTCCCCACGTGTCCACTGTTGTGATTTTGTATGCAATGTAAAGGGCCCCTTAGAGGAGCTGGCTATGACAGTGTTTACAGACTTTGTTATTTCTGAGTGAAATAACACCTTGTGTGACTAACGCATAGAAAAGACCCCTTTGATTAGAATCTTTTTATTGCCTCAATATTGACTTTCGTCTCTGCTTGTACAAACACCATCCACCCCATGTTATATTAAAAGAATCCCTAACCATTTGTAAGTGGTTGGTCTTTCAACATGTCTTTTATCTGTATGAATTTTAATTTTGATTGCCAATAGATTTCCAAAGAATTGCCATAACATTCTTAGCAACAGGACTATTTTCTTTATCACAATTTTGATTATAATTTGACTGAAATTTGTTTTATTTCCCTTTGACATTTGTGTCTTTAATAGCCCCAATTTCTAGGTAAAAATGTCTTCCTCATTCCAAGAGCCCTGTCACTTATCCAAAACAAGATTTTGGGTTCACCATACCATATTTAACCACATTGATGGTTACAATGACAGATACCATGACTCCTTGAGATACACATCTTTTTTGTATGATGACTCCATCCTTATTGTGGCAAAGGTCTATGATTTGTAAGGAGAAGAATTATGTTGTTGTCTGACCCTGGATTGCTCTTACTTAAATGCCAAATAGGCACCCCTTTCTGCACTACTGATATGAATGGAATTGCACAACAATGCTGGCATACATTCTTTGGGAACAACAATAGCATTTTTGAAGGCTTGGTAGATACAGCTATTGTTGGGTGCTTTTTAACATTTTGTGATGTTTGTATACCACCTTAAAAACATTTCAGAAAGCATTTTGCAGCATTTAAAATACAACTCATGGCAACTGAAAGTAACCAGTGAAAGCAAATTAACCAATAAAATTAATCAATTTACCTGGAGTTCAAAATGCAGTTGTAGACAAATATTTGTATCTCAGTCTTAGCAGGTGTGGTATCTTCACTCTCTAAAGCCTTAAGAGAATAATTTTGTCTGTCTCCAAAGAAAGATAAGTACAAGGCCAACAAGTAATGCATGTGTGGGTTTTAGTCTGGCAAACTAGCCACATTTATCATTAGTTTACCAATGGTGCATCTGCACTGTAGAATTAATGCAGTTAATACCATATTAACTGTCATTGTCCAATGCTATTAAAGCATGGAAGTTGTAGTTTTAAAAGGTCATTAGCCTTCTCTGCCAGTGTTGCTGGTGCCTCACTAAACTACATATCTAAGGGTTCGATAATACCGAGTCACAGCAGTTAAAAGTGGTATCAACCTGCATTCTACACTGTAGATACATCCTCAGGTACTGGTGGGGTATAGGGCAGGGAGCAAAATGAGAGCAACCTCCCACCCCAATGAGAATTCTTATGTCATAAGAATCTCCTTCATTTCCCAATTTTATAGTATTTCAAAGAGGCAGACATACTTAAGAGTCTTATATTTGCTGTGTTCCCATTTCTTTGCCCTTTTTGGCTAGTTGTGTGTGTTCATTCACTCAGTCATCTCCAACTCTTTGTGACCTCATGGACCAGTCCACGCCAGAGCTCCCTGTCGGCTGTTGCCAACCCCCCATCTCCTTCAAGGTCAAGCCAGTCGCTTCAAGGATATCATCCATCCATCTTGTGCTTGGTTGGCCTCTCTTCCTTTTTCCTTCCATTTTCCCCAGCATCATGCTTTTTTCCAAGCTTTCCTGTCTTCTCATGATGTGGCCAAAATACTTCATCTTTGCCTCTAATATCCTTCTCTCCAGTGAGCAGCCGGGCATTATTTCCTGGAGGAGAGACTGGTTGGTTCTTCTTGCGGTCCAAGGCACTCTCAAGATTTTCCTCCAGCACCAAAGTTCAAAAGCATCTATCTTCCTTTGCTAAGCCTTGATAATGGTCCAGCTCTCACATCCGTAGGTTACCTTGGGGAATACTATTGCTTTAACTATGCGGACCTTCATTGCCAGTGTGATATCTCTGCTTTTCACTATTTTATCGAGGTTGGCCATTGCTCTCCTCCCAAGAAGTAAGTGTCTTCTGATTTCCTGGCTGCAGTCTGCAGTGATCTTCGTGCCTAGAAATATAAAGTCTGTCACTGTCTCCACATTTTCTCCCTCTATTTGCCAGTTATCAATCAGTCTGGTTTGGCTACTTAAACTCAGTTAAAACTCAATTTAAGCTACTTCAAGTTGCTAAAAATGTGGGGACTGGAGAAAAATTATTTTGAGGATAGAATTCTTATGGGGTCGGGCAATGCCTTTTTATTACTTCCCTTGTCATAGCTACATCTCTGAAAACTGCTATCTTTTTAAGAATTAGAAATGATCCTTGATCTGTGGCAATTTCCTTGCAATTTATCATTTTATGAGTATTTTCCAAAGTCATTTCAATATCATTTCCTCTCCGCCTCTGTAACAGAACAGCATTTCCCCCCCTTCCCATCCCAAAGACATAAAAACGTAGAGCAGTTGCTTAGCTCCCATTTCATTTAAAATAAACTAAGAAAGGACTGAACTTTCAGTATCCCCTTTTGCCGTCGTTTCCTTTTTCCTCTTGATTCAAGAGGGAAAGGGGAATTTCCTTATGCTTTGCTCTGTTGTTTCTAATGAAGTCAAATGATGCTGAGACCTAAGCTCATATTTCTTTGCTGCGATTTTACCACTGATATCCATACTTAATGTATGCAAGTGTCCCAAACCCCATTGTTGAGAAGTCTACCCAGCAATACAACCTTTTGCTACCACAAGCCAGTCCAGAATCTTGCTACATTGCTGTAGTAGGAATACTTTGCATATGGAAACAGTGATGCAACTTTAATTATAGATTACAATAGCAATAATACAGTAGCAGT
This sequence comes from Anolis carolinensis, assembly GCF_035594765.1. NCBI lineage: Eukaryota > Metazoa > Chordata > Lepidosauria > Squamata > Anolidae > Anolis > Anolis carolinensis. Next base: position 76,616,973 of record NC_085843.1, on the reverse strand, counting down.
ATGTAGGTCAGTAAGTAATCTTTCCTCGTGGTTCTGTGGTCTCATGTTGCCGCATGCACCAACCTCTGCAAAATGATTGATATGTCTGCTTCATTTAATGAAGATTAATCTTAATTTGTATCTTCTCTGTGATAGATTTAAAGGGCCTGATATAGTTGATGTGATGCATCCTTCACTCATTGTAGTATCATTTGCATTGTAGTATTACACATCCATCTATCAATCTAAAGAAGAAAAGGTCAAAGCAAGAACTAATCCAGGGTCCTTCCAGACAAGCCCTATATCCCAGGATCTGATCCCAGGTTTTCTGTTTATCCCAGATTATCTGGTAATGATAATAATAATGATAATGATAATCTGGTAGTGGTAGTGAGAGCTAGCATGGGCCCTTGCTTGCTGTCCATGGGGAGATTGGGTGCCAGCTCTTCCATCCTGAGTCTTGCTTCAGGGCTCCCATTTGCACTGACCATTTAATGCAGTTCAAAGCTAGCTTCAAACTGCAGTGGTTAGGGAACAAACTCCCATGGAAATGCACAAAAGAAGGTCTTTAATGTGCACCAATGCTCGGTGGTTTGTGTTGTCACCATATGGGCCTTAGACTCATTCCAGGATTTCCTATTGTCCTGCGTTTTGCACAAGCCCTACCCTTCCCTCGCAATTCTCAATAGGCACACTATACGGTTTTGTGATGTTGATTGATGCCTTTTATGATATTTTTATTTACTTAATTTTAATTGTTTGTAATTATCTTGTTTTTGTTATATGTTTTAATTTTGTACCTTGAATTCCGTGTTTATTTTGGGCTTGGTCCCCATGTAAGCCACCCCGAGTCCCTTCTGGGAGATGGAGGTGGGTTATAAGAATAAAGTTATAATTGTTGTTATTATTACTATTATTATTATTATTATTGACACAACAACATTGTATGACACAGCAAACAAGATAGATATGCTGGATTTTGTACCACAAAATCACAAGTCGAACACTTCCCAAGTGTTTAGGACTGTGTGATGTATTTTCGGATGATGCGCGCAGATCCCAGTAGGGTGGCCTTTTGCAGCTGGCAGATCGTAATTTTGTCAATGTCTATTGTTTCCAAATGCCAACTGAGATCTTTTGGCACAGCACCCAATGTGCCGATCACCACCGGGACCACCTGTACTGGTTTCTGCCAGAGTCTTTGAAGTTCAATCTTGAGGTCCTGATAGCGGCTGAGTTTTTCCTGTTTTTTGTCAATGCGACTGTCACCTGGGATGGCAACATCAATGATCCAAACCTTTTTCCTTTCCACAACTGTGAGGTCTGGTGTGTTGTGTTCCAGAACTTTGTCAGTCTGGATTCGGAAGTCCCACAGTATCTTTGCGTGCTCATTTTCCAATACTTTTGCAGGTTTGTGATCCCACCAGTTCTTTACTGCTGGGAGGTGATATTTGAGGCATAAGTTCCAATGAATCATTTGGGCCACATAGTTGTGCTTCTGTTTGTAGTCTGCGCGATTTTCTTACAGCAGCTGATGATATGATCAATGGTTTCTAACTGGAGCCGGCTATAGGGAGCACACAATGCCCCTATTAAAGCAGCTCCACTGGCTGCCGATAAACTGCCGGGCCCAATTCAAGGTGCAGGTTTTGACCTATAAAGCCCTATACGACTCTGGCCCTACCTATCTCCGTGATCGCATCTCCTCCTATGAGCCAGTGCGGACCTTGAGATCATCCGGGGAGGCTCTTCTCGCGTTCCCACCACCGTCTCAAGTGCGGCTGGTGGGGACGAGGGGACGAGCCTTCCCGGCAGTGGCCCCCCCGGCTCTTGAATGCATTGCCAAAAGAGATCAGGCAATCCCCTACATTATCCAATTTCCGTAAGGAACTGAAGACCTGGTGGTGTCGGCAGGTTTTTGAGTAATTACATTGGACTACCGCCGATTTCTGGGCCTGAATATATTGCACAAGATTTCCCTAGCCTAACATGATGCATTTTAATATATTGGGTTTATGGTTCCCGTCCCCTTGATCTGGTCATGTAAGTGTTATTTATTGTTATAATTGTATTATTTTACTTTGTTTAATAATGTGTTATTATGTTGTTATGTAATATTTGTGTTGCTTTTATGACTTTAAACCGCCCTGAGTCCCATCCGGGAGATAGGGCTGTATATAAATAAAGTTTTATTTATTATTATTATTATTATTATTATTATTATTATTATTATTATTATTATTATTATTATTATTATTATTATGGTTTCGTCAGCTTCCTTGCACAGTCTGCACTTTGGGTCATCAGCTGTTTTTTCAATCTTGACCTTAATTACATTTGTTCTGATGGCTTGCTCCTGGACTGCAAGGATCTGGCCTTCTGTCTCCTTCTTCAGGGTCCCATTCATGAGCCATAACCAGGTCTTCTCCTTATCAGCTTTTCCTTCTATTTTGACAAGGAACTTTCCATGCAATGCTTTGTTGTGCCAGCTGTCAGCTCTAGTTTGTAGTGTAGTTTTCTTGTACTGATTCTTTGTTTGCTGTGTTTTGAGGAGTTTCTGATTTTTGACTTCAATCAAAGCAGGTTCTTCACTTTGCTTTACATATTCTGCCAGGGCATGTTCTTCTTTTTTGACTGCTTATTTTACTTATAAGAGTCCTCTGCCCCCTGATCTTCTAGGCAGATATAGCCGGTCAACATCACTGCGGGGGTGCAGTGAATGGTCATGAGTTTTCTTGTTTTTCTGTCCAAATTGTCCAGTTCCACCTGTGTCCAGTTTATGATGCCAGCAGTATATCTTATGACAGGTATGGCCCAGGTGTTTATGGCCTTGATGGTGTTGCCTCCATTGAGCTTGCTTTTGAGAATTTTTCTGACCCTTTGTGTGTATTCTGTGCTGACCACAGTTTTCACATGTTCATGCTTGATGTTGTCCAGCTGTAATATGCCCAGGTATTTATAGGCCTCTGGCTGGTGACACTTTATTGTTTGGCCATTAGGCATATTTATGCCCTCACTTTCAATGATTTTTCCCTTCTTCAATGCCACTGTCGAACATTTGTCCAAACCAAACTCCATGCTGATATCAGTGCTAAAAATTCGGACAGTGTTAGTCAGAGACTGGATTTCAGTTTATTATTATTATTATTATTATTATTATTATTATTATTATTATTATTATTATTATTATTATGCAGACTCATATAATCCAGTTTAAAGCAGAAAACTTGGGATCAGGTCCTGGGATATAGGGCCTGTTTGGAAAAACCCCTATATGTCACTAAGCATGCTTTTGGTTAAACTTAGATGTAGAAGACATTGCTCAGTAAATCACTTCAAAAAAAGACCATTACTAATCCCAGCTAAGGAACACCCACCAATTCAACTGCAGAATAGTAATTCAACATGACCAAACATTCCATTGATTCAATCAGTCTACTCTATTTAGGACTGCAAAATGGATTTAGGCCTAAGATCCAAAAGTCTAATGCCATTTGACCTACTTTGAAGATATAGTTTTTTCAAATAATGACCTTCTTCTAAATTGTCACTGTTCACAATGCATTTGTTTGCCAATCCATGGCCTCAGGGAATGCTAGTTATGCTAATGTGGGAAACAAACGTGCCAAGTGCTTCTCGACTTCTTATTCACCTGAACCACTTGGTATTGTTCAGAATCTTGGCAGATGTGGGGGTTGCACATGGGAGCATTTAGTAGAGGAAGAAGAGTCACTCAAATTAAAAGCTGCTTTTAGTATGCAAATGTAATAATCTTCCAACGGGTGCACATGTGCTTTCTAAACATGCCAGCTCATGAATTTTCTTGTATTATGGCAGGAAACCAATAGCACTGTCACACTCCACCGAATCAAAGGCAATAGAAAACTTCAAGGTGTCCTAGTGTAATCCTTTGCCCTAGGGCAGGGGCCATTTTATTTGTTCAATGACTAACATGGATCTATTCTTGATCACTTTGTATTGTACACCTTGATAAACAGGAAACAGCTGTTTGATCAACTCTGACCAGCTATTCCAGGAAAATGTGACTTAACTGGCCAGGACTGTTCCATGTTTATCAAAGGGCAAATCTTTTGAGAATGGCATTTTATGTGCATCAGTCCAAGAGAATTAAAAGTGATCTAGCTGTGAAGTATCTGTAGGAATGGATTAATCTGCCAATTTTGTTTTCTCCCAATTTCTCATTGTTCTAGTCTTAACTTTGGCCCAAACTGAACTTCAAATAAATAAGCTTGAATAAAACATTGCAACCACTTTTCTGCACATTTCTTCTAATACAGTACAGTCTTGCTTATCCAACATTCTGGATTATCCAATGCATTTTTGTAGTCAATGTTTTCAATACTTCATGATATTTTGATGCTAAATTTGTAAATACAGTAATTACTACATAGCATTACTGCATATTGAACTACTTTTTCTGTCCTTTTTTTGTATAACACGATGTTTTGGTTCTTAATTTGTAAAATCATAACCTAATTTGATGTTTAATAGGCTTTTCTTTAATCCCTCCTTATTATGCAACATATTCGCTTATCCAACATTCTGCTGGCCTGTTTATGTTGGATAAGTGAGACTCTACTGTACATGTATTTTGTACACAACTTTTTCAAGTGTTTTGCTAATGTCGTCGACTTTTATGTTTATTACTTATTTCTTTACTTTATTTTTATACCACCTTTTATTTATTTATTTATTTATTTATTTATTTATTTATTTACAGTATTTATATTCCACCCTTCTCACCTCGAAGGGGACTCAGGGCAGATCACATTATGTACATATATAAGGCAAACATTCAATGCCCATAAACACATCGAACACAGACAGACAGACAGACAAACGCAGAGGCAATTTAACCTCCTGAGGGAAGGTTCGATTCTGGCCACAGGGGGGAGCAGCTGCTTCATCATCCACTCTGATGGCACTTCCTCACTTCTTCATTCCAAAGTTGTAAATTAGTTAAACTTGCCTCCCCGCTTTTATAAGTGGTACCTTATTTCCTACTTGATAGATACAACTATCTTTCGGGGTGCTAGGTCAGCAACGAGCAGGGGCTATATTTTATTTTTAATTGACGGGGATTCAAGGTGGCTTACAAATCCGGCAAAAATTCAATGCCTCACAGGTAAACAATAAAACACATCTCATCAAACAGTAAACAATGTAAACATATAAGTAATTAAAACACATAGGATTTTAATGGTTTTAACTTTTTATTTTTAATAGTTTCAATGTTTAATTTTAGTGTTTGTATGTTTTTTAGGTTTTAATTTGTATACTGTATGGTTTATAGCATTAGCCACTTTGGGTATCTTTTTAGATAGCTCAAATAGGATATAATAATAATAGTAATAATAATAATAATAATAATAGTAATAACAACAACAACAACAACACACCAGACATCACAGTTGTGGAAAAGAAAAAGGTTTGAATCATTGATGTTGGCATCCCAGGTGACAGTCGCATTGACGAAAAACAACAGGAAAAACTCAGCCGCTATCAGGACCTCAAGATTGAACTTCAAAGACTCTGGCAGAAACCAGTGCAGGTAGTCCCGGTGGTGATCGGCACACTGGGTGCCGTGCCAAAAGATCTCAGCCGGCATTTGAAAACAATAGACATTGACGAAATTACGATCTGCCAGCTGCAAAAGACCACCCTACTGGGAACTGTGCGCATCATCCGAAAATACATCACACAGTCCTAGACACTTGGGAAGTGTTCGACTTGTGATTTTGTGATACGAAATCCAGCATATTTATCTTGTTTGCTGTGTCATAATAAAATAATAATAATAATAATAGAATCTTATATTTTCACAACAATAATTTTATGTACTGTTTTGTAATATACCCATTTTCTACATATATTAATACAGGGGTATTAATTTCAAAGACCAGTGAAGTTTCAATTGCTATATTGTATTGAAAGTGAAAAAAATCACAATGCAAACCAAATGAAATTCTCCATTATCCCTACAAGGGAGGTACCTTCTAAAGGAAGCAGTGTAATAAAAACTTGGATGTGAACTCTAAAAATATACACAGTCAGTTGTGGCTGCAATCTCTCCATACCAACTTGGGAGTAAGGATTGTTGAAGCAGACATGGCTTATCTCTAAGTAAGTATACATAGGGCCTTTGTGCACAGGTCATTAAAGGATCAGTCAGTATTCAAAATAATGCATATTAAAATGACTGTTCATCTCTGTAGTATGTATGTCTGCACCTTTCCCTAAGCTTATAAACAGTGCTTTTCCATCAGATTCTACCATCTTACTTGAGTTTAGCAGAGCATAATGCTTCACCCAGGTAGCCCGCCGAGCATATAACCAAAAAGGAGGGTTTTCAAGCATATTGTGTACTCACTTACAATGATACCTGGTGCCAATGGAGTCCCCGATGGTGCAATGAGTTAAACCCTTGTGCTGGCAGGAATGCTGACTGGCAGGTCAGCAGTTCAAATCTGGGAGAGAGGGTGAGCTCCCTCTGTTAGCTCCAGCTCCCCATGCAGGGACATGAGAGAAGCCTCCCACAAGGATGGTAAAACATCAAACATCCAGGCGTCCCCTGAGCAACGTCCTTGCAGACGGCCAATTGTCTCACACAAGAAACAACTTGCAGTTTCTCAAGTCGCTCCTGACACGAAAAAAAAACCTGGTGCCAGAAAAAGAGTCCACTGTGACATAAATCACATTACTAATTTGACATTTGACACTGTCCCTAACCTTTCAGGTGCTCTCGTTGACTATACTATCTTCAAAATTTTAAATAATGCACACGTAGCTGCAACTGCTACAATACATTACAGCATTTTCTTTCACTGTGGATGTGATGAATGCCCAGTTGCCCCACTGGCAGGTTGGGAGTCATTTCGGAAGGGTGGTGCATCGGACAACCAGACCTCCACTCCTTTGATCTGGTTGTACATTTGGGGAAATTATATGGACTTGAGATCCAATCCAGAATTGTTCTTTATGCTCTTCTGATTCTTTTCAAGATATGAATCTAATATTGACTTTCACCTGGGTCATTCCTGTCAACATACTTTATTGCAGTGATTCTCAACCTGCAGTCACTAGATGTTTTTGGCCTACATCTCCCAGAAATTCCATCCAGTTTACCAGCTGTTAGGATTTCTGGGAGTTGAAGGCCAAAAACATCTGGGGACCCCAGGCTGAGAACCACTGCTTTATTGTTTTCCCTAAGGAAGCATTGTTAAATTGTATGACCCAGTGAGAAAATATATAAATGACAAAAACCCCAAAATTAGTCATGTTTAGAGCAGACCATTGAATCAATGTAGTCACCTCCCACTCTTTCCACTTTGCATATATTTCACTTTTATTCTGCTTTTCCCCCCAAAGAAGCTCTCGATAGCATAGCTTCTGTACCCATATACACATTTAAAACTTTCCAGCATCCCTGCAAAATACACTACACAGAGAGTGCTTGACAAGTGGCATTCTATTTTAAATATCATACAAGGATTAAAATTACAGATTATAAAAATTATTTTTATGCACACCTATTACATTTCTAAAACCACTCCAACCTGTTCAGTTTTTAAAAGAAAGACTGTCATTGACTTCAGAATCAACAGAATCATATAATTAAGGGTGTTTCTTAAACCAATGTCCACCTTCTTCACTTTCATTGTTTTGAAAGGTGGTTCCCTTTCACACTGCTCAGTTTACAGCACTTTGATACCACTTTGACTGAATCCAATGGAATAACTGAGATTTTTTGTTTGGGGGGAGCACTAGCGCTGACTCGCAGAGGATTTCCCAAACTGCAAATCCCACAATTTCCTAGCATGGAACTATGGCACTTAAAGTGACATCAAAATGATAAATGTGTTTAGCAGGACAGAAACCTTGCTTTTAGAGCAGAAAGGGATCTAAACGTTTATTTAGATTTTATGTCACGGCACCAAAATCAGATTTTATGTCTGATTTTGTCTGACTATATGTTGTAGCCCAGCCCGAGATTGGCCCCATTCAGTCAGTTATTGTCCCTGCACCTGCCTTGGGCCTGAGATGCAGCCAGAGCCTGAGATGCAGCCAGAGTTTGTCCCAGTGGATTCTGGGACCAGAGATAGAATGGTTGCAAGCAGGCATTTTGAATCACATTCCTCATAGCAGTCAAGGTCGGATCTGTGGCTCAGGTTGGTTAGTAGCCAGTTGCAATAAATCACTATGACCAAAAGGTCATGAGTTCGAGGCCAGTCCGTGTCGGAGTGAGCCACCCGACAATTAAAATTAAAAAAAAATAGCCCCTGCTCGTTGTTGACCTAAGCAACCCAAAAGATAGTTGCATCTATCAAGTAGGTACCACTATGTGGGGAGGCTAATTTAACTAAATTTACGACAACATAAAACTGCCACCAGTGTGCAAAAAGGAATGAGGAAGTTGGCTTCACAGTGGACGATGACACACCTGCTCCCCCTGTGGCCGGAATCGAGGATACCCTCAGGAAGCTGGAACCTGGAGAAGGTTAAATTGCCTCTATGTCTATCTCTGTCTCTGTCTTTATGTTCATATGGCATTGAATGTTTGCCTTGTATGTATACAATGTGATCCACCCTGAGTCCCCTTCGGGGTGAGAAGGGCGGAATATAAATAATGTAAATAAATCTCCAGGTACCAGATGGACATTCTAGTTTGGATGTGGGAACTGATACAGTGGAGAGAGATAATAAGTTTGACAGGAAGACAGTGATAACTCACCAGAGGAGGGAAAGGGAGTTTTTGAGGAGGAACAGACGGTTGCTTTTGAAGCAAAATAATGAGAAATCTTCTCATGGGAAAAAGACTTTGGATTTCCCTTTAAAGGAGTTGCTTTCCCTGACACAGCCAGAGGTGGTAACACTGCTAATTGCTTGCATATAGCCTTCAATAAACAGCTTGCTTGCTTATATTCTGGGGCTCCAGTGTGGTTTTGAGGTGCCTACATAGCTTAGGGGTGCCACAGTTTACAACCTCTCCCAAAGCACCTCAAGACCCAAACCCCAGAATAGATGATGCAGGAGTGGCTGGTGCTGGAGCAGCTGGCCCCCAGGTCCAGATATCCCAGGATGAATACCAGCGAATGCGGGATACAATTCGGAATCAGGAGGGCAAAATCCAAGGACTAAGGACTCAAGTTGGGCTTGCCCTCCCCCCTTGGCTTTACCAGCAAAGTTTTCTGGAGAAGCTCATCAAGTCCAGGTTTTTAAACGCCAATGTTTGGCTTATTTGGACGCTTGTAGAGCAGATTTTCCCTGGGAGGAGTTAAAAGTGTTGATGGTATATAGCCTCCTGAAAGGCCCTGCAGCAGTGTGAGCTACAGCCCTTTACAAAACCCAGTCAACTGTGCTGAATACAGCTCAAGAGTTTTTGGATCACATTCAAGCGACTTGGGGAAGTAAAATCACGCAGGACATGGCTGCCCATAAGCTCCGGTGCTTGTTCCAGTGGGAGAAAACTTTGGCTCAGTATATTGCTGATTTCCAAGTTTTGGCCCAGCATGTAGGTTGGAATGATGAGGCCATGAGAATACAATTCCGGGAGGGGCTGAACCTCAAGATGCTGCGGGAGGTGGCGTGGGCCAAACTCCCCAACTCGTTGGAGAGTTGCTTTGTGTCTATGGATAGATGGTGTGATCGCCACACGGTGGCAATGGAGTCGCGAGTCAAGTGAACGCACCCCAAGGAGAAATACTTCTGTCTCAAACTCGATGCCACGCCCGGCGTGGCGAGCCCCAGAACGAGTCACCCCAGCCAACATGGAGGAACCGATGCAATTGGGTCATGTCCGGCCCAAGATTGATGCCACAGAGAAGGCCCATCACCAGCGCTTGAACCTGTGCTGGTACTGTGGGGCCGGAGGACATTTTGCCAAGGATTGCCCTGCTAAGAAAAGACCAACGACCCGTCTGACTATGCCAACAACAGCAGCGGCGGAGACCGGTACTCCAGTAGTTCGTGACCAACAGTTGGCGGGGGAAGGGGCCAACGGGGTTTTGAGAGGCCCGCCAGCTCGGTTGACAACCCAGCCCAAGAGCCACAGTCTGGTGTGTTGTTCTTGTTACTGGTCACACTATGGTCAGCAAAACGGGGTCCGGTCATGGTTCATGCCATGGTGGACTCGGGTGCTACCAATAACTACATCGACAAAGACTATGCTGATTCCATGGGATTACAATATCGCGATTTCAAGGATGCCCAGATCATTCAAGCCATTGATGGCCGGCCTTTGAAAATGGGACCAGTTAGTCAGAGGACAGTGCCAATGCTGATGTGGATTCGAGAACATGTAGAAGAGATTTCTTTTTTAGTCACCAAAGTACTTCATTTCCTTGTGATTCTTGGAGTTTCCTGGCTGATTCTACACGACCCCAGCATTTCTTGGTCCCGAAGGGAATTACAATTTGCTTCAGAGTTTTGCCATCATAATTGTTTGGTGCCCAAATATGTCATGCCCAAGAAGTAGAGACTCTTGTTACCTTGCCCAAAAAATACTCATTTTTTTGGGACGTGTTCAATGAAAAAGAGGCAGAAAGACTAATGCCCCACCGGTGCAACACTATATTGGATTGGGTTATTAATGTTATACTCAATTCACTGATATTAAGTTTAATTTGGTGTTAGGTATTAATGCGGTATTCATATGTGGGCTCTTGTTGGGATTTTATGCCAATATTTATCTGTTTTTTGAAGGCATTAAATGTATGCCATTGTTTGGTGGAATCCACCCGAAGTCCCTTTGGGGATATAGGGCAGAATAGAAATAAAGTTTATTATTATTATTATTATTATTATTATTATTATTATTATTATTATTATTATTTACTTGGCATTCAAAGTGTAACCTTTGGCTATTCCTATGCTGTAGAGTACAATTCCAATCAGTTCTTCCTATGACCAATGGAAATGGTATGTTATAGTCTAAAACATCAGTGGACTAACATTTGCCTGTCCTAATACATGCCATTCTTAAAGGCTGATTTCCTGATTTTTCTTGGCTGGATAACTATGACAGATGTTCTTGAATATTTTAATTTCTGAAACTGATGCATCTAATTGCAAATGTAAAGGCCACAAAAAGCATGTTTGCACTGCAAAGCACCACGCAGCAGCTGTGATGTGTGCTAGTCTAATTTAATGGTAACTTTCTGTGCCAGCATCATAGAGTCCTATTGGCCATCACAAAATAGTTTTCGTCACCCTTAGGGAAGTGAGTCACATACAGTTGTTGAAGTCACTCTGGTAGAGAACTGCTTGATATTACACTGGGAAATGAGTCTTTAGGTTTGATTTCTGCTTAGACAAATATTTATGATCATCATTATCCATTTCAAGTTGTACTCCACCTTTTCCCCTTCTTCCATCATGGCTTTTCCAGTGTGCTTTCGAATAACCAACCACCATGATAGACCCCCTTTTAAAAACTGCTGCTTCTTCTGCACTTTATTTTTGCTCCCATATTGAAAATAACTTGACTTCCTACTCTATCCCAAATTTTCTTAGAGTACACTTCGGCACTTTGTTCAGACATCTTATTAAATGGTCTTAACAACTATATATCTGCACTTTTGACCTGACTGCCCCCCCCCCCATTTTATCCTTAGTGGTGATATCTGTTTTATATTATTTTATTTTTTATTGTTTTATATTGAATCATTGTGTTTTAATCCATTTTATTTTGTTCCATTTTTGTTATATTGTTTACTTATGTTTAATCATGTTGGTTCTTTGGGCTTGGCCCCATCTTAGCCACCCCGAGTCCCTTTGAGGAGATGGAGGCGGGATAGAAAAATGAAGTTATTATTATTATTATTATTATTATTATTATTATTATTATTATTATTATTATTGAAACAAGTGCCTCTGAAAATAACATCCAGAATGGCCCATATACAATAGAGGGAGAAAACGTGGAGGCAGTGACAGACTTTGTATTTCTAGGCGCGAAGATTACTGCAGATGCAGACTGCAGCCAGGAAATCAGAAGATGTTTACTGCTTGAGAGGAGAGCAATGACCAATCTCGATAAAATAGTTAACAGTAGAGGCATCACACTGGCAACGAAGGTCCGAATAGTAAAAGCATTGGTATTCCCCATAGTAACCCATGGACGCAAGAGCTGCACCATAAGGAAGGCTGAGTGAAGGAAGATAGACACTTTTGAACTGTGGCGCTGGAGGAAAATCCTGAGAGTGCCTTGGACCGCAAGAAGATCAAACCAGTCCATACTCCAGGGAATAATGCCCGACTGCTCACTGGAGGGAAGGATATTAAAAGCAAAGATGAAGTATTTTGGCCACATCATGAGAAGACAGGAAAGCTTGGAGAAGATAATGATGTTGGGGAAAATGGAAGGAAAAAGGATGAGGGGCTGGCCAATGGAAAGATGACTGACTTGACCTTGAAGGAGCTGGGTATGACGAAGGCCAACAGGAAGCTCTGGCACGGGCTGGTCCATGAGGTCACGAAGAGTCAGAAGCGACTGAACAAATAAACAACATTCTCCTTTATGATGGTTGTTCTCACCCCTACTTGCCTGGCCAGAGGTCAACCTTGGCTGGGTTCTATCAAGTACCACTAAGCACTCTGAGCCCTTGCCATTTCAGTTCCTTCTTTCTTCATTCTTCCTCAGGGTAGAATCATCATCTCTCAACACAAGATCACTGTCATCACTAGACAGCTGCCATGAGCACCTGCCAAGGTCCACACCTCAACAGAAACATTTGAACCAACTGACCCTGTTCTTTCTTATCCTTTATGTTGTTGTTGTTGTTCACTTCTGTCTTCTATTCAAGTCAACAACAAAAAGAGCAACAAGAAAGAGGAACATCCTTATATACCTTGCCTTTCTCTCTCCTTTTGGGCAGATTTACAGATTGATCCCCAAGGCAGAAAGTAATGAAAGGGACACTGGTGACAGCAGCAAAAACACATGGACTTGCTGGGGAAGTAGTCCCACTGAGGACATCTTGCCTTCCAGGGGAACCCCACATCATTGATTCAGGACATTACATGTCTCCTTCCACCTGTTTGCTAAATACCAAAGATTAAGGAAAAAGCAGGACTGAAGAGTCTAGAGCAGGTAGCTACAAGCTTTTTAGTTTAGTCTGCCCAAATCTCATGGACTGACCCCGAATCTCTAGCTCTCAGGTCAGAAATCTCAGGTGAAGATACTGCCTTGAAAAGTGTAGGCACCTTAAATGACATACTATAGGAAACTGTGATTGATGCTTAATATATCATGTTTGCCATCTCCCAACATCACCAGGCACCCCCTCCTATGTTCACCTATAGGGACTCAGGGTGAATATTGTTCCCTCATTGCCATCGCCCATCTCATCCTTCTTTCCTATATGTGTAAATTGGAGGAGCAGATAAAAAGTTATCTATGTGTGTATATATGTGCAGGTAGACAAATAGATGTAATCACAGAGCACACCACAAAAAACAAAAAGCCTAGCAAACTCAATGGTCATGAGTAGACTCAATGGTCATCTCTATTTTATGCTGCTGTAACTCTAAACCATGTGAATATAAACTTAGGTGAACTATATGTTCTGGAAGCCTTTCAATTTCACCTCAACACTAGTCATTTATACTTGTGAGAGTTTTGTTTTTGATTCAACAAGCGAGACTAATACCACAGGAAGCATGTTCAGAAAGATGACTTAATCCAGAACATGATATGTAATCTTCTGAACAAATACTGTACATTTGTATTTGTCTATACCGAAGATGCCTCTGTCAAATAGAAGGAGGTCCATACCTTCACTATTTTCCATTTCAAAGCTCTTTGTAGTTGCTTCCTTTGTTTATTTTTTAGGTAACTTTGTGTGTCCTTTCGAGAAACACCTAAGAATTGACTTGCAATTTAAAAAAAAGCTGTAGTGAAATGAAGACTTAGTTCTTCTTCTAAATAAGAATTCTGCACCTGAATACATTTTCCTTTTACTTGTCAAATTTCTAGCATTGCAGTATCCTAAAACCTCTGCTGAACATTTAGAAATACAGTTTAGGTATCCAAAGGACAGGGGTTGGCAGTTACCAAGGGCATGTGAACACAGCAAATATAAGTGTTCTATATGTGAATGATGTTCAGTGTCTGCAATGCCAGAAATGTCAGAACTAAAGAAAAAAAAATCATAGTATGAGAATATTTTCATACAACAGGGCAATGCACTAATGTTACAATTTCTGCTGCTAAATGTCATTGCCTTCACTTGAGGCGGAGAAAGTGTGATTTGCCCAAGGTCACACAGTGGTTTCCAAGGCCAAGCAAAAATCTGAACTATGGCTTCCAGAATCCTAGTCCAACATTACACCACATTGACTCTGCATAGATAACTCAGTTACAAAAACTGAAGTGGAAGCACAATGTGATGCTAATCTTGTCTTTCACATTGAATTTGATGGCTGTATTTCATAGATCTGGGGTTCAACCAGGGTCACAAGTCATATGCTACAAATAGTATAGTAAGGGTGAAGTCTCATAAATGTCTTGGTGCCAACAACAATAAAACTGCAGGGTAATGGCTGTTATCCTATGGATGCAAATGTTTGTGTTCTATAAGCCATCGTACAAGGGTGGCATTCTGAACAAGGTTGGCAAGCCATATTATGCTTGTTTAAGAATTGTGCAAGGGCAATCTTTGATGTACTCCACAGAACCCAGCAAGAATTAACCATATTGGCATTATGGAACTGGAACTCCAGCACAGCTACACTGGCATAATTTATGCTATGCTTGGTTTGAAATGTCTTAAAGGCATATAACAAACTAATGAATGGAAGCTCAGCTTTTGTCTCCATAATTCATCACATTTCTATGAAATGTATAAACAACCCATTCTGAAATGAAGCAAATTATTTTAAATTTGTTTTTAAAATGTAAACTTTTTTCAGTTCCATGGTTTTCTTTTTTTAAATAATATTTGTAATTATTATTCTTAAATTTTATTTATACCCTGCCCCCTCTCCCTGAAGGGACTCCGGGTGGCTTACAGCAATCAACAGATACAGAAAATAATATGAACAATGACAGTACACAACAATAAACAGTTATCACTTAATACAATTAAAATAGTATAATAATATAAACATTAATAAATAATAGTTAAAAAGCTATTTGTTCTCTAAAACCAATATAAATGTAAACACCGTTTCAATTCATCTGTTCCTGAAATCAGCTGAAATCCGTTAGCTGAAATCCTACATGGGAGATGCAATTACAATGACATAGCTACAATTCATCTCCCAATCATAGACTTCAGGTCCTGTCAAAACTGACAGCGTGGTGGAAGGAGGGGACTGGATGTCTTGCTTGCTGGGGCCACAGAACTCTATTGGTTGATGTGGCTGCCTGGCTTTTAAGGTAGGATTTAGGGACCATTTGTGAATGTGCTCATGGTGACCGGATCATAAATATGAATATCACAATTTACAAGTTTTTATAAATTACAAATTACAGTATTTACAATTTGTAAATACTGAGCAGAATGCCAGTCCAAAAGTTGAAAGCAAGTAATGACATTTGCTGTTGGGTTTGTTAGTACTTAGGAGCCTCCGGTGGCTCAGTGTGTTAAAGCGCTGAGCTGCTGAACTTGCAGACTGAAAGGTGCCAGGTTCAAACCTAGGGAGCGAAGTGAGCGCCTGCTGTTAGCTCCAGCTTCTGCCAACCTAGCAGTTCGAAAACATGCAAATATGAGTAGATCAATTGGTACCGATCAAAAGGTAACGGTGCTCCATGCAGTCATGCCAGCCACATGACCTTGGAGGTGTCTACGGACAACACCGGCTCTTCGACTTAGAAATGGAGATGAGCACCAACCCCCAGTGTTGGGCACGACTGGACTTAACGTCAACGGAAACCTTTACCTTTACCTTGTTAGTACTTAGTTCCTTACTTCAGCAGTGGGCCACTGAGATTGTCCAGATGTTTTTGAATGAAAATCCTGACAATCCCTTACCATTTATTATTTCTGACTCAGGCTTATGAAGTTGCAGGCAAAAACATTTTGAGAACCACAGTTGGCCATCACTGATCATTTAAATAAGATTTGATCACACAGTTTATCAGGAAAACTCCTCTCAAAGTGGATAACAATACAGACTTAGAGCAAGATCTATACATATAAAAAAATCAATTGCAGAACCATAAACTGTAGCTAATGTGTGCATATGTGTGTACCTTCAAATTGCTTGTTGATTTATAGTAATCCCATGAATTCACTGGGTTTTCTTAGGCAAGAAATACTCATGAGAGGTTTTCCATAGCCTTCCTATGTAAAATAGCCTACAGCTCTTGGTATGCATTGGTGGTCTCCCATCTAACCAGGGCTGACCCTGCTTAGCTTCCAAGACAAGATCTGGTGCCTTTGAGTATTTAGGCCATGCATGACAGTTTGCCTGGCACTGAATCTAATGTTCTTCTGGATGAACAGCTTTATGGTGCTATATTAAATCTAAAGACACCAGATCCTGTCTGATCCTGAAATTTTACAGGGGCTGTTGAATGCAAAATATATTTTAAAGAGATTTAAAAAGTACCAATTCTGAAATAAATAAAAGCAAAAGTAGCTGTCATCTGATAAGAAAATCCTCAGATCCACATCAAGAAAACAGCTTTATCAAGCCAACCAAAAATATCAACCAAAAAGATCCTCAGTCCTCGAGAGACATTGTATTCTATTCTATTCTGGTTCAGTGTGTGTATGTATGTATGTATATGTGTGTGTGTGTGTGTGTGTGTGTATGTATATATCTTAAAAGAGTAAGGGTGGCAACTTTTGTTGAACTGCTTACAATATGCACTGGAGTGAACAAACATCTGAAAGCTGTTCATACTGTTTTATTTGCTCAGTGGGAAAAAGTATTTTAAATGGTACAATATGCATGGTTGCGGCTAAAGAAAGGCACAATTGTATAATTGTGTAGCAAGGCAGCTGAAAGGACACTATATCCTCACTCTTTGTGATAGATTAGCCAAGGTCAATAAGACCTGCATCAACAGTTACATGTGCCAATAGGACTCATGTGAAAAGCAGCTTGTGCAGTCAGAGCCACTGAGATTTGGCACTAGGCCTGGGGTGAGGCGCACAATGAGGACCCTGTCCCTCATTTAAGCAGAGACCGTTATAGCCTCTCTCTGGCCTATTGAAACCCCCAAATGTATTTCATAATGTATTTTCATGGTTCATGTTCTCACAGGCTTGGGCTATTCAGATGTCTAGGTCCTGGTGATTTTGCCCCTGACTTCTGCTGCCATATGTACAGTAACTTACATGTCAGCTGGGTGAGACTATGGATGAGATCCTATATGACAGTGGTTCTCAACCCGTGAGTCCCCAGATGTTTTGGCCTTCAACTCCCAGAAATCCTAACAGCTGGTAAACTGGCTGGGATTTCTGGGAGTTGTAGGCCAAAACACATGGGGACCCATAGGTTGAGAACAACTGCTATATGACATTGTGATGCATGCTAATACTACATGTTTTGATTTGTTTTACAGCTGCCCATTCAACACCTCCTGGACTCAACACTCAGCTGCTACAATATTCCCCTCCCTAACCATTCCATGGCTGATGGAGATTGTAGAGGGGTGAGATTGGAGAGGCCTCTGGTTGTGTCCTCCTAGAATGATTACATCATCCACTGAGATCTGTTAGATCCTCTGGATGTCTAAGTGGATAATGAAATAATTCTGTGTCTGGCTACAGGGACGTTGCCAGACACTTCTTCAGTTCTACCGCCTCTGCTCTCTGCCATCCATGGAATGGCTGTGGGGCTGCAGGAGGTGAAATGGTGGTGGGGGAGGACGCTCTAGTCATTGTAAAAGGTCAAAAAGAATACCAACCTCTGCAATGACCATTAAAACACATATGCATGGGTGGAATTACATCTATGTATGCCATAAACAAGATGCCAGACAATATTTGTTCTCAACATCTCTGATCCATAACTTATGGCAGAGTTATAACACCTTTGGCTCTCCAGATATTTTAGATATCAACCCATTTAGTCAATAACCACATCCCAAACAAATAGAGGATCAACATTTCCCTACTCCTGAGCTGTAATTTCCACAGACCTCCCCAGTCTGATGTTCTCCAGATGGGATGGACTGTAGATTTGTGTGAATGAATCAAACTGGTGAGCTATTTTACGGATAAGATGAGGTAGGTCTATGCACTCGACCCATTTTGCATAATATCACCATTTTCCTAAATGTTGAAAGGCCACTGAAGCACTGTAATTTTTAAAATATGTGAGTCTACAGGAAGAATTTTCATGTGACACAAACGACTAGCTTATTCCATCACAAAAGCTCTTGCTGTTTTTGTTCATTGTTCTACACAATATCTGATTTTATATTGTATGCTGCCAAGGCTGGATTTAATTAGGACTCCTGATGTGAGATAACAGGTTTGAATTGCAGCCATAATTATAAAAGTCATTGTACAGATTTTAGTTTCCATTCGCATTTGTTGTTGTTGCATGAGCCATGACATCAAATTGTCTCAGTTTTGTGTTGGTTAGAATCAATATAGACACAATATGGGGGAATCCTTGACTAAATGTCCCAATCTCCTTCTTGTATTTCTTACACTGACAGGAAAATGGCATATTCAAAACAATTGCTGTACTACCAGGAGAGGGATTTTAACCATCCACTTTAATATAGTATGGTATATATTACCCAAAATTACCTGGTGCCAAAACAGCCCAGAGGGGAATGATAGGCACAAGATGCAGTAATGTTTGCTACCACATATACTAGCAATCGGAGAAATGGATAGTTCCTTTTTGACAAGAGTAGGATATAGTAGGACAAGAGTTGGATATAAGGAGCCCCTGGTGGCAAAGTGGGTTAAATCGCTGAGCTGCTGAACTTGCTGACTGAAAGGTTGGCAGTTCGAATCCGGGGAGCGGGGTGAGCTCCCACTGTTAGCCCCAGCTCCTGTCAACCTAGCAGTTTGAAAACATGCAAATGTGAGTAGATCAATAGGTACCACTCCAGCAAGAAGGTAACGGCGCTCCATGCAATCATGCTGGCCGCATGACCTTGGAGGCGTCTACAGACAACACCTGCTCTTCAGCTTAGAAATTGAGATGAGCACAAACCCGCAGTCGGACATGACTAGAACCTTTACCTTTAACTTTACCTGGATATAGTACTCATATTGACTTACAAATAAATTAACCCAGGTTTTTAGGTTGATTTTTTTTTACTAAAAGATCCAGATTTATACATGAGTATATAGATAGCTTCTATAGCTTTAAAAGGGGGTTAGATAATCAACAGAGATTAGGGATATTAATGGCTATTCATCAGGAAGGCTATATGACTCCCCATTTTGGGATTTGTTTCTGTTGTTCCAGACTATTTTTATTTTTTCTTATAGTATTTTCTATCAGTCTCCAGCACCAGCTTTAATATTTTATGCCTACCTGCAAGTGGGTTTCTTCTTAGTTCTGAGACATGTTGGAATAATATGTTTCCTTCTCATCTCCACCTTTAAAAAAGTTTTTAGAGGTATAGTGCTAAAGTGCATCAGTAAAATGCATGTAGCACATCAATTCTAAATCTTCTTAAAAATATTCAGACAGAAGAAAATTTCAACTCACAGAGCCACCACATCAAACCATTGAAGAATCTTAATATACTGAGATCCAAAAAAATTGCTAGGAACAGCCCCTCAATAGAATGGAACAAGAGAAGATGACAACCAACAACCAAAACATGCAGCTGCACTATGCTTCTTTAGACCAATCTGCATAAGCTTTCTTGTCTCTGAGTTTATTCATCCATGTCAAATCCTTCACTACACCCAGTTCAGGACTTCCCCAGCCTCTTTGGCTTCATTTTAAAGAGCTAGGTATCAGCAGTATACTGCTGTCAGCTAACCCCAAATCCAGATGACCTTCCCCAGCATCTAATGTAAGCAAAGCAAAGCAAAACAGCCTTGTAAGACAATATAAGTTAATGGCCAAGAGGCTCAACAACAGTTTCCCAGTATTACCTTCTGAATGTTCAGCAGGGGAAAAAGACAGAGCAGTGCAAAGTAGCGTCCCTAAGCCTCATATCAGTAAAATGACTCATAAACAGCACCATCAGATACTACTAAGAAGTCCAGCAGGACCATCTGAGACACATTCCTCCATCTACTGTATTTCCCAGCACAGTTTACCCACCAAAGTGACTAAGCCTTTTTCGGTCCCATAAACAGATTGAAATGGACCCCAGGAATCTCTTGAATCCAAAAGGCTTTGGGGTTGTGTGTGAAGCTCAATGCAAAGAATGCTCCCACTCTACTTTCAACATTTCGTAATATGAAGGCACCAAGTCAGACAGACCTAAATCTAGTTTCTGGACTTAGATTGCATTTCAGATAAAGTCATTGCCATACTGAAAGTCACCCGAAACAGAGTCAAAGACCAAACACTACATAGTTCAATTGGATTATCCCACTGTTGTATTTGTCCAAACCACCCACTTTAATTCTGTTCATCTTACACCTAAAGAAACTTATTTGAAGACCTTACCCTCGGTAAATATTGTTTTGTGTTGGGTCAGTTCAAGTAATACTATTTGCAGGGAGTGTCTTTTAAGCCTTTCTGGTAAATGTATCATGCATGGCTTACCAGAATCTCTCATCCAACGGGTCACTGTAAGTTGAAGTTAACTTGATCACAATTAACAACAAAACCCTCACATTTGGGTAGTTATTATGGTATGCTTCTGAATTTAGTTATACATGTGAGTATCTTTCATATATATAGGTAATAGCAACTCTTCTTAAATCAAGGCACATTTCAATAATCAAGAATTTGGGATAGTCAGACTTCATTAATTTTTCCATGGATTTTTCTGTTATAAAGATTTTCAGCACTGATATTCAGTGGTGTGCATTAAATGGACACTGGACAAGAGGATGACTGCTTAGTGACTGCATGTCTAAATTCATTCTGCCAGCAAGGACAATAAACACATATTCCCTATTTACCTGGTGTAAGAATGGAAGGAGATGATGTCCTCAGTCCAAAATAAGAATCCCCCAATGAATTCTCCTTCAGGCCCCTAAATTCTGCAGAGAGTAAGATGAAACTAACTCATACTCATTACCAAGACATTTGCTGTGTTCACCTGCCTTTGCTAACTTTGCCTTTTTTTGGATACCTAAGTTGTATTTCTAAATGTTCCAGTAAAGTCTTAACTTACTGCAATGCTAGAAATTTGCCAGAAAATTATGCTTTGACTATATCATTGAAATATTTGATAACAGAAAAGTTCACAAAGCTCTTTCAAGCATTAAAGGTGTTGTTGACATTCAGACTGATATTCAGTCATTAACAATAGCCAGAATGCTATATTGTACAGGTGTAGAGTAATGTTGAGCCTCTACAGTCCCAAGTCCCTCATACAGCATCAGATCTCCGTCATGATATGGTTGGGTATTACCTGGATGCCCCCTGTCTCCTGCAGCTTCTCCATCAGTAATTGACCATGGCAGCATAACTTTAGAATTTGAAAGCTGCCTTGGGGAGGGGATGGACACAACGCCACAACAGCTGGAGTATCCCTTATTGAGAATTCCAAATATTGAAATACTCTAAAATCCCCAATTGTCCTCATGGGTGGCTGAGACACTGAAACGTTAGCATTCTGATGGTTCAGTGTTTACCAATTTAGTTTCATGCACAAAATTATTATAAATATTGTGTATAAAATAACCTTCAGGACATATCTATAAGGTGTATATGAAACATAAATGAATTTTGTCTCATATCCAATTATCTATATGAGAGTAATATAAAATCTGGGGTGCGGTTTTTTAAAAATTATGAACTATGTTCTTTTTAGTCCTTCTTACCAAGGTTAAATTTAACAACAACAAGAAGAAGAACAACAACAACAACAGCAACAACTTTATTTTTGTACCCCGCCTAAAGTGGCAATAGTTAGTTTGTAAGAGGTAGTGTAATCATGTATCTTGCTCCATGCCATTGCCAACCCTCTTTTGTCCATCTCATTGTCAGCTGTACTCATTTCAGTTGTTGGGTGCCCAGTTTGACTTGCAATGATCGAATTGCCACCAATATCTTATGGTCATTCCCACTGATCTCTCAATAAACATGTTTTCTTACTCCTACGATGTTAGGGCAGAATAATTTTCAATTAAATTGCTGATTGATTTGAGTTTCCATGTGTTATGATTCAAGACATCTGGACCAACAGATCTACAAGTATGGACTAGACCAGAGTTCTCAAAGTGTGCTCCTCAGAGCCCTTGGGACATATTGAGAGGCTCTGCACTGCCCTCCTTCTCCTCCCCCTCCAAACTCTCTCTCCTCTTTCCTGTTCTTCCCCCTCCCCCGCCTTCTACAGCCTCAAAAGCCTTTTTCTCTACCTCCCTAACTCCCAGAAGTCTTTTCCCTGCCTCCCTCACCCCAAAAGCCTTTTTCATTCAGCCCCCTTGATCCCCTCACCTCCCACAGCCTTTTGCCCTTGCCTTCCTCACCACCCTTATCCCCTCGTCTTGCTTGCTTCCAAAACCCCATTTCTCTTCTATCACTCAGGGGATACTTCAATTGTGCTTTTCCTGAATGGCAGAAAATAGCTGAACTGGATAGCCCCTAGGGTTTCTGCTATATTATTATTATTATTATTATTATTATTATTATTATTATTATTATTATTATTGACACAACGATGTTGTATGACACAGCAAACAAGATAGACATGCTGGATTTCGTTTCACAAAACCACAAGTCGAACACTTCCCAAGTGTCTAGGACTGTGTGATGTATTTTCGGATGATGCGTGCAGATCCCAGCAGGGTGGCCTTTTGCAGTTGGCAGATCGTAATTTTGTCAATGTCTATTGTTTCCAAATGCCGGCTGAGATCTTTTGGCACGGCACCCAGTGTGCCCATCACTACCGGGACCACCTGCACTGGTTTCTGCCAGAGTCTTTGAAGTTCAATCTTGAGGTCCTGATAGCGGCTGAGTTTTTCCTGTTGTTTTTCTTCAATGCGACTGTCACCTGGGATGGCAACATCAATGATCCAAACCTTGTTCTTTTCCACAACTGTGATATCTGGTGTGTTGTGTTCCAGAACTTTGTCAGTCTGGATTTGGAAGTCCCACAGTATCTTTGCGTGTTCATTTTCCACGACCTTTGCTGGTTTGTGATCCCACCAGTTCTTTGCTGCTGGGAGGTGGTACTTGATGCATAAGTTCCAATGGATCATTTGGGCCACACAGTTATGCCTCTGTTTGTAGTCTGTCTGTGCAATTTTCTTACAGCAGCTGAGGAGATGATCAATGGTTTCATCAGCTTCCTTGCACAGTCTGCATTTTGGGTCATCAGCTGATTTTTCAATCTTGGCCTTAATTGCATTTGTTCTGATGGCTTGCTCCTGGGCTGCAAGGATCAGGCCTTCTGTCTCCTTCTTCAGGGTCCCATTCGTGAGCCATAGCCAGGTCTTCTCCTTGTCAGCTTTTCCTTCAATTTTGTCAAGGAACTTTCCATGCAATGTTTTGTTGTGCCAGCTGTCAGCTCTAGTTTGTAGTGTGGCTTTCTTGTACTGGTTTTTTGTCTGCTGTGCTTTGAGGAGTTTCTGATTTTTGACTTCAATCAAAGCAGGTTCTTCTCTTTGCTTTACATATTCTGCCAGGGCATGTTCTTCTTCTTTGACTGCTTGTTTTACTTGTAAGAGTCCTCTGCCCCCTGATCTTCTAGGCAGATATAGCCGGTCAACATCACTGCGAGGGTGCAGTGAGTGATGAATGGTCATGAGTTTTCTTGTTTTTCTGTCCAAATTGTCCAGTTCCATCTGTGTCCAGTTTATGATGCCAGCAGTATATCTTATGACAGGCATGGCCCAGGTGTTTATGGCCTTGATGGTGTTGCCTCCATTGAGCTTGCTTTTGAGAATTTTTCTGACCCTTTGTGTGTATTCTTTACTGACCACAGTCTTCACATGTTCATGCTTGATGTTGTCCAGCTGTAATATGTCCAGATATTTATAGGCCTCTGGCTGGTGACACTTTATTGTTTGGCCATTAGGCATATTTATGCCCTCACTTTCAATGATTTTCCCCTTCTTCAATGCCACTGTCGAACATTTGTCCAAACCAAACTCCATGTTGATATCAGTGCTAAAAATTCGGACAGTGTTAGTCAGAGACTGGATTTCAGTTTTCGTTTTTCCATACAGCTTCAGGTCATCCATGTACATCAGATGTGAAATTTTGTGAGAATTCTTAGATGTTTGGTAGCCGAGATTTGTTTTTTGTAAGATTGTTGACAGAGGGATCATGGCAATAATGAAAAGCAGAGGGGACAATGAATCTCCCTGGAAAATTCCTCTCCTGATGTTGACAAGTCCATAGCTTTCATTTCCAACAAACAGTTCAGTTTTCCAGTGCTTCATCATGTTTTCAATGAAGGTGCCAACGGTTTTACAAATCCCGATGGCGTCCAGGCACTTGATGATCCAGCTGTGTGGGAGTGAGTCAAAGGCCTTTTTGTAGTCAATCCACGTCATGTGAAGATTAGCTTTTCGGCTTTTACAGTTCTCCAGAATCATTTTGTCAATCAATAACTGGTCTTTTGTGCCCCTGCTTTTCCGTTTGTTGCCTTTCTGTTCATCTGGCAAGATGTTTTTTTCTTCAAGATAGTCTTGAATTCTGTCAGCTATGATGCCAGTCAGTAGTTTAAACATAGTGGGCAGACACGTTATTGGCCTGTAGTTTCCTGGTGCTGCTCCTTTTGCTGGATCCTTTTGTATCAGGTAAGTTCTTCCAGTTGTTAGCCATTCACTGATACTTCCTTTCTGCAGCATCTCATTGAATTGTTGGGCCATTTTTCCATGTAAACTAATCAGATGTTTGAGCCAAAATCCATGAAGTTGATCACTACCAGGCGATGTCCAGTTCTTGACTTTTTGCACTCGTTTGCTGATCATTTCAGTTGTTATTTCCATCTGTTCCATTTTGTTCTGTGAGAATTTTCCTTCAAACTCCTTTATCCACCCAGCGTTTTTGTTGTAGTTCTTATTATTTTCCCAAAGCTCTTTCCAGAACTTCGTTGTTGCAGTTTTCTCTGGCTTTATGGTTACTGTGTCTGTTGTTTGGTTCAGACTCTGGTAGAACCGTCTTTGGTCTGATTGAAACAGTTGATTTTGTCTGTACTGGATGATTCTGGCTTCATATCTTTCAATTTTTCTGGCTGTTGCTGTAATTTGTTCTTTCACAATTTCCAAAGCTTCTTCAATTTTTCTAGTGTTCAGCCAGTACTTTCGGTTCAGGTATTGCTTGATTTTGTCATTCTTCAGTTTCTTCTCTTTCATATTTTTCAGGTTACTTGCATCTGATCTAAGCTTTTTGATTTTCAACTCTAGCCTGACCTTCCACTTTGGTTTTCCAGTCGATTTTCTTTGGGGCTGCCTTGGTTGTAGGAGCCCAAGCTCTTCTGTTACTATCACTGCTGCACTGTAGGCATACTGGTTTGTTTGTTCAATTGATGTTATTTGGACAGTGGAGAGTGCTGCATTCACATCTTTCATGAGAGGCGCCAGTTGTCTCTTGGGCACTGTTTTTAGAGTTGGGAGCCGCTGTCTTATTGCATTTGCTGCAGCATGAGCCATGATCTTATCCTTGAGCTCTTGTTGTCTTGCTGTCAAGGTTCCTGGTGGTTCAACAGGTGTTTCAAGTGCTGGTTCATCAAATTCTTGCAAAAGCTCCACACTTTCTTCTGGTTCAATCTGTTCCACCATTCCAAGTGTTGCTGGAGTCTCTGCTGCTGTCTGTGCTGTGGTCTGATGGTAATTTGCTTTGCAGATTTTCTGGATTTCTTCGAGTTCAACTTCACTGAACACTTTGTTTCTGATTATGAATCTTCGTTGGTCAGCCAGTCGGGGTTCTGTTATCTGTGAGTCAGGGTACTCTTGTTTCCATAGCTGATGCATCCTTTTTTGGTAGCCGCGCTTTTCAGGTTCAGAGTTGTAATAGCATTTCATGACTGTGCGGTTTTCTGGCATTGTATATTTCTGCCGCTTCTGTGACTGTTCAATTGGGTTTTGATGATTCCGTAGCCCACTTGTCGATGGATGTCCAGAATCAGCAGCATCCACCGCGGTCCTTTTTATCCTGGGCGACGACCGAGCCAGTATAGACTTCGTTTTGGTTTGATTCTCCATATGCTAATGGGTTAGGTGCACTTGGTTGCATTCCTCCGCTGAGGCCTCTCTGGCTTGGTTGGACCTGCCGGTAGTTACACTACCGCCAGCACAGCCCTCAGCATCCTCGGAATGGCTAAGCCCCCCCACCACGTCAAGGTGGCACCTGCGGGGGGGATTATTATTATTATTATTATTATTATTATTATTATTATTATTACAAAGGCTGAATGGCCATCTGTTGGGGTTGGACTGGATGGCCCTTGGGATCTTCCACTGAAATTCTGTTAAGTTTATGTTGGGTTAAATTGTTCTTCATTTTAAATATTGTATTATTCTTTTTTCCCCTTTCTTTTTTGCACTACAAATGAGATATGTGCAGTGTGCATAAGAACTTGTTCATGCTTTTTTCCAATTAGTTCACACAAACAATCTCCATCTGTCAGAAAACTTGCCTATGCCTGATATGTGTGTGTGTGTGTGTGTGTGTGTCTAAACATTTCTTGGGGCTCCACAAGAAACTTTTGCTTCATAAAGGGCTCAGCAGCTGAAAAAGTTTGAGAACCCCTGGACTAGACAGAAAGCTGTACAAATTAAATTGATGTAGGTTATAATCTGACCTTGAGGGAAAGTGTGGAAATCTAAAAATAGGCAACGATCTTGCTCTCCCTACCACAGTCATCATCCACCAATTACAAACACTTACACAGATCTTCATTTCTTGTTAGTACTACTTCACTAATTCTCCACTTCCTTACCATCACCACCATCTTTTGTATGTCCCATTTACCCTATTAATGTGAATTTCCTCATGCTTGTGAACACTCTTCTGTAATATCTACCCGTATATCTGTTCTTGGCAGCTGCTCTCTACATTAAGAAATCTGCAGAGCACAGGGTTGTGGTGGAGCCAATTTTGTACAGATATATAAGATATGCATGATTTAATCAACACATGTTCATGTATTCACAGAAAAAGTAATTAGAAGGAGATAAGTTGTGATTGGAAGTTACGCCATGCAACAAGATGTTTCAGCCTCAAAACAGAGCTTGGAAAAATTGCCTTTTGGGGATTACAGCTCCTGAAATTGACCCAAGAAAGCTATAGTCCAAAATTCACTTTTTCCAAATCAAGACCAAACGCATTCTCAATCATCATCACTGGGATATTTTTTATCAAATTACAAATTCAAATTCTGTCTTCAATCTCCAATTGAAGGCATCTTTGGCTGTGCAAGGAACTGCCTTAATGTCAGTTCTTGAGGCACGTGTATAAATATGTCTTTGTATGCCCAACTTGGAAAAACTGGTTTGCTCGGTGTGTATCTTCTCCCATATGCCCAAAGCTATTCTGGGACTGAGTCATTTGCCTATGTACAAATATACAGATGTGAATATCTCACGTGATTTCAGTAGTCATGAAATCTGCATAAGTTTATTTCCACGTGCAATGAATCACCATCTTGCAATCCCCCAATAATACAGGTCTTCGAGCCAAACAATCCCTTTAGTAACATGAAGGAGGAGCAGACACACTCCAGTCATGGATGGCAAGCATGGGGTGGGGGCAGGGGCATGAATAAAAGGCTATTAATAGTATCAGTCTACATGCACATGTTTGGATACAGGAGTATGCTAACTAGGAATCATTCCTTGATCACAATAAGAAAATACATTATTCATAGAAAGAGGTTCTGTCTTCTTTTAACTGTGTTTATGTGAATCTCTGCTGAACCATGAAAACCATGGGTGTCCTTGGACAAGCCATACTCTCTCAGTCTCAGAGAAATACGAAAACAAATCCCATCTAAACAAATCTTGCCAAGAAAACTCCATGATAGTGTCACCTTAGGATCACCATAAGTTAGAAATGACTTGAAGGCATACAACAATGTTCATTTATTAATGGAATGTGTATCCCATCTCTTCTCCACCCCTCAGAGATGGTGGATGTAGCTCTCTCATCTGCACTTCATCTCCTTGAGATAGGTACAGTAAGTTCAGACACTCTGACAGGCACAAAATAATTCAAAGAATTTATGGCTTCAATAGGGAATAAATCTCTCATTCTCCAGTCTGATATTCTAGTTACAATAAAGGTAAAGTTAAAGCTTTCCCCTTGACATTAAGTCGTGTCCAGCTTGGGGGTGGTGCTCACCTCCATTTCTAAGCTGAAGAACCGGTGTTATCCATAGACATCTCCAAGGTCATGTGGCCAGCATAACTGTATGGAGCGCTGTTACCTTCCCACTGGAGCGTACATATTGATCTACTCACATTTGCATGTTTTTGAACTGCTAGGTTGGCAGAAGCTAAGGCTAACAGTGGGGGCTCACCCTGCTCCCTGGATTTGAACCACCAACCTTTTGGTCATCAAGTTCAGCAGCTCAGCGGTTTAATCCGTTGCGCCACCGGGGGCTTCTCTAGTTACTATACCAGACCATATAAATAGCTTAATATATGATGAGAAATTAGAAAGTTCATTTTGGTTGCAATATTATACTACAAAAGGAGAGGCCAATTGTGTGACCTCTAGATTATGCTGGACTGCAACTCCCAGCATGCTTCACTATTTGCTATGTTGACTAATGGGAATGGCAATCCAGCAATACCTGTAGGTTACAGTTACCCACTTCCTTCAGTACATAATTATTTGAAAATAAGTCAATGGAATATAGTTCTGTGAAAATATTCAAAAGATTGCATTGTCTAATTCCCCATAACAAAAAAATAATATCAGTGAAATTGCTATGTAGTTAAATAAATCTAAATGAAAGGTTTGTGACCGAAATGTGTATAAAAATTCTGTCTGCTAAATTTTCTGTATGCAAACCTAGAATGACTATACATGTATTCTAATTTCACGTAGGTATATAAAAGTCAATGTTAATAGTGAATATTTTATGACAGTTGTATACAGAGTATGCCTCTAAGCATCTACAATATAGGTCTCGTTTATTATTAAGTAAATACAGCTCAATACAAAGCCACACATTTACAAATAACATTTCCCACACAGAATAAATATTCGGCATTCCCTTCCAAAACAATAGCTTCAATTGTTGTAAATTTGTATGTATTTGTTTATTGAATATATCTCCCCAGATGGGATTAACGTCAGTTTATAATAATGTTTTTGTTTTAAAAAAGAATACAATCGGGCCACATGTAAATTCTTTTCCTGTCTATACAATTTCTTCACATTTGTTCTTCTTCTAGCTACTTTCCTGGATTTTGCAAGCTCCATGTTGCAGTCATGTTCTCCTTATCTTCTCCTCTCCATAATTTATGAAAAGAATCCAGGAGCATTATTATAAGGAACCTGTTTTCAATACTAGAGCAAAGTTCAGTACTCAGGGGAAAATATCTCCCACTAGTACTGAAATATGCTAGTACTGAATATGTACATCTACCTCCCACCCTCACGACTGAATAACTACAGATAACTTTTTAAGTCAGCTCTTCAAAAAAGTGATAGTTACTCTGCCAATTTGATTTCAAGCCAAAATCCACATAAAAAGGGGGGAAATAGTAAAAGTCTCATCAAGGTAATGGAGTCACACAGGATGGACAGGAGCTACTAAGGCTGGATCTAAACTGCCATATACAGTAGAGTCTCACTTATCCAACGTAAACGGGCCGGCAGAACGTTGGATAAGCGAATATGTTGGATAATAAGGAGAGATTAAGGAAAAGCCTATTAAACATCAAATTAGGTTGTGATTTTACAAATTAAGCACCAAAACATCATGTTATACAACAAATTTGACAGAAAAAGTAGTTCAATATGCAGTAATGCTATGTAGTAATTACTGTATTTACGAATTTAGCACCAAAATATCACGATATATTGAAAACATTGACTAAAAAAATGTGTTGGATAATCCAGAACGTTGGATAAGTGAGTGTTGGATAAGTGAGACTCTACTGTGGCGCAGACGGGAGAGCAATGAATCACTGACCAGGAGGTCATAAGTTCGAGGCCCGCTCGGAGCTATGTTTGTTGTTTGTCTTTGTCCTATGTTAAAAAAGCATTGAATGTTTGCCTAATGTGTGTAATGTGATCCGCCCTGAGTCCCCTTCGGGGTGAGAAGGGCGGAATATAAATGCTGTAAATAAATAATAAATATATAAAATACTGTAATTCAGTTTCAGAACTCAGATTAACTGTTTTGAACTGGATTATCTGAGCCTACACTGCCATATAATCCAGATCAATGCAGTTAATCTGCATTATATGTCAGTGTAGATGACGCCTTTGTCTGTATTATTATGCTCATATCATAATACTACCTCTTGCAAAAAGTGACTAAGGGCACATCTGGTTGTTGCTATAGATCTCGGGGGTTTTTTTTTAAGACCCAGATGATATTTTGTTATTTCAGTTGATTTCCTGGTTATTCTAGTCATTAGCTGCAAATTTTGGTTTTCAGAATTGTCCACTCCAACTAAGTTTTACATGTGCGTGTAAAAGCTAGAAGGTGAAGAAAACTTAACAAAAGAAAATCCTTTCATTTGAAATGTGGTGCTGGCGGTGAGTTCTGAGGATACCCGAGATCAAAGCTTTCCACACGGTGTGTCACAACTCGTTAGTGTGCTGGCTGCAGTGTGTAGGTGTGTCATGCAAATGTTAACGAGAAACTTCTGAACCTATGTGAAAGAAGCAATAAATCATATATTGTTAACATATGAATGAAAGGTTTTCATAAGATATGTTGTGTCCCAATACATTTCATTATTGCAATTTATATATGTGTCCGTATCGCTTATAAGGGGTTGGTTTAACCTCCAGTTTGCTATAAACTGAATTACTGTGTCACTAAATGATGCCTGCCCATAAAGTGTGTCACCAACATGAAATGTTTGGAAAGCTTTGCCCTAGATTACTGAAAAGACAAATAGCATGAGTCTTAGAACAAATCAAGCCTGAATTCTCCCCAGAAGCCAAGATGATTTAATCTAAGGTCCCTTCCAGACAGCTGAATAAAATCCCACATGTTCTGTTTAGAAATGGAATACATGGCTGTGTGGATTCAGATAACCCAGTTCAAAGCAAATAGTGTGGGATTTTCTGCCTTGTTATTCTGGGTTATATGGCTGTGTGGAAGGGCTCTACGACAGTCTCATTAGAAGAGATGGCACACTAAAAAAGAGATAATTATGTGTGGTAAGGTAGAAAGCAGTAAGAAAATAGGAAGTCTGCATTCCAGGTGGGTAGATTCAATCAAGGAAACCATGGCCCTGAGTTTGCAAGATCTGGTGATGACAGGGATTTGGGGAGGGTGTCTCTCATTCATAGGATCACTGAAGTCAACTTGAGAGTACTTAATAAAACCAACAAATACAGTACTCCTATAATGTGACAGTGAAATTTCACTTCTGAATTATAACTCTTGGAGCAATTTCTTTTTTAAAAAAATCAGAGTGGGGAAAATGCCCTTACTTCAGGAAAGAATGCTCCCATTCAAAAGTACATGTTTGGAAGAGCTCTTTTGAAGATAAGTTGTGCATTTGCACCACACTCTGGGAGGAATAAAGAAGAGAAAGAAAAGGCAAAACAGGAGAAAAGAGGAAAGGAAGGGCTGGGCTGGAAAATGGAGAAGAGAAAGAATCATCCAAATACATGCCTGCTTTCAGTTGGGATAAAATTTCAGAGGAATTTTGGGGTGATTGAAAGCAGAAGGATTGTACACATCATCATTTATGTTATGAACTGAGGCCCCTTCTACACTGCCATATAATACAGATGATCAAAACAGATTATCCAGATTATCTGCTTTGAACTGGATTATATGGCAGCATAGATTTATATAACCCAGTACAAAGCAGATGGGGATTTTTAAAAATCATGTCAGAAGTGAATTGAGAATATACTGCAAGTCGCTTCTGGTGTGAGAGAATCAGCCGTCTACAGAGACATTGCCCAGGAGACGCCTGGATGTGTTACCATCCTGTGGGATGTTTCTCTCATGTCCCTGCATGGGAAGCTGGGGCTGACAGATGGGAGCTCAACCCATCTTGTGGATTCGAACTGCCAACCTTCAGATCTTCAGGTCAGCAGTTCAGCCAGCACAAGGGTTTAATCCATTGTACCACTGCGACTCCTAATGTGGATTATCTGCTTTGATAATCTGGATTTTATGGCAATGTAGAAAGGGCCTGAGTTTACACTGCCATATCATCCAGCTCAAAGCAGATAATATGGATTTTATATGGCAGTGTATAAGGAGTGTGAAACGTCTGATTATTTATTTTGTTTTCAACCTGTAAACTTGTTTCAGAAGCTCATACATGCTTGCAGACAGACTCATACAGTACTTCCTGGAACATGACCTCGGATAGTCCCAACCGTCTTCTCCTGTTGTTCTACAAATATATGGAAGACAACTTCTCTGTGCTACTAGCCAGTGAGCTTCTGTAGAAATCAAAGTGGCATTAGGGGAAAGTAAAGGATATTGATGTGTGTCCAGAGGAGAGTGACCAAAATGGTAAAATGTCTGAAAACCATGTCCTATTATGAGTGACTTAGGAAGCAGGGTATGTTTAGCCTGCAGAAGAGAATGCTAAGGGACACACTAGTCATCATTTGAAATGATGTCACATTGAGGAGGCAGCAAGCTTGTTTTCTGCTGTTCCATGAACAAGGACACAGATTAATAGATTCAATTTGCAGAAAAACAGATTCCACCTAAATATTAGGAAGAATCTCCTGGTGATAAGAGTGGAATATGCTGCCTTGGAGTGTGGCTGAGGGCCCTTCCACACAGCCGGATAACTCAGAATTTCAAAGCAGATAATCCACAATATCTGCTTTTAATTGGGTTATTTGAGTCCACACTGCCATAGAATCCAGCTCAATGTGAATTTTATACAGCGGTGTAGAAGGGGCCTGAGTCTACTTTGGAGGTTTTTAAACAGATGCTGGATGGCAATCTGTTGAGACTGCTTTGATTGTGTATCCCAGCAAGGCAGGGAGTTGGCTCTTGTGGCCCCTTCCACCTCTGATTCTGTGATTCTAAAGCAAGATAGCAGTTCAATATCATAGCTCAAGCTTAAAGACTGCTGGAATTTAATAAAGTACTTCAATTTTTTTTCCTGCTAGACAGCTCTTGTAAACCTCCACCGACACCCTTATGGTATCCCCAAGAAGACAAGTTTCCATGACACCTCAAGAAGACAAATTTAAGATAAATCAGAATATATTGGGGAAAATATTTCATAAAAATGAACTAGAGCTCTCCAGAAAAGAATCCTAAGTAACTAGTCAAAATACAAATCCTTAGGATACACCATGACAGTTAAAGTGATATCAGACTAATTAAACGTAAGGAGATTGACATTAAATTGACTCTGAGTGAAATATTAGTGTTACACACATGTTACTCTTTCTTCAGGTATTTGTTACAATAAAGATCCATACACTCTCCCACTCAGAGCCCAAATACTGGTCTAAGTGTGGTTGTGTAAAAAAAAATTGGCCATTAGTTAGGACCCCTTCCTTCTGGTCCTTCTGGTCTGAGCACAATCCGAAGACCTCAACGGCAGATCAGGTGGAAGATAACATGGTACATGTTACAACAACTGTGAAGGTGAAAGAAGGCTGAAACAGATTGAAAAACCATCATCGTCATGTTACCCATGCCATTGGTTGGGACCCTCACTCTGTGAAGACTGTGTGTTGATCAGCTGTGCACCGACTTCCACACATTAAAAAAAACTCACATACAGGCGTCTTCCAAGATCTTGGAAGGTCATCATACTCAGCCAACAAGGGATCGCCTAAGATAGTAAGTAAGGTCCTTCCTACCTCATAAAATCCCATTTCCCTAGTCTCTCTCACACACGTTTCACTCATAATTTCTTTATCCCAGTGATCTTTAAAGTACACCACATTTTGAACTAGAACACTGCCCACCTGCTGTAGCACGAATTGCCTGAATTGCAAAACTCAGCAATTCTATACAACCAGACAAAACCTAAAGGTTCCTAGCTTCCTGACCTCCATTGGTTGTATTTGCTTTGCCACAGTTTTAGCCATACATTTTCTGCATATCTGACTATGTATCATTCCTCTTACATGTATATTTTGAACTTTCTATCACAAAACCCTTGTCAAGCCAGTGTCTGCCTTCATCAATTTCATTTTATTCATTTTTAAAAACATATATTTCAAATTGCTATAAATCCTGAGCTCCCAGCCTCATCTTGGAACAAAAGCAATGCAACAAAACATATCCAATTAGCAAGGTCTCTCATAATACACTCATACCATGACATTAAAAATGTTGCACTAATCATATCAATGGGCATTTTGCTGCCCAGTTCCAAAGTTTTGTGGGGCATTAAAATATCCCAAAATTGAGAGTTTGTATTTGCTGAACAGTATACTGTATTTAAAATAGCTAAACATCCAGAGTCAGAAAACACACTTTTACAGGAATGAGTTTTTTGTTCTTAAAGTCAAATAAAAAACAAAACATTAAACACGGTGCTAATATTATGGAACATTAATGAAATCCAGTATATTGTACTTTTCTATTCAGGTACTAGAGGTGTGGGGTGGAAAATTTTCCATCACAATATTTTTCTGTGGTTCTTCCCCCCCCCCTCCCAAAAAAAAGGTACATTATGCTACTCCCCAATGTTTTACATTGACTGGGAAAGCACCCTAATAACAAAAATTAATAGAGCTATTGTGACATGCCTTTTTGTTTAGGTAAAGCAAAATATAAACAGGAAGTGGCTGAAATTTAGGGGTATTGTTCTGTACATGTAACAATGTCTTAGAAGGACTGCATGAATCTACATCTGTTTAAACTCTGCAACAAACTCAACATCTAAGAGATGAATCACAAAATAGTTCCTTATAAGATTGCTACAGTTCCTACCAGTCTGTTAGGGAAGACAGTTTCAAGGTCTTCCACTTACAACTCAGAGGGAAGAGAAGGTTTGGGTTCAGGCAGATGATGTCATCTCAAGAGATCCGGGACACAGAATATTTGGGACAAAGGTCTTCTAGATCCATCCCTAATGATGTCATTGACATATATTTAAAACCTAGTTCTTAGAAACAATTGAAATAGGGGCAATTTTTAGCAACAGATAGTGAAAGAATTCTTAAGTATTTACCTATCCTGGACACTTGTTATAAAAAGTCTGAGATAAACAAAATGTTTTTTGATCAGGAGATATTTTATATATATATATATATATATATATATATATATATATATATATATATATA
This sequence comes from Anolis carolinensis, assembly GCF_035594765.1. NCBI lineage: Eukaryota > Metazoa > Chordata > Lepidosauria > Squamata > Anolidae > Anolis > Anolis carolinensis. Next base: position 76,581,540 of record NC_085843.1, on the reverse strand, counting down.
CACACACACACACACACACACACACACACACACACACACACACAGTAGAGTCTCACTTATCCAACACTCACTTATCCAACGTTCTGGATTATCCAACGCATTTTTGTAGTCAATGTTTTCAATAAATCGTCATATTTTGGTGCTAAATTTGTAAATACAGTAATTACTACATAGCATTACTGCATATTGAACTACTTTTTCTGTCAAATTTGTTGTATAACATGATGTTTTGGTGCTTAATTTGTAAAATCATAACCTAATTTGATGTTTAATAGGCTTTTCCTTAATCCCTCCTTATTATCCAACATATTCACTTATCCAACATTCTGCCGGCCAGTTTATGTTGGATAAGTGAGACTCTACTGTATATATATGTGTGTGTGTGTGTGTATCAGTGTGAATGCAGTCCCAGTATAAAATCGGAAAGAAAAGGAACAAACTATGTGATTATCTGCCCTTTCTCTTGTGCGATCCTGGAGCTGTTTTTTGCAGGAATAGATAGCATTTCATTTCTTGCAAGGCAGCAAAATATGCGATGTCAAGGACAAAGAGCTTAAGATGCAAATAAAAGCTACATACAAATGTTTGTCTTACTACATTTTTAAACAAAAAATAAAGCAGTTTTTAGAAAAAAATACTTTTTAACCAAAAAGGAGCAGCAAAAAGGATGTGTTTAATCCTTTCCCCACTGGATTCCCCATTGCCATAATAGCAGTGTTATCTCATTAATTCTCACACCTCCATACTCTGGGAATCCTGGGATTTAGCCAAAATTATCTGCTAAAGATAATTCTAATTCCCTAACCAAATCACAAATTCCAGTGTTCCCTAGGTTGAAGCCATGACAACCAAATTATAGCACTATAATTCCATTTCAATTGTCTTGATACCATCAAATGGAATCTTGGGATTTGAAGATTAGAGAGGGGCAGTTAGAAGTGCTTTAGTCCCTCAACAGATTACCAGACCCAAGATACCATAGGATGGAACCATGGCAGTGGAATAATAGTGCTATAATTCTGTAGTGTGAATGGACCCTTGTCTCATGGTGAGCTATTGGCAGAAGGATAGGAACTTCCAGAATTTACTTGGTTCAACTCCCTAACAAATGGTCTGTTGACCCACATTGACTCTTATTATTTTCTGCAGAGAAGAAAATAGTCACTTCATACTTAAACCTATGTGACCAAATTGGGTGATTAATGTCTAATAGTTCTTCCTGTGTACTAACCCACGGGTACAGCCCTCCACATTTGTGCGTTTCACCTTTGCGGATTTGAATATTTGCAGATTTGATTAAAATGTTCTCTCTATGAATCTATAGGTTTTCCAGTACAAGTTATGATCAACCTAGATATTTCTCAGTTTAAAAAAATTATTACAATATCTAAATTTATGGTTTTTTTCACTCTCATATGCAGGGCCGTAGCCAGAAAAAAATTTCGGAAGGGGTTTTGAAAATTTCGGGGGGGGGGGGTTGAACCCCTGACCTACCCGCCCCCCGGGTTCAGACCTGTCAATATCTGCTTGAGATCGTGCCTGGAGGGACTCTTAATGTTTTACGTCTCATAGATTTAGCATGGGGATTTGGTTAACCAGTTAAAATTCATGAGTAAACCAGGTTTTTGTATAACCTGAAAAATTTCGGGGGGAGGAGGGGTTGAACCCCTAACACACACACCCTCGCTACAGGCCTGCTCATATGTGTCCTGTGCCCCTAACCTCTATGGATATGGAATGCTCATTGTATTTTAGCATTTGAAAGTGAGGAAGGTAAATCAAGATCCCAGAACTGTTCAGTGTTGTAAAGTCAGGCAATTCCCATTGTGTGGGGCACGTGTCTGTACTTGTCTGCATTACTAGATAGCCTGGAAATCTGTGCCACCTTCCTCTATGTAAACCTTCCTTCCCGACAGCTCATAGGTTCCCTCCCCTGTGTTCTCAGAGCATAAGGCTGGCTACTTGTGCACACAGGAGAAGTCCCTCCCAGCCCAGGAGCCACAGTGTGATGCTGCTCCCTAACGCCCAGACTTCAGGCTTCTTCTCAGCCAAGCTCAGAGTGCGAGCCTGACTCACTCACTGCATCTGGGTTGCAGGCTCCCTCCTTCTCATTGCTTGGTGAGTTTGCATGTTTATTCCTGTTTGGTTGTCTGCCTTTTTCGTTAGAGGAGGTAAGCTCCTGCCATTGTGTAAAACTGATGTTGATCAGAAATGTACATTGTCCCCTTCTGTACCATTATACCTGGCACCAGATCAGATGCACTTGCCTGGCATCTGATCTGCTGCCTTTCTCTCTTTCTTTCTCTGCAGTTTTATCTTTTTTCTCATCTGAAGTGGAAACAGCAGGAAGGATGCTTGTTTAAAAAAATTGCAGTAGTTGTAACAACAAATGGATAGAAAGTTTTAAAAATGCGAACACAACTCAGAGTTACATACAGTTTTCACAACAGTGCAGATACTGATCACCATTTGCATGTTTTCTTGGTATGAAAGCAACCTTGCTAGAAGAACTTCTGCCACTATTAAAATTTACATAGGAATTAGAATGACACAAGCAAACGTTTCTTCCGAGTAATTTAAATCAGAGCAATAATTCCTCTCAAATTTATTCTAGGTCTGTTTCGAAGTAAACAATGTTTTAACAGAAGAAATTAATAAGGAAAATTAACATTAATAATAATTTTCTTCCAGCTTTAGAGATAGGCATATGCTTCTATATATCACTTGAGACAAAGGTACTTTTCATTTGCCATACTTTTTTATCATGTCAGAAGCGACTTGGGAGCATACTGCAAGTTGCTTCTGGAGTGAGAGAATTGGCCATCTGCAGAGACGTTGCACAGGGGACACCTGGATGTGTTACCATCCTGCTGAGATTTGCCAAACTGAAGATATGAGAATGGAAAAGAGAGGGAATATCACACTAAAATTCATTGTCATGACTTCAGGTTGCTGGAAAGCTGGTCCTTTCTATGAAGGTGGACTACTTTCACAAGTGTGTGCAACTTTGAAATAACAGTAGAATAGGATGTTACAATTATCAGTCCTTATTAAGTAGGAGTGATGATAGAGCAGCTAGTTAGATGTAAAAGCAGGATTGCTATTTCGTTAGCTGCTGATATAAACGCTACATATTCTAAGCTGATGTCAATAGTGTCCTTGAAATGGAAGAAAATGAACAATTGTTCCAATCATTCCTTCATGTCTCCACATTCTGCTCTTGAAGAGAAAATATTCATAATTTAATATAACTATAATAAAACTTCTGATAAAGTAAAATGCTGCATTTTTTCCAATATAATCTATGACTTAAATTGAAAAAATTAGATGCAAAGAGTATATGATGTGACCCTGACTCCTGAATTGAAAGGCACTTTAGTGTGTATAGGGAACAAATGTTGCAATTATTCAACCACATTACCTCAGCCCAGACAGATATTGACTAAAAGCCATTTTTCACACTATATACAGTAGAGTCTCACTTATCCAAGCTAAACAGGCTGGCAGAAGCTTGGATAAGCGAATATTTTGGATAATAAGGAGAGATTAAGGAAAAAGCTTATTAAACATCACATTAGGTTATGATTTTACAAATTAAGCACCAAAACATCATGTTATACAACAAATTTGACAGAAAAAGTAGTTCAATACGCAGTAATGCTATGTAGTAATTACTGTATTTACGAATTTAGCACCAAAATATCATGATGTATTGAAAACATTGACTACAAAAATGCGTTGAATAATCCAGAACATGGATAAGCGAGTGTTGGATAAGTGAGACTCTACTGTAATAGCCAAACAAAGCTCTCCATTATTACACTTCTCACTCTATCTGAAATATGCATCCTTTTCCATCTTTAGATTTACAACAATAGAGGCTAGAGTTGACACAATTTCAAGGCCAACAATGAAAAATGTATGTCCCCATAGATAGTGGGACTGCAGCTGCCATCAGTCCCACCAATGATATTCTGACTGATGGGAGTTGCAGCCCAGCAACATCTAAAGAGCCAAATATTCTCTACCTCCGTTTTAAATGACAAGGAACATAATTACAGTCTCATTTTGTCACAACTCCTTCTCCCCCTGAGGATAAAAGGTCTGGTCCAGATTTCTGGAAATTTGACCCTTTCAATAGTCTCACACTTTTGAACAATCGAAGGCTGAATAAAATTATTGAACCTGAAAAACTCATGGTGCAGAGATAGATGAGATCCATCGGGAGAGGCAATACTGAGCTTGATTGCAAATGTTTATCGCATCATTCTCAAACCTTTCTGCAAAAGTTGCACAGTTCTGTTTAATTTTGTTGGTTTATTCTCATGTGGGAGACATTTTTACAAGATCAGGATACTTACGATCTCATTGGATGAGGGCGAAATCGCTAGCATGCACCAGTTCACCTTTTCCTTTATGACGGAGCGCGGCAGCTCTCATTGCATGACACACTGCAACTTCCCCATGCCCCAGATGGGTACCGTTGTAATCGCCACAATTTGTGGCAATTCCAGCTGCACATGTGAAGAGGTCCCTAGATTCAGCAGCATTTCTAGGGTTTGTGTCATGCACATGGATCTTCCCTCATTCCAGCCCACACCACAATTTTATAGCTAAAAAAACAAGGAAGGTTGACAAAATCTGTGACTATTAAAAATATAGCAGCAATGAAAACAACAGCATGTGCTTGTAGCACATTCAGATAAACCCAGCCTCATTGCAACTGGGTAATAATGATAGCTCTGAGCAGAGTGAAAACATATTAGAAGGTTCAAAAAAGCAAACTAGCATTTACTTTTAGTGTTGTAGGTATGTTGATACAGTACACGTAAACTATATACAAAAATGTTTTTGCATTTATATCTAACTACAGTGGTGTTTTTTTAAATCAAAAAATAATAAATTTCAGTCGAAACGCTGCACAAAATGTTGTTTTAGTGTCACTCCCTCTGATAGTGTCACCTGGAGCACACTTAGTGCACTCCCTTAGTGACATCACAACTTACAGACAAAAGAAGAAATGCATGGGGAAGCAATAATGGACATATAATATGAATACTAAAGATCTCTTGGGAGCATTTGAAAGGTTCCAAGGTAAATAAAAATAAAAATCCCTCTCTGTTTCTTGGAAAACTTACCTTGGTGCATGATGTCAGTCTGCTGTGTGGCAGTACCTCATATCTTTGATTCCCCCCACCCCCCTCCTAATTTTCAGAGGTAGAAGGCATGCAAGATGTTTATCATGGAAAATTTCAGTTCACAGAGTTTCCAAATGGCCCATAAAAACATCTTGAAGGCTTGTAAATATTTGGTTTGAATGGTTGCAAGGCATGTACTCATCCAGAGATGCTTTGCAATATTAATCATCTGATGCTTTAAATCAGAAGTTGCCAACACATGATCCATGGGCCACATGCAGTCCCATAGCCACTTTCAGTGTGTATTTGTGCCACAATTGCTGTAGCAGGAAAAGCTCTCACAAGGAAACAAGATTTATGGAGTCAACATGCTGCATTTTAAAAGGAAAATCACACCCCTGAGAGCCTTGTATAAAAAAAATCCTTGTATAGTATGACCTGTGAGCATATCTTTACAGATTAAAAGTGGGGATTTTGTCAAAAAAGTGGAGATCTAGCAAAGGCAGGGAGGACAGGGTGATTTCTAAACTGCCCAATGTGATTTTGATCAGCGGAGGAGGCCCTGCTCTCAGTCCCACCCCGTCACAAGTGCGGCTGGTGGGAACGAGAGAAGGGGCTTTCTCCATGATTGTCCCCCACCTTTGGAACTCCCCCCTAAAGAAATAAAAAATGGCCACCATCCTCTTCTCCTTTAAGAAACAGTTAAAGATACATCTATGCACCTTAGCGTACGGAGAGGAGGAGGATTAACATAATTGTCACCGCATAGCATCTATGGTCTAAGTGAAAACACTACAAATATGAACATTTTCTGCAACATGGTCATTTAATTCGGTCCAGGTATACGCTCTCTCTGTGCAATAATATTTTTACTGAGTGTCATGTTTAAATTTATTGTTTTTTCTCATTTGGAATTTTTGTATAATGAGTATGTTATTGTCATCTTATATTTTTTAATGCTTTTATTTATAGTTATAGTGATACAATAAAAGAGGAGAGTCGCATGTGATTACAAAGTAGAATAATACAAAGGGGACAAAGTTAAATTGTCATCTTATATTTTTGATATTAAGTGAAGAAGTTGTGGCATTGATTGTTTGCTGTTTATATGTATGTTAACCACACTGAGTCCCTCTGGGGAGAGAGGGTGGTCTAGAAATAAAGGTTATTATTATTATTATTATTATTATTATTATTATTATTATTATTATTATTTTCCAAAAGATATCAATTCCCAAATGAAATCTGAGATCCTCAGAATTTAGACCAGATCACCATAAAAATTTCAAATATGATCAGTGGAACTGCTAAGATTGGCCAATATCCAATGGTGCCATTTCATGAGCACAAATAACACTGTATTTCAGAAACATCTAGTTTCACATTGTGCTCAAGGGTAGAATAAGATACTTTAGTTTCCAGTTTCCAGTCATACAATCAGTTATAAAAGCCATAGTACAAAGGAGCGCAGTTCCGTGTGGGCAAATACCCATTTCCGTTATAGACATATCCTTCTGAATACCTTCAAAATACCGTCTTCCCTCTCTGTTTAACTGTCAAAATAATGACAGAATTCAAACAGAAGGAAAGAAGGCAATTGAGAGAAGCCTGGAGTTCCTGAGGCTCCTTCTACACAGGTGTATAAAATTCATGTTGAACTTGATTATATGACCCAGTTCAAAGCAGATATTGTGGATAATCTGCCTTTATGTTCTGGGTTATATGACTGTGTGGAAGAGCCTTAAGAGAAGCATAGTCTTCATAAGAGAAGCATAGTCTTCTAAAGCCTTTTGGAAACTGAATAAGCTGTCTTCAAAATTTCTGTCCTGGAATGCATTGATAATTTACATTTCTTCAGTTCCTACATTTCCTTACATACTAATCAGAAATTAATACTTTTTAAAAACATGCACACATACACAACCCCTGCGCCTCTAATTTGTTAAGCAATGGTAAAAAGAAAAAAAAAACTGGGTGACTGGAACAGAATGAAGATAACACTTGGCCGACTATGACAACTCTGTCTGTTTTCTACAACAAAAATGGTCCTAAGCTCACTGATTTCACCACACAAATATTGTAATAGATTGTGATTTTATTATTTATTATTTAAACTGTTATGTTTATTCATATCATGATCTGATCACCATGCTCAATATATCCCATATGCATGGGGGTATTTGGATAACGATACAAAAGGTTTGTTAGGGTAGACCCTCTCCCGCTCAGACTCAGCCCCCCCCCCCCCCCCCCCCGGAAACAAAATCCCAGCCCCTCTCGAAACAAAATCCTGGCTACGGGCCTGTATTCTGGTGAGGCATTGGATCATGCTGGCTGAGGACTCTCAGTGCTTCTCCTTAAACTGCAAGTCCCTGGTTTCTATAGGACAGAACCATGGGAGTTAGAGTGAAGCTATAGAACTACAACTGTGTAGTGTGAATGAACCTCTATTCTTCAGAGGCTAATGGGTGAATGCTATTTAGTGACACACCTATCCCTAAAAAAAAAGGTGGGCAAGAGAACAGAGGGTATACTGGTCCAATTGGATAAGAGTTCATGAGACCATCCACTGACCATGAGCAACTCACACTCAGTTAAATAGGATAGTAATGGAAAACCTCCTCTAAATAAATCATACCAAGAAAACCCAATTATAGAGTCAACTTGAAGACAAATAGGTGCTGGTCCTGATGCCTCGGGATAAAAATAATTACTGGTAGCTCACAACAGACACTCTAACAAGCAATGCTATAAGATACAGATCTAGCCATTAGTATATATGCATAGTATTTCAGTTTTTAAAATTCTACAATATTAAAGGGATTTTGTTTAGCAGTTTAGGTGATTTCATTAAAATTAAATTAAAATGTAATTATTATTATCATTAAGATAAATAAACATTTATATGATATTTATATGCATATCCATCAATTCAAAACATCTAATTCTAGAATAGAAATCAATGTGATAATTATTTAAATATAACTGTTTCTATGTTTTGTTTTTTTAACTTTTCTCTCATACAACTCCATACATCAGAATTAAGAGACGCTGTGATATTCCTGATAGAACAATGGCAGTGCCGTCCAACAATACAGCACTGAAGTTGCTACTTTCAAAACTGCTGGAAGACTTTGTAGCTAAAACAAACCACCCCATGCCTGCACCAGTCAAAGCAACCAGTGACCACTTGGAAGTTGTGTTCATACTCTTGTTGTTTTGCTTCTTTGGCTTCTTCACATTTGGAGTCATGCTAAGCTATATCCGCTCCAAAAAGCTTGAACATTCACATGATCCGTACAATGTGTACATTGCCACAGACAGTTGGGGCAAGAAAGATAAAGCTAACTTGCAAGCCAAAGTGGTGGAAAACTATAAGACGTGTTGTGTATTGAAAAACCAGCACGCAGTGGAGCAACCAATCAGTCACCTTCCAGAAGTAACATCTTCACAGTAAATTAATTTTGCAGCCATCATGCTGGATCTTCAGAACGTTCCAAAAGAGAGAGAGAGAGAAAAGATCTTCGACTATCGTTATCAAAAGGAAAATGACAGGACACTAGTAGTCATTATGTACTCCCTGAATGCATGATCATCCATGTAGGTTGGAGATGATGAGAGTTATAGTCCAAGACATCTGGAGGGCACCAGCTGAAGAGGTGCCCTAGCTTAATGAAGGAAATGTACTTACCGGCATAATGAAGGTTTGCCTCCAATGTATTGTGAACAATTGTTCTGTAACATTACTACTATTTCTAGCTAGAGTGTCAACTAGCATCTACTGCCATAGACATCTGTAAGATAAATTCTGCCATGGTTTCTTCCAAAGAAATTGGGGGAAAATATAAACTGAACCTCACTTTGCAGACTTATTCTTAATAACAATGAGAAATCACAGTGATAGCAGTCAATTGCTCCATTGAACTTAACAGACCAGAGGTGTTTGTTTTGATCTCACATAGTTTAGGTATCTTAATCTAACCAACTGTAAACAAGGATAAAGGAAGACCAAGTCAGCTTAATGCAATGCTGGTCACATAATTTCCTTGTATACAAGAAGTCATCTAAGTTTGCTAGACTTTAACCACTTTAAATTGATGGTTTGGTTGATATTTTCTTTATGATTAGTAAGGAAGGAATCATGAATGCCTATGCAGCTTCAAAGCAGGTTTCATGGAATGCAAAAGTAGAAAACACAGGCATATCTCTATATAGTCAGTTAATACTGTGAAGGGGCATAATATTACTGTGAAGGATCATAATAAATACACTGTAGAACAAGTGAAAGCATGTGTTAAAATATGTGTGAGAATTGTATTTGTGTGTGTATTTTCTTTCCTATTATTTATGCTTTACTGTTTTGTTCCTATTGTTCCGAAAACATCTTTGTCATACAGTTTAACATCTCTTCAAAGTTTATGGCCAGAATCCTGTTGGAGAGGGTCACCAAAGGTCCGCCATATGTTGAAAATGACTTGAAGGCACAGTACAACAATAAAACACCATCGTTGGAAATGCACTATACAATAACAAAGCACTGGTGCTATTCAGTGACACTCCCTTTGATCTAATGATTTCAATGCAGTATACAACAATAATAAGGATCTCATGCAAATTATTGAAGTTTTGCATCCTAGTTCTATGGTATCCTATTTATTAGCTTAGGGTTGTGATCTTCAAAAGGCACTGTATTTGAAATTAAAAGCTAGATATGACTGTGTTAAATCTGCTACAGAAATCATGTGGTCCACACCCATTACAATCAATGACAAATTTTCTATGAAATCCATAGACTGTAAATTGCACCAAAAAGCACTTTAAAACAAATCCTGCCAGTTACTTTCAGACATCACACACTAATTCCTACTATTCGTTCGCACAGTTCTTTCTGTGAAACACTGGAGTTTTTCTTTAGTATTAATTATTTCTATTTTAAGTGTCTATAATTTCTAGTTGCAATAAAATGTCTTTATTTTAAACTACTGATTCTTTTTTTAAACAAATAATGGAAATCTGTCACTTGTACAATATCCTCTATTGAGGAATACTAACTGAGCTCATTTTTAAGGAAGCGATAAGGGAATATATCAAAAAGATTACAAATTAACCAGAAAAAAGATGGTTAAATCATTGTTTGTCTCTTTAACAGCACAAATCAACAGGTAAATGTTTTCATGATATGAAGCTAAATATTTCCAAATTGCATATTAAATTGTGGAGCATGGCCGGTTAAACATTGGCACTCCTACATAAACCATAAGACCAGGTTGTATACCTTCTGAATATAGTTCTTCCTTAACGGTGTGTGAATTTTCTTTATAAATATTAATAAAAACATTGATCACAGAAGTGTGGCATCTTTGCTCTATGTATACAATTCTCCATCACAACAATGCTATCTTGGTTATTGTCTCTTAATTTCTCATTCAACTTTACTCAGTATGGAAGTCAGTTTGCCAAGAGAATGAACCTTTAGGTATATTTCTGAAATGCTTTTTTAAATTTCCTGATTCCTTCTTCAACACTTACAGCAAATCAACAGTTAGATGGTGTCTTCTCCATATTAGAAAAAACCCACTTCCAAGGAGTTCAGTATATGGCTTCCTCCTACAATGGCCATTTGAGATGTGCTCATGGTGTGCATGCAGGGCCGTAGCCAGAAAAAAATTTCGGGAAGGGTTTTGAAAATTTCGGGGGGGATTGAACCCCTAGCACATACCCCTCCCCGCTACAAACCTGTCAATATCTGCTTGAGATAGTGCCTGGAGGGACTCTTAATGTTTTGCATCTCATAGACTTAGCATGGGGATTTGGTTAACCAGTTAAAATTCATGAGTAAACGAGATTTTTTTTATAACTTGAAAAATTTCGGGGAGGGGGGTGAACCCCTAACCCCCCCCCTCGCTACAGGCCTGTGTGCATGCCAATGTCATGCATATGTAAGAGATGTTAGAGCAGTGGTTCTCCATCTGTGGGTCCCCAGGTGTTTTGGCGTACAACTCCCAGAAATCCCAGCCAGTTTACCAGCTGTTAGGATTTCTGGGAGTTGAAGGCCAAAACATCTGGGGATCCACAGGTTGAGAACCAGTGTGCTACAGCTTGGAAAATTATTTAACAGCTATTCAACGTATGATTCATGGCAATGCACACAAACATAACACACACCCAATCTCCTGTGACTTGTTGCTGATTACATATTTTGTATGTATGCTCCCTGATACAACACTTTGTACTTTTATTTCATTGGGGTAGGGAGATTCCAATTCAAATAAATGAGATTATAGCTTAAACATTTGAAAACTGCCCCATGGAAATATTTTAGCTCTCTATAATTTGTTGTTGCTTATTCATTCAGTCGTGTTCAAACTCTTCATGACCTCATGGACCAGTTCAGGCCATAGCTCCCTGTCGGCCGTGGCCACCCCCAGTTCCTTCAAGGTCAACCCAGTCACTTCAAGGATACCATCCATCCATCTTGCCCTTGGTCAGCCTCTCTTCCTTTTCCCTTCCATCTTCCCCAGCATCATGATCTTTTCCAAGCTTTCCTGTCGTCTGATGATGTGGCCAAAGTACTTCAGCTTTGCCTCTAATATCCTTCCCTCCAGTGAGCAGTCGGGCATTATTTCCTGGAGGATGGACTGGATGGATATTCTTGCAGTCCAAGGCACTCTCAGGATTTTCCTCCAACACCACAGTTCAAAATCATCTATCTTCCTTTGCTCAGCCTTCCTTATGGTCCAGCTCTTGCATCCATAGGTTACTATGGGGGCTCTCTATAATATTCATTGTAAATGCTACTTGTTACTCACAAACATGACAATTTTATAATGCATGTTATTTGCAAAAAAACAAAACAAAACAACCCAGAATGTATATCTATGGAACCCTGCAAATTGTCGAACAACAGCAAAAGATCCTGATTCATAAATAATTCTAAACACTTAACCAAATTTATAAGATTCAGATTCCACAGAACAGAGCCATGACAGTTGAACAGGGATTGAATTGTTACAATAGTGTAGTATAGGTTCATTAAAAGAAACAGATTCTGGCAATGATTAAAGAAGCAGAAGGAACAAGTTGTGTTGCTCATTTTTATCCTCCCACCATAATTCCAATGATTTTGTAACCCTCCTTATTATCCTGATAACTTGTTATTCTGCCCAGGGCTCTGTGTTTGCCTCTTGATGATGAGAATGAGGATTGGGACAAGGATAAAATGGACAGTTGAATCCTGGAAAAAGGGCAACTGTAGACCATTAACAGGATCTTAGCCATTCAATCTTCTCACAGTTTTTGTGAATAACAACAAAATAATTTAAATAAGTAATACATATGAAATATCAGCTAATACATAATATATATTTGCAAGACTGGTGTATTCAAAGTTAAATGAATGAATATCCTTCCTCTGAAAATATAAAATGTAGTGTACATGTGAGATATACAAACACGAATTTCTCCACGTTGTGGAGTTAGTTTTGCACGGGCACCATCTAGTGGTTACATGAGGGAATAAGAGCAAATGCATGCTGTGAAGTTCTCTGGATCAACAACAAAATGTATCATCTCTGGTAACAGGAAATGAAGCATAGGATGTGGATGACATTGCTTCTTGAAACGGAAACCTTAAAGACATAGTGAACCTTTCATACTTACATTATGAGAACATTCATTACTGTTCAAGTATGCATTGAGCTTGTAGAACATGTTATTATAGCAGGGTAAAAGAATCAAATATTTCTGCAAAAGGTTAACTGTGGCTATGCATTGCTTTTAGAGTTAAACCTTGCCAGTTAATGCTAACATCTAGAATTACACATATGATCAGATAGTGAAATTGGAAAGAGTCATTCAATCAGTTATGGATCTTTTGATTGTTACAAACAATACTTGGATAACTATGATAATGCTACTAATACTACATGCCAATGAGAATTAATATGTGTGTATTTAGTGAACACTATATTATTCATAATGTTATGTGAGAAAATGGATAGGTAATACATAATTTAATATGTCGCATCAGGACAGTTGGAAGGAGCCCCAGTGGCGCAATGGGTTAAATGCTTGTGCTGGCAGGTTGGTGGTTGAAATCCGGGGAGCAGGGTGAGCTCCCATCTTTCAGCTCCAGCTTCCCATGCGGGTACATGAGAGAAGCCTCCCACAGGATGGTAAAACATCCAGGCATCCCCTGGGCAATGTCCTTGCAGATGGCCAATTCTCTCACACCAGAAGTGACTTGCAATTTCTCAAGTCACCCCTGACATGAAAAAAGGACAGTAGGGGGAGTAAAAGCTAATTAGCATTTCTAAATCCATAATAGAGCAATAAAAAAACAATTTAAGACTACCAAATAAAATACCATCTTCCCAGCTTAGCAAGGCCAAACTAATCATCTCATCTGGTTTTAAAATGTCCCAGTTACTCTCTTCTCCCGCTTTCTCTTTTTGTCATCAACTTGCTTCAGTTGCTGCAAAAATCTACTTTTACACTTCAATTCAAAGTGCAAAAGCAATTTATTTAACACGGAGGAAGGTGATACAGGTTTTGGGATATAATCTGTGCAATTTAAGATGTGACAGCATTTTTATAAAGTGGAAAGCGTTGTGTTTTGCAGAGTGTGTGTGTAGATTACTGAGAGCATAGGCATTAGCTAGTAATTGGCATAAATATTAACCTAACTTAAATGCTAATCAAGCTGGCCAATTGCAACATTCACACTAGCCTCAAACAGACAAGAGCTCTTTCTCCCACCCCTGGAGATATATAAAACCCACTTACCTAGCTTCCAACAGACCTCACAACCTCTGAGGATGCCTGCCATAGGCATATACCTACCATGCTGCTAGGTATAGTAGTGTCCAAGGATAGTATCTCCCTTCCATGACTGCATGTTCCTCCACAAATAGATTAGGACACCCCAATATTATTTAAGATAAAGAGCTGGATCATCATGATGATGGTGGTATTATTTGTTCTATTATGTATAAAGGTAGAGTCACTAGCTAAGAAAATGCAGAAGATATAAAAGAGTAGCTCTTATGAATTTATGTACTTGCAGTGTAATATAATGAATGTATGATGTTTTACATGCAAAATAAGATAATGAAAGTAATGTGCCTAGACAATTGAAAAGTCCCTAAGGGGAGTGAGTATGTTTGCATATTTATGACTGTGCAATAAACAGCCTAACAAGGTGTTTATTTGTTCTTGCACTTAAAAGATTGTTAAAATGGAGTGTTGATGTTAGCTCTGCCTGTTTGGAAACACAGTAAATCAGAAAGTGCTAAAAGAGACATTCAAACAGATTAGCTGAAAAAGAAGCAAGGAATTATTGATTTCTGCAATCTAAAGTAATGGAGTGGGAAACTGCATGTGTTTCACAGGGAAGGAGTGGGTAGAGCCTTGACCTTCCCACTAGACTCAGGCAAAAGTAATCTCCTGCAGCCTGATTTAGCTTGTATTTTCTGCCACATTAATAACTTTTGCCATCTTGAGCACTTGCTTGGCCACCTGTGTGCTAACATCTTAGGGAGAAGCAGACATAAATGAAGGTTCCACAAAGTAAAACAACTTCAGAAAGTTATTTCCAACTTTAGAAACATGCAAGCAAAAATATACTCAGTTTTACAGGGGAGACTAGCCATACATGAGATGAACATAATTAACCAATTATGACATTCACAGGCCAGAACATTTCAATGGCTGTTTTCTTGCCACAGATGAAATCATTCTCTTGCTAATGAGTAAGGCTTTTCAACATCCTTGAATCACGCATAAAGAAGAGATAGCATGGCTATCTTAAACATTACATCTTTGCAAAATACCTTCTCAGAAACTCCTTGCAAACACATCATCAGTTGATACATATTGGTATAACCTCCAAATGATTACACTTATATTTTCTTTATTATTGTTGTCAACCTTCAATTATTTCTGACTTATGGCAACGCTAAGGTGAACCATAAGGTGAAACTCTGATGTCCAATGCTCAAATTACTACACTATACGGTCTTTCTTTATAGTGCTATGGCAGTGGTGGTAAACCTGTGGCAAGCATGCCAGAAGGAGGACAGCACCCTCTCTCCTGGCTTGGGAGCTGTTTGCCTGGCCTCTCTCACTCTCTTGCTTGCCACGTCTGCTCACCCCGATCCCCCTGTTTGCCCATTTACCTGCCCCTTTTGCTTGCTTGCCTGCCCCCCGCTCACTGCCTGCCAACCCCCGTTTGCTTGTTCACCCGCTTGCCCACTCCCTTGTTTGCCTGCCACTCACTGCCAGCCTGCTCGCCCACTCACTCACTTGCCACCCCTGCTCACTCACTCACTTGCCTGACCCTTGCTCTCCGCCTCTCCACTCGCCACCACCCCACCACCCATTCACCAAATACAATGCTGATAACACCCTACTCTATCTCCCTGTGGTATATTAATCAAGGAAGGCTGCATACATTTTGACCTAGTGTGCAGATAAAGTGATGGTTGAGTTTTACCTCTACTACATTAACCGCCCAAGAGTTCCAATTATTGAACTGTGGCAAGATATAATTAATGGACATTTAAAATGACATCAATATCTGTTTTAATCTTTGTTTTTACCTGATTCAAAATATGCAAATCGACAGATTTGACTAGGCAAGCCCAGACTTAACTTTACTCCAAACCAGGAAACCATTTGTCAATCAAATTACATGCTTGAATCCATTTTCCAGCTGAGTAAATATGAAGGCAAATGTTTAGTTAAGGATCCTCAACTTGGAATTAACAAAGGTTGTGTCATAATTATTGTTAGCCTAAATATGTATTGTGTCATATTTATTGTTAGCCTGCTGGAATTTCTGTTTCAGGAGAAAGGTGGGATAAAAATAAAGCTAGTAACTAATAAAATAAATGTTGCACTAGACAGATTCCATGTACATCTTATGCTCTGAAGGCAGAAAATAGTTTAACTTGGTCCCCAACCAATAACCATGCTGGCTGGAAGATTGTGTGTACAGGGATGAAGTACACTATGCTCAGAGAACACCAATCATACTGATGACCGTCACCCCGGCTTTCAAATTGATTTGAAAACGCAGCGGAGAGTTCCGTGGATCGCTCACCAAAGGAACGGAACGGGACCGCAGCAGACTATTATTAAGAGATCTTTTTTATTTCACTTTCCCCTTCCCTGAACTATGTAACAAAACCCCCCAATAAAAGTAGCATTTATTTTAACAATAACACTCTCTATCTGGTTATTTTGTATCTTTCTCTGACTCCTTCCTTTGCATGCAATTTCTCTCTCTCTCCCGTCCCTTTAACTCCGGCTGAGGTTTCTCCGCCATAGATTAATATGGCGGACGATACAAATCGGCTCATATCTCTATCAAAATTACCCCTAGAACGCTCCTCTTTTAGTCCTAACCCTTTCTAAGGCTCCTGACTCGAAGACAACCAGCGGAACCGGAATCGGTCCAGTTTTCGGCACCTCAACAGCTGATTGTCAAACGGGACCGACCGCTTCCTTCCAGCCTTATCCCGGACTTTCCTCTCCCCGCGACTCGCGGAATGGTTTTAAGAGATCCCTAGCCCCTTTCTGTGAACTGGGGATGGGGGGATCGCTCTCTCGCTGGGGAAACATAGTTCTCCAAGAACCCTCACCCTCTCTACAGCTGCCAGGGGGTGCCCGGACGGGTGCCCTCCACGTTTCATTCATACTTTCATAATTTTATGAAGGAGAAGAACACTCTTCCCCAGACCTACCCCTGGACTTATGAAATCCTATACCTCCAAAGACTGCAACCCACATGTGCCTCTTCCCCATGCCATCTCTACGAATTCCTCCCATCACAGATGAACTCTTTTTCCTCATGTATCCATGAATTTGCATATTCTATGTACCTGGACACCCTCATGACCCACTGTTGTATGAATTTCTAATCGTTGGGCTAACTTCATGAATTGTGAAATCATGCTGCTTGAACTCCACTCCTATGACTTTCCATATTGGGTTCCCCAGATGTTGTAAACCTCATTCTTATCAAATGTTTTCAATTGTTTATATCATCCATGGTTCCCCTTTGTGCAATGTAACCCCCCCCCCTCTATGGATTCTCCCTTTCCTCCTTGAAATCTACCTATCTGCCTATATGTATTTATACTCTTTGGGATCCCCGGAAAATATGTGTTTTTCCCAGCTGGGTTTATGTTCCAACTTTATTTTAATTTTCATTTTATCCCATATAATTGTCAAATCATGGAATCAAATGGGAAATATTATGACCCCAACGTGAACCCTAGCCCCCATGACCCAGACCTCCCTTCCCAAAAACAAAAGGATAATCTGCCACAGTTTAATCCAATCTCATTCCGATCGCATGGACAATATAGGGCTTGAGTCACCAAATTCCTAAAGGTGATTCGACCCCAAGGCAAACATTGTCATATCCCAGGCCAGGACGCCTCAGGAAGGCACCCTGGGGGGGCCTGTCAATGACGGCTCATCACCACCCTTCTTTACTTCCCGTCTGACACCCCAAAGACATATCTAAAATCTGTGAACGTGACAGGACCCCGGACATCCTTGATGGGTGCCATTAATTCCTTTAGAAATCGGCCGGGCCAGGATTAATCTGATATTTCCTGTCCGGTCACCTCATTGTTTCAATAGCTCCCGCCTCCTCCTCTCTGATTGGCCCGAGTGGGGACAAAAAGCGGCTCCCCATTGGGCCAGCAAGGCAAGGCGGGAAACGAAAGCCCGCCTCGTTCAACCTCCCAGCCTATCCGCGATCAGATGGGCGGGGAAGCGGGGCGGGAAATTCAAAGGGCTGTCAGACCAAAACATTGTATAAATATGGCTTTATTTGAAACATATGTTATGCTAGTAGATTGAATGATCGCTATTAGCGTCCTTTTCAGCTGAATTGCTCAATAAAGACTCCTTGGCGGATTTTCCTTCACCCTTGGCGGACCTTCTTCATTTCAGGCTTCAGGTTGTATTGCAGCTTATATTCTCCTTTTGGCTTCGCCAAGGTCCGTTCCCTCAGGACCGGATCGGGTCTCTCCTTAAGGGCCCGATCCCCTAAAACGCGGTCGACAACAATACTAAGACGTTTTACTGGATAGAAATACAGCACAACTTTATTTAATTACAACTGTAGACAGGGTTGGTGTGAACATGGGTCTAAATCCAGGCATTAAGCAACTAGTTGTTGATTGATGACCCCAAATCTTCATACCACAGACAGAGTCCTTGACAATGCATGTGAGGGACCAGCTGTACCACTTCCCAGTGTTGCTCAGCCATCAGGGTCAAGGTAAGCCTGCATCCCATTAGGTAAGGCTGCGCAACACCTCCTGAGTACTCCATATATACACTACCAATGCCTGAGAGAGAATGGTTGCCTGATCCTGAATCCATGACCCATGACCCATGACCCAAACAGGAAACATGCATGATGTCACACAAAATATAGGAAGAAGAGATGACATGTGGAACAAACTGCTTGGAAGCCAGCACAACAACCCAGTATGTCCTTGACCATCTAGCTGAAGTGAAAACCCTCAATCTGGATTCAAATGGCATCCAACCACGCTGTGCTTTCACCATGCCCTGCAACCATGGTCGTCCAGTTAGCCAGTTCAAAAAAGTAATTTTTCAAGCTCTAGCAGTTTAAATGTTTGTACCAGTGACACTAATGAGCAATTTATTTTATATCTTTTGGACTAAATAAAACTTTCAAGCAGTATAAGAAGAGAGACGTTAAATCTTTGACTTTCATTGATTTATCATTATTATTATTATTATTATTATTATTATTATTATTATTATTATTATTATATTATGACACAGCAAACAAGATAGATATGCTGGATTTCATATCACAAAATCACAAGTTGAACACTTCCCAAGTGTCTAGGACTGTGTGATGTATTTTCGGATGATGCATGCAGATCCCAGTAGGGTGGCCTTTTGCAGTTGGCAGGTGCCACATTGACGTGGTGGGTCCAATGATGACTGAGGGCTGTGCTGGCGGTAGTGTAACTACCGGCAGGTCCAACCAAGCCAGAGAGGCCTCAGCTGAGGAGTGGAACCAAGAGCACCTAACCCATTAGCATTATGGAGAATCAAACCAAAACGAAGTCTATACTGGCTCAGTCGTCACCCAGGAAACAAAGGACCGCGGTGGATGCTGCACATCCATCGACAAGTGAGCTACGGAATCAAAATACAAATGAACAGTCACAGAAGCGGCAAAAATATACAATGCCAGAAAACTGCACAATTATTATTATTATTATTATTATTATTATTATTATTATTATTATTATTTACACCCCACTTTTTCTCTCCACAATGGATATTTAAAACGACATATGCAAGGATGAATACAGTACTTACCTTTGTTCCTGTTGGGGGAGAAGACAAAGATTTCTCTGCGTATTTTAGCACCCAAAGGACTCATCACTTTATGAAATTCCTTCCCATTTAAAGAATATTTGGAAATCTATTATTAAATTTAAGAATTATGAAATGAATTGCATACAAGCACTAATTCTGCTGTGATTGACTCTGATAAAAATTATATTATGAAATCATAAGAAAGAATTTATCAGTAAAAGTCAGACAATATTTTATTTTCTGGTTGATTACTTCAATTTGTCCATTGGTTCTTATGACAATCATGGATTTTTACTGCTATACATTTTATATTAGTTTACAGTAAAGCCTAATTTTAAGAAAGAAGATGGCAGCCTGGTTTATGGCATGAGACCTGACTGGATGACCCAGTTGGTCCTTCTGTAGTAACACTTTCCCTGCATGGGTACATGGTGATGCAGCAGGGCAGAGAGGTAGAATAGGTGGAGTCACAATGATTCACCATTCTTGCCAGGTATTGCAGTTGATTTATACCAATGGGATTTATTTACTGTTGAGAAACAGAGACTGGTGCCACTGCTTATCCACTAGGGTGTGAGATTCAATAGAGAAATGGTGGCAGATGGATTTAGATGTGGTTAATGACCTCATCACATGGGGCTTGGGAAATGTCCTGGGATGCTTCCCTGCCAGTCCAGCAATGGATGGACCTACTGTTAATGTGGGATTTGTGTATTGATAGTGTTTAAATGAAATTTGTGTCATTTAAAACTATCTTGAAAATGCTGTGATTTTACACAAAAAAGAAGCCCAATATACAGAGGTAAATTTCCATAAGAAAGGATGAAAGTACTTATGTGCCAAGGTGACAAACCAGATTAATCTACATATTTAAAAGTATTGAATCATAGGTCCTATATCTAAGAAAATATGGTTACGTTGGAATGTTAAGGTTAAGTTAAGCTCTATGTGCATAGAATCAAACTAACCTGAAAAAAGGTCTACCAGGCATGTATGATGACTTGCCAAATACCTGACATGTCCTAGTTTGAACCAAAGAAGCAGGAAAAATAGAATGTTTGCTAAACAGTCCTTCCTGGGCGACTATGCAGGGATAGAGCAAGCTTCACCTGGGGATGTGATACTCAACATTGTGGTCTGTTGAACAGTGTCAGTGCGCCAGCTGTTGGATTGTTTCTCTGTGGTGAACATCCAGGAGACAAAGAAAGAGTTTTAGTTAATTGGACAAATGAGCCCCCAGATGGCGTAGTGGACTAAGTGACTTGAAGGTTGGGTTGCTGACCTGAAAGCTGCCAGGTTCGAATCCCACCTGGGGAGAGTGTGGATGAGCTCCCTCTATCAGCTCCAGCTCCATGCGGGGACATGAGAGAAGCCTCCCACAAGGATGGTAAAAACATCAAAACATCTGGGCGTCCCCTGGGCAATGTCCTTGCAGACGGCCAATTCTCTCACTCCAGAAGCAACTCCGGTTGCTCCTGACACGAAAAAAAAATTGGACAAATATTGTGCTGGTACCTGGCACATTGGGGTGGAGGTGGGGAAGGGAGAGGAGAGAGAGAAAACTGCTGGATTTCCTGATCAGATAGCTAAAGAAACACTGAGGTAGGCTTCCTAGGTGGAAAATCTACTGTGCAAGCTGCCTTAGTTTTATTCACACAGTGACCTAAATCTTGAATTGAAAACAAGAGCATGTCTATTCCCATCTTTCCATGTATTCATCTATATTTCCTTATAATACTGAGGAGGAAACCAGGAAGTGGAAAGCATTGGATTTCTTACCATATTGTCAATCAATCAGTCTTCATATATTACTATTAATTGTTCTAGTATCCATCCCACATGTCATACCAGCATGTGACAGGGATACTCGTGTCTAATGCACCATTAATTCTAATGCGCACTTCAATTTTCAAAACCCTAAAAGCAAAAAAAAAAAAAAAAGCTTTGCTGCCAAATGTAGTGTGCAGCAACAAAAATGCATTATTTGTAATTTGGCCAAAAAAGGTGCACATTGCAGTTGCTGCCTGTTTAAAATTCCTTCTTTAGAACACCAAAGCTTTCAGCAATGGAAAAGGAAACCTTGGGGTTTATCTATGCTGTAGATTGAATCCACTTTAACTACCCTGGTTCAATGGTATGAAATCATATAGTTTTACAAGATGTTAAGCCTTCTCTGCCAAAGAATGCTGGTGCCTCACCAAACTACAAATCCCAAGATTGCATATCATTGAGCCATGGCTATTAAATGAGAGATGACCTCCCTCAAATAGGAGCTCCAGGTGCTCCTGAAGCAGCTTCCCCTTTGGCTTTGGCTCAGCACTAAGATTACCATATGACATGAATCAAACGTGCACCCTAATTTTGGCAAGGTCATTTATCCGAAAAAGTTAGCATTAGATTTGAGTAAATAGGGTATTTACTTTCTTTATTGTTGCTGTATTTTTTGCAAGACTTGCACCCAAAGAGTTTAAAAATGCAAACTCTTCACCTCCACTCCTCCTGCTTCTTCTGTTCTTCTCCTTCTCCCCATCTTCCTCCTCCCCCATAAACAGTGCAGGTATTTTGAAATATATTATCATAACTGCTTCAACTACCACCATCTATGTTTGTTGCTTCACCTTCAAATAACCAAGTTATTTCTTGCTTATTTCAGTGACATGCTGGAAGAGCTGGCCCTGTCTAGAATCTGGAAGAAAACTAATGGCTTTTGGGCAAATTAAGGTATAACAGGGATATATTTCAATAGTAGTTTAATAAGTAGTCCATGTATCATATTCTACTTAGTTTTAAAACATACATGGGTTTTGACATTTTGGGCTGTACAACATTTTCTTATCTGTCTTGAGGTTTTCTCTCCATATCTGCAAAGAAATGAAAAGTCATGCAACACAGTACTTTTGAAATATTTCAGTGAGACAAATTGCTTTTTTAAATACTAGAAAACAGCTTTAACTTTTAGTCTGTTTGACATTTATGCATGGAATGGGGGCATATTGTCACTTGGCACAGAAAAGCAATCCAGACCTATTCCTAGTGTGAACAGCTACAGAAATTTTTCTGTGCTAATATCCTAGGATCTCTTCCAATTCAACAAGTCTATGATTTTTTGTTTCTCTGTCTCTGAGGAAGTAATATTTTTGAACATTTCTTCTTCTGTTAAAGTGAATGGAAGCTATTTGTGTGGCAAGCGTTTCTGCATGGCTATCATACTGAACAATAAGATTTTTGTTGCTGTTTTTAACTGTCATGAATTTTTACTTAGAGCGACCCTATGAATGAGAGACCTCCAAGTTACCATATCAAGAGACCTACTTGGGGCTTGCAAAATCAGGGCTATGGCTTCTATGACAGAGTCTACCACCTGTAATGGGGCTTCCTCTTTTCCTACTGGGGTCTTCCTTTATAGTTTGCCGAGCTTCATTGTCTTTTCTAGTGAGTCCTGTCTTCTCATGATATGTCAAAACACAACAGTCTTCATTTAGTTGTCTTGGCTTCTAGGGAGAGTTGAGGCTTGGTTTGCTCTTATATCCATTCATCTTCTGAGCAGTCGAAGTTTCTGTAGAACTCTTCTCCTGCACCACATTTCAATCAGTTGATTTTCTTCCTATCTGCTTTCTTCATGATCCAGTTTTCACAACCATACACAGTAATGAGAAATATGGAAACTGCCCCAATTGTCCTTAGATGTTCACTTCCTGAGAAAAACCCTGTGTAATCATCTAACTGAAAATGTCCCATTCCTGTCTTCTTTAGCTTATTCACTTCAAGTATTGCAATAGTGATAGGTTCTATTTCTTGTTTTACAGTGCTTAGCTTCCACTGATTCATACTTATCACATTCCATGTTTTATAATATATAGAGTTTTTCACCTCAGAGCACATGATCAGCTAAATGTCCTTCTGATATATCCCTTTAGCCCCCAACACAAAAAATGATAGTTTTGATTGCAAACCTAACACTGCACATTTTAAAATCTGTGATGCAAAGAGCCGCTACTCTTGGAGATAAAACTTCAATTTCATGTTAGTTAAACTGGCTGTCAAGAACACATCTATAGTACAATTACAGAGCCATAATTGTTGGTCTTACTTGGTCTCACATGTAGTTAGGCTCCTAATTTCATATATTTACTCTCTTAATCTCTATGAAAAATGGAAGAATTTTTAAATAAACTAATCTATCATTATCTGGACTGCAATTTTATTTGATTAAGCATTAAAAGTTTTGGTGTGCAAAGAAGCAGGCAGTTGAAAGAGCAATCTTACCTCCATTTCAATTATAGTTTCATTATTCCAAATGCCCCTGGGCATATTTTAAAAATTTGGTCTTATGCCAGAATATGAGATATGAGGTGTGAAGATAAGCATGACAGATTTAAGCTGATCAATTATTGTTATCTGGCATACCTCATTATCATATATACATGAACCTAATAATTAATGGAGTGACCAATGAGCTCATAAACAACAATTACTAAGACCTGTTTAAATCGCTCAGCAAAACAATGATTTCTTAGTCAGCAGTTCTACCACTTGTAAAAACCTAGTCTGCTGAAGAGGAAATATATGTTTGTTTCTTTATAGCTCACCAATTTCCTTTTAACAACCTTTAATGATCTTTGTTAAGAGCTGCACTTGTCACTGGATCGCTACGCTAGAACGTTTTTCATTTCTTTTGTATTTGTTCTCTCTCTCATAGACAATATATGTTTGTCTATGTGGGAGAACACAGTGTATCTGAAGAAGTGGATTGTAATTCCCAAACCTTATGCTGAGGTAAACTGGTCAGACTTAAAGTACAGTAACACTTATTTTTCCTTCCCCTTTTATATATTTCTTTGTCCTTTATTAACTCTTCAGTCAGCTTCTCAAAGGAGAGCCAGATGTTTCTAATGGAAACCACATGTTATCCTGTCAATCAGTGATGGGAATTCTGTGGCCCACCAGATGTTGGATTGCAACTCACAGCATTTCTCAGCTTTAGTTATGGTGGCTACAAGGTTGCTGGGCCTTGCAATAAAACATCTGAGGAAGGCATGTGATTTCCATCCAGACCTCACTCCTGTGGAGTATTTTGGCTGAACCTGTAGAACGTCAGATATATTAAACTTTGTGCAAGCTGACTTATGTCCATCCCATGTTAACTGTTGCTGCTTCTAACCAACCAAATGGACTGCTTTAATGTTTCAAGAAACAAGACTTCTGTTCTTCCATTATGTTACCATAGAATGGTAATATTTAACTTTGCAGATGTTTTGGATGTTAGCCCCCAGAAGCTCCAACCAGCATGGCTAATGGTATTGCCTGAAAAGCAAAGTACAAGGTGGCAAGGAGATGTAATTATATGTCTCTTGGGTCGGCAAGGCCTGTTGATGTTATACTCAATCTTGGGCTGGCATTTTGTGATAACATGGTCAGAATATCCTTACATCTTACATTCCATTTAAAATGTTAAAGCGTGAGATAATCAAAACGAGGGATCTCTGAAGAGACCTGGGTGACTTGCACCCTTCAAGCCAAACATGGCAAACCATCTTCTGGTTTTTCCTCCCTGCCCAGCATGTTTAGGAAGAGAAGAAGTAGGCATCTAAAGGATCACTACATCTGGCCGGCTTAAGAGAGTCACATGGTAGAACTCTAACATCTGGGAATCAAGAAGAAATGTTCTCCTCTAGAAATTTCAGAGTGTGTATGCGCTTTCAAGTAATTTATTAACTCATGGCCTCCCCATGAATTTCACAGGGTTTTCTTAGGCAAGGGAATTGAGAAGAAATTCAGAGGTGGGTTTGCCAGTTCTTTCCTTTGAAATATAGGTGGTGTTTTTATACTTGTTGATGTTCTCCCATCCAAATTCTAGCCAGAGCTGACTTTCCAAGTTCAGATGGAATCTGGTGCCTTTAAGAAATGTCACTATCTCTCAAGAAATCTTTGGCACTCTTCCTATGCCACAAATGTTTCCCTATGTATATGTTCTGCGATATCAATCCCAAATATCTGAATTCTTTTTAATGTCTGGATTTTAGATCATAGTTTTTTCTTCTTCTTTAACTGGACTAAGTCAAGATAATTAAAGTATCTTCTGCAGATTTTGCAAAATTTTAGGTAACAGAATCAAGCAGTACCTTAGGCTGACCTTCCAATGTAGAAGTGGGTAGAGAATACATCTCTGTTGTAAATAGTGTTCCATCGTTGTTGCAGATTTCTGGAATGAGTATTGCCAGCAATTTCTTGTTACAGGTTGAGTGTATAGAATGGAAAGAAGACTTGACATCTAGACCTAGGGTTGGTCCTAACATTAGGCCTCAGGTAGCAGATTCTGGGGAAATATGAGTAGTAATCAAAAACCACTTGAACCTCCTTCCTCATCCATTTCCTTTACTTGTAGGTATGTGTGCCACAGAAAGCATTTTAAATGAACAGTTGTACATCTAAATGGACACCAAATCCTACAAACCCAGTGGAGACAAATAGATACATATAATTTCATAATTGTATCAGGAACACAAATTTTGATTAGATACTACACTGACGAAGTCTAGGCTGTAATGACTGAGATCCAACAAACTATGAATT
Source organism: Anolis carolinensis (assembly GCF_035594765.1). NCBI lineage: Eukaryota > Metazoa > Chordata > Lepidosauria > Squamata > Anolidae > Anolis > Anolis carolinensis. Next base: position 76,555,447 of record NC_085843.1, on the reverse strand, counting down.
CATGCTTACAGAATTATGAGGCAATTGCACAACATTGCCCTGTTGATGAATTGCAACATTGCACAACATTGTAATGAACATAAATAAGCATCAGCATGCAACTATGAGAACTGCACATGTGTATACATGCACAACACACAGCCATGCAGAATGCTTGAACATGTGCAATGGCATCTATGCATGATGCCCCCACATAATAATTCAATTTCTATAACTTGAACTATTTATGGCAATTCCACATTATACAAAAATGCCTAACTGCTTCTGTAGGGGAGCTTACACATGCATAAGACACCAACAGGATTCAAACCAATGTGTGTAAATTTTTCAGTGCCTCTTTATTTACTTCCTGTTTTATAAAATCACTTTTGCCTTTATCAAACACACAATGCTGAAACAGGATTCAACTGCCAGCCCAGTTGTCTGCGGTAGATGACATGCAGCAGGGCACCATTTTGTCATTTGCCTCAGGCACCAAATCATTTGGGCTGATCCTGTCTGGTTCCATGTGGCTGATTCAGTTCAGGAATGTAGAAAGCAGCTTAATATAGTATTGGTTTCCCAATTTATTTATTTAAAGACATTGTGCTCACATTGTTGGGAGGCTTCCAACAAATTATAAACAAAGTAAAGAATTAACAATGCTATAATTCACAGCATAGCAGTTAGACATTGCCTGGGAGCAAGGGTTCAGTCAATTAAAAAGACCTCCCAGTCTGACAGGTCAGAATAGAACAAAAACTTCTTGGTTTGGCAGTGTAAAAACACAGGAATGGTGAGAACTTTTCTAGAGATCTCAGAAGACAGGACACTGAATTATGATGCAAACTTGGCACTTGGTTGGAAGAAAATACTTTGGGGACTGGAACTCCCAAAGTCTCTGAGACTTTGGACCTCATCACACTGAGGTCCTGAAGCCAGGCAACAGTGAGAGGGTTCATCAGGCAGCATGGCAAATCCATGAGGCAGTGTGGGGAAATTGTTGCCCCGTGCCCCGCATCGCTGCTTTTCCCCATCACACAGGTGAAAGTATAGCCGCCCGGTTTCCCCTGTTCTATCTAATGATTTTTTGGACAGCGTCCTAGGATGTGGGCAGGATGGTTCCTTTCTAGAGCCCCATCGGAAGTAGCCTTGCATCATATCATGGGCTCCATCAGGATCTGTTGAGAAAGTGTCCTGAAAGCATCCTAGGATGCTTCTTGAAGATAATGTGATGAGGTCCTAAAACTGCCAAAAGTCGGGGAGTTGTATTTCAAATGTTAACATTTCCAAGTCTTTCTGGGGTCGGCTAAATTGACTGCACTGATAAGAGCTTCAGAATAGGAGAAGCTAATAATATTACTTTTACTCTGTTCAAGTCAAATAATATGTCATATTAAATTTGTATTTAACTTAATATGCTTAGCACTGCCCATGTCTTTCTTCTTCAAATCCAAAACCAGAGGGGGTTTCAGGTAACACTTTTTGTTCTCAACTAGGAATTTTTCTTCTCAAGGGGCAAATTTTGGTGGAAAAATAGTTCAAAGAGAAAAAGGAAAAAGCCCTCTCCTCTATCCTCCAGTATTCCAGTCAAGAGTTATGCACCCTCCATAGATTTTTTGCACTTTAAAAGAACTGGCTAATTTTATGCACATACATATTTTTAAGTTTTTAATGTAACATGTAGTTTGCCTCTAGGGTTAGAAATGTATACAGTTCAAATGTTTTTACTTTTTGGTCTGTAGCTCTCAGAATATCCCAGTCAGTATTGCTAGTAGCCATACCACAGGATTTAGGGATTTATAATATTTTTAAAAGGCTTTTACAAGATTGTTTATACTTCATATGTTATTTGAGTGATTATACTGCTTCTGTTTATGTGATTGTCTTAGTCAATTGTTATGGGGGGGGGTTGTATTTTTATAGCATTTTATAGTGTTTTCGGTGTTTTTTTGTACAATGTTTTATGCTGATTTTATATTGGAAACCGCCCTGAGTCCCTTTGGGAGAGAGGGAGGTATACAAAAAAACTTTTACTTACTTACTTACTTACTTCAGATTGCTAAAGCATCTACAGAAATAAGCAGGATTAATGTCACCAACTATAGTGTTGTCTGTCTATAGTATAGACAGTCATGAAATGGTCGTACGACTTAAGTGGTATGTAGCATGCACTAATATGATATTTGAGAGATATGTGAATTGAATCCACGCCCGAGGCAGAGCGGGAAGCTCAGCATAGCAGGAAAAGCTAGTAACAGGAAGGAGCATCATGAGGTTACTTCATCCCAGAATCTTGTAACAATGCTCCTTTCTTCCTTTAACATGACTCCTTTGCCTTGAGGTAAAAGTAAGAATTGTGGAAGTATTATTCACACTGAATAAGATATAATCAACTTACCACAGAAAGCTGTGGCTCAGACGTGTACAATTTTTCCCATGTGAGCTATCTTCATGTTAAGCAACAGCTGATGATCCATCTACATGTCTGCAATAGGCTTCCAGTATGAAGGCAGTCAACTTCCAGATAATGTGAATTGTGACCTTATTTCCCCATATATGCAAGGCAAGGGTCAATGACCAATTTATCTCCTATAGTTCAAAAAATAAGCAAGCATATTATCACATTATCATGGATGACATTCTGGCAGATCCTTAAAACATCCATGAGTCCACCTCATAGATGTTAGTTGAGTAAGCACAGTTGGGAGTTGAACTTCCGTCCTATGTCCACTTCCTCAAACATTTGAATGCTATAAAGAAAATGAAGCCACTCCTCTCTTCTCTTGTTCTCTACAAAGAGTCGGTTTAAGGCTTGCATTAGGTTTATCACATACAGGACAGCTCTCTGCACCAGATAGAGACAAACATGAAATGTAAGTATATCAATACAACCTGAATGCTATTTTATACATTTGATTATAAAATGAAATGTTCTAATATCTGGTTTTCAATTATAACAATGCGTCTTTTCCCTTCTCTTTTTCTACTTTTTTTTTCTTCTGCCTTGTTTTCTTTACTCAACCCCAAAATTTTAAACTTGATTTTTCCCCCACAGCACTTTCAAAGAAAGAAAATATTTAAATCCACATAGAAAAAAAGATTTACTCTTTGCATTTTCAAATGGGAGGTTTTTAAAAGCTGAATGCTTTTACATTGCTTCTCTGATGGAATTGTTTCTCTGATGGGAAGTTTTTGACAGAAAATACTAAGGAGAAGCTAATATAGTATTCTGTGTACAAAGTTATATGAAATTTATTTCAGAAAAGCTTTGATAGGGAAAACACAACCAGTTCTTGCACTAGAAATAGCAATTTGATTAGTACTTTTAAAAATAATTCAAGTGTCTACAAAATAAAGATTTTTCATAACTTTTAAAAAGAAAATTATCCGAATGTACTTTGATTGACTTCCAAGAAGTGCTGCTCTGGAAAAATAGTAACCACAAATGATGTGAAAACAGCACTTGCAGTGTTTGGTTTGAAATGTCATTGATCTACTCATGACATTCATTTTTTCTTATTATTTTTGCTATCTGATGGTTCGGCGAGGTAGTAAGCAAAAGTGGATTATTCACTGGTATCAAGAGTTAGTTTTGATGTGAGTTGAGGGCAAAGAACCCCAATAAAATTAATGCACTGTTGGTACAGGAATGACTTATAGCCTGTCCTATACCTCACCACTTAAGAATGAAGTACAATCAGCTCTCCATATTTACTGTGGTTAGGGGCACACAATCCTAGTGAAAGTGAAAAACCAATAATAATGAAATTGCTAATTTTTTACCTAGAGATTTCTAGAGAGAACACCTCCCCAGGAATCTGAAGTCCTCCAATGCAATTATTTAGTCAGTTTCTAAGGTGAGTGTCATGCCAGAAGATCTAGAAATTTCTAGAGATGTGTTCTAGGAATTTCTAGGTCTTCCAGAATAATTCCACTGGATGCTGATGATACATTATTATCACACTGGAGGACATAGAGACTCCCAGAGAGATGTTCTTGCTAGAAAACTCTAGGTCCTACAGCATGACTGGAGTAAGTTGACCACTGAATTATGCTGGAAGACCTAGAGATTCCCAGATAAAGGATTTTAATCAAATCTATGAATAATCAAATCCGCAAAAGTTAAAACCATAAATGTGGAAGAAAAACTGTACACAGACTGGGGCTAATCCTAAACCAGTTATTGTCCTATGAATAATGCAGTTGACATCACAGGTCAATATCTCTACAATCATTAAACCCAAAATTTGTATATACAGTCATTGAAATAAATAATATCAATTTGATATTAATGATCCATTCTCTCTTAAATGAATCAAAATGTAAGAATTAATGCTGCACATACTATAACTGTTCCTGCATATTTGTGGTTTTGATATTTACAGATTTGATTATTCATGGATTGAAAAAAAACCTTCTCTCTAGATCAGGGGTCCTCTAACTTTTTCAGCCATGGAGCCCTTTTTGAAGCAAAAATTTCTCATGGAGCCCCAAGAAATGTTTGTATATTACATTATATATAATGTATATGTTTCAGGCATGGGCAAACATTTTGACCATCATACACTTAACAATATTTCAGTGAAAGAGCCTGGTGGACATCTAGTCCAACCTCCTTCTGTCATGCAGGAAAAGCACAATCAAAGCCCTCTCAACATATGGCAACCCAGTCCTAATAATAATAATAATAATAATAATAATAATAATAATAATAATAATAACAACAACAACAACAACAACAACAACAACAACAACAACAACAATGAAACCTCAGGGGCTACCCAGTTCAATCCCTTCTATCATTCAGAAAAAGCATAATCAAAGTACCACCGGAACATTGGGAAAGAAATAGAGTTTTGGAAGCAAGCAAGGCGAGAGTGAAAGGATCTGGGTGGTGAGGAAAAAAGGCTTTTGGAGGTGAAGAAGGCGAGGGAAGAGGAGGAGCAGGAAAGAGGAGGGAAAGTTTGGAAGGGGAAGAGAGAGGAGGCGGAGGAAACCATGGAGCCCCAAGGCCTCTGCAGAGTACACTTTGAGAACCGCTGCTCTAGATTATCAATTCAGGCGCTAAGGCCAACTCCTTCCAGTCATGCTAGAGAACCAAGAGATTTCTAGACAGAACACCTCTTTAGGAATCTCTAGGTCAGAGTTTCTCAAACTGTACTCCTCCAGATGTTTTGGACTTCAATTCCTAACAGCTGGAAAAACTGGCTGGGATTTCTGGGAGCTGAAGTTCAAAACACCTGGAGGATGCACAGTTTGGGAAACACTGTTCTGGGTCATTCAGTACAATTCCATGTTCAGCTTCCATAGAGTTGTGCTGGAAAACCTAGACATACCTAGAAAAGAGTTCTTTATTCCTGTGGCCCTAACCCCAATGAATAAACCTTTTTGTGGTAAGAAAAAAGACAGAGGAACCAGTGGACAAGAATTCCTCTCTCCTGCTGAAGATCTCATGAGTGAGGCAAAGTAATTGTGCAATTTCCTTGGCACCATCCTTACAAAACGTGCTTCAGCTGGCATGCCGCCAGTACATATTCTAGTAAATTGCCTTACCTGCATAGGGAAATTGTGAGACAAGCATGGAAGAATGTTAAGATGATGTAATATGCAGAAGCTACAAAATAATAACATAATAATAAATTTATTTGTTACCTGCCTCTCCTCACTGCTCAAAGTAGGGTACAATATGATTAAACAGGCAGATAAAATATAATACTATTAAAATACTCATATTAAAATACATAGAACAAAGACCAACACTAATACTAATAAAATGTAGGTTAAAATTCACAGTTTAAAGTAGACTAGGTAGGTCTGCTGGAAGAGATAGGTCTCCAGATGTCTCTTAAATTCTGATAGCTGTCAGATCTCTTTAACCAGATCATTCCACAGTCTGGGGGCAGCCAGTTAAAAGGTCCTCTGGGTGACGGTTGCCTGTCAGGTTCTGGCTGGTTGGAGTAAGCATCCCCCAGAGGACCTAAGTGCCCAGTGCCAAAACCAAAACTTTGTACATTTCCCAAAAACTAACTGGCAACCAATGGAGGAACTATAATATGTGTGTAATATGCTCGCTCCTATATGTTCCCATAACTAATCTGACTGTCATGTTTTAAACTAATTACAGTTGTTGAAATTGGTACAAAGGTAGCCCAACGTTAACCTCATTGCAGAAATCCAACCTTTAGATTACCAGCACATGCACCATCTCCTTTAGGTCCTCCTAAAGCCAAAGCTGGTGGTCAGCACATTTGACCATTGCATCTACCTGAGCTGAAATTTGGAGAGACGGATCCAGGAGCACACCCAAGGTGCTGACACAGTCTTTCAGGGGGAGTGTAACCCCATCCAGAACTGCATGACATACCCCCAACTCTAGATTAGGACCCTTGATGGCAAGCACCTCTGTCTTGTCTGGATTCAGTTTCAAGTTGTTTTTTCTCATCCAGCCCATTACCTCCTCCAGGCCTCAGTTCAAGGGAGACAATCTATTCTTAGCTAAAGCTATTTTTGAAGGCAATATATTTGGATGTCATCAACATACTGATAGCACCCTGCCCCATGCCTACAGATGATCTTTCCTATGATTTCATGTAAATGTTAAAAAGCATTGGAAATAGAATGACACCCTATGGGATGTCACATAACAGCTCGTTTTTTGAGGAGCAGCTATCCCCAAGCCCCACTGTCTGGAACCTACCTGAGAGGTAAGACTGGAACCACTGCAACACAGTGCCTCTGATTTCAAGCCACTCCGGGCTTTCCAGAAGAATACCATGGTCAGTGGTATCAAAGGCCACTGAGAGATCTAAAAGCATCAACAGGGTTACACTTCGCCTGTCAGTGTTAAGATAGAGATTATCCTTTCAGGCAACCATAGTAACCTGAGCTCCATTTCCTGCTCTGAAGCTGGTTTGAAATGGGTCAAGGAAGTGTGGAAGGCTACCTGGAGTTGGAAGACAACTGCCCCAAAAGGGAAGATTAGACACTGGTCTGTAGTTATTAAGGTCCATGTTAGATAGCGTGGGGTAAATAATTATATCCCTTTTATTTTAATGAGGCTAGGTATAAATGTATTCACTTGAAGAAACAGGGATTATATCTTCTGCATCATTTTGTTCATTGCATCTGGAAAACTTTTTTAGCACTCAAAGACTGTATTCTACTTTTCAGGAGAAAGGAGGTCTACAAAGAGTGTACTCAAGAGTAATTGATGTCTGGCAATATCATATAACAGCAGTTCATAAGGTATTTGGCACTGAAATCATATCTCGTTAAGGGACAGAAATGGCATGCTTTTCGATGTGCTTTTATTTTGTTTACATTATAAATGAATTGAGTAGAAGCATGTTCTGGGTGACCTATATACAGTAAAATATACAAACTTATGAGTTGTGGCAGCTTGACTCCATTGCATCTCGCGCTCTCTCTCATTAACACACACGCATGCACATATGTGCACACACACACACTTATTTTAAAGCTAAGTAAAGTTTCTCACACCTCCCTGGACCCTACAAATCTCCATGAAGGAGATGGAACTCCTTTCCCACTGCAAGGTGTCCACACCACAGAATGTCAGTAATTTAACACTGTGGCCTAAATACATACAGGTACTAGATCCTGCCTGATCTTGGAAGCTAAGCAAGGTTGGGTATGGAAGGGAGACTTCCAACAAATCCAGATGCTGTAGACTATATTTCAGAGGAAGGAGCTCGCAAAACCACCTCTGAGTATTCCTTGCTAAGAAAACTTTATGGTCACCATGAGTTGACATGAAACTTGAAGACAAAGACACACAACACTGCTAACTGCCATGGCTGTATTCTGCAAAATCCTGGGATTTGCCATTTGGTGAGCCACCACAGCTCTCTTACAGAGAAGGCTAAATACAGTAGAGTCTCACTTATCCAACACTCGCTTATCCAATGTTCTGGATTATCCAACGCATTTTTGTAGTCAATGTTTTCAATACATCATGATATTTTGGTGATAAATTTGTAAATACAGTAATTACTACATAGCATTACTGTGTATTGAACTACTTTTTCTGTCAAATTTGTAGTTAAACATGATGTTTTGGTGCTTAATTTGTAAAATCATAACCTAATTTGATGTGTAATAGGCTTTTCCTTAATCCCTCCTTATTATCCAACATATTCACTTATCCAACGTTCTGCTGGCCCATTTATGTTGGATAAGTGAGACTCTACTGTACTCCAATTGCCAAGATTCTATAGGGTGAAATTTACAAGTTACAAAGGTGTCAAACTACTATAATTCTGTGCTGTGAACCTACTTTCTGGTCCGCCTGTCCTCAAACCCTTTCTAATTCTGCCCTTCTCTTCTCCACCTTGCACCTCTATGACAAGGAGTCTTTGGAGAAAGGGGATAGAAGATTTGCAGTGTATAGAAATTCCTTCCAGCACTGTATTCTATGAGGGTATTTTTTTTGGCTGACATGGCTCATTATGCTTACATACAGCAAACTTAAACTGCCTGTTGCTATTCAATGTCTATTATATGAAGTGGCAATTTCACTCCTTCAACTGATGGACTGTAGTGGCTATTTGAATAGTAATGGTTAGTAGCATTCCAGACTGGCCTGGTCACATGTTTAATGGAAGAGTAAACACTAACATTAAAATATCATAATATCAAAAGAGGAGGAGAAGGAAGATGAGTTGCCAGGAATCGTAGACCTGAATCATCCAGGATGTTCCTGTAGTTTCACATGGCCAGTGATTGCTTACATCAAGATTTCACACACAGGCGTGCACACACACAAACACACACACACCATATTAATGTTACATGGAAGGAAATGCCTTGCTGGCCACAATCAGAAGTAAGATTCAACATAAAGACAGGAGAACAGATGATATAAAGCAGCTGATCAGAACAAACCGGCAGGCACTGTATTTGGAACAGGGCAACATGACTGGCTGGAAGAGGAAGAGCCCCAGAAGGAACTGCTATTTCCACTAAGGTTGGTAGTTAACTATATTCTCATCCCAAGGCAACACCTCTTTAATATTTGTGTAAGTCCAGGACTAGTAACAATTACAATTAAAACCACAGGAACTTGGCACGGTTTCCATATTTGTAATAATACTTTTGAGATCTCGTTGCATATTGTTTATTATTTTGAAAATTCCCATCAATTAAAAAAGGTGCCCATAAGTCTTAAAGTATAAACATTAGACATGTTCCTTCTGGACCCCACATTTAACAAGAAAAACGTAGGATATTGATGGCACTGGGGATAAAAAATTATATTGTGGTAAAAATCTATTATGATATATTATGATATATAACATATATTCTATATAATGTAATACAGAATATGTCCATAAGTATAAGAGAGATAGAAATTATTAACAAACAGAATTATGCATGTATATTAAGAGCAAAATGTTTCGGCTTTATTATAAAATTTATAATATGAGAAAATACATTATGATATGCCAGAAGCATAAAGCTGTGTCGGAAAACATCTCTGGAATGTGAATGCTGAATTATTTCGCTGGGAAATCCCCCCCCCCCCTTCTGCTTGTCAAAATTGCAAGAAAATATTCTGTGAAAGGAAAAAGAGTACAGTTGTTCCTTCAGCCACCATTCTGAACAGCTCATAAACACAGTAAAATTATATTTCTATTTACAAATCAAGAATATGGCATTGCAGCAGGTTTTGCTATTTGAGATCAGAGGAACACAAGTACTGTCAATTTATTATGTTGGGTACTGGAACCAAAGGACAGAGGCAATCTAAAACTTTTCATGCAGCCGCTCCACTCTGAAAAGTGAATGAAATCACCTTATTTTCACTGTAATTGACACAATAATAATTCTGTGTCTTTAGCCGAGTTTCTTATGGAAGACAATTTTGTGGGAAAGGTAGGAGGAAAAATAGTAGGATAATGGCTGGGCTTGCTTGTTGGGCTTGCTTGTTGGGTCTATTTAATGAATCTAGGGTGTTAAATTATTCCATACCAGCCACAGGAGAAGTCCTTCTGCATGTCCACTATGCGGTAGGCAAGCAAAAAGGTCTTTTATGTATAATTGTGAGACTTTCTGCCCTGAAACACCTCTTTTACAACACTTTGCCGCACAGCAAAATTCTTGCAGATTTTATCCAGAGCTTGCAACGTTTGTTTTTTTTTAAGCAGAGATTAGTTGCCATTTTATTTCCAAAGGTGTTATATAGTTGTGGGAGTGAGATAGAATGTAATGGTGTCCAGAAAGATGCAAATCCTTGCCCAACATTTGTAAAGTACTGTGTAATACAGGTCTTTTATATCGTTACAGTGGACAATAGTAATAAATAGTCTTACCAAAGGTCAGTTTTTGTAATAATAATAATAATAATAATAATAATAATAATAATAATAATAATAATAAGTTTATTTATATCCCGCCTCCATCTCCCCCGAAGGGGACTCGGGGCGGCTTACAGCAAAATCGGATACAAAACAATACAAAATAAAATATGAAACATCAGAGAACAAAACCAATAATAATATATACACAGCAACCGAAAAAAAGAAAAAAAAAACAAAACAAAAAAAACCACAACACGGTATTAAAACATCGAATTAAAAACAATGAGGTTGCAATAGTGGATAAGCAAAGTGCACATTATAAATTACAGATTTTTTAAATAAAGTGCAATAGATTCATTCAAGGTCACATTGGGTAGGGAGGAGCCCTGAATTAATATCAAGTAATCAGGAAAAGAGCGACCAGTACAAAAGGTCGAGGAGTATAGTTGTAATTATGATGGGAATGTGTACACTGGCAAGTAGGAGTCTCCAGTGGTGCAGTGGGTTACACCGCTGAGCTGCTGAATTTACTGACCGAAAGGCAGTTCAAATTCAGGGAGCAGAGCGAGCTCCCACTGTTAGCCCCAGCTTCTGCCAACCTAGCAGTTTGAAAACATGCAAATGTTAGTAGATCAATAGATCTGGCAGGAAGGTAACGGTACTCCATGCAATCATGCCAGCGACATGACCTTGGAGGTGTCTACGGACAACGCTGGCTCTTCGGCTTAGAATTGGAGATGAGCACCACCCACCACCCCCCAGAGTCGGACACGACAAAATTTAATGTCAGGGGGAAACCTTTACCTTTACCTTACACTAGTAAGTATTTTTGTTATTGTTTAGCAGTAGTAGCACAGCTATTGTTGTTTTTGGATTATTGTTATTACTGTTGTTTTTGGATTATTTTTTCTATTTCATTATCTTTAAGAAGAAAGTAAGTAAAACATTTTTTCTATCCTATTTCCCTGAGGGGACACAGGGCAGCTCACAGCATAAAAGAGAAACATTCAGTGCCATAAAATACAACAATAAATTAAGTTAATTCAAATAGCGATACAAAACATTAGACAATAAAACAATCACATGAAGAACAATAATAACAAAATTTGTAATGTCAATAAAAACAGGGTTAAAAGCCACGTCCATATTCCAAGTTGCTAGTTGTGATGAATCAGAAGGGCAAGATATAAAGCTGGGATCATGATGGGCATAAACATGACCATGAAAACTATTACATAAACAACTGCGCTTTCTCAGAGGTTGTGCAAGCGCCATCCCTGGCATGATCAATTTTATACCTTCCACTGCCTTGATTTGGCAAAATCACCCCTGATTAATTCACTAATCTCCCACTTTTCAATGATTTTTAAAATGTCCTAGTTTCTCTTTCCTCAACCCTTTCCCCCCTTTGGCCTCAGCTTAGTCCAATTGCTGCAAATTGATTTCAAAGTCCGAAATAGTTTGCACTCAACTGTCTCAATAGAGTAAAGAGTAGAGGATGTTATGTGATGGCTAAGTGTTCATCTGTGTAATATTTCAAGTAAATTGAGACCAAATGTAAGACTTAAACCTAACTTTCTTTCTCCCCCCCCCCCCTCCCACTTTTTGTCTTTGTAGCCAAAGTGGCATTGTAAAATGAATGTCAGCCCCACTGAAGTAAGGTCGGTTCTGAAGAGTTTGCTGTATGTTTATGTTCAAGAAAGAGAGAAAAAAGGGTACCTTAATTATACAAATCCTTATCTTCTGGAGCAGGAAGAGATTGCCGCTTCTTTATACATCCTGATAATTGTTGGATTTTTTGGCTTTCTGCTTTTCTCCCTGATGATGAGCAATATTGTTTCCCGGCAACGGGAAAACTACATGGACTACCTTTATCAAGAGAACTTTCCAAGAATGAAAAAAAGACCTCCGCTCAATGGAACATTGCCAGCAGCTGAAAAAATATCTATATCTAAACCTAGCAGTACTAGCCAGTGCCAAAAGACTAATAGCTGCACAACAGAAGCAAGTCTAGAATCAGTACTGAGAAATGTATGAGACTGGATCCTTGTATGCTGTATGGAAGAATATTTTTAATTGTGAGCATTTTAATTTTCATTATAATTTCATTTAATTTGGCTTATGGAACAATGTCGGACCAGTTCCTTGTGAGCATCTTCTAGAGTAAACTGGATGGAAAGAGATATCGCTTGCTAAGCAGTACAGTGCGTTTCCCATTCCAGCACCGAATTGTCTGAAGATATCAAGCCAAACCTTGTATGAAACCTACCCGTCTGTATGTTTGTTCAACGTGTGTTTTTATAAAAGAAGAAGAAAATAATATCTATATTTTGAATCAAACTTTTGCAACAATAACAAAAATTGTTTTTCTTGCTATGACCTATGTAGATGCACCTTATTTCTGTCTCCTGGGTATCAAGATTTATGAAGTATTTATTTGTTCATGCTTGGCAGAGATGATTATCCTGAAGGTGTAAAAATAAAGTCAAACAACTTGTCCCAGCAAGAATTTTCACAGTTAAAAAAAAACAAAAACAAAAATACGAAGTGAAATGAAAGTGCACAGTTTAAACAAGATTTTAAATGAAGGCTAAATTGAAGCTAAAGGCTATATTAAAGTGAGTGCAGAATGAAACACTGCAAGAAGCATGAAATAAAGCCATGCCTCCTTCTCATTATTGGCTGCTGCAGACAGGTTTAGGGAAATCACAGCTGATGAAGTAGTATGTAGCTTAAGATTTTAGTAGACATTGTAGATGCAAAGTGAATTTGGGAAACTTGCCAACTGGGTTAATTGATTGTACATGTCGTATTTTAATATGCTGTTGTTCCCTGCCCATCATCATCTTTAGTCACAGGACCATGTTGTCATATAATATACAACTCCAGCCTTATTAAAACCTAAGTTAAATCATGTCTTATAGACTAGAAGAGAGAAAGGGCTCAAAGAGGGAATTATTGCCATAAAATCATAGATATGCGTAATTCTTCCCATATGCCTTTTCCAACCAGACACCCTCCAGCTTTGACTGACCAAAGCTCCCATCATTTCAGCACAGGTTAAAGTGCTGGTTTTCCTATCATCACATCATAGGCTATCATTTGTGGCCGAGAATGATTGTCTTCCAAGGGTAGAGTCTTGGTAGTGATTCTGTAAGTGACTGTAGTAAAGAGAGACTATATATTTATAATAGTTATCCACTTCAAATATGAGAAGGGATGAGATAGGATAAGATGCAGAAAAAAGGCAGCCTCTATTTTCATAATCGCCAGATGCCCTTGAAGGACACACTGCTTGCATCTCACTTGCAGTGTTCTGGAGAGGAGGGGATAAGGAGTGGGGAAAGTGATTGTAACCTGGTTCCACCTGGCAAAATTTATCTCAGCCATCATAGTCTGTTGCTCCATGCTAAATGCTGAGACTTATTACATGCACAAACATTTATGAATACAGGGTTGTTGTATGTCCTTCGGGCTGTGTGGCCATGTTCCAGAAGCATTCTCTCCTGACGTTTCGCCCACATCTATGGCAGGCATCCTCAGTTACCAAGGCAGGGATGTGATTATGCTTTGCGTAGTGCACAGAGAAGTGAGCAATGGATGTTGATAGTATTGCCAGGGTTTATTACTAGTCCAAATAGATTTTGCAATCACCGGGAATTTTACCCTGGCTTCAAAGTCTACTCAGATTTAAATAGAAGGAAATGCCACCCACCCCTATCCCACATACACACACCTACAGATACGACAAGTTGGTTCCTTGTTCAAGGCACTTATTTCCCAGCTATTAAGTAAGCTGCAGTGTCTGGAGTTTACTGTGCCTTGCCTTTGTAATTCAGAGATGTAGGATTTTATCACGAAAGACAAGAAAATTGGTATTGAACCTTTTTATGTGCGTTCTACTGCTGGTCTGTCTTCTCCCCATGTCCCACACTAATAATGGACAAAATCCACCAATTGCTTGCAATTGTGTGATAGGATCATTCCGCTGCTGTGCCAACATGTCAACTGTCACGACCCAGGCTACAGAGCACCAATAACCATACGCAGAGGCCAGATTCTATCTAATATCTTTATTAAGGAAATATATAAAGTTAGTAAAAGCAAATGTAAAAGTTAGTCCAGAAGCAGACCTTTCAGGAAAGGTCAAAATTAGTCCAAAGAAACGATGTCCAATATGAAATATTAAGGTCCAAAGTTGTAATCCAATAACCGAAACACTCACTTTGCCAGGCAAAGTGAGGGGAGATGACAAGGTCCTTTAGTCCATGAACTTGAGCAAGGCTAGGAAATAACTTGATACTTGAAACAAGGCTTGAAACGTGGAACAAGGTAACGAGGAACAAGAACAAGGTCCGTGGAATAACTTGGTAAAATCCGTGAAACAAGGCAAGGGTTAATCCTGGGAAACAAGGCAAGATCCGTAGGTAAACAAAGGCTGGGAAACAGGAGCGGAGGCTGGAAACAAGGCAAGGCTTGAGCAGGAACGAGGCTTGAATCGGAGCGCGCTGTCCAGACACAACTCGCTCCGGAGGCTGACGAATTGACTCCGCGAAGTTACTACGCGGGTAAAACACCTATATAGAGTCTAACTTTCCCGCCGAAGCAGTTCTCTGGGAACCAGAAACGAAAGCTAAACTCTGAGACCAGATGTCTGACTCCTTAAAGATTCTCACGAAAAGCAGACTTAATTGGGTACATTCTTAGCTGCTATCCTCGCACTCCTGCGCGAAGCTGCTTCCAAACCCCTCTGTTGTTTACAAAACTCATGGCGAGAGAACACGGGAGATGTAGGCTCAGGGTTTGTTTGACATACTTCTGGGACACAACTTTCTTGCAGGTGCAAGGTTCCCAGATCTGCCTGGGAAAGATCTGGCTGAGAAGATTCCAGTTCTGACTGGGAAGGTAAAAAACCCAAGTTTTCTTCTTCATCAGGCATTGCAATGTCATGAGCAGGACTACAAGGCCCATGAGTCATCACACTATCCCCCTCCTCAAGGCCCCTCCCAAACTGGGACTCTCTCCCCGAGGCGCGAGGTCGTGGCTTGGCGGGATAGGTCTGATGAAAGCGACGGGTTAGATCAGGAGCATGGACTGTGGAGGCGTCTTCCCAAGAGCGTTCCTCAGGGCCAAAACCCACCCAGTCAATGAGATATTGCAGGCGGCGGCGGTGAAAGCGAGAATCCAAAATGTCCTGAACCTCGAACTCGTCCTCCCCATCCACCAAAATAGGGACGGGGGCCGGCCGGTCTACATCTGGCCGCACACCATCCGCCGGAAGGAGCAGGGAGCGGTGAAACACTGGGTGAATGCGCATTGAACGCGGAAGTTGGAGTTTGAAAGTCACGGGGTTTAATTGCGCCACCACTGGATAGGGGCCAATGAAACGGGCATCCAACTTCCGGCAAGGGCGATGGGAGGGCAAAAAGCGAGTGGACAGAAAAACCCGATCTCCTACCTTGATTTCGGGGCCCGGCTGGCGATGTTTGTCCGCGTGACGTTTATAGTCCTCCTTGGCTTGTTCCAGTTGCTGAAGCAAAAGTTGTTGCACCGCTGTGAGTTCCTGCAGCCAATCTTCTGCTGCGGGAACTTCTGAAGTTTCAATGACAGGGGGAAAGAAACGTGGATGGAAGCCGTAGTTTGCAAAGAACGGCGTTTCTTTTGTAGAAGCCTGGACTCCATTGTTGTAGGCAAATTCCGACAGTGGTAACAGAGAAGCCCAATTGTCCTGTTGGTAGTTTACATAACAGCGAAGGTACTGTTCCAAAGTGGCATTGGTGCGCTCCGTTTGCCCATCCGTTTGGGGATGATGAGCTGAAGATAAACGAGAGTCTATGCCCAATAGTTTTTGTAGTGCCTTCCAGAAACGAGAGGTGAATTGGGATCCACGGTCTGTGACCAAACTCTTGGGCAATCCATGTAGTCTGAAAACATGTTGGAGGAATAAATCTGCAGTCTCTTGGGCCGTGGGAAGACCTTCACAGGGAATGAAATGGGCTAACTTGGTGAAAAGGTCCACCACCACTAGGATCGTGGTGAATCCACAGGAAGGTGGTAAGTCAGTGATAAAATCCGCAGAAATTATTTCCCATGGGCGAGATGGGTTAGGAAGGGGGTGTAGAAGCCCTGAGGGCTTCTCCCTTCTTATCTTGGAGCGCTGGCATACTGGGCAGGTGTTAACATATTTTTCTACATCCTTGCGGATCTTGGGCCACCAGAAATCTCTTAGGATCAAATGCATGGTTTTAAATAGTCTGAAATGCCCTGCTGGTTTGCAGTCATGACACAGACGAAGTACTTTTTCCCTGCCCGGTCCGGGTGGGATATAAACATGATTTCTATAGCAAAGCAGTCCATCTTTAAGCGAAAAGGGAAAGTGCAGACCTTGACGAAGTTGGTCCTGCGCCCAGGCATCTGCTTGCTGACTAGCCCTGATTTCTTGAGCACAGATGGGCCCTGGATTAGGGGGAGTTGAATCAATGGGAGTGGATTTGGTGTTCCCCACTGTGAGCGTGGCAAAGTTCTCGGGTTGTAGTAGTTGGGATTCAAAGGTCTCCTTGCGTCCTGCAGCGTATTCCGGTTTACGTGACAGGGCGTCTGCTTGCTTGGTTTGGGCTGGGGTCACATAATGAATCTGGAAGTTGAAACGTTCAAAGAATAAAGCCCAACGTTGCTGCCTTTGATTTAGCTTGCGGGCAGTTCTTAGATGTTCTAGATTCCGATGATCAGTGTGGACTTCAATGGGAAATTTGGCCCCTTCTAGCCAATGTCTCCAAGTTTCAAAAGCTGCCTTTATGGCTAATAGTTCTTTTTCCCAAATGGTATAGTTCCTCTCTGGTGCGGTTAGTTGACGAGAATAATAAGCACAAGGATGAATGTGATCTCCCACCGGTTGTAGGAGCACAGCCCCAATTGCCACATCAGAGGCGTCCGCTTGCACCACAAAAAGGGTTTCAGGATCTGGATGCTGAAGGATTGGCTGGGATGTGAATAATTTCTTTAGTTGCTGGAACCCTTTCTCTGCTTGATCAGTCCAGCGGAAGGGCTGTTTTCCACGGATGCAGCTAGTGATTGGGTCAGACCAGCGGGCAAAATCTGGAATGAACTTGCGGTAGTAGTTCGCGAACCCCAAGAATCGCTGCACCTCTTTCTTGTTAGTTGGCGCCCGCCATTCCAATACTGCGGAAACCTTGGCTGGATCCATGGAGAGCCCTAGAGGCGAGATACGGTATCCAAGGAAATCTACCTCTTGTAGATCAAAAGCGCATTTTTCCAGCTTGGCATAAAGTCCATGATCCCGCAATCGTTGTAACACCATTTTGACGTGGTTCTCATGTTCTGATTGTGATCTAGAAAACACCAAAAAATCGTCCAGGTAGATTATCAAGAACCTATCTAGATAGTCCTGGAAAATGTCATTGACAAAATGCTGGAACGTTGCGGGAGCTCCGCATAATCCATAATTCATAACTCGGGACTCGAATAATCCGAATTTAGTCTGGAAGGCGGTCTTCCACTCGTCCCCTTCTCTGATGCGAACTAAGTTGTAAGCTCCCCGAAGATCCAGCTTGGTGTAAACCTTGGCTCCTCGAAGTCGGTCTAGTAGATCCGAGATTAAGGGCAGGGGATAGCTGTTCCGCTTGGTGATATTATTCAATGCTCTGTAGTCCACCACCAAGCGTAATTCCCCTGACTTCTTTTTCACAAACATCACTGGGGAGGCGGCTGGGGATTGAGAGGGTCTGATGAATCCCTTGCGAAGGTTTGTCTCTATGAATTCCCTGAGAGCTTCTTGCTCTGGTTCAGTCAGGGAGTAGAGATGCCCTCGCGGGATCGGGGCCCCCTCCACCAAGTCAATGGCACAGTCATAAGGTCTATGTGGGGGTAACCTTTCGGCTTCTTTTTCATTGAATACATCCCAATACTCGGAGTATTTCTTTGGCAAGGTGATAATGGGCTCGGTGTCTGTGGCATGGCAGACCTTGGCTACGAGGCAATGATTTTGGCAGTACTTTGAAGCAAACTGCAGTTCTCTGTTGGACCAGGAGATGCTTGGGTCGTGAAGTGTCAGCCATGGAATCCCCAAAATCACAGGGAAATGGGGAACCTCAGTAACAAAGAAGGAAATCTCTTCCATATGTTCCCTTATCCACATCCTGGTGGGTTCCGACCACTGGCTTACGGGGCCCGTCTTGAGAGGGCGGCCATCAATGGCTTGCACCACACGGGCATTCTTGAAGTCATGATATTGTAATCCCAGAGAGTCGGCATACTCTCTATCAATGAAATTGTTGGTAGCTCCTGAGTCTATCATGGCGTGGATCATGACGGGTCCCCTTTTTGCTGACCATAAGGTGACCACTAGAAGGAACAGGACCCCGGTTGGCGGCTCTTGAATGGGTTTCTTGACCGGGTTGGCGAGCCTCTCTACGCCCGGTCGTTGGCTTCCCCCGCCGGCTGTGTGCCAGCCGCCTCAGACGCCTTCGTCTCCGTGGAGGACGCCGCCGCAAGACGGGCAGCGGGCTTCCCTTTGGCTGGGCACTCTCTGGCGAAGTGGCCCCCATTCCCGCAATACCAGCAGAGATTTAGGCGTTGGCGGCGGGCCTTCTCGGCGGCATCTAATCTGGGACGCACATTGCCCAACTGCATCGGCACCTCCTCGCTCCCTCTGGGGTATGGGGATGGTGGTGGGGGTCTCCACACTGGACGCGGCTGAACGCTGACGGGAGCGGGGGGTTTTGCCCCAGTTCTACCGCTCTGGCCTCGGACCCACTGTTTTCTGTTGGCAATCATGACTTCAGCCCGTAAACATTGATCGATGAGTGCTTCCAGCGTTTGGGGAGGATCCACCTTGGAGATTTCCTCCAGCATTTCAATGTTGAGACCCTCCCGAAATTGTCCTCTGAGGGCAACATCGTTCCAGCCGGTGTTGTGGGCCAGCACTCGGAACTCGGCTATGTACTGAGACATGGGCCTGTCTCCTTGGAAGAGGCGGCGGAGTTTGTGCCCGGCGGCCTCCAAATTGTCCTCGATTCCCCAGGTCGCCTTAAGGTGGTCCAAGAAATGTTGCGCTGACCTTAGATGTGGGGAGGCTTGGTCGAACAGAGCCGTCGCCCAGTTAGCCGCTGGCCCGTCTAGGAGACTGTAAATCCACGCCACCTTGATGTCTTCCTGGGGAAACTCGGCATCACGGGCCTCTAGATAAGCTTGGCATTGGCGACGGAAAACATGAACCTTAGAAGCTTCTCCAGTAAATTTGGTTGGCAACGCCATGGCCGGAAGACGGATTCCGCGTTCCTTCAAACCCTTTATTTCCCCATCCTGTGCATTGAGCTTATCACGGATTCGGTCCACCTCATCCTTGTCGATGGTGTAGGTAATCGGCTGGCCGCCCGGTCCAGGTCCGGCTCCGGTAGACATTCTGGCCGAGGTTAATTGGTGCTTAGGGTCGCGGAGTCAAACTGTCACGACCCAGGCTACAGAGCACCAATAACCATACGCAGAGGCCAGATTCTATCTAATATCTTTATTAAGGAAATATATAAAGTTAGTAAAAGCAAATGTAAAAGTTAGTCCAGAAGCAGACCTTTCAGGAAAGGTCAAAATTAGTCCAAAGAAACGATGTCCAATATGAAATATTAAGGTCCAAAGTTGTAATCCAATAACCGAAACACTCACTTTGCCAGGCAAAGTGAGGGGAGATGACAAGGTCCTTTAGTCCATGAACTTGAGCAAGGCTAGGAAATAACTTGATACTTGAAACAAGGCTTGAAACGTGGAACAAGGTAACGAGGAACAAGAACAAGGTCCGTGGAATAACTTGGTAAAATCCGTGAAACAAGGCAAGGGTTAATCCTGGGAAACAAGGCAAGATCCGTAGGTAAACAAAGGCTGGGAAACAGGAGCGGAGGCTGGAAACAAGGCAAGGCTTGAGCAGGAACGAGGCTTGAATCGGAGCGCGCTGTCCAGACACAACTCGCTCCGGAGGCTGACGAATTGACTCCGCGAAGTTACTACGCGGGTAAAACACCTATATAGAGTCTAACTTTCCCGCCGAAGCAGTTCTCTGGGAACCAGAAACGAAAGCTAAACTCTGAGACCAGATGTCTGACTCCTTAAAGATTCTCACGAAAAGCAGACTTAATTGGGTACATTCTTAGCTGCTATCCTCGCACTCCTGCGCGAAGCTGCTTCCAAACCCCTCTGTTGTTTACAAAACTCATGGCGAGAGAACACGGGAGATGTAGGCTCAGGGTTTGTTTGACATACTTCTGGGACACAACTTTCTTGCAGGTGCAAGGTTCCCAGATCTGCCTGGGAAAGATCTGGCTGAGAAGATTCCAGTTCTGACTGGGAAGGTAAAAAACCCAAGTTTTCTTCTTCATCAGGCATTGCAATGTCATGAGCAGGACTACAAGGCCCATGAGTCATCACATCAGCACAGCAGCTGTTTTGTATTTATTTAATATTTTACAGTTTTATTTGCTTCCTTGTGTTTTTTATTGCAAACATTCTGAAATTGGTCTTAAAAATACTTCAAAAATACAGAGCAGTGTGTTATAAGGATTTGTGGAAGTAGAACTGTGGGACCATGGATTGTTGAATAAGCACAACTACGCAAATGAAGAGAGGTGTGTTATCAAAGGGTATATAGCCACTATCCATGATAGTGCAACTGACGTGGAATAGCTGCTCCGTGCAATAAAGCTCACAGTCTACTAATAACTCTTCTCAGCCAACCCTCCACATGCCTTTTTATTCAATATTAATGTATAACACTGAATGAACAAAACATTTAGCAGTGTTGTAAAACTGGTGGTTGAGCTAAGTAAAAGGAGACTTGTATTTTACAACAGCACTGCAATTACTTTTCTCCATGATTTTAGCCACAGAAACTTGTAGATGCATTGCTCAGCTTTTGTTTCAATACAGTTGAATAACATATGCAAGAAAGATCCATTGTGAGATCATCACTGTCCTAGACGTCATCAGAACTTTATGTGCATTTCAGTTTTATCAGTTGGTCTAAGATGTATCGTGTTGTAAATCCTCTCTTAAAGCACATCATCCATAGGAGTTCCCTTGATGCAGCTTCAAGGAAACAGTGTTTGCAATACTTAAAAGACCTAAGAAATCTGCAGTTTAATGGCTACAACACCATCTATTTAGGAGAAACAGATCTTTCGGAAAGCCTAATAACAGGTGAAAAGGGTTTTCAAGAATATGCTCTCAATTGGCCCATATGGACAGTTGTACATGCTGGGCACAGCCAAGGTTGGGTGCCATGGAAATACAGAGTGTTTTTAAGGGATGACTTATCCTTAGGGTACCAAGAAGGTGTCTTTCAGGAACTCTGTGACTTTCTGGCCATCAACTATGGGAAGTGTGCCATTGTAGTCAGAGAAAGAAGACAGTCAAGAGGGAAGACTGAAGAGTCCAGCAAGGAGGTGGAGTTGAGTGACCCTCCATCTCCTCCTTCACCTGGTTTACTGAGCATCAAATGCTGCCCTGAGATTGCTAATGCAACAGGTCATGAAGTTCTCTCTGTGCCTTTCCCTTTTAGCTATCTTCACCCAATGGAGGCTGCCTGGTCTTCACTGAAATGGTTTATTATCAATAACAGAAAGGAGTTTTCTCTGACCTCCTTGGAGAGGAGCTACTCATACCAGTGCATCCTCTTCAGTGACTTGATTGGAAAGGGAATAGAGAAGATGAGCCCAAACAAGTGGAAAGTGGCTGTTAACAAAGTGCGAAGATGGGAAAACTACTACTTGGATAAGTTTGCCTAACTTTCCTGGTCATCTTTAAATGAAAGTTGGCTAACTGATGCACAGCATTTGCAGACCCACTCATCTCCTTACTTACCATTCTAGAGCAAAAATGGAAAGAATAAACTGGGAGAAAGAACCAAGTTTAAGATTATTTTAAACATGGTGATGTTGTATTCATAAAAGTCTATTGAAGTAGATGGATTTGAATAAATGAATAAATCAGAATAGATGATTTAAGTATCTGTGGACAAATAGATAGGCCTAATTATGCCATTAGGCATGCTGGAGTGGCTGTTTGATCTTCCTCACAAAGCAGATATTTGGGGTCAGGAAAGTGCAACAAACTGCTGGTTATTTAGTTCAAAATTATTGTATGTTGAATGTCAGGAAAGAAGAAAAAGACTTATAGTATCGTCCGTCTTAGATACCAAAATAGTTTGGCTGACCTAGAATACTATGTGCCTTGGTTTGGAAGAAGAGGTATTTTCAGCACTTACTCTTTTAGCAAAATGACTTGAGATAACACTGATGAAGACACCTAGGGCCCTTCCACACAGCCATATAACCCAGAATATCAAGGCAGAGCCCCTGGCGAAGTAGTGGGTTAAAGCCTCATGACTTGAAGGTTGGGTTGCTGACCTGAAGGCTGCCAGGTTCGAATCCCACCTGGGGAGAGCGCAGATGAGCTCCCTCTATCAGCTCCAGCTCCATGCGGGGACATGAGAGAAGCCTCCCACAAGGATGGTAAAACATCAAAACATCGGGGCATCCCCTGGGCAACGGCCTTGCAGACGGCCAATTCTCTCACCCCAGAAGCAACTTGCAGTTTTTCAAGTCGCTCCTGACACACACAAAAAGGCAGAAACTCCCACAATATCTGCTTTGAACTAGGATATCTGAGTCCACACTGCCATTTTTCTCAATTCCAAGCAGATAATGTGGGATATTATTCAGCTGTGTGGAAGGGGCCTTAGTGAAAAAAAGAAAAAGAGTCAGAAAAAAGTAGGAAAGTGGGGAGGGTATCAATATTATAGTGTTGTTAAGACTTCCAAAAATCTCATTGATTTCAATGAATTCACTCTAGTTGGAATCAAAATTTGATTTATCCCTTGGACTACAATCCTCAGAACCCCCCACCCAACAAGGCCATGTTCTAAGTTCTTTCAATCATATGTGTCTTCTTCAAAATAACAGAAATTTCAAATATAAAACTGGGAACTTTGAAAAAAACTTATTTTATTTATTTAAAGTATAACTTACCTTTCACTCAACATGGAATCCAAGGTACCTCACAAAAGCCATCAAAACAAAATACAGTTAACAGGCAACACAAGAGTTAAAACAATTAAATAAACAATCATATTTAGAAGTTAATTTAAAATAGCTAAAAGGTAGCTGAAAATACTAGAAAGGCCAAATAGCAAATGTAGTTCAGAGTCAGCTGCTAGTTCATTATGACTTTCAATTTTCATAGCTTTTAATTGTATACATCTAAGAACAGAATTGTGCCAACTAATATATCATGTGTTACCAGCAGAACAGATTACTTTTGAATAGGTAGGTGAAATAATACTTATTGTTAAATTAAATTCCCATGTTTTCCTTTGAAAACCTCATATAGCTAACTCTTTCCACCAGCAGATATGACTACTGCCATGAACATGCATTTTTCAGATTTATTTCTAAAATAAACATGCTGAAAAATTAAAATGATTTTGTACAAAAACGAGAATTCTAGGTGAGAGAGATGTCAACTGCAATAATAAAAAAGCCTAGAGAAACTGTCAAAAGTATGTCAATCCCAGAACAAATTCACCAAATTGGGTTTTCAATATGCATTTTATCAGTTAGGAACTACAGATTTTCTTATTCAAAGACCAACCACTTCAGGTCATTTAAAATATGTTGCTCAAGACCATAATTATGTTATTGGAATTAAACACAGTGCTAAAAAGTAATTTCAATTATCTGTAAAGCACACAACAGTTTAACCATCTGACTAAAGATAATTTAACTGAAAATTTTCTGCTCAACCACACAAAGGGGAGTGGTATTACGAAAAACGATATTACTAGTGCTAAGTGATCATTCTGTAGTGCTCTGTGCTGTGCGGGAAAACATACATGATATCAAACCGTGTTTATGATGTAAAAGGCCCTTTTAAAATATGTTTGTATTGTCAGATTATTCGTAAATTCAAAAATGAGCCATGGATGCCTTGATAGCATCTTAGTTTAATTACATGGCTAAAAAATTGATCTGAAGGAGCTGAGGGGGTAGATCCAAAATGAACAGGAAGCCTCAGACATTTTAAGAACAAAAAGTTTTGTCAAAGGCTTTCGTGGCCACAATCACTGAGTTGCTGTGAGCTTTCCGGATGTACGGCCATGTTCCAGAAGCATTTTCTCCTGACCTTTCACCCACATCTATGGCAGGCATCCTCAGAGGTTGGGAGAAAGAACTCTTGTCTGCCTGAGGCAAGTGTGAATGTTTCAGTTGGGCAGCTTAATTAGCATTAGCACGGTAGCTTCAAAGCCTGGCTGCTTCCTGTCTGGGGGAATCCTTTGTTGGGAGGTGTTAACTGGCGCCGACTGTTTCTGGAATTGTCTGGATTCCTTTGTCTTCTGAGTATTGTTCTTTATTGACTGTCCTGATTTTAGAGGTTTTAAATACTGGTAGCCAGATTTTGTTCATTTTCATGGTTCCCTCCTTTCTGTTGAAATTGTCCACATGCTTGTGGATTTCATTGGCTTGACAATGACAAACAAGAGTTATTTCTCCCACCATAAACATTCCACAGATGTATGAACCCCACATGCCATGTTTCCAACACCTCACAACCACTGAGGATGCATGTCATAGATGTGGGAAAAATGTCAGGAGAGAATGCTTCTGGAACATGGTCATACAGCCCAAAAAACTCACGAACCCAACAAAAACTTTATTTTCCTATAAACTTTGGCAAACTATAAAATCTTAATAACAAACAGTTTGTTATGCCATAAGTTTTGGCAAAAAAAAAATTCGCATCAGGAGTGACTTGAGAAACAGCAAGTCACTTCTGATGTAAGAGAATTGGCCATCTGCAAGGACAACGCCTGGATGTTTTGATGTTTTACCATCTTTGTGGGAGGCTTCTCTCATGTCCCCACATGGGGAGTTTGAGCTGACAGGGGGAGCTCACCCGCTCCCCCTGGATGGGTGCAAACTAATATGCACTAAAGTTTTCAATGACACACAGAGAAAAAGAAGAGACAAAGTTGTGGAGAAACAATGCAAGCAGTGAGGTTAGAGAGAAATGAAATGCAAAGATTTCTGCTACAATTACGTTTAAGCTTTTAAGTACCAACAATAAGTACAATGACAAGGCAGTGTTGATAGTGACAGATGCTACTTGGCATTAGAAAACTAATTAAAATCTATAGAGGGATTAACTGATAAAACTGAACCTCTTGATGAGTTATTACACAGCGGTCTGCTATTTTACATTCCTTTTGAAGTCTCTTTGTTAAGATCAGGAAAAGAAGTTCCTGGGATGCTGAAATGTTCCCATACTGGTTTTGGATTATGATGTCGGATTGAAGTCCATTTATTCTTCCGTGTAGTGATTGACACCTTTTTCCCTATACAGGATACAGAAGGGCATGGTTGGAAAATGGATGCATAATCAAACTACATTGAAAGGATTGGAAGGTGAGAAGGCCCATGAATCTTTTCTGTTGTCACGTAGATATGTGGCATCATCACGCATCAGTAGGCTTCTGATAGAAGATATATATATCAAGGAGTTACACAATAGTGTTCAGGAAATGAACTTGCTTTACTCTTGTCATACCTTTTATCATCCAGGACCATCAGTAGAAGTTTCCTCAGAAATTCCAGGAAGTCTTCAAAAACATTCATCCCACCATCAGCCTAAATTTAGACTGATTCATGCAAATTCTGGTGGAAGTAGAAAAAAAGAATGCAACCCAGTTTTATGTATGTTGAGGAGGGGGACTAAAATGATCAAGGGTCTGGAGAACAAGACCTATGAGGAGCGGCCTAAAGAGCTGGGCATGTTTAGCCTGCAGAAAAGAAGGCTGAGAGGAGACATGATAGCCATGTATAAATACGTGAGGGAAAGACATAGGGAGGAGAAGGGAGCAGGCTTGTTTTCTGCTGCCCTGGAGACTAGCATGTGGAACAAAGGCTTCAAACTACAGGAAAGGAGATTCCACCTGAACATTAGGAAGAACTTCCTCACTGTGAGAGCTGTTCAGCAGTGGAACTCTCTGCCCCGGAGTGTTAACCAATTTACATTTTGAGGGAACAAAAATTACAATAAACCCAATTCCAGCCCCATTCCCTCACTTCATTGCTCACCTCTTTTATTTTTCTGTGCTGTGTGACATTTCATTCAGTACCACTATGGCAGGGATGAGGAATATGTAGTTCTCCAGTTGTTGCTAAATTGCAACTCCATCACTATCAGGCAGCATAGCCCAAAGGTTGATGGGAGTTGTGGTCCAACATCTGGAAGGCCATAAAGATTGTCACTCTACTCTGCAGTTCCCTTTGAAGCTTCCCTGTTCCTAGTATCTTTTCTCTTTTCTTCTTTATGCCCACCATGATTTCACGTAACACTCCTCCTCTTTGCTCAGTTTGGCAGCAACAGCCCTCAAGCATGTCCTTCCTATACCAGTTCATGTGTTATGTGATGCAAGGGAAATGTACAGCATGGCTTATAGACTGAAAGACAACTGCCAACTCCACCATCCACATCTGAATCCTGGAGGAAAAGCATTATGAATAGCATTACAGGATTTCTCCCTTGCCTGTTTACATGAAGGAAGTGCAACAGTTCCAAAAGTCTTTTGTTGCATAGGATTAACTAAGAAGAGAGTCCTCTTTTTGAAAAGAAAATGTGTTTTCAAAGGTATATATACAAAGGAAGGAAGGAAGGAAGGAAGGAAGGAAGGAAGGAAGGAAGGAAGGAAGGAAGGAAGGAAGGAAGGAAGGAAGGAAGAAAGGTGAACACACTGAATAAGAGCATGATTCAGCATATGTCTTAATATAAGCTCATCATATTTCTAAGAACATGTTTTCTTAATTTTGAGGTCTATAAAATATACACCGAGGAGTATCTTCTCAACCTTGAAGCATAATTTTTTTTAGCAACAGTAAAGTTTGGCAAGCAATCCAACGCCTTAAATCAAGAAATAGCATCCTAAGATCTATAGAGATACTTACAGGAACAGCCCAGCAAATGAGAGTCCAAAAGTGGCAGGCTAAAACCCAGAACCTCAATCAATGGCTGATTCCAGATGAGAAACTCCCTCCAGGCCACACAGAAGGCTGGGCAACTTGGAAGGCGCTGAACAGACTGCTCTCTGCAGAGCCAATCTTAAGAAATGAGGCTATAAAGTGGAGTCCACGACATGTGAATGTGGAGAAGAGCAAATCACAGCACTATGTTGGCTAGAACTGATAGGAGTTTCAGTCCAATCTATATATATGAAAGAGTGATGGCATCACAGCAATTCACAAAACAACAAAAGTACAGGCCCCCCAACCTCAAAATTTGACAACACAACCCATCATCCACGCCTCAAGGTTGATACAACAAAAAGAAAAGAAAAATAAAGTCCTAATTAGAGGGAGAGCAATAATTTTTTTTATCCAATTGCTGCCAGTTTAGAGGGCTAATCTCTGCCCACTTCGTTGCCTAGCAACCAAGGGACAGCCAGGTTTCAGTTAGGGGACAGGCAGATTTAGGCCTCACTTAGACTTCTTCCACAGATTATCTAATTTGCACTGGATTATATGGCAGTGTAGACTCAAGGCCCTTCCACACAGCTATATAACCCATTTATAATCTTATATTATCTGCTTTGCACTGGATTATCTTGACTCCACACTGCCATATAATCCACTTCAGTGTGCATTTTATACAGCTGTGAAGAAGGAGCCTCATATAATCCAGTTCTGAGCAGATAATATAAGATTAGAAATATACAGTAGAGTCTCACTTATCCAACGTAAACAGGCCGGCAGGATAAGTGAATATGTTGGATAATAAGAAGGGATTCAGGAAAAGCCAATTAAACATCAAATTAGGTAATCGTTATACAAATTAAGCACCAAAACATCATATTATACAACAAATTTGACAGAAAAAGTAGTTCCATGCGCAGTAATGCTATGTAGTATTTACAGTAGAGTCTCACTTATCCAACACTCGCTTATCCAACGTTCTGGATTATCCAACGCATTTTTGTAGTCAATGCTTTCAATATATCGTGATATTTTGGTGCTAAATTCATAAATACAGTAATTACTATATAGCATAACTGTGTACTGAACTACTTTATCTGACAAATTTGTTGTCTAACATGATGTTTTGGTGCTTAATTTGTAAAATCATAACTTAATTTGATGTTTAATAGGGTTATCCTTAATTCCTCATTATCCAACATATTCGCTTATCCAACGTTCTGCCGGCCCGTTTATGTTGGATAAGTGAGACTCTACTGTACTGTATTTACAAATTTAACACTAAAATATCACAATGAATTTAAAACACTGACTACAAAAACATTGATTATGAAAAGGCAGACTGCGTTGGATAATCCAGAACATTGTATAAGCGAATGTTGGATAAGTGAGATTCTACTTTAATATGAAATAATTACTGGGATAGAATAATGCAGAACAGTATAATCTCTAAAACCAGGACAGTAAATAAACAGGGGAATTCCACACAGGAAACAATCAGGGCCAGCTAACACCTCCCAACAAAGTATTCCCATCATCAAAGTCTGGCAAATCCTCTGTTTTCTCAGGGCCACAGACAGTAGAACCACATAAAATATCGCAAACAACACCACTCTGAAGACAAGGGAATTCCAGACAGGAAACAATCAGGGCCAGCTAACACCTCCCAACAAAAAATTCACTCAGGGAGGAAACAGCCAGGCTTTACAGCTGCAAGGCCATTACATCCTAATCATTTTTCCTAATTGCAGCATTCATACTTGCCTCCAACAAACAAAAAAAAACCAATCAGAAATATTGTATATTCACAACCTTTAGGAAATAATATCCCCTGATGGCGCAGCGTGTTAAAGCGCTGAGCTGCTGAACTTCTGGACTGAAAGGCCGCAGGTTTGAATTGGGGGAGCGGAGAGAGCCCCCACTGTAAGCTCCAGCTTCTGCCAACCCAGAAGTTCGAAAACATGCAAATGTGAGTGCATCAATAGGTACTGCTCCGGCGGGAAGGTAACACCGCTCCATGTAGTCATCCCACATGACCTTGGAGGAGTCTACGGACAACGCCGGCTCTTCGGCTTAGAAATGGAGATGAGCACCAAACCCCAGAGTTGGACACGACTGGACTTAACGTCAGGGGAAAACCTTTACCCTTGACCTTAACTACCACCAATTCCTCAATACTTTATTTCCCATACCACCATACTTCGCCACAGCAACGCGTGGCCGGGCACAGCTAGTAACTTCTACAAAACCACAGCTTCTTTTTCCAGCTTGTCAAATTTTGCTATATTGAGAATGACTTTCATCCCCTGCAGTTTTACAAGCTAGAGCAGTTCTACATTATTTCCACAGGATGGCAATATATATACTGTGAAACATACTCAGGAGTAGCCAGGTTAGTCATGCAGCAAAATACAACAAAATACAAAATCTACAAATCAGGGATACCTTTATTGGTTCAAACCCAAAGTATAAAATATAAATGCAAATTTTCAAAGCTTCACTGGTTTCTTCATCAGTCGGAGATGTTAAAAATCATATAGAAGAAAGGTTAGATTCACAGGCTTACAATGGAGCTCCCAGTGGCGCAATGGGTTAAACCCTTATGCTGGCAGGACTGATGACCTGAAGGTTGCCAGTTCGAATCCAACCTGGGGAGTGTGTGGATGAGCTCCCTCTGTCAGCTCCAGCTCCATGCGGGGACATGAAAGAAGCCTCCCACAAGGATGATAAAAACATCAAAACATCCAGGCATCCCCTGGGCAACCTCCTTGCAGACTGCCAAGTCTCTCACAACAGAAGCAACTTGCAGTTTCTGATGTCACTCCTGACAGGAAAAAAATGGAACTGAAATGTTATCAGACTGTTATACCCTCTGCCTGTACTGAAACTTCACAATATCATCATATCAACAGAGTAATATCTGAAACAAAATATAGGCATGAGATTTTAAGATTGTATGAAGTTTAACACCTTCAACTGATGAAGAAGACAGCGGAGCTTTGAAAGATTGCACAATGTGTTTTAAGCTGTGGAGTTGGCCAAATAAAGGTGTCACTGCTTTGTAAATTTCAATTTTTCTAATATACAGGAGTAATTCCCACGGTTATTACCAAGATTTCTTTCAATGTTAAGCTGAAAGTAGCTTAATTCTGAGATAATCTGTGCACTGTATTCTAAATTATTTAATACATTCTTAAATTTCAGTGGAGTCCTAATCCAAGTATTCACCCAGCACTAGGATAGCATAGAACTGCTCTTCTGCTGCCAGAAAAGTATCCAATTACCCAGCACAGCATCAGCTCTAGTTTCATAGATATAGTTATTAGGGGTGTGTAGAACTTCACTTTTAATTAGTACGTCGTATCTAATTTGTAAGTTTTGTATATATGAACAGACATTAAGAAGATGTGGAGGTGCCCACGTAAAAACTTAAAAATCAAAACTCACCCAATATTTTTTGTTTGAATTCTATAATGCTAGGAAGCCTATCAAAGTCAGTTTCATTTTCAACGCAAGCAAGACAAACCCACAAAAGGCTGCAATTGCTCTTTATATTAATGGTCTCTCGCCTTGAGGAGAGGAAAGCAGCAGGGCAGGATAAACTGAATGAAAGAGACTGAGAGAGCACAGAATTCTGGGAAATGTACATAGTGTGGGAAGGTGAGGAGCCCTGTGGCAGATAATTCGAAAGGCCCTGCCCTAAACTACATTACCCAGAATTCTGCTTAGCATCAGAAAACTCCAATTAGGATCCAGGAGAGATTTTTCCCTCCTCTCAGCACGAAGAGTTTCATTAAGTTGCTGAATCTGCAAAGAGAAAGACTGACTTATACTTCAATATTAGTAAGTAAGTAAGTAAGGCTTAGTAAAACTACACTTCCCATAATTCTACAGCATAGACTCATGACAGTTAAAGTGGTATGAAACAATATTAACTCTACAGTGCAGATACATCCTTAATTGGGTCAGACTGCAGAGGGAAAAGGAGTACACTTGGCAAATTAACTTCCATACAATTCAGATTTAGACCAAAACCTGTCATTTGTTTAAACATGAGATGTGAGCATCATTAGAACATTTCAAACAACCTCTTTTATCATACTCTACATGTAGATAATGAAGCACACATCTTTACATGGTTTTATTGTATGTATGCGTAAGTGTGTACGTATTGTATGTTTTACATGTTTTGATATGGTCAAAAGTGACTAATCAATAAAGAATTGTATTGTATTGTATAATGAAGCACACCAGTTTACAAAGAGAGTTTTTATTGTATAAAGCGGTGACAAAATATTCTTCTTACTCATACAAATAATAATAATAATTCAAGACAATGTTGGTTTAAATAATTGATGCTCTTGAGAAATTAATTTCTCTGGCACAGAAGAAAGTCTTCAACTCTCCATGGATATGAATCCAAGTAAGCTGCCAAGTGCCTAAAAAACTGAACAGAAAACAAGGCAGTTACATTTCCAGGAGCCAATAAAAATTAATCTTACTATACAAA
Organism: Anolis carolinensis; assembly: GCF_035594765.1. Lineage (NCBI taxonomy): Eukaryota > Metazoa > Chordata > Lepidosauria > Squamata > Anolidae > Anolis > Anolis carolinensis. The sequence continues at coordinate 76,523,609 of NC_085843.1, read as the reverse complement.
AAGCTATGTAGCCACACTGGCTGAGGGATTCTAGGAGTGGAATCCAAAAAGTAAGATTTCCAAATTCAATCAGAACCAGACTACTACGATGCCTGGACTCTTTAGACTTAGAATGGTCATACTATATAGCCGTGATTCCATCCTGTTAGGTTCTGGGATCTGTAGTTTGGTGAGGCACTAAAGTTCTCTAGTTTGAGGACTCTTAATGCTTCTTCCTAAACTTCAGATTCCCAGATTCCACAGGATGCAACTGTGGCAGTTAAAGTGGATCAAAGAACTGTAATCCTGAGGAGTGAAAAGGAACTAAGTTTGCCTATAAATCTGGTTAGCCACATAGAGTCCTGACATAATCTTTTCCTGTGATACGAAAGACAATGGATTCCCTTGGACCAGAAAGCAAAACTGATCCAATGGTACAAGAGTGAGAGTAGTATTAAGCATATATTTAAATATATTTTTGTAGACAAAGATATATGCAAAAAAGGTTTATACATAATACAATGAAACATAAAATTGTTACATTCACAATATAATGTATACACTTTTTTCCTTCTATAAAGATAAATATACTTCTCTGCATAAGAGGCTGTAATGTTCATAAATGAATAATGTTCTTCTTTCTTGTTGAGGAAACTTCCACTATTTCTCCCTTTTAATAGATGAATATACTCCTCTTTACATAAAACTGTTGTATTCACAGACAAACTGTGTTCTTACTAGTTGTTGCATGAAAAAAGGACTAGTAGTCCACAATTCACAACTGGTTTCAACTCCTCACTGAGTCTTCATCTGGTGGTTGGGTTCTTACTGTTAGGTTTAATGATTGAGGACTATAATCAATTATATTTGTTGCTTTTCTAGTGGTATGGAATCTAAAGGGAATAATTGTAGTGGCTAAAAGTTGTTCCATAAATACAGATCGAATTATATAAACCAATCAATATAAAACATGCAAAATATAGATAATACAATCAACGTACTCAAAACAAGATCTCCTAGGTGATGCTCTGCTTGGAGTTTTATTCCATTGCTAGTATCAAACTGAATGGCTAAAACTACTACTTCATATAGCAAGCCTGTGAAGACCAGGTGATTGTAATATACCGTGTTTTCTCGAAAATAAGACAGTGTCTTATATTAATTTTTGCTCCCGATGATGTGCTAGCTCTTATTTTTAGGGGATGTCTTATTTTTCCATGAAGAAGAATTCACATTTATTGTTGAACAAAAAATGAACATTTATTCTATACTGTACGGTAGTTGCCATCACAAACCAGCATAACCAGACAAACTGTGAATCCTATCAAAAATTTCTTGTTACTACCATTATTTCCATGTACAACAATATATGGTACGTACATTTACCAATCCTGCATGCTCTGTTCGGCAGGCATGCTTCCAAACAAAAACTTTGCTAGGTCTTACTTTTGGGGAAAGCCTTATATTTAGCAATTCAGTAAAACCTCTACTAGGTCTTATTTTTGGGGAAACAGGGTAGTATATTAACTATTATACATGAATCACATTTAAAGGGCTATTACCACAAATTTACAAAAAGCAATAATATAAGTTAGTGTTATTCAACCCTTTTGGATGTTCCATCTGGAGAGTAATAATCCAAAATGATTCTCATTGCAAATGTTTGGTCTGAAAATCAATGTTCTTAGGAGGTAAGACAACTTCTAAAATCTCCACCTGAAATGATTCAGTATTATAGTTAAAATCCTCAAAGTGTTTGTAAAGAATCGAGTCAATAGAATCTTACTTTTGTGCTCTGTAATATGAAGTTTGACTTCCCTGCTTGTTTGACCAATGTACATTAATGAGCAGGGACATGTAAGAGCATAGATTATCCCTTTAGTGGCACAGGAGGCAAAGTGATGTATCTTGTTTTGAACTTTAGTGTGATGATTTAAAAAAAAAAAACCTTGCCTGTACAAATTGTGGGAATATAGAGCACACAAAATTACCCGTTAGATTGGGTTCGGTAGTTTGTTGCTGATAATTTATATCCAAATGTATCAACAGATCTTTAATGTTTTGTGTTCTCTTGTGAGCGACTAGAGGGGGATTCTCACATCCAGGTATGTCACTCATTCCAGTATTTTTTAACTGTTTTAATTGCGTGTTTGGATAAGGTAGTTAATGTGAGGGGCCACACCAATCTATTGTCCCTGGGTTTAATTTTGTCCTCCAATAGGGTGGTTCTAGGAATTTTAGATGCTTTGATGCTGGCATTGTAAATCAGATGTTTCGGACAGCCCTTATCTCTAAATTGTTTTTTCACTGTTTCCATGTTATGTTCAAAGTCTTGTTGTAGGGTGCAGTTGCGTTTAATTCTTAGCATCTGTGCATAAGGCAAGTTGTTTTTAAGGGTTGTTTAATTCATAAACAAGTTAGCATTTGAAGGAGGAACTTTAATGCCCATAGCCACACCCTGAGTCTGAAAATAAAAGTGTTGCTCAAACTTAACATAGTTTTTCTCAAGAACCACATCAATTAAATCCAATAGAAAGTGAGTGGGGAGATGTACATTTGATCTTAAATCTAATGTGTATTTGCATATTTCTCGTGCTTCTGGTAATGGAATACTAGTGCATAGTGAAGTAACATTCATCGTCATTAGGACAGTGTCTGCAGGAATTGAGAGCTGTTCTAATGAAGTTTTTAGTATCCTTCATGTAAGACATTGTTTGTTTGACAAAGGACTGCAGGAAAGAATTAACAAATCTCGCTAATGATTCGAGGACTGACCCTGACTCAGACACAATGGGCCGGCTTGCCGGCGGCATAGTATTTTTAAGTATTTTGGGTAATGTAGATAAAACTGGAGTGCGTGGATGTAAAGTGACTAAAGTCTTTTTTCTCTTTCAGTGATGCATCCCAAACTGAGTCCTTCCAAAACAATAGTTCTAATGTGTTTGGTACGATCTCTGTCTAAACAAGAATAATGGTCTTTGACAGAAAGTTGTCTATGTATTTTTTCCTATAATCCGTTTTGTTGATGATAGCTATGACTTCCTCTTTGTCAGCTGGTTTCCAAACAATATCTTTGTCATGGGATAGAGTTTTGAGAGTTTTCACTCTGTCCTAGAGAAGTTTGTTCAATCTGTCTTCATACAACAACTAATAAGAACACTCTTCATGTGTAAACACAACAGTTTTATGTGAAGAGGAGTTTATTCATCTATTAAAAGAGAGAAATAGAGGAAGTTTCCTCAACAAGAAAGAAGAACATTGTTCATTTATGAACATTACAACCTCTTGGGCATAGGAGTACAGTGTACCCTCACTTTTCACGGGGGTTAGGCTCCAGACCTGCCCGCAAAAAGTGAAAAACCACGAAGTAGCGGCACTCTATTTATTTCAATAAATATAGTCCCCCTCCCTCCCTCCCTCTTTTCCTCTTTTAATGTACTGTACTGTCTTCCTTGTTGTTCCTGAGGCAATGAGGCGCAGGCAGGGCCTACTGAGTCCTTTTTTTTGCCTGTGAGGGGAGGGCAGGCCGGATGGAAAAATCCGCAAAACAGCGAATCCGCGGAACCCGAACCGCGGATTAGTGAGGGAGCACTGTATATTCATTTTTATAGAAAGAAATAAGTGTATCCAGTATATTGTGAATGCAACAATTTTGTTTCAATGCACAATGTTTTAACCATTTTTGCATATACAGTAACTTTGTCTACAAAAATATATTTAAATAAGTACAGTAGACTCTCACTTATCCAGGCTAAACGGGCAGGCAGAAGCTTGGATAAGCGAATATCTTGGATAATTAGGAGAGATTAAGGGAAAGCCTATTAAACATCAAATTAGGTTATGATTTTACAAATTAAGCACCAAAACATCATGTTATACAACAAATTTGACAGAAAAAGTAGTTCAATACGCAATAATGTTATGTTGTAATTACTGTATTTACGAATTTAGTACCAAAATATCACAATATATTGAAAACATTGACTGCAAAAATGGCTTGGATAATCCAGAAGCTTGGATAAGCAAGGCTTGGATAAGTGAGACTCTACTGTATATGCTTATTATCACTCCCACTTTTGTACCATTGGAACAGTGGAAAATTGACTTTATCATCTTTTCTCTGACACAAGTACATGTTTAGACTATATTGATGTATTTTGAGTTTTGCTTCTGACCATTGTTGTTGTTGTCACAGTTAAGATTTTCCCTTTCTGTTCGTAACAACTTCTTAGTTTTTTTTCTCTTATAAAAATGATAAACATAACTTCTCTAAAATAAACCTAAAAAGGGATCAAGAATTCATCCAGTCCCATCTCCTATGTCATGAAGCAAGGCCACAAACCATTCATTTCACAATTCTAGGTTGTCCTGAATCTAAAACAGAGAGCATTTGCACTGAGGATGGAAGAAGATACAAAAAGCCAAGTACTTATGAATAAAACAGTTGGATTACAGTGAAAATTCTTCTCTCATTGTTTTATGGCTGAGCCTTTCCAGAATGATAGATACAAATTCTGATGTGATTATTCTACCCTTAGATGACACAGCCCAATACAGGTCCAAGACAGCAAGCATTCCTACATGCCATTTATTTGAACAAAATGTTAGACCAGGTCAGGATGACAACTAAAATATATGCCCTTTCTGTTTTATTTCTAAGGTATTTTTAAAGTAGGCTAAATATTTTTTTAAGTGTCCATGTTTCCATAGCAATCAGCAGAGTTTAAATACAGAAGTGTAGTCTCCAGAGCACTGCGCTGGCACAAACCTTACTAAAATAAAATATATTTTAGGCCCAAAAAAAGGGTTAGAGACCACAACCTTTGGAGATATTTATATCCCAAACCATGAATACTCAAAGAAACGTGTTTAAATGTATTTTACCCAGGTAACATCAAGCATGACTGTTTGATAATAAACAAAAAAGGATTTTAGCAGGGCCACTTTTAAAATTACAACATTTCCATACAAATGGGGCATATCTAAGCAAGAACCTTTTGAACAGAATACTTATGTGTGACAATCATATATGCAGGAGGAAAATTTGCAGCACGGGAATTTAATGAAACATCCCTCATCTTAGTTAGTTGCAGTCCCCTTGCAACTTTAGGATATGTTGCATTTCCAAGCTGTACAGGATATAACTACATGTTATTTTATGCTAAAGGGTGTGACAATGAAAACTTGGGTTAATAGGCCATAAGGGATAGCAACAGTGACAAGTGGGGTGTCAGATAATCCCTATCTGCATGCATGGAAATAATACATCAATGACGTTACAAGAGCACTGCGTCTGGAAGCCACAAACACTAATTGAGAACTTTGAGCTTGGGGGGGGGCATACGATTGGGCCATAATCCCCCCATAACTAGAGGCTCTACATTTATAATCTGATATACAATCAATGCATAGAGATCCAGACTAGAGTGCAAGGCCACAAAATCCGTTCATGATCCTTTGAGTGCAAGGGGATATTGTCCCTCTCCCATTCCCCTGAGGGACAGTTCCAGATTATCAAAAAAATGTCAAACCATACCTTTGGAAAATCCTTCAGTTTTCTTTCTTGCCTGCCCCTTTCAGCCTTTCTTCCTCTTCTTTTTTGATTTTTTCTTCTAGCCTTTTTCTCTGGTACATTTTTACCCCAGCAAATGCTAAGCAAAGAATTAATGTTTTGGCAGCTAAAATGTACATCAGCAATGGAAAATTTTCCAGTACCTAAAACAAACAAAAAAACATAAACACAAATATGTTCAGTCACTCTTGTAAAAACACAACTACTACTAAAGGCCCAGACTAGTCACTGTACTATGCTGAAAGAAGATTTTCGCTAAATTAGTCTCTGTTGTTTTCGAATGAGAAGGAACATTTGAAAGGCATTGTTATTCTAAGGCAGTGGTTCTCAACCTGGGGTCCCCAGATGTTTTTGACCTACAACTCCTAGAAATTCCAGCCAGTTTACCAGCTGTTAGGATTTCTGGGAGTTGAAGGCCAGAAAAATATGGGAACCCTAGGCTGAGAACCACTGCTCAAAGGGCATTTGGATCACTAGTAGTTTCCCCCTCCCTCCCGCATGTTTTCAAGTGAAATGCTGGGGAAAATATTGGTCATATTTTGTTCTTTGGAAATCCCATGCAATACATATGCTACCTGAATACAAAACAACTTTTTGTAGGAAGATTTATTCATATTTTTGAATGATATTTCCTTCCACTTTGCATCTGTCACTTCCACTTCCTTCAAACAACAACTATTCAAATAACCTGTCAAATGATACGCAAGAAGAAAAAATGCTCTGTGCCATGCTGTTCACATGCAGTTTTTAAAGGTTATCATATGCCTTCAAGTCAACTTGGCTGGATTTCTGCAGAGGAGGTTTGTCACTGCCTTCCTCTACTGCTGAGAGAGTGTGATTTGCCCAGGGCCACCCGGGGGGGGGGGGGTTCAGTAGAAGAAGGGATTCAATCTGTAATCTCCCCCTCCCAATCTGTGGAAAAAAGAGGGCATGCATTTCACTCTTTGGACATTTGTACACAACACAGTAGCGATATATTTTAAGGCAGGGTCGGTGATGTTGGCTATTGTACTCAAGAAATGTAGACAGTTAAGAATTGAAAGGACAGCCATGAAGAAACGCGATTAAGATGCTTTTTTTCAGGTCAGGAGCAACTTGAGAAACAGCAAGTTGCTTCTGGTGTGAGAGAACTGGCCATCTGCAAGGACATTGCCCAGGGGACGCTCAGATGTTTTGATGTTTTTACCATCCTTGTGGGAGGTTTCTCTCATGTCCCTGCATGGAGCTGGATCTGATAGAATCATAGAATCATAGAATCATAGAATAGTAGAGTTGGAAGAGACCACATGGGCCATCCAGTCCAACCCCCTGCTAAGAAGCAGGAAATCGCATTCAAAGCACTCCCGACAGATGGCCATCCAGCCTCTGCTTAAAAGCCTCCAAAGAAGGAGCCTCCACCACGGCCCCAGGGAGAGAGTTCCACTGTCGAACAGCCCTCACAGTGAGGAAGTTCTTCCTGATGTTCAGGTGGAATCTCCTTTCCTGTAGTTTGAAGCCATTGTTCCGTGTCCTAGTCTGCAGGGCAGCAGAAAACAAGCTTGCTCCCTCCTCCCTATGACTTCCCTTCACGTATTTGTACATGGCTATCATGTCTCCTCTCAGCCTTCTCTTCTGCAGGCTAAACATGCCCAGCTCTTTAAGCCGCTCCTCATAGGGCTTGTTCTCCAGACCCTTAATCATTTTAGTCGCCCTCCTCTGGACGCTTTCCAGCTTGTCAACATCTCCCTTCAACTGTGGTGCCCAGAATTGGACACAGTATTCCAGGTGTGGTCTGACCAAGGCAGAATAGAGGGGGAGCATGACTTCCCTGGATCTAGACGCTATACCCCTATTGATGCAGGCCAGAATCCCATTGGCTTTTTTAGCAGCCGCATCACATTGTTGGCTCATGTTTAACTTGTTGTCCACGAGGACTCCAAGGTCTTTTTCGCACACACTGCTGTCAAGCCAGGCGTCCCCCATTCTGTATCTTTGATTTCCATTTTTTCTGCCGAAGTGAAGTATCTTGCATTTGTCCCTGTTGAACTTCATTTTGTTAGTTTTGGCCCATCTCTCTAGTCTGTCAAGATCGTTTTGAATTCTGCTCCTGTCTTCTGGAGTGTTAGCTATCCCTCCCAGTTTTGTGTCGTCTGCAAACTTGATGATCGTGCCTTCTAACCCTTCGTCTAAGTCATTAATAAAGATGTTGAACAGAACCGGGCCCAGGACGGAGCCTTGCGGCACTCCACTTGTCACTTCTTTCCATGATGAAGACGACGCATTGGTGAGCACCCTTTGGGTTCGTTCGCTTAGCCAATTACAGATCCACCTAACCGTAGTTTTGTCTAGCCCACATTTTACTAGTTTGTTTGCCAGAAGGTCGTGGGGGACTTTGTCGAAGGCCTTACTGAAATCCAGGTACGCTACATCCACGGCATTCCCTGTATCGACCCAACTCGTAACTCTATCGAAAAAAGAGATCAGAGTAGTCTGGCATGACGTGTTTTTGATAAATCCAAGAAGGAGCTCATCCGTGCTCTCCCCAGATTAAATTTGAACCAGCAACCTTTGAAACAAGAACCCCTATTTTTGTTTATTTAGATTCATTTTTAAAAACTCTAAACTGAAAAAATAAGACTAATATTCTGCACATCCTTTAACATCATCTGTAACAGCAGCTTATTGTTAAGAAATCATATGAATATGGAGTTTTTTGTTTGTAACAACCATACCACTGCAATTCAAATGATATCACATTTGTCCTGATAAGTAACCATGACAATTCTCTGCACAGCAAACTCATGATAAGCTTATTAACAACAGTGGGTTAATGGCAGAATTAGGAAAGCAAGAGCCCAGGGAAATGTATGACAGGTGAATCAAAGACAAGTTGAAACATGCACAAACAAAATAATAGCCCTACATTCATTACAAAAGGGCTCACGTGTTGAAAAAAAATGATCCAAATAACACAACACAGAATACTTGTAAAGCAGTGTATTTGCAAAGCTAAGAAATTCTCTAATGGAAGCAGCCATCCACATAGAATATAGAAAACTACTCTAAACTCATTGGCATGGAAATGTGCATGCGATGTTTTTACAAATGTAAAGCATCCTCACCTTCCAATTCACCAGCCACATCTTGATTCCGTGAAGAATTCCGTTTATACAACCTGCTGCGCCAAATAATGCAGGGAAAATTCAGAAGAAACTAATTGGGTTAAAAAGCAACCTGAAAAATAAAAATAAATTTAGGCAGGCTTCCTCTTATATTTAAGGAAGGTCTTTGGAGGGAGAATCACCTGACAAAAATAGCCAGCCAATCTCTCTCAAGAAACAAATAATAACAAGCTTTAAATACTACAGCCCCTTAGTGTTAAAATGCATACGATGTAGTTCACAGAGCTCTGCTTTTTAAGAGAGACACGGAACATTCAAGAAAGCTCGCACAGTTTCTGAAACAGATTTGTTTTCCCACTGAGTGACAGGGACAGCAACCACTTGGAGTATCACACACAGCAGAGAAATGACTAGTTAGGGACAGGTGGTGTGGCTTTATAGGGAAGCAGCTCTCCACTTTCACTTGATGAAAATTCTAGCAGCCAAGTACAGTAAAGCTAAATACAACAAACACTCTTCACTGGTTGCGTTGCAAACATGTGCAGAGGAGACAAACCAGCTAAAGCACCTTGTGACTTAAGCTCTATGAAAATCAGTTGGTTACAGTATAGTTCTCCCACTCAGTTTCAATCAAGAGGATATTAATGCCCAACTTTAGCTGGTTTAAATCATGGTAAGTTTTGGTATAGTAATGTAGTGGTCTGAACACTGGACTATGGATCTGGAGACTAGAGTTCAAGTGTAAGGATATGAGCCCAGAAAGGCAGAAAATACCATGGAAACCCATTAGGTGAACCTGGACAACTCTCTCGGCCTCAGAGAAGCAAAGACAAACTTCTGCTGAACAAATCTTGCCAAGAAAATGCCATGTCATCATAAGTCAGAAACAATATGAAGGCACACAACAACAACAACAAGCTTTTTGGGGGGTTGGATACTTTTGCTTATGTAGAATGTATAAAAGCAGAGAGAAGCTGATGCCCACATTATACTGTGTATTTGAAATCAGAGAGCCAGCAAATTATATGGGGGAAAACAGTACAGGAAAATATATTGAAAGGTGGAGAAAGGCTAAATCTCAATGTCCCAATGCAGCAGTTGATAACTTTTTTCTATCCACAAACCAACATTCTCTTCTTAAAGTGATCTATAAGGGGACTGCACATGTGCAAAAAAGGCAATTCTTTCTATGGGTTGCTGTGAGTTTTCCAGGCTGTATGGCCATGTTCCATAAGCAATTTCTCCTGATGTTTCGCCTGCATCTATGGCAGGCATCCTCAGAGGTTGTGAGGTGTGATGGAAACTAGTCAAGTGGGGTTTATATATCTGTGGAAGGTCCAGGATGGGAGAAATAATTCTTGTCTGTTTGAGACAAGTGTGAATGTTTCAATTGGCCACCTTGATTAGCATTAATTAGTCTTTCAGTTTCAAGGCCTGGCTGTTTCCTACCTGGGTGAATCCTTTGTTGGGAGGTGTTAGCTGGCCCTGATTTATTCATGTCTGAAATTCCTGTTTTCTAAGTGGTGTTCTTTATTTGCTGTCCTAATTTTAGAGGTTTTTTAATATTGGTAGTCATATTTTGTTCATTTTCATGGTTTCCTCCTTTCTGTTGAAATTGTCCACATCAGGGGTCCCCAAACTAAGGCCCATGGGCCGGATGTGGCCCTTCAAGGTCATTTACCTGGCCTCTGCCCTCAGTTTTAGACTTAAGCTTGCCCAAAGTCTGAAATTATTTGAAGGCACACAACAGCAATACCAATACTAATAAACTTACTATCTCATTGGCAAAAAGCAGGCCCACACTTCCTATTGAAATCCTGATAGGTTTGTCTTGGTTAAAATTGTTCTTATTTTTAAATATTGTATTGTTCTTTCATTTTTGTTGTTTTTTTTTACATTACAAATAAGACATGTGCAGTGTGCATAGGAATTTGTTCATTTTTTTTTCAAATGATAATTTGGCCCCTCAACAGTCTGAGGGATTGTGGACCGGCCCTCTGCTTAAAAAGTTTGAGGACACCTGGTCCACATGCTTGTGGATTTGTATGGCTTCTCTGTGTAGTCTGACATGGTGCTTGTTAGAGTGGTCCAGTATTTCTGTGTTCTCAGATAATATGCTGTGTCCAGGTTGTAGGTTGTGTTCTTCATCAGCTTCCCTGTGCAGTCAGTTGTTTCTTTGATGTATGCTAAGAAAACTTTTCCGCTGGGTGGATCTTTGTCTTTACTCTTGTGGCTTGTTTCTTTCTATACCTCCATCCTCCTTCACTCAAACATTTTGAGAGTAACAATCCCAGAATCATGAGGAGTTTTCAAAAACTTAATCTGGAGGTTGCTGGAGGATGACATATCACTCTTGCCAGATGACTGACCACTTTGAGAAGAGGCAAAAAATTGGGCTGAAGATGACATGCCACTATAGGTCCCCAGAGCCTCCTTCTCCTGAGCTAATGAATGCAGAAACGGCCCATGGGAGCCAGTGACCTCTGTGTCAGTGGATTGTTCAATCTGTGCCAGGTTTGCTTCTGAACCTATAAGGAACTATCCAAAGTGCTGAACTTATAATCGTGATTGTTGTCCTGTGATTTCAAGGCATTTCCAACTTATGGAGATCCCAAAGCAAATCTGGATGAGTCCTTCAAAGTGCAGACCAAGACCCAGAGTGGATACCACCACCCTTGCCATGGGAGCTACCAGCTCTGTGAAGAGCAGAGAATTAACTATGTAGAATCAGATCACTGAGACGAAGGGTAGGGCATGTTTAATATCAGAATCAAGCTCATCCTCCATTTCAACACCAAGCAAATAAATGTATTGATTCCAAAGAAAATTGCAGCTTCAAATAAAATGTAAGGGGACCAAGTCACTTGTCAGAGAGATAGTTTACATCAGTGCTTCTCAAAGTGGTAATCCATGGACTGGTGCTGGCTCTTGAGCCATTAGTTTCCAGTCTCCAGCAAGGAAAAATGGAACAATTTTAGCCAATAGTCATGAATAAAGTCTCAGTTTTTGGCATATTGGGGAAAATATTTTTCAGCCCCTCCTTCCAATACAGCATAGAACACACTGATCTACATAAATTTAGCACAAATATGTTCAGGTGACTTAGGAACATATTTGACTCTCTCACCATCTCCAACTGACGCTCGGGTGCCAGAGCTAAGAGGGGGCCATGAAGAGACTTCCATCTTGCCTCTTTACATCAGCTAGAGGCCCCTATCCGCAATAACATGCTATGCTAGTTTTATATCTGGAGCAGAATGAAGAAGGCGGGGCCGGGAAGACATCTTTCCACCATGTCTCCTGTATCAATTTAATGATATAATGATATATAATAATATTATACTATACTAATATTATAATACATTGTATATACATGTAATATTAATAATAATATTATGATGTAATACAATGTAATAATTATTATAATTCACTATTATAATTGTATATTTATATTACATGCAATATTACTAATAATATTGCGATATAGTTGTATAATATAATATATTGTATGTATATATACTTGTAAACCGCCCTGAGTCCCCTTCGGGGTGAGAAGGGCGGTATATAAATGTCGCAAATACATAAATAAATAAATAAATAAATAAATAGGAGTCCCCAGTGGTGCAGTGGATTGAACTACTGAGCTGCTGAATTGCTGACCAAAAGGTCAGTGGTTCAAATCCAGGGAACAGGGTGGGCTTCCGCTGCTAGCCCCGGTTTCTCCCAACCTAACAGTTTGAAAACATGTAAATGTGAGTAGATCAATAGGTACCACTCCGGTGGGAAGGTAACAGCCAGCCGCATGACCATGGAGGTGTCTATGGACAACGCCAGCTCTTTGGCTTAGAAATGGAGATGAGCACCAACTCCCAGAGTCGGGCACGACTAAACTTAATGTCAGGGGAAAACTTTTACCTTTACCTTACTTAGGATTATGCCAATTCAAATGTAGGTAAGAAAGTTGCACATTTGAATACTCCCACAAATAAAAAGGCTTGGTGTGGAAAAAGACTATATTAAGGGAAAGCTTGTCTTTCAAACCATTCTCCTTGAATAGTATGGGATTCTCCACAAAATCATTTGAAGGTTAAGCTCTCTCTTGAAAACACTATTATCATGCAAGCAGATCAAATTTCATATTTGTTTTTGATTTCTCTCACACACAAAGTCAGATAAAGTGCAAATATGAGGGAACTATTCACCCTTGCGATCTGCTGTTCTAAAACTGCAATGTCTTTTTCAATCAAAACATGAGAAAGATAGTTCCAGTTTAATACCAGGATTACCAGGCTAACAGTTCACCCCGCTCCCTGGATTTGAACCATCGAACTTTCAGTCAGCAAGTTCAGCAGCTCAGCAGTTTAACCCGCTGCGCCATTAGGGGTTCCATACATAACAGTACAACCTTATCAGCAGGGGATATGTTCCAAGACACATACACCTCATAGATACCCAAAATCACAGATTATATTGAAACCTATATTTTGACTATACTTGGTCTAGAAGCATACCAGAATAACACACAAGGACATGAAGACACCCATAAACTATGGGGGGAGGGGGGTATTTTTTGGTGTGTAGGTAACTGAAACTGTGGGGATTGAACTTGTGAATTGGGGGGTCAAACTGTAGTTCTCTGGATGCTTGATTTAAAATAGCACAATTAAAATCAAACTTAAAAGCCACATGGTTGAGACAGTTGATGGTGCTGAAAAAAAACCATTGAAGTAGTAGCCACATGAACCTCATATTTCTAGTCCTCTTTCCCATCAAAGATTATTCCTTTCAGGACTGCCCCCCACAGACAAGGGCTCTTAAAGGCGAATGCAAACTATACCAACTCAAGGCCCACCATGTCATTTTATGTGGCCTTCTAGATGCTGGACTACAACTCCTGTATTCCTCATCATTAGACATCATGACTAGAACTGATGGAAGTTGTGATACAGTAACATCTGGAAGGGGGCAGTTTGTTCTCTTTTGTTAGGATAGTGGAGTTTGGATTTAGATACAAATCTTGTGGATATGATACTTGACTTCAAAATATAATTTAACCTTTCCCCAACCTCAGAGCTACAAGTGCTGTTATGTTGCAATTCCCATTATGCCCAGTCCGCATGGTGAATAATGAAATGTGATGGGAGTTGTTGTTCAGTAACATCTGGGGATCCAAACTGGGTAAAAAGTAAAGAGCACTGACCACTATGTTAAAAAATTATAGCTGGCTTTCTATACCCACAGATTCTTCATCCATGGATTTAACAGCCCTTTGAAGGCAACCATAAGGCAGAAGTGGCCCTTGATGAAAATGAGTTTGACATGCTTGCTCTAAGCCATGAAGGGGATTAGGAGCTAAAATCAGAATGAGATTTGGACCAAGTATGCAGCCACTAAAGTTTGGCATTCACCTAAATCCTGAGGTTCCAAAAATTAGCAATAAACACAAGGATATCTGAAATGCTGGGTCATGAAAAATTTTATACGGGTCCATACCAGAAGTGATAGAGAACACAGTATTACGATGCTATTCCCTGGCCAGCCACAGTCATGGAAATGTTTCTTATGCTTCTTAGTGATCATAACTACAGCTTGTGTGCTGTTTACAATACTGAACTTCCAACAATTACCTAGGAGTGCCCTGCAATTTTTCACTTTCCCATTTCTCTGAGGCATGTTGGAACTAGTCCCCTGGATCAGCAGCTAAAGTGGCACACAACTTCAGCACTGTTATAGAAATATACCCAAAATAATGAAGCAGACTATTTAAAAAGGAACTTCTTTTTCAGAATCTGAAAACTGAGCAGAATAGATCCACTCTTATAATGCGAAACACATGTTCCATAATAAAAACAAGAACCCTGCACCCTCGTGAATATAGATTTATACAATTTAGAATTAAATTTCACTGTTTCATACTAACAGTTTTATTATTGTTGCATCCCCTCAATTTGTTTCCAACTTATGCAGGCCCTAATGCAAGCTTATCATTATTTAATTTTGATTACTTTGTACTATTGTTGAGATGTTTGTATTTGCATAGGGCATTGAATGTTTGTCTTTTTTGTGTGTGTAAACCGCCCTAAGTCCCCTCAGGGAGAGAGGGTGGTCTATAAATAAAGTGTTGTTGTTGTTGTTGTTGTTGTTATCATGGGACCCATCTGCATTGCCATATGGTCAGCATAGACTCATGTAATGCAGTTCAATGCAGCAAACACTGACCATATAACACAGTTTCAAACATCATTATATGGCAGTGTAGATGAGGCCACAGTTATTGGGTTTGAAGCTGAGAGTGTGTTAGAAGTAACAACCTTCTTCAAGCCTCCACTTTGTGTGTATATGATTGTGTTTTATTAGTGTATTATATATCTATATTTTGGTATGCAGCTTTCCTTTATGTTTCTTGAGGTTGTGGGAGGGGCTACAAACCACATGATCAGATCTGGGACTACTCTGAGCTGGAACTCCATTAGAGAATAGACTCCATGAGACGCCATGAGACTTTGGACTGTTAAAATCATAAGAAAGATGCCCTGTGTCATCTGCACAGAGAAACTACTTCAGAACCTATCTGTAACTGGATTGACAAGTTATGTACCTATATGCTGAATACTTGGAGGTTGTGAGTAAACCAAATATGTTACTTTTAACTAAGTCTACTTTATCTTTGTCTCTTGAGAGCATAATATAGAAACAAGATATTTTATGGGAGAGTAGTTGTTTTTGGGCACTGAAAAGAACACTTCTGAAACTGTATAAATATGTAAGGGGAAGTCATAGGGAAGAGATAGCAAGCTTGTTTCCTGCTGCCCTGGAGACAAGGACACTGAAAAATGGCTTTAAACTACAGGAAAGGAGATTCCACCTGAACATTAGGAAGAACTTCCTCACTGTGAGGTCTGTTCGGCAGTGGAACTCTCTGCCCCGGAGTGTGGTGGAGGCTCCTTCTTTGGAGGCTTTTAAGCAAAGGCTGGATGGCCATCTGTCGGGGGTGTTTTGAATGCAATATCCTGCTTCTTGGCTGGGGTTTGGATTGGATGGCCCATGAGGTCTCTTCCAACTCTATGATTCTATGCTGTTTTTGTGCATTGGCATAATCTCTGTTCCTAACAGATCGGAGACAACTAGGTTCTCAGTCTAACAACTGAAAGCCAAATTACATCTGGTTGTATACCACTGAAGAGAATATGAGTTTTTGGTTCTTCTCAGAAGATCTACTTTTACAAAAGGCTATGATATTCAAATGGTTGTGAATGCCTTTTTTCTTCAAAAGGCTATGGAGACTGTTTTTCCAAAAGGTTATGATCTCTAAAAGGTCATGCCTTTTCTAAAAGAGTGTGACTTGCTCGCAATCATGCAGTGGGTTTCCATGCCTATGTTGGGATTCAATCTCAACACTCAGACTCCTACAGCATACTGGGGGCCCATCTACCCTGCCCTATAATCCGGTTTCTGATCCCAGATAATCTGCTTTGAATTGAATTATATGGCAGTGTAGACTCATATAATCCTGCTCAAAGCAGATAATCTGAATTCAGAAACTGGATTACATGACTGTGTAGACCCAGCCTGGCTCCTCTGCCTGAACAAGCACCCTAAACTTTGCAGTGGTGACTTCAGAGTATATAAACACAGGGAAACAGTACATGTCTAGCATGTTCACAGTGCAATCTACTTACACTTTGGAGTCAAAAGCACACTCTATATACGATAGAGCCCATTTGTGAGTAAGTGCTTATTATTGTTGCTGTGTGCCTTCAAGTCCTTTGTGGTTTCTAGTGATCCCATCATGGGGCTTCCTTGGCAAGATTTGTTCAGAGGGGGTTTGCCACTGCTATTGCCATTCTTTGAAGTTGAGAGAGTGTGACTTTTCCAAGATCACACAGAGATGGCTGAGCGGGGATTCAAACCTTAGTCCAACATTATGCTGGGTCTGAATTTAGCACCGATTGTGCATCTGCACTGCAGAATTAATGCAGTTTGACACTACTTTAACTGTCATGGCTCAATGCTATGGAATCCTGAGATCTGTAATTTGATGAGACACCAGCATTCTTTGGCAGAGAACGCGAAAAACCTTGTAAAACTACAACTCCCACTATTCCATAGCCATGGCAGTTAAAGTGGTGTCAATATGCATTAATTCTGCAGTGTAAATTCACCCGGAGGAACCACCGTTTCCTTGGATCACGCTGCCCAGCAGGCATGTGCGGGGGGGAGGGGGGGCTTGAGGAGCTTCATCCCCCCCCCCCCTGAAATTCTCAGGTCCGCGAGAAGGCCTTACATTTATTATTTAAACTGTTATGTTTATTCATATCATGATCTGATCACCATGCTCAATATATCCCATATGCATGGGGGTATTGGAATAACGATATAAAAGGTTTGCTAGGGTAGATCCTCTCTCACTCAGACTCAGCCCACCCCCCACCCCCATCAAAATCCTGGCTACGGGCCTGCTGCCGAGTATTGAATTATGTAGCAAACAGAATAAAAGATAACTCCACTCTTCCACCTTTACTGGGCATTGTGCCATTTGATCCTATGCAAACGCGCCCAGAGAACTCAGTATTATGTGCTGCAGACAATTAAAAGCATTGTAGTCTCAAAACCATTATATTGTGCAAATAATAATCTAAAAATCCACTGCTTCACTCATCTCCAAATACAGAAAGAAAATAAAGCCCATAACCTTGCAGATTGCCATAACATTTTAGTTATCTTTCG
Source organism: Anolis carolinensis (assembly GCF_035594765.1). NCBI lineage: Eukaryota > Metazoa > Chordata > Lepidosauria > Squamata > Anolidae > Anolis > Anolis carolinensis. The sequence goes on along the minus strand of NC_085843.1, from coordinate 76,506,230 downwards.
TTTTTGCAAACTATCTTTACTATGGCATGCGTTTCCTGGTTCAAAAGTTACCATACCTTAAAGCAAGAAGGCACGAAAACGGATGGGAAGGTCTACAAACTACAGTTCCCAGAATCCTTTGTGCTTTAAATGCTTGTATCAGTCATGACATCACCTACTAGAAGGAAAGCTGTTAACCTTTTCAGCGCTGGGTTCCACGAAAATTTGCTAGAAAGGAAATAAACTTCAGTGCTCATAAATCATGTATATTATTCTGTACTACAGTGCTCATAAATCATGTATATTATTCTGTACTACAGTGCTCATAAATCATGTATATTATTCTATACTACATAGCATATTATTATTGTGGTTATTATTTTATTATGACACAGCAAACAAGATAGATATGCAGGATTTTGTATCACAAAATCACAAGTCGAACATTTCCCAAGTGTCTAGGACTGTGTGATGTATTTTCGGATGATGCGTGCAGATCCCAGTAGGGTGGCCTTTTGCAGTTGGCAGATTGTGATTTTGTCAATGTCTATTGTTTCCAAATGCCGGCTGAGATCTTTTAGCAGTCACCCAGTGTGCCCATCACCACCGGGACCACCTACACTGGTTTCTGCCAGAGTCTTTAAGTTCAATCTTGAGGTCCTGATAGCGGCTGAGTTTTTTCTGTTGTTTTTCGTCAATGCGACTGTCACCTGAGATGGCAACATCAATGATCCAAACCTTTTTCTTTTCCACAACTGTGATGTCTGGTGTGTTGTGTTCCAGAACTTTGTCAGTCAGTTTGTGGTTATTATTATTATTATTATTATTATTATTATTATTATTATTATTATTACTCCCCCCCCCCATTTCCCCAGGATTGACAGATAAGCAACTCACAACAATCACAGAATCCTAGAATTGGAAGAGACCTCATGGGCCATCTAGTCCAAGCCCATTCTGCTAAGAAGCAGAAAAATCGTGTTCAAAACACCCCTGACAGATGACCATCCAGTCTCTGCTTAAAAGCCTCCAAAGGAGGAGCCTCCATCTCACTCCAAGGCAGAGAGTTCCCCTGCTGAACAGCTCTCACAGTGAGGACGTTCTTCCTAATGTTCAGATGGAATCTCCTTTCCTGTAGTTTGAAGATGTTGTTTAGCATCCTAGTCTCCAGGGCAGCAGAAAACAAGCTTGCTCCCTCCTCCCTATGACTTCCCCTCACATATTTGTACATGGCTATCGTGTCTCCTCTCAGCCTTCTCTTCTGCAGGCTAAACATGTCCAGCTCTTTAAGCCATTCCTCATAGGGCTTGTTCTCCAGACCCTTGATCTTTTTCGTCGCCCTCCTCTGGACACATTCCAGCTTGTCAACATCAATATGATTAAGATATACAAATATTTAAATAGATTTACAATTATTAAAACAATTCTATAAAAATGCAATTATAAAATAAAGAAAACTGTTAAAGACAGTTTAACTAAAAACAACATAGCACCCCCATCCCACTCTTTAGAAGCTTTCTTCTTTAAAAGCCTGCCTGAGTAAAAAGGTTTTCACCTACCCCTAGGAAAACAACACCAAAAAGGCCATGTCTTGCATCTCCACCAATTATGCTTGCAACCTGGACTGGCTCACACAAAGAAATGGATAGGATCACCCAAAGAGCCCAAAACCCAGCCATATAGAGCTTTCTAAGTCATAACTAGCACTTTGAATTAAGTTCCCCAAAAAAATCGACAGACAGTGGAACTGTTAAAACAAGGGAGTTGTGCCATCTCTGTAGCCGGGGGAGGGGGGGTCAAACTTTTTTTCATCAAGGGCCACATCAGCCTTATGGCTCTCTTCAATGGGCTGTGGAATCCATGGATGGAGAATCTGTGGATAATAATAATAATAATGCCTTTATTTTTATATCCTGCCAACCAGGGCTGTAGCCGGGGGGGGGGGGGGAGGGGTTCAAACCCCCCCCCCCCATTTTTCAGGTTTTAAAAATACCTGGTTTACTCATGAATTTTAACTGATTTACCAAATCCCCATGAGTGTCCACTGAAGTTTATCGATAGAGCCTGATTTCTAAATTATTTTGTGTTATGGAACTATTCTTCATGATTCGCTAACCCCCCCCCCCCCCCACCCCATTTTTTCTCTGGCTATGGCCCTGCTGCCAATCATGGGGTGGCTTACAAACGGGACCAGGCCCAGAACATATAGTAAAATTCACCAACTAAAAACACAGTTAAAAACACAATAACATATAACAAGCCAATTAAAACACAATTAAAAACAACAAAATTTACAAGCAACGCTAAAACTATATCAGATCAGTCTCAGAAATCAGCAACTAGGAATACGAATATGGGCATGATCGGACTAGAGAGGGCTGAGCATAGACTTGTGCAAAAAGCAGACTGTATGGCCAGGGCAAGGCGTAAAGTGTTGAGTACAATCCTTATCAGTAAACTAACACTGGACATTCATGAGCAGGGACTAACCATAATCAAATGCACACTGGAACATCCAGGTTTTCAAATCCCTGCAGAAAGCGGGCAGATTGGTGGCTAGCCTAATCTCCCTGGGGAGGGAGTTTCAGAGCCAGGGGGCTACCACCGAGTAGGCCCTCTCTTTCGTCCCTACCAACCGTGCTTGTGATGGTGGCGGAAACAAGAGGAGGGCTTGCCCGGCAGATCTTAGAGTCCATGCCGGTTCATAGGGGAAGATCCAGTCGCGAAGATAGGCAGGACCCAAACCATTTAGGGCTTTGTAGATGATAACCTGCACTTTGAATTGGGTCCAGAAACGTATCGGCAGTCAGTGTCACTGCTAGGGGTGTTGTCTGTTCCCAAGAATTAGCTCCAGTTAGCAACCTGATACAGAGAGCCAGCCTTATTTTTTAAACAAGGTGATTGGTGCACTTTAGTTTTTAATAGGTTTGGGTCCCCAGATGTTATGAAACGACAACTCCCATCACTTTTGTTTATCTGCCATGCAGACATGAATCAATTAGGGGCAGCTAACACCTCGGAACAAAAGATTCCCTCAAGCAGGAAGAAGCCAGGAAATGAATCTGGCAAGGCTATTAATGCCAATCAAGGTGATTAATTACAACATTCACACTGGCCTCCAAGAGACAAGAGTTCCTTCTTCCACCCTGGAACTTCCACAGATATATAAACTTTCCTTGCTTAGTTTTTTCCAATATACCTCACAACCTCTGAGGATGCCTGCCATAGATGTGAGTGAAACGTCAGAAGAGAATGCTTCTGGAACATGGCCATACAGCCCGGAAAACACACAGCAACCCTACTTAAGGACACACAACAATAATAACAGATTATTCAAAAATGAGTTCTATCTTGTAATCTTACATGAAGTAAGATTAAAAACCTAACCCCTCATTTACAATGGGAATATCAAAGTATATAAAACAAGAATATCTTTATTTGAATCATTTTTATTATTTCAGGTTTCAATCACATTTCATTATGATAGTGGGCTGTTCAAAGAGTTGGTGACATTGGCAAAGCAGTTCATTGCTTCTTCTCTTTTGCACAGGACAGTTATATCTAGAGGCCGCCTGTGGAGGAAGGGATGACTCAGTGCCAGCAGATAGAAAAGATGATGTCCATCACATTCGTTTTTTCCTTCCTCTTCTACCCACAAGCTAGATGAAGTGAATAGGAGGACAGACAAGGAATATGAGTTGGTTTAGATAACTCTTACGACGGCCGCCTACGTCTCCTAGTAAGGCAGTAGAAGTATCTTCTTCCTAGCAATCTGTACTCCGTTATCCACCCTTGGAAATGTTTTCAAAAGAGCTACTGCATGTAGTTTCCAAATACAAACCAATTTACTCCCATTTAATATAGTTATATAGATTTCAAAATCCTTGCTCGGTGGTATTTATAGTATATCAGGGAAGAACCACATCCTCAGAAATCTCTGCCTCTTCCTCCATTTCTGTTAAAGACTCTAACCGTGGCAAGATCATGAATCCTCAAAATCAAGTTAGTCTTCTCTCTCCCTCCACCATCCTACTCCTACCAGAATTTTGTAACTTCTGGAGATCTTGAAAGCTTGCCACACAATTTTGTGCAAATTTCAATTGAGAATTATGCTTGTACTTCTTCATTCAGATTCTAGTGATTTCTTCCACAGATCAAGCAGATCCAGGGCTAAACTTTGTTTTTCGCCCCAGCATTTTCATGGATGGTGGCTTTAAGGTCGTCTTGGAGTGGAATAGGACTTTTGATCTTTTCACCCCAGTCATCAACAATGTATTGGTGATACGGGTCGTTGGAGTGCTCTTGCCTCTTTGATTTCACAGTGCTCACTAAGATGGCCACAACAATGAAGGAGAAGATGCCAATCATCACCATGAGATACATAATGACATAGTCTAGGTTTTCAACGTCAAGTCTATCTTGCAACTTGTCTTCTTCAATCGTGTCGTTTCTGCGCCAATTGTTCATATATGTGATGAACGTCTTCTTGAAAGTATCTTCCAGAGTCAAGGTGAAGTTCTGTAAAGCATCCATAGTCAATGCACTGTCATTATAAAGAAAAAGATATCAGTTATCAGTATATCATAAAACCATCAATGTCAAATTATTTGGAAAGATGGCATATGAAATTTTTTTGCTATACAAGGAAACACAGAAATAATATTCTCTATTAGTGTAGCTAGGAGCCCCGGTGGCGAAGTGTGTTAAAGCGCTGAGCTGCTGAACTTGCAGACCGAAAGGTCCCAGGTTCAAACCCCCGGGAGCAGAGTGAGTGCCTGCTGTTAGCTCCAGCTTCTGCCAATCTAGCAGTTCGAAAACATGCCAATGTGAGTAGATCAATAGGTACCGCTCCAGAGGGAAGGTAACAGTGCTCCATGCAGTCATGCCGGCTACATGACCTTGGAGGTGTCTATGGACAACCCCGGCTCTTCAGCTTAGAAATGGAGTTGAGCACCAACCCCCAGAGTCAGTCACGACTGGACTTAACGTCAGGGGAAAACCTTTACCTTTACCTTTTTAGTGTAGCTAATATGAGACTTGTAGATAGAAATGATGCCGCAAAGGCTTGACTACAGTCACCAAAATGTCTGTTCTTAATAACAGCATATTTTCAGCAACAGAAAAATAGCTAGATAACACGAGATTTCAGCAGACAGATATCCACAGTTCTCACCAACATATAATTCCTTTTCATTAGAAAAAGTAGTTGTGATGAGAAAGCCTAAGGCTAAAATATAGTGTGAAATGCAGAGGAAGGCATATTTAGATAACCCCATGTCATATTCAATAGTAAGGCATAGAATAGGAGGGTGGTTTAATTAACTCACGGGAGGTTTACTTATCAGTATGTCGGATATGACTCAACACAAACTCAGAAGAAGAGCAACCTACAGAATAAAATGTATATAATATATAAGAATAGAAAAGAAGACAAAAACATATACAGTGGAAAGAGTAACTGATGAGCAAGATTTTCTTGTAATATTTCACCTGAATCCTTGAATGCGGTGCTAAATACATACACTAATATGCAGGCATAACACAACTAGTTAAATCCTCTCACAAAGAAGCTCCTTTTTACATCATTTGCCCAGCCACTTTTTTTCCTCACCTACTGCCTAACTGAGATATTTTTAGCAGCACCAGTTTTGGGAGTATGGTAAAGGAGGGCTGGAGAAACAGTGTCTGCAGCAAACAATGCAATGAAGCTACATGTGAGAAAAACATGATTCTACTCTAGTCAGTTCTACCGTGTTTGCCTAAAACAGGCAAGGTAAATAGCAGCTCCCTCCAGAATCCCTTGCTGAACATGCAATAAAATGCCAAAGGAGAGAGCAGATCATCCTCTTTTACCACCTCTCCCCAATATGTTAAAAAAATTAAGTGTACGTCTTTAAATTTGGCCACCAAAAGGGGATTCAAGAGGAAGGTAATGAGGAAAATATCACCAGATGTATTTTGGAAGAAGCTTTCATGTGCGCTCTAGAAGGTTGGGACTGTTTTTGTTTACTTATGCAAGGCTTACATGTTTCATTTTACATGTACAAATTTAGTTTTATAGAAAAGGTTTGCTGCAACTGATTCCCTTTTGTCTTATGTAGAAAGCTATATCGTATATTCTTGGCATAGGATTTCTGCTTCTGGTGTCAAAGTTAGAGATGCCTAAGAATACCGTATATACTCGAGTATAAGCCAACCCTAATATAAGCTGAGGCACCTAATTTTACCACAAAAAACTGGGGAAACTTACTGACTCGAGTATAAGCCGAGGGTGGAAAATGCAGCAGCTACTAGTAAATTTCAAAATGAAAATAGATCCCAATGAAATTATATTGAGGCACCAGTAGGTTAAAGGTTTTTGAATATTTACCGTATTTCAAAGAAAAACAGTAAGCTACCTCTAAGTGGAAAAGTAGGGTCAACAAAAACAATATGGTATTAACAATAACTTAATAGTAATAATAATAATAATAATAATAATAATAATAATAATAATAATAACTTCATTTGTACCCTGCCCTATCTCCCCCTGGGGACTCAGGCCAGCTTCCAACATAGTAACAGGCAAACATTCAATGCTTACATAAACAATGCTGAGCTAGATATAGATCTATAATTATATATATTAATTTCACATATGCATTTCCCCCTGAAACGTTTGCAAATCCTCTCTCTATATATGTGCATTTCCCTCCTGCAATATTTGCAAGCCCTATATATTTACGAGGGTTGAATGAAAAGTAATGCCTCCACCTTCGTTACTTGGGTTTGGATGGGAATATTTTAATAAATCAAATGCAGAAATAATCCTTAGAATGTGCTCTTTAACTACCACTATTCACTTTTCTACATAATCACCAGACAATTGGATGCATTTCTGCTAACGATGAACAAGTTTTCTGAACATGTCACAGAAGAAGTCGATACTCTGTTTCTGCAACCAGTGTCTCACGGTACCCATCGTGCACCTTACTCACCCAATGACACACAGGACTCACAATCACCATAAACAGCTTGCATTCTCTGATGAATCTTCTTTGGGGTGACACCTTCTGTTGTCAAGAATTTAATGACTGCACGTTGCTTAAGTCACATTGACCGACCATCTGCACAGGGTTCCATACTTCGCACTTTAACAACACAACTGTTCAATGCTAAGGCTTCCTGCCAAATGGAACTGTAGAGGAGAGTCTACTGAACAAGCCAGTAACTGCCGCATACCAGTACTGCCATCTGTTGAGGAGTTACGAAGGTGGAGGTATTACTATTCATTCAACCCTCGTATGTTTATATCTATCTAGAAATCTGTGTGTGTGTGTGTGTGTGTGCGCGCGTGCATTTCCCCTACAATATTTTCAAGACCTATATATCTATATTCATATATATCTATCTAGACATCTCTCTATATATAGATAATTATATCTGTATAAGATTTGTAAAGACTTGCAAACATGTGAGGCGAAAATTCATATATAAAATAATGTATACACATAGATACAGATATACATGTACATGGAACTCAATAGATATCTATATGTATATAGGATTTGCAAAGACTTGCAAACATATGAGGGGAAAATTCATATATAAAATTAATGTATATAGATAGATACAAATATAAAGGTACATAGGGATTGCAAAGGCTTGCAGGGGAAAATGCCTATATATCTGTAGCAGAGATTAACAAATATTTCAGGGGAAAATGCTTTTATAAGATTAATGGATATATATATATATATATATATATATATATATATATATATATTCTTCTTCCTGACTTGCAAGGGCTTCTTTCTCTTTTCAAAACATTCCCTTGGTTAAGAGTGAGGGAGGCTTTGGAAATGTAAACACTGATAAGGTAGGGTGAGGTGAGAGATAAATATATCATATATTGCAAGCAATGGCCTCCAGGTTCTGCTGCTGGCTTGACCTTGACCTGATTATAAGCCAGGGGAGGCTTTTTCAACTCATAAAAAGGGCTGAAAAACATGGCTTATATTTGAGTATATACGGCAGGGGTCCCCAAACTTTTTAAACAGGGGGCCAGTTCACGATCCTTCGGACCACTGGAGGGCCGAACTATAGTTGGCCACCGAGCAATTAATAATAATAATAACAACAACAACAACAACAACAATAAATAAGAGGGTTGGAAGGGACCCTTTGGGCCATTGAGTCCAATCCCCCTTTGCCTTTGTGCACCGAAAGAACAAGCAAAGCACCCCTGACAGATGGCCACCCAGAATCAATGTTAATAATAATAATAATAATAATAATAATAATAATAATAATAATAATAATAAAGAGGGTTGGAAGAGACCTCTTGGGCCATTGAGTCCAACCCCCTTCTGCCTCTGTGCACCATAAGCACAATCAAAGCATCCCTGACAGATGGCCATCCAGCCTCAATGTTAATAATAATAATAATAATAATAATAATAATAATAATAATAATAATAATAATGGTTGTAAGAGAAGAAGAGACCCCTTGGGTCATTTAGCCCAACCCCCTTATGCCCTTGTGCCGTGGGGGCCAGATAAATGGCTTCGATGGGCCGCATCCGGCCCCCGGGCCTTAGTTTGGGGACCCCTGATATACGGTATATCTACTTCCTTAACTAGATATACCCAACATTTCTAATTCGAATTTCATTTTACAAATTATTCTTAACCTCAATCTACAACATGATACATGCTTTTAATCAGTGATTATGTCCACATTAATAAACTATTTTCAGACACTTAAGAAAAGTATTAGATTCCAATATAGATTTTTTTCCAAACTTCTCAGCTGCACATCAAGAGAGATCTCAGTGCACACATTTGAATACAATGCCTTATCTGATTTTAGAAGCTAAATTGGATCATGCCTGATTCATACATGATGAAAACCCACCATGAAATAAACTTCCTAATTAGGTTGGAAATAAATCCTGACTGAAATCCTGAAGAGCTGTTGTCAGTCAGCATTGAGAGGTCTGAACAAGAGGGACCAATAATCAGATTCAATAGAAGGCGTCTTCCTATGTTCTTCACCCTGGGATGGATGTCATCATGATTCACAATGTAGACCCTACCTTTTGGATTAAAACGTGTAGAATAATTATACAGTTGGCATTCTGTAACTATAGACTTTGTATCCACAGATTCAACCGTCCACAGCTTGAAATATTAAAATATAATCTGAAACAGCAAACAGTGTTTTATGTAACATATCATTTTACAATGCCATTGCATATAATGGGACTTGAACATTCATGGATTTTACTATCCATGGAGAGTCCAAGAATCAAACCACAGTGTCTACTGAGGGCTCACTGTACTTGCAAAGATATGTCTGATCTCTCTTTATGTTATAGACACCTATAAAGGGGAACTAGAGGGTGTCATTTTAAGCATAAGTATCTGTGGGAAACAGTTATCTGTTTTGGCAAGCATAAGCCAATTTCTAAATTAAATGCAAAATCTGAAATTGTCCACATGGGTGGATGAGACAGTATCACCTTTGCTTTCTGATGGTTCAGTATACACCAACTTTACATCATGTACATTATTTAAAATATTGTATAAGATTACCTTCAATCTATGTGCATAAAATGTATACATAACATACATGAACTTCATTTTTACATTTAAATTCCATCTTCAAAATATCTCATTATGTATATACCATATGTATATGCAAATATAGGTATTCCAAAATCTGCAAAAAAAAAAAAAAGCCAAAATACAGATTCGAAGCATTTTGGATAGCAGACACTCCACCTCTAATTGCATTTTCAAGCCCCATTGGGACCCAAAATTGGGAAGACGCTGGAATGTTAATGAATGAACAACAACAAAAACCCTCTTTAAAATACGTGCAGTTAAAACTAATGGGATATTACCTTATATCCCATTAGTTTTAACTGCACGTATTTTAAAGAGGGTTTTTGTTTCATTTAAACAAAATGATTCATTTAAAGCCCCATTTAAAGCCTCTAACTATGATGGAAACTGAACCCATTTCTACAGTTGTGTGATTAGCCGTTTTGTGCATTTTGTTTTCACAGCTCAAAATATTGCTTGTTTTCATATCATTTACATTCCATCACTCAATTTTGAATCATTTAAGAAGAATGTAAAGAAATTATTCTTTGCTCCTAGAGACTTACATTTGTACTCCTGTATAAAGAAATTCCCAGCAACAAACAAAATACAAGAACACCAATTCAAAACTCTTACCTGAAACACAGTACCAACTTCTACTGCTGAACAATTGCCTGGTAGAGATCTAACTTTAAAGTAAATGTATTCTTATGCTTAATCTTACTGGCTAGTTAAATATTGGCTCACACCCAACAGGTAACCTTGATGTTTGGCAGGGAACATACAATCTTTTTTAAAACTGTAAATCATTGTGATATAAAACTTAAAAGGTATAGTTAGTCACTGTGACTTTTTTAACCTTGTATTTTGTATGAATCATTTTTTTCCATAAGCCCACAATCACATTTAGATTGTTACCTACTTTGTCTTTAACTGGAGTGAAAAACCAATTGAGAGAAATGGGAAACAATACCAACTTGTATGTGATATGGTACAGGTTAAGCAGGTTTTGGTGCAGTTGAGATTGCATCTAAATACTTTGACATTATTTATATTGCAGTGTGAAGTATCATTTATTTATTTATTTACAAAATATAGTCTCTAAATTAATATTTTGGGCAATTGATTTAAAGAAGTTGGCAAAGGTCATTTATACCAGACAAGTGACCAGAAAAGACTTACTTCATCTTACTCATTCTGGTATATTGAATTTTATATTTCGGGGTTAAACTAAAGACAGTGTTGAAACAGTCAGCATGATGTTGTTTGAACATTGAACTACTGTGTCCCGTCCCCCCCCCCCCCCCCAAAAAAAAGCATCTTATATTAATTTTTGCTCCTGAAGATCTGCTAGGTCTTATTTTCAGGGGATGTCTTATTTTTCCATGAAGAAAAATTTATTGTTGAACAAAAATGGACATTTTTGTACAGTAGTTGTCATCACAAACCAGCATAACCAGACAAACTGTGAAATCCTATCAATAATTTCTTGTTACTACAATTATTTCCATGTACAACAATCTATGGTATGTACATTTACCGATCCTGCATGCTCTGCTGTTCTGTTTGGCAGGCATGCTTCCAAACAAAAACTTTGCTAGGTCTTACTTTCAGGGGAGGCCTTACATTTAGCAATTCAAGAAAACCTCTACTAGGTCTTATTTTCAGGGGATGTCGTATTTTTGGGGAAACAGGGTATTACTCTAGAGATTAGGGTTTTAATCTCTGCTTAGCCATAGAAACTAATTGAGTGACCCTAGGCAAGTCACACTTTCTCAGTTTCAGAGGAAGACAAAGGCTTCCTTCTAAACAAACGTTGCAGAGAAAACCCTGTGATAGGGTCTCCTTGGGGTCATCAAAAGTTGGCAATGACTGGAATGCACATGACAACAACAAAAAGACTCACTGTACTTAGAATCTGCATAGGACCATAACAACATGGCCTCTTCTCTTGCACACTCCAACTTAGCCATTTATCATTAGACAAGTCAGAAGGGCCTCTGACTACTGATGATCTTGGACTGCAACAAGCTGCTATGGGTGAAGGATGTTCTATAAATAGGTTTGGCCTAATTGTTTAGGCTTTAACAAAGGAGTGGGCAAAGTATAGAGAGGCCCTGCAGTGTTTCCATGCCTTCTCCACCCCCAGGACTACCTGTAGGTCTTGTAAGGCATGTTTTAAGAGAAAAAAAAACTCTTAAAAGGGTATGAAACAGTGAGAAAAACTTTCCAAATATGTGTCAAAATGGCCAGTAGCACTCCCCAAGAAAGCTTGGAGATACTACTGACTGTTTGAGGGGAATAAATCCTCTTAAACTCAAATTTTTGAGGAAAAAACAATGGAGGGATGTGGATTTTGCAGGGGGCCTATGCAGCCCCATCCTCAGCCATTTCCAAATTCTGCTTTAAAGATCTGTACTTCAAACTGGCCTTGGAAACACAGTGCAGGTGGTACTGTTAGTCAGCTATCCAGGTCTCATTGTTATCTAGGCAGGTGTATTTTGTACCAACTGCAGTTTCACCATTTTTAAAGGTGGTTCTAAAGTGCATTATGGCTGTCCCCATTGCATAAGTGAAACAAGATCAGCCATGTCAAGATAGGACAATGGTTCTCAACCGCTGGCCCCACAGGCATTTTGGCCTACAACTCCCAGAAATCCCAGCCAGTTTACAAGTTGTTACCATTTCTGGGAGTTGAAGGCCAAAACATCTGGGGAGCCACAGGTTGAGAATCACTGAGATATGGTCATAGTAGACATTCAGCCTAAGATGATAGGAAGTACTGCTTGACACCCCTCAGTTGCTACCGAGTCCAGGAACCTTCACAAACTACACATTTGATACTTTATGAGTTTTTAATCCATGCAATCATTTTAATTTCATTCAAAACAGATAATCTTTGGTGTGATTAACAAATAACAAATGTTACTGATTAATTGCCTGTTAGCAATCAAACTACTACAACACAGTACTTTTGGGTTTATCCTGTGCAACTACTTGGATTGAAAGCTATGTGTCTGTGGTGGCAGATCCCTTATCTAAGCGGTCTAGAAATAAACCTATACAATCTCCATAATGCAAACTTCTACAGACTCCCAGTTTCTAAGCATACTTGCTCATTACTTTGCCACATGTAGCAGTCATTTACTTGCTGCTGTCCAAATACTGTTTCATTGTTGAATTCATCTGGAAATGTTAAAGCAAGAACGACAACTGTTCTTAAGAATTTGCTGAGCTAAGAATTATTCAAATAGGTCATCAGGGAAAACTCATTAATTCTCATTTTTCCAACTTAGTCTTGTAAAACAAATTATCCCCTTACGTGAAGGCCAGTTGGTAGATTATTAAATGGTTTGCAAAGGGAAGCAGCAAAGAAACTTTTACTTATTGCATCTCAAGAAGCAGGCTGTAATCCACAAATGCTGCTGCTGAAATAAATTGGTTTATATTAAAACCACTATAAGCCTCATTTTCCTTTTCTTCTTCTTTCTTCTTCTTTTTCTTTCTTTTTCAAAGCCTTTTTAGTTATATGAACTAAAACAATGGTGTTCACAATTGAAGAGATTAAGTGAACGAGGAGACGTAGGTACAAATTGGCTTCTCTCGGAAAATGCAAGACCACTTGCTGCTGAATTTGTCATCGCTTAGGAAACAACTAGCCACTTAAAGAATTGTAGGGCCATTTATTATTTACTGAAGTTAGTCTTTATATATTTGCGGTAGGAAATGCTAGGACAATGTGAATACCACAGGCAATGGGAAGCAACTCTCAGAAAGCTTTTGTATAGGAGGTCATTCCCAATATTGCAGTGACTGAGAAATATATCAACGGGAACACTCAAGGGAAGCAGGTCAATATACCATAAAGACTAGTTGAGCATCCAGCCTTGCGAAGAAAGGAGTCCAGGTATTTTCAGAGATGGTAGAGTTCTCACCCAAAGTTTGGAAAAGTTGTTGGGTGTTTTTGGGAGGGACTATAGCTCCAAAAGAAATTATAGAAATTATAGACCAAAAAGGAGTTTTTCCATGCTTTTCAGTCATCTGGGCAATCATGCATAATTTGCTATCAGTATACATTCAAACCATATACATAGATATTTCACAACTAGTATTTGCAAAAGGTTCTGCTTAATTCAGTGATTAGAAGCTCTAATGTGCCATCTTCTCATTTTCCAGAGATAAAAAGAGGGAGACAACATTGTGTGAAGAGATTAAGAGGACTTTCTCCATTCTGGGGAGAACCTTTATCTTTTCTTAGGGCTGCAATGTTTTTCAGACACCAGGTTTGTTCAGAAGAGGTGAATCACATATGATTAGCCTCAGAAAATAGTAATAGGTTCACTTAAGCTTCACCATGAGTTGGAAACTAATTGAAAGCACACAACAATTAACACTTAAATCTTAGACAATTAAACATTTAAAACTTTTTGAAATCTGTACAAATTTGGGCAAAATATTCAACCCCAAAGACTTTGATAGGAAGCCATGCTTTATTGTCTCTGGAAAGAAGCCAGCATTAGTGCTGCTTAGACCTTCAAAGCCATTCCACAATCAGATTTCCACAGCCCAGAAGGCTCTCAGCTTCATGCTCATGTAGTACATTGCTCCTGCTTGAAGAACCAGGAGGAAGGCGGACCTTAATTCTTAAACAGGTACAAAATTTACAAAAAGCTTTGTAAGAAGCAAATTTCGCTTGTCAGTTGTATTGACATAGTAATTTTCTCAGAGCACATGAATGTGGACGTTATTTCCTTCATGAAAAAAACAAGGAAGAAATGTTTTGTGCCATTGCTTCTCTCATTAAAACTGTGTTGCATGCAATCTTTATTTTAATGGGCTTCCTACTGAGTGCAACGTAATCAAGAAAATCCATGCTTGGCATTTCCTTCTGACTTTGATTGCAGTGAGCTATATTGTTAGAGGTTATTTCCTCAATGGCTTAATTTAGACAAAATATTTTTATGTGAGACCCTAAATAAAATACTGTGTATCTGACTCAAAATGTTACATTCTTGTCCACTTTAGCTTGCTCACCCAGGTAATGCAATGTTTATACATTTCATTTCTTGTTTTACTATGTCTAGCTTTCCCTGACTAATGCTTGTCACAATCCATCCATGTTTCTATTTGGGTTGTGCAGCTTCAGACTTTCCTTTCTGAGAATATCAACAGCTGAATGTTCTTTTGGCTTGAGTTCCATTGTGTCTTTAAGCACAGTGCTACTCGTACTTTTCATCTCCTCTACCCAGTATCTCGCTGAGTGCTTTCCGACCTACAAGCCTCATCTTCCAGCACTATCTCGTTTAATTTTTGATTGTCTTTTCTTAGGGTTTCATGGTAAACCACATTCGAATGGGTTAGGTATGGTACCACTGCCATTGTCTCTGAGAGATCTTCTGCCAGCATTAACCTTCACCATGACTGTTGCCCGGTAGCTGTTTGTCACATTTAATTTGACTCCTCTGAAAAGGCTTATCTGACAATGGGGTTCCTTCCAGCAACACTGCCACCTTCAGCATAGCCTCTTGCCTCACAGGAGCACGGAATCCACCTCTAGGATAAAGAAGTGCCAAGGTATAGTAAAGGGGTGAGAGACTGATAAATTGTTTCCTTTGCCCTAGGTCTCTAAGAGATGACAACTTCAGGGATGCACCGTGTCTCTGGATCCAACTTGCATTTCTCATTCCAGCCATATTACTCAGGATGGGCTACTACTGTAAGCTGCTATTGTTGAAAATAAATGAGAATCATAATTCATTGCCAGTCTACTTCAAATCTCTCAGAAATCTGCCACCTGAATGGTCCACACTGAATGTCAAGAGTCAGACGCCAATTTGAGAGCAAAACAGAGTTTATTCAAGATATAGCCCAAAAAATAGGCACAAACACAAAAGATGGCTTTAAACACTTAACTTTCAGTGTTTAAAGGCAGTTCAAACAAAAATGTATCAAAAAGTATGCTTTAGCAACCAAACCGGATTTATTCAAGCAAATAGTTCAGATAAAACAAAAGGTGCTTCAATTCAGCTCTAAACAAACTAAATTGGCTTGGAAAGGCAGCCAAAACAAAATGAAGACTTGGAAACTTCCCAAAAAAACTCCCAAGAGTCACAAGCACAAGGCTCTAAATAGAAACTAAAACTGGGCTTGCAAACAGAGTAGGAGCCAGTGCAAAAGGGAAGGGATGGTTCCAAACCCCTTCTGTTTGCAAGCAAGCAGGCTTTGGAGATTTAAAGGGGCAGTGCACAAAAGACGTCGTCAAACCGGTCCGGAGTCAAAATAGCAGGAACAGCAGTAAACGGCTTCAGGAGTGCAGGTAATGCCAGAAGCTCAAGGGACAAAGCGAAGAGACGTCGTCAGATTGATCCAGGGTCAGGGCAGGAGACAGCAGCAGGGTCCAGAAGCAAGCCAGAAGTCAAGAGCCGTGGGTAGACTAATCAGAGGGCGAAGGCAGAAACAGGGTCGAATTCCAGTCCAGGGTCAGCGGCTGTAGTCATCTATCCAAGGTCCACGAATTGGCACAAAGAGCCAAGACAACGTAGGCAACCGCAGCTAAAAATAGTAATAACAGTGCAGTCCAGGAAAACCCACACAGTTCCAGCCCTCCGTTGCAGAGCAACCCAGGTAAACTTACATCTGAAGCAAAGTCCCAGTCCAGTCATCTTAATACATACAGGAATCCCAATGGTGCCCAGCAACACCTTGCCACACGCAAAGTTAAGTGACCAAACACTCCCAATTTATCCCAATTCTCCCTGGGTGTCCAAACACCAACACCCAAAGAGCAGGTGTCCCAAATCCTTAATCGGAGTCAGAACTCCACACAGCTAAGGCTCGTGGATCAGGCGTGCCTAATTCATCAGAATTCCAGTCATCCTGCCCACACCCAACACCATGCACACCTGAGGATCCATCCTCCCTCCTCCAAGCAGACCAAGTGGGATCTGCTTCTGAAGATACCCAAGGTTCAGCAGTATCCATGGACCCCAATTCCCCAGGCATCTCCGGTGCCCGTGCCCAGTCAGTGCTCACTTCCTCAGCCACCACCTGTTCACCAACATCCATTTCTTCCACAAACTCCCCATCTGAATCTTCCTCAGAAGACTCCCCATTGAGTTCCCTAATTCTCTTCCTGTACAAATCCTCCAAGGAGCCCTCCTTGCGAGGGTGTTTCCTTCCTCTCCTGATCCCACCACTATCATCCACAGTCCCCGAAGGCGCAGTCACAACACTGAATTGTCGAAGGCTTTCATGGCCAGAATTACTGGATTGCGGTGAGTTTTTCGGGCTGTATGGTCAGGAGAGAATGCTTCTGGAACATGGCCATACAGCCCGAAAAACTCACCACAACCCAGGTCCGCATCGAGCTTTTGCGTGCTTCTATTTCAAACACCATGACCATTTTATAGGCCCTTTTGTCCTTTTAATGATTACCAGAATGACAAAGTTGGCAAGAGTTACGTTCCATTAAAAAAAAACACCACCATCCCAAGCCAATTACCTTTTATGAGTTGTCTCCAGCAGGTTCTGGGAATTTCACAGTATACTCATTGTTATTTTTTCCTCATCGAAGCATCTGGGAGGTTTAAAAACATGTTGCAGAAATACCAGCAGCAATTGCAAAAACTGTGGAAAGTGACAACATATGGCATATTTTAGGGATAAATTAAACAAGGTTTTAGTCATTCCATGAATGGTTCTTTTTTTAAAAAAAAAATAGCAAAACGTTTCCCTGTAACAGGCGACCGGGGCGGGGGGTGGGTGGGTGTTGAAGCCCTTTGCCACCTGCAGGATCCCTGTCCATGCCTATGGTTCTTACTTGTTGATTTTTTTCCTTCTTCTTCTTCTTATACAAATAGCAGGAATGAGGAAGTTACAACTGGATTAGGACCAGAGCAGGGTGGTAATTAAATGACTAACAGAACTTACAGGAATTACCCTTGAGTGGGAACTATAGGTCATAGAATTCTCCACCCAGTATGACCACTCATCCAAGAGAATTGTACCCCAAAACATTAAAGAGCAACAGCTTTCTTCATGACTCTGTCTGCCTTCAGGTTATGGAAAGTTATATTTCAGGCTAGAGAGGTCTAGTCCATCACCACTATACTACAGTACTCAACAACAACAAAAACAACAAAACTTTATTTATATACTGCTTTATCTCCCATGGGGATTCAGTGCGATTTACACATGGTAAACATTCAATACCAACATGCAGCATACAACAGTCTAATAATAAAACAACAGCTTAAGCATAATAAAAATTTAAAACAATGTCTTCTTTAGGTATAAAAACAGTTTCAGATTACTCCATTGGGTGATTCAACAACAGTGGGCTTAATTTCCGAATAGAACAAGATAACTGTAAGAGCTAGGGTAAGGCCAAATAGTAAAAATAAAATAAAGCCAGGGGCAAAGTGTGAATGGATAACAGGGAGCATAGGCCAGGATTACACCACTTCAAACCTACTGAGTAGCTAACAAGGGTTAAACTAGTTAAACTAGCACCCATAAACAAAATTGAAGGAAATGGGTAAAGCACAGAACAGGGACCATGTGGTGGTCTAGGGTTTCAGGTTAGTCATTTCCAAAAGCCTGCTGAAACCACCAGATTTTCAGGTCCCTACGGAAGGATGCTACTGATGGGGCTTGCCTTATCTCTTTGGAGAGGGTGTTCCAGAGACAGGGGGCCACCACCGAGAAGGCCCTCTCCCTCATCCCCTCCAACTGTACCTGAGACGGTGGTGGGAGCAAGAGGAGGGCTTCCCCAGAAGATCAAAGGGTCCGCGCCAGGAAACAGAGGGAGATACAATCACGAAGATAGGCGGGGCATGAACCGTTTACGCAAGTTCCTTAGCCAAAACTCCTGTACTGTACTGCATTAAACTAAATATCCCAGGATTTTATATAGGTTGGCGTATCGGACTGCTGTTAGGTGCCACTAAACTCTGTTTTTATTTGTGCTGTGGATGTCAAAATTTAAAATCGATGGACCTCAGTAATGGAGGGTCCGGACTGGTGAGCTTCGCTGATGGCCAATGTTTTTCCAATAGAGAGAGAGAGACCCACCAGAGTGAAGACAAGGACAGAGGCTTTAATTACAATCTGCAGAAAGGGTACAATGTATAGCAAAGAATGGCAAAATGTACAAGCGTAATCATATTGGAACATGCAATAAATAGAAATAAAACAAAACAAAATATAGTTCTTAGCTAGAGATATGGAGGAGGCAAGCAAGGGTATAGGTTATTCAGAATGGTCTGATTTGATATATGCAATTAGGTAGATTGATATATTGTATCTCTTTTTGATTATTTACCTCTGTGCACATGCACATATCAGAATCAGCGAAGGTGCAGATATTATTAGTATTATTAGCTCCCGGTATTAGGCTTGGCTCACTTAGGTATGCGTTAGTACAAATCAGCACATTTTAAGGAAGCTTTGGTTATATATATATATATATATATATATATATATATATAATGGGGAAATAGTCTTTGAAAGAGTTTGGCGGCTGCTGGTTCATTGCTGGCTGGCAAAGCCTTCATATAAGGAAGGAGGATGCTTTATTTCATTCTGGCTTAAAGTTCTTTGAAAACCATAAATCTTTTGAGATGGGAGTGCTGTGTTCGACAACACTGTGAGAGACTAACATATCCAAAGTACTGGACATTTTTAATCCATCATAGAATTACTTGTATCAAAACAACAGCTACTCAAATTGCATCTAATTTCACTGTAACCTGACTCATATGAACCCTTTGAAGCAGTGTACCTTTTTGTATGGCCGTTGCTAATAATAGTACAGGTTTGGTAGAAACTACCCTGAAAATAACTGTGCTTGAGCAACCTCAGAGGGCCTCATAAGATGCTGTTAATTTGAATTTCAAATAAACTGCAAGATCCCTGGTTAGAAGATGTTATATGTACGTGATTCATCCATTTTTATTAGTTCCCAGCTCTGGCAGAAAACAATCTTAGGGGCAGGTTATACATTCTAGAAATGCATGTTACAAACTGTAGCAAGGTCCCCCCCCCCCCCCCAGGTTCAAGAGAATGCAATTTAAAGTTGGGGAGGATGACTTTCTTAATCCTTTTTCCTGCCAGCTATTTTTCAGTTGGATCCATGGCCCCTTCTATGCTGCCATAAAATCCAGATTATCAAATCAGATAACCCACATTATCTGCTTTGAGCTGGATTATATGAGTCTACACTGCCATATAATCCAGTTCAAAGCAGATAATCTGTGTTTTATATGACAGTGTAGAAGGGGCCCCTGATTATCTGGCAGTGTGGACTCATATAATGCAGTCCAAGCAGATAATCTGGGATCAGATCCTGGAATATAGGGTGGTGCATATTGCACTGCCATATAAAATACAGATTATCTATTTGAACTGGTTTATATGGCAGTGTAGACTCATATAATCCAGTTCAAATTATCTGATTTGATAATCTAGATTATGTACATGGCAGTGTAGATCAAGTCTAAAAGTGCCCCCTTGTTATTTCCCCCTGTAACAATTGAGATTTTTTTATTTAGAAACCTAAGGGAGAAAACAACTAGGGAGGAAAAACAAGTTGCACTTATCTGTTTTGTAAAGTTATTGGTTTGGGCCCAAGTACAACCAAGCCCTTGTTCCCCACATACTTTAGATTAGTACAAGGACAGCTCATAACAATACACTATCCCTTGGAAAATCCATTTTCCCAATAAGGGTGGCAGAAGATGCCATTGACTGTGCTTATAAAAAGATCGCAGTCGTATGACCCTGGGTGCATCTACACTGTAGAATTAATGCATTTTGACACCATTTTAACTGCCATGACTCAATGCTATGGGATCATTGTAGTTATAGTTTTACAAGATTTTTAGCCTTGTCTGCCAAAGACTGCTGGTGCCTAACGAAACAAACTCTCATGGTTCTGCCGCAGGGAAGTTGAAGTGGCATTATACAGTGTAGATGTATCCTGAGAAAAAGATTCTATACCATCCTATGCCTTGAAGAAATTCCTTTTTCTGTATCAGGATATGCTTAGCCATATGAACTTCCACCTGTAATCTGACATTTACAAGTTAATACTGGTTTCCTATATCTCAGTGAGAGGCAGGCCTTATTTGCAAATAAATGGGACATTAGTTTTTAATATCAAGATGGAATGTCTCCAAGTCCTTCAGAAACAAAGCAGTTGTTTCCCTTGCAAAGTTGCACATACTGTCCTAACTTGCTAGATAAAATCCATTTGTTCAGGAATAATACTTCAAGCAATATTTAGTTGGAATTCCCTGAGCAGATTAGAGAGATGTTTCTAAATGAGGGATCTTTATCTCAATAAATATTTCCTGGAGTTGCATCAATAATTCTCACTAGGTCTTGCTAAATAAAACTCTTGAGAATATCTGCTCTGGGAGTTTTATGAGTTAACTCGTTAAGCAGTCTGCAAAAACACACACTAATTAGACCTAAATTTGATAATGGAAAAATAAAAGCCCTTTTGGAAATGTGGCCATCTTCTCTTTGATGTCATGACTTCATTTGAACACAAAGAATTAAATCAAATTGTTTGTTCCAGCTAAAGCAGACCTAGTGAATTAATGGAACATACATAAGTGTGATTTGCCAAATCCCTCCTGTCTTAATAGGTTTTCTCTAACAACATGATTTAGGCCAAGCATTGTTTCCCAAGTAAAGAAAAATATCATATATATATATATATATATATATATATATATATATATATATATACACACACACACACACACACACACACACACACACATACATACATACACATACACATACACATACACATACACACATATATATCACTCCCATCAAACCGCAAACTCCAGAGGTGAGTGCTGTCAAGATTGCATATGTTATCAAGAAATTACCTCATCCCAATAATAATGTCAATATGCAGGAATAGAACTATAGATCTCCCAAGTATTCAAGTTATAATAATCTAGAGTGCCTTACTGAATAATGCATACACAATTTGCCATCAAACTGCAGCTTTATTATATTCCTATTGTTGCCAACTAACCCTCTAAAGCAGGTCTTTCAGTTTCACAAGGGTTAGAAGTGAAGGACACCCATGAAAATGAGGAAAATGAGGATTAAAAAAACAATACTTTTTTATCCAGAGAGAACACCTCCCTAGGAATCATTAGTGTGACTCCATGGGCAGAAATAGGCCATAGAGTCATGATTGAGGCCTTAGAAATTTCTAGAAATATCACGTTGATCAAATCTACGAATAATCAAAACCACAAAAGTTAAACCTGTAAATGTGGAAGGCTGTCCTGTTTTGCCTTTCAAGAACAACCTTAAAACAATGTGGTAAGTAAACGAAAACTGTTTTACTTCAGCAAAACATAAAGAACAGCACACTCAATGGTATAATGCAAAAGAAAGCAAAGAAGTCTTAGGGCAAACACAGTTCTTAAGTCTCTGATAAATTCCAAAATCAAGTAGCAGTCTTATTTCAGACAAAGAAACAGCAATAAATCCTTAAGAGCAGTTTCCCAGATGCAGACTCAAAGCAGGCACAAGGGGAGCAAAGGCTTAGGCATTAGAGTCAGTTTGTTACCAGCAAAAGCTGACTGCACCTACTTCTGATTTATAGCCCTGAATTCCTCCACAGCTGCTAGGGCAGTTCCCAATTACTCAGCTGCATTTCTGGCAGCTATTCTAGCTGAACGACATCTCTGCTCTGTTTCCTTTCACCTTTCGCCTTGCAATGTGGGTACTTGCAAAATCTTCTCCTCAGATTCCAACTGCCCTTCTAACTCATGAACACTTTCCTGCTCCCTTCCTCTTCTGAAGAAGAGGAATCCCCAACAAAGGCTGACTGTATTATTATATTATTATAATATTTATTTATATCCTGCTTTATCTCCCCCAAAGGGGACTCAAAGTGGCTGTACTTGATTTGATGCCATCCTTCCAGAATCAGCTGGAAAACTTGATCAAAGTTGACTGTCATTTTCTAAATGACCACATGGTGTCCCCATCGTTCTATTCAGCATGGTTAGATATTCTGATGAAATGAAATCACAAAATATCCTATATGGCTTTAGCTTTACTAATGTACAACTAAAGGATGATAAACTGGAAATCGCCCCAGTTCCACTATCAAACAAAAGAGGTTATACGGCTGTGCAGCCTCTCCCTCCCTAACAGGGTTGTTGTTTTTTGAGATTTTTTAAATTTTGTGAAAGAAAAGTGAAGTGATGGGAAAATATAGGAGAGATAAAGGGGGAAGAAAGCATTATTGGGAATGTTCCCTGCTTTACTTAAAGGTTAATATTAATGCATATTCAAATAGAAAATTTCTCTTGAAATTATGGCATCTAACTTTATAACCATAAGTCCCTTTAGCTCAGTGGTTCTCAACCTGGGGTCCCCAGATGTTTTTGGCCTTCAGCTCTCAGAAATCCTAACAGCTGGTAAACTGGCTGGGATTTCTGGGCGTTGTATGTCAAAAACATCAGGGGACCCCAAGTTGAGAACCACTACTTTAGCTGATCTGTTATGGCGGCTCTGGGTGCTTCCAGACAGTGCCAAAACACAGGATTAATATGCGGGATATACAAATCCAGGACCTCAGAGTAGCTCCCCACACAGACCTGCCAGTCCCGGGCTTTCTTCTCCTGCTATCCCCACAGCCCTCCTGTGTCTTGGGATAAAATGGAGGTCTGGACAAAGAACATCTGCCGGAAGTTTTTTTTTTTTTAAAAAAACTACAAATATGGAGAGATTCCTATGTGTGCATATACGCATTAGCGCATAACGGTGAGAATGTTCCTCTTTCCCCAATTGCTTATTTAATATCATAAAGTTTAAAATAAACACTTTCAGAGACCTCTAATGACTCTCAGCTTCTCCTCTCTTGAAACCAGCTGGAAATCAGCTGTGTCTCTGTGGGGGCCCAAACAGCTGATTAGCTGTTTGGGCTTTTAAAAATCGGCAGGGATGGAAAGCTGTCTCCACAGGGGTAAAGAGGGAAATCCCAAACTTTACATGACTGCAGGGCCACATAATCATGGGAAAATCCACTTTTTTTGCCCGGAACCGGGATGAAGGAGGACCTTTTTGAACTGGGTTTTCCCTCCATGGCTGTGATTGAGTGCGCATTCAGCACAAACGTCATCTGGCCATCCCCCTTTTTAACCTGTTCTCCTGAATTATAGGTACGGTGTGAAAGTGCTTTCAAGTATCTGGAAGGTCGAGTCCTTCTATCAAAGTTTCTGTTATATTCTGGAAATAACAGAACAAACTGAAACAATGCCTAGTTAAGGCATTATTCGTTGTTACAAATGCTCTGGGAAATCCAGGGCAAAATCTAAACTGGAAAGAATTCAATGTCCTTATCTCAGTTTGTCTTTTGAGCCCAGCTCTTCTGGCAACCTTGAGATGAAAGCAGGAGCTAGTAGCTTCTGCCTGGATTTTTTTTAAAAAATTACTTAATCACAGTGCTGCAGGGCTGCTGTGATGCTTCTTAAACTCCACAGCATAGCATCCATGAAGTATTGTGCCAGTGAGTTTTACAGCTATTTAAAAATGCAGTAAGGTAGCAATGACCTCTTTGTGATATTAAGCAGTCACTTTGGGCGCAAAACATATGGGGGCGCAGTTGATTTGTTGTAAAACATGATGTTTTGGTGCTTAATTTGTAAAATCTTAATGTAATTTGATGTTTAATGGGCTTTTCCTTAATCCCTCCTTATTATCCAACATTTTCGCTTATCCAATGCTTTTATCTTTCAGTGATTGGTTTGGGGGGGGGGGGGCACCAAAATTCTGTTCGCCTATACTTGAAAAATATCTAGGGCCAGCTCTGGCTACAAGTGAGCCTCTTTGTGACATAGTCCAAGAGGAAGAAACTTCTTGCTCTTCAGATATTTTGGATTATAGTTCCCATGATCCTTGAGCATTGGCCACATTTTCTCATACTAAGCATAGGAAGGAGGCCACTACCTGGTATAATTAAATATGTTGTTGCTGTTCTCCTCACAAAATGATGGATTTCTGATACCATCAGGAAAAAGGCACATTTTGTTAACCAGTTAAAATTCATGAGTAAACCAGGTGTTTTTTTAAACCTGAAAAATGGGAGGGGGGGTTGAACTCATAACCCCCCTCCTTGGCTACAGGCTTGGCCATAGCAGCTGGTATATCCTGAAACATTGGGGGAAACCCTGCCCCCATGGTCCATGGGTCAGCCATGGATATGCAGGACTAAACCTGACATCTTTAACTTCTGCACTGCAATGCAACTTTTTTGCAACTCTTCTCATGACCTGTATTCTCCAAGTCTTGTTTAGAATTTTGATTCCAAATCCATGAAGCAGGAGCTACAGCTGTAAGAAGTAAAACCTAATTGCAAGTAGCAAAATAGTTACATATCCTTGGTGTTCTGCATTAGTGAACCTCAGCATTCAGGGTTATGGGACAATGGAAGCAGCAAAGCACATCTTATGAAAGTTTAAACTTGGCATCAGTTAATACTATCATATTTCATTTGTCAGCAGATTTGGTGAATACTTCATTTAAAAAGAGCTCTATGTTTTTTCCCATTGCCTTCATTAAGGCTTTATTGTTATTTTTTTCCTGTCTCATATTCTAACATGTACTGTATATGTATATGGGTTCCCCTGGGGGAGAAGAGCGGTATATAAATAAATAAATAAATAAATAAATAAATAAATAAATAAATTAAAATGTATGGTGAAAGAGTGATGAAGAAAGGAGGAAAGGAAGAAAGGAGAGGAGAGAAGAATGGTTTGGAAGAAGCCTGAACACTGAGAGTCTAAATGACTATAAAGGCAGTCCCCGAGTTGCAAAAATTCAACTTACAAATGACTCATAGTTAAGAACAGGGGTGAAACAACAGGAAGAGAATTTCAAAAGAGAAATTCACTCCTGAAAGAGTTATTATTATGGGAGAAGGATGTTTCCATTGAAGCTTTATCACCAATAATTGTTTCCACAACAAGCCACATTTTTCAAAATCCAATTATCACAGGCACAGCAGTGTTTCCCTTTCCCTATGTTATCCCAAGCATAGTCCTAGAATCTAGTTTTGAAACAGTTTAAACAGTAACTTTCACCAGCATCTTCATGTAAATGCTGCAAAGCATAGGGGCCAGTATTGACCCTACTGGAACCTCACAGACTAAGAGCCAAGGGGATGAAGAACAGTCCCTCAACCGCCTTACAAATGACTCTCCAGCAACTTTGCAAAGCTTGCTTCTTCAAGCAGGTAGGAAAGGGAGAGCAACCGTTTTAAGCCCACTTGGAGATTTCTCGCCATGCAACCAGGAAGGGAAGGGAGATTTTTCTCCAGCAACCACTTTAAGAGCCCTTTGGAAGGGATATTTCTCATATATCCGAAGGTTATCTGAAGGAATTCCGAGGCATGGGTGCCAACGCTTCAAATTGGAAGGTTAAATTCAAAGCACCAAACTACCTCAGAACCCCCTTTGGATCTATTTTGATTAATGAATTTATTACGATTAATGACGTTTTCCGAGGATTAGCTCATGCCTATTACTTAGTTTCCAACAGCCCCCTCAACCTCTGAGGATGCCTGCCATAGATGTGAGTAAAACATCAGGAGAGAATGCTTCTGGAACATGGCCATACAGCCTGGAAAACTTACAACAACCCAACATTTTAGATGTAATCACCATGATTTAAATTCAGAAACAGTACATTCTATGTTAGTAATAAAGAACAAGACCAACTGAGGAAATTCTGTTAACTGCAGTTAGGACTTCTTATTATTTAAGTATGTAATACTAAAATGCTAAATTAACAGTTCAGAAATCAATAACAGAGCATGTACCTCCTGCCAGTCAAAGCACTGTCAGCCAAAAGTGTGACCCAAGCAATATGATTTGCTTAACCAGGGTCATGTATCAGATTTAAACCTTTTACATCCCTTCAAAAATGTTAAAAATGTTTTCCTAAAGAAAACAGGAACTTTGCCTAATCCTGGTGGGAAGCATGATTTCAAACCAACTTTTCACATGGAAGTAAAGCAAGCTGACATTCAGGAGGGTTTTTTTTAATGCATTACAACACTGTATCCATGGGGAAAATGTTCCTAAACTTACAGTAGAAACAGAAAACCATGAATAATGAACAACTTCTACTGGAAGTTACCATGGAGTCACATTGGAAGGGTTAGACAATTCCTTTAGAAGTGTCCTATCCAGGAATTTGCTAGGTCCTTGGTGATAACTTTCCAGCAGAAACATGTTTTAGAATTGCCCAAAGAACCTAGAAACTTCTTAGAGATGACATATTTTGTGAGATGCAGGTAGGCGAAACCACAGGTACCAGTCTTACGGTTACTGTAGTCACATGGGACTTAATGGGTGTACATGGGTATTCACAGAGATATTTATTTGAATGGATATTTGTCATGCAAATGATGGGCGGGGTATTTTCAAATGTTCACTGTGACCTCCTCACTCCTTTACCTCTTATGGCATGTCGGATCTAGAGACAGCTGTATATGTTACTAGCCTGGTCTTTAGGAACACTACTGCTGGATCAGACCAATTGCCTGCAACTCCATTAACAATCCCACCCAGAATATTCACTGTCTATCCTGGCAGAGGGATTCTGGGAACTATGGTAAAAAATAAATGTTTTCAAGCTCTGCTTTAGTCTAGCATCCTGTTCTGATAGTGGAAACAATACTGAAGAGATGGTTCCCCAACAGAACTCTGCATCAGTTGCTCATTTGGATTCAAAACCCATTCCCAGAAATCTGCTACTTCTCTGGTAACAATAGCGAGGCTGCTGCCAGAAGGCAACAGATCATCTGAAACTGAATAAAGTCTGGCACAAAATTCCTACTGGTCTTCACTGACCTTGAGAGAAATACATTAAGTGATTATTTTCAAGAGCTCCAGCCTATGGGTCCATTGAGTTTTCATTAGGTAAGGTAGTAGTAGTAGTAAACTTTTATTACGGTCAATGACCAGCTCGTAACAGGGGTACCCAGTTCTGTACATCCATGTCAGACTTCATTAATAATAATAAAATTATAATAAAAAATATAAAAAACCATTATAAAATTGAATTATTTACCAATTTAAAATCTAGGCTAAAGACCACATACAAGTAACTATTGAAGCCCAACTAATCCCACAGGATCCTCTGAGGCAGTCTCACGGGAGGAAGTTAGGTAAGGTAAAGGTTTTCCCCTGACATTAAGTCTAGTCATGTCCGACTCTGGGGGTTGGTGCTCATCTCCTTTTCTAAGCCGAAGAGCTGGCGTTGTCCATAGATACCTCCAAGGTCATGTGGCCAGCATCACTGCATGGAGTGCCGTTACCTTCCCACCAGAGTTGTACCTATTGATCTACTCACAGCTAGGTTAGCAGAAGCTGGGGCTAATAGCGGGACCTCATCCTGCTCCCCGGATCTGAACTGCCGACTTTTCAGTCAGCAAGTTCAGCAGCTCAATGGTTTAGCCCCTGTGCCACTGGGGGCTCATTAGTACTTATGAGCCCCCACTTATGAGTACTTATGAGTTTTCATTAGTACTCAATAAATAAAATATCTGCCATTTTATCTAACCTAGAGGAAACAAGATAAAAAAGATAAATATTGTATTCTGACCTTTTATTGACAATGCTTGGGAATGTTAGGTTTTTTTTGGACCACAGTTGCGCCAATCCCCCAGCTAGATTATGAACTGTTTGTGAGTTCCATGCCCTTCAAATGTTTACAGGTGACAGCTGAGACCCATGTGCTTAGTTGAGATATTTTTTAAAAACTGCTGAAAATTGGAACTGCAGAGGATTAATCAGGACTGTCTCTGTCAAACTAGGAGAACTGGAAGCAGAGCCGGCCCTAGATATTTTTCAAGTGTAGGCGAACAGAATTTTGCCCCCCCCCCCCCCCAAACCAATCACTGAAAAATAAAAGTGTTGGATAAGCGAAAATGTTTGATAATAAGGAGGGATTAAAGGAAAGCCTATGAAACATCAAATTACATCAAGATTTTACAAACTAAGCACCAAAACATCATGTTTTACAACAAATCAACAGAAAAAGCAGTCTCGATTGCACCCCCGTATGTTTTACGCCACAGGCGACTGCCTAATTCGCCTCATTGTTGAACCACCTCTGGTTGGAAGGAAGGAGATTCTGAGAATATCATCTCAGATAGTAAGCTTTTCCAGTACAGTGCTGTCATTGGGATATGATCTAATATACAGTCAGACTGTTATATTTGTTTATTAGATTGTTTTTATAATCATTTGATTGATCAAATAATATTTTGATGATTCCCAGGTTTGATTAATATGGCCTCTCTAAGAATCTCTAAATCCTCAATGCGAATTTATGGTCAACTTCCTACTAAAGCTGACCAAAGAATTGTACAAGAGGATCTAAAAATGATAGTGATGCTAATGCAGTTGGGATTACAGTTGTACTACTCTGTTTACAACCTTTAACAAATAGAACAGCAGGAATGGGAAATAGACCCTATTTTCCCCCCTGATCCCACATAAAGTAGTATAAAGTGCACAGGGGAATTTTGGAGTGACTCACACTATGGTCATGAGACATACTTTCAGCTCTTTCCGCAGGTCATCCAATTATTCTGTCATTACTTTCTCCATCACTCTCAGGCCACTGCAGCACTAATTCAGAGAAGCACCCTGAAAATGGAGCCTGAATAATAACATTTGCAGAATATTCTGAGAGGGTCACTTTTTTGTACAGGAAAAAGAGAAACATTATTGAATTAAACATGACCTTTCTCCAAGAGTCACTTTTTTTTGCCACTCCGAAACGAGAGGTTCCAATGTCCTCATTTGTATATTTACCATGCTTTAATGAATATTGTGTTTGAAAGATATAAGAAATAGTTGAAATATGTTCCCAAATTCCAAGTTTCTGGTGTTCTAGATTGAGCTCTTGCTGTTTATTCTGCAACCATTATGCAAACACAAGTGCAGTAATCCAACAAGAATTTACTTCCAAGTAAGCAGGAATGTAGCTCTGAGGGTGGTGTGGAATGATGAGAGCATTATACCACCCACATAAGAATTCTGCTCCACCATAAAACTTGCCTTCAGACCCCAAATTTCTAGAACTGCAGTAATTTAAAACTTCAGTTGAGCATTTAGATATACGGTTTAGGCATCCAAAGAAAAGAGGCAGGCAAAGTTACCATCGGAATGTAAATACCGCAAATAGAAGAGTTCTAGATGTGGAATTTTGGGGATTGAAGGAAAGTTTCATTTGTGGTGTAGAATTCATATTTACTCTCATTTTGCCCTCCTCATAACTACATCCCTGCAAGTAAGGCTCACAGCCTGAGTCTCAATCCTTAATACTGAAATAGTTATACCTGTATCTTATACAAGAGTATGGTTAGTAGGTAAACAAAGCTCTAAAGCATGCTGAACATCCAGGAGCAAAGAGATAAGGGCATTTCTCCTTCTCCATTCTCTAGCATGTGTCCTGTGCCCAGTGCCGGATTTAGGACAAATGAAGCCATGTGCTAGTTAAGTTATGAAGCCCCTTCCTTGGGCCCTGAAGGAAGTAGGCCTGGTAGGCGACACTGCCTGCTTTGAGGCACACTCCTCATAAACTATCAACTCTATCATTATGTTTGGAATCACTTCAAAACAGAATGCCTTCAAATTTAAAATTGTACCTCATAAGCAAAATCCATCATATTTTTTATTGGCAGGAAGATGGGTTCCTCTGGCTAATGGGACCCTGTGCTTAAGCACACCTATGCACAATGGTAAATTTCAGACTGCCTGTGCCCTCAGGCAGCTATTATCAGAAGAAGTAGCTATATCAGAGAAAAAGTGCAACTCCCCACATTTGCAGGGATTGGGGCACAGGATCCCCCCCCCCCAAGTGAGAAAACTGCAAATAAAAAACTGTTGCATTTTTGTGAGAGAACATCATTCTAAGAATGTCTAGGTCCCCCAGTGTGACTTCATGGTCAGCACCCCACTCTCCAAAGAATCTCAGTAATACGAATCAATCTCTTCACTCCCATGTTGACCCAAGCAAGTAGGTTGGGAGCACAACTGCACATCACAACTGCTAATGCCACACTCCTGTTCTGTGCCACGTCAAAGACTTTGCAAGCAATGGTCGGTTTCACCTAAGTTCTGTTTCTGTGTTTGGTGCCTTTTCACATTACTTCCAAGTAAATGCCATAGGGCAACATGTTACAATAAGGGTGTGGGTGGGGTTGGGGGAAATATATTATTATTGGCTCAAGAAGATGTAGAACACAATATAAGCTTGGCCACATGGGAGACAAAAAGTGTAGTTACACTTAGTCTTTACTTTTATTTTTGTTTTTTGTTTTATTTTTGTTTTTAAAGTGAGAGGGTTGTTTCTACTTTTCTACCGAACTTCTTTCTTAATGCTCCCATAATTACTCTGACATGGAAGTGAACATGTTAATCTTGAATAGAAGAAGAATAAAGGTAACATACTTAGGATATAGAGATGGTTGATCATGTGCAATTTTGCTCTATTACACATGATATAAACCACCAACATTTTATTTATACCCCACCTTTTTGCCAGACTGTGGCTCAGTAAAGACATGTGTAGTTAAATGCATGCAAATGTAGAGAGGAAAACAAAATTAAACTAACAACAGAATTAAAACCAACAGAGGAAAACTACAGAAAGTCATTTATATAGACTGTAGATGTAATTCCAAAATTAGAACTGATTTACCTTTAGAATGATCATTTCAAATTGAGAAAGAAAGTGTCCCGTGATATTTGATTTCCCCACAGTTCTTGATACAGGCATTAAATTGACAGTAATCCTAAATTGTTCTTGGTTATCATTTCCTTGGTTATTTTATTTATCATGTCAGAAGCAAATTGAGAATACAGCTATAATGTCTTAAAAAACCACAAACAAAGTTTAAAACTTTGCATGATGCTTAATTTCCTTTGACCAGAAGCTGGCCACTTCAAGTGCCTCTGGTGTCACTGTAAGAAAGTCCTCCGTTGTGCATGTGGCAGGGCTCAGACTGCATTGTAGTAAGTGGTCTGTGGTTTGCTCTTCTCCACACTCGCATGTAATGGACTCCACTTTGTAACCCCATTTCTTAAGATTGGCTCTGCATCTCGTGGTGTCAGAGCGCAGTCTGTTCAGAGCTTTCCAAGTCACCCAGTCTTCTGTGTGCCCAGGAGGGAGGTTCTCATCCGGTCTCAGCCACGTTGAGATTCTGGGCTTTAGCCTGCCACTTTTGGACTCTTGCTTGCTATGTTCCTGCAAGTCTCTCTGTAGATCTTAGAAAGCTGTTTCTTGATTTAAGTCATTGGCATGCTGGCTGATATCTAAACAGAGGATGGGCCAGAGATGTCAATGCCTTGGTCCTTTCATTGCTGGCTGCTACTTCCCGGCGGATATCAGGTGGTGCAATACCGGCTAAACAGTATAATTTCTCCAGCAATGTAGGGTATAGACATCCTATGATAATGCGGCATGGTGAATAACAATGAGGGGATTTCTCTGTAGCAACTGTCGACAACACAGAAATTATGGGTCACAATTTTTTTCATAGTTCTGGTCCATTCAATCAGGTGATGCTGAACAAGCAAGCAAAGCCCATTCCTGGGTCCTGAACTCTGCTGAGATAAACTCTCTTCTGGAAACTTCATTCACATATTGCCTAGAGAAGAATTAGGGAGACAATATAACATTATGGACTTGTCCAAAATAAAAAGTGCTCTTAGTGCTTTTTTTGTTTCAGCCTAAAAGAAATGCTTGAGTTTAGCATTGAAGTACAAAAGGAGAATATATGACTTCTGCAGATGAACTACAACTCCCATCAGCTCAAAAATGAAATTCAATAACATCTAGAGAGCTAGATGTACTTTAGCCCTGCAGGCTTTAAAAATTGTTTTATATTTTCTGCAATTCAACATGCTATCAGATTAGTTTGACAAGTTACCAAAGTGCAATATTTCAGACAGTTCAGACAACCAAAGTCATCTATAAGCCTCTAAGAAAAAATGATATCATTGAAAATGTGTAGTTACCCCATCATCAACATAAAATTGTCCCCTCATTCTATTAGAGAGGAGAGGGAGAAAGTAAAGGGCCCTTCCACACAGCGCTATATCCCAGAATATCAAGGCAAAAAACCCCACAATATCTGCTTTGAACTGTGTTATCTGTGTCCACACTGTTCCAGTTCAAAGCAGAAAATGTGGGATATTATTCAGTTGTGGGGAAGGGGCCAAAGAGTATCCAGATACATGGAAACCATTGCTTCTAAATACAGCGTGGCCTTGAGGCACACCACAAAACGTACGTTCTCCATATATGTGTGCAGAATTCTGTACTTAGGAAAAAACCTGAACCTTCTGATTTGTAATTTGGCTTTGTAGTATGTACTTTGAAGTGTGTGAGTATTATATAAAATGCCAAATACACACCATACACACACACACACACACACACAGAGTGAACTAAGACTTTCTTATGATGATTTTTGACATGAGTGACAAAAAAAGTTTTAAGAGGATTATAAGAAAAAGCCTCTTAAATTAATGCTCACAAAAGGATAAAGAAAAATGTTCTGAACATAAGGTATGAGTACACAAAACCCCAGCTCCAGGGCCACTCCCCCTTCACTGCTTGTCCTTGGTCTTTCGCCAAGAAAGAAAATGTCTTACCTTGGAGAAAAAGCCCCATTGACACCAGAGAGACCCTGCAATGCATGGCTGCAAATGACACTAAAACCAGAATGTCTTACTGGGAGATCATGCAATGTGTGGTCTCTGCTGGAGGCCGGGCTGTGGCGCAGGCTGGATAACAAGCCAGCTGCAACAAATCACTCTGACCAAGAGGACATGAGTTCAAGGCCAGCCCGTGCCTGCTTCTTGTGTCTGTCTCTGTTCTATGTTATGGCATTGAATGTTTGCCTTTATGTGTGCAATGTGATCCGCCCTGAGTCCCCTTCAGGGTGAGAAGGGCTGAATATAAATGCTGTAAATAATAATAATAATAATTACTTCACCCATAGAACTTAATGTGAACTACTAGTTCTTGTGACAAGTAATCAAACAAAAGTAAACACATTTGTGAAACACTGTGACAGCCCTCCCTGCCATATCAAGGGCTATCTCTACCTCATAGATTGGGGATAAGTCAATAAATATAATTTCAGATAACACAGAATGAAATATAATTCACATTCAACCATGTAGAGCTCACTGCTTCTATCCATCTCCATCTTGGAATAATTGTAACATTTTCTTGGCTATTTAGTAAACAGGAAGACAGTTCTACAGATACCATGAACAGAGCCAGTCCAACAATGAGGCGAATTAAGAGGTCGCTTTGGGCGCCAAACATATGGAGGCGCAGTCGAGACTGTTTTTTCTGTTTATTTGTTGTAAAACATGGTGTTTTGGTGCTTAATTTGTAAAATCTTAATGTAATTTGATGTTTAATAGGCTTTTCCTTAATCCCTCCTTATTATCCAACATTTTCGCTTATCCAATGCTTTTATTTTTCAGTTATTTTGGGGGGGGGGGGCAAAATTCTGTTCACCTACACTTGAAAAATACCTAGGGCCAGCTCTGACCATGAACTACTTGAAGCAAAAAAGGCTGAACTGAGGATATTTTGCTTTGAACTTGAGAGAACTTAATGCATTAGAAAAAGATCATGCTTGGCAAAGTTGAAGGCAATAGAAAAAGATGAAGACCACATTACAAGTGGATAGACCCAGTCAATAAAGCCCAAGTCCTCCAGGGTATTTTGGAAGTCTTTCATTCACAGCACCATCCTGGGTCAAAGCCAATTTGACATCAATTCACACCAAATGTAAGTATTCTGAGTTCATTTCTTAGGAGCAAGAGGGTACTTTTAATAACACACTATTCAGGGTGTAGAGATTTGGTCCATGTCACCACTGTCAAAGCTGCCAGATGGCCACAGAGCTTCAAGAGAGCTCCTGGCTATTGCAAATTCCCTGTGCTGACATCAGCAGCAGCAACCACATGACTAGGGAGCAGGTATATCTCCTGCAGTTAGTATGTGATGGCTGCAGTGGCCAAGAGGTCTCACAAAGCTCTGTGACCATCTTGCAGCGGTCATGGCAACATTGGGTGGTAAGGGGACAGTCCAGTGGTTTTGAAGCAGTTTCAGTCCATGTACAACATCTGGACTTCACCCGACACTTCAAATTAAGGATAGTGCTTGAGGCTTCATCAGTAGCCATTTCTGCTCTGGACTGGATTAAACAACAGACAGTGTAGGTTGGGCCTAGGACAACATAGTCAGTTGGCGAGTAATCCTGGGATTTACAATCCAACAATATCTGGAGACCTTCATTAATCTCACCCCTGAAGTATAGCACAGGAATATACAGGTAGCATAGCATTCATATCAAATAAAAACTCCACTATCCTCATCATAGATTTCTAAGGAGACATCCCGCAGTCCCAGGTGCTTTCCATTTTTGAGAGCTCACTTATTATTGTCCAACAACATATGTACTTTCCTTTTATATAGACAGACTAGATCACATGAATATTACTACGTCTTCTACTACATTGGTTTGCCCGATTCAGAACAATCATAGATATTACAGTTCTTCCCACTTCTGTCAAACAGTTAGCTAATAAGCCTCCTAAGAGGAGAAAGATCTGATTGGTATTCTCAGCAAGATTATAGCAGGATTGTCATGATACAAGCCACCCTTGACATAACTGCAGCTCCTACCTAATAATTCCAGGCACTTTTCAGGTCTTATGGATGACTATCCCATTTTTTACTCACCCACAATATGGATATCATAATGTCTAGGGCATTGTTTCCCAAATTGTGGCCTTTCAGATACTTTAGAGAATAGCTCCTACAATTCCTGATTGTTGGTCAAGCTGGTTGGGAGTTCTGGGAGTTGAAGTCCAAAATAGCTGAAAGAGCAAAATTTGGGGACCACTGAGATAACATAAGGTTTGGGTGCAGCCCAACAATGGTAGCATCCCAAGGACCTGAGACTGAGGAAAGCTTAATTAAAGAATATCTTTGTGGAGAAGGTGTAAATTGGCTTAAAGAGCATTCTGACATAACTTTACAAAGTATATATTTCTATGACTACTGGAAATCACATGGATATTAGAGAAGATTGTTACTTTAGGAGCAGTTGGGTATCTCTCTTTCTACATCAGTACAGCCTAGATTTGGCCAACTAAATAGACATTTACCATCATTATTGACTTTCATGCTGCTTTGCATTTTTATCCTGTTGAGAAATCTGAGAGCATGAAAGATGAGCACCAAGTCTAACAATTTATATAGTGGCTGCTATAACTTCTAGACTAAGGAGCCTCCTGGAATTTGTTCTTTGAATGTACCATTACTGAGTCACTAATAAGGAAACAAATGCACTATACAGGATGCAGTAAATGGCAAACTAAGTGGATTTGTGTTTTTTTCTTAATGCTTCCATTGAATTAATATTTGAAAGCAAGAGTGTATTATTTTTAAGAAGATATGATCATATGAAATATATTTCGTTGGGCGTTTACAGAGAGTGTTATTGGTGTGAAATAAACCCTGATTCAGTGATTCAGAATTGGACTGTTATGATCCATGGCCCAGATAAGTCAGAATATTACCTCCAACTTTTTAAATGAATTTGGTGATTCAACAAGAGTAATACTAGACCTGAAAGCAAAAGAAAAATGAGTGCTTGTGTGGATTAAATATTCATGACTTCTGAGTTAGCTACTAATGTCTTCAGGGACCCCATCACATTATATAATTGTAGCACTATGATTCCACTTTAACCACCATGGCAGAATCTTAGGGCGGTCTCTCCATATTGCCTGTTCATAGCACCATGACTCCACATTATTAGCTATGCCTTCATCCTATGAAATCCTGAGATCTGTACTTCAGTGAGGCACTCAAGCTCTCAGGCTGAGAATTAAAAAAACAACTCTTCCTAAACTACAGACTCCAGAATTTCATAGGATGTATCAATGATAGGGGAAGTGGAATTGTGATGTTATAAATGTCTAGTGTGAAGAGGTCCTTGATTTTAACAAAACAATTTTTATGAAGCCTTTCTTTTGTTTTGGTCATTGTTTAAGTGCCAATTCACTTTTCCAGGTTACAGAAAATACAGAAGGGAAATTTGAATTGGGAAACTCTAGGAAAGTAAGAGATTAGCAGCTTTCCCCTCCACGGTCCTTCATTTTAAAAACCAGCCGATAGGCAGACATGACTTTCATAAAAGGACAGCAAATTCTCTAGTTTAATAGTTTCATACTACAAGAGGAGGGAGTATTTGCAGACATTGTATGCTTCCTCGGCCAAAGTAATTTGGCTGTCTTAAGGGTAATATATGCCTTGACCTTGTGGGAAAGAAGTCCATTTGCTGCTCAGGCAGTAAATGTCTTAGGCCAGCTCAGTCTTGAGTTCACAATCTCAATCTCCTGAACTTTTGTTTTTAAAAGCCCTGACAAAATACACACAATGGTCTGCCACATATATTTAACTTGGCCTTCTGTAGGGCAGATCCATTATCTACAGCTGTAAAACTGGCGCAGCACTAAGTATTTGAAATAAACAGATGTCACAACCAAAACGTTGAATAGCTGGGCCAACCTAAAGCATTTTTGCTGCCCAAGGGAAAGCACAAAAGAGCTTCCCCTTCATTATAGGAAAGGATGTAGTGTACATGGGGGTTGAAAGTTGTTTAAGAGAGGGTTCATCTCCACTGACCATTTAATGCAGCACCATAGTGACCTGAATTATGGTGGCCACAAAACACATGCTGCAAATCCACACTGCAGTGTACATTAAAGGGATACAGCACATTACAATAAGTAAAAGTCTTAAACAAGCCCTATAATTCACTGCAGCAGATCGTAATGTATCCAAGATCCAGGGTACATTGTAGATACTTGCCCCTGCTGAAGTTCATTAAAAAATCTAGAATGGGGAGGGGGCAACCAAAAACTGTCCCAAAGGCATAGCAGCAACAGGGGTCTAACAGACCCCCAGGAGAGATAATTGATCACTTCCTATCATAAATGTCACCCCCCACTCCTTTTTTTTTCACCTGTATGCCTTCCCCAGTGCAAATCTCTGCAATAAATGGGGTTTGGGAGCGGGATCAACAGAGCAGTTTGAGGACAGACTCCATGGTAAAAGTAATCATCTTCCTGCACATAAACTAATTCCAGAAATGAGTTCCAGGCACCTATGCAAATGAAATTGATTCCTCCTAAACCAGTTCCAAGATGCATTACAGTGTCGGTGTAGATGGTGTGATCAAATGTGATCGGAGGTGACCCCCCCCCCAGGACTTTGTAAAAGATAGTTCAAAATCAGGGAATTCATAGTTTTGACAAGGACATCAGGCTGGATAATAAGGGTTAAGTCTTGGACAGCAACAACAATAACAAGGACCTTTCCCATGTTAGATAGTGTGTACATTTTAATCAAGGCTTTATGTCTTATATTTCATATATTTATAGCAGAAGGTAACTGAGATATTTTACTGGCGTTTACTGTAATTTACTAAAAAAAAAACCTGGCACTAAGGGTGTTTGACCTTTTAGCCTGAGGCAAGAGTCAACGACTTTCCTAATCCTTTCCTACACCAGTCAATGATTCACAAACAAAAGGACTCCCTTTTTGTTGTCGAAGGCTTTCATGGCCGGGATCACAGGGTTGTTGTATGTCTTTCGGGCTGTGTGGCCATGTTCCAGAAGTATTCTCTCCTGACGTTTCACCCACATCTATGGCAGGCATCCTCAGAGGCCTGGAATACCTCACACCCTATGAGGATGCCTGCCATAGATGTGGGTGAAATGTCAGGAGAGAATACTTCTGGAACATGGCCACACAGCCCGAAAGACATACAACAACCCTGACTCCCTTTTTGTTTAGAGTTGAAACATATCCAGGCTAAAGGTTAGCAAAGGAAAAAAAGCCAAATTTAAACCACATGCTTTACAGTCTTGCCCTTATTTCTAAAAATGTATCTTTCCCCCCCTTTCACTGATGCATGTATTACTATGTATCTCTCCTTCTAGGTTCGGGATTTCCTCTTCCCTCCCTTTGAGCCCCAAAGGGCTCTCTGTCTCTCTCTGTCTCTCTGTCTCTCTGTCTCTCTCTCTCTCCCCCCCCCCCCAGAACCCATTCTGGGCTGCACTAACTCTTGGGAAACTATAACTTACCCTCCACCCTGCTTTTCCTTGCAACCAGCTCCATGGGATGTTGGATTTACCTCAAAAATTCTCCCCATGGAGTTCCTTGCGTTTATTATTATTGTTATATTACTATTATTATTTCTTATTGCCCATATTACCTTTCCTGGCTGCAATGTCATTTCCCCATGTGTGTGTATGTATGTATATATATATATATAAACTTATCCTGGACTATTTTGGTGGGTGGGAGGGGTCAATATGATTTCTTGTATTCCTTCATGAGTGTCCCTTGTATGCCTCCCCTTCCTCTATGCCCCACATGTGAACTATAAGTTATGAAATGTCACCTCTGTGCGACCTCAGCCTCCGGAAAGCCCTCTCATTTTTGAGGGTACATAATCCCATTGCAGGACTCAATCAAATCTCCTTGCATTGACTAAAGAACCAAGGGCATCTTCCTCAGGCATCGGAGCATGTCCACCTGAGAGAGGATGCCCTCATGGTGAGCTGACCACATTCCAATGGGGATAACCCACCTTTGGAAAGCGGAGATTACCCCAACCGTTTCTCTACTTTGTTTCCACACCCGACCGAAACTGCTGTCAAAGCTTCGCCTATTTGTTCCATTATTCAGACTTTAAGAAAACCGGATTCTGACAGACCTGTCAGACACAGATGCATATTTCCACCCAGGAGAACAATACCTGGCCGCTTGAGAACCCCAGGAGGGTTATCGCTAGCTGTTGGACACTCATTGAATCACCTTAATCCACTCAAAACCCATCCCTGGTCCTTTGTTCCCGCTCGGACCGCCTCGAACCGCCCGTTCACTCCTGATTGGCTGAGAGGCCGAAGCAGTGCTGGTTTCCTGATTGGTCGAGGTGCCTATGCCTCCCTCCAGCTGATGACAACAGCCAATCAGCACAAAGCTGGCCAAGGGGGAGGGCGCAGGAAATTCAAAGTTGACCACCCTGTTTTTCTGTTATAAAAAGTGTTGTAATGTATGTCTGCTTGACGAATGATCGTGGTTTGACATCCTTTCCAGCTGGATTGCAATAAACAACTTGGTGGCATTTTCTTCAGCTTTGGTGAGATTTACTTGGGAAATTAAGGGAAATTAGGCTCTCTTTTCTCGCCAGAGTACCGAACCCTCCTTTTGATGGGTCTGTGGGCTCTCTCCCACTGGGCGAGACCCTTCAAATTTTAGCTCGACTTCAAAGGGACCAGAGTCCAAGGAAAAACTAAAGCCAAAACTCAGAAAAGAAGACTACTTATGGACAACAGCTCATGGAATCCCTATCCTAGTTGGAACATACTGGTAGTTGCAGAGCAAAAAGTAACATGCCTGAGCTTTTCCCTATATCCAGCATCTGTCACTTGAAGCAGGCCTCTCAGGCTGGATCTACACTGCCCTATATCCCAGGATCTGATCCCAGATTATCTGACAGTGCAGACACAGGTACCTTCCACACAGCTGAATAAAATCTCACATTATCTGATTTAAACTGGGTTATATGGTAGTGTGGACTCAGATAACCCAGTTCAAAGCAGATATTGTGGAATTTTCTGCCTTGATATTCAGGGATATAGAGTTGTATGGAAGCATCCTCATCAGGGCCATTGCCGGGGGGGGGGGGGGGGGAGTTTTATATAATCAAGTTCAAATTAGATAATTTGGTTTATCTGCTTTGACAATCTGGATTATATGGCAGTGTATAATTGCCCCCTATTCGGATTTGCAATTTGCACTGGTCACTTTACTGTTGTTCTCCACCTCAGGATCATTTTCCCCACCCTGTTTTGTCCACCCCATGCATTTTACTCGACTCATGCACTTTATTCATCAGTTCTAAATTTTAGTGAGTTTGTGACAGCTACCCACTCATGCATGGTTAGATTTTTCAATGGTTCGCGGATGATTAAGATTGTTTTTATATTTTATGTTTTATAATTTTAAGTTAATTTAAACTCCAGTTTGATTACGCTGTTTTTGACTATGATGTATATGTTTTTAAACTGTCTATTTTATGATGTTTATGATGTTGATTGGGCTTGTCCCCGTGTACGCCGCTCCAAATTGCTCCAAAAAAGGCCTCATCTTTTTACGGTGCTTCCCAAACCAGAGTCGGGTGTCGTCGAGTGGGCGGTGATGTCAGGGCTCTCCAAGAACTTACCCGCCAGGCCACCGTCCCTGCACCACGAAACCACCAACACCAGAAGGCCAGAGGAGGATGAGGAGGAGGCTGAGGAGAGGTCTGAAGCAGGAGAGCCCTCAGCGGGGCCTACTCCTCACCCTCCTATGCCTCCCCCTGCCTCTGAGCCTGGGCCCGTGGTGGTCTGGATTGCAGTCGCGACTGCCATGTCCTTCCGGGCCTCCCGCACGGCTTCCTGCAGTGCCGCCTCAACCTGGGGAAATGAAGCAACAAAGTAAGGAGAAAGTGCTAGTCAAACTGGCTAACCAAGGAATCCCCAAGGTAGGAAACAGCCAGCCTTTGAAGCTGCAAGTCTATTCAGTGCTATTTGACCTGGCCAACAAAGGATTCCCCTAGGTAGAAAGTGACCAGGCCAAATTTGGCACACATAACTGATGTGCCAAAATTTGATTAGCAAAGGGCAAGTTTGATTACTGAGGGAGGGGGTTTGGAGGGAACTGGCCTTCCTTTCTGGGAGTTGTAGTTCACCCACAATGACAGAAACTGGGATCTCCATCCATCATGGACCTGTTCCAAACTTGGCACCCAGAACCCCCATGACTAACTCTACCTGACTCACCATAGTGGAAGTTCCAGTTTACCCTACAGCTTGAAAGCAGACTGAACTCCAGCAATGATGCACCAAACTTGTCCAACATAACAGACTTTAAGTACTGATGGAGTTTTCTGGAGTTAACCAGGCATGATGTGAGTTGTAGTTCGCACATAACTTTATGCATTTTATACATATATACAAGCATATATTATACCAAATACCACCACTTCCTCATTACTCTATTTTCCATACCACCAGACTATGCCACAGCAACGTGTGGCCGGGCACAGCTAGTAAATTATAAATTCATAAACATGAAAATCAATTATCTCCACTTTAAAATCAATTGTTTAAAACCATCTCAGATCAGCCATACCGAATCCAGTCAGCAGGGTGAAATTTCCTATTGCTGCAATTATTGCATTCGCACAAAGGCTTGGTCCCCCAGCAAAGTTTTTACCATCTTTCTGAAGGACAGGAGGGAAGGGGCTGATCTATTATCACCAGGGAGGAAGTTCCATAGCCATGGGGGCGATCACTGAGAATGCCCTCTCTCTCGTCCCCACCGATTGCACCTGCGACAGTGACGGGACAGAGAGCAGGGCCTCCCCAGATCTTAATCTCCATAGTGGTTCATAGAGGGAGATGCGTTTGGACAGGTAGATCAGCTAGGCCCATTTAGGGCTTTATAGCTCAACGACAGCACTTTGAATTGTGCTCGGTAGCTAACTAGCAACCAGTGGAGCTGATGCAACGTGGGAGTTGTGTGCTCCCTGTACACCGCAGGGAGACTCATATAATCTAGTTCAAAGCAGATAATGTGGATTATCTGCTTTGATAATCTGGACTATATACCAGTGTAGAACCTGTTGCTCTTAACTTCCTGTGGTTCCAGTGTCTAAACTACTAAGAAGGACTAGTTCTTTGTTAGTTTCTACGATTTTGTCTTCATTTATGTTGCATTTTTCGTGGCAACAATGTGCCATTATTGTGGGTAAATTGAAGGAAATCAAGGCCTTGCATGTGCTAATCTTAGGGCCTGATTATTGTTTTCTCTGGTGAGAAGAAGGATGCTTTTTCATTACATTCATTCTCGTGTTGATTTTTTTCTGGTAGTCTGTTTTTCTAATCTGCCCAAAGTTACCAGTATGAATCCATACCTTTCCACTGACCCAACGTGGCAGAGAGTGTTATAATTAAGC
The DNA here is from genome assembly GCF_035594765.1 of Anolis carolinensis. Taxonomy (NCBI): domain Eukaryota; kingdom Metazoa; phylum Chordata; class Lepidosauria; order Squamata; family Anolidae; genus Anolis; species Anolis carolinensis. Next base: position 76,463,494 of record NC_085843.1, on the reverse strand, counting down.
CTAGATTGTCCCATTTTTTCAGCTGCTTTTAAAATGTTTCAGTTTCTCCCACCTCTTCCCACTTTCTCCTCAGTTTATTCAGGTGCTGCAAACAGAGTTCAAAATGCAAAAATAGTTTGCACTTAATTAACTGGGGAAGATTGGTGGAATCTTGCCCTTTCCAGAAGGCCCAGGCAAAAATAAACTGCTGCAACCTCTCCTAACTTGTACGTCCTTTCTCATTACTAACGTTACCATATTAGCCACATATATCATGATTTTCACCCGTGAAATGTTGATGAGCATATGCATCAGTTCTTGAACAATTAGAGGTAATGGTTCTGTGTTTTGAGAATACAGCTTGAATGTGTAAAGTCTATGCATGTTGGGGTATATATGGCATTGAACAACATTCAGAAAATTATTCCAATGTATAAGGTCAGGTGTGGTGAAGCTATTAAATATAATTCAAGCATATACAGGCACATACACATCTGTTGATACTTCATGGCAATTTGCTCTGGGCAACAGTTCCCACATCTTTTTTCTCTTTTCACCCTCTTTGTCCTCATACTTTGGATAATATTTAAAAGTTCATATAAACTAGAGATCCATTATGAATTATTTCTGGGCAAGGTTACTTAGAAGATTTACTATTTGGAACCAAAGAGGTTTCATAACAGAAGGAGCAGAGATGGAATTTCACCCGCAAATGGTTTCTTCAATCTTCTGCCCAAAAGAAACACTCACATAACAGCCGTCTTGTGTGAAACCTTGCAAATACAACTGTGACTCCAGGGCATGAATTAAATATTTTCAGATTTGTCATCCTTGGACCAAATTCCTACAAAGCTGACCTCTCGGTCATACATAACATGTAAGTATGATTATGGATAGTATAGGATAGATTTCACCTGATTCACCCCCTCCACAAGAATACACAATGGTTTTTTTATCCCACCCTGAGATAATTATGCTACTCTCCGTGGTGGCCCCCCGGCTCTAGAATGCACTCCCCAGGGAAATTAGGCAAGCTGCCACCTTGGAAGTGTTTAGGAAGAGCCTGAAAACCTGGCTTTTCACACAGGCTTTTGAATAAGTACCGCCTGTACCGTATGTTAAACTCTTGTACTAGCGGTTACTTTTTGATCGGTTGCACCCACATGGTTCATTTTTTGATATAGCCTCAGGGTTCACCCCCATTTTAAAGTTCCTCCCCCCCCCCATGATCTCATAGCACTTTTAACTTCCTCCACGTTTACAAGTCCCACTTAGCGCACTTTTGCCCAGTTTATTTTATGAATTTATTGTGTATTTTAACCTATGTTTTATTAATGATTGTGACTTTATTTTATGTCTTTTTAATTTACATTTGCGCATTTCTATTCGGTACTTGATGTTATTGTATGTTCGTTCTATAATTGTAAGCCATCCCGAGTCACACACACACACACACACACACACCCGGGAGATAGAGGCAGGGTATAAAAATAAAATTATTATTATTATTATTATTATTATTATTATTATTATTATTATTATTATTGGTTGTCAGAAATGTGATAGGACTTTATCATTTTTCACTACATCCTTCACTATCTAGTCTCCTCTTTAACAATGTTATGCATGATATTTGTTACAGCATGCTCCTCAGTAAGGCAATTTTATTTTTTCCCCATATTATCAGCATTTAGAAGGTAGGAGTCTGTCTCTCTGCAAGGAAGTGAAAATTGGCATGTCTTCTGTCGCTCTATTTGCTGATTTTACAATGGATGACAAAAGTAATTGATACTATAAAGAGGAAAATTACATATGCAACATAATTAAGCCCTGGGCCTCTTTTAAAACCACTCACCTCATAATTTGTTCTGACTTACACACACACCTCCTTGTTGGCCTGACTATTCACTATTGAGATTCCTATCCCTGACTTGCCTCTAACTATGCCCTGGATTAAATTTCTGTTTGTTCTATATCATTTAAGTAATTACTAAGAGCTACTTTGCATCTCCTAGCTTCTTTAAGGCAACTTCCCCAGTTTTAGTTGGAAATGAGAAGTAGATTTTGGTGTCATCAACAGACTGGTAGCACCAGACCTCCAGGCAACATCTTCTGGCAGTTTCAAGTGCATGTTAAGCACATGAATTCCTCAGCATCTAAGACTATCCCTCTAGGAAACAACACATCCATTAGAAAACCATGCTACTAAATCCCACCCTGGAGAGGCAACCCAGGAGGATACCATGCTTGATAGTTCTGCAAGCTATCAAAAGTTTAGCTGAATGCTCCAGTGACATGTTTTCTGTGCTTAGTTCATAGCATAGGATACTCACCCAGAATACTTCCATCCTAAACGCAGAGCAGGAACTAAACTGAGATAGAACTACAAGGATCATCCAGAAAGTAAGGTTACAAGGCACGTAGCTCTCATGGGGAATTTTCATGGGGGAAGTTGGTATTCCTGCCATGTAGTGGGAAGCCAATGGAAGCAAACGAGCAGTGCCAGTTGTCAGTAGCTCATTGACTGGCATTGTGGTGAAGGTTAGATATGAGCATCCTCATTCCATTTCCTGCCAAGTGCAAAGTTCACAGGATTCAAAACTCAACAATCAGTGAGAAACATGCCACCAGGGGAGGGGGAGGAGGAAAGAGAAAGCGGTGGCAAAAGCTCCTCAGTGGCAGTTCCCTAAAGCGGCAGTTCCTCCTGTTCCTCCCCATTGCCTTCTTCCTCCTCCTCCTCCTCCTCACTCTGACAGCAGCATGTTGGGCCGGGTTCACTTGGCCATGACGCAGCTTGTCGGGGGTCTCAGTAGCTCAGGGAGCCCCTCCAGCCAAGAGGCAGCCTCGGCCTCGCCTCCGCCTCCACCGCCCACTCCCAGCTCCATCTCTGTTGCTGCTGCTTACTCCTCCTTCTAGTTCTCTTCATTCTTTGTATTTTAAAAAAATCTTGTAACCTTACTTTTCTGATATCCCTTGTACATGACCTATGCCAGTGTTTCTCAAACTGTGCTTCTTCATATGTTTTGGACTTCATCTCCCACAATTTCTAACATTTGGTAAGCTGGATGGGATTTCTGGGAGCTGAAGTCCAAAACACCTGGAGGAGCACAGTTTGAGAAGCACTGACTTATGCCATGCTGGAACCATAGAGATGGGATGTCACGTGTTATTGTGCTTTAACCTACACTAAAACATTGGAATGGGCTGTCTGGTTGGATTTGGGTGGATTTTTTCAATAAATACCTCACAAATGCCTCTTTCAAGCACAGTAAAATCCTGCCTTGCTCAAAGAGGCTTTGACTACTCTCCTTCTCCACTTTACCAGTCCCCATCTTGCTTTATAAGCTGGGAAGGATAAAGATTTACTATAGAAGTGGTAAGCTTTCAAATATTCACATTCTTAGGATGCACAAACTGAGAAGTTTCTACAAGCAGTGGCCACTGGATCAGTATCCATCAGCAACTGGGGAAGAGGAAGAAAAGACTGGAAGTCCTTTACTGTTGGGAATTGACAGAAAAAGAAAGCAATGGTGCTTGGAAATATCCATATTTGGAAGGAAAATTCATCATCTTTCTCCACTATCACCACTGCATCCCCTCTCATTCACTTCTTCTTACATACACAAAATACACATGCTATTAAAATTTTTGAAGAGTGGGCAAAATGTTAGTATTCAAGTAAGAATGGATTTTTGTAATTTTATTTCCAAAATGCTGTGCAAATTGTTTACAAAGACCTGCACAATTAGCTGTATTCTCATCTTATGGTACAAGGCAAGCCGGCTACTCAAAATAGGCAACTCTTTTTCAAAAGTTTGGATTCAGCACAGACTCAGGGCCCTTCCAGACAGGCCCTATATTCCAGGATCTGATTCCAGGTTTTCAAATTTAAACTGGGTTATATGAGTCTGCAGTGCCTGATAATCTGAGATAAACTGAAAACCTGGGATCAGATCCTTGGCTATAGGACCTGTCTGGAAGGACCCTCAGCTGGCTGTGTGGGATCAGCTTGTCCTTGGCAAGCTTCACCAGAGAGGATTGTGCTCTGATGTTACAGATAACAGTCAAATAGAGCATTCTTGAACTGAACCACTTCACGCTGATGGTGTATTTGTGGTGATGGGTGTTTCACATGCTGAATGCTCCAGTTTAAAAGGAGAATAGATACACACATACTCATGTATTTATGTATGGAACTGTGGTGTTGGAGGAAAATTTGAGAGTGCCTTGGACTGCAAGAAGATCAAGCCAGTCCATCCTCCAGGAAATAATGCCCAGCTGCTCACTGGAGGGAAGGATATTAGAGGCAAAGAAGATTTATTTATTACGACATTTATATCCCACCCTTCTCACCTGAGAGGGGACTCAGGGCAGCTGAGATGTACTTCGGCCACATAATGAAAAGGCAGGAAAGCTTGAAGAAGATAATGATGCTGGGGAAAATGGAAGGAAAAGGGAAGAAGGGTCGACCAAGAGCAAGACGAATGGATGGTATCCTTGAAGTGACTGGCTTGACCTTGAAGGAGCTGGGGGTGCGATGCCCAATAGGGAGCTCTGGCCTGGGCTGGTTCAGGAGGTTACGAAGAGTCGGAAGCGACTGAATGAATAAACAACGCAAAACGAGTTCCTAGTCTAAACTTTCTTCTTGCATGACAATTTTCACTTAAAATGCTAGTGCCTGTGTAATTTATTGTTGTTATTATCAATATTATATGAACCTAAACAACATACTTGATATACAGATTTATCCCCTCCTCTGCTGATGTGTGAGCTAGGTCATTTTTTATGGCAACATCTGTTTATCACAAATAAAAATTTCATTGGCACACCTCTCTATAACATAAAACTTTGGAAGTGGGGGGGGGGGGAATGTTTTTTTAATTTCACGGATAATTTACATTAGGCAAAAAAAGTTTGGCATAGATGTCTATCCCATATAAAATGTGTTTTTTATTCTGCCATTTTTTTACATGACCATAATAAAATATTAAACAGAAATCAAGACAATAATTGCAACACATGGCAGAGTTTAATAAGTCTTGCTCTTGCTAATAAATAATACAAGCTGTTCGACATGAGGCTCAAATATCAAGTACTTTAAAACAAAAATCCCATTGCAGAGCAAACGATATTTCTTAGCTGCATTAAATTTCATTTTGTTTGACAAACATCTCCAGCTGTTTAATATCTGATGAACAAAAAAGAAAGAAAAGCAATAAATTATTTGCAGCAAAACATCTAATTCACTTTGCCCCAATATGTGAAATACAACAAAGCGCTTCTTGGGACACAATGAGAGTTTGTAACACATGATCCCCCAGGTGTTGATTTACAGTACAATGTCATATCACAGAAAGAACAAAGAATCTAATGCATCAGAAAGGTGGCTTTATCTGGCATACATTTTTGTGGATTTCAAGCTACTCCTTCAGATTCAATCTACTTTTGCTGCAACAGATTAATCCCTGCCTCCAGCTCTGAAAATGTCTGTATTTCTATCACGGAATTAAGGTACTATTTCTGGTCTGAGGCTAAGGACTCCGTGTTGCATCCCATTTTACTCCTGTCACCACCACTCATTTTGTCACAATCTCTGAAGCTGAATGTAATTCATGGAAGTCCATGCAAAAACAAAGTTCTTTGATTTACAAGATTCCTTTTCTTCTTCTTCTATTCTGATGCAGACTACGTTGACTAATCATTCAGAATAATCTCTGGCATTTGGAGTTCTTTAGTTGGATGTGTGGATATGTTGGTTGGGATCTAAAAACTCTGAAATCTAAAATTGTCCACAAAATTGTAGCTGAACTAGTGACATTTTTGCTTAACATGGGTTCAATGTACAAAAACTTTATAACATGTACAAAATGATTTGAAATGTTGTGTTAAATTGCTTTCAGGCTGTTAGTATAAAGTGTATATGAAACATACATGAATGTTGTGCTCAGATTTGGTTCTATCCCCAGGATATCTCATTATGTATGTATCTAAACACAGGAATTTTAAAAATCTCTAACACTTCTAGTTCCAAACATTGCAGACAAGGAAGGGACACTCAGCCTATATTTTAGTCTGTTCTACTCATTTCCGTTCTTGTTATCTGTACCTAGAGATGCTGTAAGGTTTGAATATGAGACAGAACTCAGATCACTGACCCAATAAGAAGTCTGCCCCTTGCATATAACATTTTTTTCAATGTCCAAATTTCAAGCATGTTGTAATACAATACTTCAGCTGAGCTTCTGGAAAAACAGGTTGTTCATCCAAAGCCTGGGAACAAGCAAGGTTTTTTTTGGAATGAAAACAGCAAACATGAGAATTCTAGATGTGATTAATTTTCACTATGTCACTCTCTATTGTGGAGGTGAGAATTCCTCTTTGAAGGGGCAATGCTTTCACTTTTTTGCCAGCATCCACTCATGTGGATGGCAAAAAATAATTCTACCTATGTCTGAGGGTAAAGATGAAAAAGATGTAAATAAAGCAGGCAGTGCACTTTTGCATACAAAAATGTATACAGTCATGTTTGTATTACTAGTATGTCTTGTACCTTACTTGGTATATTATTTTTACCTAAAATCTGCAAGCAAAGAGCAGGGATATAGAAAGAGTGGGCTGGAGACAATAAGATGAGTACACTAGATCTGCTGGAATACATGTGGAGAGGATTATGTTTGAGTCATCGCTCACTAATTGCTCATTTAATAATATAACCACTGATTTGATTCATACATCACCATAGTCACACAGGCGATCGTCCAAACTACAGCTTCCCATAACGCCTGGGCTCATAGAGCATAGACACAACTGGAAGCTAAGTATTTGAGAAATAAGATGCATGTTGTGGGCAGATAATTGGCAGCCTTCTCCTTCCCCCCACCCTTATCTCTTTGCACACAAATGCACAGAAAATGAATTCACTAATGCTGGAATAATAGCTCAAATTGCTGCTTTAAAAAGCAAAGGATCCGCAGAGAAACTCCAGAGAACTCAATATGTTTGGCTTGGAGAAGAGAAGGTTGAGAGTGGATATGATAACCGTGTTTAAATATTTGAAAGGATGTCACATTGAAGAGGGGCAAACTTGTTAGCTGCTCTGGAGACTGACGCAGACCAATAGATTCAAACTGAAGCAAAAGAGATGCAACCTAAACATTAGGAAGAACTTCCTAACAGTCAGAGCTCTTGGGCAGCAGTATATGCTGCCTTGGAGCATGATGTTGGGAGGACTTTAATTGCATGGCAGGGGGTTGGACTAGATGGCCCCCGTGGTTGCTTCCAGCACTATCATTCTATGAATCTATCTCTATATGAATAAATAATATATGTTAAGAGCATTCTGCGTAGTTATTAAAGGAGAGAAGGTTGGTGCCATTCAGCATTATTTGTATCACCTAAAACCGTATCATTGCCCAATTTTTATTGCTTCATGCCTAATAATATTTTGGCCTTTTTTCTTTTTCCTTTGAAAATGGACTGCTGTTAAGAAATGTAAGAGAAGAGAGCAGAACTAAATGTGGAAAAAAACAAGAAGTCTAAGGCCATACAGATACGACTAGTCATAACATACACTGCTGAAAGGATACAGACCTAACTCCCAGTGAGCAGAGACAGCTTCCATTTAATTTCCTGATTTACTTACACCATTAATTTGTCTGCAGGGTGGATTTTTCTGCAAGTTATAGGTTAATTTTGTGTGATTCAAAGTGAGAGGCACACATCTTTCAGCCCAAGTAGCTATTACTTTAGCCAATGTTGCTGGCTGTCACATGTGATTTGTTGGTGTTTATTCTGGATTCATCATCTTCGTCATGTCAGCTATTTATTCTACAAAACACTGATAGCAAGAAAATACATAGCTGCTAGCTGCATCTAAAGTAAAGATTCAGCAAGAGCTGGAGAAAGTTTGGGACTAAAGGAGTATTTTTATCCCTGAAGCACCCCAAATGCAATGGAAAAGAAAACTCTGGGTACAGGTGTCAATCAAGCATCTTAAAGTCAGAACTGTATAGCATTCAAATTGAGCACATCTTTATGCAAGATAAGCGGGAAGGAGGAACCAGAGCATCTGATGGACCCCAAAAAGTTCCCACATCCAAACTGATACTGCACAAAACACAACCGAGGCCCCTTCTACACAGCTGTATAAAATCCACTTTATCTGCTTTGAACTAGATTATATGGTAGTGTCAGGCATGTAGCCGGGGGGGGGGGGGGCTTGAGGGGCTTCAGCCCCCCGCCCAAAAAAAATTCTCAGGGTGGTCAGCGAGAAGGCCTTACAGCCATAAAACCCAAAATATCAAGGCAGAAAATCCCACAATATTTGCTTTGAATTGGGTTATTTGAATCCACACTACCATATATTTCAGTTCAAAGCCGATAATGTGGGATTTTATTTAGTTGGGTGGAAGGAGCCTAAAATATTCCAGTTCAATAATGTGGATTTTCTGCTTTGAGAACCTGGATTATCTGACAGTGTAGAACAACCATTTCAGAGGGAGAAATTCTCGTGGTCAAGGGCTGTCCAGGTGAGAGTACGGAAGGCTGGTTGGCATTTTACGGAAGTGGGAACATGGACACAAGACCTTTTGGGGCAAGAGGTTCGGGGCTAATGTATTAATTCTACTATCTACAGCAAAGTTTCTTAAACTGTGGTTTCCCAACCCCTAATGGGGTCGCGTTCACTCAGTATTTGTATTGTGAGACATTTGACAACCGCAAAAGGTTTCTAAATGCCACCTAGTGGCTGTTTTAGATATTTACATGAATCTTTCAGTAACAATGTGCAGCAAATGTTGATTTTTGCTTAGGATTGGAACAAGAACAAGGTCCTGGAAACAAGGAACAGGAGTAGCGTAGTCCACACACGATCTCACTCCTGAAGCTGACGAATTGACTCCGCAAGGATTCCCTTGTGGTTAATCACCTATATAGGATCTTGTTTTCCCGCCAAGGAACACTTTCCCTGGGGAACAAGAAATGAAACCCATACTGTGTCCAGATGCATGACTCCTTAAGATTTCCCAAGGGAAACAGGCTTAATCAGCTAATTGTCTGGCAGCAATTCTGGCGCTTCTGCGATTCGCCTCCCTAGCGCCTCTATCTCGATTATAATTATCCCGGCGAGAAAACGGGGGAGATTTCTGCTCAAGGCTTGTTTGGCTGACTTCTTGTGGGCAAACATCTTGCAGGTGCAAGGGCTCCAATTCTGGCTGAAACGGTGGGAAACCCAAGTTGTCCTCTTCATCTGCCACAATAGTACTAGGAACGGGACTACATGGCCCATGAGTCATCACACTATCCCCCTCCTCAAGGCCCCTCTCCAAAATGGGCCCTCTTCCCGAGGTGCGGGGCCGCGGCTTGGCAGGGTAGGCCTGATGGAAGCGGCGGACTAAGTCGGGGGCATGGACTGTAGAAGCGTCTTCCCAAGAGCGTTCCTCGGGCCCAAAATCTACCCAGTCAATGAGATACTGAAGGCGGCGGCAGTGGAAACGAGAATCCAAAATGTCCTGAACCTCGAATTCCTCCTCCCCATCCACCAAAACAGGGGTGGGGCCGGCCGGTCTGCATCAGGGCGTACACCATCCGCCGGAAGGAGCAGGGAGCGATGAAACACTGGATGGATGCGCATAGAGCGCGGAAGTTGGAGTTTAAAAGTCACGGGGTTAAGTTGCGCCACCACTGGATAGGGACCAATGAAACGGGCATCTAGCTTCCGGCAGGGACGGTGGGAGGGCAAAAAGCGAGTGGACAGCAGAACCCGATCTCCTACCTTGATTTTGGGGCCCGGTTGGCGATGAATGTCAGCGTGGCGTTTATAGTCCTCCTTGGCTTGGTCCAGTTGCTGGAGCAATAGTTGTTGCACTGCTGTGAGTTCCTGCAGCCAGTCCTCTGCTGCAGGGACTTCTGAGGTTTCAATGACAGGAGGAAAGAAACGTGGATGGAAGCCGTAGTTCACAAAGAACGGGGTTTCCTTGGTTGAAGCCTGGACACCGTTGTTGTAGGCAAACTCTGACAGAGGTAATAGGGAAGCCCAATTGTCCTGTTGATAGTTTACATAACAGCGAAGGTATTGTTCCAAAGTGGCATTGGTGCGCTCCGTTTGTCCATCCGTTTGGGGATGGTGAGCTGAGGATAAACGAGAGTCTATGCCCAATAGTTTCTGTAGTGCCTTCCAGAATCGAGAGGTGAATTGAGATCCACGGTCAGTGACCAAACTCTTGGGCAATCCATGTAGCCGGAAAATATGCTGAAGGAATAGATCTGCAGTCTGTTTGGCCGTGGGAAGGACATCACAAGGAATGAAGTGGGCCAATTTGGTGAAAAGGTCCACCACCACTAGGATCGTGGTATATCCAAGGGAGGGTGGTAGGTCGGTGATAAAATCTGCAGAAATTATCTCCCATGGACGAGATGGAGTAGGAAGGGGATGCAGTAGCCCCGAGGGCTTCTCCCTTCTTATCTTGGAACGCTGGCATACCGGGCAGGTATTGACATATTTCTCCACATCCTTGCGGATCTTGGGCCACCAGAAATCCCGTAGGATCAAATGCATGGTTTTGAAAAGTCCAAAATGTCCTGCTGGCTTGCAGTCATGACATAGATGAAGTGCCTTTTCTCTGCCTGGTCCTGGAGGGATGTAGACATGATTTCTGTAGCATAACAGCCCATCTTTAAGTGAGAAAGGAAAACGTAGTCCTTGGCAAATTTGATCTTGAGCCCAGGCATCCGCCTGTTGACTGGCTCTAATTTCTTGAGCACAAAGGGGTCCTGGAGTAGAGGGAGTTGGTTCAACTGGAGTGGATTTGGTGTTTCCCACTGTGAGCGTGGCAAAGTTCTCGGGTTGCAGCAATCGGGATTCAAAGGTTTCTCTGCGTCCTGCAGCATATTCTGGTTTCCGTGATAATGCATCTGCTTGCTTGGTCTGAGCTGGGGTTACATAATGGATCTGGAAGTCAAAACGCTCAAAGAATAAAGCCCAGTGCTGCTGCCTCTGATTTAACTAAGATTTAAGATGTTCCAAATTACGATGGTCAGTATGAACTTCAATGGGAAATTTGGCCCCTTCTAACCAATGCCTCCAATTTTCAAAGGCTGCCTTTATGGCCAAAAGTTCCTTCTCCCAAATAGTATAATTTCTCTCTGGGGCTGTTAGTTGACGGGAGTAAAAGGCACAAGGATGGAGATGTTCTCCCACTGGTTGCATGAGTACAGCCCCAATTGCCACATCGGAGGCGTCAGCCTGCACAACAAAAGGGGTTTTAGGATCAGGGTGTTGTAGAATTGGCTGGGACGTGAACAACTTCTTTAGTTGCTGGAACCCTTTCTCTGCTTGCTCCGTCCAGCGGAAAGGCTGTTTTCCACGGATGCAGCTGGTGATTGGGTCAGACCAGCGGGCAAAGTATGGGATGAATTTGCGGTAGTAGTTCGCGAACCCCAAGAAACGTTGTACTTCTTTCTTGTTGGTTGGCGCCCGCCATTCCAATACTGCTGAAACCTTTGCCGGGTCCATGGAGAGCCCTTGTGGCGAGACACGGTATCCCAGGAAGTCTACCTCCTGTAGATCAAAAGCGCATTTTTCCAACTTGGCATATAGTCCATGATCCCGCAATCGTTGTAGCACCATCCTGACGTGCTTCTCATGCTCCGATTGTCATCTAGAGTACACCAAAAAATCGTCCAGGTATATGATCAAGAACCGATCTAGATAATCCTGGAAGATATCGTTGACAAAATGCTGGAACGTTGCGGGAGCTCCGGATAATCCGTAATTCATGACTAGGGACTCGAATAATCCGAATTTGGTCTGGAAAGCGGTTTTCCATTCGTCCCCCTCCCTGATGCGAACTAGATTGTAAGCCCCCCGGAGATCCAGCTTGGTGTAAACCTTGGCCCCTCGAAGTCGGTCTAATAGGTCCGAGATCAAAGGCAGGGGGTAGCGGTTCCGCTTCGTGATATTGTTCAATGCTCTATAGTCCACAACCAAGCGTAGGTCCCCTGACTTCTTTTTCACAAACATCACTGGGGAAGCGGCTGGGGATTGAGAGGGTCTGATGAACCCCTTGCGAAGGTTTGACTCTATGAACTCCCTGAGAGCTTCTTGCTCTGGTTCAGTCAGGGAGTAGAGGTGTCCTCGCGGGATCGGGGCCCCCTCCACCAAGTCAATGGCACAATCGTAGGGTCTATGCGGGGGTAGTTTCTCGGCTTCTTTTTCATTGAAAGCATCCCAAAAGTCTGAGTATTTCTTGGGCAAGGTGATGATGGGTTCAGCGTCTGTGGCATGGCAGACCTTGGCTACAAGACAATGGTTTTGGCAATATTTAGAAGCAAACTGCAGTTCTCTGTTGGTCCAGGAGATGTTTGGGTCGTGGAGTGTCAGCCATGGAATTCCCAAAATCACAGGGAAGTGAGGGACCTCGGTAACAAAGAAGGAAATCTCTTCCATGTGTTCCCTTATCCACATTCTGGTGGGCTCAGTCCATTGGCTTACTGGACCTGTCTTTAGGGGACGGCCATCTATGGCCTGCACCACCCGGGCGTTCTTGAAATTGTGATATTGTAATCCCAGAGAGTCCGCATACTCTCTGTCGATGAAATTGTTTGTTGCTCCTGAGTCTATCATGGCATGGATCATGACAGGTCCTTTTTTCGCTGACCACAACGTGACCACTAGGAGAAATAGGACCACGGTTTACGGCTCTTGAGTGGGGTTCTTGACCGGGTTGGCGAGCCTTTCTACGCCCGGTTGCTGGCTTCCCCCGCCGGCTTTGCGCCAGCCGCCTCGGCCGTCTCTGTCTCCGCGGAGGACGCCGCCGCCAAGCGAGCGGCGGGCTTTCTCTTGGCTGGACATTCTCTGGCGAAGTGGCCCCCGTTCCGGCAGTACCAGCAGAGGTTTAAACGTTGGTGGCGGGCCTTCTTGGCAACATCTAATCTGGGACGCACATTGCCCAGCTGCATCGGCTCCTCCTCGCTTCCTCTGGGGTATGGGGCTGGTGGTGGGGGTCTCCACACTGGACGTGGTTGAATACTGACGGGAGCGGGAGGTTTTACTCCTGCTCTTCCATTCTGGCCTCGGAGCCACTGTTTTCTGTTGGCAAGCATGACTTCGGCTCGTAAACATTGTTCGATAAGTCTCTCAAGAGAGTTTGGAGGATCCACCTTGGAGATTTCTTCCTGCATCTCGATGTTGAGACCCTCACGAAACTGTCCTCTGAGGGCTACATCATTCCAACCGGTGTTTTGGGCCAGCACTCGGAACTCGGCTATGTACTGGGACAACGGCCTGTCCCCTTGGAAAAGGCGCCGGAGTTTATGGCCGGCCGCCTCTAGATTGTCCTCGATCCCCCAAGTCGCCTTAAGGTGATTCAGGAAGTTTTGCGCGGAACTTAGGTGCATGGAGGCTTCATCAAATAGCGCCGTCGCCCAATTGGCCGCTGGCCCTTCTAGGAGACTGTAAATCCACACCACCTTGACTTCTTCTTGGGGAAACTCGGCTTGGCGGGCTTCTATGTACGCCTGGCATTGGCGACGGAAAACATGAACCTTGGAAGCTTCTCCAGAAAACATGGTTGGTAGCGCTAGGGCAGGGAGACGGGCTCCGCGTTCCTTCAAGCCCCGTATTTCTCCCTCCTGCGTATGGAGTGTATCACGGATTCTGTCTAATTCATCCTTGGAAATGGTGTAGCTGAGTGGTTGGGCTTCCGCCCCGGTTCCTGTAGACATTCTGGTCTAGGTTAATTGGTGCTTAGGTTGGCGGAGTCAAACTGTCAAGACCCAGGCTGCAGAGCACCAATAACCATGCGCAGAGACCAGAATCTATCTAATATCTTTATTAAAGGAATATATAAAGTCAATAAAAACAGGTGAAGAATAAAGTTCAGAAGTAGACCTTTCAAGAAAGGTCAAATATAGTCCAGGAAATTAATGTCCAATATGAGATATTAGAGTCCAAAGTTATAATCCAATAACCGAAACACACACTTTGCCGAGCAACGTGTGGGGAAATGACAGGGTCCTTTAGTCCAATGGAGCTTGACAACAAGGCTGGAGAGCAAAATAGATCCTTGGCAAATAAGGCTTGATTCGAGGCAACAAGAAGCAAGAGACGAGAACAGGGTCCGTGGCGAGGTCCGTGGCAAGGTCCGTGGAACAAGGCAGGGTTGGAACAAGAACAAGGTCCTGGAAACAAGGAACAGGAGTAGCGTAGTCCACACACGATCTCACTCCCGAAGCTGACGAATTGACTCCGCAAGGATTCCCTTGCGGTTAATCACCTATATAGGATCTTGTTTTCCTGCCAAGGAACACTTTCCCTGGGGAACAAGAAATGAAACCCATACTGTGTCCAGATGCATGACTCCTTAAGATTTCCCAAGGGAAACAGGCTTAATCAGCTAATTGTCTGGCAGCAATTCTGGCGCTTCTGCGATTCGCCTCCCTAGCGCCTCTATCTCGATTATAATTATCCCGGCGAGAAAACGGGGGAGATTTCTGCTCAAGGCTTGTTTGGCTGACTTCTTGTGGGCAAACATCTTGCAGGTGCAAGGACTCCAATTCTGGCTGAAACGGTGGGAAACCCAAGTTGTCCTCTTCATCTGCCACAATAGTACTAGGAACGGGACTACATGGCCCATGAGTCATCACACATCGAGGAGGGGACAAGCTTGTTCTTTACAACTCCCTGTGTCCCATCAGGAAGATAGGGTGAGAGAAAAAGAAAGATTATTATTATTATTATTATTATTATTATTATTATTATTATTATTATCAGGGTGGTTCCAAACAGGGGAAAAGTCTGGTCCGATGGGTTTGAAAAGCCCAGGTCAGGCCAGACCTCTGTCCCCACAATGCTAAAAAACTTCATGCTTTCATGGGGAGGGGGTGTCCACCTGGACAGCAAGACCCCCCCCCCCCGCAGAAAAGCCTTAAAAAGTAAAAACAAATTACTTACCTGGCCATCATTACACTGCTGCCGGCCCTCTCCTTGGCATAGAAATGATGCACCAGGAGAAGGGGGCAGGAGAAATTTTCCTCTCCCCCCCTTATCCTGGCACGTCATTTCTACATGCCAGGAGAGCTCCAGCAGCAGTTCAATGGTGGCTGGGCAAGTAATTTAATTTTAAAGCCCTTCTGGGGGGATTTTGGGGAGGGGATTAGAGCTCCCTCTGGTATTCTGGGCTGATTCAGCCTGGAAAACATGAGAAGGCTGTGCAGACTGCCCTGAAGTCCCAGGACCTCCAACGGGGAAGTCCAGACAGCAGCCATAGTGGGTTAGACCTGAGTTTTTTAGTAATCAAATTATTTGGGACAAAACAGGGTTTTCCTGCTTTGCCCCAAAGGAATTTGTTTTTACCTGGGGCATAGTTTGGACTCCCCATGTAAATTTCCAGGAGGGAACACATTTTCTGCCCTGTCTGGATGTGCTCTAAGACATGGAACAGTTTTTGTAAATGGCAGGGAAAGAGATTCCATCTCAACATTAGGAAGAAACTCCTGATAGTAAGAGCTGTTTGACAGTGTAATGTGCTTCCTTGGAATCTAGTGAAATCTCCTTCTCTGGAGGTTTTTAAGCAGAGGTTAGATGGTCGTCTGTCGGGAGTACTTTGCCTGAGTGTTACTGCATGGCAGGGAGTTGAACTGGATGGACTTTGGGCTTTCTTTCACTCTATAATTCTGTGATTCAATAAGACCATGATGAGAACAAAAGAGAAGTGGATGTAGATCCATTTAAGGTACAAGTCCCACTCTGTAACCAGGGACCTTTTAAGTTGGAAAAGCTTTAAGGTGTCCTAATCTACAGCAGTGATTCCCAAACTGGTCCCTTTTGACTTCAGTTCCCAGTAAGTCTCAGTCAATTTGGCTAATGGTCAGAGATGCCACACTATGGCCAGAGATTGTTCTTCATAAGTGAAGAAAGTCTCTGTACTGCAGACTATGTCTGACCATCTACCCAGCGTACACAATGGCCTTTTCAAGCTGGAACTACAAATGTGTAACCACTGCTGCCTCAGTGTAGAAAGGATCTCAGTTTAATCATCCTGGCTTCTAGGGGTTTACTCTAGGACCCATTGGTTTGTCTTTTTAGCAATATAAAGTATTTGTTAAACCCTTCTACAGCACCACATTTCAAATCAGGTTATTTTTTCCTATCAGCTTTCTCCAATCTCTAGTTTTCATTAAAAAAGAATGGCACAGATAATCCTAATTTTAATATTCAATTATATATTTTGACACTTTCTAGTCTTGTCTAGTTCTATCAAAGTTGCCCCTGGTCTCTCTATCATCATATTTAAAATACTAGTGAAACATGAAACATGAAACATATTCATTAGCTTAAACATGAACCCTTAACCCAGAAGAACCTATCCTATCTTTCTTCTAATTTCATGACTGAGCCAATGAATAGAATATCTTGTCTACATTAACTACTTTAAATTTCCGTAAATCATCTGTGGGTGTGATTTTTGTTTTCTTGTAAACCTGTATTTGCAGTTCTTCCTTGATTTTCTCCAGTAATATCTATACCTTATATGGACCATATATTTTAGGGTAATCTTATCAACACAACACTATGGTCTCTCTGTCTCTTCAAAGTGAAGCAGAAACATAAGCACATTAGTAAATTTAAACATGAATCATTAAGCATTTGAAGGTTTCCATTTAGTTATGTTCTTTTAAAAAAAACTATTCTTAGAATAAGATGTCTGTTATATTGTGGGAGACAACCCTTTTCAATGGCATTGTTACTGTAAAATTTGTTGCCTTGAAAAAATGTCAGGGAGCTCACACCACATGGGTGTAAACCTGAAAGCTCCACACAGCTGCAGGCTATGTCATATGGAGAAGCAATGAATAGAAATGGTATGAAAACATCAGAGAAAAATGTCTGTAACAAGAATTTTGTTGTGTGCTGGTCTTCTTCTAAGTGTGAGATACATTTCTAAAAAGGTCAGGCTGTAGGATCACAGAGAATGTAAGAGAGCAAAGAAATAAAAGTTTCGGAACAGTGATATCTTTGTTTTAAAGTGTGCCCAGAATGTAACTTAAAGATGTCAGAACAACCTTGTATTTATGTGTGAATGCACACACACACAACTAAAAGCCTTGAGGCAAATAGAAATGATACTTTTGGGGCCACATCGTATATAATGCTCTTGCCAGCATGACCAGTAGGAGTTGTAGTTCAAAAAACTAACTTTTCTAAGTTCTGGGACAATCTATTGTAACACCAGAGCATAAACAGAGTTGCCTTAACGTACTGTACCCATGAAACAGAGTTTAAAATACAGTTCACCAAAACACCATGAAGGAAATGCTGACCCTGAAAATAATGAAAATCTTTTTGCTACAAATTCCTTTATTCTCAAGAACTGAAAGTTTCACCAAACAACTGCAAAGAATTCTGTATCTGTATTTCAACTATAAGGATTACTACTGTTCCTGTATCCATTTTGCCTCCTTTCTCCCAGGTGAATTGCTAGGAGGTGATCGTTATAAGGTGAGAGATAGCCAGCGAGACAGATCCCTTTAACCAGTTTGGCCTCACAATTCCAACCCCTAAGAATTCTGCCATTCCCCAAGTTCTTCTTTCCCCAAATATTCACTTGTGCAATTGGGTTACTGGGCTTCAAAGTGAAAATTTAAATGTAGACTTTTAGCTTTGTTTTGTATGGGTTTTTTTTAGGTTTGGGATACATTAGAGGTGTGCAATTCGGCCAAAAGTCATGCCATTTCAGGGTCCATTGCCAGCTCACCCCTCATTATGTTTACCAGGGGTTACTTGAATAGGAAGGGGTGTTGCCGTTTTCATTCAGCAAAGATTCAGCCCATTAAAGGCTCAATCCTCAATCATTTTAAGGCCCATCTGCACGAAACCTAACTCAATTTTAGACCCCCATTTACACTTCAGGCCTGCCAAGTTTCAAAACAATTCACTAATCTACTGATTTTTTAGAATTATTTTAACCATTACATTTTTAATAATAAGACAAACTGCAAGAGAGGGTTCTGGAAATTGTAGTCACCGGTTGTGTCCATTCTCAGCCAATCAGAGCAGGGATACAACCAGGCTTTTTATTGGCTGAAAAAGAGAGAGAAAAAAAAACTTCAACTCCCATCATGCTCTGAGAGGAACTCAGAAACTTTTCAATGCCTGCCCCATGCAAGGGCTACTGGGAAAGCAAATTCCCAGTAGTGCCCTCTCTGGAGGAGGAGCATAGAAAACTTTCCAAAAAGCAATGGACGAATTCTGGGGAGGGAAACAAAGACACTGCAAGAATCCCATCTTCTCCAGGAGCCCTGCAACAGACTCCTGCCTCAGGTATATTGCAGACTTAACTCCTTCCTCTCCAGGAGCCGATAAAATCCGTCTCTCTCAATCCATTTTGCTGGGTTTTGCGGTTCCCTCCTCCCCATTCTGTTTTTGGAGATTATATAAAATGGACCATCGAATATTACAAATCATTTTCATTCAAACTGATTTGGGCCCAAACTAGTATACATGGATTGGTTTCAATCCAGCTGTGACGGAAATCCAGAGAAAGATTTAATAAACACAGAACAAAAATATAATAACCTTTCTTTGACTGCTAGCTGATTCCACAAAGGTGAATCAATCAGTAGAAAAACACTGTCCCCCCCAAACATGACCTGAGAGACATGCCACTGCCACAGCTGACAAGATGCATTTGGGGGTAAGATCACATCTGGAGAGTGTGCCGAGAAAAAGGAACGGATAAAGAAGGGTAAAAACACTAAGAAAACCGTTTTCTAAAATGTTCAGGCTGCACACTCAATACATATGACTCCCCTGACTGATATAAATGACTATGGTAAATTCTTGCAATATATGATCACAGCAGCCACATTACTCTATACGCAGAAATGGAAGAAATCAGCAGCCCCAGCAACAGAAGGTTGGATGATAAAAATGAGAGACTTGGCCAAGATGGATAAATTAAGCTGCTTATTAAAAGAAGAGACACTGGGGAAAATTTTAATGACTTTTTACATGAAGAAGAAAAGGATTTTAAGTTTTGAAGACTAATACGTTGAAAAGTGTTCTTACTCAAAAAAAGAGTCAACACTCAGAAACCTGGATGGAGGGTAATGCCTATGTTATTTGCTGTAGCTAAATGAAGATAGACTGGAAGTCAGCTACTTTTCCTCTTTCTTTTTCTATTTCTCTTCCTTCTTTTCTATGTTTATTTCTCTCTTTTTTCACTTTTTGTATTTCTATTCTATACTCCATATCTTAATTCTTTTTTTAAACTTTAAATGTAACTTTTTAAATCTTTCAATAAAAAGGAGAAAATACATATGAGTCCCCATTGGATGCAGACGTCATATGATCATGCCTGTCGAGACTCATATTTATTTATTTACATCATTTATATTCCGCCCTTCTCACTCCGAAGGGGACTCAGGGCGGATCACATTACACATATTAGGCAAACATTCAATGCCTTTTTAACACAGGACAAAGACAAACAAACATAGCTCCGAGCGGGCCTCGAACTTATGACCAGTGACTCATTGCTCTCCCGTCTGCACCACAGCCCCGGGCATATGTATAGCATGTCAGAGGCAGGCAGGTTTCTCTCCTTTTTGATATGGTCCTAATTTTCCCAGCCTCTGCCTCTTGAGATGCTCTGTCCCCAGCAGTCCTGCATCATGATATCTCTAAGCCAAAATTGTACAATTTTATACACACACACACACACACACACACACGAGAATCACCAGGGTGGGAAGGCAAACTGGTAGCAGGAGGCATATGGTATCATATGATAGGGACCATCGGAGCCCCTGGTGGCACAGTGGGTTAAATCTTTATGCTGACAGGACTGCTGACTTGAAGGTTGGGTTGCTGACCTGAAGGTTGCCAGTTCGAATCGAACTGTGGGGCGAGCTCCCTCTATCAGCTCCAGCTCCACGTGGGGACAGGAGAGAAGCCTCCCACAAGGATGGTTAAAACACCAAAACATCCGGGCACCCCTTGGGCAATGTCCTTGCAGACGGCCAATTCTCTCACACGAGAAGCGACTTGCAGTTTCTCAAGTCACTCCTGACACGAAAAATAGGGACCCTCAACAAAAATACAGCTGTAAAACTGGTTTGTCTGTCCTATGTGAGAAAGTCTTCAGTGTGTTTCATATGCTTTAATGTAGTTTTTCTCCCCTTTATATATAAATAAAGCATGCTACTGTGTTGTGATCATAACTGCAATTTCATTATGTAATGATTTTATCTTTCTGTGACACTTTCAACACTGCAAGTGAAATCGTATGAGACCTTACATTGCTGACATGCTTCTGTTTTTCAGAGCTGTCCAGATGCAAGCAAACACATTTCCATATTTCCCCCCAAAAGTACACAGAGGAAAGTTGGTAAAGTACAGCATTGCATATTGCACAGTCATCTCTCTATGTATCAAAAACACTATTTGTTGCTATGTGCAAAAAAAAACCATTCGAAACAGATGTTGACAATAAGGTTTCTTCTATACTACCATATAAAATAATCTGGATTATATGGCAGTGTAGATCCAGCCTGAGGCAAACCTATCATGGGTTTTTCTTGCAAAATATGTCCTGAGGGGGTTTGCCATTGCTTTTGTCTGAGGTGGGTTTCCATGACCATATGTGATTCAAACCCTGATCTCCCACCGTTCTACCCCAATTCTCAAACCACAGCATCACAGTGGCATGTCCTAACACTATTTTATGGCAAAGCCAACAATGAAGGGCAGACGAAGCAGTCTTGGGTTGTTAATTGTCAAATTGCTAATTGTGAGTTCAAGTACAATGTCTGAAAGTAATGCTTCCCTACAATACTTTTAAAAAAAGTATTACACAGTTTCTACCCAGGTATGATGATAAAGAGCAAAGTGAACATTTTGTTTTGCCAAGAGAAGGGGAGGAACTTTATATGAATTGTTAAAACTGCAGGAGCCTTCTGTCAGACATTAGAATGTGGCATTTGGAAGCTATAATAATAATAATTTTGGCAAGAAGCAAAGCTTTTACTGAGTTACTCTTTGTCTGACATATATAATGGTGGAAAAGTGACCAAAACGCTCTTGAAATAACACAAAGCCAAATGAAATAGGACAATACAATAGAATTAGAAATGAATGCTTGTTGAAAAGCCAATGTTTGGGGGACTGGCCTAGTGATATTGGAACAGTGTGTGACTAAACTTTATGTACAAGATCTCTTATTGGAAAATAATGAGGATATTTTAGCAAGTGCTCTCTTGCCTTCAGTGTAGCTCAGAGATTGAATTCATTGAGCCCTTCAGATATGTTGGACCTTAACTCCCAGCAACCATAGTCAGCCTAACCAGTGCTGAAGAGTGCTGAAAGTTGCAGACCATCAACATCTGAAAGCAGTGTGGTTCCCATGCCTAGTTTATTGTTTTTGAATCCAAGTGGAAGCTGAAAAATGTAAGCATGAATAATGAGGAGCATGTAACATGGCACCCCAAACCAGCTTTCCATCGTCTGAATCTCTTTCTACTATGTACATTTATTTATTTTATTTATTTACATCATTTATATACTGCCTTCCTCCCCTAGGGGACCCAAGCAGTTTACAACATAATATATGAACAATGGACATAGTGTTACAAATGGTCAACCCATAGTATTTAAAACGTCCCAAGTAAAAACAGATCAAAACATCGCAAGTAAGAACAGTTAAAATCACACAATCCGAAAGCGTAATCCCAGGCCAGTCCAATGTCAGTTCTCCATTGCACATATGGTTCAATGTCTCTTATTGCTGTTGATTAAAGGCTTGGTCCCATAACCAGGTTTTTAGTTTCTTCCTAAAGACATAGTCACATGTATTTTGCAAGGTAAGCAATCCATTCTTTATCACCAACCATGGAAAAAATAGTGATATGTGCCTACATCATCAAAGAACAAGAGGAGAAGGGGGAAGAAGAGGAGTGGTTCCACCAGTCTCAGCAGACATTTTATTAAAATTAACAATATGCCCTTTCAGGAATGAAACAACTAGGTCAGGTATTATTTTCTCTATTAATGGTCCTCAGGATTCCTATAAAGTGGACATTGATGTTAATAGAGTTCTAAATCTCATGTACATCATTGAGCTTATTGAGAGGCTTTTGTCAATTCTAAGTTGTATGTGGCTGCTATGTAACAGCAACTAGTCTACAATAATTTCCAGGTGTTATGTTAGCTTATATGTCCAATGTGTGTTCATGTGTATGTACACATCTTTGTTCATTTGATCATGTATCAGCAATCCTCAGCATTCAGTATTTACATGGAAATACTTTATTTATTTGTACATTCAGGCCCGTAGCCAGAAAAACAATTGGTGGGGGTTGAAACTTTCTTCCCCTGAGATGACTTTTCAGGCCAGTGTCTTCTAATTTCGCACCAATCTCAACAAGGCCCTGAAATTACCATCATTATGCAAAGTTCTTCACAGGTGACAGGTCCTGAATCATCACTCCCTTTTTAAGTCGGTTCTTGTTGGTGACAAACAACAACTGTTTCCACAACTGTTTTCTTCTGCTTTCTACTTATTTCCTTTATCATGATGACAGGTTACATCAAGACATTTTCCACCGTGAATTAGCAAGAAGTTTTCAGCCCAGTACAAGTTGTCCTGGTTTGATGGTATTCTGTATTTTTTGTCTATTGAAGATTTCTATTGCATTTTTCCATCACAACAACAACAAACTTTATTTATATCCCGCCCCATCTCCCCATGGGGACTCAGGGCGGCTTACAACAAGGAAAGGCAAATATTCAGTGCCATAACACTAATGGTTTAGCAACCAATACACCAAGCTTTTGATGACCACCTTTACCCACAACTTCGCCTCCAAACACCACACTGTACTTGCAGAGCGCACCTTGTAAATGAAATATGTAGGCTAGACAGGGAAATCCGCTGAACCATTTAGATTGATAACTTAGATGGCTCTTCTTATTCACAGGAAATACATATCCTGGCAATGTAGTCTGTGGATTTTGCACTAACTGAATTTCACTTGGTCCTCCAAAACAGTCTTGTTCATATAAAGTCTAAGGTTTATCATTACACAGCTTCTTCTCTTTGCGCTTGTTCCATGGTTTCTTTGGCAGAGCTTGGATTAGATGAACCAGTGGTGGACACTTCAGTTTCCACCTGCAATCCAGGTCAAATCCACCCCCCTCCGCCCCATGCCTTTGGGTTTGCCTACTGGCTGCGGGTAGACCAATTTGATCACTTCCACTAGGTCAGTTATTGCTGCTATGGCAATGTAAATTGGTAGAAAGGTAGGTAATGACAGTGTGGATAATCAAAATTAGATTGAGATAGTGCTTGCATTTCTGGAGGGACTCTAATTTTTGCTTCTCATAGACTTGGGATGGGGATTTGGTTAAAATTCATGAGTAAACCAGACTTTTTTTTACCTGAACAATTTCAGGGGTGGTTTGAACCAGTAAACCACCCCCTTGGCTACAGGCTTGTGTACATTCAAATGACCAGCTCTACTTGTTAAAAAATTAAATTTCAAGAAAGCCCTCCAGTTGATATTAGAGTAGGAGTGTAGTACGAAATAATGATGTAAAACCAGCAGGATGAAAGTAATTTATGAGAAATTTTGGGTCAACTAATTACTCTGTATCACTGCCTCTCTGGTTTTGAATATAAGGTGGCACACAGATACATAACACATGTATACTTCACAAAACTAAAAACATAAATACATATTTAAAGTGAGGTAACCAAACACATGATCATTACATTTCATTTGGTCCTTCCAGCATTTATATATTGTGATGATGAATGTCTAGCATAGGGACATGTATGGATTCACCAGATTAATTGTATGTGGAGGTAATATTATGGCTTCATGGTTCCTGATAAATATGAACTCGTAGCTTCTGATAAATATGTACTCCATAAATTTCTCTATCCTTTTATAAAAAGCTATCTAAACTAATGTCATCAACACATTGTGTATGAGTCATGCATGGATTTCTATTCAATTATATCTATTCCTGGATATTTCCCATCATTTGGGTAAAAATGGTAAATATCCAATTCACTAAGACTTCCACTGTTTTGAACACTGAGTAAATGCCCTACAGTGTAGTGAATTAAATGAGCTACTATTTCTGTGCTATATTTAATATCTGCCATTCTGGGAGGGTGGGAAGATGGATTTTTAAAAAGTCCCTTTAGTCCTCAGAGAGTAAACTTGGCATGCTAATTTCAGTATCCCCATTATATTAAATGTGTCTTTCTATTTGTTGGCCATTGAACTCAGACTGGTTTCTAAAAATAATGAAAGCTATACAACATATGACTGCCTAAAGCCCTTGGGCTACTCATGTGGACACTTCAAAGTGCTTCTTTAACAATTGTGTTAGAATTTGAAATTCATATGACTGTGGATAATACGCAAGGCATTCCACTAAACTGCAATTGTGTGATGTCTATCAGCAGATTAAAGGGTAAGATTATAAAAGGAACAAAGATTAAGTGACAAGGATCTACCCCATAAATTTCTAGTAAACCAAATTGTTATTTGTTTAGTTATCAGCCATGTTGTGATACTCACAGACTTTTCAAAGTTAGATTTGTAGAATGAAGGATAGTTTAGCTGAACACAGCATTTCTTAAAACATCCTATCAATTTTGCCTCTCCTTGCAAAAGTAGTTGTTACCAAACAAAATGTATCATTTCAATCATCGCTTTATAGTTGTGGAGTCACCCTGAGTTGACATGGCAGAGATGGACACAAAATCCAATGGTATCACTTTTCTGGCTATACTCCATATATGTGTTTAAAATGTAATAAAATAATAATAATAATAATAATAATAATAATAATAATAATAATAATAATAATAATAATATCTTTATTTATACCCCGCCACCATCTCCTCGAAGGGACTTGGGGTGGCTCACAGAAGCACTCCAAGTGCCACATAAAAACAACAATACATAAGTAAATACACAGTGACATAAGTATAAAAACAACAACGCATATAAAATCCCAGCTAGTAAAATGGTACAAATTGTAAAAATTATAAAATCCCTAAAACACAGTAGAACCTGCAAATAAAGCTAGCTATCTGCAGTAACAAATCAAAGTGCGGAGTAACACAATCGGTGGGTCATCGAGCTGACCATAGGTTACACAGGATCAAAGGCCTGTCTGAAGAGCCATGATTTTAAACTCACCTCAAAAATTTGAAGGGTGGGGGCTAATCAAATTTCTTTAGAGAGGGTATTCCAGAGTGGGGGAGCCACCAGCAAGAAGGCCCTCTCTCTCGTCCCCACCAACCATATTGGGACGGTAGTGGGACCGAGAGACAGAGAGTATTAAAGCTCACAGTGCTCTAATTTTTTGTTGTTTTTTGTTTGCTTATTTAATTTATGTCTCACCTTTTTTCCTAATAGGATACCCAAAATGGCTCACGATATTGTTTTAAACCAAAGCCTTTGCCAGACAGCAAAAGAACAGTAGAGAAGGGCCAACCTAACTCCCTATGAAAGGAAATGTCTCAGGGTGCATTTACACTATAGAATTGAATTAGAAATCAAATAACAAGAAAGGTAATCATACATACTCAACAACTATCCTTATTTGGAAGGTATTGTCATGATTAATTCTGAGTTGTTCCAGCCCTGGTGTAGACAGATCCTCTTTAGTCCTCTTTTTCAAAGATATAATGGGACGTTGGTGTCAGCGGGATGTTTGTCTTATTTAACAAAACAAATTATTTAAGTGCTCAGTTAGGCCGGGTTGTGGTGCATGCTGGGTAGCAGCCAGCTGCAACAAATCACTCTGACCAAGAGGTCATGAGTTCGAGGCCAGCCCATGCCTATGTTTGTCTCTGTTCTATGTTATGACATTGAATGTTTGCCTTATATGTGTGCAATGTGATCTGCCCTGAGTCCCCTTCGGGGTGAGAAGGGCGGAATATAAATACTGTAAATAAATAAATAAATAATGATAGATCAGGTTTCTCTACTTATAGAGTCCCATGTTTCATAACATATACAACGTGGCAATGTACATATGCATTTTCTGTGAGTTTACCAAGGGGATGTCTTGCTTTTCAACTTTTGGGATCTTTTTCCACCTCCTCAAAGACTCGTCCAATGTTCACTGAAATCTTCAAGAGGCTTATAACTACAAGGTTTACAGTGTCAAACTGCCAAGTTTTCTCTTGGTATTTCTCTTGGTATGAGATGCCATTCTGTGTCTTAAAAGAAACAGGAGTACAACAAGGTTCTTTATATGCTTCTCTTTTAAATGGCAAAACAGATGTATTACACACCCCGAGCCGTCCAGATTACTTTCTACAGGAAAGAGGAGAAGATGCCTGGCACATTAACATCAATTAAGAGAAACTGGTTGTGGCTGTTGTAAGAAGAGAGCTGCCCTGACACCCCATTTTGGAAGAAATGCAATAAACAAATGAATAACTAAATACACCATAAAACGGACTTCTGATTCATATTTGTATAAGCTGTTGGGACTCTACTATAACACCTACAAAAATCAGGATTGATATCAAATGTGTTTCACTTCGGTTACTGCACCAGCGAGCATTCTTTTGCATCAATACATCACTGGTATCGCTTATATTAAAGCATTCCACACTGCTTTAACATAACCACTCAAACATCATCATCATAGGCAATTGCTTATTGTTGAGTACGATTGTCTTCTAAGGGTTGAGTCTTGGCAGTGGGTCCGTAAATGACTATAGAGACCTATTCTGGATCCCCATGGTCTTTCACAATGTGGACATAGATTTCCAGATGGAAGACAGTCACAACAAAGGTTTGCTTGACACATCTTCCTCTTGGCACATTTCTCCCTTTCGCCCTTTATTCAAGCCTCTGCAAGATCCATACTACTGTTGATAACAGCTGACCTCCAATTACAACACTCACGCACTAAGGCTTCCCAGTTCTCAAGGTTTGTTCTAATTTTTTTAAAGTTCGCTTTAAACCCATCTTTAAATCTCTTTTCCTGTTCACCAACATTCCATTTTCCATTCTTGAGGTGAAAGTAACTGCTTTTGGAGATGGTGATTGGGCATTTGGACAACATGGCCAGTCCAGTAAAGGTGAAAGGGGAGAATCATCGCTTCAGTGCTGGTGGTCTTTGCTTCTTCCAGAATGCTGATGATTGTCTGTCTGTCTTCACAGGCGTAAACTGACAAATGACACTGAAGGACGCACATTAAAAATCTGATTCATATATAAACATTATTTAGGCATGCCATGTAACTGCTTTTCTTTAGTTAACATGCACATTTTTGTGTTGGTTAGGCAACAGCAATGAGTTAAACCACTGACCTGCTGAACTTGCTGACCGAAACGTCAGTGGCTTGAATCGGGGGAGTGGGGGGAGCTCCTGCTGTTAGCCCCAGCTTCTGCCAACCTAGCAGTTTGAAAAGTTGCAAATGGGAGTAGATCAATAGATCCAGTGAGAAGGCATTGGCGCTCCATGCAGTCATGCTGGCCACATGACCTTGGTGGTGTCTACAGACTCTTTGGCTTAGAAATGGAGATGAGCACCAACCCCGAGTTGGACACGACTAGACATAATGTCAGAAGAAAGCCATTACCATTACCAGGCATCTTTCATTACCCATAATGTATATTGTGCCGAAACATGTGAGGTTGGCAAGAGTGTTGGATGTGCGCATGGTGACCAAGAAATGTGGCACTGTCCAACATTTGACACAGTTCCAAGTAATGAACCATATACATGAAAGTGTGAATCATCCTTACAACATCAATGAATAATTAAAAAGGCATTGTTCTATATTCCAAAGCAAAACCTTAAATTCATTTTTGAAAGAACAGAAGAGAAATGCTGATTGCAAGATATTTATAATCTTGGATATAAATAATTATCCAAAACAAGCAAGAGATATTATCTCATGTTCAGCTACTACACCCCAAAATAAATGTGAGTCAACAATGTAATGTGCTGGGCAATAATGTCAATGCATTTCAGAGTTGCATCAACAGGGATGTAATCTCCCAATCAAGGGAAGAGATAACTCCACAATATTCTGCTTTTTTGGGGGGTGTCTCCCACAAGGACAGACCGAATATGTTCAGAAAAGAGTGAGCTAGATGATCAAAGGTCTGGAAACATAGCCGTATGAGAAATCACTTAGCGAGCTTGGTATGTTTAGATTGGAGAAGAATGAGAGATGGCATGATAAATTATCTTTAAATATCTGATGCGATGGCACATAGAAGATGGTGCAAACCTGTTTGTTCCAGAGGTTAGAACATGACCCAATAAATTCAAACTGGAAAAAAACACCAAATAAAAACTGCCATTTTCTGATCAAAAAAGGGAAACTAAAAGTGATTTAATATCACTTCCAGTAATGTTAGGGACCACATGGAGGCCTGGTGGGCATAGTGGTCTTTGCATGATTGAACAATTCCAGCATTGTTCCTCTCTCTAGGCTATGAAGTAATGGTCTATGCAGGGACAGTACTATTACTGTTGTTAAATAAACACAGGTTGTTATCAGCAGGCAACGTCCTTTTTCTATCCAAGCAAACCTTGGACAGTTGGCTTCATTTGCTACAGAATGGGTTTTTGGCTGGTTAAATGCTATGCTTTCCTCTGCCGATGTGTTCTTTCTATTTTTAAAAAAAGAAAAGCTGAATTGATTTTTTCATGAGAGATTTTAATAATATTAGTACTAATTGTTTGTAAGTAACTTGAGTTTCATTTGTAGAAGAAAAATAGAATACAAATCCCCGAATTGAGAAGGAGGGATAAAGGAAGTTTTCCTATTTTCTACTGCATTGGACATGTGTTCAACAAGGCATCTATGTTAAATGCCCTGTTCTTTTATGCTTCTTTGAAATTGTTTCAAACAATGGAATGGTTGAAAAGAAATATCTCACTTCATTTATTTCTCTAAATATTTTAGACCAGCCTTCCATCATAATGTCAAAGGGCATAACTAAAAAGCCCATCACTGCAGTGTTTTTAATCTTGACCACCCTGGTTTCTTGGATGGTAAAAGTAAGTTTATTCATCCATCTGAATTTATTAAAGACATATTTGAGGGAAGGTTAGCTAAAGCACAAGGCATTCACAATTCATACAGCACGCATAGCAAAAAAAATGATAAATTCTCTAGCATAATTTTCTAGTTCTATAGATGATCTTCTAAAAATAAATATTAAATTTCCTTTGATTTGCCTTGCTATTATGGGATTTTATTTTAGTTCTATAAACCACAAGGGGGCAATAGCATTCCCTTCCCAAGTTGAAATGAGTATCAGGAAACAAGAGAGAGAATCCATCTTTACTATGGAATAGTACTTTGGTTAGATATTTAGGACCTCATCAGATGGAGGTCCATAAGCCGGGGTGGATATTGGGCTTTAGTACAGCAGGTTAACCACCAGCTGCAGTAAATCTTACCAATTAAGACTGGCAGTTTGAAGCCCGGGTCAAGGCAAGCTCCTGACCTTTAGCCCAGCTTTCTCCTAACTAGCAATTCAAAAGCAAAAATGTGAGTAGATTAATAGGTACCGCTTTTATAGGTATTTTAAAGGTGGAAAGGAGGACGTTTACAAACTAAACTCTTCAGCAGGGAGATGAAGTGACAGCACCCCCTTCCCCTGTGGCCAGAACCAAGCACAAGCCTCTAAGATACCAAAAATAGGGGGAAAGTCTATATATACCTCTATTATATGTACAATTGTCTGTCTTATCAGTGTATAAATGTCACTGAATGTTTGAAACATATGTATGTTCTGTGATCCACCCTGAGTCCCCTTCGGGGTGAGAATGGTGGAATATAAATACTGTAAATAAATATTACTTTAATGCCATTTTAACTGCCATAACTCTATGGAATGGAATCCCATGAGTTAACAGTTTTGTGAGGTATTAAGAATTCTCCACCAAAGAGTTCTAAGGTCTCCCTGAACTGCAAATCCCAGGATCCCCTAGGTTGGTAGTTATAGTGCATTTGATACAATATAATTGCTTAGTATGAAAGAGAGAAATATTAGGACCCATTTTCCTTTTCTTCCTGTCATTTGTCTATTATAACCACCCTCGAGGCAATAACAAAATGGTGTTTAATATACCACAGCTGCATTTGTTATGAAGAATGTCGAACAACAGAAAACATACTTGCAGTTCAGTTGTGAAATTCAGATTTCTAAGAGACCTTTTGTTCAACTTACAATGGATAACTTACCAAACAAAACACACATTTCATCTAGTAAAAACCTAGACATTGACTACAAGCTGTTATTTCAGGGTTTGTGGGCAAATCCTAAACGCAAAGAATTTTGGTCAAACCCACACATTCTTTCTGTTTCCATGTTTGGGTGTACACCTAACCAGTTGTTATGTGGTTTCTGGTTTTACTAAGAAAAGGTTTCTTAGAGTCCACCGACTGAGATGGTAACCAGGCATCCACAATCAAGCACTGGTTAATGAAGTATTATTATTGTTATTGTTATTGTTATTATTATTGTTATTATGTTTATTTACATCTTTCTTTTTCTCTCCACAAGGAGATTCAAAGTGGCTTACATTAAAAGCATTTCAATACCATTTAAAATCTAAAAATAAACAAACATTAAAACAGAATGAAATATAAATAATATTTAAAAATTCAGTTAAAATCCATAAAAACATAATCAAAGCTAAACACCCCCTGACTTAAATTGCAGTATAAATTTCAAGAGTTGATGCCAGCTTTGGGAATCAAACTGAAGTCAATATAAAATATTGGTCTAAGAATGCCCAAGATAATCAGCTTTTTAAAGGTGCTTTTGAAATGAAATTATTTACTGTGTTGGCATGTTTTTCCTCCAAGAGATTATATCCCTTCAGAGTCAATTAATTATATCACACCAAAAACAAGGAGAATTTTTAATAAATGACAGTAGTTCATATGAAGCATAAATTAAACAGCAGGACCTCTGACATTGCAGAGATGTTAAAAATAATCTTCTTCTAAGATAGAAAAGAATGATTGAGGGAAGAGAGTTTTCATTTGTTGCTAGAGCGTGAATAATTACACTTTGGGGTGATAAAGTGACAAATCCAAAATGTAGAGGCAATAGCGATAACGCTCACATCCATGTTTGTTGCTCAATGTGCATTTCATAAGACAGTATAATATATAATACATGTTACTCATGGTATAATGTTTTGACCAGGGAAGAAAAATCAGCAGATATTTATGGCCACCATCCTAGCCTGGAACTGGTTCCTGAGGCAATTGAATAGGCAATATGGTTATTTATTTACCATATTTTTATCCCGCCTTATCTCACCCTAAGCAGGACTCAGAGTGACTTACAGGTTGGCACAATTTGATGCCACGTCACAACATTAACGTAACAAATTATCACTACATTAAACATAAAACAACATATAAATATAATTAAAACAGGAGCCCCTGGTGGCACAGTGGGTTACACCGCTGAGCTGCTGAACTTGCTGACTGAAAGGCCAGAAGTTCGAAGCAGGGTGAGCTCCTGCTGTTAGCCCCAGCCTCCGCCAACCTAGCAGTTTGAAAACATGCAAATGTGAGATCAGCAGGTACTGCTACAGCAGGAAGGTAATGACACTCCATGCGGTCATGCCGGCCACATGACCTTGGAGGTGCGTACGGACAATGCCTGCTCTTTGGCTTAGAAATGGAGATGAGCTCCACCCCCCAGAGTTGGCATGTAGCCGGGGGGGGGGGGCTTGAGGGGCTTCAGCCCCCCCCCCCAAAAAAAGATTCTCAGGGTGGTCTACGAAAAGGCCTTACATTTATTATTTAAACAGTTATGTTTATTCATATCATGATCTGATCACCATGCTCAATATATCCCATATGCATGGGGGTATTAGAATAACGATACAAAAGGTTTGCTAGGATAGATCCTCTCTCACTCAGACTCAGCCCCCCCCTCCCCCAAAACCAAAATCCCACCCCCACCCCCCAGAATCAAAATCCTGGCTACGGGCCTGGGAGAAATCTTTATCTTTTACAATTAAAACAGGATTTAAATCTGCAATTAAAACAACTACATAGTCCATAACCAGTGTCCATTAGCCATTCCAGTTACAGTCACATTAATTCACAGCTGTCAATTGCATTGTAGCTAGTCTCTGAAACCACTTCCTAATCCCCTTCCTAATTAGACTAGCTTGGCCATGCACATGTTCCTCATAGAAAAGCACTATACAAACTTATGAATATCAAAAATAATAAAACAGAGCACTGTATACAGTCAGCACTCCAGATTCACTAAGGTTAACAGCACAGGGTGTCCACAAAAATAGGGAAACGTTTCATTTTAAAAAAAACATCTTTTAATCTGAGAGAACACATCTCTATGAATCTCTACATCCTCCAGCACAATGTTGTGGTCAACTTCTGGTGAAAGTTGACCCTAGAGTCACATTGGAGGATGCAGACATTCCTAGAGAGATTATTTTCATGAAATCCAATAATAATCAACTCTGCAAAAGTTAAACTTGCAAATATACTGGGCCGAGTGTAATTAAACAGAAAAGCGTAGATTGGAACAATTAATTATCTGACTACAACTTTCAGACTTTTGCATGCTGGCTGAGGATTCTGGGACCTGTTATCCAAAAAATATCTTTCTCTAAAGTAGGAAAAACCTGACATATGAAATGAACATAAGATATGAACATGTCAAAACAATTCCATGAGCTGCTATTTCCAAGCTGCAGCTCACAAGTTCTTTTTCTGTATCTAACATGCTCGAGATTAGCAGGCATTGCTCATGTCACTGTGAAAAGGACAGTATGTGAATTATTTCAAGTGTTCCTCAAACATTCTGGAAGCCTAGGAAAGTAACAATATTTTCTACTTTCGTTATCAGCTTCTTTGTACTCCTCGACATGCATTCAAACATCATAATGCAACTTTGCCCAAATGCAACTGTATCAAGATAAGGTTACAGTTCAGAAGTTTCGTTGTTCATTCATGAAATAATTGTGATTGTTCTCTCCGTCTTCACTTTTGCTGCTGGTTATAGTTTAGAGAAAAAGGGCTTTCGCCGGAAATCCTCCAAACAGGAAGAGGGAGAGAAGTTCAAACAGAAATGTTAATGATTAATCAAAAGTGGCACACACTGTGACTTCCTATTTCTCGACTAGATAAGCAAAATATGGTCAGATCAACTTGGCTTAATATGTTAACAGATGAGGTGCTGAGCCTCCTGTCTGAAAAATGCAGAATGTTATATGCTTACTGATCCGCAGCATGGGATAATGATTCCCCTAACCATGAAGCCTCTTTCTTCAAACCACTATCATTCTGGGGTGAGGAAAAGGCATACTCAATGATGAGGAAAAGGCATCTGAAAAAAAATCATTGCCACTATCACTATTGATTCCAAAGCTGATATGAGTGAGGACTTCAAATTGGCTAGAGCAAGGATTCAGCATTGATGATCTGCATTTCCTATGTGCACCAAATAGTATTGATAATTATTATGATGGACAGCCAACAACACCTAGACATCAAAAGTTGCTCACCTTAAAGATTATTGCGAAGCTCACATAATCTACCCAAGCAAAAAAAGATCCATGTTAAGATGAGGCCATTGCATACCTGTCTCACAACCAGTCACCCGAAGCCACGATGGTGCAATGGGTTAAACCCTTGCGTCGGCTGAACTGCTGATCTAAAGGTTGGCTGTTTGAATCCGCAAGACAGGGTGAGCTCCTGTCTGTTATCTCCAGCTTCCCATGCAGGGACATGAGAGAA
This sequence comes from Anolis carolinensis, assembly GCF_035594765.1. NCBI lineage: Eukaryota > Metazoa > Chordata > Lepidosauria > Squamata > Anolidae > Anolis > Anolis carolinensis. The sequence goes on along the minus strand of NC_085843.1, from coordinate 76,429,721 downwards.
ACCCCCACAGGATGGTAACACATTCAGGTGTCCCCTGGGCAATGTTTTTGAAGACGGCCAATTCTCTCCTACCAGAAGCAACCTGCAATATGTTCTCAATTCACTTCTGATACAATAAAAAAGCCAGTCACCCTTTCCTCAAGAGAAATGCCTTTCCACAATCCCCAGAGAGTAGGACTCTATGAATGGAGAAGGTCTATTTAACATTTTGCAATCTTCTCCACACATGGTGGGTTTTGATAAAAGCCTTATTGAAATCAGAATACATTACATCCGCACCATTCCCTTCATCTACCAAGCTTATAATTATGTCAAAGAGAGATAAGATTCATATGCCAAGATGTATATCAGTCTTTGGGTATACTTTGGTTGGAGATACATAGTGTTGAGTTCAACACTCCTGGCTTATTACAATACTCAGGCTATCATTCTTGCCCACTTATTTGAGAGTTAGCCCCATAGAGTCCAACAATACATGTTACACAGGGTCTATTCCCATCCCAATTTGCACTTCCAAGAATTTGCAGCACTTTATCAGTCACCTCGTGTTTACAATATTTATATGGTGCACCTTACCCAGTCTACTTTTACAATCTCTCCGTTTTAATCCATGTTTTTATTAGTTCTTGTTTTTATTGGCTAATGTTTTTGTCTATTGCTGTGTTTTATACTGCTACTGTTTTTATTTGGGCTTGGCCCCATGTAAGCCGCCCTGAGTCCCCTTTGGGGAGATAGAGACGGGGTATAAAAATAAAGTTATTATTATTATTATTACTTAGTGAATATAAAAGATTGTGCTGTAAATGCACAGTATGAGTGAATGATGCCAACTGTACATTTGCAGTTATTTTACATATCATTTGCATCTATGCAGTCTTCACAAAAACACATTTGAGTAAATAGATCTTTAATAACTTTGTTTCCAAAGAAACCGGGAACCTTTTTTTCAAAATGTTCGTGACTCACCTACGCTCCCACTTCCTTTAATATACCACACTCAAGATGTAGAAAGCTTATAATTCATGTGACTTCAGAACTGTAATACAAATGTCTCACAACCAATTTCATTATCAAAAGAAAGACAACATCAGAAAATGTAGGATTTAATGAGGAGGAACTATCTTTATACAAACCTAGATGTAGTGTTTGGAAACACTTGGAAACCTGTTTCACCAAACCATAGGCTGGAATCCTGTTGGGACATCACATTAGTATAAACATTGTTACTCAAGCAACTTTACTTTATCAGAGATTGTATAAGTACGATATTTGATGCATGGATGGTACACTTTCTTACTCTTGGCTGGATGACTGGGGAACTATTTGGTGGTTGCGCAAAGGCAAGCTTCCTTTAAATAAATCTTGCCAAGAAATCCCCATGAGAGGGGATATGATATCCCTAAGGCAAAATGCACTGCTCATATTAAAGCCATAGTTTTTCTTTAATTATGAAAGTTCATTGTCTCATGAATAACAACAACAACAACAACTTTATTTATATCCTTCCCCTCTCCGTGAAGGTTCTTGGAGTGCCTTACAACGTGACAGTAAAAACAAAAATAATCATAAGCATATAAACAATATAAATAAAATGAACAACCCATATCAAGCAAAATACATAAAAGTAAGAATGTAAACACCCATATTAAATATGATAAAAAAGACATTCATTAACAAATAGACAGAGAAAAAATTACATCATAGGTCATAAAACATTTAAGAACACCCCAGCCACTGTTCTAGTCCAGTTCAGTTAAAAATTCCCATTGAAGTCATCCATCCATTGGCTAACGCTAACTATTTTCAAAGGCCTGAAAGAGTTGCAAATACCTTTTGGACAATGGTTGTGAATACTCTTTCAGTACCCAGTCTACTCTTCCTTCAGTGTCTAGAGCATTTTTAAAAACTGCTTATCAGGTAAAAAGTCTGTAAAGAAACCCAATGGGCTTTGGAAAGCTTGTATTTCCCATTGGGAGATATCAGTAGTTGAGGCTACTTCATGGTTTTAATACATGCAGAATCACCATACAACTACAACACAATCTGGATCCTAAAACTTCCTATATATCGGAACTTTGGATAAAGGGGGAGATAAAGGGGCTATATAACTGAATTCGGAGAAATCAGGGATCTGTAACTCTGGGTTACAAATCTGTAATTGCAATAAAGAGTGCCAGTCTTAAATTTTTTATTACTGAATTTTTCCTGTCAAGACGATGGAGAGATATTTGTGAAATTTTTTACCACACATGGCCAAATTACCTATCAGTCCTAGAATATTACTGAAGCTTCACTTTGGGAGTAAAAAGTGCATTCTTCCTCAGGTAGCAGAGTATCTTAGGTTGACCCTGCCAGCTACCCTGCCTTTAATGCTATGATGCTTTGAGATAAGCATCTGGATCTATGATCTATGGTTGTATATTCAGCAGAGATTTAAATGAGGGAGGGGATTAATTTTCATTGCTTTTTCATATCAAAATGAAATGACAGCCACATTTAGAAGATTTTAGCTTGTGACAAAAGGCACAATAATAATTTTTTTCAGAAAGAGATTGTCCTTGGGGCAAGATAATGCAGGCGGCTTACTGCTGTGGGAGGAAGTAAAAGTAGCAAACATTGTCAAGGAGAAAGGGAATGAAATCAGTTCCCACTGTATATTAGATCAAGGGGACTAAACAAATCAAAACAACCTTGAGAAGTGCAAACCTCCCTGTTCTTTCTCAGAGCCTCTACATCACACTTGGCAAGCTTTAAATCAGTGAAACTGGAGAATCATCATCTCCGAAAATGATAAGCCAGGGGCCATTCTCAAGGCCCTCTCACAGAAATAGCTCACTTTCTTCCATTTATGAGGGGCAAGCATGAATAACAATCTAGATTCCTATCTGAAATCTGGATCAAGATCTCCACTGAGTCAGAATCTCAACAGTACCATCACCACACAAAGCTATGCCATCAATAGTTATGCTGTTTTTTGTTTGCTTTATTTGGATGAAGAACTTTACGTAACTCTTCTGCATGAGCCACTAGTGTATGAAATGGGAGGGAGTAAGGAAAGAAGAAAATACTCTGTTAAAAGCATATTTAAAGAAGTTTTTTTTTCTTCTGTTTCTTAGTAGAGAGCCATCTGGATATGGCAGAGACTCTTACAACAGTCACAACAGAACTTTTTATTGAAATAAAAACGAGTCTTATGACATTCTGTCAAACTTTTGCTAGAATGTGAATGGAAAACTTCCCCTGGTTTGGCGGTCACAAAGAGCTGCCTTCAGTCACGACAGCTGCCTCATCCTTCCACATAAGCCAAACCCAGAAATATTTTAAAATTCTTTAAAAGGCCCTTCATACCTGGACATTATTTGAGAACACAGAAATGCTGGACCACTCAAATAACTATCATGCCAGACTACACAGAGAAGCCATTGAAATCCACAAGCATGTGGACAATTTCAACAGAAAGGAGGAAACCATTAAAATGAACAAAATATGGCTACCAGTATTTTAAAAAACTCTAAAATCAGTACAGTAAATAAGGAACAAAACTTGAAAAACAGAGGAATTCCAGACATGCATCAAAATGGGGCAGCTAACACCTCTGAACAAAAGATTCTCCCGGGCAGGAAGAAGGCAGGAAATGAATCTGGCAAGGCCATTAATGCTAATCAAGGTGATTAATTACAACATTCACACTGGCCATGAAAGCCTTCGACAACACATAAAGAAGCTGTCCGTGGCGTGGAACCCTGTCCCCAAAATAGGCTTAGTACCTGGAGTGGCTCTTTAGAGACTACAATATGGAGCTATTCTAGCATCCCACTGACATGGAAACTACCAGCCACACCTGGAAGGTACATGGGGTAGAGGATTTTCCTGGTTCCTCAAGTTTGGGGATGCACTTTTAAATATAATATCTACATGATTCAAGATTTCAGAGTTACTGATTGAGGAAGGATCCACAGATTAAACTACATTCAACTAAAATGGCAGTAGCATTAAATCCTTTCACATTTACGTAGACTACATCATATAATTAATAGCTCAATGTCATATTTGACTTTTTGCAACTGAAAATAATCAGTAACCAACCATTAGTTGTAGATGTAGGAATGTCTATGAATTGTGCTAACAATTCACTTTATCACTGTCTGTTCCCACCCACCCCAACCCTCCTGAATTCTTCCTTTTATCATTGTTGCTTCTTCCCTGGCTGGAAGGAAAATGCATTTTAATAAACCAAAAGAGATATTTTGCTAAAAGACCTGGAAACCATACCACCTGTGAATTCTCCCTGCATAGGTCTATTAGAAACAGAGGCGGTCCACCCGCCAGGCGAGGGAGGCATTTGCCTGTGGCGCCATCATCCCAGGGGCGCCCTCGAGCCCCCTGGGATGATGGCGCCAACCCCGCCTCCTTTGGCTTGGGATCGGTCCTTCCCGGGGCCGCACAGGCAGCATGACGGCAAGGCCCAGGCCGCGGTGGGAAGGACAACACCGCGCGGCTCCGCCCACCACGTTGCGCGACATGGTGGGCGGAGCCATGTGGTGTGGTGAGTGGAGCCAAGCTGTGTGGGCCCCAGGCCCAGTTCGCAGCGAGAAGGGTCAGGCCACTGCAAGAAGATCCTTCCTGCTGCAGCCTGGCCCTTCTCGCTGCGATCTGGGCCATGCCGCGACTGCCATCTGGCCCGCATGGCTTGGCCCCGCCCACCACACGGCTCTGCCCGCCACGTTGCGTGGCCCCACCCCCATGTCCCGCAACGTGGTGGGCGGAGCTGCGCAATGTGGTGGGCGGAGCCACGTGACGTGAATTTGGGGTGGACGCAAAAAATTATCTGCCTACTCCTTAAAATTGCCTGGGGACGGCTCTGATTAGAAATAAAACCTGAGGTTGGAAAGCCCGTGTTTATTCCTTATAAGAAGGTCTTGAACTGAAAAGATCCATAGAATTAGTGGAATTATTTAAGACAAAACTGTGGTTCTCAGCTTTTGTCTCTATAAGTGAAAACAAAATGTTTCTCTTTCGGTCGTCCTTCCCAGCAGGGAGAGAAAAGAAAGTGCTCTATTCATTCATAGTTGCCTATGGCAGTGCTATAGATGTCTTCCAAAGGAAGGTCAAAGAGTGTCCTTTTTTGCTCTAGACTGGTTGTGGCTGATGTCCAAACCAAAGCACTTGTGACCTTCATAATTCCCTTCCTTGTTTTCCTACTGCAGGAAGTCAGGGAGCATTGTTACAAAGTGAGAAGCAAAGTAATGCAGGAAATGTGAACCTGAGATCAAATCCCTACATCATCAATAGTTGCACCATGAGTCCCCGGTGGCGCAGTGGATTAAACCCTTTTGCCGGCAGGACTGATGACTTGAAGATTGGGTTGGTGACCTGACGGTTGCCGGTTCGAATCCAACCCAAGGAGAGCGCAGTAAGTTCCCTCTGTCAGGTCCAGCTCCATGCGGGGACATGAGAGAAGCCTCCCACAAGGATGGTAAAAACATCAAAAACATCAATGTGTCCCCTGGGCAATATCCTTGCAGACAGCCAATTTTCTCACATCAGAATTGATTTAGAGTTTCTCAAGTTGCTCCTGATACGAAAAAAAAAGTTGCACTTCGACATATCACTTGGGGAGGTCTTCAAAACAAAGCTAGAGATGCTCTAAACATAAATTCATGCCCTAGCTAAGGGACTTTACTAGAAGTGTTATGTTTGTTATATCTAGAAATGAAAGATGCAATTTTATCCCCAGGCCTTTTGTGAATGAATCCACTGAAGATAGGAGATATTATTCATCAGCCTGTTAAATCTCTTGCAGGGAAGCATTCAGAAAAACCTTTGCTGATTCATTCACCTAACAACTCATGGAACTATCTTGCTAAAATCGTTACACCATTTCAGATGTATTATTCCATTAATTTTAAGATGTTTGACTCCCACTTTTTATCCAAGAGGAATTAAAAGCATTATAAAGTTGTCATTTTTTGAAAACTACATACAGGGCTATGCATCTTGTGGATACAGACATTTGCTTGAAGTGATGCAGATGAAGCTACCTCCTCTTTTAAACTACAGACTCTTTTCTAGAACTATCTGATTTATGCATGTTCTCACCACCGCCATCATTATTATATTCCACAGGGACCTAGTTCTATGGTGAAGTGCTCTAATTACAAGTCCTTTTCAAGTAAATTTTTCCTTTATGTTCAAGTAGTTTGAACCCCTTGCAATGAGCATCTCGTTCTCCCCCACCCACACTTTTGTTCTGTGGATGAAGTCATTTGAAATGAAAGGCACAGAGTTATCATTTTCTATAGTATAGCTGTTTTGCTTTAGAACAGTATCCTCTTTTCCAAAATGCGACCCTTTCACAACAGTATAATATAGGCCACTTCACTGTATATATATGTAGAGCTGTATTTCTAATATACAGCATCAATGAAAGAGGAACAAGAGTGTAACAGTGTGCTACTTATGTCTGAAATATTAATCAGACAAATATTTTCCAGTCACCTTCAGAAAATCATGTTGATCTGGGTGTTTGAAGCAGGAGGACGAATCACATATTTATCTAACAGTTTATACTTTGCAATAGAAGAGAAACGTCTACATTTCTCTTTAGCACACTCAAAAATGATTCTAATTATTACACTATAATCATGCATCCACTTTTACAAGTTTATCTTTTGCAGATTTGATTTTTCATTGATTTGATTAATTTAGCCTCTTTACGAAACTGTTTTTTTCCTATTTTACCACTATTGTGCAGTTACAGTTTTATAGTTCTCACAAGGTCTTCCTCCACTTTGCAATATTGGGACTGCAGTGAGAGGAAATTATCACATAGGAAATAGTGGCAGAACAGCAGTGGTATTGGATTCATTGAGAGGTTTTTCCTACCAATGAAAAAAGCACAAAGCAACTATGGGACAGACATGACACTGTGCGATAACCCCCAATCAAGACATTGTCATCTCACCTTGCGTGATAAAATCCTAAATGTTCAAGGATCAGTTTGGTATACAGTGTTCCCTCACTACTTCGCAGTTCACTTTTTGCGGATTTGTGGTTTTGCAGTTTTTCAACGCAAGGCTATTATAAATAATAAAAAAATACAATTTACAACCTAAGGAAGGGAGGAAGGAGATGCCAAAGGGAGAGAAAAGGAGCCCAAGTGGCAACGGGAGGAGAAGGGGGAGATTTATCAACCCTTGATTGGTTGATAAAGACTTAAAATAGTGTATAACTACTAGAATAATGTATACATATTAAAATAAATGTAGTGTCCCCACGGATTTTCACTTATTGCAGGTGGTCCTGGAACCTAACCCCAGCAATAAGTGAGGGAACACTGCAACTCCAACTGGTGCCTGCTATTATGTTCAGGATTTGTGGTTTTCTGCATGGACTTGACTTTAAGACTCCAAATATGGGAAAGCCCATAGAAAACACGACTCCTAGAAATCCCAATTTTGCTGTCAGATGTACTAGAGGTGTGGGGGTCCCTGCCTTGCACAATGTCTCTTTTTTTCAGGAAGCTTCTCCCAAACTTCCCTCTTGGCACTTTAGCTGAAATGGAATAAAATGTCCTTCTATTCTGGGATACCTAGAGATATTTCATATCATTCCATTAAGTGCTACATGCTTAATTATCACTTTCGATACAGACTTGCCATTTTGCAAATTATCAGCTCTGCATGGTGCCACATTTGTGCTTTGAGTCAATCCAAAGAAATCTGAAGTTTCTTCCAGGTCACAATAGGTAACAGAACTTAGAAATCAATGAGGCTTTCCCCCTTGGAGGAGAAGACAACGTCAGTCCTTGAAAAGATGTATATTCAACCTGTGTCATTTCAATGGGTCACATGTGCCAATCCTTATTTTTAAATGGTATGTATACATCTGCTCTCCTCTGACTTATTTTCCTTCTTATCCCATGGCAGTTGCAATATGCATAATAGATCAGCAGCCAATAAAGTCACAATGATGGGCAGCAGGATTCTGTTTCTTTTTTCTTCATCTCTCATTTTGCAATTAAGTGTACAGAAAGAAAAGAAGCATCTAAAAATAATGCTCTTGATGTTCTATAGGCAGATGATGACTTTCTGCAATTTTCCACTGACCTGCTGTTGTTCACTGTTCTTAGCAGTAACAGCAAAAGCAATGAAGGGGCGCAGTACTTTTCCATGAAATGATGAGCTCTGGGAGCAACGCTTTATATCGGAGTAGAGAAGGGCTGGTCTGACTTGGCTCCACTTCAAAGCTGCAACTGAAAACCTCACAGCCGAGTGTGCTGACTTTGCAGGCGCTTTATCTAACTGGCCATTTTCATGCTTAATTTGCTCAGGTGGGAGATGACTAGGTATCTTCCAAACTTTCTTAGCTGAAAGGAGAATAATAATTATAATAAAGAATATCAAGAAATGTACATTAAAGGAAGAAAACCATAACCCAAATCCACACTCAGGCAAGACCTTAGCTGGAAGCAACTACAGATCTACACTAATATGGAAGCTTTTGACTGCTTCAGAAATCTTCTCCCAGAAAAATAGTAGAAGAACATTAGGATGGAATGGGAGAAGAATGGCTAGCTATTTCAAGCCATGAAGGAGAAGAACAGATTTTCACACAAGAGATATAAACTGCCTTCATGTTGGATATTTGTTTGCATGTGTGCTACTTATATATGAATACATGATCTTCAAATATAAGGCAAAAATGCAGTTCTATGGCCCCTTCCACACAGCTGTACGAAATCCACATTGAGCTGGATTATATGGCAATATGGACTCAGATAATCCCGTTCAAAGCAGATATTGTGGATTTTCTGCCTTGATATTCTGGGTTATATGGCTGTGTGGAAGGGCCCTTAGAGAACCAAAATGTGCACAATGTGAAATACATCACTTGCACTTCTATGGATCTTTCTAAAATTGTAAATAATAGCTTTTGATGAGAAATGAGAATGAGAAAATACATAACTTTTTCCTTCAGCACAAGGGGTAATAGCATTTTGAAAAAAAATATAACACTGCACAACCACAAGGATCACCCAAAACTTTCAAGATCTGACTGTCACCTCAGTGTTGGGCTTCAAGGGTGTCCTTTAGAAACAAGACCAAGGGCCCATGCACACAGCCCTATATCCCAGAATATCAAGGCAGAAACCCCCACATTATCTGAGTGTGCACTCAGATAACCCAGTTCAAAGCAGATATCGTGGGATTTTCTGCCTTGATATTCTGGGATATAGGGCTGTGTGGAAGGGCCCTCAGTCTCTGTTAGGGACAACATCTTGGCTGACTGGCTCTCTTGCCTCTCTATCTTCTATTGTTTTCCTTATCGTTGCAGCAAGTTCTGCAAGGAGGCCATAAACTTCTCCTTTAATAAGCCATGAAAGTGCTCTAGCATTGTGGCCTTGCAGGATGCATGGCCTTGTTCCCAACAAGAAACATCTCATGTGGCATGGGAAGGAAACTCCCAAGATTCACTGCAATTTTCCAAGGTGCCTTTTCTGTTGGGACCATGAGAAGAGGTAACTTTTCCTCTCTACATGTCATGGACCCATTGCCACTACAAAAGTGCTACATACCATTTTCAAATAGTCACACATTTGTGAATTCAACATAATGTAGTTCCTCTTCTCATCTTTCTCTCTTCTTCCCCTCTCCCACACGTGCTCACATTCTGCTAACACACTAGAGCAAGGTTTCCCAAACTGGTCTTCCAGGTGTTTTAGACTTCAGCTCCCAGAATACCTGATCATTGGCCAAGTTAACTGAGGCTGCAGTCCAAAAGAGAGACTAAGGTTGAGAACCACTGCTCTAGAGCAATAATCAAGTTAGTGGAATCCCATGTTAGTGCCAAGATGTCATTCAGCTAAACAAATGAAAATCTGATTTTGTGGTGAAAAACGTACGTTTGTTTTACAACAGGGAACATCTTTCAGGCATTTGAAGTATGTTCAAAACCAATGTCAAACAGCAAGGGCAGGTGACGAGTGAAACATACCTGGAGTCTGGAGAGCAAAATATATTTAGCCAAGTCTCTCTCTTTCTGTCTCTAACCTTTCTTTTTTGTTGGGATTAGACTTCTATCATTATGATTCCCACACACAATAGTATGTGTACATTGATAGTTGACTTCTGAATATAATGCATGCTAAAGAGCCATATTATGTTTCAGTTGCGATCAACAAAAAAGTTCTGTATCCCGGGTTCCAGGTGGAAATTTTATAGTTGCCTAGAGCAGCAGTAATGTAGTAAGGTGGCATATGCTAACCCTTGCAAAGAAAAAGATTGGTACCTACTGGCAGGAATAAACAAGAAGGTCAACCAAACCTCCCAAGGAAGAAAGTTCCACAAATAGCGAGCAACCACTGAAAAGGATCTCTTCCATGTCCAGTGGCGCAATGGATTAAACCCTTGTGCTGGCAGGACCGCTGACCAAAAGGTCAGTGGTTCAAATCTGGGGAGTGGGGTGAGCTCCTGTCTGTCAGCTCTAGCTCCCAATGCAGGGACGTGAGAGAAACCTCCCATAAGGTGATAAAACATCAAACATTGGGCATCCCCTGGGCAACGTCCTTGCAGATGACCAATTCTCTCATACACGTAGAGACTTGCAGTTTCTCAAGTCACTCCTAACATGGAAAAAGACATGTCCTCACCAAAAAGTGCCTGTGCTGGAAGGGGAGCAAAAAGAAAGCTCTCCCCTTCCAGAATTTAAAACTTGAGCATGCTCATATAGGGAGATATGGTCTATCAAATAATATACCCAAGTCGTATTGGCCGTAACCACTACTTTTATTGTTTTGAGGATGCTTGAGAATAATATTTTATACAGGAAACATTTCAAATATAATGCTTTTATCAACCCCTTAATGCTTACATCTTAAACAGAATAAAATTACACAGACCACCAACCTCTATGTAGGATATACCCATCAAATTCACAAGGTTAGATGAAAGTGATACAACAAACCATACAATTTCTGCAGGAACCACCTTCATATAAATTTACAGTCAAAACATCTCAGTATTCGAAAACAGTCCAGAAAGGAGACATATTCTCCCAAATGTACTTGCTACACTAAACTGTCTGGGAGAGATGCCACAAGCCATAATTCCACAGCAATCCCTTCCTTGTACCGTCCTGGTCAAATCATGTATACTGTGGGAAATGACCCCTAAAAGACAATGTCCAGTTAGCTGTGGTTACCAAATTCACCAGATGTGAAAATGACATGGGGGTGATACAAGAAGCCAGAAAAAAAATTCACTAAGACCACTTCTTAGTATCCATTCTGGCAACACAAAAAATTATTGTCTCACAAATGACTTGGAATATCAATGTCTCTCAAAATAGCTTGTTTTGGCTGATTCAGCTCAGGCTTTGCCCACTGCCAATGTCACCTCATCATTGCCATGTTCTCTCCACCTCGCCTTGCCTTTCCCTTCACCACTGTTCTTGCGACCGACTCCTCCCACTTTGCTTCATTTCCCCCCTTCTCTTGTTCTTTGTTGTGCACCACTGGCTTCACCTGCTTGCTTTCCTGCCCTCCCATTAAAGCAGCACTGGCCGTTTTGAACAGCCTCTGCTTCTCTTATAATTTAGGCAGACAGCTGCATAATATGAAGCAAGAAAGAGAGGAGGAGAGAGTTTGAGATGCAGCTGTGGCTGCAGCTGCAGAAGGCAGAAACATGGCAGAGCTGGGGATTGTCTACATGATCAAAAATCCCTTTACTTATCTTGCATCCACTGCTGGCATAACACATGACGTTACTAAGGATTAAAATCTAATTCAGTCATTTTTTCAGCCTTGGTGGCTCAAATCCAAAATCAAACTTTTAGCTCACTCTTTTTTTTTAAATCCAGATTATTTTACATTTGACATCAGTCCAAGTTGGCTCCAGTTTTCAGCCAAGGCGATTTGTGTCGGTAGCACCTGTAAACGGGAGGACTCCTGATCCTTCCTACCAGGAAACACTATGCATTCCCGTTTTGCCTGGGTGGAATCACTTTATTTTATGAAGGCGTACTTGTGTGGATACAGCTGCTGTTATTTTTGTAGGGAATTTGTCCTGTTTATTGGATATTGGTATCTACATACCTCCATCAGCATTGAAATACCAGTCACTTTACTTCACTTAATAGGCTGGCCAATGCTAGGCATACCTATTAGATTTGTATATTTGCACTTGTGAGCGGGGGCGGGGTGTGGAAAGTCAGTACAACTCTGGAGAAGATGGTTCTAATTCCTACTTCACTGGGTGACACTGGGCAAATCACATTGTCCCAGAGCAGTGGTTCTCAACCTGTGAGTCCTCAAATGTTTTGGCCTTCAACTCCCATAAATCCTAAATGCTGGTAAACTGGCTGGGCTTTCTGGGAGTTGTAGGCCAAAACACCTGGGCACCCACAGGTTGAGAACCACTGTCTCAGAGGAAGGCAAAGGCAAGAACAAATCTTGCCAAGAAAACATCATGATAAGTTTGCCTTAGGATCACCATGAATCTGAAATTATCTGAAGGCACACAACAGCAGCAACCAATTCCCTGATTCAAATCCTTCACCCCTTCAATGCTGCAGTTAACTAGGACAAGAATGACATAGAGGAACAACAATAATAATACTTTCCCTAATGAAAACATGCTGCTCGTATCCTCTTACTCCATATCCTTTTTTTATTTTGCCCTCAAAAAGAGGAGAGTGTATAAGTGAGCATATCGTCCACACATACTAAAATGCACTAGAGAGTACTAGAGTACTTAAATCATTTTTATTTCAGTTATTTTGCCAGCAGACCTAACCCTTCCATTAGGCAGAGTTAGGCAACCATTTCAAATGGCAGAAGAGGCTTCCTTGTTCTTCTTGATTCCCTTGGATTTTCTGCTCTCTTTAAAAACAAAGCTTTGTTTCCTAAAATCATAGAGTTGGGAGAGACCTTGTGGGCCACCAGTCCAACTCCCTGCCAAGAAGCAGGAAAATAGCATTCAAAGCACCCCCAACAGATGGCTATCCAGCCTCTGCTTAAAAGCCTCCAAAGAAGGAGCCTCCACCACAGTCCGGGGCAGAGAGTTCCACTTCTGAACAGCTCTCACAGTGAGGAAGTTCTTCCTGATATTCAGGTGGACTCTCCTTTCCTGTAGTTTGAAGCCATTGTTCCGCATCCTAGTCTCCAGGGCAACAGAAAACAAGCTTGCTCCCTCCTCCCTATGACTTCCCCTCACATCTTGACACATGGCCCTCATCATGTCTCCTCTCAGCCTTCTCTTCTGCAGGCTAAACATGCCCAGCTCTTTAAGCCACTCCTCATATGGCTTGTTCTCCAGACCCTTGATCATTTTAGTTGCCCTTCTCTGGACTCATTCCAGCTTGTCAACATCTCCCTTCAATTGTGGTGCCCAGAATTGGACACAATATTCCAGGTGTGGTCTAACCAAGGCAGAATAGAGGGGTAGCATGACTTCCCTTGAACTAGCCACTAGATTCCTATTAATGCAAGCCAAAATCCCATTGCCTTTTTTTTTGCTGCCGTATCACATTGCTGGCTCATGTTTAAGTCATTAATAAAGATGTGGAACAGAACCAGGCCTAGGACAGAACTCTCCAGCACTCCAATCATCACTTCTTTTCAGGATGAAAACATTGGTGAGCGCCATCTGGGTTTGTTCACTTACAGATCCACCTAACCATAGTTTCAGGTGACCTAAACTGGCATGATGCCCTCAGTGTGGTGGAGTACCGAACCCCATTCCAAGTGTTTTAAGTCTGTGTGTCTAGTGAGCTAAATACTGTAGATACTCCCCACCCCGCTTATTTAAATATTAAAATATTAAAATAAGCTGCCACTTATTTTAAGTTAGGCAAAGCTACCAGTTCAGCCAGCTTCACCACATGAAATGGCAGGGGCACCATCTTGCCCTCTGCCTCAGGTAGCAAAATGACAAGCACCACAGTTTGCCAGATGGTGAAACTGAATATGTTCCCTATTTCTATAGAAGTACTGTTGGATAATGCTAAGCGGCACCATCTTTAAATGAAAGAAGAAGCTATGTCAGCTTTAGATAGCTAGAGATGAAGGGGTTGCAGTGTCTTCACCTGGAGGGCAACTGGCAGGAGAGGCTACCATGCGCAATATGTTCTTCGCACAGATAATTAAGAAAAAAAATTAGCCACAGTCATTTGGATGCATCAAAGGCAGCACAATTTGGCTCATGACTTACTGGGCTTTGAACTAGGCCCAGAAGCTTTTCTGTGATGTAATTTCATTTACTAGATCTTAGGAATTTAGATGTGGAATCAGCTCTCTTCCTCTTAACTAAAAATGCCCCATCTTTGAGAAAAATTTACTTTCTGACACCTAGATCTCTTCATTTACAGCAAAAACACAGAAGGCCAAAATTAACAGCAATATTTTTTTTTTACAAAAGAAAGTTTACATTATTATTTCAATCATGACCTTCCAGTTTCATAATGAAACTATACAAAGTACCTTAAGGGCATTTCTATTTATAGGCTGCCTCCTTCACAGCTCAAGGTTTTTAAGAATCACATATTATGGAAGATTAGCTTTGAAGTCCAGTAGCCCAAAGCTACAGTTGTTCATGAGACAACACATAATACAACCAGAAGAACCTTCAGGGTATTGGACAAATATGTATAAAAATAAAGTATTTAGTTACAACTAAACTCTTGTTTTTGAACTATGGGATGTTTTGAAAAGCTTCATCATTTGAAAATTCTTCCCATGGCTTCTGATGTCAATGAGAACAAGCTGGATAGCCACAAGACACTATATTATAAGGATAATATTGAGAAAACCGATATCCCTTTGGAAGACTGCAAATGTCAGCTCCCTTTCCATTTGGAGAAATAACATCATGAATAACATCATGTAGGTCATTATATGGAAATACACAAGATGTGTCTGTTTGCAAAACGGTTTCCTTCCAAAAGGTAGCCTGGAAAAATGATATGTCAAAGAGGGAACAATACTTCGACCTCCAGAGCAGGACTTTGGAATTAAAATTACTGAAAGTGGAATATACTGCTTCGGAGTGTGGTGAAAGATAGTAGGTAGGAAGATTAGAAAGATTTGGGCGATGACATGCTCTGAGTGTCTCTTCGGTTAGTAAGTCCACTGCAAACCTCCCTACTGAGCAAAGGAATCAGTGCTCTGCACAATCATCATCAAACCCTGCTGCTGAATACGCATGCCCAGTGTGGAATACACCTCACCACGTTTAAACAGTGGATGTGGCTCTTAATAAGACATGCCACATTATCACAGGATGCCTACATCCTACACCACTGGAGAAATTATACTGTTTGGCCGGTATTGCATCACCTAATATCCACCAGGAAGTAGCAGCCAGTAATCAAAGGACCAAGGCACTGACATCTCTGGCACATCCTCTATTCAGATATCTGCCAGCGACAACTTAAATCAAGAAAGAGCTTTCTAAGATCTACAGAGATACTCACAGGAACGCCACAGCAGGCAAGAGTTCAACCGTGGCAGGTTAAAACCCAGAAGCAAAATCAGTGACTGTGACCAAAGCAGAAACTTCCTCCTGGCCACACAGAAGACTGGGCAATCTGGAAGGCACTGAAAAGACTGCACTCTGGCACCACGAGATGCAGAGCCAATCTTAAGAAATGGGGCTACAAAGTGGAATCCATGACATGCTAGTGTAGAGAAGAGCAAACCACACAACATTTACTGCAACGCAGCCGGAGCCCTGCCACATGTATTATGGAGGACCTTCTTATAGCAACACCAGAGGCACTCCAAGTGGCCAGCTTCTGGTCAAAGGAAATCTAGCATAATGCCAAGTTTTAACTTTGTGTGTGTGTGTGTGTGTGTGTATGTGTGTGTGTGTGTGTATGTGTGTATGTGTGTGTGTATATACATATAAAACTGTATTCTAAATTTCACTTTTGACACGATAGATAAATAAATAAATAAATAATCAAACCAAAATGCCTTTCTGGTCTGTTCCGTTTCCAAACAGTGGCAAACCTGATATACTTCATTTTGAAATGTTAAGCAATGCATCCTCCCTATAGTCCTGATCTTGCTCCATTGGACTATCACCTGTTTGGATTCCTGAAAGAAGCCCTACAAGGATGAAGATTAATGTCTGATGAAGAGGTGAAGACAGTGGTTCCATCGTGGTTCTCAGCTTAGCCTAAAACATTTCTTAATAAGAGAAAATAAAGTTTATTGACAAACAGATAAAATGTATTGAAAAGCAGGAAGATTGTGTGGGAAAATATATTTCTCTTTTCTGAAAGTTGATTAAAATAAATTCTACAGCCAGTGTGCAGATAATTTTTAGCTCACCCTCGTATTCGGGCAGAGCCAACAAGAGAGGAACCCTGTATGGCCTAATGGGGGGGTTGATGTTCAGTAGGAGTTGTAGACCTGCTTATGTTGCCTATGTTTTTGTCTTTCATAGTGGTATCATAATTTGTCAATTGTTTTTGGCATCTATTGTAAAATTGGGCAATTTCAAAGAGAATAATCATGATGAACAAATCAATGGTAGAAAAAACTAGTGTGAATTAATGAGACTTGGTAGTCAAAATGGAATACTGAGACCTGCCTATGTTGCATATGTTTTTACTTTCTTTGTAGCCTTATTTGTTAATTGTTTTTACCACCCTTTGTAAAACTGACAAATTTCAAAGAAAATAAACATGATGTACAAAATTCTGTATTACCATTTTACCCACTTGCAAAATCTTTACAGTTGAAGGCTGTAGTCTATATTTCAGATGAAGAAACTAGCCAAACTATAGTAGGTCACAAGAGCCATCCATTCCAATCCCGCCATGCAGAACACACAATCAAAGTACAGACAGTCCCCGAGTTAGAAACATCCAACTTACAAACTACTCAAGGTTAAGAATTTTATCCCTCGGAAGAGAAATTCTATAAGAGTTATCCTGAGTAAAGGGTGTCTCCACTGAAGGTTTATCATCAATCATTGTTTTCACAACAAACCAAAATTTTTGCAGGGACAGAAAGTGAGATGAAATTCTCTGAACAGGGCCACAGACAGCAAAAGAAATGTTACAGCACTGTTAAGCCTTCCCTATGCTATGCTATCCAAAACCAACCAACCAACCTCTCCCTCTCCCTCTCCCTCTCCCTCTCCCTCTCCCTCTCCCTCTCCCTCTCCCTCTCCCTCTCCCTCTCCCTCTCCCTCTCCCTCTCCAGAATAAAAATGAAAACCTGTATGTGGCATAGGTGTCTGCTCACACAGACAGCCTCCAGCCTCCATAAACAGGCTACAGTTCCCAGTGCTAAGGAGCTAACAAGTCACTCTTGTCCACTGACATTGCGGTTACAGCGAGCTCCATGAACATGTAGCCCAAATCCTGCCAATGTCCTTCCCAAACACTACGACCCACCACCCAAGGAATGCTTTCACATGGGGACCATTTCATCATAGATTTTGCATTGTCCTCTACCACAGGCAGGCATCCCAGGGTTCTCCGTTGGTGTGAAATTTGCATGACCCTGCCTACTGCCCTTCCCTTTCAAATCTGTCTGCATAACAAACACAGCAGAACTGAGCAGCAACTAAACTTACTGGAGGAGTTTGGGGGATTGACTCCACATGGTGGAAGTTGTAGTTCACCCTGCATCAAGTCAGAGCACTGTGACTCCTACTGGAGAATTTAGAGGAGTTGTAGTTCACCTACACCCAGAATGCTATGAACCCAAACAATGATGGCTCTGGACCAAACTTGCCATGCATACTTGATATGCCCAGATTTGAATACTGGTGAGTTTTGAGGGGAATTGGCCTGGACATTTGGGAGTAGTGGGTACTGGGATTTATAGTTCACCTGCAATAAATGAGCACTCCTAGCCCCTCTGATAATGGACCAGGAGCCCCCATAACCAAAAGAACATATTGGACAAGTTTGGGGGAAAGGGAGTTATAGTTCACCTGCATCCAGAGAAACAGTGGCTCCCACCGACAATGGACCGGGACCAAACTTTGCACAAAGAAGCCTCATGACCAACTGAACATACTGCAGGGGTCTGTGGGAATGGGCCTTGATTTTGGGAGTTGTAGTTCACCTGCATCCAAAAAGCACTGAACCCAGCCAACGATGGATCTGAACCAAACTTGGCACACAGACTCAACATAGCCTGCTGTGGATACTGACAGATTGTTGGGACAACTGCCCCTGGAATCTGGGAGTTGTAGTAGTTCACCCCCATGAAGAGAGCAGCCAGGTGATGACCAGCCAACAACTGATCTGGAACACACTGGGTACACAGACCCAAAATGGCCAACTTTGAATACTGGCAGGTTTGGGGAAGATTGACCCACAATTCTGGGAATTGTAGTTCACCCACTCCAAACTGAGAATACCTAACAATCAAAGACAAATAATGCCTTTTTCAAATAACCTGGGCATCGCAGGGTTTCCAAGCTATATATTTGACTGGAGTTACACTTTAAAAATGCACCTGTTCTGACTTACATACAAATTCTACTTAGGAACAAACCTACAGAACCTATCTTGTTTGTAATTTGGGGGCTGCCTGTACTCCTGACAGATGCCATCTAGTCTCTGTTTAATAACCTCCACAACCAGAAATTTCACTACACTCCGAAGCAGTATATTTCACTTTCAAACCATCCAAGTATTTCTAATGTTCAGATGGGATATTTTCCCCTATAGCTCAAATCCATTGTTCCATGTCCTAGAGTATGAAGCAGCAGAAAACAGGTTTCTGCTTCAATCTGATTTCCTTGCAAATACTAAACATGATTTTTATGTTACATATTAACAATTTCTTCTTCAAGCTAACATACCCATCTTCCTAAATCACTCCTGACAGGACATGGTGTCCAGACTTTTGGCATTTTGGTCGCCCTTCTCCGGACACCTTCCAGCTTATCAATATCCCTCTTGAATGGTGGTGCCCAGAACGGGACACTGTATTCCAGGTCAAGTTTGGCCAAAGCCAAAGTGGCACTATTACTTCTCTCAAGCTAAATGCTACACTTCTACTGATACAACTTAGAATTGCATTGGCTTTTTTAGCTGATGCGTTAACATTGTTGACTTAAGTTAACCTCTTTGTATACAAATAATGGTAATCCACCCATGCAAATAAAATTGTCTCTTCATCTGTATGTATGCTACTCTATCACATAAAAATGAATTGATGATTTTCACCGAGTTTAGTAATTTTGTTTGCGGTGGCATGATTCAATATAAAAGCTGCATAGTGTATACAAAACACCTCCAGGACCTTAGTTTCCCATTCAGTTGAAACATACCACATTGTGTTTGGCAGCCTGTCAGGAGAGGACTGCTTTCCAAGGGCAGTTGAGACTGATGAGCATCATTTGAGCAGTCAAAGTAATAGATATCCATCCTTCAGAACAGCTGAAACTAAAACTGAACAATCATTAACCATGGCTAATGCATCTCCTCAGCTATGCTAGGTACTACACCTAATGTTAAATATATGCATCTTATGGTTATTGTGATGGTTCTTTGCGTTCAAGTTGTTTCAGATTTATGGGAAATCTAAGGCAAACCTATCAGGGGGTCTTCTTGGCAAGATTTGCTCAGTGGGAATTTGCCATTGCCTTCCTCTGAGACTGAAAGAGTGTGACATGCCCAAGGCCCCCCGTGGGTTTCTATAGCATCTTTCTTATTTCAGTATCACTTCTTTATAGTTACACTAGCTGTGCCCGGCCACGCGTTGCTGTGGCGAAGTATGGTGGTATGGGAAATAAAGTATTGAGGAATTGGTGGTAGTTAAGGTCAAGGGTAAAGGTTTTCCCCAGACATTAAGTCCAGTCGTGTCTTACTCTGGAGGTTGGTGCTCATCTCCATTTCTAAGCCGAAGAGCCGGCGTTGTCCGTAGACTCCTCCAAGGTCATGTGGGATGACTACATGGAGCGGCGTTACCTTCCCGCCGGAGCAGTACCTATTGATGCACTCACATTTGCATGTTTTCGAACTTCTGGGTTGGCAGAAGCTGAAGCTAACAGTGGGGGCTCTCTCCGCTCCCCCAATTCAAACCTGTGGCCTTTCAGTCCAGAAGTTCAGCAGCTCAGCGCTTTAACACGCTGCGCCATCAGGGGATATTATTTCCTAAAGGTTGTGAAAATACAATATTTCTGATTGTTTTTTTTTGTTTGTTGGAGGCAAGTATGAATGCTGCAATTAGGAAAAATGATTAGGATGTAATGGCCTTGCAGCTTTAAAGCCTGGCTGTTTCCTCCCTGAGTGAATTTTTTGTTGGGAGGTGTTAGCTGGCCCTGATTGTTTCCTGTCTGGAATTCCCTTGTTTTCAGAGTGGTGTTGTTTGCAATATTTTATGTGCTTCTACTGTCTGTGGCCCTGAGAAAACAGAGCATTTTCCAGACTTTGATGATGGGAATACTTTGTTGGGAGGTGTTAGCTGGCCCTGATTGTTTCCTGTGTGGAATTCCCCTGTTTATTTACTGTCCTGGTTTTAGAGATTATATTGTTCTGCATTATTCTATCCCAGTAATTATTTCATATTAAAGAAGAATCTCACTTATCCAACATTCGCTTATACAATGTTCTGGATTATCCAACGCAGTCTGCCTTTTCATAATCAATGTTTTTGTAGTCAGTGTTTTAAATTCATTGTGATATTTTAGTGGTAAATTTGTAAATACAGTACAGTAGAGTCTCACTTATCCAAGATAAACGGGCCGGCAGAACGTTGGATAATCGAATATGTTGGATAATGAAGAATTAAGGATAACCCTATTAAACATCAAATTAAGTTATGATTTTACAAATTAAGCACCAAAACATCATGTTAGACAACAAATTTGTCAGAAAAAGTAGTTCAGTACACAGTAATGCTATATAGTAATTACTGTATTTATGAATTTAGCACCAAAATATCACGATATATTGAAAGCATTGACTACAAAAATGCATTGGATAATCCAGAACGTTGGATAAGCAAGTGTTGGATAAGTGAGACTCTACTGTAAATACTACATAGCATTACTGCGCATGGAATTACTTTTTCTGTCAAATTTGTTGTATAATATGATGTTTTGGTGCTTAATTTGTATAACGATTACCTAATTTGATGTTTAATTGGCTTTTCCTGAATCCCTTCTTATTATCCAATATATTCACTTATCCTGCCGGCCTGTTTACGTTGGATAAGTGAGACTCTACTGTATATTGATAATCTTAAATTATCTGCTCAGAACTGGATTATATGAGGCTCCTTCTTCACAGCTGTATAAAATGCACACTGAAGTGGATTATATGGTAGTGTGGAGTCAAGATAATCCAGTGCAAAGCAGATAATATAAGATTATAAATGGGTTATATAGCTGTGTTGAAGGGCCTTGAGTCTACACTGCCATATAATCCAGTGCAAATTAGATAATCTGTGGAAGAAGTCTAAGTGAGGCCTAAATCTGCCTGTCCCCTAACTGAAACCTGGCTGTCCCTTGGTTGCTAGGCAACCAAGTGGGCAGAGATTAGCCCTCTAAACTGGCAGCAATTGGATAAAAAAAATTATTGCTCTCCCTCTAATTAGGACTTTATTTTTCTTTTCTTTTTGTTGTATCAACCTTGAGGCGTGGATGATGGGTTGTGTTGTCAAATTTTGAGGTTGGGGGGCCTGTAGTTTTGTTGTTTTGTGAATTGCCATGATGCCATCACTCTTTTATATATATAGATGGGGTGGTTGTTAGTGCTTTCGGCACAGTTGATCAGTCAACAAAATAATTACAAGACTTACTTTTGGTCTGGTTACTGTCTTGGGTTCTTTTAAAAATTAGTGTAAAGAAGAAGATGGGTTTCTAAATTTAATCAGTCAGACTACAGCGCCTATGTCCATGAAATCAAACAGAGAAATTGAAAAGCAAAAATTACCTTATGAACCAATTACTTGTTTTCTTTTGATGGTGTAAACTGGTGGCATACATTTTTTTTTCTTTTGATGATATAAATTGAACTTTCATTTTAAGCAACAGAAAAGTGCAGGTCATTAACCTCGGGAAATCAAAGACAGAGAAAAACTCAGCCTTTCTCTAATATCAGGAAAGCTGCTGCCATGCTTCACAAAAACAAGGTTAGTATTGTATGTACCTTGTAGATTTTTTTTAATGTAACTGCGTATGTCATAGCTGTACCTTCTGAAACTAATATTAGATCGTGTTGTCAGAGGCTTTCATGGCATCAATCACAGGGTTGTTGTGTGTTTTCCGGGCTGTATGGCCATGTTCCAGAATCATTCTCTCCTGACATTTCACCTACATCTATGGCAGGCAGCCTCAGAAGTTGTGACCTCACAACCACTGACGATACCTGCCATAGATGTGGGTGAAACATCAAGAGAGAATGCTTCTGAAACATGGCCATACCGCCCAGAAAACACACAACAACCCTAATATTAGATCATGGCCACAAAGTTTCATAGCTAGAATTTACTATTGCAGTCATGGATTTGTAACCCAGGCCTCTGATTTATACCATTGGTATATACATTATAACATGTATAGTTATATACATTATAACATGTATAGCAAAACTTGTCAATACATATAAGAAAGATCTGTAACAAGACACTACACAAAATCATTCACCTTAATAGTATTCACAATATGTTGTTTAAATGACAGTGAACTCCTTTAGATGTGGCAAATACCTCAAAAAGTTGCAGTATTCCTCACTGTAATTCTTACAGGTTGGTTTTTTAAAAAAATATCCAAATGATGTTTGTGTTGTCCCAAACTATTTTCTGTATCATTTGCTACCCAGATTTTTTTTTCACTTCCAATATGTATTAGAACAACATGCTCACTTCTTTTCTCCTTTTTTCTTTTCTAATTTTGTCTTAAGAATTATAATATTATAGTGCATTAGTGGCATTTTTGGCCTATAAAGGTTCTTTCAAACATTTTAAAATTCTGAGAGAATGTGCCCATTTGACCATTTCAGTAAACCATATCAGCTCATTTTAATTGGAAGTTAAGTTCCAAGAAATGGACATACCAGAAACATTCAAGGAAATGTATGCTTTGGTCTAAGCTGAAATAGTCCGGTAATTATTTCTACATTTGCATCCATGCATATAAAGTAGCCCAAGTATGTACATTTTATGCAAGCCTTTGTTTCGATGATCCATGTCCTACTTTCTGGGTGAAGAATTACTACCACCCTAGAAAGTAACTTCATTATTCTTATATATATTATCACAGTTTTGAAATGTTTATGGATGCAGCAGACATTAGATTTCCATTACAGGATGTTTTAAATAACAGAAAGTAGAACTCTTGCATAAGATCAGGCACTAGGCTTGTAAGAAAGAGAACAGCTTATAGTGTGAGTTCTGGCAATGCAGTAAGTGAATCTCTTGGCACTTTAATGACTACACTGAATAAATGCAATGAGAATGAAAATCGGTATGTTTTTCTTCTGCCAATATGGTCTTGCATAAAACTGTTTCTGATGAAACAAGAAAAACAGTAAGAAAGATAAATCCCCACAATTTCATTTCACTGGCTAATCGATGGATTACTTGTAGCGCAAAAGTGAGACATTCTCATGCACCTCCATTTCTCTATCATTTAAGAGAGCCCTAATATGGTTAGCTATACCTTGAATGACATATATTGGCCTAATACCCCCATTTATTCAATTCTAAGACTGCCATTGATTGTAAGACACACATTTATATATAAAAAAACACCCACGATTCTAAGACATATACACCCTACTTTGTGGTTCACTTTTTGCTCTCTCACTGTTTTGCGGGTTTTTTCTGAGCAGTGGTGCCTGCCGGTTTCCCTTTTGCACATGCACCCTCCCTCTCGTCCAGCCAGGCCACTCTGGATGCCGATGAGAGGGAGGCGCAGGTGCAAAAGGGAAACTGGCAGGCGCCGGAAAGGAGGGCGCCAAGAAGAAGTGCAGGAAGAAGGCTTGCGGAGGGGAGAAAGGCCACCTCACTATTAATATAATATGTAAATATTAGAATATAGTGTCCCTACTTCACGGATTTTTCCTTATTGCGGGTGGCCCTGGAACGTAATCCCGCGGTAAGTGAGGAAACACTGTACCACTTTTAGAGATGTTATATAAAGGAAAAAGATGTGTCTTACAATCAAACAAATACCGTATTACACAAACACAAACCCAGCATGAAAACTATAAAAGTTCCCACTGTTAATACTCTTTGTGTGTGCTTGTATGGGGGGCCTTCAAGTCACCTATCAGGTTCCTTAATATACCAAAAAACATCAAAATTGCAAGGAAAGGGCTGGAAATATAACTCTATAAAATAATCTTTATTTTGTATTTTATATATACATATTAAAAAACAGGGTATTGGGGGAAGGTAATAGGGATAGAGGAAGGGTAGGGTTATCGAAGGGGGGGATTAGAGTGACTGGAAGGGGGTTGTGGAAAGAGGGGGGTTAGGAAGATTGGGTAGGGATTGGTGCTTCCGGGTCAACTTCAATGGGTGTAGTTCTGCTTCATGACACTTTTCACTTATTACTCCAATTATTTCTTTTCCGGTTCCCGATTTGGTAATGTCCTCTAATTTGCGGTTGGCAAGATTTGTTCCTCTCCGATTGTATATATTCCTTCTTCCCTTTGGCTTACACTCCAATTTTCCTTGAGTTCAAATATTTTTCTAACTTGCTCCAGTTGGTTTCTTTCCTTGGTTTTCCCTGTTGCTTTGCAATTAAAAAGGTCAACTTATCCATGTTTTTTATTTCTGTGACCTTTATTAGCCATTCCTCTAGTGAAGGGATTTTATCTTGTTTCCAATATCTTACAAATGTTATTCTTGCGGACATAGTAAGGTATGTTAATATCTTTTCCTCATTTGTGCCAGGTACTATTTTAGAAATTCCTAATAGATATGTTTCGGGTAATTTTTGGAGTTTAATCTCTAATATAGTTTGTGTGTTTTTATGTATCATCGTCCAAAATTCTTTTGCCTTCTTGCATCTCCACCAAATATGATGATAGGTCCCTTCTTCTTCAGAGCATTTCCAACATTTAGTATTCATCGACTTATTTATTATTCCTAATTTTTTTGGGGAGGGGGGGTCGTGTGTCATCTATAAAACATCTTCATCCAATTTTCCTTCAATTCATATGCATATGTAAATTTCATTTTTCTATTCCAGCAGGCTTCCCATTCGTCTAGAGTAATTGATCTGCCGATTGATTTTGGCCTATTTGACCATACAGTTTTTAATAAATTCCATTTCTGTGTTCCATTCCAGGAGGACCTTGTATATTTTGGTTATTAATTTCTCTTCAGGGGCAAATATTCTATCCCATAAGTCGTTTTTTCCATGAATCCAATCTTTCAGTCTTTATTAAAATATTCTTTAAATTGTCTGTATTGTAACCAGGTTAAATTATTATATGTTTCTTTTAATTCCTGTTGTGTGGCGATTTCATATTCCTGTTCTTTTTTCCTGATAACTTCACCATATTTTGGCCAATTAGTCCACCCCAGCTGTCTTCGTTGTACTGCCTCTAACGGAGATAACCATCTCGGAGTTTTATCGTACATTCTATTTTTATATTTGTTCCATGTCTTAATTAGTGCAGATCTTAAGAAATGATTGGCAAAGTTTTTTTAACTTTTTATTTTCTCATACCATAGGTATGCGTGCCAGCTGGCACGTAGGTCAAATCCTTCGAAATTTAATACTTTTTTTGTTTTTTAGTTGAATCCAGTCTTTTATCCAAGATAAGTTAGCTGCCTCGTAATATGTCTTTAGGTCCGGCATCGCAAATCCTCCTCTTTTTTGTCCTCAATTAAGTTCTTTAGTTTTATTTGGGGTCTTTTCCCTAACCAAATAAATTTGCTTAGGTCCTTGTTCCATTCATTAAAGCTTCTTTGGGTTCTTCGGATTGGTAGACACTGGAACAGGAACAACATATTTGGTAAAATACACATTTTGACGGCCGATATTCTCCCCCATAATGACAGTTTTTGGGTCTTCCATAGTTCTAAATCTTTTTTTCTTTCCATGTTATTTCGTAGTTATTCCTTAGTAGTTGGGAGTTCTTTGCTGAAATCATTATTCCTAGATATCTGATTTTTGCTGTCATCTGGATTCCTAAACTTTTTTCTATCTGCTGCTGTTTTTCTCTTGAGATGTTTTTGGGAAGTGCTTTCATTTTATTTGTATTGATTTTTAGCCCTGCTAATTCCCCATAGTTTTTAATAGTCTCCATCCATTTTTCCGTTTTTTTGGTCGGTTCTTCTATAATACAAATGATGTCGTCTGCGTAGGCTCGTACTTTGTAACTTCCGCCTTAACTATTGGCACCTTGTAAGTCTTTATTTTCTCTGATGTTGTTCAGTAGGATTTCTAAAGTCATTATAAATATCAAAGGTGACAGAAGGCACTCTTGCCTTGTTCCCTTCTTGATTTCTATCTCTTCTGTTTCCCTTCCGTTTATGAAGATCTTCACCTTCTGATTTTGGTAAATTGCCTCGATAAATTTTTTAAAAAGTCCCAATTTATTCTGTCAAATGCCTTTTCTGCATCAATTGCAAGAAATATAACTCTAGTTGGCTGTTGTAAATTAATGTGGATGTTTGTTTGGATTTTATGTTATTATATAATTTTGTTTGATTACATGTAGTTTAATTTATTGATGTTAGGTTTAATTTACTGATATTTGGCTTTAATTTGATGTTAGGTTTTAATATTATTTTCATATGCAGGGTTTCCTTGGGATTTTATGTCAGTGTTTGTTTGTTTACAGAGGCATTGAATGTTTGCCATTGTATGTTGGAATCCGCCCTGAGTCCCCTTGGGGAGATAGGGTGGAATACAAACAAAATTGTTGTTGTTGTTGTTGTTGTTGTTGTTGTTGTTGTTGTTAAGGTTTATCTGCTGACTGCATCCCTAAAAAGTGGCCACCTAACTCCATTTTTTATTACTTTAAATATCTTCTGGTGACTCAATCACTTGCTTCAGATTTTAGCTCACTGTTAAAGGGTCTGTCCAAAATACTGAACTTTTCCTTAAAAATAGGTTCAGTACTTTAAATTCTCAATTGATTCATCATTCCATTACAGCCTCTACAGTAAACCTGCTTATTTCCAGTAATACCAAGGCATGTAGGTTTTCAAAGGAAAATGGAGGAGTCTTAAGCAAGGAATACCTATAAACTTATGGGTCACCATAAGTAAGCAGATGAGTTGAAGGCACATACACACACAACTTATCATCAAGTTACAAGTTACTGCCCCATGCACTTTGATTTGTTAAACAGATATTCCTGTTTTTATTTTCAAAGCTTAGATCTGTATCTCTAAAATACATAATTACAGAAGACAGAAAACGTCACTGATCCAACTTCAATACCAATTTCAGCAATTAACTTGTCATGGTAAAAGCATTTCTCCCTTTACAGATGCTCCATACGCCTAATTAAATCATAAGAAGAAATAACATAGAAAGTTGAAACACTGTCTTAAAACGAAAATAAAAATTTGAATAAAAATAAATATATTGATATTCATATAGTATTACAAAAGCTGGGCTTGGTAGCTAGTCCTCATTTTTAAGATTCCAATTAATCTATCTTCTCACATAAGCATCTATGTCAGCAGATCTGAGCTGCCAGTTCCATCCCTCAGTACTGGTTTAAGTATTATTCTTGTTCAAAAAGACTCCATTGAATGATTGGTCCAAGATTAATTGATTTATTTTACATACAACCACATTTACACAGCCAACTAAATCAGACTTATCTTGCAACCAACAGCATGTTCCTACGCAATGTACAGCAAGTTGTGTAGCAGAAGTACTATTTCCAGCCATTAACCCAGCACAAGAACTGCAAGTTACTTCAGAGCTCCAGAATGACTCCAGTGATTTTGAAGTGTGGACGGATGAATCAGGCTGGATGATGTTGTTGCCTCTGATGAAGAAGTAAAGCATCTCATACTTTGGCTTCACTCAGCTGAGTATGGACTGTATTCCCACCATCCTGCTGCTTCCTATCTCCCCAACAAAGAAAATACAGATGACCTGAGTTCCTGCAAGCTTCCTTCTTGATCCTTTGCCATGTGACTGTCAAAGGGACTTAGGAGGAGCCCCTCCCTGTTCCTCCCAAGCTCCCTGGCTAGTCACATGGTGAGTGACCCAGATGTAGAAATGCAGGATCTCAGGGCCCTTCCAGACAGGCCCAAATATGCGGGACCTGTCGCGCTTTTACCTGAGGCATCCAAATTACATCTCATGTAAAAGCGAATTCATTTGATACCCCATTAGATCTGGGCCTTCCTGAAAGGTCCAGGTCCAATGGAGTATTGGGCCTTTGGGGACTGACCCACAGATAGTCCTGGGGCTACCCAGGAGTCAGTCCCCATTACCATCCCGCTTCTTTGGGCTTCCAAACCCCTGGAAAAGCAAGATGGTACCCACCCCCTCCCCAACTCCCACGCCCAAAAGTCTTAAAATTAAACAAAAACTTAACGGACTACCATTAACCTCCCCCACACACACACATCATTTCTATGTGCCAGGAGGACTGCCAGAGATGACATTAATGGTAGCCTGGTAGTTTTGTGTTTTATTTTAAAGCTGGGGGGGGGGGGTCAGGGTGCCTGGGTGCCCTCCTGGTAATTATTGGGAGAGTATCTAGACACACACCCCAGGAATGCCCGGGTTTTATGGGAATGTGTGAGGCCTCAAATCCGTGCCAAAGCAGATTTTTAAAACCCGCATTGGCATGGATTTGACTCAAGTCTGGAAGCGCCCTCTGATACATCCATATTTTCTTTGTTTGGGGGGCGGGAACAGAGAGGGAACAAAGGGACAGCCATCTCATCTTCCAGGGCTTCCTGAGCCCGGGGAGCGTGACATGGCTGTTGGAACACCGACCTCCTGCATAGGAATCAGGGGTAGAAATTTACACTGCTCAAACATAGGGGAAACCCTGGATCCTGCTGCAGGACTTCGATTTCCCCCTGTGATTTTTTTAACCCTGGGGTGCAGCCTCATTAAGCAGACTTCCCCAGTTAAATTGCATCATTCTGTGGGAATGAGGCAACCCCATGCTAATGTAAATGGTATATGTAGAAGCACCTTTTGTGTCTTACTTAAGTGAAACAAATTTCAAAGAGTATGATTACCTGAGGAGGAGGGCTCAGCAATGCAAAGACCACACATTGCTCATAAATCACTGTGTGGCAACCAGAACCTAAGTCACCACTCAGGGACATTTTCTTCAACTCTGCTTAGTAAGTTAAGCAATGTCCTTGTTATGGTTCTTATAGTGGTATTCAAGAAGTGCTAATGTCAGCCTGGGGCTCAGATTCAATTTTGGAATATTGTAGGAGAGAGTGCATTCCAGTGGGGAATGAAGCTAATGTATGAAAAGAAATATAACACCGTATTTTAGCTGGATGATGTTGCTGTCCAAAATTATGCTTTAAGAGGGGCGTTTTGACTTTTCAGAATGTGGAGAACCTAAACAGAAACCAAGGCCCCTTCTACACAGCTATATAAAATCTATATTGAACTGGATTATATGACAGTGTGGCCTCAGATAATCCAGTTCAAAGCAGATATTGTGGATTATTTGCCTTGATATTATGGGTTATATGGCTGTGTGGAAGGGCCCCAAGAAACCACATACTAATATTTCCATATAAAAAGAAAATGTGGCTGGATTCTGGAGAAACCAACATGGCCCCATTGAACCCCAAGGTCTGAAGTTTTTCTCTTCTGCTGTACTGCTAACCAAAAGTCTAGTTTCTTTATTAAGAAAATATGTGAAGGCTGTTTTCTTTTACAACAACATAGCACTTCTATGTTACTAATTTCAGAACTCTAGTGTTGACAACTTTTAACACAAATGTGCTTGTTCTAGGGGCAGAGAACTGGTCCCCAGACATTTCATTTTACCAAAGCATAATTTATTTTCTATGACTGAGCCTGTTCACTAACAGACTGCTACAAAAAATAAAATGTATTTTTCTTTTTAAACATTAGGTACTAACAAAGTAATCAAATGCAATCCTGTCAGCTTGGGAACATTCTCAACAAATTCAGAATACAGTGTGAGTCATTACCGTGCTGGAATTGCAGTTTAAAAGAAGAGTTTCAAGAGGGAAAAATATTTGAAATACAATTAGAATACAGCTTGTGGAAGATGGCATTTTCAATGCTAATCAAATGTCATACTTTATTCATATGCCACAATTACTTGCCTGCCCTCTTCTATAAAGTTGGATTGTATCATGCTGGAAAATGGATTTACAGACTTGGGTTTATTAAATCTTAGGTAAGACTTACCATACTTCATGGCAGATTAAAACATAATTTTCTCAATGTTTTCATATAGCTACAAACTGAACTATTAGGAGAGTCCAAGCTACCCCTGTAAATGCAGTGAAAAGTGATAAAATATTTCTTGCGAGTTTTTTCTGTAGCTAGAACAAAGGTGTTCTACAAAAAATGAAACAGAAACAAACATAATGGAAAGAAAGAACATCAGACTTGAAAATTCAATTTCCAGATAGGATATATGGAAACTTTTTTAAAAATTGAATGCTATGAATCCTGCCTAACACAAAATTGTAAACTTATTTAAAACATTGTGAGATTTTTTGTGATTTTTAAAATTATTTGTATTATTATTATATTATTTATACCCTGCTTTATCTCCCCCGAAGGTGACTCAAAGCGACTTAACATAAAAGCATTAGCCATTTTTTTGGAACACGATTGCATGGTTCTCAAGTGCAAACTTTGTAAACTACAGAACAGAATGGAATAATCAGAGTATGTTACATGCATAAATATTGGACTATTCTCCGTAATTTGCATTATAATTGCAAAGAGTTGAGCCAGAAAACCTGCCCGATTATTTTGTGCAAGAACATTTTTTGCTTATCTGTGGTAGGAAATTATGCACTGACCTTTTTTTTTTTTTTTGCTCATCATCCATCGTTAGTGTTAGTATATTTTATATTGATGATAGACAGGATGCTAGGGATGGTGTGGGTGAGATTTGGGGAGATGTTTAGCTTTTAAATGTAATTTTAATTATATTTTATTGTGTTTTAACCATTTTCACTCATGACACAAATATTTCATTTTTCAAAAAATTATATTTATATGTATTCATATATATATATCTGCTTTGTTTTAAAATGTTGTTGTGCTGTGTCGTGTCACTGAGTCACTATGGCGAGAAAGGTGGGTCAGGGGGCCGCTGTCCTGCTTTCGAGGTGATCAGCAGCCCTGTGTAGCTATAAAACAGCTCCAAACCAGTATTTTTCATACCGGTTAGAGCTGCATTATGTGCCTGTGCAGAACCTCCCTGAGTATATGTTCAGTTTCTGTAGAATGTGGCCAGCTGGAAAGAAAACGATGGGGACTTTGTGGTGGAATAAAATACCATATACAGGCAGTCCCTGCGTTACAAACACCCAACTTACAAATAATTCCTAGTTAAGAACGGGGGACGAGATAACAGGAATTTAGAGAAATTGTGGCTAGCATGGCGGGTTAAACCACCAGCTATTGAAAATCTTGTTGACAGAAGATTGGCAGTTCGAGCCATGGGCAGGATGAGCTCTTGCCATCAGCCCTAGCTTCTGCATACCTAGCAATTAAAAAACAGCAATGTAAGTAGATAAATAGATACCACTTTGAAGGGGAGGTAAAAGGCACCCTGAAAAAAACATGCTGGCTAATTTGATCAGGAAGATGGACATGAGCCTCCTCAGTGTGGAAAATGGAACAGTAGCACCTCCCCATGGCCAAGTTGAGCACAGCCTCCAGATACCAGAGAGGAGAAAGCCGCTGTCTATTGTCTGTCTTTGTTGCTAATTGTGACAGCATTGAATGTTTGCCTTGTCTGTATTCTATAATCCACTCTGAGTCCCCTCGGGGAGATTGAGCAGAATATAAATAAAGATTATTATTATTATTATTATTATTATTATTATTATTATTATTATTATTATTAGCATGACACAGCAAACAAGATAGACATGCTGGATTTCATATCACAAAATCACAAGTCGAATACTTCCCAAGTGTTTAGGACTGTGTGATGTGTTTTCGGATGATGCGCGCAGATCCCAGTAGGGTGGCCTTTTGCAGTTGGCAGATCGTAATTTTGTCAATGTTTATTGTTTCCAAATGCCGGCTGAGATCTTTTGGCACGGCACCCAGTGTACTGGTTTCTGCCAGAGTCTTTGAAATTCGATCTTGAGGTCCTCATAGCGGCTGAGTTTTTCCTGTTGTTTTTCATCAATTCGACTGTCACCTGGTATGGCGACATCAATAATTGAAACCTTTTTCTTTTCCACAACTGTGAGGTCTGGTGTGTTGTGTTCCAGAACTTTGTTAGTCTGGATTTGAAAGTCCCACAGTATCTTTGCGTGTTCATTTTCCATTACCTTTGCAGGTTTGTGATCCCACCAGTTCTTTACTGCTGGGAGGTGGTACTTGAGGCATAAGTTCCAATGATTCATTTGGGCCACATAGTTGTGCCTCTGTTATTGAATGCATTCTCCTCACAGTTACAATCAGTTCCCATTCTTACCATTTTTAAGGAGAGCATAAAGCGCCATCTCTTCAATTAGACCTTTTCATGTTTTGATGTTTATAGATGAATACTTATTCTGAAGATTTAATTGGTTTTACTGCTTAATTTTCTTTTTTGTGTTATTATCTGCCTCAAAAGTACTGGCTTTGAACTGCAAAGGTGGGATAAAAATGAGATATTTTTCTGTGTTGGGTATGAGTCTCAGTGAACAGGGAGGGGAAGGAAGTGCAATGTGCATATACTTTTGTGCTGAGCTCAATCAGGATGATTGATGTTGGGCAATTCAGAATTGCTATTAGTCAGTATTAACAACTTGAAATAATCATCTCTTAACATTGACTCTATTGTTAGGAAATAGAAAGATTCAGCATGAACACTCCAGCCCACCTAATGACACTTTAAAAAAAAAAAAACACAAAGTTTTATTCAAAGATTTCCAACCACTTGAGTGGCTGTTGGCTAAAGAAGGAATACTGACTGGAAAATCCCATGCGCAGCCAGGTACCATCTGCCAATTCTAGCAGATTGGGAGGAAATAAAGGTAACCAGTTAAATTCATCAAAAGCTCATCAGCTGTTTACAACAGAGATGGAGCTGTGCTCTCCCAACTGCAAAGGTTTTTTTACAATATCTAAAAGGGCTTGTGTCGGCCTCTAGCTGCTACAGAACTTTGAAAAACTACTTTTTGGACTACTCCTCCCAGAATCTTTCACTTAGCATTGCCTGGAGACTGCAAGACTTGTAGTTTTTGAAAATATCTTTCTCATGTTTTGGTCTGCTGGCTGGACATATGTTTGTTATCAAAATCCCAGAACCCCAAACAGACCTCAATACCCATGATCCCAGGAGTACCAGGTCCCACACATAGAGTCCATGGATGACCTTTCTCCTAGAAACCCAGTTCAGCTAACCTTCACAGACGACCTCTAGCCTGAATCTATGTGTTGCACAATCTTCAGGAAAGAACACAAGATAATCCTCATCATCCCTTCAGGCAGCAGACATAATCCTCTCAGAATTTCTCCATGCACCCAACAATGAATTCAGACTAAAAGATCATGGAAGTTGCCCAACGCACTGCCTGGCTCTTCCCTGGGAACCCATTCAAGCGTGCAAACACTCTTTCCACCCATTACTTAGTCAAGGAATACAGCCATTAGCACCCATCAGCGTCGACCCTACCCACATGCCTTTCCCCCAACTACCCACCAGAGACAGACCAAGAAATGCCCACAAAACTTCAAACTGAACAATGACAGTTTATTAAAACTTCTGCCAGCCAATCAGCTGCAGCGATGGACGGTGTACCTCAGCCAATCAGCAAGCAGAATCTAACCAGCCACAGCCAATCAGCTATCAGAGTGGCAAAAGTCCATTGTTTTGAACTGCTGTCAAATTCATAGAAATGTTTCTGTATTTTTTTCAATTGTCTTTATGTCTGATTTGAGACTGCAGACTCTCCAGATATCCTTTCTGACCAAAGTGAATAAAAGAATCTGTTCTTTGCCTTCAACCCATTCATGTCACATTCATTCATTGAAGCTAGGCACACTGGGACCGCAACCCCCACATCATGCAAAGCTGAAATCATTTTAAAGATTTTATCACACCACTTGTCTCATCACAACTGCATTGTTTAAGCATGTGAACAATCACATTCATGCGTTCTTGCAAATGTGCAATGCTGGCACTTTGTTGATGCAAATCTCCATGATTAATCTTTCATGCAACTTCACTTCCTACCCAGACCATTCACACAGTGTGTTTTTTCTACACACACACATCCTGCCGCCATTTTGCTGCATCTGTGCAGTTGTGCAGCTTCAGTATTCTCATGAGACCTTCCTCTGCTTTTCAATATCAGGACTGCAGTGGAAGGACATTATTACAAAAAGGAGTGGCAGAAGAATGATAATATTGGATTCGTTGATGGGTTTTTCCATCAATGAAAAGAAACAATCCAAGTGCCATGCAGCAATAGGAGAGACATGTCACTATGCAGCAAGCCACATCAAAATGTGCTTTTAGTCGGCCGTAATTGCACTTTGCCTCATTGATACAGTTCTAAGACTATTTATTAAGCATGATTACATTACTTTCTTTAAAAGGAAAGCTTATGTTTTTAAACTATCGTACTGAAAGCATTTAAAGCAGAAATTTGCAATAGGAAACCCAATGGAGAGAACATAATACAATGCTGTCAAAAAAGAATTAGCATTAATATTGCAGTGGATTTTGTTATCAAATTTCTGTGAACAGGGCTATCACTGGTGGCTTCCTTAAGGCAATGTTTGGCCAGAGTATTGCTTTTCACAAAGGAGTGTTAAAGGCCTGCCATATTCAAGATGATGTGCTTCCACAGAGTTTAATAGTTAGTCCAATATGGTCTGCTCTGAACTGGAAGGAAAATGGTCACAGTACCCTTTCTTTCACAATGTGCTAGATACCCTCAGCCACCAGATCCTGTCTTATATTGGAAGCTAAGCACTTGGTTAGCACTTGGATGGGAAACTGCCAATGAATGCCAGGTTATAGTTCAAAGGTTAGGGATTTGGTATTGTGTTTTAGTCTAGCTTTATGGTGATATATATGTATATCTTCATATATTTTCTCTTGTTTTAACTTTTGTGCCATTATTTTCTCTTTACTTTATTTGTGAATTACACTGTGTTGGCCCCATTTTAGGAAGCAACCCCTGGCAGTGAGACCAGAGAGATGCCTGTTGGCAGAAACCCAGGCAAATAATTCATCCAAGCTGCCCATTTTGAGTGAGTCCCTGCTATGGCGAGCAAACAAATTAGGCCCGATTGAAATTAGCCAGCAAGCAAGGAGAGAAGATGATTTTCAACCAAGGAAGATTTTATTATCTGCAGATAAGATGCTAGCTAGTGATATATTCACAAAGTAGATAGCATCCAGAATACAGTTTCACAGCCCCTTTTATACACAGGCTGCAGCCAAGCCTCTAATTCTGACCAGTCACAGAGTGGGCTGGGAACCAGGAGTGGGCTGGCCAGCATGGGCTGGGAACAAGGGATGACTAAGTGTGGATAAATGGGGTTTCTTTTACTGAACAGGAAAAATAACAAAGTGATTGAGGGCATCTTCTGGCCCTACCCAAGAATGCTATTGTCTTATAAGATGAACATGGCATGGCCCATCAGGGGGCTGATCTGGTGGTTCCAGACCCCAGAAAAACAAAACATCATATATTAATACAATCATGCAAAAATGACAGAGGATGGGTTTTGGCTGTAGAAATGCTGATTTCCCTCCGATGCGAGCGGTCCCATTCATCAAAGGTGCAGAGTGGTGAAATTGGTTCTTCCCCAGAGGGGCAGGGAAAGGTGATTGCCCTGCTCGGGTAAGCTATTATGTCACAATGTGCAGATGAAGTCCAAGAAATGGGTGAGGCTGGGAATTGATGAGGAAATTCCCAGCTTGGTTTCTTTCCCCCAGGCTATGCAATTGAGTGGGATGCAAGACATCTTTGGGTTCAGGAACAAAGTTTCCCTCAAAGGGAAGGAATGGGGATCTCAGGAGCATAAAACATTAGGTTAACACAACATATAGGCAAAATAGGAACACATAGGAAAAAATATGGAGCGTTTAGGGCAAATTATATACATGAAAGACATAGTTTTCCAAAGTACCTTAAACAAGCCAGGCTTCCCAGAGGAAAAAGGGGAAGGAAGGCAGGCAGAGTGGAAGAAAAGGAGGAAAGGGAAAAAAAGTGAGGAAGGAAAAAAAAGGGAAAGGAAGGAAAAGAGGGAGGAAAGGAGAAAGAAAGGAAGGGAAGGAGGAAGAAAGGAAGGAAAGGAGGGGGAAGGAGGAAGAAAAAAGAGGGGGGAAGGAGAATTGGTGAGTGGGGACTTGGCTCAGGTAAACTAGACATCCCAAGGACCCAGGGCTGGTTTTCTCATGCACCAACTGTTTGTGTTAAAATCAATAAATCAATAAACTAAAGACTATGAAGTAAAGAACAACAGATATGAGATCCCCTAACCACCATGATCAACCATACGTAGTATGGTGCTGCTTGTTTTTGTTTTTTTTAAAAAACCAAACAGTTGAAAGTCATGGAGTTCTAAATAATTCAACTGCATAATCTTATGTACAAACTACATTAATTAATACAATATAGTTCCCTGAACATATCCAGTCTCTTTTGATATTGGAATTTAAGCAGGATGAGGCCTGGTTAGGACTTAGATAGGAAATGACAAGGTTCCATACAAACTAGAAAACAAAAGGTAATGTTTTCAAAACTATATGATCCTTAGGATGGATCTACACTGCCATGTAATCCAGATAATCAAAGCAGATAATCCACATTATCTGTTTTGAACTGAATTGTATGAGTCTACACTGCCATATAATCTAGTTCAAAGCAGATAATCTGAATTTTATCTGGAAGTGTAGAAGGGGCCAGAGAGAGTGTGATCTGCCCGAGGTCTCCCTGTGGATTTCCATGACTAAGCAGGGATTTAAACATATTCTACCAGAGTCTTTAACAGTCAACTCATTACACCCATACGTGTGGACATTCTCCACTGGCACAGTAAAAATACATGATTTTTTAAAAATGCACAATATTCATAACATAATTTAAAACACGGCAAAAGTAAATCCCAAACAAAAGCCCCTTCTGTGATCCAAAGAACCATTGTTAGCTCTTTGAGCTAAAGAAGAAGAAAAAGCTTTGTGCCATCTATCTGCAAGATTATTCCAGGCACAGAATTAGTTGCCAAACTCCATTATAAATGAAAAATAAGGAGCAGTAAGTAAGAATATTAGTAATGGTTGAGAATTTTGACTACATTTACAGAATAGGTGCCAAAGAGATTTGCCAACACACACTTTTATTTAAGAGATAAGTTTGGTCATGTTATTTTCCACAATTTATAGAAAACATTTGTAATTAATTTGTACTCCTTTAATTGTATCAGCCCAGAAAGTACGTTAACTCTAAAAAAAAATGGCTGCTTGCAAAGTAAGGACCTCTCCACACAGGGCATTTTAGCCCCATTTTGCCACTTTGTTGGATGACTTCTTTAGGAATCTTCCAGAACCTACAAGATAACTTTTATGGTATGCTGGACTGGAAATAAGATAATTTAATGGCATTTGGTTGTATCCATGCTTTCAGGTAATCACAGTCCACCTAAGATTGTAGCCCATATGTATGTGGGGGTCTTACTGTATTGAGGCGGGAGGTTAAAGAACCCCAGGAAATACCATATATGGGCAGAGATGGCGACAGCTAGCGACCCGGGTGCATAAACTCACAGAAACATGTGACTTCTGGGAAATCATGTGTTTCTGAAGAAATGAAAGCTAAAGATAAACAAACAGCGCATGCGTACGCAGGCGCTTTGAATGATTGTGAGCACGGCACAGGAAAAGTGCGGCCGGCCCGCTGGTCAGCACTGATTGGGTCCAAGTCAGGCAGCGTCACAACTCTAAGCCAATGAATTTGCTTGTGGGCGGGCATAACCCGAACCCTGTAGTGTGTATAAATATTTACTCAGCCCGCCACTGGGGGTTCTCCCTGGAAAAGCACTTACTTTGTGCGAGGGGGAACCCTAGTGGCCATTAGCGAAATAAAACTGCTTTCTTGGAATTCCTTCAGTTGTTCGTCTCCAATTCCTCCACTGCGCTCAAACAAGGACCGTAGCACAAAGGTTCCGCTACATTTTCTGGTGACCCCGACGTGATTTCCTATAAGACGGGCCAGGAGATTGGAGACGGATCCCGTTGGCGGGACGGCCTCAACTCAGCGGTGGGGGCCTGAGGCAACTACCGTGAGACGAGAAGGGGCCCCTGAATATTACAAGACCGGCTGCGGTGCTTGCCTCTGATGCCAACGCCGACTGACGGTGGGAGCTGCAACACCAGCGAGGTTCCATAGAAACCAGCCAGGAGGAAGAGGATCCAGGGAAAAAGCCCAGGGGCGAAGGTTGGTCCGACGTCTACAGAAATCTGGCAAGTATAGTGGTTGCATGAGACATTAAGGGAACACCAGCGCTGGGAGGGACACAAAAAAATTCCCAGGGAGGTAGAAAGGGGCTCTGTCTTGTGTTTCCTGACGCATGCCGTTGAGTGGCCGGGTGCCCAGGCCAGGACAGTCCCCTCTATTAGGCAGGATGGGAGGGAAAAATTCAAAGAGCTCCACTCCCTTACAATGCATCTTAGATAATTTTGGCTCTTTTGCTATCAGAGCCGTAGCAGGGAATCCAAGGGACCTGAGAGATTATAGACTGAGGAATTTGTGTCAGGGAGAATGGCCAGAGTTTGGGTTAGGTTGGCAAGTAGAAGGAACGTGGGATCTGAAACTGATCCGAACAGTGGAAGAATATTGTGCTGTGAATCATCCGAACCAGTGGGTCTATATTGCTACTTGGGAACGGGTAGTTAGAGAAGATCCAGGTTGGGTTCGACAGTGCAGGAATGGCAAATGTATGGTGGTGAAGAAGGAAGGGAAAAAGAAGGAAGTTTTCCAATCCAATGAGGAGGACTACCCAGATTTACAGTTGAGTGTACAGGCTAGACAACAGGAATTATTGCCGCCACCCTTGCCACCGCCCCCCCCCCCACCCCAGGGAACAGCCCCCGGTGCACCTACACTAGGAACGAGACCCCCACCCTACTCTCCAGAGTCAACCGAAGCAGCCAAGAAACACTACCCTAGCCTAGAAAAATATCAGGAGGAAACAAAGGAAAAGAAGAGGTCACAACGGATGCCCAGTGATGCTTCTCCGGCACAAACTCGGAGACATGGAGCTCCGGTGTGGCCCGGTGATTCACCGACTGGCCCGGCCCTCCAGATGCCCTTGAGAACGGTGCCTGTGATAAACAACAGGAATGAGATAGTTCAAGCATACCAGGTAGTGCCTTTCAGTAGTAGTGACATTTTGAACTGGAAAAATAATACTCCACCTTATAGTGAAGAACCCCAAGCTATGGCTAGGCTATTGGAAGGGATTATGGCAACCCATAATCCCACCTGGCAAGATTGCAGACAATTGTTGAATATGTTGTTCACATCAGAAGAGAGAAGAGCAGTGTTGAATAATGGGGTAGCCATAGCCCAGGTGGGGGCCCCACAAGATGGTGATGCAGCCAAGTGGGGAGCACAGAGGTTTCCTGTGGAAATAGATCCCCAATGGGACACCGCAGAAGAAGGACATTTGCAGAGACTGAAAGGATTCCAGCGTATATTGGTAGAAGCGGTAAAGAGGGGCCCGCCGCGACCCGTCAACATTGTAAAAATTCAGGGAGTGGTACAGGAAAAATCTGAGTCACCAACAGCCTTTTTGGAAAGGCTGGAGGCAGCATATAGAAAGTATAGCCCGTATAATTTGGAGGATGAAAACGGTAGGAGGGCGATTCAACAGTCTTTTATCAGTCAAGCGGCTCCTGACATCCGGAGAAAGATTCAAAAGCAACCAGGATTTCTAGGAAAGACTATGAATGAATTGTTGGCAATCGCAGATCAAGTTTATATGGCGAGGGACCAGGTAGAAGAAGAGAAGAAGGACAGGAAGAAGAAGCAGGAATACCAAGCATTAGTTACCATGATGGAACAAAGTGCAAGTGGACAGAGAGGAAGAGGAGGATATGCCAGAGGGGGACAAGGAGGAAGAAGAGGGCCCCCTCG
The DNA here is from genome assembly GCF_035594765.1 of Anolis carolinensis. Classification (NCBI taxonomy): domain Eukaryota; kingdom Metazoa; phylum Chordata; class Lepidosauria; order Squamata; family Anolidae; genus Anolis; species Anolis carolinensis. The sequence goes on along the minus strand of NC_085843.1, from coordinate 76,389,472 downwards.
GAGGTTAGGTCGAGACCAATGTGCTAAATGTAAGAAGTTTGGACACTGGAAAGGTGAATGCCCAGAAGGAAGAGAAGGAAGTCAGGAAGGACCGAGAGAAAGAGGAAGGCCTGAGAGAGGAAGAAACCCAGGAAGGGGAAGAGGACGTGGAAACTACGTACCTTTTCCTGCAAGAGAGGTGATAGCTGCAGCAGCTGTGATGGAAGAAGAATGGGAAGATATGGATGGAGGAGAGGAATGAGGAAGCCAGGCTCTTGTTTTGTTGGACCCCGGGGAGCCGATGGTCACACTTGAAATCGGGGACCAACAATTGGACTTTTTGGTGGACACAGGTGCCGAAAAATCAGTAGTAAATACAAAAATTAGTCCACCAACTCGGGAAACTACGAAAGTAATAGGGGTGTCTGGGAAGACCCAGAAGTGCCCCTTCCTTAAGGAACGCACCTGCAATCTGGCCGGACATCAGGTCAAGCATAAGATGTTATATCTCCCAGACTGCCCAGTCCCTTTATTGGGAAGGGACATTTTATCAAAATTACAAGCACAACTCCAGTTCATGAAGAATGGACAAATGGAACTATCATTTCCCATGGAAGAGGAATGGAGACTGTTTCAAGTTAGGATTTTTACTGAAGAAATACAATGGCCATGGCATGAGACTCCTTTAGTGTGGGCAGAAGATAATCCTCCAGGATTAGCTAAATATGTTCCACCGGTGGTGGTGGAAGTGAAAAGAGGAATGGGACCCATATGTAAGCCACAGTATCCCGTCAGTCGAGAGGCGGTGCAGGGGATCAGAAAGCATCTAGAGCGACTTCTGCAGCATGGGATATTGATACCATGCAGTTCCCCGTGGAACACGCCCCTGCTCCCAGTCAAGAAACCTGGAGGACAAGGAGAATATCGCCCAGTTCAAGATTTGCGGGCTGTAAATCAAGTCACCGTTCCCCTAACCCCGGTAGTGCCAAATCCATACATCATGATGAGTCTAGTACCAGCATTTGCCAAATGGTTTACTGTATTGGATTTAAAGGATGCATTCTTTTGCATTCGATTGGCCCCTGTATCCCAACCGATCTTTGCTTTCCAGTGGGAATCTCAGCAGTCAGGGCAAAGGACCCAGTATGTTTGGACACGCCTTCCTCAGGGGTTCCGGGACAGCCCGACCATTTTTGGTCAAGCCCTGGCCAAAGACTTACAGGATTTTGTAATACCTAAAGAAGAAGGAATTTGGCTTCAGTACGTAGATGATCTGCTTATCGCTTGCCGGACACTAGGGGGCACTAGAGAGCATACTTTGAGATTACTCAAGACATTGGAAGAAAAGGGTTACAAAGTGTCAAAGAAAAAGGCCCAGTTCTGCTGTCCCACAGTGAAATATTTGGGGTTCCATCTGACCGAAGGAAAGAAGATGTTAGGAGCTGAAAGAAAGGAAGTTGTTTGTGCCATCCCCACTCCCAGTACCCGGCGACAGGTGCGGGAATTTTTGGGATCAGCAGGATATTGCAGACAGTGGATCCCCAACTACGCCGTGTTGGCTAAGCCGCTGTACCAGGCTACGAGAGGTGGAAGAGAAGATCCATTTGAGTGGACAGAAGAATGTCAACAGGCATTTAAGGCATTAAAAGAAGCATCGATGTCATCTCCAGCATTAGGACTGCCCGATTTGGAAAAACCATTCACTCTGTTCGCTGCAGAGCGGGAAGGAACAGCGGTTGGAGTATTGACCCAACCACTAGGTTCATGGCAAAGGCCGATTGCCTACTTGTCAAAGCAATTGGACACAGTGGCTCGTGGATTGCCACCTTGCCTGAGGGCTGTGGCAGCATCAGTAGATTTAATCAAAGAAGCGAATAAATTGACCCTAGGACAGCCACTGACAGTTAAGGTGCCCCATAGCGTTAAGGCACTGTTAGACATTAAGGGACCGCGCTGGCTCACAAGTGAGAGGTTAATGAAATATGAGGGATTGTTGTGTGACAACCCACTGGTGACCCTGGAGACTTGCTCCACTCTGAATCCGGCCACCTTGCTCCCGACTCCAGGAGACACCACGATCCATCAGTGTGCCCAGGTGATGGATGAGGTATTCTCCAGTCGACCGGATTTGAAGGATGTGCCACTAACTAAGGTGGACGACACTCTGTTCACAGATGGAAGCTCCTTTATGGAAAATAATCAAAGACACTCAGGTTATGCGGTTGTTCGGGGGGGGGGGAGAGACGCTGGAAGCAGAGTCACTGCCCCCGGGAACTTCTGCCCAGAAGGCCGAATTGATTGCCCTGACCCGAGCGTTGGAATTGTCAAGCGGAAAGCGGGTTAACGTTTACACAGACTCAAAATATGCCTTCACTACCCTCCACGCACACGGAGCACTGTACAAGGAGCGCGGGCTCCTCACGTCTGGAGGAAAGTGCGTGAAACATGCTGGAGAGATTGTGGATCTCCTGGAGGCGGTTTGGAAGCCAAGGCAGGTGGCTGTGATGCATTATAAAGGGCACCAACGTGGAGACGATCCTGTAGTGCAAGGAAATAGGCAGGCTGATCTGGCAGCCAAAGAGGCAGCTAGGCTGCCCTATATTGAACATCAGGTAATGGCCCTACAGGTAGAATTAACTGAACATAACATTACATATACACCAGAGGAAGAAGAATGGGCCTTAAAGGAGAAGGGTCAGTGGTCAGGAGAACTCATAGTGATGCCAGACGCCCGTGTCTACGTCCCTAAGGACTTGGCATGGCACTTAGTCCAACACATGCACCAAAACACACATTTAGGAAAAATGGCATTGGCAAATCTGCTGGGACGACAGTTGTATATCGATGGATTACATAGCCTAACGGCAGCAGCAGCCCGAAGATGCTGGACATGTATAAAAAATAACCCCAGAGAAGGACCCCTCAAGCCACCAGGAGTCCAACATGTGGGTGGGGTACCCTTTGAAGCTTTAGTCACTGACTTTACAGAAATGCCCCCATACAAAGGATACAAATATTTACTGGTGTTTGTGGACACATACACAGGATGGGTGGAGGCTTACCCTACAAGGACTGAGAAGGCTGTAGAGGTTTCAACAGCTCTAATGAAAGATGTTATTCCCAGATTTGGCATACCCTTAGAAATTGGATCAGATAATGGCCCCGCATATATTCAACAGGCTGTGCAAGGATTATGTAGAATTTTGGGCATAAAATGGAAGTTACATTGTGCATATAGACCCCAATCTTCTGGAAAAGTGGAAAGAATGAATAGGACATTAAAGGCTCAGCTTGGGAAACTTTGCCAAGAGACAGGATTGCCGTGGACGGTGGTTTTGCCCATGGCATTATTAGGAATCAGATGTACACCACACAAACGGACAGGACTCTCCCCTTTTGAAAGACTCTATGGACGACCCCCTTTGAACTTGAAGGGAGCCTTAGAGACAGGAGCTGAGCAACACCTCATAGGAGAGAAACAGACATTGGCCCAGGTTCAGGCTTTGGGCAGACAAATGCAGCAGTTAGAAAAATACATTTCTGAATTGAACCCACCATTCCCTACCACACCTCTACATTGTTTTTCACCAGGTGACGAGGTTCTGGTCAAGGATTGGAAGATTGAGCCATTGGGACCCAAGTGGCGAGGACCCTATGTTGTGCTCCTGTCTACCCCCACTGCAGTGAAGGTGAAGGAGATTAAGCCGTGGATACATTACACCCGTGTAAAACTAGCACCTGAGGAGTGGCGGACGGAGCGAGTTCCTGGTGAGGACCTGAGACTCAGGATCATCCGGCAACTCCCTAAGGGGTCAACAAGGCCATGAAGCTGATCCCTTCGGGTGCAACGGAGCGTCGGTGGTCAAGTATGTCGCAGCATGGCCCAACAAAGGCGCTCTCCGGGAGATGGTGGCTAGACATTTTGAGAGGAAAAAGTGGGAGACAAGTTATGAGGAGGGGAGGAAAGCGCACTGTGTTTGGTATATTATTTGTGCTGAGTTTTATTCTCTCTTTTGGAAAAAGAGCACATGGGAATTGGATAAAAGAACATGCCAATTATATGTTTGAGCAGCACGGGAAAGAGGTAGCATTAATATATGAACACCCCCTCACCATAGGAGATTTTTCATTTCTTCCCGATTTAATTGATGAACCACAGATTGTGTTGGAGGGATTGTCCAAGGCTCAGGAGGGTCCACCTACCGTGTTTTCTAGCATACCGAAAAAAATAAATAAAACTCGGTTTCGACGGTTTAGATACCATACCTCCACCAGGGGTTTGTGCTTCTGTTGTGGAGGATCGGGAATATGGAATTCTGAGTGGAAACACTGGGGAACTAGGCAGGCGTTCTTTTCCCGATTAGGCAATTACTCCCACTGTCGAGACCGGTTCTATCTACATGGACGATTTAATACATCTTATGTCTCACGATTAAATCTAACCGCAACCGAGTGGGCTAGCATGTATCCAGATTATCCTACATTTAGTGTGAATGATTCTTTTGAGGGCCTAAAATCTTATATGAACATACTGCAACAATTAACCCAACTGAGCCTAGGTAAAAGCCTCTGTCCGTTATGGCAAATAAGGGATCCAAATCTATGGTTTTTCTTTGATAAATGGGCCACAAATTATCACCCCGGCAACTACCAGTGTGTCGGTGTGGGTTATTTGACATTCCCAGTTCAGGTCTTACACAAAAGGCATCAGCGCCTGAAACGGGACATTGTGCAAACAGGCCCTCTAGGACCAGAATGCTCGGATGAGGTCATTATTAACAAGGCCCTGTCAGGTTCAGAAGCCTCCCGTGTAGGAGGAGGCCTGATCACAGGCTTGTTGACCCTGGGTGCTTACCCAGGGATTGTAGCTCAAGCAAATCGTAGAAGTGTTCTAGGCCTGACTTGCCGCCTTGAAAGGTCCATAAATGCCACTGGTAAAATTTTCCGGGAAATCCAGTCTGAAGTAGAAGAAATCAGCCAGATGGCCCTACAGCATAAGTTGGCCCTTGACTACCTACTGGCGGCCAGGGGGGGTTTATGCGCCATGGTTAGAGGGCGTTGTGTAGTGAAATTTCATAACTTGAATAGTACTATTGAAGATGACATCGAGTCATTACAAAAGTTAATTTACAATAATGTCCAGGAGATAGAAGGTTGGTCTCCCTTCTCCTGGGTGACTAGCTGGTTACCCTCAATAGAATGGTTGAAGAACATATTGTTGGTAGGGATTTTAGGATTGTTCATTGTTCTCATAGTTATGTGCTGCACTCCAATAATGATGCAAATGTGTACTAGGTGTGTCACACAATCTTTACCTGAAAAAAAGATAGCCATACTCCAAGCCAAGCGGGATTGGATGGAACCATAATGCTTTGCTTCAGCTTTTGTACATGCGCTTCGCAAAAAGAAAATGGGGGAGTGAGGCGGGAGGTTAAAGAACCCCCGGAAATACCATATATGGGCAGAGATGGCGACAGCTAGCGACCCGGGTGCATAAACTCACAGAAACATGTGACTTCTGGGAAATCATGTGTTTCTGAAGAAATGAAAGCTAAAGATAAACAAACAGCGCATGCGTACGCAGGCGCTTTGAATGATTGTGAGCACGGCACAGGAAAAGTGCGGCCGGCCCGCTGGTCAGCACTGATTGGGTCCAAGTCAGGCAGCGTCACAACTCTAAGCCAATGAATTTGCTTGTGGGCGGGCATAACCTGAACCCTGTAGTGTGTATAAATATTTACTCAGCCCGCCACTGGGGGTTCTCCCTGGAAAAGCACTTACTTTGTGCGAGGGGGAACCCTAGTGGCCATTAGCGAAATAAAACTGCTTTCTTGGAATTCCTTCAGTTGTTCGTCTCCAATTCCTCCACTGCGCTCAAACAAGGACCGTAGCACAAAGGTTCCGCTACAGTATCAGTCTCTGTTTTTTAACATTTGATCCCCATCTTTTATATGAAAAGTTTCAACATGATAGCTAACAAGATTTCAAATTCCGTATCATAAAAGTAAATAATCAAAACCAAAATATAGAATGATAAGATTTTAAGATTAAAAGTGCAATATAATAAGATCATATCTCTCTTTATTAACCTGCCCAAGTCTTAGGATCTTCTGGGGTGGGCTTTCAGTCCCATCTCTATCACAAATTCATCTACGGGCTTCTTCCTGGCTGTGGGATTCCCCTAGGAAGCTAGAACTGCCCCTTTTCTGGTATCTTTATGCTGGTAAATAATATAAACATTTTATTTAAACAGGCATTTGGTATTTAAAAGGTTGTACAGAAGCATCAGGGGGCTGGTGGAATCATGGTTCTGTTAATTTTACAGTCATGTTTTGATAATGTTATACTGCTTAAAATTAATGATGCTTTAATATGATTGCTTGTTTAATTGGGTTTATAGTTCATACTCTAAATCTCAGAGTGCTCATCACCTCACTGACATGGGAGCAAGTGGGATGACCATACACAGTGTGTTTATATCAACATCACCAGGTTGAAGTTGTAGAAATGTGCATGGATAAGACCAGGGAGGCAGGTATGTACCCAGCATCCTGCTAACTGCTCACAAGTTCATTGTTTGTATTTAGGATTGTGAGAATCTTTCTAGAATGACCTCTCCTTGATATAGTGAAGATTTAGAGATATGCAATTTCATGGAATTCCCATTTATTCGTTTTTCAAAATAATGATATTTTGGTCACCTAAAGTTAGAACAGAAGACATCTTCTGACTGCTAGAGAAACTGTTAGATAAGTGTATAAATTTAAAGCTGTGATTAATTTAAAGCACCCAGACCAAATTCCCTAATTTTTGTATATCTTTCTCCCATAACACTGGAAGAATCTAGAGCAAGGCCTCCCTGGAAAGTCTGTATGCCCTTCTGCATTTTCCAAGATTTATACAATAGACTGCCATTTATTCACTCATTTGGTATGACGGGAGAATCTGAATGCTAAAATTGTACATTTGATGCTGCTGCAAATGTTTTTCAGTTGTTTGTTGCAAAAACAGATAAACTGGCACGCAGTTACAGCTGAGAAAATAATAGCTATTGTATTGTCTCCATGCAACAATCCCATCTCTTGTATCAGACCATTACCACGATGAAGCTCATGAAGGAGTTATTGTATACTTTTACAGCTTGCATACAAGAGGATTACAAAGTGGTCATGGGCACATAGCCTGCATGCTGAGTTACATCTGTTTTGCAGCCATGGTGGTCTACTGAGTAAAAGTCCATTGTCACAAACTCACATTTCAAGACATATAATCTTTTCTGAAAACTGAATGGCAGGGGGGGTGAAGATCTGCATTGGATGCCATGTGTCTAGCGGCTAGAAAATTGGCCTAGAATCTTAAGATTCAATTTATCACTGACCTATAACACTCTCTATTCCACGGTGGTGCAGTCACTAACCAACATGTTTCAGAGGGATGTTGTAAAGGTAAAGGCAGGAAGAATATAAACAAATTGCCATCAGTGGTTAGCAAATCCAACTCTAAATAAGCTGTTCTTATAAAAGCTATCCGACATTTTGGATAGCTTCTATAACATTCAGACTAAAACCCAACATGGAAGCCACCACTGATCACAGAGAACCATGGATAGTGAATGAAGGCAAACAAATTAAAATTGAATCCAGACAGGATAGAGGTGTTCCTGGTCAGTCAAAAGACAGATCAGGAAACAGGGATGCAGCCTATGTTACGGTCCCCTTGAAAATGCAAGTTGATAATTCGGGCAAACTCCTAAATTCAGCTTTGAACTTGTTTCTGTGGTGCGTGTGTGTTTTTACACATTTAAAAGTTGTGTGCCAAGTGCACCCATTGTTGAGTCATCAGATCTGCCCATGAAGATACATGCATTAATTACATACCCTTTGGACTACTGTAAAATGTTCTACAGAGCCCTCGGTAGTGCAGCGGGTTAAACCGCTGAGCGGTTCAAATCTGCGGAGTGGGGTGAGCTCCCGCTGTTAGCCCCAGATTCTGTCAACCTAGCAATTCGAAAACATGCAAATGTGAGTAGATCAATAGGTCCCACTCCGGCTTGAATGTAACAGCGCTCCATGCAGTCATGCTGGCCACATAACCTTGGAGGCGTCAGCGAACAACGCCAGCTCTTTGGCTTAAAAATGGAGATGAGTACCACACCCTAGAGTCAGACACGACTAGACTTAACACCAAGGGAAAAACCTTTACACTTTCCTATGATCTACTTGGGACAGTCCTTCATGTGTGGTCAGAAATGACAGCTGGTCCAAAAAGCTGCATCCAGTCTGCTAACTGGGGCAAGTTACAGATACTATACTACACATGTTACAACACCTCTACTGGCTGCCAGTTTGTTTCTGGGCACAGCTCAGACTGCTGGCTATGGCCTATAAAGACCTATATGGTGTGGATCCAGGTTAGTTGGTAGAGGCTATCTCCCTGTATGAATCTGCTTTGTTCCTAAAATCATCATCATCATCATCATCATCATCATCATCATCATCATCATCATCATCATCGCAACAACTAGAAGCCACCTTGAAGGAAAAGTACACAGAAATATAACCAATAAAATAAACATACATTTGCAACCTGCATGTTTAGCCTTCTATTTCTAAATCTGTACGTTTCAAGACTCTTTTTTTTTTTTGACAAACAACACTTGTGAGCTGAAGTTAGCTATTGACTCAAATAGAAACTTGCTGACACACTGTGTCCATAACAAATTACCAGTCCTGCACATAGTTTGACATGTATCACCAACTGATTTTTAATCTTTGTATCCCATTCCACACCATCGTTTATCCTTAACAGACCCAGACTAATTTAGCTATGTCTTTGAATTCTACCATAAATGTCTTATGCAGATTGAGAAGAAACCCTTGGCTGTCATCAAGTTAGTCTGTTGAAGAATGATACATCCCATCCCTCCCTTTGGAGTGATCCCAAGGTTGATTGCTTGTGGATCCTTCAGCATCTCACCGTCAGTGCTACAGAATCTCTATTCTTTAGTACAGCTTGCTGGTTTTTAAGGTGTGTTTTGGGGGGCGGGTGATCATATAGACACAGATCATAGCCATGATATTGTGGCTATGTGTCTGATCTCTGCCCTCATTTGCCACTTTGTAAATTGGCTATTCAAATAGTACAGCATAGGGAAATTGTATGTTTTGGGGCTATGCAGTTACTTCTGAGTCCTATTTTGAACAAACATGTCCAGAATTTGAATTTGGGTTACCTGATCTTTAAAAAATAAAATTAAAAACAGTATTAATGAATTAGAGCAGAGGTTCTCAAACTAAAGCCTGTGGGTCGGATGCAACCCTCCCAGGTCATTGACTCAGCCCCTGCCCTAAACTTTAGACTTAGGTCTGAAATAACTTGAAGGCACACAACAACAGCAATCCTAATTGTCTTGACTTTCTCATCAGCCAGAAGCAGACCCAGACTTCCCACTGAAATACTGGTAAGTTTATGTTGGTTAAAACTGTACTTCATTTTAAGTATTGTATTGTTCTTTTATTTATGTATTGCTTTACAAATAAAATATGTGCCATGTGCACAGGAATTCATTTATGCTTTTTTCAAACAATAGTTGACCCCCCACTCACCCTCCAAACAGTCTGGGGACTGTGAACCAGCCCTCTGCTTAAAAGGTTTGTGGACCCCTGAATTAGAGGAAAAACAAATGCTTGTATAATTTACTTAGTAGTGTCATAATCATTACGTAATTGAGAACAGAAGACATAGAGGAATCAGGCAGGTAGAGGATAAATTACAAGGATACAATATCACCTATATAGGCGTGATGTTAGTGTGATACAGGGTGGCATCCCTTTTAAATTAGAGTAGATGTGGCTTGCTAGTCTCCAGGGCCAGTGATAAAGTAATATGTTTAACAATGTGAATTTGTTTTTTGTTTTTTTGTTTTTGCCTTTGTTTTGCTTTTATGTTTTTATTTTGCCTCAGATATCCCTGTCCCAGTGATTCAGTCAAGAATTCTTCACAGAAAAATGGATTCAATTGTATTTGATACAATTCAGTGTTATTTTTAATTTAGCTTCTTGCAGAATATCTAGATAGTGAAAGACATTGCTGAGAAACTTAAATGTTTCTGGAGAGTGAATCAGCTACTAGCCCACATTCATCCCAGAGGACAACCTTTTCATCAGGCCAACATGCTATGATTTCATGCCAGGAGGTAGCAATTCTGGGAAAGCTGCCACTTTGCCTGCCAATCAGTTGAAGCCAATCACTTTCATGGAAGGCACCATTTTGATAACAGAAAAACCATTTCCTCTTTTGACATTTAGAAATTGCTTTGCAGCACATTCCATCCTGGCAGGCTGGGGGCACAATGTTCAACTCTTGAAATGTCTGGATCTGGGGAAAACACTCAGATTGATTTCAGGCACTTATATTGCTCATGTCACTATGCTACCAATGTATCTTGGAGCTTTTTGTCTGATTATTCTCCTCACCCCCAGTGAGATGATATCTGTCCTATCACATGGAATCAAGCACACCAAGGTCCAATGAAATTTTGCAACATCCATATTCAGCAAGGGACTGATGTTACGTTACTATGTAGGGGAACCATAAAAGTGACTATTGCATGTCAGACCTTTTAGAATTTCTCAGGCTACAGTCTGTACTCATTTACATTCTAGAAGTACTTACTTCTAAGTGGATTTGTGCATTATTCCACTGTTAATGTGAATGGAACAGTGCAGAGGGAAAAACTCCCTTCAAGTAAGTAGATAACAAAATCTCTCCCATTTTGGGAGCAATTTATTTGTTGATTCTAATGCTGGTAAATATAAAAAGTAATTTACAGTCAGAAAAGGAAAAAAAGATGAGAATGGGGGGGGGGGAGAAAAATAAAAGGCATTATTATTATTGTTGTTATTATTATTATTATTATTATTATTATTATTACTATTATTTATATCCTGCTTTTTTCTCTCCATACACAGACTCAAAACAGCTCACAACTAAAAGCATTTCATTACGACTTAAAATATACAAATATTAAAACAGTATTAAACAACAATAATATTAAAACAATCCAGGTTAAAACCATAAAAGCGTATAAAATAACATCACAAAAGCACAGCAGCCCTTGATGGTCTCAAACACCTGCTTCTTTAAAAGCCTGCCTGAATAGAAAGGTTTTAGCCTGCAGTCTGGCTTTCCTGGGAAGAAGGGAGTTCCAGAGTCAAGGGGCAGACACCTAGAGAGAAGGCCCGCTCTCTCGTTCCCACCAACCGAGCTTGAGATGGAGGTGGGACTGAGAGAAGGGCCTCTCCTGGAGATCTCAGGACCCGGGCAGGTTCATACAAAGGAATGTGGTCAGTCAAATAGCCTGGACCTGGACCATCTAGGGATGTAAAGGTCATAACCAGCACTTTGAATTGTGCCCATAAACAGACCGGCAGCCAGTGGAGCTGCTACAACAGTGAGCAACCTGGCTGTAGCGTTTTGAACCAGCTGAAATTTCTGAGCACTCTTCAGAGGCAGCCTCACGATGAGCACCTTACAATAATCCAGACGGAGTGTAACTAAAGCATGTACCACTGTGGCAAGATTTGTCTTCTCAAGGAACATGTGCAATTGGCTCACAAGTTTTGACTGATTTAACTAAAACATTTTCACTCTACCCACCAACCCCCCATGCTAACTCAAAAGGTATATGTGTATATCATTCTACTATACTGATCCACGTAAATACTCCCACTAACTGCTTATTAGTACACTGTTAAATTTCTTATTAAATAGTTAATAAACAGTTTTCAATCTTTCAGAAAATCTTCAGTTGGCTTATCCTTTAGAACCCATGTTAATTTGGCGATCTGGGCCAGCTCATCGCCAGTACTTCAGTATGTTAACAAGGCAGAGCAAAACAATATTCTTGCTGCTGTTGCTATGTATCGAAAAGAGTCTATATTTACTATCTAGTTCAGCATTTATTCACTTTAAATCCAGTTTCTGCCTCCTGCTGAATTCTGAGGTTTGTAGTTTGGTGAGGCCCAGGACATATCTGGTTAAGCTGTTTAAAGCCCCCTCTCCTAAAGTGGATTTACAGTGAATTTAAAGTGGATCCAAGCTCTAGTGTGATGAAACCAATGCCTAACATAAACATTTCTGGTAACATTAAAAACTCTACCTCTTTATTGATATATAGATCTTAAATAATTAATTTTTCACCATATTATAAGTCCACCACATATAAAAAGGACTCCTCCTAATCTTGGCATCTCGAACATTGATTTTGTAACATTTTGGGACATTTTCGACAGTTTATTTGGAGTTAAATACTAACTGTGCATAGTCTCATATGGGTTTGTGTTTGATTGTTATACAAAGTAAATCATACGAGTTTGGGCCACATTTTTGCAAATCCCTGGATGTGGCATGACAGTGGAAAGTAGCACTATAATTGTGTAGTGTCCTGAATACAGAGACCAGCCTTAAAAACGTTTATATGGAAACATGATGAAATGTTGCCGGTTCTCATGGAGATAGCTGAAGAATGAAATACAAACTCCACAGAGATGGGTTTGGGTCAAGTTACAAGTCTATGAAGTAAGTTTGCATGTATATTTTTATTATTTTATTCCTTTTTTAAACTGCTCTGGGAATAGAATTTGAAGGATGGTGTTAAAAATATACTTCAAATAAACAAACGAAATCATCCTTCAAGTCCAACTGGCATGTTTACACACAAGTAGTTGTTGGCACTAACCTAAGCTAAATGAAATGTTTATTCCTCTGCCTTATAACCATCCAACCATAGGATCCTTGACTAAATTGGGGAGGGGAGTCATGTCGCCCTCAGAAGTGATTGGATTGCAATTCCCAGCAACCCCAGTCAGCCTGGCCCATAGAGAAGAGTGGCAATTTAATAACATCTGACATTATTCCTATTCCTGGTTTAGAGGGCACTCAGAATGTACTTTATCTACACTTGACCTTTCAGTAGGATCAATCTTAATTAGCCGTTAAATATAATTAATCATCATGCCTAGCATTTCCTGGATCAAGATTCAAAGCCACGTTTCTATTCCAGGCTTTGACTTGAGAAACTTTATGTTGTACTGTTAGACACGATTGTAAAAAGCAGGTAAGTGTGCCCTTCATGACTGATGATTGCGCTTTCAAACCTCTTCACATATATGCATAAAAGTGGGGAAGGGACTGTCACTCCATCACAAGGAAAACAAGAGAAAAGACATTGATTTGCTTCTGCAAAGGAGGAGGACCCCACCCTATAACATAACATTACTCCTAGCATGCCAGCACAAAAGCAGAAGAAACCTATTGTACCAAGGTAGGCAGCATGAACATTGCAAGATTTCACCAAAAAATTAGAAGAGGTTTTCTGACTATAAGAGCTGTTGGACAGTGGGAAAAGCTGCCATATTTATTTATTTACAGTATTTATATTTTTATTTATATTTATATTTACAGTATTTATACCACCACCACCACCCCCAGCACACCTTAGGTTTTGCCTGCCGGCTGAGGGTGGATTTCTGGATAAGAGGCAGCCTGTCTCTGAATACTAAGGGATTTTGCTTTCATTTCTTATTTGTGGGCTTCCAAACAAACAAGCCATTGTTTTGACCCACCATGTCCTTTCTTATGTTCTTATAAGGCTGGAATGACAAAAGGAAGAGAAATAAATGGACTTCAGCCTAATTTATCAGCTACTCCCATTTTTCCACATGCAAAGCTAAAACATTTTGACTACAGAAAGATGTATAAATAGAGGCTGCCTTTTCCCATTGCTTGTAGTCTTACCATTAGACTCTGTTATTGTTTTTCTCATCAGCCAACCTAATGCCATTTTTATCTTACATGAAAGCATGTACGCTTATAAAAGTCTGAGCATATATGCAGCCTTGTAATCTGTCAAAAGAACTCAAGCACAATATGTCACAAACCAGTCCTCTCAGGGAGTTTGGCCCACATGCAGATCATGTATAAAGGATCCAGGTCCCCTATGTCGGGGTATTTATTTCCTTAGAACAGTGGTTCTCAACCTGTGGATTCACAGATGTTTTGGCCTTCAACTCCCAGAAATCCTAACAACTGATAAACTTGCTGGGATTTCTGGGAGTTGTAGGCCAAAACACCTGGGGACCCACAGGTTGAGAACCACTGCCTTAGAGTGAGTCCAGTTAATTTTGTTAGAGGCAGAACTGAGGATGCATTCTTTTATGTTGGGGTTGTGAATATTCCCATCTGTATTATGAGAACCTGTGTGTAATAGTGGCTTGAGTGCTGGACTAGGACTTTAGTAGACCAGAGTTAATTCCTTGTTCACCCATGGAAACCCACTGGCTGATCTTGGGGCAGTCACACTTTCCCAGCCTTAAAGATGTCAGTAGCAAAATCTCTGAATAATATAATCATACCAAGAAAACCCTAAGATGTGATCATGCAATGTTGGCATCAAATAGAACACACATAAGAGCAATATTACTACTTAATCGTCTTAACCACCACTTCCCTCTCTAAATCAATAATTCTGGACATGAGACCCTCCAGATGTTGATAGGACTTCAGTTCCCATGATTCTTCCATTTTGGCTTTGATGGCTAAGAAAGCCATGAGCCAAAGTTAAAAAATCGTTGGCAGTTCCATAGTTACTCATTCCTGCTGTTGTCCATCACTAAATCAAATCATTTCAAGTTATTGTGGCAATACACAATACAGTGCACTGACATCAGAGATGTAGCAACTTTTTTCAGCATCACTGTTTAGAATTAAGAATTATGCAATTAAAATATGATGATACAGCTCCTCCTTTCTCTTTCTTATGTATTATATGTGATCAAATTTATTTCTACACATATTTCCATTTTCACTAGAGAAAATAATTTTGGCATAGGAGCATATGCAAAAAGAGAAGACAAAGTTCAAGATGCTCTATTGGGTTTTGTTAGGACATGTAATACACTCAACATTTTGTCTCCTTCAGAGAGCAAAATTATTCTGGAAGAAAACTGTGTCAAATCTAAAATATGAAACTGTCTGCTCAGAAAATAATCCCACAGTAGATATATTTAGCACATTAAAAAGATAAAACTGGAATTTGCAGCTGTGAGAACCAAACTAAGGGGGAGGAAGAACAGATGGGTTCAAATCCAAGAATTTGATCGATGGTTGTTCTTATTTAGAAGAAGAAAAATGGCAAAATATCCAAACATCTGCATATGATGTCCATCAGCCCATTCATTTCCTAGTCTTCTAGACACTACGATACTCCCACTTAGGCTTTCTGTCCTACCATGCTGTCCTAACATACAACATAGAAGCATTTTTCATTAATAATAGCAAACCTGGCAGCTATGTAATGAATCTAGGATCACAGAGTTATTTCTACAGCCCTGATTTAAGCCACTTCTTTATGATCTCCATCCGTTCTCCTTCTCAATGTTTCTCTTTCTTTCAGTCTCCTTTTTGTCTGAAGCCACCACTAAACTCTATAATAGAGTTTTTGGGAGCAGCATACAGTCTCTGAGTTACAAACATCCAACTTACAACTGACTCATAGTTAAGAATGGGGGTGAGACAACAGGAAGTGAGAAAAATCTACCCCTAGGAAGGGAAATTCACTCCTGAAAGAGTTATCATGAGGAAAGGTGTCTCCACTGAAGCTTTACCACCAATCCTTGTTATAAAGCAGTGCTTTTGAGTTTGGCATAGATCTGCCCACACAAAAAACATGAATATAGCATTGAATGAGACATGTAGAATAATCACAGGATGTCTTAAACCTACACCTGTTGATAGATTCTAAGCTAGCTGGCATTGCCTCCCCGATGTGCGACAGGAAATCGCTACCAATTGTGAGAGAAATAAGATTGAACATTGTGAAAGCCACCCATTGTATGGTTACCAGCCTCCTCCCAGTAGACTTAAATCAAGGAAAAGTTTTATGAGAACAACCACTCCTGGTGCTGCCCACCAAGAATATCCCTGTGGGCAGCAAAATCAGGCAATTCCAACTGGATGGCGCCCCACGAGGGTCTTCCTCCAGGAGCAAACCAAGAATAGGAAACTTGGAAGTCCCTGAACAGACTCAGAAGCGGAGTTGTCAGATCAAAAGACAGTCTGGCAAATGGCACTGCCTAGAAGAGTCCCCCACCTTGTGTGACTGCAGAACAGAACAAACAACTCAGCATCTGTATGCTTGCCTCAATGCCCAGATTCACGCACAGAGGAGGAACTTTTTAAAGCTACAGACAATGCACTCGCTGTTGCCAGCCTTTGGTCCAAATTTATTTAGCAGTTTGTGATCCCTTTATTTTATCAGTTTTAAATTTATTTATTATGCAATGCTTTTGACATGAAACCAATCCTTGTTTCCACAACAAGCCACGTTTTTAAAATCCAGCTGTCACAGGGACAGAAAGTGAAACAAAATCTTCTGAATAGGGCACAAACAGAAAACAAGCACCACAGGGGTGTTAACCCTTCCCTGTGCTATCCAAAGATAGATAGATGATAGATAGACAGACAGACAGACAGATAGATAGATAGATAGATAGATAGATAGATAGATAGATAGATAGATGATAGATAGATAGATAGATAGATAGATAGATAGATAGATAGATAGATAGATAGATAGATAGATAGATGATAGATAGAGTTACACTTTTTAAAATGTCCCTATTCTGATTTGCATACAAATTCAAGTTAAGAACAAGCCTACAGAACCTATTTTATTTGTAACTCAGGCACTACCTGGACTGTAGATCTGAAACTAGTCCTTGATCTCCCCTTACCCTGTATCCAGAGATTGTAAAAAGATTGGGATGAATCACAAATTTTATACCCAACCCCGAGTCATACACCTGGGTGATTCTGGGAGTTATAGTCCAAAAATGAATGCTTGTAAGCTCCAGCATCACTGATTGTGCTCCTGCATGTACATATAACTGCCGATACTCTTTTTCTCTCTCAAAAGGCCACCTGTCCCTTCTAGCTTTTCCACATCAGTAAACACCTTCAGATCCCAGTCCCTAGACTATTCCTTTTGTCACCTGCTTCTTCTCTTTTCTTTATTTGTCTTAAACACACTTTTTCTGGTTCCCTGACATTTTCTCTGCCCTGAAGAAATCAATGACTTATATAACATTTTTTCATTTATGTGTATGCATGGCTTAAGCTTCCTTTCTCTAGTCAGTGTAGACAATCAGAGGGATTCAAGGTTAAGGGCAAAGACTGCTATGTTTTGTTTTGTTTTTTACTACCATGTACCAATACCATTCACCAATAAGCATCAAGTGTGGCTGAATGCAAGAGTAGCCCTGACCTGGACAAGCACCCTCTCACGCAGAACTATAAGTTAACATTGCCAGATAAAATAAAGTACGGCTTTATTGAATAGTTATGTAGAAGGGAAATTTCAGCGTTGCTTCTGTGGCAACACTTGCAGGGCAAGCAACATCTTTTAAATTCTTTCTTTTGCACAACAGGGAACCCTGCCCTTTATTTCACCTGGCAACCCAAAGAGAAAGACCAGGCATAACAGGGGCACAAAGACCCATTCAAACTACACAAAAGTATTGTTGAAGGCTTTCACGGCCAGAATCACTGTAGTGTTGTGTGGTTTCCAAGCTGTATGACCATGTTCTAATAGCATTTGCTCCTGTGTTTCACCTGCATCTGTGCCTGACTATCTGATGGTAGTCAAGCAAGTGGAGTATATACACAAATGTAGCACTATGATTCCACTTTGACTGCCATGGTTGCATCCTATGGAATCCTGGAAGTTGTAGTTTAAGGAAGGGTATCCACAGCTTTTGCATCCATGGATTCAATGAACTATGGTTCAAAATATTTGGTGGGGTGGAAGACCTCCAGCATTCATTTGAGTTGTTCATAACTTCATATCAGGAATGCCATTTTACTACACCAGTTATATAATGGAACTTGAGCTTTCACAGTATTTCTCACAACACAACCATGAACTGATATCAAACTGATAACTGTTCAGTCTATAGCAGAGATGTTGTTTCAAGATTCAGACCGAAGAAAGTCTCTTCTCAAACCCATCACCCTGGAATTTAAGGTGAGAGAGGAGGCATTATGATCATGGCAATAATGCTACAATTATGAATGCATAATGTACATGGACACAAAGCAGTTACAGATTCATAACTCTGGATTATGAATTTGTAACCACAATGCAAGAGGTGAGCCATTATCTCTAATCTTGTAGGAATCAAGATATGAGACAAAACAGTCAGACTTCTGGTTAATTGTTTTGTGAGAAGCAAACTTCTTTCTGTCTTTCAGTATGTTTAGCTAATAAACACATAATATCACATTTTGGAGGCTTTAGGAATTTAAAGCTAATTAGAGTTGTATTTTGAATTTGAGGTAGGGGAATCAGGAAAATAGCATGAAAAAACAGTTTGAGAGAGGAAGAAGAAAGCACGAGGAAGGGGAAAAATTATTTTGAAACCAAATAAATGTAGTATTAGCCTAAATAGTGCTTAGATGGGAGAACAGGTTTGAAGTCTAGGGAAGCTGGATACTTGCATTAATATTATGATTGAACAGAAAAGGAAAGAAAGAAAGTAAGCAACAGGGACCAAGTTTGGTTAACCTCAATTTTGTGGTGAATATATTCTTGTTTTTAATTTAGGGGCAGAGTGAGAAAGAACCACCTTAGGATGCAAAAGCATCATTTTCATACACTATAGGGGCTTTGCTAACAAAGGGAGAAAAACAGATGCACAGACAGCCATCCCCAAAGGATGTGGTGTGTAATGATAGAATGCTTTGTGGTTCTGTTACTGAGGAACCCCACCCCTAATAAAAAGAAGACATAGTTCAACCTCCATGGGAATTGTATTTGTCAAGGATGAAAGACCTGATAAAGTGGAAATGGCCTCCATCCGACCTCCCCCGGGCCTCCAAAAGATCAGCAGCAGCCCACACTCCATAGCCCCCAAGCCCCGCACACAGACACACACCCCTGGGTCAGCTGTTCAGTACCAGCAAATCTCCAAAGCTTCAATGGAGACCTCCCTTCTCTCCAACCAAGATGCAAGCCGAATGGCTAAAATGTATCCAAAGCACCTCCATTTCCGAACCCCTGCTACTATGTATCTCTCTATATTTCTTTTTTAAATTATATAAATATGCAGATGTGTGCACAAGCAGCAGGCATAAAATATAAACAAATAAGGCAAATTACCTTTTCCATCTTGTGCTCAGCAGTGGCGAGACCCTCTCTCTTCACCCCCTCTTCCTCTCTATAAACCTATACCAAACACCACATGAACTCTCTTTTATATATTTTATATATTCTATTATTATTATGGAACTCTATAAAATTAAGGCAAATTTATATGAACCTATGAACTCCAGTAACCTCTCTTGAAGGAGAAGTGTCAGCTTCTCCTTCAAGGATCCCGACCCCCCCCTACCCTTATTACCCCTTTCCCCCTCACTTTCTACCACCCCCCCTCCCTACCCCCCATCCCTCCTTCCCCCCCATACCTTCCTAACCCACTAAGGTGAATTTTATTGTTATTTTCGAAATTTAATTTAAAAAATTAAAAAAAAAAGAAAAACTCATAATTTCCAGCATCAGTTCCTGCAGTTAAATGTATAATGTTCCTTTTCTTGTTTTTAAAGTAAAATTGAAATATAGAAGAGATTAGCTTTAAAATGCAGTGATTAGCTTCAAATTCTATTTTTTGTGTGTGAAAAATTGAATCAAGGACTTACTTTTATATTCTTCTAAGCTTCTGTAGGGATCATCATAGCTGGTGAAGAGCTATAGCCAGACACAAGGGACCTCCTCCCACGTATTCTCAGCTTCATTTCTATGCACTTCTGAAGTGGAGTCCCACAGAGGTCACTGCATGACATAAGGTGTGACTCCGTTTTCGCAGTGCAAGGAAACGGAGCTCAGAATGCATTTTTAGGAGTCAAGGGCTACCCATCAAAATGGCTTTAGACTGTTTGAGACAGGGGAAAGACAGGGAAAGGACATGGGATGGCTGGCCATCCCAGAACAAGGGTCTCAACAGAAGCAAGACAGTTCCCTCTGCTTTCCCCCGCTTTCTCCCACTCATGAGATAAGGTCCAAGATGACGGCATCACTAACTGAAGTCTTTGGAGGACATCTGAAGATCCTGGTGGATGATGTGTACATTATGTGGCTTGCTATAGGGACATAGCCAGCTGTTGAATGGCCATGGAAAGGGAGCTACAGTAGCTAAAATGAATACTTGGGAAATTTGGGTCATTGTGCAAGGTCAGTGGAGAATTGTGATACCTGCAATCATTAAAAAAGAGTTATGATGGTGGGAGTTAGTGTAAGTCACTAACAGGATGCCAACCATTATTTAACCCCTCATATAAAGGCTGATTTTCAGGATATTAGTTACTTAAAATGGAAAGCAAACCAAATTTAACTCTGGAATTCTTTCTTTAAGGAGACTTCCTCAGAGTAAATGTACGTATTATGCAGGTTGGTTATCCCTTTTCTGACATACTTGGGATCAGAAGCACTCCATATTTATTTGGATTTTGGATTAGGTAAAGATAAAGGTTTTCCCTTGGCATTAAGTATAGTTGTGTCCAATACTTGCATCAATACCATGAGATATCTTGGAGATGAGACCCAAGTCTAAACACAACATGCATTTGTATTTCATATAGTACATGTATAGCCTGAAGGTAATTCTACACACAATAGCTTTGTGCATAAAACAAAGTTTGTGTATATTGAGCTAGGAAAAAGCAAATCACAATTCCAACCATCCATATGGACAATTCTGGAGTATTTTGGTTTTCAGAATTCTGGATAAGGGATACTAAGCCTGCATTTTCAGTGGAAGCTGGAGAAGGAGATGAGCTGATGCTTGTTGTTCCTTTCCCAGTACTTTTTATTCTATAATTTTAAACTTTGCATTCAGTTATTACATTATACTGAGATTGTTTTATAGTTTTATTATATTTTATTTTATTATATAATCATCATCACCTCCTCTTGTGATTATTATTTAAGTTCTCCTAGTGACACTGCTTACATAACTAACATATTTTTGTTTCTTCTTCGTAAGCTGATCAGAGAACCATCCTCACTTGAAAATCAAATACAAAAATAAATAAAATTAAAATTATTTTCAATCAAATTTATTCTTCAGGAATGTCATTCTTGTGCAACTGATTGTTTCAGAACTGCAATTTAACTGGAAATGTTTGTCCCTGGGGTTGATGCAACATGAGCAAAGATAATGCTGTGATTCCCTATGTTGGAAATTATTTGATCAAGCCCAAAAAAAGTATTGGCAATGGCTAATTATCAGGGTTTTTAGGGTACAGCCTCAAGTTTAGAGCCCAGTACATGTTTAATAACACTCTCAGCTGCAGAAAATCCCGCCTTAAGGTTGCCATAAACCAGAAACAACCCAAAGGCACACAACAAGCAATATACAGTAGAGTCTCACTTATCCAACATTTGCTTATCCAACATTCTGGATTATCCAATATAGTCTGCCTTTTAGTAGTCAATGTTTTTGTAGTCAATGTTTTCAATACATTGTGATGTTTTGGTACTAATTCGGAAATACAGTAATTACTACGTAGTATTACTGTGTATTGAACTATTTTTTCTGTCAAATTCATTGTTAAACATGATGTTTTGGTGCTTAATTTGTAAAATCATAACCTAATTTGATGTTTAATAGTCTTTTCCTTAATCCCTCCTTATTATCCAACATATTCGCTTATCCAACGTTCTGCCGGCCCGTTTATGTTGGATAAGTGAGACTCTACTGTACTTGACAAGGACCCATTTCCAGTCTTACATCTCTCATTAGTTTATCTGCAAAAACACTATATCCAAGCACACTTGTTTTATTCACACGTTTGAGGTGTCTGAAAGATGCCGTATGCTTCCAATGAAAACTTCTGGGACCGAGTTCCTGATTTTTCAATCCAACTGTGTTCCTTCAGCCTCTTCCCTACAAATAAACAAGAGCCCATCTGCTCCAACCTTTGGCCTGAAGTGTCTTGGGAACGAAGTTTTTCCCATCCTGAGTCTAAGCAGTAGTCTTTTGGCAAGGGGCCTGCCTGTTGAAAATGGCTAAGATAGGTTCAACCAAGATCAAAAACGCATGGTTTGATGTATATTCCCTTCTGCCCACCCATTTGCTATAACGTTTTCATGTGGCCAGCCAATTTGCTGATGATACTTGTGATTACTGCTGGGCAGAACAGAACATTTAAAAATATATTTTGCACTTGCCCAGCAGCTTTTGTAATCTGAAATAGTTCCTGTAAGTTAATAGTTAACAGGTCAAATGATCAAACAGTTTTTGCTTTGATTTATGTTGGGAATGCTGACATGCCCTCGATTCTTGTGTTTAAACTCTGAACTTGTTGGGCATTGTCCCATGTCCACCAAGAACTTACAATGTTCCACACTGTATAAACATACTCATATTCTGCTGCCCCGATCTCCTAGTATTCAGTAGTACAAACTCTTTCATGTGGACACGGATTGTTCATTTTCATTGAAGATTTGAAGGGAATAGGCCAGAAGCAAGAAACCAGGCAGAGGAGAGCACAAAAAGTTCATGGTTGCAAGGGAGAGTTCCTCTCATTTTTGGAAAGCATATTTGGCTGGGAAATTGAGAAAAATGAATGATGACTGTTTGCTTTTAGAATGATTAATAAAATTTTCAAGACAAGGTGTTCATATCCTTCCCCCCACTCATTGCCCCTGCCCATTACTGGCATCAACCATTGTAAGCAATAGGAACCTGTTCTCCTCTCAATTGGCTTGCAGCACACTGCCATTTTCACCCTTCATTGTGACCCCTTGCAGCACAACAGTCAGAAGCAGGATCCCTGTTGCATTTTCTCCCACTGAAAATTGCAAGTGGGACAGGAGCAGAAACACCATTCTACTGCATTCCAATCAAGACAAGACACCCTTGGCTCTCAGCAGGTCTCGTAAAGCAGAACTGGGAGACCTTTATGCTATCTGCAGTATGCATTCCCTAGAGTACTGAATATGTAGGGATCATGAACAGAAATCAGTTGAGTGTATAACTTAAGGTTAAATATTTGTAATGGCAGTTTTGCATTTCAGATATTCCTTCTAAAAACTATGCTAAAAGTAGACTTTTGTGTAAGATTACATACAGCAGTGCTGCTCAAAGTGATTTATTTATTTATCGTGTCAGAAGCGGAGCTAGGGTAAGGTTGTAATGTATTTGAAAACACAATGTTAAAAACTTGGAATTATGCTAAATGTCCTTTGACCAATAGCTGGCCACTTGGAGTGTCCCTGATGTTGTTATGAGAAGGTCCTCCATTGTGCATTTGGCAGGACTCAAACTGCATTGTAGTAAGTGGTCTGAGGTTTGCTCTTCTCCACACTCGCATGTCATGGGCTCCACTTTGTAGCCCCATTTCTTAAGGTTGGCTCTGCATCTCGTGGTGCCAGAGCGCAGTCTGTTCAGTGCCTTCCAAGCTCAAAGTGATGATCTGTATGTGATGCATAAGCCATCAATTGTAGTTCAGTGTGAGTTTCCAGAAAGGAAATAGACAATTGTAACCAACTGGCACAAATATTGTAGTGGTCTTAGAACATATGGGAGCAGGGGAGCCAATTCCCCATGTGTGCCAAGAGCACTGATATAACAATCTCAGGTTTTTATCATACCTGATTTTGGTTTGAGTGATTTATGTCTGGTTGACACTACGGAGAAGCCAAAATAATGTTCTGTCTGTTATTAGTCCTGATTTATCCTGTTATTTTTGTTGTTTTGTTTGCTTAATTTTCATAAATCAGCAAAAAAAAATCATACTAAAAAATCAGTACCATAACAGTTCAGGAAATGTAACTTCATTCACAAAGATTTCTTAAAAGGTTGACTTTTTTATTATGTTCCTCTCTTCTAATATACCAAACATGATGATTTTACACTCAACCAAGTCCATAACATATTTACATTTGCATAGAACAAACTGACTTTAATGTGTAAAGGCTGCTAACACTGCTTTTTTTCCTTTTCCCCAAATAATTCCCTACCAGCACCACCAAGAGATGAAAAAGGTGTTATTCTCTTCCCATAGCTTCAACATTTCTGGAAATGTTAAACCTCAACATTGAACTTATAGGCAAAGTAATATAGCAGTGGTACTTAAGTGACTTCTTATGGCCTATTCAAATCAGGTCCAATGCAACAGAAATTTGCAGGATATTCTAAGTATGTAATATTCTGTAAATGCTAATGTAACCACTATATAACTGAGAAATTCCAGCTCTATCCACGTCCAATACGTTTGGACACAAATAGCTACTGATACAAACTAAAAACCATTCATATAAAGATTACTTGTAAATTACCACACATAATGCCCTTTTGGTGAAAATTTATGTCCACTTTCCCAGTTATTAGAATATGATTTACAAAAGAATACAGGCATACACTTTCTGCTTAAGTCAGTGCATAACCCAAACAAACTTCATAGTGGAAGGTGGGCTTTAAAAGCTATTACATTCAAGTAATTTAAAACAGATAATTACTGGCTTGGGCTCCAGGGACAGTTGGATTTATATTTGGAACAAAAACACAAATGTAACTGGAAAATGTGAATCTGCATCAGTAAGTTGCTCAATCGGTGTTCACACAGGTTTCTAGTTGAAAGGAATATCTAGGCATGCATTTTGTGACTAATGAAACATTACTACAATACAAATCTTTGTTGTGGTTGGTAGGTTCAGTGGTCAAGACACCTACTTAGTAGTTGGAATCCATCATCTTTTTGGCTGCAGTTTCTCTCTAGTTGACACTGGAAGAGGGACAGCAATGCCTTTGGTTTTTCTATGGCTTTTTTAGCACGATGGCCTGATTTTACCTTAAGGACAACATGGATGTGTTTTCGCAACATTGCTGCCCTTGCTTAAATCAATATATTTCTCCACTGATTCTTGTTACAAAAGAATCAGCAGATACGAACATAACCTTTCATGTTCAAGTATTGTAGGACAATGTAAATCACAAAATACATATTCAACCTAGGATGGGAGCAGGCAATGCTCATGAACACCAGCTTTTTCTCTGTACCCTGCACAGTGGTCTGACTCTGCACAATCAACTGGTTGAAAGTGTAACTCCAAGTGATCAGAAGCCATTATTGGTTTGCACTTTTGGGTTTGGATGTGAACATGTATCTGGTTTTCAGACGTTTGGCATATTTGGATTCAGGTTTTGGAGTCAGTGGGTTCAGGTTTTAGAACATCTATATCAGGCATGGGCAAACTTTGCCCCTCCAGGTGTTTTGGACTACAACTCCCACAATTCCTAACAGCCTACCAGCTGTTAGGAATTGTGTGAGTTGAAGTCCAAAACACCTGGAGGGGCAAAGTTTGCCCCTGCCTGATCTATATCCACTCCTGATGTAGAACACAATCTCTCAGACAAAGGTAGTACCTTTGAGACTAATAGGGATAAAGAAGCTTGTAGGGTAAGCGTCCTGAAACTCATTAGATGCAAGTCATGACAATGCCTTTGAATAAGCCTTCAGAGATAAGGCCATAATCCTCCAAGCCCTGGCCAAATCCTTTGATTTACTATTCTCATTGAGACAAAAAAGCTATGAAGTCAGAGTATGATTCGGATTGGAGATGTTAGTCCTCTAATACAGAGAAAGTAAAAACGGGCATCAAGATGATACCTTTCATTATGCTATGGGATATACTCTGGGGAGCAGCCCTATGCTCAACATCCACTTCACCCCAAATTCTGATGCCTATACAAATGATATGGATCTAAGGAAGACCAAATAGCAAGCATCCTGCTTCAAGTTAAACAAGGTTGGTTCTAAGTTAAACAGGCTGCAATTACAAACAATGCAGTGGATTCGTCCCGCTATTAAAAGCAACTAGGTCATAATTGTTCAAATTAGTTATAACAAGTCACTTTTCTTCTCTTTTCAAGTGTAAAGTTAGCTTTATAGACAACTGGGAATAATTAAAAATCCTCTCAAATTCAGCAAAAAGAATAAGTTTCTGAAACCTCTGTAATGTATTCAAGGGGGACGAGAGCAACATGAAATAAAAATAAAATGAGGAAACACTCAATTTGCAAAGAATCTTTTTTAGAGTGAGTGGGGGGGGAGAATAAGTCAATAGAACTCACACTTAGGAATATATTATAAAATTATTATATGTAATATGGATTTATTTAAAAAGAAATGAAATAAAAACCAAAATTGTATTTTAAATATAGCCATATCATTTTCTTAGCATGGATGGACTAGTTAATCCAATGAAGTTTACATGAACTGAAAACAAGAAAAATATGATAGAAAATGGAACTCATATTATAATTTCTTGTCCCTTTATAAACCAGGCTCTCTTGTGTTCATTTTAGAATTTTATTACATTCATTTAAAATAATTTTTATTTCAAATACAATTATACAGTATATATAGCACAGAGTACATTCGTGTTAAGTATATAAAGTGTGAAAGATTCTGACCAGTCCTGCATGTTAACTTGGAAGTAAGTCTAAATTTGTCTATTTGTGAGGAAAAGGTTGTTTTTAAGATAGAATAATCTTCAAAAATGAATGTAACACTGAGGAGATGGGGAGGCACATGCAGATTTTCAAAATACAAATAAAATATTGATGGAAATAGCAAAAGTTTTGCACAAACTAGATTCCTATAACTAGAATCAAATTAGTGGTTACAATGTTCATATAGTTTTCTGTTATTTCTTCTTCTTCCCAATTAGTTTGTCTTCAATATTTTCTTCAACAATGCCCATACATTCTTCTGTTTTTGTCACATGATGCTTTAAAACAGTAGACCTTATCACATCAATATCACGTCCTAAATGGTCCTTCACGGATGATATAACTGTTGATGGAGATTCAAAATCTACCAAAAAATACCTGGAAAAAAGAAAAACACATTAAAAATCAGAAATATGAAACTTCCCCCTCAATTTTACAAGCATAAAAACAAGGAAAAGCACGATCAAGGACATGGCCAAGATTAAGGCAATCAAAACACTAGCATGACTGAATAATAACATTTTTTGCTGGGGAGCTTGAAGTCACCATTGTTTTCACAAACAGTTGCAATCATGTTTTTTCCCCTTGACCTTCCGACTGCACACATAATGCAGCAGAAGCTCTCATCAATAAGCCCAACTGCTTATCTGTTAACTGTTCCTCAAATGGTTATTTGTGTGGACAAGACATATGGATCCCCACTCACACAGTCCTTGCCACTGGCTTTTGTGCTCCCCTTCAGAGATTAGGAAAGCTTGTTTCTTTGCAGCCAAAATAAATTCAATAACAGCTCCTATAGAGAGGAAGATGAACTAAATATGTGACTGAAATGTGCTGACAACTACATGACTAGCACCCTTTATCATCACTATGGTCTCTGTGGGACTCCGCATATGAGGTTTGGTTGTTGGTTAGTGCCAGAGAAGGATGCTGATGATTTGCCTAATTATTCATCAGCTCTCGCATAAAAATTGAGGGTGTAATATTTTCTGTGAAAACATCGTTATAGAATTCAACTTAAAAAAATAAGGTAATAGTTGGCTTCTAGAGGATATTTTATTATCCTCTAGAAGCCAGAAGAAAATTTTGCATTCTGGGCTGTCATGATACATTTGGGGAAGGCTACCAAACACAGATGGGCACCATCAGAAATCTACAATTATGCACCATAAGCATGTCTCCTGTCAAAATATATCTACTCCAACAAGATATTATGGGTTCTTCCCCACCACACTTTCTCAGCCAAGAAAGTAAGTATGAAAACATGTTCCTGACTGAGAATCAGGAACATTAATCAGCTAATGACCTGTTTCCATCAGCAGAACTTGAGGACACAGGGGCTCCCCTTAGCATTGTATCCCTCGAGCACCTCAAAATCTTCATTTGGAGGTTCAAAAGAAATCTGCAGAACCACTTAGGGGGCTGGCAGTTCTGTAAGTAGGGGGTTAATGCCACTGTATGCAGAAGTCACCTGCATATACAGTCCTATAAAGTTTCTTGGCATTCATTCAGCAGCTCATCATGCCAGACTGAAGAACTCCAGGCCTTTGCCAACACCTGGAAGGAAATATTGTATGTGAAATGGAACAACAAACCTCCAGTGAGCCATTAGAAACAATACAATGTGAGAACAATACTTGAAACTGAGAAGCAGCATGTTGGCAGGGACTTCATTGTTCTTCAGTCGCATTTATAGTACAACTCTCCTCCAACACGTGTTCCAGACAAAGGTTCACAGAGATAAATGTGGAGTTTGTTTCCAAAATGTACCAAATTCAAAAAAAAAACTGAAAAAAAAGTTATAGGTGGCAGAACATTGTTGGCTAAGAGTAGAGTATTATGTACAGATCAAAACTATGTGTCAAATCACTTCAGTACAGGGCTTGAAAAAATGCATTTTATAACAAAAGAATCCATATCTTCAGCATGTTTGTTTAATTCCTGTACAATTTGTTCAAATGGATTTGGTACCTTTTGGAAACAAGCTTCACAAATGGGCATCTGAAAACCTGTACAGAGGAGGTACTATTGATACAACCAAACCTGTGTGGTTTAAGTACACTTTTTATTTCTTTAGAGAGCATTTGAGGGGTCAGACTGCAGGATTTGTAATTAGCCCAGAAAACTGGACATATCTTTGTAATTAAAATCGAACCAATCCACCATAGAGTAGTTCTAGAGACAGCCCACCTGTTCAAAATGTGAAGCCAACAATAAAAACATCTTGCAGCATCCATTACAGCTCATACTGAAATTAATTAAAAATGGCCTGCATCCTGTCAGTTTGAGACGTTGTTCGAAGTGATGCGCTCACCCAATCCCTCCAGGCAACTCGGATGTCTATTCTGTAAAGGCTCTGCATCCAAATGTGTGCCTCCCTGCCTTTACAGAGCACAGGGAAGAAGGCTCTGCAAATCCTCACCAGAAAAAAATGCATCCCGGCTATGTGCCAACAAATCCCAGAAACAAACATTTATTTTTCATGACATATACAAGCATGTTGTTGTTATATGGCTTCAATTGGACCGTAGGGTTTTCTACACAAGAATTATTCAGAGGAAGTTTGTCACTGCTTTTCTCTGAAGCTGAAACGAGTATCATTCCAGGTCGCAAAATGGATTTCCATGGCTAAGCAGGCATTCAAAACCCTGGCCTCCCAGACCCTAAGTACAACACTCAAATCACTACACCACATTGGCTTTACTCACACACAGGCATATTACAATAAGGCTAAGTAGTATTTAATATTTCAATATTTCTTTGAAAGCACCCTTGTGTCTCCAAAGTCTTGGGGAGCACTTTGAAATGAATATCATGTTGACCTCATCTATATCATAGGTAGGTGAATTTGTTGTTGTTTATTCGTTCAGTTGCTTCCCACTCTTCGTGATCTCGTGGACCAGCCCAGGCCAGAGCTCCCTGTCGGCTGTTCCTTCAAGGTCAAGCCAGTTACTTCAAGGATACCATCCATCCATCTTGCCCTTGGTCGCCTCTCTTGCTTTTTCCTTCCATTTCCCCCAGCATCATTCTTTTCTCCAAGCTTTCCTGTCTTCTCATGATGTGGCCAAAGTACTTCATCTTTGCCTCTAATATCCTTCCCTCCAGTGAGCAGTCAGGCTTTATTTCCTGGAGTATGGACTAGTTTGATCTTACTGTGGTCCAAGGCACTCTCAGAATTTTCCTCCAACACCATAGTTCAAAAGTGTCTATCTTCCTTCGCTAAGTTTTCCTTATGGTCCAGCCCGTGCATCCATAGATTACTACGGGGAATACTTTCATTGCTAGCGTGATATCTCTACTCTTTACTATTTTATCGAGATTGGTCATTGCTCTTCTCTCAAGAAGCAAACGTCTTCTGATTTCCTGTCTGCAGTCTGCATCTGCAGTAATCTTTGCACCTAGAAATACAAAGTCTGTCACTGCCTCCATGTTTTGTCCCTCCATTTGCCAGTTATCAATTAGTCTGGTTGCCATAATCTTGGGTTTTTCGATGTTCAATTGCAAGCCAATTTTTGCACTTTCTTATTTCACCAAGAAAAGAGAGAGGCGGATATGTAATAGATTTACATATAAGTGATGCATCAATGATCTATCTGGCAAGGACAAAATTATTTATGAAGACTGGAAGACTCTATTTAGCTATATGAGTACCTCTATACATCATACAATGGCAAATTGAGAAACTATTTTCCTACTGAATAAAGGGGGTCTTCTCCATGGCCTTGGAATTTGTATCATTCAGTCTTAATGAAGCTTTATTACAAAACTGAGCAAGAGTGGAATTCAGAGGATTTTTAAAGGCCCTAATGTATTATTCCTGGAGAGTTTTGATAAATTCACCTAATCCTGACAAAACAATATGATGTAAAATCTCTATGCTCTGAGCCCTCCATGTTTGCATCCTTTGGAAATAATCCTCATATGCTCCCAGCACAAGCCTTTTCGAAAGTTTCATTAAATGTTCTCATTACACCTCTAAATGAGAATGTCAGGGCTGCTTTAAAGAAGAAATGGATTCTATTCTCCCAAAAAGGATAAGTTATAACAATGCTGCTCACAAAAGGCAGACAGTGGAAATTTCCACTGCGGTGAAAGCTGCTGATAACTAGAGGCAAGGGAGGGCGGGGATGAGCCATAGCTAGCTACATTGTCTTTGTTGTGTCTCTCACCAGCCAGAAATTTTATCTACCAATTAAAAAAAAAAACGCAGCAGTTGCAACAAGACTGTTGGATATTATGTAGCATCAGACAACATTTTCAGCATCAGAGCTGGGCCTCAGATCCGATCTTTGTCAATGAAAACAGGGCCTCCTTGAGAATGGACCTTCTTATCCTTTTGTAATTACCCTTTAAGTATGCTGGGGAGGGAGGGAGACATAACAAGAAGAAGGAACGGCTGCAATTCAGGGCTAGAAACACAGCTTATCGTGAGAGGAACAGGTTATTGCACCATCAACATTTGTATTATGTACAATCTAGGAGCTCTACAAACGTACAAATCAGGATCACATTTGCCTTTATTTAAAGGAATGAACAATGAATGGAGATGCTGATACTATAGCTATGGCTTCTCATGTGGGATAGCAAAACCAGGGGTGGTCCTGGAGTTGGGTGATAAGAGAAAGGAAACAAGGTCCAATAATATTTGCAGATGCCACAAAATCCTGGGTTCAAGAAAATGATGTAATAGTGGGTTGCTGTGAATTTTCTGGGCTGTATGGCCATGTTCCAGAAGCATTCCTTCCTGACGTTTCACCCACATCTATGGCAGGCATCCTCAGAGGTTATGAGGTTTGTTGGAAACTAGGCAAGTGGGGTTTATATATCTGTGGAAGGTCCAGGGTGGGAGAAAGAACTCTTGCCTTTATTATTGAATAATAATTATTATTATTATTTATTATTGATTATCTTGAAGGAACATTCACACTTGCCTCAAACAGACAAAGAGTTATTTCTCTCACCCTGGACATTCCGTAGATATATAAAGCCCCTTGCCTAGTTTCCAACAAACCTCACAACTACTGAGGATGCCTGCCATATATGTGGGTGAAACGTCAGGAGAGAATGCTTCTGGAACCATACAGCCATACAGTCTGGAAAACTCCCAGTAACCCAGTGATTAAGGCCATGAAAGCCTTCAACAACACAAATGGTGTAATACATTTGTCATTAGAAGAGATCAGCTGCATCATCACTGTAGAATAAACAAATCAGGAAAATCCCACCAATTCATAGTAGAAATCACAGTTGTTTTTGACATCTGGGTGCTCTTAAACAGAAGTTTAATTTAAATACTGAGAAATAATATTTCCCCCTTGCAAAGGAGCTACAAGTTAAATAAAGATTTTGCTGATTTTTTGTTTCAGATCAAATGAATCGTTTTTAAAAAATGAATGGTTGAATCTTCTAAAATACACAGACCAAGATTCAATTACTCCGACTTTGAATATACGGAACAATTACTCCCAAATGGGAGTTTTAAAAAATTAATCAGCATCAGAGAAGCACCTGGGCCAAAGCTTGCTCTGGAATCACACTGGGAAAAACGTTTTCAGGTGATGGAGTTTGACAGGATGCTCAAGGGAGAATCTGGCTAAGAGAGTGCCCAGAAAATTTCCATCTTTTAAAAAGAGCTAACTTCAGCATTTCATTATGCCATCATAATTTTCAGACTCGGCCACAGATGCCTTAATAAATCATGATGAATACCATGGATTGTGTGGCTGGGGAACGATTAAAATAGCACCTACCACCAGGCAAGAAGCAAAATAAGAATCCCAGAGGTGCTTGGTGCTGGTAGTAAACATTATTAGTAAAGATCAAATGACCCATTTTGTAGCCCCTAAGAAAACCCTATGGAGTCACCATAGGTTAACAGGTAACTTGAAGGCACACAGACATATATAGATGGAATTTTATGCAAACTACAACTGGCTACCTGGAGCAAGGACAAATTCAAATCCCAGCAGTGAAGGAAAGGGGATTTGGGGAGCTGATACAGGACAATGTGACTGGAATTGCTACCATCACTTTCAGGTAGAGCCAAAGTGTCACTGAAGCAGCCCACTTCTGTGCTGTAACACACTCCATTTGACAAGGGGAATCTTCTGAGTGTGTACAATCACCCATCATTCATACTCGGCAGTCTGCAAGCATGCCTTAAACCAATTGTTCTCAACCTGGGGTCCCCAGATGTTTTTGGCCTTCAACTCTCAGAAATTCTAACAGCTGATAAACGGGCTGGGATTTCTGGGAGTTGTAGGCCAAAAACATCTGGGGACCCCAGGCTGAGAGCCACTGTCTTAAACGAAAGACAGTAACCAAAGAAGCAAGCAAAGGTCGGTTGACAGTGCCCCATTAGCGTAATAGAATGACCTTCACTGTCCATAGGACAAAGCTTTTCTATACCAATCCTATTGGCACAATTCAAATACACAGCCATGTTAGTTTTGATCAGTATGTAAATGGATCTTGTAGAACCTTACAGCAACTAAATGTCTTTCTCAGTCTCAAAGGTGGAAAATGCCTTTGAATATTAAGGCTATATATAATATGCCTAATTCCACACAGTTCAATATGGCTTACCCTCAGGCAAATTGGTTTAGGGGTTTTCAGTCTTAGTGAACAACTATGGCTCCAGTATTTCCATACCTGACAGAACACAAGGCCCCATTTGAAAATAAAAGATGCACTCCAATCCAGTTTGCTAAAGTGTTCTTTCTTTTGTTATTTCAGAAGGGATACTTCAGCTCAGAATAAAAGGGCAATGTCCTTGAAAAACACAGCTATATCCATCCGTCAGTATCCACTCATGAAGGTTTCTAGTATCCAATTGAACTAAAGTCTATTTATTTAGCATGTTATCCAACATTTAAAAAAATCTCTTGTGCAAGCAACATAATTTTATGCTAGACATGCATAACCACAACTGATTTTTTATAAAAGGGAGGGGGGGGTGTACACTGTAGGTCCCAAGGGGAAAAGTACAGAACATTTTCAGCCAAATTGTAAAACACTCAAAAAATGTTAGTGTTAACTCAGCTTTCACATGTTCAGTTTTCACATAAGATTTGCCTTTTTTCCATAAACCTTTAGAACAACATACAAGTAGAGAAAGTCCCAATATCGCAGAAGCTGTAATACATTCCTTTATAGGCTTGCCCAACCTTTCTATGCAGAAACATTTTCTCCTGAACAGTGGTTCTCGAAGTATGGTTCTTCATACATTTTGGAGATCAATTCCAAGACTCGTTGTCAATCAGCTATTCTGGCTAAGGCTTGTGTGGATTTGGCGGTCTGAAATATCTGATGAACAAGTAATTGAGGACCATTACTATTGAGAATGTTTCCTTCTGAAAATAAGGAGATGCCACTTGGATCAGACCAAAGATCTCCACTGAGTCTACCACCTCATTTCTTAGATTGACCAAGAAGGCATCCAAAGGAATCCATAACTAGAGGCTCTTTCCTACTCTTGATCCTCTGAAACTGGTATAAATGTATCTTTCATGAATTCCTCCAGATCAACTTCTGAAGCCACTTAATGATCCTGTAGCTGGAAAAAAAGTCCTATCCTGAATAACTTAATCTCGGGTACATAATAACAATTCTGGTGCACTGAATTGTGACCACAATAAGAAGTCAAGTGAATTGCATTACAGGTCTACAGGAATGTTTGTGGGGACTAAATCAAGAACATTCTTCAATACTTAAATATCCAAACACATGCACCTGAGGTAGAACACTTGTTTGGATGAGTTCTCAGGTTTTCTTTTTACAAACAACTTTGACCAACACCATTTCTTTGTCCAAAAACCACTACTATTTTTGTCTGCTGCAAGAAAAATCATAAATGGCTAATGGGTAAAAATGGGGACTACTGTTTACAACATTTTAGGTGTCTAGTTCATAGGCCTTTGGGCCTAATTCTGTGTAAATTCTACACAAAATGTGATCTGAGGTTTTTAATGTTCCTGTCTTTGGAAAGGGGAGGGGGGAGGGTTAAGCTTACTAAAAGCATATGTTGTGTGTAACAAGTTTCATAAATCAAGTGTTCATTCCTTAATCTATATAATTGATGACAGATGTTGAAAAAACCCAATCCAAGAGAAAAAATACAAATCATGGTTCCTATTTCTGCCCAACACATTTAAACAAAAAGTTTATAATGGACACAGGCACAATAGACAGACTGCCCATCAGGTCACACCCATTTGTACCCTAAAATGTCAGGGTGAGAGATTGCAAATTGTTATTTTGATTATTGAATGCAGTCTCTATGCACTCATAGTTGCTTAGCAACATTCCTCCATCCTTGCTGAGGAAGCAGCTCTCTTTCAAAAGATATTCTCAGGGAGTTTATCAGGAACAGCAATAACCCCGTGAGTTCAGCAATTAAAGCACATATTCTGCAGTCCATTCTCACACACAAACAAAGCATTTTAATTTTCAATCGGACAAAGCATTATTTTATGTTTGTCAAGGCGTTTACCTCCAAACAAATAGCTAGAGTTTTGTCCTTTTAACCATGCGCTGTCATCTTTAACCAACATTTTAGAATTAGTCAGTGTATTGGAAGTAGTGGGATCATTGGGTGGGAGTGACCATTAAGTGGAAAAACTACATAAGGAAGTAATGTTTCTGAACAAAGAAAATGAAGTGAACTTGTAAGGCTGCAATTGAGTCTTACAAGGAAACATTCACAACAATATGCTGCATACGTATTGTATGGAGGAGATGACACAATACTGACAGACCAATATAAATAATTCAAAGATGTATATAAATGGATTACTATAATTTAATAATGAATTAAATTGGAACAATGTAATTTTCGGAGTGGAATTAATTAAAATTTGGGATAGAAACAGCCACATTCTTTAGCAGAAAAAGACCATCTATCTAAATGACACTGATTTCTCAATGGAATTTCAAGACCTTTAGCAATCATATTTGGACATGGGCTACAATCCAGAGAACTGATATGTGTACAAGGGGGAAATTGCATGCAGAACTTAGACTGATGATCAGGTGTTCCACTGTGGAGTGGGAAAAGCTGCTGAAACATCAGTTCAAGCTTCAGTTACACACAATGTTTCTGATGAACTCTTGTGACTTCTTTCCACTGCAGCCTTGAACATCTGTTTTTAAAAAATCTATAAAAATCTGATTTGAGCTTCCTTACCCTCCTCTGGTGTGATCCTCGCTATGTGTTGTGATTCGATATGGCAGGGCTCTTTCTCCCAGGTTCTCCAAATTCCTCACCACTGCTCCCCTTTCCATCAAAGCTTCCACTGTGCGTTTCAGTGTTGCGGCTGTCTCCGGCTATAAACAAAAGGAAGAACATTCACAACTTTGTTAATCCAGTCCATTTAATTACACTTAATGCTGATACTTACCTTACTAGAAAATAATCAGGAAGAAATTAGATCCTAAAAGCCAGACTTTTCTCATAATTTCTGACTATATAATGTCAAACATCAAAATTGGTAGTGAATTTGTACATTGTACATTTTCAGACTTGCAGATTCAGGTACTACAAAGGGGTTATCTTTTCTGCTGAAAATTAAGAATAATTGTGCTAAAAACTAGAGTGCAAGACAGAATTATAACAGTGATTTAGAAAAAACAAGACTGGTGGTGTTCCTTAAAAAAGAGGGGACTATTTTAAGATTTGGGATGGAAACTTTAAAATCTAACTCCAAGTTTGAACCAAATAAACCAAAAATTAAGTAAGGTTTCAAGATATGGTGGACAAGAAAGTCCAAAAGCCTGATAGATTCAAGGCCTGCATTTAACATAATTTGACTAGGGGTGGAGCAGGGATGGAATAAACAAATATTATATGACTTTAGGACCTCAAGCCAGAGGATAATGAGAGATATAGTAATAATGGATAAACACAATCACAGAAGACAATAGACAACTGGGCAACATCATATTGTAATTATGATCTTGCCTCTCAGACCCAGAAATTTATACACATTACTGAGGTCACATTACAGGAACATATATATGAGTTTCTCTCCCAATCTGAGAAAAGAATTGTTCAATTTTGGAATCTATGTCTTGTGTTGAAACCATTTGTACCTGAAATAGATTTATATTAAATATACTAATTGCTTAATTTAATAAGACTTAATATCAGTTTATTTAATATAACTACAATTTTATTTAATACAACTATAATCATGGAACACGTTGTGGCATGTAAGCCACGTTAGAGTGACATCTTAAGACAGGAAGATACCAAGGAGGATTATACTTAATTCTATACAAATACAGTATTACACTTCATTTTATATGTGTTTCAGACAGAACCCACTATTTAGATATAGAAATTAGAAGCAGAAATTGTTTATAAAAGTTCCATGAAAGTTCATTTCTTTTCGTGATATGATGATCACCAATCTCAACACTTGAGGAAAATATCCCATATGCTCGAATGCTAAGACTGCAAAGACACTGTACTAATAAGGGAGCATTTCCGAAATAGGCTAATGTCCTGAAGCAGCAATTATAGGATAGGGGTTAATGCTCCCACTCCCCCCCACCAAAAAAAAAACATTTGAAGTGGGTTAAGCACAGAGAAGCAAGCAGAAACAGCACCAAATGTTTTAAAAATGAGAATACAAAATAGGATCTGACCAGTATGTTTTGATTAACATTTGACACTCATTTGACTAACATCAAAGATAAAACTATTGGCTATTAGAAAATGGCCCCTTTGATATATGTAACATGATTCTATGTTTATTTTTATGTATGAGCATTTAAGAAATATTGTGGTATCCAGCAAATATGCACTACCAAGTACAATCAAAGGACAAAAAGCACCACTTTGTTGTCTGGTTTACTTTTAACATTAAGAGTGTTATATATGCAACACACTGCGCCAGCAATTTGGTATATATTGGCATGGAAACTAGGAAAGTGATTATCTGTATCTGTGAATATAAGAGCTAGATTAGAACAAGCAGCTTCATGACTTTCAGCATAAGGAGGATATTAAATTTCTGGTGTACTGGGAAAGTTTGGCTAAAAGAAGGATAAAATAAATTAAGAGGAAGCAGGCTATATTGGATATACAATATAAACAATAGTTTAACACCTCCAGGACTGGATGAAGATACAGCTTGGATGGGAGCATTTCAATCATTCTTTTTGATTTCTCTCTTTCTGTGAAATCTTTACAAGATTTGTGCTTTAATATTAGTATTTGGCACCACTAATGTTTCTAGGTAAGCAACAGATTTTAGCCAACCTATTATGTTACTAACTAGTCTCTTCAGATCTTTTGCTATAGGAATATTCTGCAGCTCATTGAGTTAAATGATAATAAATGGCTTACACATGGAGTGTGGTTACAATATAAACAAAGACATGCCACCTCAATTTGAGTGAATATGCATAGAGGTCACTGGTGAATCTATATCATCAGCTACTTTTTTAATGTGATACTTATCTGAATATTTCTGTATTTGTAATGTTGGCCCTTTAAAAAGAGGTTGATTTGCCATGAGGAGAGAATCAATCTGTATCTGTAGCCATTCATGACACACAGTTTGTTTGATACTTTTTGTACAGTGGATAGGGGAAATTGAATAAAAGCTCTGGGATAGCATATTTGGTATGTCTGCTGCTCTAGTTCTTGGAAATGTGAACAGTGTTTATTTTATAGATCTTTTATTCTTTATTGTAAAACAAATATTTTATGCTACATACTGGTGCTTTCATGACTTCCTTCAGCGGGTATATCATAGCAAATTCAGTGAGACTTTTTGGTGTAAATGTATGTACTTTAAAATGAGCCAATACATTCCAGTATTGCCAGTAACCATTAATTATGAACTTTTAAAATAATACAGGTTAACACCCAAGAGGCATCTGTTAAGAAACATTACTTCTTAAATTACAGCAATGCTGTAGTCAGCTGATGACGTTAAATATTAGCCCCATATTATATGAAAATAATTCATTCCAAATTCGTTAAGCATATGTAACAAAAACGGATTGATCAGGAGGAGGAAGTCAGTGTACTGAGGAGGCTCTGAAGAAAATAATGTGTTTTGATGGTCAACATCTTATTATTCACCTCATGTATGCACTCATTTTCCATGTATTAGTATCTATTAGAGGTTGCATCTCCTTTTTCCAAAATGCTTGCGATCAAAAGTATTTTGGATTTCAGATTTTTCCAGATCTTAGATTATCTATATTTGCATATATGTACATAATGAAATATCTTGAAAATGGCACCCAAGTCTAAACAAGAAATTCTTAATCTTATGTTCCAACTGTACAATGAAATGCACCTTTTCCAAGAAACTCACCACAGCACCCTCAACACGGCCATTTCTAGGATGGTAGATAAGGGGAACAGCAGTTGTGGATCTAGCTACTTTCATTTAGCTCAGTGGTTCTCAACCTGTGGGCCCCCAGATGTTTTGGCCTATAACTCCCAGAAATCCTAACAGCTGGTAAACTGACTGGGATTTCTGGGAGTTGTAGGCCAAAACACCTGGAGACCTACAGGTTGAGAACTACTGCTTTAGTTGGATGCACAAGAATAAGATCCAATGTGATATAGTGGTTTAAGCACTGGATTATGACTGGGAGACCATGGAAGCCAACTGGGTGGCCTTGGGCAAGTAACACTCTCCAAAAATATAGCAAGCCCACTCTAAAACAATCTCGCCCAAAAAAGTCCTCAGTTGCCTTAAGTTGGAAACATCTGAAGATACATCACAGCAAGTGCAACTGCAGGGCCATCCCAAAGACACATAGAGGTATCCGACAGTGACTATCATAGCACATCTAGCTAAAGAAAATAAAAAGAGGCATCCCAACTGATAAACCTCCTCGATAATATAGGAATGGGGACATGGGGGGGGGCTGCAAAGTTTGAGTTTTGACTGGTTAACATCAGAGGTTCTAGTTATGGAGACAAAGCCAGGTGGGACATGTTATGTCTCCTGATATAGAATCCCATTTGCTTGCCCGCCCACCCCCCACCCCCCCACACACACAAAAGCTAGACTACTGTGTTGAAAATGTAAGGGGCTTTCTATAATACCCTGCAGGAGGATGCCTGGGAAAGCCAGTGATAGGATATGTCAAAGAATGGGAATCATACAGCCTTCCAGAGGTTGCTTAACTGCAAATCCTAGAGCTGATGGGAGTTGCATTTTAACAACATCTGGAGGACTGCACAAAATCAAAATCCAAAATACTTATGTTCCCAATCATTTTGCATAAGGGCTACTAAACCTATATTCCCATGATTGTTCTACTGGTAGGAGTAGCTGGGAATCTGAAGTCTTATCTCCAGACCCACCCCTTGGTTTCCATTCTTTCTAACAACCCCTGTATTTGACTTTCCAACTTCTGCACAGGCTTTGGCCTATTCAAGGAGGTTGAAATGTATATCCTAATATTTTATTATGGATTGTCACAACTCAAAATTAAAATATGTTGGTGGTTTTGGTCCTACAAGTTGGAAGGAGGGGGAGAAACTGGTTGGAACAGCTGCCAGTGAGATGCAATGTCAGCAGTGTGTCCATTTCTGGAACAAAAACAGAACACAGCAAGTGTGTAAAAATGCTGAGTGCTGTCAGCTGCTTGACTACTTAATAGGTCATAGCCTGACCCTTTTTACTGGAATTTGCTAACAATTCTAGTAACAAAAATTTTCATTGACTTGAATAATGAGCCACCCCTTAAAAGTTAAAGCTTATGTAATAGATCACTGAGAAGTCTTTGTTTTGTACTTTTATTTAAACTTTGTACAGAACTTGAAACATTTCCATACAATAACCGACAGGACAAAATCCAATATTCAAAAGGAATGTAAACTGCAAGAAATACAGTTTTAATTATCTGCATACTCTTATAATAAGAGTTTATTTTTCAAAACTAATTGCGAAGGCAAAATACATTATACAACAAACAATATACACAAGGGGCAGAACTGCCAACTATTTTAGTATCAGAATTTAGTTCCATTTCACACAAACAATACTGTCTCTGCATTTAAGCCATTCTTTTTTTTCTGTGACAAACTGGTTATTATGGACGGTAGCAATAATAAACAAACATATTTTCATAATTCTTCTCAATCTACATTACATTTTATTAAATGCCCATTCTTGTCAGATAGACATTTAAAATAAAACTTAACCAACGAGCTCTAAAATCAGCAAGTTTCATTACATCCGTATGCTCATTTGGTTCATTTCCCCTCAAAGTTGGTTGTCAAAGACTTAACAAGCTGTACAATTTTATTTGGTCTTGGTTTGTAAAATCTTTTGTGTTTTACAGTTTCTTATATTAAAAAAATAAAGCAATTCATTGACTTATAATGTGCATGAAAGCTACAAAAAGTACAAGAGCATCAAAAACAAAAACACCTGACACATCTTTTAAAAGTATAATACTTATTATCGAAAGGGTACAAAGTAAAAGCAGCATCACTTTTGACACTGTACCTAAAACTAAGAGTATGAACAAAAAGGTATTTCTCTAGCACTATTAGAAAAGAATTTGCTTTCTTCTTGAAGAAGACTACTATTTCTTTTGCACAGCAACTATTTTTATATCCACCTCATTTAAAAGCATGTATAGACACTTAGTATTGTCATATGTCAGCATCATTTTCACTCAGTGTCTGACTCTGCCCAATAAAGCTGATAAATGCTATGGAAAAGTAGTCACCAGATGTCACTACAGAACATTTATATTAGATAACAATCAGAACAAAAATGAAGCATTTGCTTTCGAACCAATACCCCCAGTAAGTGCTTGTAGGAAAGAAAAGGCAATTTTGCCAACAAAAGTTGAAAGAGCTCACAGTGAAATTATTAATCCTAGTTATATATGCTTACATTCTAAAACTACTCTTTATCCTAAAGTTAATTAAAAACACATTAAAACCACTGAGCTATGCACGATTTTTCAGATAAGAACCTTTAAGCATTTCACACCTTTGTTTTAGAATATCACATGTTAACACCATTAGCTTTATATTCAAAACATTTACTTGTAAGGGCACAAAACATACAGTATATACCGAAAAACAATATTTTTAATTTAAATACATTGCCATACTTTAAATTTTCCTTTAAAAACTAGATTTGTGAATTTAATATGTTTACTTTGAGAGGGGGGTCACATATACGTATAGATACATATATACACATACCCCAATACATCATAATTTACTGTAGAATAAAGATTTAAAAATAAAGGTGTAAGATTGAACAAAAGCACTTTTTTTCTGTCTACGAATATATTTATTTTAATTGGTAGCCCACACTCTATCCCTTTCCATATTTCTGGAAGATATTTCAAACATACAAGATGATTTATGAGTTGAGGTGCCAAAGTCCAAGAATTATGCTCAGATTTGTGAAATTGTGATAGAAGAACAGAAAGGGAGAGATGTGGGCCATACACAATCATTTAGCCTCCTCTTGCTTTTGGATTGCAAGGTATTGGTGGGGTGAGGAAAAACTTTGGCAACAAAGGGAATAAGGAACGCTTTTCATGACAGAAATTATGTTTTCCCTGAATACAGTGCAAATATAAAGCCCTCACAGAGCTTCCTTCAGATAAAGCTTCTGTTTATTTCTATTCAAAGTAAGTCTGAAGTAGAGCTCAATCAAGTGTTATGTTGACATACAACACAATACATTGTCAGAGACCCAAAAGGCATTACCATGTAACTGACTAACTTGATCATTGGAAAATCTGCATTGGACAGAGCCACCAAGAAGAGGCCCAAAGTGTAGTATGAATGAACTAATAATGGCAATCCCTCTGAATTTTTGCTAAGTTACTGCAAGGTCACCAATTCTACAAAATTGTAGAAGTATGACACCACTTCTAACTGCCATAGCTTCATCCCATGTTATCCTGGGATTTGCAGTTTGTTCCAGAAATCCATACTATTGAGCCATGCCAGTGAATGTGGTGTCAAACTACCATAATTTTGCAATGTGGATGGACACAGCCAAGAACACACAAGTTTTAGCCAAATTATACTACCGTAAGCAATGATCCCTCCTGTCTATACAAGACAGTTGAGAGGTATATACATGGATCAAAAATTGACTTTGCTAGGATTTACGAATCAGGAATGGTAATTTTTACTGAATTAAAATAATATTAGAGCTCCTCTTATAACAACTATCAAGAGGGTTCATTATGAACTATTACATGTTCATTTTTTTTTCCTTTGGGGCATTTTGTTTTATTCTAAAACAGTGGTTCTCAACCTGTGGGTCCCCAGATGTTTTGGCCTCCAACGCCTAGAAATCCTAACAACCAGTTTACTGGTAGTTGTAGGTCAAAACACCTGGAGACCCACAGGTTGAGAACCACTGTTCCAAAGAATGCTGTGTAGCAGAAGCCAATATAATTCGACATGCAGAAATATGGCAATACATAGCACAGTTTTATTATTCAGAAGCAGTGTTATTACACCTTTTTTTCAAGCAAACCAAATCAGTACCATACCATGAAGAATGTAGGCTACAACCTGCTACTTTAATACTTTCTTAACGGTAAAATTGCAAAGAAAAATACGAGAAGGATTTAGAAAAATATAAAGGCTTCCTCATGGTATCAGTAGAAATGTGAAGAACCAGAACAAATATGTATTTTCATCACAGATGAGATGCCCTAACCTAACAAGGTTATATTTTGCTACTAAAAGGCACTATAACAAGCTATTACAGATTCACTTTTTTATTTTGAAGTAAACAGAATGATTACAAGATATTCTAAAAGGAATGTTCAGTAGTAAGAATAAGGGAATATAGGAAGTCCAACTTGATCATGGTTCTTGCAACCATAGAAGGACTGAATTAGGAGGTTACATCATATAAGTTACACTTAGGATATCTTCAGCTAAAAAGACAAACAGCAAGGCCTGCCAGGTTTTAGCCTATCACCTAACAGACTGGCTGGGATGGTTATCTGTTCTACAGACATATAAAGTTTAGACCAT
This sequence comes from Anolis carolinensis, assembly GCF_035594765.1. Classification (NCBI taxonomy): domain Eukaryota; kingdom Metazoa; phylum Chordata; class Lepidosauria; order Squamata; family Anolidae; genus Anolis; species Anolis carolinensis. Next base: position 76,345,915 of record NC_085843.1, on the reverse strand, counting down.
TGAACAAACTGCAATGGATTTAGGATTCACTTGCTTTCTTTACCTTCTTCACAAACAGGAGGAAACTTGCCAATGCCTTTGTTTCCTTTTCCCTGCATGCTCAGCAAGGTGTCTTTTGTTATAAGCAAAGGTAGTTAACAAGCTCATTTACCTATTGTCTTGGGTAACTTGGTTTAGCTAATGCTATTCACCTGAACCTGCCCCAAAAGACCAAACATGGGAAGAAGGAAAATAGTAATTTATTTTACCCCGGTAGTAAAATAGCCCCTTTGCTCACCCTCTCTTTCTTAGGATTGTGTTGACCTATAGTGGCCCTCATTCAAAGATGATACTGCGGGGCAAGGAATGTTACCTGCTCACTGCCTTTGACATTTTAAACTGACAGGCAATCTCTGTTTCAAACCTGCCAAAACACTGGAAATTATAAAGTAGCTGTCTAAATCTGACAATGATATATAAGCTACACAAACCATATACATATAGTGAAGGAACAGAAAGGCTCAAATAGGATAAATCAGCATGCATTTCCTCTATAGATTTTGGTGACGTTTTCCATTATTGTTTAAACTGTAGCCAATATTTAGATGTTTATGCACTTAACCGTTACATAGACTATGGCTGTATTGCATTAAGCAGTAACATAGATCCAAATCACGCTCTGTCATTTACATTCATAATACTGCATAAACTATTAAGTGGCTTGGGGAGTAGGACAGAGGGAGTATTAGACATTGCTGTTTTAATGTGGCAGTAAAGCCTGGGACATGGCTTCGTCTATGCAAGGCATCTTAAGACGACCGGACGGTGGGAGCCAATGAGATCCCTGAGCTAGCCCACCTGCACAATGACAGCTGGCAACTTTTTCAGTGACAGCCATCCTTGCAAGTGCTGGCAAAAACAACACTCCCGTACTCAGCAGTGACATTATTCACTCCCTTCGCCCGAAGAAGGCCACTAGTTTACAGAGGTTCTTGGCCCAATGCACAAGGAACCTCCCCATGTATGTACTTATGAACAGAAAAATCTAAACCAAAGTCTCTCTAGTGCATTACACAACATGCTCCATCTAAAGTTCAACAACGCTGAAGCAGAGTTCAGCAAACTTAACTCCCCTGCTCATACCCTACAACCATTTAGTAATGAGTGTCCCTTTAGTGAGCAAGCTGCTCCACTGACACAATAAGAGAAAAGGTAGGGCAACATGTTATCACCAATTAAAATGTTTCCTGTTTATTTTTAAGTAATTCCAGAATATTGTTAGCTGTTGCTGTGAAACTTGCCTTAAGAATTTGCAATGTTTAAGGAAAATTACAAAGAAATGCCTTCTCCAAATTTTGTCATTAGTCAAGATTCAACTCCCTGGATTTAACCATTACAACATGGGAGAAGGAACCTGGAGCCTTCCAATTGTTGAATTGGAGCTCCCTTTCAATACTGCCAGTATGAACAGTAGTTCACATAAAACATCTGGAAGGCCAGAAACCTCTCAACACTAAAGTACAGTGGTATACTTCTTGTTATACTGCACATTTCAGCTCAGATCTTAAAACAGTGGAGGTTGCAAAAGCCTCCAGGCATAACTTGGATTGGTATCATCAATCACAAATGCCATAACAGAATACAGAAGAGTGGTTCTCAATCTGGGGTTCCCAGATGTTTTTGGCCTTCAACTCCCAGAAATCCTAACAGGTGGTAAACTGGCTGGGATTTCTGGGAGTTGTAGGCCAAAAACATCTAGGGACCCCAGGTTGAGAACCACTATTCTAAAAGTTCTGAATTCATTCGTAATTGGGGTCGTATGTTTTCCGGGCTGTATGGCCATGTTCCAGAAGTATTCTCTCCTGACGTTTCGCCCACATCTGTGGCAGGCATCCTCAGACGTTGTGAGGACAACCTCTGAGGATGCCTGCCACAGATGTGGGCGAAACGTCAGGAAAGAATACTTCTGGAACATGGCCACACAGCCCAGAAAACATACAACGACCCTATGATCCCGGCCATGAAAGCCTTTGACAGCTCATTCATAATTGCCAGCTTCCAACACCACTATGTGCTCTGCCATTTCCATTTGCTGGTGAGGGCTGAAGCGACCAAAGAAAAGTGACTCTACAATCTGATCTATAAAATTCAGAGCACTAGGAGAAGAGAGGAGTGAGTTTCTTCCTACCACAGTCACTACAGCTGCAGGTGGAACAAGTTCTTCTCTGGCTGTCATTAAAATGCAGGCATGAATAAAATACCGCCAATATTGCTTCTCTCTGTACTGAAGCTGAAAATTACAACTGCTTGAATTCATGTTAGAGTTGAGAGCATTCACATTTAAACCTGCACTGGATTAATATGTTCTGTACAAGCAACACTATGCTAATCAACTCTACAGGAGACATGCACCCTCAACAGGAAAGAATAAACATTCCTTGAAACTGCAAATTTATTGGTCTAAAAGGGGGGACAAGTCTAAGATTTTCTACTCTCTCCCTCTATGCCACTGGTTCTCATCCTGTGGGTCCCCAGGTGTTTTGACCTACAACTCCCAAAAATCCCAGCCAGTTTACCAGCTGTTAGGATTTCTGGGAGTTGAAGACCAAAACATCTGGGGATCCACAGGTTGAGAACCACTGCTCTATGCTTACCCACTTCACCAACAAAAAAACAAACCTAAGAATCATACAATATTGTTTTTACAACTGATCATGTTATAATCAGGAAATTGACAAGCTGCATTTGTTACTTCCATATTCACCTCTGAAGAGTTTCATACAAACCATTACACTATAAATAAAGACTTTGTATACACTGGCTTTGTAAAGGGATGCTACATTTTCCCTCTAGCAGTATACACGGGGGGGGGGGGGGGGGGGGGAGTAACTACACTGCTAAATATTTTATGAACAAAATTCAGATGTAAGAAAATGCCAAAAGCACAATATACAGTAATGAATGTACCAACCAAACCCATATTGTACCCACTGTTGAAAATGTTTTCTCTAATGTGATGATCCACAGACATACCAGACATAATTCCAATCACCCCATCAACCACACTAGCGACAAGATGGGAGTTTAGCCCACCTATGAAGGATGGAGAAGTTTAAGTTTCATTGGAAAAAATGACCCAGATAACCCTTTCTGCATTGCTTTGAAAGCATCTATTTTCTTTGTGATTACTCTATTTAAAATAACTTCTTGTTAATAGAATTCTAAGAGAGACGGAAATTTACCACACTGTTTTCTTTTTTAAAAAATTGGTTTCTTCACAAATGACAAAAAATTGTAAGATGTGGTTGTCAAGAATTTGCAGCTATCTGAACTACAAAGTCAGATAAAGTTCATTCAAAATTTGGATTTTTGTCTGGAACATAGTTAGATTGAATATTTGACGATGGAATGAGGCATGAAATGTTATTTTATTTAAACAATCTAGAGAACAGCATCACCTCACACTCAAAAATATTATGAAATATTCTTCAGAACCCAGTGTCTTGACCAAATATGAAATGGTACTTTCTCTATCCTTAACATAGAATCTACTTTTGCTAGACCTTTGAGAGTGTACTGTAAATTTTCATCTTTAACACAGGAATGTTTTACTTTGGTATATCAAAGCTCCATCTTTAGCACTCAAAAGTAAATTACCCAGGATTCTGTGCTAAAATGGAAATGTTGCAACATAAAAGCCTAATGATTTTTCAGATTGCCCAAAAAATAGTTTGGATGATTATAATGTAAAAGATGCCTGAGATGTAAGACATAAACACACACATTTTATATAAATATTTCTCCAGCAACCATCTAATTCTTTTTGAGTATACTCTTAAATTAAACATTTGCTCACAAAGAGAAATAAACAAACATGAATATTCCAAGTGAGCACACACAAATTAGTCCACAGTTTAGTAGTAATTTAACTTTGGGGGTCTCTTCCAGCATTTGTAGACAAACAGTTTCATCTTCCCCCTTCTCTGGGATGGCTCTATCATTCATGCCTTTACTTCTGAAACCACAGAACCAATCTAAGAATTTCCTGTTTTGGTCATCACCTTCTGTCTCCTTCTCAGTCTTCTTTTGACCCATAAGAGCTGCCTGGCCATTAGAATAACAATCAACTGGTGTCTCAACTTCAGAGTTACTTAGAGAAATCATTGGATTGCTTTCATCACTGCAAGTTATTAGGAGATTGACATTTTCTGGTAAATCACTTTTAACATTTTCTTCAGATTTTCCATTTGAAGATACAGGATTGGAGGTTTCACTGTATTTTAAAATGGTTTTCTCTTGTACTGTCAATGAATTGCCCACAGAAGTGCTTTCTTTTACTGTCCTGCTTTTCCTAGACCAGAATGTTGTCATCCGAATTTGCTCCTTTGATGGTGGTGGTGTCAGAAAGCTGACTATTACAGCCACAATTCCAGTGATCCAGAACAGCCCAGTAGCAAAATACATATAATGGACACTTTTGATAAAGAGTGGCCTAGTGTCTGGTTGATTACATTCCGGGACACGATATATAAATGCCAGTATCAGTCGAATAGCTCCCAAACCAAAACCAACCATTCCACCAAAGAAGGCCCCTTGCTCATTGCAACGTTTCCAAAATACACCCATAAGAAATATAGCAGCCACTGGTGGTGTCAAATAATCTGCTACCTCTTGGATATACAGATACATTTGGCCTCCTTGCATTTCCACTATTATTGGGACCCAAGCAATGCTTATTACCACCATGAAAGCAACAAAAACCCTTCCAACAATCATCAGTTCTCTAGATGACGCTCCCTTCCTTATGAGGAGTTTGTAGATGTCAAGGGTGAATATGGTACTGGCACTATTAAATATAGAATCCAGATCACTCATCAGTGCAGCAATCATAACAGCCATCATAAGGCCTCGCAGGCCAACAGGAACGAGTCTCATTACCAAACGTGGATAGGCAATATTAGAGCATCCTGCTCTGCTCCCACAAACTTGCATACAGTGTTCCGGATTGATACACGCAATGTCTTCTGGAAATAGTATTCGTGAAATCATTCCCGGAACAACTATAAGGAACATTGGTAAAAGCTTTAGAAAACCTGCCATTAGAGTAGATCCTTTAGCATGAGCAATATTTTTTGCTGCTAGAACACGCTGAACAATGACTTGGTCTGCACACCAGTACCATACAGAAGCTGGAGTCTGTCCCAAAAGGAAACCAGGCCAAGGTATATCTTCATCCGTTGGTTCACGCAACATTCTCAGTGAATCAGGCTTTGGATCAACATGGCAGGAATTAGTATTGGAGAGGTTATATGTCAACAAGATAGATGTAACATTAGGTTTTGCCAACATGTATCTTCTTTTAAGTTCTTCAAACCCTCCAACTTCTGTAATACTTATGATCATAAGGGTGAAGGCACCAATAATCATAAGCAAAGCTTGGACCGTGTCTGTGTAGATGACTGCCACAAGACCTCCTGTCACTGTCAACAATGCAGTCATTCCAATCAGTAAAATAACTGACAAATAAATATTCCAACCCAGCGATTCTTGAATGAATAGTGCACCTGAATATAAGTCTACTGAAAGTTTGGTGAAGATGTAAAGTATTAGAGACAGTACTGCAAAGTATACTTGAATTCTATGACCTCCAAATCGTTTGGATAAGTACCCAGGCATGGTGTATATTCCAGATCGTATATAAACTGGAACAAAGACCCATCCTAAGAGCTGCAAAAGCATTAAGGCATTGAACTCCCATGCGCCTACGGCAAATCCACTTGCTGCTCCAGATCCTGCAAGTCCAATGAAGTGTTCACTCCCAATGTTGCTCACAAACAAGGAAGCACCAATTGCGAGCCATGTCATAGATCGCCCTGCCAGGAAGTAACCGCTTACAGTGCTTCGATTGTATTTCCACATAGCAAAAAAGCCTATGCACATGACAAGCACAAAATACAGTGCCACAACGGCAATGTCTGCTGGTTCCAAAGCTGCCCTCATGTTTGTAAACAAAGTAACTTCCAAGCGTTGATGTCCAAATCCCAAACCTCAAGCCTTAGTAAGATAAATCACTTTAGTTTTACAAACACACTGGTTCAAAGTCTTTGTCCATTGGTTTGCTGTCTTGATGGTAGTGGTTGTGTACAACTTTGAGAAGACAAAACTTGTTTTCTCCGCTTCTGAAATATTTAACGTGAGCTTTTATTCGCCAATCCACAAGAGCATCACCATTAACTTTGTTGATGTAGGAGAAATTCTTAGGCGCAGCTAAGTCTACTGAAGCCTACTGTACCAACCCTGCAAGGCAGCAAAGACAAAAGACAAAGATTGAATTAGAGAAGGCTTTCATTGTGTACCAGAAAAATTTGAACTGTTATAACAAGGAGCTAAACACGGCTTTTCTTCTTCTGTAAAAGTAATGTAGAACTTTGCATCATGCAAGACATAACTCTCAATGAATACAAAACAAAGTTCTGTAATAAAGTGACAGAACGTGTATTCTTTTCTTTAAAATTAGGGTTCCAGGCTTGTAGCAGTATTTAATGTGAATCTTCCTGGCCAACAAAATTCTGAGATTCAAAATGATAAAAACCACACAGGAACAGCCAAAACTTTATTCTGGTCATATAGAAGAACAATACATGTACAATTCATTTCAATACTCAAATGATTTCAAACCTGTGATGTGGCAATTGGTGTCACCATGTAATGCTGCAAATAGTATACACAATATGCCACCGTGTCACATTAACTTCATCAAAAAGCAGACTATATAACTGCAAAAAAATTCTGGGAGTGGGAGCATCTTAGTCTACTGCAGAAAAATCATTTATCATTCCAAACTATCCCTGTTACTACGATCATTGCTCTTTCCAAATTAGAGAGATAAGGTAGCATTATAGCACCTACACACATTTGTCATGCTTCCTTTCCCTCTTAGACACCTTGCTTTACTGTCATACAATTGCACTGTGCTGCATTTCTTCAGCTACAGTTGTTGCAGAAGTAGGAAAACAGCAGTAATTAATAGATAATGATCTGAGGAATTATTTATTTTATTTATTACAATATTTATATCCCGCCCTTCTCACCCAACAGGGGACTCAGGGCGGCTTACAATAAAACCGCCCTGAGGAAGAGCCCAGGCCAGCTAGAGAATAGGAAGAATCTAGGCAATACAGCACACAAAGGCTGAAGATAAAAGAGAATGACATGTAGCAGTCAGAAAGGTTTATGGATCAGAATCAATCATGTTAGAAATTGGTCAATGTCTTGCCATTCTAGTGTTTCACAGCTCCCTAGCAGACTATATACTAGAGGCAAACTATACTAAGTGCAACTACAGTAGAGTCTCACTTATCCAACACTCGCTTATCCAAGCTTCTGGATTATCCAATGCATTTTTGTAGTCAATATTTTCAATACATCGTGATATTTTGGTGCTAAATTCGTAAATACAGTAATTACTACATAGCATTACTGTGTATTGAACTACCTTTTCTGTCAAATTTGTTGTATAATATGATGTTTTGGTGCTTAATTTGTAAAATCATAACCTAATTTGATGTTAATAGGTTTTTCCTTAATCTCTCCTTATTATCCAACATATTCGCTTATCTATCGTTCTGCCGGCCCGTTTATGTTGGATGAGCGAGACTATACTGTATATGCTGCAGTGTATAACACAATGGTGCTACTGCTTACTTTGACTTAGCTCTGGCACCACAAGATGCAGAGCTAGCCTTAAGAAATGGGGCTACAAAATGGAGTCCACAACAAGCAAGTGTGGAGAAGCGCAAACCACAAACCACCTACTACAATGCAGTCTGAGCTCTGCCACATGCACAATGGAGGACCTTCTTACAACGACACCAGAGGCACTCCAAATGGCCAGCTTCTGATCAATGGTTATTTAATGCCAAGTTTTTAACTTAGTTTGTGGTTTGTCTATACATTATAACTGTATGCTCAATTCGTTTCTGACACAATAAATAAATAAACGCTGCTTACTTTGAACATATCTTATAGAACTTGTCCAAAGAAGTTGGTTCTTTTAAAGAGGCGGTGTGGGAAGCAAGCATGGAGAAAGCCTGGCCAACACGGCAAATTTAGCATGGAAATCTAAGTGAGATTTTCTCACATCTTGTACTTCTATGTTCCCATGTTCTGTAGTGTGATCTGAGTATAACACAATGCTGAACCCTTCCTGCCACTGTAGTCTGCCAAGCATCCATTGTGTGTTTTCCTTACTTTGGAAGAAGTGAGACTGAATATTAACCTCAAAGAACGGTACCTAGCCTGTGGCCCATTGACTCTCAAAGGGCTGCAATGCCCACACATGAAGGGATCTGGGAAGGCTTGATAAAGTGTTATGGGCTTTTTACAGAAATATAAGAACAGAAGGAAGGAAAGAAGAAGAAGAGTTTGTAAGCTTTATAAGGAGGAATAGCAGGCTGTCATTGAGAGACTAAACTTGTTTATTGGGGAAAGTTTTTATTAATGAATTATTTGTATTTATTTAAAAAAAATATAAATTTCTAACTTTGATAAAAAAGAAGGAAAGAATTCAGGAATAAAAGAAAGAAGTAAATGGGTAAAGATACCCATTATAATATCCACAATGCATCTCTTGTCCAGAGCAAAAAAAAATCCCTTCTCTCTGTTTGCTTGGATCAACTCTCAGGTGAAAAACTGAAAAGATCTGGAGTAGTGGGGGGAGGAGGAAGAAAAAGAAGGTGGCAGAGGAAATCTGGTTATATGACTTTGTGCAACCCAAGTGGTTGTCCTGGGGAGAAGGATAGCCAAGAAAACAGGCATCCAGTCCATTTTCCATGGACTTTCCTGCCCTGTGAATGCCTGCTTTGAGGATGGCACTTCCACCTCTCAGCCACCAACTCTCCTCCTTCCAAGGTTATCAAACTCAACCCCACTGTGGAGAGTGAGGGGAAAAGAGGAAAGGTAACACCATTCCTCCCACCAGGCCAAGCAGCAATAGCATGGCTCTGCCTCCTCACTTTCTCTCTCATTCTCTTGACTCTGCCTTCACAGCCCTCCTCTCCTATTTGGACCAATCCCTCTCCCATTCCTCCAGGAGCTCCACATGAAAAGAGCAAGACAACACTCCTGTAGCAATTCATGTCAACAGTTAAAACTAGGCCAAATTACTATGAAAGGAAAGAAGAAACTGAAGGATGCTTGCAGTTATAGCATTGACACAATGCTGTTTATCTGTTTAAATATTTATCTACTATGGAACATATAGCATTTAAAAGCTCCTAAACCTAAATATGTAGCATTCAATTCATATTTGCTGAGGACATTCAATGGAGGCCACAGCCCCTTTCACACAGCTGAATAAAATCCCACACAAGCAGTGTGAACTATGATATTCCAGTTCAAAGCAGATATTGTGGGTTATTCTGCCTTGATATTCTGAGTTATATGGCTGTGTGGAAGGGCCCTACATGGAAAGACTATACCTCTAATGTATGAAGGAGAAATAAGATTACTATTTTAGAGTATCACTAAATTATCAGTATGTATGGTTCATACACCCATACAGTTAAAAAAATTAAAATGTAAGACTTATGTTTTATAAGCTACTGTATTCCAAGGCCTTGAGCTAGACCCTTTAAGTGTTATTATTTAACTTACAGATATCTCCATGAACACACCCAATTCAACTGTGGTCGATTTTAGGACAGTGATGTACAATGGACGTTGAAGACAATTCACAAGCTGAACCAACCAAGGGGATATGGAAATGCCAGTTATTTGTCCAGACAACAAAGAGGAAAGCATTCTTTACAAACAACCCTACTTTAGGAACTCAAGAGGCATCCAACTCAAAAAATATGGCACTCAAACTTCAACATACTACACCAAGGTTACATATTGCACTGCACTGGTTAATGAAAGTACCATTATTTCCACTTATCACTGGTTATAATACGGAACATCTCAATTTGTAAAATTTCACAAATATTGAATTTTCAAGTACAAAAATAATATCAACTACAGTCATAATAAATGTAAATGAATAAAGCAATAAAAACCAAATCTTTTTACAAGCTTAATCAGTTATATTTCTAGATAGGTAATCTTACCTGTACTACGAAACTGTTTATGCAAGATTAATATCATCTGAGAAATGTTATCAAACGTTATCCCATAGCAACAGAAATGTTAACTCCTCACCATATTGTTCCTGGTAGATTGGATCATGTTTCACTGCTTACAATCTAGCCTGTATGAAATGCTAGCATATTAGCACACAATATAGTGACTCAAGAACTAATTTATGTCTAAGACTCTGATTTTACCTTTTCATAAAAGAAGGCATACAGTATTTTAAATTTAACCCAAAAACAAATTCATGCAAAAAATAAAACGGAAGATAAAAAGGAAGCAAGTGCCTCAAATTATTTGAAGTTTTCTGAACTTTACAAATAAATCCAGGATCTGACTAAGGAATTGTGTTTTAATAGAATTCTGGGCACAATTGAGATAATGAAACCTAAACTGCAGATTTCCCTTTCCCTCTTTCCTATTTTAGGTCCTTGCGGTACTCTAGGATAGTACATATGCACTAGCAGAAAGGTATTCTACTCACCTATGCATTTTTATGAATCCCATCCTCTCAGTAACATCCAACTACATTCCCCTAAAACGTTACAAATTAGTTTTTTGAGCTAACATAAAATCTTAAGGCTAGAAATATGGATAACCTGACACCTCTCGTACACATCAAGAGGAATTCACTCATAAACCTTCTCTTGATCATATAAAACAGTGGTTCTCAACCTGTGGGTCTCCAGATGTTTTGGCCTACAACTCCCAGAAATCCCAGCCAGTTTGCCAGCTGTTAGGATTTCTGGGAGTTGACAGCCAAAACATCTGGGGACCCACAGGTTGAGAACCACTGATATAAAGTCTCATAAAATATGTTTTAGTTGGGACCATGAGGATATGAATCAGCTGCCTTCTCCTGATCCCTTTATCTGATTTGACCTCATCACTAAATTACTTCAAATGGTTTTAAAAGGTGCTAGAATCTTGAAAATTTTCTCAGAAAGACAAATAAGATCTGTGCTAGATGTAGACATGGTTTTCAGATTTCATGATTTTTTTATTTTCGTGCCAGGAGCAACCAGAGTTGCTTCTGGAGTGAGAGAATTGGCCGTCTGCAAGGACGTTGCCCAGGGGACGCCCGGATGTCTTGATGTTTTTACCATCCTTGTGGGAGGCTTCTCTCATGTCCCCGCATGGAGTTGGAGCTGATAGAGGGAGCTCATCCACACTCTCCCCAGGTGGGATTCGAACCTGGCAGCCTTCAGGTCACCAACCCAACCTTCAAGTCACGAGGCTTTTACCCCTAGGCCACTGGAGGCTCTAGATTTCATGATGACAGCAGGCCATGTCCTTAAATATACACATGTAAAGCAGGTAAGAATAGAACAATGAAAGGGGTATGTAGGTGAGAATTATCAAACCTAAACCCTATTGACTCAACATTTGTATTCCTTGCATTCTCATATGAAAGAAACCCTTATTTAAGGATCTACTGCTGCAAATGTATCATTTTGTCCCCCAGTGGTTAAATCAGACATGGGCAAACTTCGGTCCTCCAGGTGTTTTGGACTTCAACTCCCACAACAGGTAGGCTGTTAGGAATTGTGGGAGTTGGAAGTTCAAAATGGGCCGAAGTTTGCCCATGCCTGGGTTAAATGGTACATAGTTGGCCTACTCCACTGCTATTTACTCTAGTTAGTATAGCATTTTCATGTTATTTAAACTGTCAATCCTCTATCCTAGGGAAATCTTGGTGTTTTGATGAAGTACACAAACATTCTGATAAAAACATCTGGTACTGTAGTTCAAGCAAGAAGTATCAAGTACTTCACCAAGTTACAAAACGCACATCTCCTTAGAATGAAGCCATTACAGATAATATGGCAGCAAACCACTGTACAACTGTAGTGCAAGGTACACTTCTCTAAGCAACGGGTCTTCAACAGAGATGACCAGCTAATTAGTTACATCTAATTCAGTCTAACATGAAAACACCTAGACAAAAAAGCAATATTCAAGAAGAGGTTCCATTTTCAAAATCATCAATAGAGGGCCTCATAGCAGGCAACAGCAATAAGGACAATTTCTAAAATATGGAGAGAAAGGAAAAGTATATTCTAACTTAAACTATTCCATTCTACCCAGACAAAACTTCATTCATAAAACACTTAACAGTCAATAAAGAAAAGCTCACATTTCTAACCCAAGATTAAGAAACTGAAGCTTGAACTCACGATGCCTGAAGAACAAAGTAAATGTTTAGTGAATTATTGTTTGTATCATTATCCTGTATTTTTCCTTTGTACTGCATTTACATCTTTAATGAAGTCTGCCTGTCCTACACCATATAAACAATATCTCTATATGCATTCTTCCACCAAAAGTGAAAACTTATATTCTTTCAGATAGCATAAAGAAAAAGTAATGGCTATATTGTGTTACAACTAAACACTTCCTCAATTCAAAGTATTTTGAGATTATTTTTCTTAGGTAATTTTACATCAAATGCCTGTGCCAATCTATCTCTAGATAAGCATTTTCATTTTTATTTTGCAACGAGAAAAGTTTAACTCAACAAGGGGAACAGCAGTGACAAAATTTTACTATGAACAGGGCCAAATTCGAAGAGATTCCTACAGCTTGTACTCTTGGGGAGCAATTTTAGCTTTTACACCCTCTCCTGGTGAATAGCAGAACAACAATGAATATTGAGGTTAATTTGATTCCAGCTTCATTGTATGTTTATGAATACAAATTAAACTTCTAATGTTATGGGTAGCTGCTTTCTAAACTCCATTTCCTGGATTTTAGCATTCACTGTGCTAACATTAGCTAGTACCATGAACATTTTACATTTTCCAATAGAATACACTGCTAGCAAAATGGAAGAGTAACTTTTTAAAAAGTTTCCTTCGAGCTTCTCAAGCTACCTGATACAGCAGGCTGGCAATTTGTGGCCATTAGCAACAATTGTGGGTGAAATGTCAGGAGAGAATGCTTCTGGAACATGGCCATAAAGCCCAGTAAACTCACAGCAACCCAATTGTTCATTTCCCAGAAGGTTACTAATGGCTCATGGACAGGAATTGGTCCATGGGCCGCCACTATGAGTAGCACTGGTTTAGACTAACACAAAATGGGAGATCCAGTTAGAACATATCTCTCCCTTTTCATCCTCTCTTTCATTTCTCAAAAAAGTTGTGTTACTACACCATCCTCCCTTGGGTTAGAGCGGAAACCAGTGGAACTTTCCAGTACAGTCCACACAATTCTCCTAGGCTGAGGCTGGATTGATACTGCCCTATATCTCAGAACCTGAGCCCAGATTATCTGGCAGTGCAGACTCATATAATCCAGTTCAAAGCAGATAATCAGGGATCAGACCCCGGGATATAAGGCAGTTTAAATCTAGCCTGAAACTTCTAAATTTAAATGCAAGTCATACAAAAGCAGTTTCCTCCTTAAGCTACTTGAACGTTACAAATCCAATGAAAAATGTTTTGTTTATTTTTGCTATGTCCATGGCAAGTTTATGGAAAATTCCTCATTAGATCAGGGCTGAGTATCAGGTAAACGTTAGGAAATTACTCCAACTTGTCTAACAAAATAATTTATCTGAAAGCTTCAACATTATGGAGAAGGCAAGGATGGAGACTATCAAAGTCTCCCTCGGCTACCTTCTTTTGTGCAAAGGACCACCGTGGAAAAGAGGTCTATTTCCTCATTTGTTGGTTATTAAAAAGTACTTTGAACTGCTTTACGTTATTACTGGGAGTAGCAGGCCAAAATGAAATACCACTATCCATATATGCACATCTTTTACTGTAGCTGTAGAAAAGTTTTAGAAATCTTTCAGCCACGGCATTCGTGCCTCGTGTTGGGACTTTATGACAACTACGGGCCTTTCCACACAGCCATATAACCCAGAATATCAAGGCAGAAAATCCCACAATATCTACTTTGAACTGGGTTATTTGAGTCCACACTGCCATATATTCCAGTTCAAAGCAGAAAATGTGGGATTTTATTCAGCTGTGTGGAAGGGGCCTAAGCTTCCGTGAAAACTCAACTTCAAGTTAAAGAAGTCAGATATAAAATAAATGGAAATAAGGTGGACATTCACATGACCGGTAGAAGATACATACCAGATACTACAAAAATAAGACTAATCAAGCCCTCCAATACTGACTCCTAACAGGAAAATACTTCAGAAAAATTGAAGCTATTATACTTGTTCGGGAGTGCAGAGAAAACAGAAGTTGCATCTTATAAAGTGAAACCTCTTCTAAACAACAAAAAATCCTCACTAAAACATGATTCAAGTTTCTAATCCTACACAAACTCATTTAGGAGAGAGTCTCATTATACTCAAATGAATTCTTATCAAATCGGTGCGGGACAATTCCAAGACATAATCCTATCAAAATTTATGTGACAATCTTGGTATAAGAAAAGCAAAGTCTGAATTTGGTTTTGTTTTTCTAATGTACCTGTGTTGAGGAGGTGCATAAGACTATTATTTCAGATCTTACTCATCTGGCTTTTCAGAAGCACCAATCAGCTCAAAACTCCATCTAACTTGGTACTGTATCTTGCTACCTAGCAGTCAACTCTTCATGGTTAGCTGTATGGAAATTGCCAACCCTATCTGGCCCTGCAAGGGCTTCAACCATGGTCCTTCAGCCTGAAAAAGCCAGCTCTCTTGGGGCACCACAGGCCCTCCCTGTGAGTCCACACTGCTAGATAATCTGGGATAAACAGAAAACCTGGGATCAGATCCTGGGTTATAGGGCCTGTCTGGAAAAGTCCTCAGTCGCTCAAATAAGGCACCCCACCTGTGTTGTAACAGGTCACCAGTTACACCCATCACCCAACAAAAACACTGGAGGGGAGGGACTCATCTGGCTTTCCACTACTTCTCAACCTCACTCACCACTGAGAGAGCTCTAGGAGCATAATTAATGGAGGAGAGTACTCTTTATTCAAAAATCCCTGCCATTAGTGGCTCAAAACTCCATTCCTAGACCTTTTCTCTTCCATATATTTGGCTGGCATTCATTCATGCTTCCTCACATATTGGAATCCAAGCAACTGGGAGTAAAATATAATAGTCTTTCACTTAATTGGCACCGATGGGGATTACTAGATGCTGAGTGTCATTTCTAGTTGCTATATAAAACAGCCTAACTTATATACTATACCAGTAGTTCTCAACCAGATGTTTTGGCCTTCAACTCCCAGAAATCCTAACAGCTGGTAAACTGGCTGGGATTTTTGGGAGTTGTAACCAAAACACCCGGGGACCCCAGACTGAGAACCACTGTGTGAACTGACTTGACAATAATATTGAAATACAGTAATGAAAACCAAATGCAACAGTTTTACAGTATTATAAAAACATTCTTTTTGAGTGCAGTATTCAATTCTTTTTTTAAATTGCCCGTTGCTTAAGAGATCTAGTTAACCTAGGTCAGGCATGGGCAAACTTCAGCCCTCCAGGTATTCTGGACTTCCAACTCTCACAATTCCTAACAGCCTACTGACTGGGTTGCTGTGAATTATCCGGGTTGTAATGACCATGTTCCAAAAGCATTCTCTGCTGGCGTTTCGCCCATATCTATAGCAGGCATCCTCAGAGGTTGTGAGGTCTGTTGGAAACTAGGCAAGTGGGGTTTATATATCTGTGAAACACAAAGTGGGAGAAAGAGCTGTCTGCCTGAGGCAGGTGTGAATGTTTCAATTGGCCACTTTGATTAGAATCTAATGGCCTTGCAGCTTCAAAGCCTGGCTATTTCCTGCCTGGGGGAATCCTACTGGCTGTTAGGAATTGTGGGAGCTGAAGTCCAAAACACCTGGAGGGCTGAAGTTTGCCCATGCCTGACCTAGAGTCTACTGCAGATATAGAAAGGGCTTGCTTTCTCCTTTAACTAGCTTGTGTGTGGATCTACTCTGTAGAATTCATGCAGTTCGATAGTACCTTAACTTCCTTGGCTCAATGCTATGGAATGATGAGAGTTGTAGTTTGGTGCGGCACCAACACTCTTTGGCAGAGAAGGCGAAAGACTGCAAAATTGCAAGTCCAAGAATTCTGTAGCTGGGCCAGGGCACAAAAGTGGCATTCAAGGTCATTCCCTGCGTAAAGCAGGTGCGACCTCCTCCAACAGCCACTGACAGCAGGCACGGGCAAACTTGGGCTGTTAGGAATTGTGGGAGCTGAAGACCAAAACACCTGGAGAGCCTATGCCTGGCCTAAAGGAACACCTCTCCCAGATTGCCCCTTCCGCTTTTGATAACACTATGAAACAAAATTTGGGGGGGGGGGGGGGGATTCTGTTCCTGGTTTGAAAGTGTCCTTTCCTCTTTAATCGTGCGGCACGTACTTTGAAAGTAGTTGTTATACTCCAGAAACTTCGTTGCTGTAGCTGCCATGTTGAATTGGATAAGATATTCATTGAAAAACTATATTAACATGTGCTGCTGGGTGCCTCTCTCCCGCAAACACAAAGTTGTTGCAGTTGAATAACTTTTTATGATACAACCCATTAGGAAATGGCATTTAGAACCCAGGAACAAAAATCGTGTTGCATAGCGAACTCTCTGTATCAGGTATGGGCAAACTTGGGTACTCCCTCCAGGTGTTTTTGGACTTCCAACTCCGCACCTTTGCTAACAGGGTGGCTGAGTTTTCCGGGCCGTATGGCCATCTTCCGGAAGCATTCTCTCCTGATGTTTCGCCCACATCTATGGCAGGCATCCTCAGGGGTTGTGAAGTCTGTTGGAAACTAGGCAAGTGGGGTGGGATGTCCAGGGTGGGAGAAAGAACTCTTGACGGTTTGAGGCAGGTGAGAATGTTGCATTGAATAGCCTTGCAGCTTCAAAGCCTGGCTGTTTCCTGCCTGGGGGGAATCCTACCGGCTGTTAGGAATTGTGGGAGTTGAAGTCCAAAAGAACTGGAAGGGGGGCCCAAGTTGGATCTCGATCCCTTTCAATGCGCCTTCCACGTGGGGGGAAGAGGAAAGGAGGGAAGAAGCAAAGCCGGGATGAGGAAGGCTGGGCTTGCGAGGAAGGCAAGGGACAAGGGAAGCAAGGGCAGGGCGAGGAGCGGCTGGGAGGCAGGTGGGAGGGCAGGCAAGGGCAGGGGTTCCTCCTCCCCACCTGAAAGAGGGACAGGGACAGGGACTCACCCTTTGCATGGCTTTCAGGATCAACGCCAGTTCGTAGCGGGGCATTTTGGGCGCCGAGGAGGAGCGGCTGCGGGGAGAGGAAGAGGCGGCGGGAGGGAGGCGGCGGCGCTTAAAAGGCCGGCGCGGAGGCAGCAGCAGGGCCGCCTCTTTGCTGGCGTCAGGCGCTGATGCGGCTCCTGCTTCCCTCCCTCTCTTTCAGCCTCTCCTCTCTCTCGTTCTCCAAGCCAAAGAGGGAGGGCTAGTCTGCTGTAGTAATAATAATAATAATAGCCCTCCCTCGGGAAAATAGAAAGCAAGCAGGGCCCCGCTTTTTCCTTTCGGACCCGCCTCTCTTTCCTTCCTTCCTTCCTCGCCGTGGCTGCGGTCACCACTGCAGGGAGTGGAAATTTCCATTCAAAGGCAGGCTTCCGCTGCTCCTCCTCCTCCGCTTTTTCCCCGCCTACTCTCCACGTGGGAAGGCACCGGCGCCCCACACGTGGAACTCAGGCCTCCCAATGGCCACGCACATACACACGGAGACGAGATCCCTCCTGTGCTGGATACTTTGGGGAGGGGAAGGAGTTATCCCACTTTTCCATCTATCTTATCTATCTATCTATATATATAAAAGAGTGATGGCATCACGGCGACCCACAAAACAACAAAACTACAGGCCCCCCAACCTCGAAATTTGACAACACAACCCATCATCCACGCCTCTAGGTTGATACAACAAAAAGAAAAGAAAAATAAAGTCCTAATTAGAGAGAGAGGAATAATTGCTTTTATCCAATTGCTTCCACTTAGAAGGCTCTAAGCCAGGGGTCCCCAAACTTTTTAAACAGGGGGCCGGTTCACGATCCTTCGGCCCGTTGGAGGGCCGGACTATAGTTGGCCACCGAACAATAATAATAATAAAAAATCAAGCATATCTATCTTGTTTGCTGTGTCATACAATAAAATAACAACAACAACAACAAAGAGCGTTAGAAGAGACCCTTTGGGCCATTGAGTCCAATCCCCTTCTGCCTTTGTGCACTGAAAGCACAAGCAAAGCACCCCTGACAGATGGCCACCCTGCCTCAATGTTAATAATAATAATAATAATAATAATAATAATAATAATAATAATAATAATAAAGAGGGTTGGAAGAGACCCCTTGGGCCATTAAGTCCAATCCCCTTCTGCCTTTGTGCATCAAAAGCACTAGCAAAGCACCCTTGACAGATGGCCACCCAGCCTCAATATTAATAATAATAATGTGATTTTGTGATATGAAATCCAGCATATCTATCTTGTTTGTTGTGTCATAAAATATAATAATAATAATAATAATAATAATAATAATAATAATAATAATGGTTGTAAGAGAAGAAGAGACCCCTTGGGTCATTTAGTTTAACCCCCTTCTGCCCTTGTGCCATGGGGGCCGGATAAATGACTTCGATGGGCCGCATCCGGCCCCCGGGCCTTAGTTTGGGGACCCCTGCTCTAAGCTCTACCCACTTGGTCTCCTAGCAACCCACTCAGCCCAGTGTTAATAAAAGAATAAAAAATAAAATAAATACAAATAATATAATAAAAACACTAAAAAAATTAATACAATAAAATACTATAATAACAAAATAACTAAAAATAATACAACAAAATAAAATATAATAAATAAAAAAGATAAGTTACAATAAAATTATTTTTTAAAAATACAAATAACGTCAAATAAAAATTCCACAACAACTTTTAACCAATACCACCACCACTTTGCCACAGCAACGCGTGGCCGGGCACAGCTAGTCTATATATAAAAGGGTAATGAAATTTCGGCCTAGGACAAAACAACAAAACTACACATCCCAGAAACACTAAACTTGGCAGCACAACCCCTCATCCATGCCTCTACGTTCATACAACAAAAAGAAGAAAAATAAAGTCCTAATTAGAGGGAGAGGAACAATTGTTTTTATCCAATTGCTGCCAGTTAAAAGGCTAAGCTCCGCCCACTTAGTCAGACAGGACTGAACTTAATATCACGGGAAAACCTTTACCCTTTACCATAACTACCACCAATTCCTCAATACTTTATTTCCCATACCACCATACTTCGCCACAGCAATGCGTGGCTGGGCACAGCTAGTCATATAATATACTTCCCCACATCAAAGTATGGAAGCAGCCATATCCACCAGGCATGGGCAAGTGTTTTGAACTCCCAACTCCCACTAATCATAGGATCCTAGAGCTGGAAGAGACCTCGTGGGCCATCCAGACCAACCCCATCCTGCCAAGAAGCAGGAAAATCACATTTATTTATTTTATTTTACTTACAGTATTTATATTCCGCCCTTCTCACCCCAAAGGGGACTCAGGGGGGATCACATTGTACACGTATAAGGCAAACATTCAATGCCATATAACACAGAACAGAGACAGACACAGAGGCAATTTAAACCTTCTCCAGCTTCCTGAGGGTATTCTTGATTCCGGCCACAAGGGGAGCAGCTGCTTCATCATCCACTGTGACGGCACTTCCTCATTCCAACAGCGGCTGGATGATTTTTATGGTGTCATAAATTAGCCCGCCACATATAAGTGGTACCCAAATTTCCTACTTGATAGATGCAACTACCTTTTGGGTTGCATAGGTCAGCCACGAGCAGGGGCTATATTTTATTTTTAATTGTCGGGTGCCCGATAAATACTGTAAGTAAAATAAAATAAATAAATGTGATTTTCCTGCTTCTTGGCAGGATGGGGTTGGTCTGGATGGCCCACGAGGCACCCGACACGAGCTGGCCTCAAACTCATGACTTCTTGGTCAGAGTGATTTATTGCAGCTGGCTGCTAACCAGCCTGCGCTATAGCCCGGCATTCAAAGCACCCCCGACAGAGGCCCATTCAGCCTCTGCTTAAAAGCCTCCAAAGAAGGAGCCTCCACCACAGGGGTTCTCAATCTATGGGTCCCCAGATGTTTTGGCCTTAATAATAACTTTATTTTTCTATCCCGCCTCCATCTCCCCTTTCCTGAAGTTTGAAGCCATCCTAGTTCGGCGTCCTAGTCTCCAGGGCAGCACAAAACAAGCTTGCGCCCTCCTCCCTATGACTTCCCCTCGCATATTTATACATGGCCCTCATCATGTCTCCTCTCAGCCTTCTCTTCTGCAGGCTAAACTCCTCATAGGGTTTTGTTCTCTTGATCCTCCTCTGGACACATTCCAGCTTGTCAAAAGCTGCCTTCAATTGCGGTGCCCAGAATTGGACACAATGTGATTCCAGGTGTGGTCTGACCAAGGCAGTATAGAGGGGTGGCGTGACTTCCCTGAATCTAGACACTAGACTTCTTTTTATGCAGGCCAAAATCCCATGGCTTGTTTAGCATCACATTGCTAGCTCATTTTTAACTTGTTGTCCACGAGGACTCCACAGCCAGTAGACTGTTAGGAATTGTGGGAGTTGTAGTTCCAATTACCTGGAGGGCTGAATTTTGCCCATGCCTGATATACATAATGAGCCTTGCCCACCGGCCCTCCCCAACACATTGTCCACAGGATTGATTTCTTTTGCCTGATAACTGGATATGAATGGTATGTGTGGTTTTTTAAAATAAAAAAAAATCTTCCAGAAACATGCAACACCTACTCTAATCTTTGCAGTAAAGTCAGGATGTTTTTGGAAAACTGACCCACTCTTCCCAAAAGATGAATTAAATACGAGATTCTCCTGATATGTGTGTGTGTGTGTGTGTGTGTGTGTAATTCAGAGCCCCAAGTGGCACAGGAGGTTAAACTGCTGAGCTTCTGAACTTGCTGACCTAAAGGTCGATGGTTCAAATCTGGGGAGTGGGGTGAGGTCCCACTGTTAGCCCCCGCTTCTGCCAACCTAGCAGTTCAGAAACATGCAAATGTGAGTAGATCAATAGGTACTGCTCCGGCGGGAAGGTAACAGCGCTTTATGCAGTCATGCCAGCCATATGACCTTGGAGACGACTATGGACAACGCCGCTCTTCGGCTTAGAAATGGAGATGAGCACCAACCCCCAGAGTCAGACATGACTAGACTTATTGTCAAGGAGAAACCTTTACCTTTACCTTATATATAATTCTATACAAGTTTTGCAATAGTATAGACATTTGTGTGTATTTATCATTATGTGTGCCATATAACCCAGAATATCAAGGCAGATAATCCACATTATCTGCTTTGAACTGGATTATATTGCAGTGTGGACTCAGATAACCCAGTGCAGAGAGAGTGGGAGAAGACAGCCATGGAGATAAATAGCAAAGATAATAGGTTTCTTGTTGAAGAAGAATCACTCAATTTGTTGTATCCAGAACAGAATAATAGAGTTGGAAGATATAGATATGTG
Organism: Anolis carolinensis; assembly: GCF_035594765.1. NCBI lineage: Eukaryota > Metazoa > Chordata > Lepidosauria > Squamata > Anolidae > Anolis > Anolis carolinensis. Next base: position 76,324,338 of record NC_085843.1, on the reverse strand, counting down.
TATTAATGAAATAAAAATAAATCTCTTGTTTGCGCTTGTGTGTCTTGTACCATTAATCTGTGTTGGGTAATGTTTTGTGTATTTTAAATTTGTTTTAATGATTCCTTTGTAGGTTTAATTCTATTTTAATGCTTATAGTCTACTTTGGAATATTTTAAGAGGAAAAAAGTGGCATACAGTATACATTAACAGTAATATCAAAAATAAAATACAGTATCCTATAAGCTATTTTAATGCTTATGCTCTGCTTTGGAGCATTTTTAGAGGGGGAAAGGTGACATACAGAATAAATAAATATAAGTAAAAGGTAAAGGTTTCCCCCTGATATTAAGTCTAGTTGTGTCCAACTCTGTGGGTTGGTGCTTATTTCCATTTCTAAGATGAAGAGCCAGCATTGTCCATAGACACCTCCAAGGTCATGACTGCATGGATCACCATTACCTTCCTGCCAGAGCAGTACCTATTGATCTACTCACATTTGCATGTATTCAAACTGCTAGGAAACCTGATAGGTTTCCTAAGGAGTCATAAAATCCGAGTATGGGAGAAAGCTGCACTCAAGGATCCACACAGTCAACAGGTGGCCATTTGGCTTTTGTTTGAAAGCAGGCATGGACAAACTTGGCAAGAGAGAGAGAGAGAGAGAGGAAGAGGAAGAGGAAGAGGAGCTGAGGGTCCTGCAGAAGGGTTTTTCCAGCTCCTTTGCCGGCTTTCCTTTATGCATATACAGTAGAGTCTCACTTATCCAACATAAACGGGCCGGCTGAATGTTGGATAAGCGAATATGTTGGATAATAAGGAGGGATTAATGAAAAGCCTATTAAACATCAAATTAGGTTATGATTTTACAAATTAAGCACCAAAACATCATGTTATACAACAAATTTGACAGAAAAAGTAGTTCAACACACAGTAATGCTATGTAGTAATTACTCTATTTACAAATTTAGCACCAAAATATCATGATCTATTGAAAACATTGGCCCCAAAAATGCGTTGGATAATCCAGAACATTGGATAAGTGAGTGTTGGATAACTGAGACTCTACTGTACCAAATATCCTAAAAATCCTAAAATCCCATGACATGAAATAGAAACGGAGGGCTGCAGCTTCCCATACTCTGGAGTTTTTGTTCTTTTTTTTGAAGAAATGGAGCGGTTATGCAAGGCTGCATGTTAGAATTAATACAGAAGGCTTTCATAGCTGGAATCAAAGGGTTGCTGTAAGTTATCGGGCTGTATGGCCATGCTCCAGAAGCATTCTCTCCTGATGTTTCGCCCACATCTATAGCAGGCATCCTTAGAGGTTGTGAGGTCTGTTGGAAACTAGGCAAGTAGGGTTTATATATCTGTGGAATGATGTCCAGGGTGGGAAAAAGAACTCTTTTCTGTTTGAGGCAAGGGCCCTTCACACTGGTTGATAATTATTTCAAATAACTCCCACAATTTCCTAATGTTGCAATTGGTCACCTTGATTAGCATTGAATAGCCTAGCAGAAGGCTCAGCTGGGAAGGAAAGGGAGGGGGCGGAGCAGGATGCCTGGGGCAGGGAAAGTGGTGCCAATCTGCCTCGGAGCCTGCATACAGATGCACCTGAGGGGCACCAGGCAGTGGGAGGGGGGCTGGATGGCGGGGGGGAGGAGAGAAAGTGAGGCAGAAGCAGAGCAGGAGCCCCAGGGAGCTCCAGTTCTCCTGGAGGCTCTTGGATACTGTTTAACCCATCCCCCCCCCCCACTCACGTTTCAGTAAGTAAATCCAGTGGATGAGTCCAGGGCCCCGGTTCTCTTGGCCCAGCAGCCATTGAGCCCAGGGGCTGCCCTCTTCCCTCCAGGCAGAAGGCAAGGGGAAAGGGCCGGCTGTGCTTGCGGCCTGGCTCGTTCTCAGCCCTGGCCACGAGTAGGGGCGGGGCCGCATGGTATGGGGGCGGGCCAGGCCACGTGGTCCCGCCCCCACGCAGCTCCGCCCCCATGCAGCCCCACCCCCCACGCAGCTCCGCCCCCGCAGGAAGGCCTGCAGAGGAGGAGGAGGAAGCAGATGGTGGTGCTATTCTCCAGGGGCCTCATGGTGCCCCCCCGACGATGGCGCCACAGGCAAATGCCTCCCTTGCCTGACGGTTGGACCGCCTCTGCTTAGAACTATGTATCCCTGGTTTTCCATCCAATTATTCATGGTTTATGGTGTACACATGATTTTCTGGTTATGAGCTAATTGGGATTCTTGCATATATACTTCAGAGACAAAGATGCGCTGAGATGGATATGTGCAGGTACAGTCCAGCGCATCTAGGGAAATCTTATAATATTGTGTATGTGCTTATGCTGTATATATCTCATCTACACTAATGGCTATTTCATAAAACGATTCTTTTGCTCTAGATGGAGTAGGCCATTTATAATAGCAAATTAAATATTTGACTTATTGTGCCATTCCAACAGGCACCCCAACAACCTGGCCACTTAAAATCCAGGTCTGCTGCATTTTCCTGGCTGTTTTACCAGTCAAGCAAAAGACAGTCAAGTGTTGCAGTTGCTAGGCAATCCCCAGGTGGTTATGGATTAACTGCGCCCTTCGCTGCTTGTAACCCACCTGTAGTGAAATTGCCATGCTTCAATCGCCCTGAGTAAGAGCACTTTCTACTGTATTAACAAATGAAAAAAAGTTAGGATTGCTGAATCTCCGTAACAGCATATTTAGAATAAAATAGAATAGCTTTATTGTCATTCTACTATTGCACAATGAAATTAAATGCCTTCTCCAGCACATCACAAAACAACACACCCATCCCTTCACATCTCAACCACCACCGCACAGCCCCCAATGCCACATCAATGTGAAACCATGGAGTTCAACACAGCTCTAGGATAAAAGCTATCTCTCAGTCTGTTTGTCCTCATCTTTGTCACCTGGTACCATCTGCCAGATGGCAATAATAATAATAATAAAAGAACATGCTGGGTAGGGTAGATCCACAAGAATGCTCTGAGCTTTCTTAAGGTAGCGGGAATTATACATTTCTTCCAAAGAGGGGAGAGGGCAACCAATGATTCTCTGTCCAGTAGTGGTGACCCTTTGAAGTGCCTTCCTATCTGCCACTGTGCAGTTACCAAACTATGTGTAGATGCAGTAGATTAGGATACTCTCTACAGCACAGCAGTTTTTCATTCAGTTGTTGGTTCCATAGAAGTCTCAGTAGATCGATAGGTCTCTGGCAGGAAGGTAACGGCGCTCCATGCAGTCATGCTGGCCATGTGACCTTGGAGGTGTCTACAGACAACGCCGGCTCTTCAGCTTAGAAATGGAGATGAACACCAAGCCCCAGAGTTGGACATGACTGGACTTAATGTCAGGGGAATACCTTTACCTATATATATGTGTGTGTGTTTCCCTAGATTCCCTGGTTTGTACATCCTCCTTCATGAATGACCTCTTGGCCACATTCAGATGTTGCTTGGTCACACATAGCCCTGTTTCCATCTGGGAAGCATTGGAGGTCATGAGAGTCCCCTTGCCAGCACAGCCACTGACTGATGGCTGAAGGATTCTACATCAGTAGTCCAAAAAGTAACTTTTTGAAGGTCTGGATTTGCTACTTAATTCCTGGAATCTGTAGGCCTTTTCATTCTGACAAACCTCTGAAGCACCATCCCCTTGAGGATTCAGTGTGTGGCTATGCGTGTTTGCATGTTTTACCCAGGAAGCTTCCTTCCCAATGATTATTTTCATTTCTTGTTACTACTATGCCCCTGCTATATTTGGATAGGTATTATACAGTTTGCTATGAAATACAAGTAGTTCCCACATTTAAGAAAAATGTAATTACTTTATGACCTTTTTTATTAAATGTTAACCAGAATGGGAACTAGAGCACTAAAGTAGGATTCTTGGAATACAGTGTTGCAGCTCAACATAACAATTAGACTCTTCTCTGGTAATGTTATCAGCATTCTTACTGGGTTTTGGTATCCCTTAAGAAGTTAATGTTATAGCCTTTCTCTTCTTGGCACTGCTGGCTGTGTCTTCTATAATTTGTCAGAATAACTGTCCTGTCCAGAAAGATATGTTAGAAGCTAAATCATGGAATTTTCCTTGGCTTTCTCAGCATGTTATCCAAATAAGCACATCACAGGCATCTGTAAGAAATAAACAGCAAAACCGACTAGTCCTTATAGACCAGTTCAAATAATTGTCGGCACTGTCTAGCAATACCCAAACAAACAATAACACCAGTAATACGAAATTAGCAGCTCTATTATTTCCCCTTCACAGCCACTTCAATAGTTCTCCCAAAGAACAGCATCACCATCCACTTATCATGGCATTGCTTCTGACATTAATGGTTAACCCCTGGATGAATGACTTTTATTGTTGGTTAATAAACAGTTAACAGCAACAGACAAATATGATTATGAAATATCAGGAGTACCACACTTATTATCGGCCCCCACATAGGAATTGAGTTTGGAAATTATTGTTTGGACTACATCTCTCAGAATACCCCAGCCAGTATGGGTAGCAGACAGCTTGGCTGGCCAGGACAACAGGATGTTTCAGGGAATCTTAGTCCAGAAATGTAATATTTCTGAGCTTTGCATAGAAGATATAAGCAGCATGTTAACAGAAAGCATACATAGTGCCACAAACTAGTGGTTGGAGAACAGCTCCAATCTCCAGTGTTGTCCTAAAAGTGTCCTGAAAGATGGCTTTTGGAAACTGGTGATCTAAGAATTGCCACTTCCTATGTATCTAGACTATAGTTCAAGGATGATGGTCCTCCAAGTGTAGTGTCTTGGCGGTGGATCCGTAGCTGGCTGTGGAGACCTATTCTCGACCCGCATGTTCTTCCGCAGTGAAGACATCGGTTTCCAGGTGGAAGGCGGTTCCGGTCAGGGTTGGCTTGACACACCTTCCTTTTGGCATGTTTCTCCCTTAAGCCCTCCATTCGTGCCTCTTCTAATTCCACTGCACTGCTGGTCACAGCTGACCTCCAGAAGTGGCCAGACCCAAAGCCATTGAACGTGAGGCTGCTGTATCCCAGACAATGTTGGCATTTCCTGAGCCCAGCCCCAGAAATGAGATTACTTACATGGGAACTGTATGATGGAGCTGGCATACCAATGTTAGTTGGCTGAGCCTAGTAGCATGTTCAAAGCGAGTTCTGGAAGAGGTGATAAATTGCCAGATTACAGGCCAGTTGTACCTTAAGGTTTTGGTTTTCCCCTGACATTAAGTCTAGTTGTGTCCGACTCTGGGGGTTGGTGCTCATCTCCATTTCTAAGACAAAGAGCCGGCGTTGTCCATAGACAGCTCCAAGGTCATGTGGTACATGACTGCATGGAGTGCTGTTACCTTCCCGCCAAAGCAGTACCTATTGATCTACTCACATTTGCATGTTTTCGAACTGCTAGATTGGCAGAATCTGGGGCTAACAGCGGGAGCTCACACCGCTCCCCAGATTCTAACCATTGACTTTTTGGTCAGCAAGTTCAGCAGCTCAGCAGTTTAACCCACTGCACATCTGGGGGCTCCCATGTACCTTAAAACATCCTACTAATTGATAGTGGATGCCACCTGGAAGCAATAAGCCTGGACTAGCAGAATAGGATTTCTCTGGGTACATCTATTCTGTAGAATGAATGCAGTTTGGCATCACTTTATCTGCCATGGCTCAATAGTATGGGATAATGGTAGTTTAGCTTTACACAGCTTTTTTTGTCAAATCACCAAATTACAACACCCACATTGTTAAAGTGGTATCAAACTGCATTAATTCTATAGTGTACATGCACCCTCTTTTAGTTATAGCTGTCCTTGGAACAAAGTGTTCACTTGAAATGTTTTCCTGCCCACCTTATGGGTTTTCATCACTGGCCTGAATGTGACAGACCATGTATATGAAAAAGTTCTGGATGGCTTCAACAGCACAGTATATTCTTTCCCCTGAAAATTAACTTTCCCAGCTCTCCAAAGAACTTGTCACAGATTTCTTTTGATCAAGGTTAATCTGTCTTTCCCCCAAATCACATGTACTATCAACTCATGTTCTTTTCCTCAACACATCTCTCTCTTTGTTAACTAAATCTCATTAGTGCTCTGCCATGGGATTCCATCAAATTAGAAAAGAATCGAATCTCTAAAGGTGCGTACATGTGAGTGGGGTTTTCTGAGTATGGTGATCAAAACAGGAAAGAAAAAGGTTCAAATGGTCAATGGAATTTTCCAGTGGACATTAGATTTAGTGCGTAACATGCCATCCAAGTTACCTAGAGTAGTCCTAAATAGAAACAGTAACATGGCATTAGCATTTCAGAGCTCTGAAAGGGAAGACTGAAAGTGACCTATTACATCTTTTCCAGTGAAGAACTATTGTGCAGTCACGTCACAGAATTGTCAATTCACAGAATTGTCAATTCACAGAATTGAAATAAAGCATATTAACCTACAATTTTATTCAATTTATTTCTCTCTCAGGCATCTGCCATTTCATTATCCTTACTAGCATCTCCTATATTGTACAATACTTTAAATGCAGCATGGTAGGAGTGTAACCAACCATTACAACATGGGACTTGTAAACGGTGTGACTGTGACAACAAATTAGTTTTGGATTTCATTTTTTTAAAATAATCCTGGGTTTTGCCCTCATAATAAAGCTTATGCTTCAGGCCAAGCTAATCATAATGCCAAAGATCTGTTATGTGGACTTATTATGGGTTTTTTAAAACTATTGTTTATAAAATATTGAAGCATAAACATGAGGGTGCTAATTTGGGGAAGTGGGTCAAAGGATGAGCATTTAATCCTCTCCTACCATAGAGCCATGTCTTACAGTGTGAATTCTGTGTCGCTGTTGCTGGTTTGGATGATTGTATTTATTGAATTTTTAAACTACCCAACAATCATATTCTCTGAGTGATGTATACTTTATCAAATAGAAATAAATCCACATTGCTGTTATTATTCTTCATCACATTAGGAGGTTTATAGAGAGCCTGTATGGTCTAATAGTTTGACTGTTGGACTGTGATGCTGTAAAACATGTATCAAATCCCTGCTCAGCCCCAAAAACTTACTGCGTGTTCTTGGGCAAGTCACACTATCTGAGGAAGGTAACAGGCAAAAACTCCCTCTGAACAAATCTTGCCATTTAGGATCATAATAATGTTACGTGATTTCCACTTCTGCAAGAACTATGGGTTTGGAGCTCAGCATGTCAAGCTTCCCAGAAGTCCAGATGAGACACAGATGGGTTGAAGGCAAAATCAGAGGCTTTCTTCTCAATGACCAAAGAGGATGTCAGTGGAGACAGCACTTCAAAGAAGTGAAATATCGCAATTGCAAATGCATTTGCATTTTGACAGCTATTCAAGATTACCGTGCTAGCTTCTAGCAAGGATTTGCTTCCTGGTTGGTCCAGGGGTCTGTGCAACATCATTGCTAGTTGGTCAAGAAACCTTAATAAACTGTCACTGGATTATTTGGAAGATGGTATCAGTTAATTGATCTGCTCATGAGAGGGGCACAATCAGAAAGGAATACAGTGGGACAAGAAATAATGGGCTGAAATGGGCCTTCATTTTCCATCTCTGGTTAATACAATGGGTACCACTCCGGGAGGAACAAAAGGGTACTTAGGTGTTGGCCATTCAATGGGAGTCCCAGGGATGGATCTGGTTTGGTGACATGGAAAAGGAAGCATTCCAAGGGATAAATCAGATCATATCAGGGAAAATAAGAAAAGGACCCAAAGTTCTTGTGCAAACTCATCATGTGTCCCCAGAGTCTTTCTGGTGCATTGTGATAGAATTATGATAATTATGGGTTTAATTTCTGATGTTAGTGGTGTGGTGGGGCAACAATCCAGGGGAATTCAGAAAATGTTATTACAGGACAAATACAAAATGCAATGCGGCCTCACTGTATATCCCAATGGAACTGAGTATCATAATTCACAATTCTGACATCTAATTCTTGATAACAGGAAGGCAGAAATTACTTGAAGGTATACAACCACATGATGGAGACACTACAAAGAGCTCTAAGGTGTGCCACAGACACAAGTGAAATGTCAAGAGAACATGCTGCTAGAACATGGCCATACAGTCCCGAAACCACACAACACTCAACTGTGAAAACTGCTAGAACGGGATCTAGACGTTTGCATTAATATAATAATGTATTATAAAATAACTCAATTGACTCACAGTCAGTTATCAACAGATCAAAATGAGCCTCATTAGTGTTCTAAGTAACAGGCTCCATCATAGTGCTTCTCAGACCCTTTGATATGAGAGCCTGGCAGTTTTTATTTATTGTATCCAAGTCCATTGGCTACAGTTTCTTTCTTTCTTCCCTGGAAAATCATCACAAACCAGCAGCTTTTGTATCCCATTGAGAGCTTGGAGAAAATTACTTTGGGAACCATAGATCCAAGATTCGCCTAGATAGCACAGCCGTCCTGGCTACAGCATTCTGGGGGTTGTAGCTAAAAATAATGTTGTCCACACCTTGATCTCACCACTTCTCAACTGAATAAAGTAGCACTGAAAGGTTCATTCACACAGATAAATGTTGCCTATCATCCTAGAAAGTAAGCTAGGCTTAGTCTGCATCTACACTGTAGAATTAATGTAGTTTGACGCCACTTTAACTCCCATGGCCTAATGCTATGTAATCCTTGGTCTTTTGCCCTCTCTGCCAAAGAGTGCTGGTGACAAACTACAAATCCCAGGATTCCGTAGCATTGAGCCATGACAATTTATTGTCAAACAGCATTAATTCTACAATGTAGATGTAGATTAAGGGGAAAAATTAGCAGCTGATTAGTGGGAAAAATTTGTTGTTTATTTGTTCAGTCACTTCCGACTCTTTGTGACCTCATGGACCAGCCCACACCAGAGCCCCCTGTCGGCCATTGCCGCCCCCAATTCCTTCAAGGTCAAGGTTTGGGAAAAATTTAGCTGCCAATTAATAGGAAATTTTAATTGCACATTCTTAGACAACATGCTATGGAACAGCCTTTCTCAATACATTTCAAGATTTGCTGGACTACAAAGCTCTCATTGGATCCAGCCAAAAAAATAATTGGTGTCATTGGTATACATCTGAAAGGTATCAGGTTTGGAGAGACAAGTTACATTCCAAAAGAAGCCACTAATAACAAGGGTCATTGTGGCAATTGTGTCCACCCAAGTTTTATATAGCATTTACATTTTTAACATAAAAAGCAGCAATGTTATCATTTGTCTGTTTATAAACTGAGAAACCATTTAATATATTTTATTTATTTTTTTACAATTTGCAGTGGTTTATTATTTTAAGTTGTTTTTATTGTAAGTGGCCCCGAGATCTTTGAAGGAAAGGCAAGATAGGAATACACTAGTAAAATAAATACAATAAATTTGTTCCCATTAAATACTAGTATAAACTGGCCATATGTCCAATTCTCCTTCTGTTAACAAAACATGTTAAGCCCTTTCCCCCAATGTTCCAGTCCCTGGCTCCATTGGTGAATGGACCAAGTTCATGTCATGAGCTTTCTATCCCTGGATCAGTGATACAAATCCAGATCCATCTGATATGCTCACCATTATTTTGTTCCTTCTTATTTCACTGTACAGTGCGTGGCAGAGAATCTAAATAAACTGATTATGATGCAAGGCATACAGATGCAGTATGCAGACACAAATATAGAGGTGGATCAACACAGTTATGTGTATTTTGGGAATCAATGTGAACACAATCCTTCATCTCTGTACAGTATTGGCTAATGCTGTCACTACAGTTCTTCCAATCTAAATATATAAAAGTCAAAATACATATGTTAGTTGGTTTATACGACAAAGGCTCCTATGTGGTTTGAGGGATCTGGACCAAATTTGGTGCACATGCCCTTCATTAGCCAACTAAAAGAAAAAATAAGGGGGAAAGGTATGAGGAGATGGAAGGAAAGAAAGAGAAAGGAGGGAAAGGAAGAGAAGAGAAGAAGGGGGAAGAAAGAAAGTCAAGAGGAAGTGAAAGAAAAGGGGAAAGGATTTGAGGGAAAGAAAATATTTCTTTATTGTGTCAGATGTGAACTAAGGGTACAGTTGTATTTAAAAACACAAAAAATAAAAACAAAAAATTGGCATTATACTAAATGTGCCTCTGGTTGCTCCAAGAAGGTCCTCCATTGTGCATGTGATAGGGCTCAGGCTGTATTGTAATAAGTGGTCTGTGGTTTGCTCTTCACACTCGCATGTGGAGCTCCACTTTGTAGCACCATTTCTGAAGATTGGCTCTGCATCTTGTGATGCCAAAGTGCAGTCTGTTGAGCGTCTTCCAAGTTGCCCAGTCTTCTGTGTGCCCAGGAGGGAAGTTTCTCATCCGGTCTCAGCCACTGATTGAGGTTCTTGGTTCTAACCTGCCACTTTTGGACGTTCACTTGCTGATGTGTTCCTGCGAGTATCTCTGTGGATCTTAGAAAACTATTTCTTAAGGGATTGCTGTGCAGGCTGATATCCAAACAGGGGGTGGGCCGGAGATGTCACTGCCTTGCTCCTTTCATTGTTGGTTTCAACTTCAATGGGTGTCAGGTGGGGCAATACCGGCTAAGCAGTATAATTTCTCCAGCGGTGTGGAGTGTAGACATCCTGTGATAATGCGACATGTCTCATTAAGAGCCACATCCATTGTTTTAAAGTGGCGAGATATAACCATACTGGGCATGCATATTCAGCAGCAGAGTACCAAACCACAAGGGCAGATGTCTTCACTGTGTCTGGTTGTGATCCCCAGGTTGTGCCAGTCAACTTTTGTATGTTATTTCCAGCGCTCACTTTTTGCTTGATAGTCACGCAGTGCTTCTTGTAAGTCAGGGCACAGTTCAGGATAACTCCCAAGTATTTTGGTGAGCTGCAAGCCCCAGAAGGATTCCTTCTCAGGTAAGGAATCAGAGCTCAAGATGCTTGTCTGTTCTTAAGGTGAAAAGCACACGTGAAAAGAGAAAAAAGGGAATAGAAAGGAAGGGAAGAAAGAAGGGGAAAAAAGACAACTGGAGAAGGCATATGAAAGATATGGAGGAATGAAAAAAAGAACCATAAAGAGAGTCTGCCCAGTGTTGCCAAAATATTCCTCTGTAAACATTGTGAGGTAGAGCCGGAGAAATAGGGAATTGCGTCTTCACAGGATGTTAATCTTCTTTAAAATCTTGATCCCTTCCACACAGCACCATTCTAGAAGCTTGCTCCCACTGTAATTTTCATGGCTCCATTCCATAGAATCCAGGGATTTGTTGTTGAATGAAGCATGTAGGGTTCTCTCTGCCAGATGTTGATCCAGAGTAGCCCAGTCTTTGAAGATACACCCTACACTGGACAAACAAGCCAATGTCTTTGCCAGATAAATGGACATAAAACACACATTAGGAATGGGAATACACAAAACCCTATTGCAAAATACTTAACTCTTCCAGGGCATTCCCATTTGAACCTAACAAAAAATTACAAAAAAGTTTGGAAAGAGAAACAACAAAGTTGAAATATATTCATAAACTCATAGACTATATACTCATAAACTATATTCATAGCGGGATGCACAACACATATTACAACAGTAGTTAATATTTCATTTGCTTTCTGTTCCCAGCAAGCATCACACTACACTCCTATAATTCCCTCCACCATTTATAAGGTAATCGACTCACTTTGACTTTAGGAAACGTATCAGCAATGCAGCGTGTTAAAGCACTGAGCTGCTGAGCTTGCGGAATGAAAGGTCACAGGTTCGAATCCAGGGAGCAGAGTGAGCGCCCAATATTAGCTCCAGCTTCTGCCAACCTAGCAGTTCGAAAACATGCAAATGTGAGTAGATCTCTAGGTACCGCTCCAGCAGAAAGGTAACGGTGCTCCATGCAGTCATGCCAGCCACATGACCTTGGAGGTATCTAAGGACTATGCCGGCTCTTCAACTTAGAAATGGAGATGAGCACCAATCCCCAGAGTCGGACACGACTGGACTTAATGTTAGGGAAAAATCATCAACTATGCCACTTTCCTTCTGCCTTCGTCCCCAAATGGTCAACTTTAAAACCAAATACATCACCTCATCACCATTCCCACAAAGTGTTGCATTTCTACTGCTATTCGTACATAAACACCTGCTCATACATAGCTTCACATGTCTATTCCTAGGCACTTCAAACCATGCTTCAGCTGAAGTAGACCTAAAGTTTATGCTGCCAACTTCTTTCTCTCACTTAAGTGGAATCTATATGAGTGCTGTGTTCCAGCTTCAGTATCTTGGCCTGGTTTGACTCCAATAATGTCACACGCACCCATTTTAATCCAAACTGAAATTGCTCTTGACAGTCACACACTTCTCCCACCCTGAAATCACCTGGGTACAAAAGAGTGTCACAGTTTGACTGTATCAGATTATGTAAGGTCACACAATCACAGTCACTATGTGTTTTTCTTCTTCCTGGCATACATATATACATCCGCATATCCATATCAATCCAATACCATGACCTCTTTTCCTGTCATTCTTACCACCCACTTAAAAATTAGGAATGTAAAGGCTGTATATATTTTTTTCTTCTAACAGAAAATTATGGATTGGTTCATTTAATTATGATGCTCATTTTATAACGAAATTCCTTTCCTTGTGCTAATCAAATAAATAGGTAAGGGTAAAGGCTTTCCCTTAACATTAAGTCTAGTTGTGTCCAACTCTGGGCCGTGGTGTACATCTCCATTTCTAAGCCGACGAACCGGCATTGTCCATAGACACCTCCAAGGTTATGTGACCGGCATGACTGCATGGAGCAGCAGAGCAGTACCTATTGATCTACTCACTGGAGCGGTACCTATTGATCTACTCACATTTGCATGTTTTCAAATTGCTAGGTCGGTAGAAGCTGAGGCTAACAGTAGGAGCTTATTTCGCTCCCAGATTTGAATTGCCGACCTTTTCGTAAGTAAATTCAGCAGCTCAGAGGTTTAATCCGCTGCACCACTGGGGGCCTCATAACAGAACATAATTATGTTTTAATATAACATAAAACCTATGGCCATGAATGTATTTAAATACAACCATAAGTTCCTTTCTACTATGAAAGATATTGTTACTTATACAGACATCGTAAGATAAAATCTTATCCATATGCTCAGTGATTTATCAAATGTACAGCACACATTTCTTTTCTAAGAAATAACCTTATTGCCTAACACTAGTATGCCCATTTCCATTAGAGATCATCAGTGACTTTCTGCAGAACTCCACTGGCTGTCAGTTTGTTTCCAGGCATAATTCAGAAAACTGGTCTAGGCTATTGATCAACCATACCCTTCCCCTTAGGAACCTGCCTGAGCCCCGAGATGCTTTTCTTAGGAAAGGCTCTACTTTCAGTCTGCAAGAGAGGGCCTTAAGGGTGGCTACTCTGGGATTCACTTCTGTCAGGAGGCATTTATTCGAATGAGCAGATTTTTTTAAAAAATAGGTCAGGACTTTTGTACTTTTAAAATATGAATTGCTTTTTAGCTTTTTAATGCAATTTAATTATAAAGGTAAAGGTTTCCCCTTGACATGAAGTTTAGTCGAGTCTGATTCGGGGGTGGTATTCATTTCCATTTCTAAGCCGAAGAGTCAGTGCTGTCCGTAAACGCCTCCTAGGTCATGTGGCTGGCATGACTTCATGGAGCGCCATTACCTTCCCACCAAACCTATTGATCTACTTGCATTTTCATGTTTTCAAACTGTCATGCTTACTTTTTAATGTTTTAGCTGTAATGCTATTTTTCTAATTGTAAGCCATCTTAGGTCCCAATTTTTAGAAAAATGTGGGATGGAATTATCATAATCATTTGTATCATCATTGTCGTTAAACAGCAAATTAAGAGCTACAAAAGCCTACCACATCTTAAAAGAAAATCTTTAAACAAATGAAACATCCTTGGGCCACTGATCTAAGGATGAAGAACTTGTCATGTCCTATTGCACACGACCAGGAATATAAGTCAAGTTTTCACCATATGCACTACTGGGAGTGTTTTTTGACCATCCAGCACTGATCATCATAGGATAATTCATGGCTTACTCATAGTAAGTTCATCGTCTGGGGATTTTTGTCCAAGGCAGAGTATCCAGGCCCCTAGCTGCATCACTATTGTATTTAACAGGTGTTTATGTTCATCAGGACCCAAACCATAGTCTATAGCGCTATTCCATCTCAAAACCTTTTGAAGCATTTAACAGAGTTTAGAAAATAAATATTTTTCTACTACACCGCCCAGAATCCTCCAGCCTGCATAGCCATGCAAGCCCAGTGGTCATGGTCACAGTTCAGTGTCACTGAACATACATGGGAGTTGTAGTACTCCAAGATTTACTACCATGTTGCAGCAATAGAAAATGTGCTTGCTCATACTCCATGTGGATACATTTCCTCACCATATTGGATCAATGTCCTGGACAAGCAGAGGTCAGACAACATAAAGAAAATGTTTAGAAAAAGCATTTTATTATGCTTTTTTCCATAACAACTAAATTGTTCACAGCTATTTAATGGCTTATCTGAAAGGGGAAAGACTGGAACTATTGTCACTAATGGTATAGCCATTAAGGCACCCAGGAGGACGCTAAAGATATTTCCTTTAGCTGATAACAGGAAAGAGGTACTTAAAATGCCTATATGCCCTTAATGCTAGACAACTGACTGGCATCAGTGCACTTAATGATGTAAACATTTCCAAATATGGAAGCTATCTAATAGCAGTTATGTATGATTTTTTGGCTGAAGCCTGAGATCGATGTCATGGTGAAGTTTTGCAGCAGGACATTCTGATAAAACCTCATATTACCTTGCTGTAACATATGACTGCAGATCTAAAACCTTCTAGTAGAGTCCCAATTTTAACCTAAGCTTTCATTAATATGGATCCTTAAGAGGGAATTTGTACTAGTGGTGTGCGAAATGGCAGAAATCAGTTCTGTTTTCTTTTCAGATTTCGGGTGTCCCTCCCCACCAGGAGATTAGGAGAGGGGACATTCGGATTCGTAATTCAGGATCCGGAGTTCCATTTCCATTCACATCAACGGGGAAACAGACAAGCTCATCTATCCAGGTTAATCACCAAGCTGCAATAAATCTTTCCAACCGGAAGATTGATAATTCAAAACCCGGGTCAGGGTGAGCTCCTGACCTTTAGCCCAGTTTCTGCCTACCTAGCAGTTCAAAAACAAATGTGTGTAGATAAATAGGAACTACATTAAGCGGGAGGTATTTTGGCTCAGCAGTTTGATCAGAAAAAAGGAGGAAGTTTACGAACAAAGAAAGCTCTTCTGCACTTCAAGTTTCAAAAGCAGAAAAGTTAAAAAATAAAATCCTAGTGCTGTTAGAGTAAAATAAAATAAAAACATTCAAAATACCCTTTCAACTCACAGCTCCCCCAAACGCATGCCTACCCACATCTCACTAGCAAAATTTGGAAAATAAAAGTTGGAATAAGAAGAAAGACAAGATAAGAATGATGTTGAAAGAAAAAGAATTTATTTAATTTTCATAAAGCTAGCACTAGCACTCTGACTCCTAAGTCACAGGCAGCAGCACTCCACAGGAACAGAAGTAAGAGAAGAGAAGCAAATGGAGTTACACATTCTCTCCCCAACACACCACCGCGTTACAAAATGGAGGTACTCCTTGCAGACTAAATATACTCCAGCTTGGCTAAACGCCACGTGATCAGCTTTCTTCTTCTGATTGGCTATGGCTAGGCTAATAAGGCAAAAAAAAAAAATATGGATGCAGCTGCTCTTGTCAATCACACCAGCAGCTGCAGCCCCACCCCTGAGTAAGATCTCATGAAAAATAAATCTGAATCAACAAATCCTTCCCAAATTTAGCCAAAAGAGTTGGTGGCTCGTGTTTCACTCTGGTAAGGCTTCGGAGGGGTCTTTCCCGGATCGTATTTCGGTGGTTTGGCTGCCAAATCACTGAAATTATCCGAAATCCAAATCTAATTTCACACACTCCTAAATTGTACTATTCCTACAACTGCTGACATAATTGTAGTGCATATCCACCAACCATTTTGAATTGAACAGTCTCAATTAATTCTCTGTCATCCCACTTTTTCAGCTGCTTTTAAAATGTCCCAGTTTTTCCCTCCTCCTCCCACTTCACCCCTTCGTCCAACACACTCACTCTTCAATTGCAGCAAAATGAATTCAAATCGCATAAGAATTATGCTGTCAACAACTTTAGTGTGGTCTGAATTGCACCTCCCTAAAGACTGCTAGAAAAATACCGTATGTGAGGGGAAGTCATAGAGAGGAGGGAACAGGCTTGTTTTCTGCTGCAATGGAGACTAGGACACAGAACAATGGCTTCAAACTACAGGAAAGGAGATTCCACCTGAACATTAGGAAGAACTTCCTCACTGTGAGAGTTGTTCAGCAGTGGAACTCTCTGCCTCAGAGTGTGGTGGAGGCTCCTTCTTTGGAGGCTTTTAAATAGAGGTTGGATGGCTATCTGTCGGGGATGCTTTGAATAAAATTTTCCTACTTGTTGGCAGGAGGTTGGATGGAATGGCCCATGAGGTCTCTTCCAACTCTATGATTCTCCTAGCTTGTTTATTTTTCTTCATTAATAACTGCTGTAATCTTGACCAGACTGATGTTTCTTGGCTACATACATTGACATTTTCATCTGTGAAATGCTGATATTTGACATCTGCCACGCAGCATCCAGGAGATGACCTTGGAAAATCCAGTAATTTGGTGTAAAATCAAGAATGATAATAACTTCTTGAGAAATTGTAAAGGTTAATTTCTGGCCACTCCTCTTGACACAATGGAATTCCAAAGGTTATTTCACATGCTTATACAAATAAAGAGGCAAGATTCTCAGAAGTGTTTTGTATGAAGGATTCTTAAAGTAGGGATGGGCATAGTGAAGTTCTTGGGAAATACTTTGTCCCCACACAAGGCTGCCTCTTTTCTGGCAAAAAAAAATGGTGATTTGCTTCTCCTGAAAAACTCCAATATATTACTGGATGCTTCTGGTGAATCTGTTTTGGAATTCTATGCAATCTTCAAAAGTTCCAAGCACATTTGCCTAAGTTCCCCACCCCTGCAAGTACCAATTCTGCCCTCTTTAAAGTTCTGTTCCCCATTTCTGCTATTTTCCTGAACTGAAGTTGAAATGCTGCATATAAGGAATAGAAGCAGTCCCCAAATTATGGACAAGGTAGGTTTTGTAGGTTGTTCTTAAATTAAATTTGTACGCAAGTTGGAACAGTGTAGCGGAACCTTTGTGCTACGGTCCATGCGAGCACAGTGGGAGGAATTGAAGACGGACAACTGGAGTCTTTCCAAGAAAAACAGTTTATTGGCAAGCGGCCGCTGGGGTTCCCCCTAGCACAACACGGTGCTTCCCAAGGGAGAACCCCCAGCGGTGGGCTGAGTAAATATTTATACAAATTACAGGGTTCGGGTTATGCCCGCCCACAAGCAAATTCATTGGCTTAGAGTTGTGACGCGGCTCGACTTGCATCCAATCAGCGCCGACCAGCGGCCCGGGCACACTCTTTCTGTGTCGTGTTCACAATCACTCAGAGCGCCTGCATGCGCACGCGCAGTTTGTCTATTCTTAGCTTTCATTTCTTCAGAAACACGTGATTTCCCAGAAATCACATGTTTCTGTGAGCTTATGCACCCGGCTCGCTAGCCGTCGCCATCTCTGCCCATATATGGCATTTCCTGGGGTTCTTTAACCTCCCGCCTTACTCCCCCATTTTCTTTTTGCGAAGCGCGTGTACAAAAGCTGAAGCAAAGCATTATGGTTCCATCCAATCCCGCTTGGCTTGGAGTATGGCTATCTTTTCTCCAGGTAAAGATTGTGTGACACACCTAGTACACATTTGCATCATTATTGGAGTGCAGCACATAACTATGAGAACAATGAACAATCCTAAAATCCCTACCAACAATATGTCCTTCAACCATTCTACTGAGGGTAACCAGCTAGTCACCCAGGAGAAGGGAGACCAACCTCCTACCTCCTGGACATTATTGTAAATTAACTTTTGCAATGACTCGATGTCATCTTCAATAGTACTATTCAAGTTATGAAATTTCACTACACAACGCCCTCTAACCATGGCGCATAAACCCCCCCTGGCCGCCAGTAGGTAGTCAAGGGCCAGCTTATGCTGCAGGGCCATCTGGCTGATTTCTTCTACTTCAGACTGGATTTCCCGGAAAATTTTACCAGTGGCATTTATGGACTTTTCAAGACGGCAAGTCAGGCCCAGAACACTTCTACGATTAGCCTGGGCTACAATCCCTGGGTAGGCACCCAGGGTCAATAAGCCAGTGACCAAGCCTCCTCCTACACGAGAAGCTTCTGCGCCTGACAAAGCCTTATTAATAATTACCTCATCTATACATTCTGGTCCCAGAGGATCAGTTTGGATTATGTCTCGCTTACGTCTAAGTCGTGTTTTATGATAAACTCTAACGGGGAAAGTTAAGTATCCTATTCCAACACATCGATAGCCTCCTGGGTGATAGTTTGTTGCCCACTTATCAAAAAAGAACCACAAGTTGGGGTCTCTGATTAACCATGAAGGCGGCATATCAGGCAGGGTCCTAACGGGCCGTCTTACCTGACCAGTCCCCCAACTAAGATAAGGAAGGTATCCCACCTCACCATCAGTAGAATTGTCAGTTTTGAACATGTCCTCGGGGGGAATAGGTTCGGGGGGAAGATATTCGGGGTACATGGATGTCCACTCGGTATCAGCTAGATTAGGGAAGGCATATGATTTGTTATACAGACCATGTAGATAGAAACGGTCCCGGCAATAGGAGTAGTTTCCTAACCGGGAAAAGAATGCCTGTCTGGGTCCCCAATGTTTCCACATGGAATTATCAACCTCCGGCCCCCCCATGGCAGAAGCACAGGCCTCTTGTGGAGGCATGATATCTGAAACGCCAGAATCGGGTGGAGTTTAACTCCCGGGATATGCTTGAAAATAGAGTGGGTGGCCACGCATTCTGGACCTTTACTAGTCCCTCTAAAACAATCTGTGGTTCATCAATCAAATCGGGAAGAAATGAAAAATCTCCTACGGTGAGGGGGTGTTCATAAATCAATGTTGCCTCTTTCCCATGTTGTTCAAACATATAATTGGCATGTTCTTTTATCCAATTCCCATGTGCTCTTTTTCCAAAAGAAAGAATAAAACTCAGCACAAATAATATACCAAAAACAGTACGCTTTCCTCCCCTCCTCATAACTTGTCTCCCACTTTTTCCTCTCAAAATGTCTAGCCACCATCTCCCGGAGAGCGCCTTTGTTGGGCCATGCTGTGACATACTTGACCACCGACGCTCCGTTGCACCCGAAGGGATCAGCTTCATGGCCTTGTTGACCCCTCAGGGAGTTGCCGGATGATCCTGAGTCTCAGGTCCTCACCAGGAACTCGCTCCGTCCGCCACTCCTCAGGTGCTAGTTTTACACGGGTGTAATGTATCCACGGCTTAATCTCCTTCACCTTCACTGCAGTGGGGGTAGACAGGAGCACAACATAGGGTCCTCGCCACTTGGGTCCCAATGGCTCAATCTTCCAATCCTTGACCAAAACCTCGTTACCTGGTGAAAAACAATGTAGAGGTGTGGTAGCGAATGGTGGGTTCAATTCAGAAGTGTATTTTTCTAACTGCTGCACTTGTCTGCCCAAAGCCTGAACCTGGGCCAATGTCTGTTTCTCTCCTATGAGGTGTTGCTCAGCTCCTGTCTCTAAGGCTCCCTTCAAGTTCAAAGGGGGTCGTCCATAGAGTCTTTCAAAAGGGGAGAGTCCTGTCCGTTTGTGTGGTGTACATCTGATTCCTAATAATGCCATGGGCAAAACCACCGTCCACGGCAATCCTGTCTCCTGGCAAAGTTTCCCAAGCTGAGCCTTTAATGTCCTGTTCATTCTTTCCACTTTTCCAGAAGATTGGGGTCTATATGCACAATGTAACTTCCATTTTATGCCCAAAATTCTACATAATCCTTGCACGGCCTGTTGAATATATGCTGGGCCATTATCTGATCCAATTTCCAAGGGTATGCCAAATCTGGGAATAACATCTTTCATTAGAGCTCTTGAAACCTCCACAGCCTTCTCAGTCTTTGTAGGGTACGCCTCTACCCATCCTGTGTATGTGTCCACGAACACCAGTAAATATTTGTATCCTTTGTATGGGGGCATTTCTGTAAAGTCAGTGACTAAAGCTTCAAAGGGTACCCCACCCACATGTTGGACTCCTGCTGGCTTGAGGGGTCCTTCTCTGGGGTTATTTTTGATACATGTCCAGCATCTTCGGGCTGCTGCTGCCGTTAGGCTATGTAATCCATCGATATACAACTGTCGTCCTAGCAGATTTGCCAATGCCATTTTTCCTAAATGTGTGTTTTGGTGCATGTGTTGGACTATGTGCCATGCCAAGTCCTTAGGGACGTAGACACGGGCGTCTGGCATCACTATGAGTTCTCCTGACCACTGACCCTTCTCCTTTAAGGCCCATTCTTCTTCCTCTGGTGTATATGTAACGTTATGTTCAGTTAATTCTACCTGTAGGGCCATTACCTGATGTTCAATATGGGGCAGCCTAGCTGCCTCTTTGGCTGCCAGATCAGCCTGCCTATTTCCTTGCACTACGGGATCGTCTCCACGTTGGTGCCCTTTACAATGCATCACAGCCACCTGCCTTGGCTTCCAAACCGCCTCCAGGAGATCCACAATCTCTCCGGTATGTTTCACGCACTTTCCTCCAAACATGAGGAGCCCGCGCTCCTTGTACAGTGCTCCGTGTGCGTGGAGGGTAGTGAAGGCATATTTTGAGTCTGTGTAGATGTTAACCCGCTTTCCGCTTGACAATTCCAACGCTCGGGTCAGGGCAATCAATTCGGCCTTCTGGGCAGAAGTCCCCGGGGGCAGTGACCCTGCTTCCAGCGTCTCTCCCCCCCACCGGACCACCGCATAACCCGAGTGTCTTTGACTATTTTCCATAAAGGAGCTTCCATCTGTGAACAGGGTGTCGTCCACCTTCGTCAGTGGCACATCCTTCAAGTCCGGTCGACTGGAGAATACCTCGTCCATCACCTGGGCACACTGATGGATCGTGGTGTCTCCTGGAGTCGGGAGCAGGGTGGCCGGATTCAGAGTGGAGCAAGTCTCCAGGGTCACCAGTGGGTTGTCACACAGCAATCCCTCGTATTTCATTAACCTCTCACTTGTGAGCCAGCGCGGTCCCTTAGTGTCTAACAGCGCCTTAACGCTATGGGGCACCTTAACTGTCAGTGGCTGTCCTAGGGTCAATTTATTCGCTTCTTTGATTAAATCTACTGATGCTGCCACAGCCCTCAGGCAAGGTGGCAAACCACGAGCCACTGTGTCCAATTGCTTTGACAAGTAGGCGACCGGCCTTTGCCATGAACCTAGTGGTTGGGTCAATACTCCAACCGCTGTTCCTTCCCGCTCTGCAGCGAACAGAATGAATGGTTTTTCCAAATCGGGCAGTCCTAATGCTGGAGATGACATCAATGCTTCTTTTAATGCCTTAAATGCCTGTTGACATTCTTCTGTCCACTCAAACGGATCTTCTCTTCCACCTCTCGTAGCCTGGTACAGCGGCTTAGCCAACACGGCGTAGTTGGGGATCCACTGTCTGCAATATCCTGCTGATCCCAAAAATTCCCGCACCTGTCGCCGGGTACTGGGAGTGGGAATGGCGCAAACAACTTCCTTTCTTTCAGCTCCTAACATCTTCTTTCCTTCGGTCAGATGGAACCCCAAATATTTCACCGTGGGACAGCACAACTGGGCCTTTTTCCTTGACACTTTGTAACCCTTCTTTTCCAATTCCTTGAGTAACCTCAAAGTATGCTCTTTACAGCCCCCTAGTATCCGGCAAGCAAGAAGCAGGTCATCTACATATTGAAGCCAAATTCCCTCTTCTTTAGGTATTACAAAATCTTGCAAGTCTTTGGCCAGAGCTTGACCAAAAATGGTCGGGCTGTTCTGGAACCCCTGAGGAAGGCGTGTCCAAACATACTGGGTCCTTTGTCCTGACTGCTGAGATTCCCATTGGAAAGCAAAGATCAGTTGGGATACAGGGGCCAATCGAATGCAAAAGAATGCATCCTTTAAATCCAATACAGTAAACCATTTGGCAAATGCTGGTACTAGACTCATCATGATGTATGGATTAGGCACTACTGGGGTTAGGGGAACGGTGGCTTGATTCACAGCCTGCAAATCTTGAACTGGGCGATATTCTCCTTGTCCTCCAGGTTTCTTGACTGGGAGCAGGGGCATATTCCACGGGGAACTGCATGGTACCAATATCCCATGCTGCAGAAGTCGCTCTAGATGCTTTCTGATCCCCTGCACCGCCTCTCGACTGACGGGATACTGTGGCTTACATATGGGTCCCATTCCTCTTTTCACTTTTACCACCACTGGTGGAACATATTTAGCTAATCCTGGAGGATTATCTTCTGCCCATACTAAAGGAGTCTCATGCCATGGCCACTGTATTTCTTCAGTAAAAATCCTAACTTGAAACAGTCTCCATTCCTCTTCCATAGGAAATGATATTTCCATTTGTCCATTCTTCATGAACTGGAGTTGTGCTTGTAATTTAGATAAAATGTCCCTTCCCAACAAAGGGACTGGGCAGTCTGGAAGATATAACATCTTATGCTTGACCTGATGTCCGGCCAGATTGCAGGTGCGTTCCTTGAGGAAGGGGCACTTCTGGGTCTTCCCAGACACCCCTATTACTTTCGTAGTTTCCCGAGTTGGTGGACTAATTTTTGTATTTACTACTGATTTTTCGGCACCCGTGTCCACTAAAAAGTCCAATTGTTGGTCCCCGATTTCAAGTGTGACCATCGGCTCCCCGGGGTCCAACAAAACAAGAGCCTGGCTTCCTCATTCCTCTCCTTCATCCATATCTTCCCATTCTTCTTCCATCACAGCTGCTGCAGCTATCACCTCTCTCGCAGGAAAAGGTACGTAGTTTCCACGTCCTCTTCCCCTTCCTGGGTTTCTTCCTCTCTCAGGCCTTCCTCTTCCTCTCGGTCCTTCCTGACTTCCTTCTTTTCCTTCTGGGCATTCACCTTTCCAGTGTCCAAACTTCTTACATTTAGCACATTGGTCTCGACCTAACCTCCGAGGGGGCCCTCTTCTTCCTCCTTGTCCCCCTCTGGCATATCCTCCTCTTCCTCTCTGTCCACTTGCACTCTGTTCCATCATGGTAACTAATGCTTGGTATCCCTGCTTCTTCTTCCTGTCCTTCTTCTCCTCTTCTACCTGGTCCCTTGCCATATAAACCTGATCTGCGAGTGCCAACAATTCATTCATAGTCTTTCCTAGAAATCCTGGTTGCTTTTGAATCTTTCTCCGGATGTCAAGAGCCGCCTGACTGATAAAAGACTGTTGAATCGCCCTCCTACCGTTTTCATCCTCCAAATTATACGGGCTATACTTTCTGTATGCTGCCTCCAGCCTTTCCAAAAAGGCTGTTGGTGACTCAGATTTTTCCTGTACCACTCCCTGAATTTTTATAATGTTGACGGGTCGCGGCGGGCCCCTCTTTACCGCTTCTACCAATATACGCTGGAATCCTTTCAGTCTCTGCAAATGTCCTTGTTGCTCGGTGTCCCATTGGGGATCTATTTCCACAAGAAACCTCTGTGCTCCCCACTCGGCTGCATCATCATCTTGTGGGGCCCCAACCTGGGCTATGGCTACCCCATTATTCAACACTACTCTTCTCTCTTCTGATGTGAACAACATATTCAACAATTGTCTGCAATCTTGCCAGGTGGGATTATGGGTTGCCATAATCCCTTCCAATAGCCTAGCCATAGCTTGGGGTTCTTCACTATAAGGTGGAGTATTATTCTTCCAATTCAGAAGATCACTACTACTGAAAGGCACTGCCTGGTATGTTTGGACTATCTCATTCCTGTTGTTCATCACAGGCACCGTCCTCAAGGGCATCTGGAGGGCCGGTCCGGTCGGTGAATCACTGGGCCACACCGGAGCCCCATGTCTCTGGGTTTGTGCCGGGGAAGCATCACTGAGCATCCGTTGTGACTTCTTCTTTTCCTTTGTTTCCTCCTGATATTTTTCTAGGCTAGGATAGTGTTTCTTGGCCGCTTCGGTTGACTCTGGAGAGTAGGGTGGGGGTCCCGTTCCTAGTGTAGGTGCATCGGGGACTGTTCCCTGGGGTGGGGGCGGTGGCAAGGGTGGCGGCAATAATTCCTGTTGTCTGGCCTGTACACTCAACTTTAAATCTGGGTAGTCCTCCTCGTTGGATTGGAAAACTTCCTTCTTTTTCCCTTCCTTCTTCACCACCATACATTTGCCATTCTTGCACTGTCGAACCCAATCTGGATCTTCTCTAACTACCCGTTCCCAGGTAGCAATATAGACCCACTGGTTCGGATGATTCACAGCACAATATTCTTCCACTGTTCGGATCAGTTTCAGATCCCACGTCCCTTCTCCTCGCCAACCTAACCCAAACTCTGGCCATTCTCCCTGACACAAATTCCTCAGTCTATAATCTCTCAGGTCCCTTGGATTGCCTGCTACGGCTCGGGTGGCAAAAGAGCCAAAATTATCTAAGATGCATTGTAAGGGAGTGGAACTCTTTGAGTTTTTCCCTCCCATCCTGCCTAATAGAGGGGACTGCCTTGGCCTGGGCACCTGGACACTCAACGGTATGCGTCAGGAATCACAAGACAGAGCCCCTTTCTACCTCCCTGGGAACCTTTGTGTGTCCCTCCCGGCGCCGGTGTTCCCTAGTGTCTTACTTGACCACTATACTTGCCAGATTTCTGTAGACGTCGGACCAACCTTCGCCCCTGGACTTTTCCCTGGATCCTTTTCCTCCTGGCTGGTTTCTATGGAACCTCGCTGGTGTTGCAGCTCCCTCTGTCGGTCGGCGTTGGCTGCAGAGACAAACACCGCAGCCGGTCTTAGGATGTTCAGGGGCCCCTTCCACCGTCTCACGGTAGTTGTCTCCGGCCCCCGCCGCCGAGTCGGGGCCGTCCCGTCAACGGGATCCGCCTCCACCTCCCTGGCCCGTCTTACAGGATATCACGTCTGGGGCACCAGAAAATGTAGCGGAACCTTTGTGCTACGGTCCATGCGAGCGCAGTGGGAGGAATTGAAGACGGACAACTGGAGTCTTTCCAAGAAAAACAGTTTATTGGCAAGCGGCCGCTGGGGTTCCCCCTAGCACAACACGGTGCTTCCCAAGGGAGAACCCCCAGCGGTGGGCTGAGTAAATATTTATACAAATTACAGGGTTCGGGTTATGCCCGCCCACAAGCAAATTCATTGGCTTAGAGTTGTGACGCGGCTCGACTTGCATCCAATCAGCGCCGACCAGCGGCCCGGGCGCACTCTTTCTGTGTCGTGTTCACAATCACTCAGAGCACCTGCGTGCGCATGCGCAGTTTGTCTATTCTTAGCTTTCATTTCTTCAGAAACACGTGATTTCCCAGAAATCACATGTTTCTGTGAGCTTATGCACCCGGCTCGCTAGCCGTCGCCATCTCTGCCCATATATGGCATTTCCTGGGGTTCTTTAACCTCCCGCCTCAACAGGTACATTTTTAAGTGTAATTCCAGCCAATTGGATTTTGAAAATTCTGGGTTGTTTTGGAAACAAGGATTAGTAGGAAAGCTTCAGTGGAGACACTTTTTTCCCACGATTACTCTTCTAGAAGCACATTTCCTTCCTCGAGGTAGATTTCTTCTCACTTCCTGTTGTTTCTCCACGTCATAGCCCCATTTCTTAAGGTTGGCTCTGCAGCTCGTGGTGCCAGAGCGCAGTCTTCTGTGTGTCCAGGAGGCAGTCTCTCTTCTGGCGTCAGCTACTGATTGAAGTTCTGGGTTTTAGGCTGCCACTTCTGGACTCTAGCTTGCTGGGGTGTTCCTGCAAGTATCTCTGTGGATCTTAGAAAACTATTTCTTTATTTAAGGCATAGGCATGTGAGTGTGGAGAAGAACAAACCACAGACCACCTACTACAATGCAGCCTGAACCCTGCCACATGCACAGTGGAGGACCTTCTTATAACAACACCAGAGGCACTCCAAGTGACCAGCTACTGGTCAAAGGACATTTAGTATAATGCAAAGTTTGTTAAACTTTGTTTGTGTTTTCAAATACATCACAACTTGTACCTTCGGCTCGCTTCTGACACAATAAATAAATAAATCACCGTTCTTAACTATCAGCCATATGTAAGCAGGAAATCTGTAATTCGGGGACTGCCTGTACATATATTATTTCTAAACAACCATGGTAATCAACATTACAAACAAAACTTAATGGTTTTATTCTGCACTATTTTTTGTTTTTGTTTTTGATGGATATTTGTATTTGTATCTAGGGGCACTTGCCCCATGTGTAAGCTGTCGTGAGTCCCAATTGCGAGATGGTGGTGGGGTATAAAAATAAAGTTGTTGTTGTTGCTGTTGTTGTTATTACCGTTTTGCATGCTAGCCCTTGATAAACTGCAAGAGAGTTTGCAGTATCATACAAAATTGGATGGTTTGCTACTGACAGAAAGATCTCATCTCCTCAAGCAGGGAATATCTACAAAATACAGTGAAGCATATGGCCTCAGAGAGTTTAAACATCAAGAGCAACACAGCAGTGAGACAGGGCCAGCCTTAGCATTGGGCCAAGCATGGCAGCAACCTCAAGAAGATTTGAATGCTAAGATAAAGGACAGCAGGCTGTTTTAATTATTTTTGTAGTATTATAGTACTACCAAATAAGGGCACCTAGAGCATTTTCTGTCTGTGACTAGACTTGTTAGGAGAAGGTCACAGTAAATCATATATAATCAGAAGCAATATTCATGAACAATCGTGGCCAGGTTTTATAAAATACATGGTGTCATACTTAATTAAGTTTTCAGAAGTATCTCTCAGTTAGCAAAGCATCTCACAAGAAAGCTGCTTTTTACAAAGTCATTTTATGCCATCCCATGTGTTTGTGTGATTTCAGGTCTCCTACTGACTTAAGGCAACCCTGTGGCTTTTCATAGGGTTTTTTTTAGGGAGGGAAGAAATCCTCAGAAGTAGCTTTGTCAGTTCTTTCTTCTGAAATGGAGCCTACAGCACCTGGTATACATTAGTTGTCTCCCATGCACGAACTAACCATGAATGACTCTGCTTAGCTTCCATAATCAGATGGGATCTAGTGTCTTTAAAACAGTTAAGCCAACCCCCCCCCCCCTTCTATTCTATCCTACATTCAAACCTGAGGTTTTGAGCAGCAGCATTACTGGGATAATGGTTTTAGAAACAATACTTTTGATTATGAGTTGTAGCATTAAGTCTGCAGTGAACAATATAATCAGTGTTGAGCTTGGAAAGAAAAGGATTCACCTCTCATCAATCCTACAGGAACTGTGTGTGTCTGCCTGCAACAGGAAAGGTAAACAGCAGCTGCTTCCAGAATCTCTTATTGAGCATTGTGTACAACAAAAGAGGGAAAAGAGGAAAGCAGATAAGCTTGTTTTCCCAGCACTTTTACTAACTTTTTTTGGAAAGATAAAAAAAATGGAAGGGCCAAAAAATTGGCGCAATTAGAAAAGGAAGCAAATAGCTGGAAAAGGGGAACGTGCATGGGAGAGAGAATAGACGAAAAAGACATGAAGAACTTAAAGGTTGGCCCCTGCTTATCGATGTTGTTAATTTGGAAAAATGGCAAAATAAATTAAAAATAAATAAAATTGACCCTTTCTCATTAGAAACCTTGGAAAATATGGACATGACATTCAGGAACTTAATAAGGGCCCTGAATGAAAACCGTATCAGAAAGGTAGGGGACCTCAAGGAACCCAATGGAGAAATAACAAACTGGGACAAGATAAAAGGCGAAGGCAGACAAGGGAACTGGATAGCATGGTTAGGCCTGTCCAATAGAGCTCAGGCCATGCAAAGAAGAGAGGTAGTAGAATCCCCACTAGACAGAATAATGAAAAGGAAAGTAGAAAAAGACAAAGAAATTATAGGGTTATTGAACAAGAAATTAATAACCTTATCTTACAACACAAAACTACCCTTATAGAGAATTGGAAACAAGAAAAAAACTTTAGCGAGAAATTAATTAGGTCTTGGATTGACAACATTCAGAAAATTAAATATATGAGGATCAAATAAGCCCAAAGGAAAATAATCTCTAAATGGTATAGAACCCCCTTTCAATTAGCTCATATAATGGGAAATATTTCCAACAAATGTTGGCATAAATGTGGGAGAATAGGTTCATTCTCCCACATGTGGTGGGATTATAGAAAAATTCAGAGTTATACAGTAAAATAAGAAATATAATGGAAGAAATAATAGGGAAAAATTAAAGTAGGATAAAGCCCGATTCATGTTTCTCACTTTAGATGAAAAGGAAGATAGCAAGAATTGGTCAGAAATCCTAAGATAGATGATAGCCACAATATAGGTTACGATGGAGAGACAATACAAGATGGGATTTAGGAACTTGGTGGTCTTATCTCTCGGAATATATAATCAATGATTTCATTAACCAAAGGAAAAAACAAGCATATGAATAGTTATACAAAACAAGACTGGTATAGGAAATGGTCTATTCTAATTGATAAAATAAACGGAAATGATAGATATAGCACCTTGAACCAGGCCTTCCACACGGTTAAATTGATGCAATGACATCATCTGGAATTGCTGTTCCAGGAGGGAGGGAGAAATGGGGGGAGGGTATGGGTAATGGGAGATACATATCTAAAAAATGTATAAAGTAACATAAAAGGCAAAGTTGTTTTTGGAATAATGTAAATCGAGATAGGACTGGTAGGGCAAAATTAAATGGATGTATCAATAAAAGGGAGGGAAGCACTTTTACTAAGAGCATTTCCTAACTCCCAAACACATGTCAGCCAATTCTTTCTAAGCAATAGCAATCAACTTTACAAAAGATGATCCAGCCAGAGTCATATTGGCATCACTTTCTCCCATACACCATGCCAAGAAGCTGACAATTTGATAACAATTGTTGTCACACGGGGTTCACATTTCCTGCTTCACATGCCAGTAATTGAAACCAGGGAAGCAATCTATGGAAATGTTGACCTTTGTGTTTTCTGTTGTGATCTGTCCCACACACACCTGACCCCCACTATAATACATACATAAATAATATGCCCTTCACTGGCATGAATATGCCTTCTTCATTTTTGACTTTAAAAGTCCCTGCCTCGTGACAACGCAGGTTTCCAAAGGGCAGTCAAGTGAATGCCCCAGAGTTTATAATGCAACGATGCCAATTTCAGTACTGATTTATTGAAATTCCAACTGGAGCTTTTAGATTTTGCATCTGCCAAATGATGTGGTTGGAATGCCCGGTTATTTTCCCATGTGAATAGCAGATATATATATATATATATATATAGAGAGAGAGAGAGAGAGAGAGAGAGAGAGAGGAGATGGGGGGGGGGGAGATCTGGAAGAGTTCACAGAATTAATCTTCGCTCTCACACACAAACCCGCCCATTCCCCACTCCCTTTCAAATTGGATATTAAGCAAACACTCCAGCTTCTTCTTTCAAAATGTTTAATCTGTGGTTTTATAATACTAATAAACCACCAAGATTTTTGAAGTGATTACATTGCACAACATGTAGGTTGTAGAGCTTTCCTTCTGACGTCCTTCTGTCCTCTCATAGCCTCTTTTTCTTGAGCTTTTGCCTAAAAACTGTAAGGGCCTCAAATAAACTCCATGCTTTGGACACTTACTATGTTTGCTACCCAGTGGGTGGGTATTTTATTTTTCTCCTGAAATGAAAGAGCCAATTTATCCCCTTTTATGGACATTTTTTTATAACTAAGTGCAGTGGAAATGTTTTCTAAAATAATGACTCCTTTGTTTGTAAGCTGTTTTGTGCTGCAACTAACAATGCCACTTGTTGCACTTAGGGGGTATCTTGGGAAACTTTGTTAAGCAGAACAATAATTCACACATTTTTCTAATCCTTTTGTTCAGGACTGAAGGGTACTATATATCAACTAAGGGACAACTGTTTGAGAAAGCAGAGATTTCTGATGTTGCCTGAAAAGGCAGAACAAAAATATATTGGATTGCCAAAACCGGAAAGCAAAATCTCAAAATTAACTTGTTACCTTTTCTTTCCTTGGATGACACTAGTTGTTTCAGGACCCCTTTTAACGCTAACATCAGAGTCTGGAAAATTGTTCTCATGGATTTTTTTTTTAAGAATATGGCCACTTGTAAAAAAGCTTAACTTTTCCAACTGAGTAATACATACAATATGTCTCATTCGGCCATTATGTTTCTGGTTCAGGTTGGTCATTTCTTATCTGAAATGCTTGATACCAGAAATATGTTAGATTTCAGCTTAAATATCCACACATAATGAGATATCTTTCAGATGGGACCCTGGTCTAAACACGAAAATCATTCATGTTTCATATACACTGTATTCACACATCGCCCAAATGTAACTTTATACAATAGTTCGAATAATTGCATGCATTAAGCAAAGTTTGTGTACACCAAACTATCAGAAAGCAAAATCTCATTGTCTTAGCCACTGATGTGGACAGTTTTGGATTTCTGCATAAGGGATGCCCAGCCTATCTAATAAACACGTGAGTAGTGCGAGAATATAAGCTTAGTCCCCTGTGTCTACACTTTGAGGCCAAGATAGTAGGACTTGGCTAAGGTCACCCAATGTGTCCATATCTGTGTGGGGATTTGAACCCTGGTCTCACAAAGTCTGAATCCAACACTCAAACCATTACAGGCTAATGAGGGTCATATATAAAGATGGGAGGGGAAGTTTTCTGCAGCCCTGGAGACTAGGACACGGAACAACGGCTTCAAACTACAGGAAAGGAGATTCCACTTGAACATTAGGAAGAACTTCCTCACTGTGAGAGCTGTTCAGCAGGGGAACTCTCTCTCTGCCCCGGAGTGTGGTGGAGACTCCTTCGTTAGAGGCTTTTAAACAGGCTAGATGGCCATCAGTCGGGGGTGCTTTGAATGCGATTTTCCTGCTTCTTGGCAGAATGGAGTTGGACTGGGTGGCTCACGAGGTCTCTTCCAATTCTATGATTCTATGACTCTATAATGAAGTAGCCTAGAGTCCACAAAGGTTTGTGTGTATGTCTGCGTGCTTTCAAGTTGCCTGTCCAGTTACGATGATCCCATGAATTTCATAAGGTTTTCTTAGGCAATGAATATCCAGAGACAATTTTGCTCGTTCTTTCCTCTATAACCTACAATACCTGGTATTTGTTGGTGGTCTCCCATCCAAGCACTAACCAAAGCTGATCTTGCATAGCCTCCAACATAAAAGAGAATCTGGTGAAAAAAGATTAATCTACCTAAAACATATTAAGCTTAAACTGCCAGAAACTTCTGTTGTATTCTTTATGGAGAACTAACATTATATAACCTGTACTCCCATCGAGGTTATTTCTGCATATGAAAGGTCAAGACTTAGTGGTGCTGTTAAACAGCCTGAACTGTGTGAGAGCAGCTTCATACAAGAAACGCTGTAATTAACTGTTCCTGCATTGCTGCCTTGGAGCAGCACTAATGCAACAGCAGCATTATCTATTGGCAAGATGTAAGGTAAGATTATTGGCTGACAACTAGAAAATGCGAGGATAGGTTTCTGGATTCTGTAGTATTGGAAAAATCTGGAAATGTCACACTGAACAGTGAACATTGGAGGTTCTTGAAAGTGTGGTTAGTATTCAGTACAAATTATCTCATCTGTATACCTCCCAATATGGATTTGGCAGGGACAATCTTGATTAATCCTCTGCCATCCCATTTTTGCGCTGCTTTTAATATATCCATGTTTTGCCCTCTTCCTTTCACTTTGGCCTCAGCCAACTCCAATTGCTGCAAATTGTTCAAAGTGTAAAAGTAGTTTGCACTTAACTAACTGAGCAAAAAAGGAGCCCCGGTGGCGAAGTGCGTTAAAGCACTGAGCAGTTCGAAAACATGCCAATGTGAGTAGATCAATAGGTACCACTCCGGCAGGAAGCTAACGGCGCTCCATGCAGTCATGCCGGCCACATGACTTTGGAGGTGTCTACGGACAACGCCGGCTCTTCGGCTTAGAAATGGAGATGAGCACCAACCCCCAGAGTCAGACATGACTGGACTTAACGTCAGGGGAAAACCTTTACCTAACTGAGCAATGGAAGAGGAAATGAGGGGGCGGGATATTGCCCTGTCCAACAGGCTCAGGCAAAAGCAAACTGCTGCATCATCTCCTGGCTTGTTTTTTCGTCCTCATTAATAACCTTTGCCTTCTAAACCACACTCAGATACTGTCTTGGAGAATATGCACAGTTGGCCTTCCATATCCACAGATTCTACATCCATGGAGTCAATCATCCATAGCTTGAAAATACTTTTTCCCAGAAAATCCAAAAGACAGACCTTGATTTTGCTGTTTTATACAAGGAGCAACATTTCACTGTGCTACTGCATATAATGGGACTTGAGCATCCACAGATTTTGGTACCCATGGTGGTCCTGGAACAAAAACCCAGCAGATACTAATGACTCTCTGTTTCTGCTTCTGTTGTTGACTTCAATTTATGGCAGTCCAATGAAAGAGAGACAACCAAGCTACCCTATCATCAAAAGCCATAATCAGGTCCTGCAGATTAAGGGCTGTGGCTTTCTTCATTGGGTAATGCAGTCTTCTTTTTTCCTGTAATTGTCATGAACATTCAAAGAAGGTTAAATTGTATTTCTGTTAACACTATGGCTGGCTATCACTCCCTCTTTGCTGCAGACCACATTTCCTCTCCATTTCCTGTGAGTTTTTTGGTCATTTGCTTCAACAATTCTTTTGAGAAAATATGCACACACGTGCATCCATATTTATGAAAATTAAGTGTGCATGCCCGTTTTTGTCTTACAACATATTGACTCTGATTCCACCATTTGGACTGCAAAGTCTGCCTCTTCTCATCTAAAATGGAGTTTGTTTTCAAATCGCTTGGCCTCTGATCATCATAACCCAGCTACTGCTTATAATAAATAACACTAACAGGACTTTGTTCTTTTATGACGACTGCCTCCTGTTATCGTAACCCTCCAGTGCTGCAGAATGAATGGCATTTAACGAAACCCACCCACTTGGTGTCACAGAAACAAAGGAAAATGAATCTTTACAGTTTTTTTTAAAGGTTTGGCATACTCTAAGCACAAACATATACTTCAATGCAGCTGGAAATTTCCTTTCCCCCAGATGAGAATTAGTAAAGCACTTCTCATTTTCAGACATCACAACTGTCATTTGTAAATATTTTTCAGAAAAATATTGTTACCTTTTAAGATACAAGATTGTCACTGCCTGTTCAGCAGCTCAGGATAATTTTTCCAAGAGCCATCAGCTGCCCTGCTAGTTGAGAGATTTTGGGATATGTAGACAAAAAAGTAACTTTTCCAACTTCTGTGAAGAATTCCCTGATGTGGCTTCACACCATTAAGTACTGGAGTTGTGGTTTCGTGAAGCACCAGCACCCTTTGATAGAGAAGGCAAAATTCTTTGTAAAACTACAACTCCCATAATTCTGTAGTATTGAGCCATGGCGGTGAAAATGGTCTGAAACTGCAGTAATTCTACCACGCGGACACACCCATCATGACACCGCAATTGGTGGGAGTAAGACAGCCCATGAGACCAGCAAGGACTACAATCTCCAGTGTTTATATGCTGGGAGTTGTAGCTTACACTTACCCTCCAATATTCCATGTGCAGCCATATGCCACCTGGGTGTAATTATGAAGGCTGACACTTTAAACTAGGAAGATCATACAAACGAGGGCCCCATCTCCATTGCCATATAATGCAGTTTGAAACTGCATTCTATGTCAGTGTAGACTTGTGTGATGCAATCCTGTGCACGTAAACTGTATTATATGAGTCTACACTGGCTCATATAATGAGGTTTTTGCATCCCCTGAAGTAAAAATCTCCTTTGCACTGTGAAGGAGCATGATTGTGCATATGTGTGCGTATATATTCATATGTTCGTGTCACATCTCTGCTTTCTTATCCCCTTCTTGGCAGAAAGAAGTTTTGATGTGGCTTCTGATGCTGGGAAAGGCAAAGAAAAGGAGAGGAAGTGGTTTCTCAGTGTGCGTTCAAACTGATAAATTAGGTTCCCCTACCTAACAACACACAGGTAGGCATGGATTGCAAAGAGGTTGTGAAAGGGACCCTTTCCGCATTCTGACCTCCACACATCCACTACTATGCCTCCAACAGGAACTTTGTGATTTCCATCTTGTGTGTGATGGATACTTCCTCATGAAGTCTGAGGTATTCATTTCAGGAGGAAAGGAAGAAGAACCCTCACCACTAAGCTCTCATCCATGAAAAAGGGTTTAAAAAACAATGTTTTCATGCAGGGGATTTCTTGAGATGGAACTTCTAAGCGTTCATCAACACCCTTCTTTTCTGTATACTCTTTTATCCAATGAATAACCCGAAGGCTTATTGACTGTATGAGGCTATTGAATGGGGAGGGGATAGTTTTTGGTTTTGACTTTGGTAACATGGCCCTAGAAAGCCTCCAAACGAAGTCAACAGTGTGATGTGGCAGCTAGAAAACCAATATGATTCTAGGTTGTAGCAACAGGAGTGCGGTGTCTAGGCCAAGGGAAGTACAGTTGTCCTTCCACATTTGTGGTTTTGAGTTTTGTGGATTTGATTGTTCACAGATTTGATTTAAAATGTTCTTTGTAGGAATTTATAAGCCCTCCAATCTGGCTCTATGGCCAACTTCTTCCAGCCATGCTGGTTTATATGTTAACTCAATACTTGGTCAGTTTAATTTCAGAAGGAAGTGCAACAACCTAGGTAAATTTGATATAGTCTTTCCTTTCTTCACCTCTGCAGAGAGTTTGCGTTTAAAATTATTTATGTAATTTATTTAGAATATTTATATCTCACCCTTCAGCCAAAAAGCCTCCTAGAGCAGCTTACAAATAATTACTTGGACAGTTCCCTGTCCTCGGGCTTATAATCTAAATAAGATTCAAAACATAAGGAAAAGAAAATGGTGGTGGAGAAATTAAATTTGGTAGAAACTGACTATTCCTTCCTTCTGAGGCCACACCAGTGGCAGTTGTAATGGAAGGGGAAACCGGAAAATCTCTAGGCAAAATCTAGAGAAACTTTTTTTCAAAATCATCTCTCCATGAATCCCACTGATTGGTTTCTTCAGACCCTGCCGTGACTTCAGCTGGACTTTCTCCAGAAGTGAAGACTGGAAGAGCTTTAACTGTGAATCAATTTAAAACAGGGAACACACACACACAGAGAGAGAGAGAGAGATCTGGCCATAGGAGAAAGCATTTGAACCTCTCTGGCCCTTCTCACTCTATCTCATGCAAGCCCCATCTT
Organism: Anolis carolinensis; assembly: GCF_035594765.1. Lineage (NCBI taxonomy): Eukaryota > Metazoa > Chordata > Lepidosauria > Squamata > Anolidae > Anolis > Anolis carolinensis. The sequence goes on along the minus strand of NC_085843.1, from coordinate 76,288,842 downwards.
CTGCAGCTCAGACTGGATCTACACTGCCATATAATCTAGCATCTGATCTGGGTTGGGGTTCTTTGTGAGGCAGGGCAATCTGGCTGGGGCTGATTCCTGCTTATTGTGATGCTGCAAGTTGGGAGAGATGTGTGGTGCTCATGCAGTGGGGTCAGACCCTGGAGGGGAGTCTCCGTTACATCTTAGAATTTGGGAGAAAGGGCAGAAGAGGATCTCACAAGGCCATTCATCCATTCCTTACTTATCGCAGCATGGGAGTGATCCTAGATTTATCATTGAGCCTGGAAGCCCAGGTCTCGGCAGTGGCTAGCAAAGCTTTTGCACAATTAAAATTCTGCGCCAGTTGCTCCTGTCCCTTGGGAACCCTGACTAGACCACGGTGGTCCACGCTCTTGTTTCATCCAGAATAGACTACTGCAATGAGCTCTGTGTGGGGTTGCCTTTGAAGACTGATCAAAAGCTTCAATTAGTCCAAAGGCGTCAGCCAGATTGCTCACCGGAGCGGCGTACAGGAAGCATACCAAGCACAATTCAAAGTGCTGGCTTTAGCCCAGCTTATTTGTCTGAACGTATCTCCCTCTATGATCTACCTCGGAGGTTAAGATCTCACCACCCTCGCAAGCGTGACTCGTGGGGACAAGAGACAGGGCCTTCTCAGTGGTGACCCCTCGTCTGTGAAACTTCCTCCCTAATGAAATCAAGTTGCCACCTCCCTTCTGTCCTTTTGGAAAAAACGCAAAACATGGTGGTGGGACCAGGCATTTGAGCAGCAAATGCAGAAATAATAATAAGAGTGATTTATGTAACTGATAATGGTCAGGCCCTGGACTATGTGCAATTTTTAAATGATGATTTTATAATTGATGTTTTAATTGTAATTGTTTTATAACTATTTGTTTTAGGCAACTAATGACTGCTGGTTGTGAAGCCGCCCTGAGCGCCCCCTCTTCGGGGGGGGGGGGGTGAGAAGGATGGGATACAAATGTATGAAATAAATAAATATTGGGGTCCCCCATTTGCTGAAAGGAAGGAATTCCTTTGCTTTCTTCTGAGGCTGAGAGAATGTATCTCATGTGAGTTTCCATGACTGCTCTGGGATTCGAGTCCTTGTCTCCAAGAATGCTATTCCAACGTTCTAGCTACATCCTGCTGACTATGCAATGCTGGTGGAATGACATCATCTTAATAAAGACTTACATGTGAGAAAAATGCATGGAAAGGGGAATTCATACCTAGAGGTTGTGTCCCTATTTATTTATTTACAACATTGTTACCCTGCCTTTCTCACCCAAGAAAACTCAAGGCGATGTTATTAGACTTCCATGTTTTAGATAACTGCAGAGATGGTTTCAACTTAAACTTGTGTTCATCTGTTTATCACAGGCTGCAATTCCTCCCAAGGGAAAAACCTTCATGAGAAAATGATTCCGCTTGCTGCATCCAAAATGTAGTTGACTAAGAAAGATATAAAGTTTGGGTATGGATCTCTAGAATCTGCGTACAAAAACAACATGCCAGACTACAAAGATGAAAACTGCCACAGAATTTTTTTTATCAGAAACATGACATGGTGACTTTTTATTACCTAGACTATGTATACAAAAGGTCTCCAAACTTACGCTTGTCTGGTCACTCACTTTTCATTTTGAAATAATTTCATTGTTCTAAGAAAGGGTTGAGACCAAAGCAAATATTCCAACGAGATTATGCCAATTTCTGTATGCAATAGCATTGGAGAGAGAATTTTCTTCACGCATACTGGCCTAACCCCTTGCAACCTACGTCAAGAGTGAGATTCTCTATCCCAGTGCTTTTTATACAGAGAAAATATGAATATGGAACAAAGGTGGCTTTAAGCTATTTTTGTTTTTATAATTTCCCAATCCCAGCCTGCTTTAAATTCTGCTTATTTGGTAAGACACCCTCAAGGATAGTTTGCAATAGCCAAGAATAACTGACTGCATTGTGTCCTGGTTGAAGTCCAATCCTTTTAGGGTTTTTTTAAAAGTAGGATTTGCTAGACTGGGGCAATGTTCATGCAGGTGCTGACATATGGCATTCATTTCATATATAGCTCTACAAAAATTTAGAAGAGTTTTTTTTTTAAAAGTATACCTTCTAGGATCCCACCCCTGGCTACAAGCTCTTAGGCTTCATCTACACTGCCATATAATTCAGCTATTATATGGTCAGGTGCCACAGTGGCGCAATAGGTTTAAACCTTGTGCTGTCTTGATTACTGACCTGAAGGATAGGTTTCTGGCCTGAAGGTTGCCGATTCCAATCCACGAGATGGGGTGAGCTCCCATCTGTCAGCTCTAGCTTGCTGGGACATGACAGAACCCTCTCAGCAGGATGGTAATACATCCGGCGTCCCCTGGGCAATGTCTCTGTAAATGGCCAATTTTTTCACACCAAAAGCGACTTGAAGTATGTTCTCAAGTCACTTCTGACATGATAAAAAAACTATTATTTACTCCTCAGACTGAGATACCTGAAGATTTATTTAACTTTGTAGAGAGCCAGTGCATTTTACTACCTGACTCTTGAAAGTCAAATTCAAGGAAATCTTGCCATTGAGTAGTTAGTTAATTTCTAACAAAGTTGAAAGTAGAGACAACTGAAAAAGTAACAAAACAAAGAAAGAAAATCAGTTCAAGTAAAACAATGGATGTATGGTGGACTTTGAACACTTTGTTCCTCTTCTCTCCCCAAACATCTTTTTAAAATGGAAAGTAGAAAATATCATAAATTTGAAAAGACCTTTCTGAGGAGAAACGGGAATGAAGATTTCAAACAATTAGAAGCAGAAGGATCAAGAATATTAGACAATGTATGGATATGTGTATGCGCCTTCAAGCCACCTTTTGATTTATGGCATCCCTGTGACATAGTTTCTTTTTTAAAATAATCTTTATTGAGTGTTTTTCATTAAAAGTCATATGTTAAAATCGATTGAGAAAAAATAGAAAAAGAGAAGAAAAATTAAAAAAAGAAAAAAGAGATAAGTGAGAGAGAAAGAGAGAAAGAAAAAAAGCAAGAGAGAGAGAATATATATACATATACATATACATAAAATAAAAAGACAGAAAAAAGAAAAAATATAGAAAAAATAATAGGGTATTCTTGGCTCCTGGGTACCTTCTTTGAGGTTTCTTCTTTTTCCTTCTTTCTTTCTTCCTCTTAAATTCTTCTTCCTCTCTTCTTTCATATTATGTTCAGATGGATGTTTTGTTTCTCTTCATACCAATATCTTCTTTTTGTATTGTTTTAAATATTCCGTAATTTGGTTCATAGGGTTTCATAGGGTTTTCTTAGGCAAGGAATTCTCAGAGGTGGTGTTATTTCCTTTGAAATGGAGAATACAGCACCTAGTATTGACTGATGATCTGCCATCCGAGTCCTAACCAGGGCTGACCTGCTCACCTTCCAAGATCAGACAGAGCCTGCCTCCAGATTAGAAAAATCCACAGCTAAACTCCCAGCAGAAGTTTACAAATAAGAGAGACTCCTTTATGAACTCTAATAGAAATGTTCATGACAGGTAACCTTTTTATAAAAGCATCTGTGGAATGCCATTCTCTGTATGATTTATTGCAATTAATAGAGCAGATTTAAGCATCCCTTAACCAGAAACCTCAAACTTAGCCATATGGATGGCTAAGATACTGACACTTTTGCTTTCTGATGGTTCGACATATACAAACTTTGTTTCCTGCAAGAAAAGGTTTAAGATATTATGTAAAACTACCTTTTATACAATAGATACTTTTGAACTGTGGTAGACGCTTTTGAACTGTCGTATTGGAGGGGAAATCTGAGAGTGCCTTGGACCGCAAGAAGATCCAACCAGTCCATACTTCAGGAAATAATGCCCGGCTGCTCACTGGAGGGAAGGATATTAGAGGCAAAGATGAAGTACAGTGTTCCCTCACTACTTCGCGGTTCACTTTTCGCAAGAAATGTGCCCCAGAAGAGAGAAGTGAAAGTGACAAAATTACAATTTACAGCCTAAGGAAGGGAGGAAGGAGAAGCCAAAGGGAGAGAAAAGGAGCCCAAGCGGCAACGGAAGAAGAAGGAGGCGATTTATCAACACACAATTGGTTGATAAAGACTTAAATTAGTGTATACCTATTAAAATAATGCATAAATATTAAAATAAATATAGCGTCCCTACTTCGCAGATTTTCACTTATTGTGGGTGGTCCTGGAACCTAACCCCAGCGATACGTGAGGGAACACTGTACTTTGCCCACATCATGAGAAGACAGGAAAGCTTGGAGAAGAGAATGATGCTGGGGAAAATGGAAGGAAAAGAGAAGAGGGGCCAACCAAGAGCTAGATGGATGTAATCCTTGAAGTGACTGGCTTGACCTTGAAGGAACTGGGGGTGGCGATGGCGGACAGGGAGCTCTGGCATGGGCTGGTCCATGAGGTCACGAAGAGTCGGAAGCAACTGAACAAATAAACAACAGAATAAAACTGCCTTTAGACTATGTATTTTAAGGTTTACACAAAACATGAATTTCACATATCAGTCTGGGTCCCATCTCCAAGATATCTCATTATATGCATACTGGCATATGCAAATATAGTTATTATAAATTTTGGGGGGGGGGGGGAATCCAAAATCCAAAACACTGCTGGGCCCAAGCATTTCAGATAAGGGATGCTCAACCTGCATTACAATGAATAAAGTAACAAGGTGTTTCAGAAATGTTCTCTCAACTCTGAACACAGAAAAGGAGACCCTTAAGAAATTTTTGACAAAGAGGTGAACAATGTAGAACTAGATCAAAATTGGTGCCAGTCATTGCAATATTCAGCCTTTGTGCAGTGAGCAAACTGTTTTGAGGGGAGTTAAACAGTCCTGAAAAATACTGCTCTTTTAAAGTGACTATGTTAGTGACTATCATTTTCAAATGTCAGGGTAGCTACTTTATTGGCACTCATAAGTCAGATATTTAGATATCTGAATTAGCCCTAGTTAATACTTGGATAGTAGACTATCAATAATTATGAGCATATTTGCCAAAAACTATGCTTCTTTAGGCACTTTCACACTACAAATTTATAGCACCACAATTCCACTTCAACTAGAATAGCAGCATTCTATGAAATCTGTTTAGGAGTGACATTTAGATTTCTCAGCCAGAGAACTCTAGTGCGTTCGAAGCCAAAACATCTGGGGACCCACAGGTTGAGAACCACTGCTCTAGTACTACATCAAATGACATTTTCCAAGATCCCAGAGGATGAATCCATGGCTGTTCAATTGTATAGTATGACAGGGCCCAAGGAGAGAGTGAAAGCAAACGAAAACTTGAGACAAGTATGAAGCACTTGTCCTTTCTGTCCTTTCTGTCACTGCCAATTGTTTTCTTCTTAGTCACACTGTTGATCACATGTCTAGGATCAGGAAATCTGTTTTCTATTAGCAGCTATGACAGAATGCCACATGTGACCTGGGATTTGAAGGGATGGAGAACTACAACTTTGTATTAATGCATCATCAGAAGCCAGCTACAGTATAAAAAAGTGCTGCATATTTATTGCTCAGAGTTCAAGTCTGCCCATAAGCCATTTTCCAGTACATCAAGTTAGTATAATTAATATACACCAATGCAGCTCTTGCGTGGATACCTCTGCCATGTGCAACAGAATGGATTGATGCATAATCGCACAGAAGAAAGCTACAAGCTTTTAAGAAAAGAGAAGGGCCATTTTTTCTTGACCTTATAACTATTTCAGGTATCCCTGTTGCAATACCAGAAGGATCTAATAGTGTTTCCAAGTGGAACTTTTAAAGTGCAGCTGCTATACTTTGTTCATGCAGGTTAAAGGCGATGCCCTTGCTCACTTGTAATCTTCCCACATTTTTCTATCACTTCCATCATTTTTCTCACTGCCGAAAATCTGTTAAGGAAGAAGAGGCATGTATGAACAGGAAAATGTATGGCTGAGATACAATGGAAAGAGATTCCTTGAGGAAGGATAACATGTAAAGGATTCCCCTCTTTTTTCTGATGCTTAGTATGCTTTGCTGGTCGCAGAGCAAACTTGCAACCTTGTTTAGTTGGAATTAATCTAAATCGTATTCTTCTAGCACCACACTGCAGGCAATTTTTGTATTTATGTTATGGGAGGAAAGAATCAGACTAGCAACTCTCTAACTGGGTTGTGAAACAGATTCAGTTTGCAATGAAATTGACTTAGTTTGCCTTGTTGGATTAGATCCTATTGTGAAATTGTCGTGAGGTCTCAAATACAACGGGACTTACAAGCCAAATCATTACCATTGATAGTACAGTATATCAGATGCAATCCTCTTGATGTAAGCTTTGGTTGCTTTGTAATATTTTTAATGACGACTGTGTGTACTTCACAAACTGTAAGCACATACACAGAAACACACACACTGACGTATGAAAATGGTATGAAGACACACTTTAAAATATCAGGAGAAGGGTATATTTGGTAAAGGATAGGAAGTGGGAAAAGAGGAAAGACAACAAAGCCCACTCAGCTATGTTGCGTCCACTTGGAAGACAGAAAATATCAAAACAAACACACTGCAAATGTGCCAGACCGTGGAGTACAGATGGCCAGCTGCTTACAGGGGAAAGGCAGTGATAAGAGCACTAAGAGCCCTCCATCTGGAAGCAGCCCAAGTAGATCTCTTTCTCCAGCTCTCTTCTCAATCTGTAATCACTACATGTGATGTCTTATACACAGCTCAGAAGTCTGTGTGTACACAGAAGCACATTTTATATAGGGATTTTGAGTGCTTTGCTTTATGCAGTAAATTATGTATGTTTTAAGAGTTTTTATCTATTTTAATAATGTTTAACACAGGATGAGTATGCCTAATCTAAGGTTCCTTTTACACTGCCATATAATCCAGGTTATCAAAGGAGATAATCCAGATTATCTTTGAACTGAATTATGAGTCTACACTGCCATATAATCCAGTTCAAAGCAGATCGCCTGTATTTTGTATGGCAGTGTAGAAGGTATCTAAATTGCTTGGGAGCAGAAGTGTTTTGGATTTCAGGGTTTTTCTCCCAGATTTTGGAATACTGTATCTGTATTTGCCAACATATATCTATTGAGATAGGTTCGAGATGGAACCCACACCAAAACATGATATTTGTTTTATATACACTTCATGGACATAACCTGAAGTTATTTTTATAGACTTTTTTAAAATGTTGTGCACAAAACAAGGTTTATGTACATTGAACCACCAAAAAGCAAAGTTGTCACTATCTTAGCCACCCGTGATGACAATTTTAGAGCAGTGGTTCTCAACCTGTGGGTCTCCAGATGTTTTGTCTTCTACTCGCAGAAATCCTAACAGCTGGTAAACTGGCTGGGATTTCTGGGAGTTGTAGGTCAAAACACCTGGGGACCCACAGGTTGAGAACCACTGAGTTAGAGTATTTCAGATATTGGGATTCTGGATAAGTGATGCTCAGTCTGTATTTGCTGTTTGATTCTGTTTTTAACATGTATAAATAAATGTATTAACTTGATTTTCTTAAATGATCATAAACCATCTTGGAAGAAAAGCTGGGAAATCAATTAATTAAACAAATAAACAATAAATAAAAATCAATATAACTCTGTATGTCCTGGTCCTATTGAGAGTCCAGTTCAAACAATTTATATATGTTGTGCTGGAAAATTCTTGGCAATACTGTACCAGGACTCAGAAAAGTTACATTATTTAGCCTATAAATCCCCAGCAAGCATTCCAGTGGCCATTATATCTAGGTGACTTGGTCAATAAGTAACTTTTCCAAGATGCAAGTAGAACATACGATGGAGAAAAATTCTAGTAATTTCTACTGTTTTCATAAACCCACCATCTTCTGTTGTGGCTTTCTCATATCTATGATTACCTGGTCATATAAGAAAGTTTATTCCCACAAATGTATTCCTAGAATAATCACAATGATTACTGTGATGATTGCTGTTTGAAACAGTGCTCAGAAAATATAAAAAAAAGACTTGGAAAAGGCAGGAGACATCCAAGCTTTGAAGCTGCAAGGCTATTCAATGCTAATCAAGGTGGTCAATTGTAACATTCACACTTGCCTCGAGCAGACAAGAGTTCTTTCTCCCACCCTGGACCTTCCACAGATATATAAACCTTACTTGCTTAGTTTCCAACAGACCTCACAACCTGTAAGCATGCCTGCCATAGATGTGGGTGAAACGTCAGGAGAGAATGCTTCTCGAACATGGCCATACAGCCCAGGAAAACTCACAGCAACCCACTGGTAAAACAAACAGCATGGAAGATTGGCAGAAAAGAAACATTATTTTGGAAATTATGCTGCCACTTGTTCACTGTATTGATTATATCAATAGGGAAGATATAATAATGCCTTTAACCATATGCACATCCTGAAATTTAAAGGGGCTTCGGCTATATGCTGTGAACCATGACTGTATTCTTTCTGCTTACAGCTCTATCCCTTCCCTCTTTCTGTTTATACCTTTCCATTTTACCTCTGAGGCTGTTTTTACAGCTTAATACCTGCTTCTGGTCTTCCTTTTCTTCCTGCAAGCTCCAACCCCAGTTAGGGTGTGTGTGTATCACTTTACGGACTACTGTTTTTCAGTTTGTGATTGGGATGTGAGCCAGTCCTTCCTAGTTTCCTCCCTGAGTCTGGAGACAGCATTAAATAGCTCTGCAAGAGGTACAAATACAGCTGCAGGCAACAGATTAGACTCCAGAAGGAAGTTTATAGAACCTCCCAAAAAACCCAGACATAAAGATTACTTCAGATATGCTAGACCCATCAGATACTACTCGCACACCTGCTTAGGGAATCAAAGGAAAAAGGCAATGTGGCTTTGGTACTATTTGTTAATCTTTAAAGTGGTAGTAAGAATCCTAGGTCAACATGACTGGGACAGATTGTCAAGAAATGTGCCCCAGAAGAGAGAAGGCTGAAAGTGACAGCTTAACAGCTCAAAGTTACGGTCTGGCTACCCTGGTAGTCACTAATGCCTGTGTAACCTTGATGTAATGCCAAGGGCTTAAACACAATCCCATATAGTTGCAGCTGCAAAGGAGAAAACAAAGAACAATTGGAATAGAAATCTATATATATAAAAGGATTTAAAAAATTCGGCCTAGGACAAAACAACAAAACTACACATCCCAGAAACACTAAACTTGGCAACACAACCCCTCATCCATGCCTCTGCGTTCATACAACAAAAATAAAATAAAAATAAAATCCTAATTAGAAGGAGAGGAATAATTGTTTTTATCCAATTGCTGCCAGTTAGAAAGCTAAGCTCCGTCAGGGGAAAACCTTTTTACTGTAACTACCACCAAAACCTCAATACTTTATTTCCCATACCACCATACTTCGCCACAGCAACGCGTGGCCGAGCACAGCTAGTGAAAGCTAAAGTAAGAAAATGGGGTGAGGATATAACTTCACAGTGCAGTTCTGTCTCTTATAACATAACAATCTCCCCAAAAGAGTGATACCATTATTATTATTATTATTATTATTATTATTATTATCCCATTTTCCTCTCATAAATGAGACTCAAAGCAGTGCATAACATAAAAATCAATGCAGTTTTAAACCTAAAGTAAAGGTAAAGGTTTCCACTTGATATTAAGTCTAGTCGTGTCCAACTCTGGGGATTGGTGCTCATCTCCGTTTCTAAGCCGAAGAGCCAGCATTGTCCATAGGCGCCTCCCAAGGTCATATGGTCGGCATGACTGCATGGAGCACCATTACCTTCCCACCGAAGCAGTACCTGTTGATCTACTCACAATTTCATGTGTTCAAATGCTAGGTTAGCAGAAGCTGGGGCTAACAATGGGAGCTCACCCCACCCTTCAGATTCGAACCGCTGGTCAACAAGTTCAGCAGCTCTGTAGTTTAACCCACTCTGCCACTGTGGCCCCCTTTTTTAAACCTACACCATGCAAATATTAAAATAGATTTCAGCCTTGAATTGTTAAAACAAATAAGTTAATCATCACATAAAACCATTAAAAACTGTTTGGTAGAATGTTTCAAAATAATAAGTAGTAATGCCATTACTTTTTGGCACAGCCTTGGGTACCAGCACATAAATGTAGTAAGATAATCTAAAATGTGATTTGAGGCACGGTAATTTGGGTGAATTTTTAGTAATTTCTATATTTTTTAAGTTATTTTAAGACAGTGTTTCTCAACCTGGGGGTTGTGAGGGAGGTGTCAAAGGGGTCGCCAAGGACCATCAGAAAACAAATATTTCTGATGATATTAGGAATTCTTTGGCAGAGAAGACTGGATGTAGGTGAACTACAACTCCAAAACTCAAGGTTAATATCCACCAAACCCTTCCAGCATTTTTTGTTGGTCATGGGAGTTCTGTGTGCTAAGCTTGGTTCAATTCCATCATTGGTAGAGTTCAGAATACTCTTTGATTATAGGTGAACTATTAATCCCAGCAACTACAACTCCCAGATGACAAAATCAATCCCCACAACCCTACCAGTATTCAAATTTGGGCGCATTGGGTATTTGTGCCAAATTTGGTCCAGTGAATGAAAATACATCCTGCATATAAGATATTTACATTCCGATTCATAACAGTAGTAAAGTTATAGTTATGAAGTAGCAACAAAAATAATTTTATGGCTGGGGGTCACCACAACATGAGGGACTGTATTAAGGGGCGGCATTAGGAAGGTTGAGAAACAGTGTTTTAAGAGATAATAATTACAAAGCAACATTATTTTGTTAATATTGAATAACACAGTATTTTCCCTACTAATGCAGAACAAAAAATATTAATACACTACAAAGAATATTAATATGTGTTTTAAAGTAATAAAAATAACATTCCAGGCTGTGGATTATATTGAGAGCAGATGAAATGTGATGCTGGAGAAGATATTGTGGGCTGTTGAAAAGACAAATAAATTCAACCAGAATTTTCCCTAGAAGCCAAGATGACTAAACTGAGACTGTAAAACTTTGGCCTTATGTTCAGAAGACATTTTTCACTAGAAATGGCAATAATGCTTTGGAAGTTAGAAGGCATTCGGAAAAGATAGATAGATAGACAGACTTAGTGAAGGTAGTGACAGCCCTGAATCTGCAAAATCTGAGTAGTGCTGATGATGGGATGAGTTGGAGATCTGTCAATCATGAGATCTACATGAGTCTAAGTCAACTTGATGATAGTCAAGAACAACATAACAGAGGAGATACCAATGATACTGCTAGCACATCTGTTAGTACTGATACTTTTTGAGTACTCTTTATACACTTCTCATTCCAGCTTGTGATGGTGTTGCCTCTGCTACTGCTTTAGCAAAGGAGAATACCTCATACTAGTTACTATTGTAGTAACTGCCTGGCATAATGAGACCAATGGATTACCCTGAGTGTCATGTTGGACTCTACCTCTATAAAGCAAAGAAAATTGATTCAATACTCCAATTTTCAAAAGCATCTGAGGTCTTAATTATATAGGTCTGAAGAGAAAGAAAAATGATCTGTAACAAGATGACACCCATATTTTTAACATTAACAACGTACAAGAAGTTGAGATAGATGCATGTGTCACAGTATGGCACTGAACTTTGAGCTTCTACACATCCGACCCATGTGATTCAAGGCTGACATGAGGAAATATGACTAATAAGATGACGGAAGCAGTGGCAAAGAACATTAGTGTAATACATCTCATAAAAATTAAAAAAGAATTGGATCAAATGCCATATTTGAAACCTATTTGGCAATGTATCCACAGAGCTTTTTGGCCCAAATGCTGAATCTGTTGAATTTCATCTCTGTTTTTTCCCCTCGTGTTTTGTGCAGATTTTCTAAAAACAATTATGGTAGATATTGTAGCCTCATTCAGGACCTTGTTAGACAATTGGATTACAGGCTGAGGGGGAAAAGGAAGGGGCCTGAGGTTATTAGGAATTGTGGGAGTTGGAGTCCAAAACACCTGGAGGGCCACAGTTTGCCCATGCCTGGTGTAGAGTTAATGCTGCCTCTGCCACACCACTTTTGTAAGGTAATTTGCAAGGTAATTTTAATCAATCTTGCTTCAGGATTATATTTTTCTAAAATATACATCTTAGAAATGTGTCTCAGAAGTACTCATTGTTGCCAGACAATAATTTTGCAAACCTAGATCATCTTATATAGAAATCTAGCTTTTTAACTCTTGAACTGAATTTTTAAAAGAAGAATTTTTCAGAAAATTGAAGGGAACTTTTTGAGTTTTTATGACCATACAGTCCATAACAAATTGGCCATGGATGCTATTTCAGAATGGAATTGCCCTGCTCTTTGTCCTTCATGGCCATGTATCTTCACAAAGTTTTTCCTTGGCTTTACTTTTTTGCTTTCCAAATGATCTGCTGATCTTTGCACACAGATTTCCTTAGCTATCTTTTTCCTCATAGTAGGGCAATCTTGCTATTAGGTAATTGTCAGATAATTAAGGATAATTAGGCAATTAGATTTCATTTGGTAATTTGCTATGTATAGCCAAACTATATCTTAGAATGGTGTCTGGGACCTACTTTTTCCTGTGGATATTGTCTTATCTTGCTAGAAGTTGTTTTTGACATTTAAGGTTGCAATTTAGAATGTGCTTGTGGCAGCTCTTAGTTTTTAATTGTATCCAACCAGGTTTTATTTTTTAAACATGTTTGTTATCTTTACAAGAACTTCAGCTGTTGAGTAACTCAGAAGACACGGATGAACAAGTACTAGCTTGAACAGAGTTTCTATCAAAAATGCATGGGAAGAAATTGGAATGGCCACTCCTAAACCCACTAAAATGGCATAATATACCCCCAATATTTCTCTGATTTAGATTCCATCAAAACTTTAGGTAAAGGTAAAGGTTTTCTCTTGACATGAAGTCTAGCTGTGTCAGACTCAGGGGGTTGGCACTCATCTCCATTTCTAAGCCGAAGAGCCAGCGTTGTCTATAGACACCTCCAACGTCTTGTGGCTGGCATGACTGCATAGAGCACCATTACCTCCCCACTGTAGTGGTACCTATTGATCTACTCACATTTACATGTTTTTGAACTGCTTGGTTGGCAGAAGCTGGGGCTAACAGCGGGAGCTCACCCCACTCCCCGGATTCGAACCACCGATCTTTTGGTCAGCAAGGTCAGCAGCTCAGCAGTTTAATCCACTGCACCACTGGAGGCTCCATCAAAACTTAATGACCTGTAAAATGCTCATGGAATTATTATTTCTTCTCTACTGTATCTTCAATATGGATATTTAATCTACAAGTACAAAACAGGAACTCATATCCAGGAACTCATAAGGCAATGTCAGGGACTACATGTATGAAGAGAGACCTGATACAAGCCTGAAATGGATGGAGATATACAGCCAGGCTTTAAAGCCCCCTCACACATAAAAATCGCATTTTCTCCTCTCGTTCTCTCCTGGAAATGTGCCTCCCTGCCTGGAAATAGCACATAAATTCTCTGAAGCATCAGCCAGTGCTTTGAGAACTGGCAACTCTAGGTGAAACACCTATGACTATTCAATTTTTGTTAATTTTATCTCCCATAACCCTCACTGCTATTACAATTGTTTATACTGGTGGGAAATGCTGGAAGCAACATTTAAAGAGCCATAGTTGCACATTCATGGATAAAACTGAAAACCAGCTTAAGTTGGAGGCTTGTGATGTAAGTAATTTTGCCTTCTGAATTGGCTTCGATCAGGAGAAACTGCCTATGTGACTAAGCCATATTGTACTTGTTTTGTTGTAAATTACTGCATTTATCTTTGCTGTTCATATTTATTGCAAGAAAATCGGGAATGAAGGCCCGGATGGCTGTTTATGAGTTTAAAAGAGAGCGCTGAGAATTTTGTAGCATCAGTTAGCCAGAATCAGGAATGTAATATTGAAGAGATCACACAGGTTATTTTTGAGAAATCTGATGTAGATTATACTGTTTATAGGATTGCATTGGTCTCCGTTTATGGTCTACTTGTAACTGAAGCACACATTACAAAGATATCAGAAGTCTCCAGCGTAATCTTCCCCAAAGAAAATTAAATCCCGTACCGCTGCCTCTCGAAGTTCTCATTGGTCAGAAGTAGAGAGCACACAGCAATACAATTAGAATTATAATCCCTTGCAACAGGAAAATCATGTAATCCTGTAACCTTTCCTGAACCCTCAGATTGGACTGGATATAAATCTAAAATTTATATTTCTATTTGATTAAATGACTTATAGAACAGTCCCTAACCTCAAGTGACTATCTTAAAAAAGGGAGAATGAGGGCCCTTCCACACAGTCATATAATCCAGAATATCAAGGCAGAAAATCCCACAATATCTGCTTTGAACTGGGTTATCTGAGTGCACATGCCATATTTTCCAGTTCAATGCAGATAATGTGGGATTTTATTCAGCTGTGTGGAAGGGGCCTGAGAGCGAGGTGACAAAAGGCCATGCAGAATTCAATAAGATATACATATGGACACTTACACATCTAGTTTCAAATTCAGAAACATTTTGCATCATTTAAATGTACAGTGTGTCACACTAGGTAGCAAGGCAACTTGGAATGATAGAGTTAAGATGATTCTGGTCCGTCCCATACTGGTAACTTGTGTGCTTGCTCAATCTGTACTCCAAGTAGTAATGGTTGTTCGCCAGGTTTATGTTCACTGTTCTCTCCTTTCAGATGCCTTAAGATGAAACTGGACCTGGGCAGAACATACACAGGATAAATTATGCCTCCGTACCTCAATCTTAGTCCTCCTGGAACATGTGGCATTTCTCTTGTTCCAATTGTTTTCAATGCCTGGGGGCTTAAGATGATTTTAACAACCTGCTTGTTTGGGGAAGAACCCTTTGTTTTGAAAGTGTGCTTTGAGCACCAAATGGGGGGTTGTGGTGCAATCAGGAGTGCTTAAGAGCAACTAGATCGGTGGATGGCCACTTGATTGCTCTTACCACAGAACGGTAGCTCGCTTATATGGATCAGCAAGTGGAAAAGGTAGTATTGCCTTCCCATATTCACAATTGCTTACATACAAAGGTTGGCATTTCACCTCCACCAGCTTTACAGGCTTCACTTTATTGAATTGCAGGTGGGCAAGCGGAATAATGGGAAAACAAAAGCTATTTGATTAAGCAACTCTATGCTTTTGTGGCAGGATTTATTTAAAAACACAGCTGTTGAGGTCATGTGACTGGACATCAACCAATATAGTGGATGTAATGGATTAGCCTACCTTACAAAGTTGGTGTATAGATAGTTTTCAGGCCTTGCTTGCAAAAGCTAAGCAGAGCAAGGGGGAGGAACGATCAGGCAGCCATTATTGAAGTGCAGTCTGATTGGCTGATGTAAATGAGGAGAGTTGATTAGCAACTGGAGATAGGCGAAGCCAAAGTGACAGTTGGAGCTATGCAGCCAAGCAATTCTTTTCAGTTGGGGGTAGGTTTTTAAAGTGTGAAGACAGAGATAAGTTTGGAAACTGTGCTTTAAAAAAGAAACCTCCTTGAGGAATATGGTTAAAGCTTTCAGAGAAGAAAGGCTGAGAACTATATTGAGACTCTATAGTTTAGAGTGCTGGTGTTAAATTCCAGGAGAAGTGGATTTAAAGGTTTAAATAGTCGTGTTTGTATTTCCTGTGTGAAGGAACATATTTCCACAGAATTCAAGTTATAAAACCATTCTTTATAAGAGTTAATCCTGACTTGTTATTGAAACCATTACACATCTTTACTGTTAAAATACAAATAAACAACAACTCATGTGACTCTCTAAATATCCTAACACAGAGGAGGCCCCTGAATATAACATTGGTGGCAGTGTTAGTAGTGGTAACAAGTTTGAATCCTCCATATATTGCTGTCAGTGGGTGGGGATCTGTCTAGCACACCTCGAGTCCTCTATATTTTTGGTGGCAGCTGAAACCAATCCTCTGCAGTGGACATGTACACATAGAAGGAATATCCCTTTGCATCAATGTGGATACACAATGGGGGTTCTATACAACGTCAAGCTGATTTTAGTCTGGATTGGTACAGGTGTAAGTGAAAGGTGATTTGGGATACAACCCTGATGCAGAGTCAGCCTTAGACTGAACAGCCTTTCAGATACAAGATGACTTCAAACGAACTCATCCTCCAACCACCTCTAAACAGAGGGCACATGATCACCAGAATGTACACTCAACAGCATGCAGGGCTTTTGACAAGCAATGACGTACGGTTTTGCGTGCTTTCAGAATTCTGCTCTCCATCTGATGCTCCCCAAAAAGATTTTTAGTGAGACCGCTTCTATGTGAATCATGCATGCTGGGGGGCAGAGCCAATGTGTGTAACCAACATCTCAATGTATCTAAAGAGTTCTCTGAAAGTAGATTCGCACATTCTTAAAGGATCTTCACTCTGAATTGCTCCCCACATCCTAGTGTTTATGCAATTGGGCAAAACAGGATGACTTCTTCCCTCATCCACTGGAGTGCCTGCACATAAATGCCACATAATTTGCACAATGTCACCTTGAGAAGTGTTTGCACTTGTCAGCCTTTTACCCAAGGCATGAGAAGTATTTGTATCTCATGAATTCCACCCATGTTTTACATATATCAGGCTAAATTTCACCTGGGGCTGCCCATAGTTTCCACTGTGAGCTGTCAGCCATTGAAGAAGGGAGGGAGGGGAACATTAAGAGACGTAGGCTCATAACCTCTTGGCACAGTTTTTATTTGCAAACAGCAAATTAATATTTTACAGCTTAACGGACAATAATAGGAATTGGCCCCACACAACACAGTCACCAGCGCTATGCATCATGTATGGCCTGCTGCCTAGCAATGTTGCTAAGCAACAGGGCATCATCCAAGGGAATCCAGCATCAGCTTGGAGTAGCTGGTAGGGCTAGCTGGATGTGACATTTTGCACACTGAGAGACATAGAAACTCTCACATGTTAACCAAAGAAACCTGGATATCTTTTGGATGTGATTCCTTTTTCTTTATAACACCTTGGAGCATGAAATCTGCCTCCGTGCCTTTTAGAGCTCTGTAATTATCCCTTGGCGGAAAAATACCCACAGCCTCTTAAGTCTCTGTAACCCGAAAGGGAGAGTAGTGGAATTTTACAGCTTTAATCCCATCATGCTTTGTCTCCATCCCCTGGCCTGCATATTACCTCAGCCTAGCCATGCAGTCAGATCACAATGATGTGACTCACTATCGCAGCTAAAGATAGATGCTACTAAAGCCGTCTTGAATTCGGCTTGCAAAGTTTGACTTGTTTTCCTTCTCTCTTGAAGTTCATTCTGACATTCAGAAGTTTTCCATCTAGGCTCCTGTGTGGGAGAGAAAGCAGGTAGTGTAAATATTGTTGGAAGACTCAGAGGAGAGGGACATGTTCCAGACAGATGGTTGACATGCAAAGCTGCACCAAGACATATTGCTGCCTAAACCACAGGATCCAATGTCACTCGCTCTCTCACCGTAGTCAAGGTGCACAGTATGCAAAGCTGGCCAAGTATTTTGGCACAAATAGCAGAAAATCCCACAAATTCTTTTCCCCACCCATGGCAGTAAAAAGGCAAGAACAATAACAGAGTAAACAATTTGCTGCTCTTTCACAGCATTTCAAATTGACTGCTTGAGGTAACTGCTTTGGCCTGGTTAAGGGTAATGTTTTCCAAGCCCATTTGAGATATTTAAATGCCAGGAATATACAGGGGAATATAAAATTGGGTGTTTAAACTGGAAAACTTCCCACAAAGTTTGGGAAAGGCTAATTATTGCAGTTGTTGTTTTTGATTACAGCTCTCAAATCTCTGAATTGGATGAGGGATTCAGGAATGGCAATCCCAAAAAGTAATTTTCCCACACTCTTCATATTGCAATAAAAATGTTTGCAAAACAAAGCAACTTAATGTCCCACCCTGGACATTCCAGAGATATATAAACCCCACTTGCCTAGTTTCCAACACACCTCACAACCTCTGAGGATGCCTGTCAAATATGTGGGTGAAACATCAGGAGAGAATGCTTCTGGAATATGGCCATAAAGTCTGGAAAACTCACAGCAACCCAGTGATTCTGGCCATGAAAACCTTTGACAACACAAAACCAACTTAAGGTGGAAAGAAGGAAAACTGCACCATGGTGGTTTAGATCAGGGCTTAAATTTTTCTGCACTTGACCCCTTTTGGCCTAAGGCATTTTGACATGACATAGGTATATAAA
The DNA here is from genome assembly GCF_035594765.1 of Anolis carolinensis. Taxonomy (NCBI): domain Eukaryota; kingdom Metazoa; phylum Chordata; class Lepidosauria; order Squamata; family Anolidae; genus Anolis; species Anolis carolinensis. The sequence goes on along the minus strand of NC_085843.1, from coordinate 76,270,592 downwards.
ACAGGTATAAAAATCATACATTCCCTGATAACAAATCAGCATTTCCAAAATAGAATGATTTTCCTTATTTATGAAACACAACTGAAGCATCTTCCGCAGAGTCCACTGTAAACACTGCACAATAGATTTGTGTAAATGTCTAAAATGGCCACTAGTTGCCATTCAAAAACCTGTTACTGTTGTGAATTTTTTGAGGACACCAATACTGAGCCCATTTGTTTAAGAAGCAGTTGCTTAGATAATAAGGAGTCAGGTCTGGAAAACAAACCTTAAACATAGCAGCATTAAGACATCCCATGGAATTTATTGGAGGTTGGGGTATGTGTCTCTGAAATAAGGACAGGTTGCTTACCTGTAACCACGTTTCTTCGAGTGTACTCTGTGAATTCACACTAATGGAGAAGCTGCGCCTGCGCAGGTTCCGACGGAAACTCTTCCAAGCTGAAGTTCAAATTTTGGCGTAACCACGCCCCCCCCCCTTCCCAAGGGGCATATAAGGCAGCCCCGGGCGTCCGCTCTCCAGTTCCTACACCGCCAAGGCAACGAGAAAGGGAGAGGTTTGCCAGAGGGGAAGGAAGGGCGGGTTTGTGTGAATTCACAGAGTACACTCGAAGAAACATGGTTACAGGTAAGCAACCTGTCCTTTTTCTTCGTGTACTCTGTGAATGCACACTAATGGAGACTGACACGCTAAGGTCCCGGATGGTGGGACAAGGCAAACTCGACAACCAGTGAATGTCCAAACATAAGTTTATTAGGACACATTGAGATAACAGTCCCAAGAGACCAGTGCATCAGGACACATTGAGGTAATAGTCCCAAGAGACCAGTGCAACAAGTTGTCCGAAAGGACCAGTGCAATGTCAGCATGAACATAACATAAGAAACGGAACATATCAGGGAAAATACTGAATAAACGTAATAGAACACGAAAGTTGAGTACAGTGCATATGAACGCTCTCCCAGGGGAAGAGGGGAAACATCATATAACTTGACACACCCATCAGGGTCAATAAAGTGTTACAGAGCAACGGCCCAACACAATCAGGGAAAAACATGTCCCCGGAGGTGTAGGTATGGGGAGAAAACTGGCCCCATAGCTTGAAGGAGAGGTATAGAGAGTCACCTGCGGGTGAGTATAGGGAGAAGAAGGCCGTTTGAGAGTCAGGATAAGCAAGATGAGAGCACCGATCTTGCGAAGGCCGAGTCTTTCAGGGCTTTGTTGTCTAGCCTGTAGTGAGAAACAAACGTAAGTGGGTTCGACCAGATTGCCGCTTTGCAAATGGAGTCGAGCGGAATACCCCTGAGGAAGGCGGTCGAAGCCGAGAGGCCCCTCCTTGATCTCGGACGGATGGATGGAGGGGGAGGGCACTTGGCCAGCTCGTAAGCCAACTCAATGGCCTGAGCAATCCAATGGGACAACCTTTGGGAGGAGATGGGGTTACCCAACTTGTCCGGGGCATAGGCGACAAAGAGTCTCTGAGTCTTACGGATGCCCCTGGTACGGTCCTTGTAGAAGAGGAGAGCTCTGCGAACGTCGAGAAGGTGCAGTTTTCGCTCGAGAGGAGAGGAGGGATTAGAGAAGAAAGCTGGTAGGACAATGTCCTGATTGAGGTGGAAAGCTGACACCACCTTAGGGAGAAAGGTAATGTCCGGGCGAAGGACAGCACGGTCGTGGTGGAAACGTAGATATGGCTCATCGACCCTGAGAGCAGCAAGCTCGGATGGCCGTCGTGCCGAAGTGATCGCCACTAGAAAGGCTAGTTTCCACGAAAGCAAGCGGAGATCAGTTGAGGCCAGTGGTTCGAAGGGAGCGGATGTGAGTTGAGAGAGCACAAGTTCGAGGTTCCAGCCCGGCGTAGGCGGCAGCGACGGTGGGCAGATGTTGTTGTAGCCTCGGAGAAAGGTTTTGATCAGGTGGTGAGAGAAGAGAGACGGCTGACCATGGCGTTGAAAAGACCAGGAAAGGGCTGCGAGGTAAGCCTTAATAGAAGCGAGAGAGAGTTTTCTCTCGACGAGAGTCATGAGGAAGTCGAGGACCACCGGTACCGAAGTTGGAAAGGAGTCGATATCACGGGATCGAAGGAAGGCGTGAAAGCGAGAAAGATTGTAGGTATAAGCTTTGGTTGTAGCCGGCTTATGGGCTGCCCGAAGAACATCCTGGAGATTTTGTGGAAGGGAGGTTAGGTAAGAATCTTCCACGCAGTGAGATGAAGAGAAGGAAGGTCCGGGTGAAGAATTTGACCGTACTCTCTGGAGAGAAGGTGCGGCGAGGGAGGCAGAGGGCGAAACGTTCCTCTGGAGAGACGAAGAAGGGCTGGATACCACGGCTGGTGGGGCCAGGCCGGTGCTATGAGAATCGCTGTGACTGAGATCGAGAGGAGTCTTTCGAGGACTTTCGGTATGAGGGGAATAGGGGGAAAGAGATAAAGCATCTCTGCTGACCAGTCCAGCAGAAAGGCGTCCCCTAGGCAGCCTGGAAAGGAGTTCGGGGGGAGCCTCGCTCCGTAGCGGGGTAGTTGAGCGTTTTGGGGAGAGGCAAAAAGGTCCAGAGTAGGTCGCCCCCAGTCGAGGAACAGATTGTGGAGAATCTTGGGATCGAGCTTCCACTCGTGGGAGGAGGATGTCATCCTGCTGAGGGCATCCGCCAAGTCGTTTTGGGCACCCGGAAGGTGAATCGCGGAGACTTGGACGTCATGGGCTATGCACCAAAGCCAGAGGTGGGAGGAGAGGTGCATCAACTTTCTCGAACCCGTACCGCCCTGTTTGTTGATGTAGAAAACTGCTACTAGATTGTCCGATTGAATGAGGATGGATTTGTGGCAGATGAGGCGGGAGAAAGCTTTCAGGGCTTTGAAGATGGCGAGAAGCTCGAGAAAGTTTATGTGGTTGGTCCTCTCGGATGGGGACCAAAGATCTTGGACCGTCAGGCCGTTCATGTGGGCTCCCCAAGCGTAGGTGGAGGAGTCCGTGGTTATGGTTATTGAAGGTAGGGTTGGATGAAATGGAAGACCCCTGCACACGTTCCGGTGAGACGTCCACCATGAGAGGGATTGGCGAACGCTTGACGGTATCGACAGGTACTTCGAGTTGTGGTGGTAGAGCGGCTTGAAAGTGTCTATAAACCACCTTTGTAGAACCCGGAGACGCAGCCTGGCGAAGGGGGTCGTGAGAACCGTGGAGGCCATGTGGCCTAAAAGGACTTGAACGGCACGGGCTCGGACCCTCCGGGCGGATCGATATAGGGCGATCTGGTGGCGGAGAGCTAGGAATCTGTCGAGCGGTAACGAGACAGTCTGTGTGACGGAGTCGAAGAGAGCTCCGATGAATCGAATTTTGGTCGACGGGGAGAGATTTGACTTCTCGGCATTGAGTTGGAGGCCGAGAGAGTTTAGGAGACGCAGCGTGAAGGAGACGTGGCTTTCGAGAAGTACAGGGTCGGGCCCGACCAGAAGCCAGTCGTCCAGATAAGGAAAGACTGTGATGCCATGTAGCCTGAGGTGGGCCGCTACGGCGGCGACAACTTTGGTAAAGACCCTTGGAGCCGTGACTAGGCCGAAGAGTAAAACGGTAAATTGATAAGTTTGGTCGAAGACTTTGAAACAGAGGAAACGTCTGTGAGCCTCCCTTATCGCTACGTGGAAGTAAGCGTCTCGTAAGTCTATGGAGGCAAAGTAGTCTCCCCGCTGCAGCATCGGGAGAATAGAGGCAATAGAGACCATTCTGAATTTGGAAGGGCGAATGAAGATATTGAGGGCCCTTAGGTCTAGAATGGGGCGTAGCCCGCCCCCCCTCTTCGGGACCGTGAAGTACCTGGAGAAGAAGCTTTGCGGGTCCAGTTCGGGAAGAGAGGGACGGATGGCCCCTTTGGCCAGGAGGGCATCGATTTCGGCCAGTATTTCTGGAGAAGGAGTTGAAGAGAGAACGTGACCTGTAGGTGGGAGCTCTGTGAACTCTAAGGCGTAGCCCTCTTGGACAATGCGAAGAACCCAAGCATCTGAAGTGATGGACTCCCAGTGATTGTAAAAGGGGGCCAGGCGGTCGGCGAAGGCACAGGAGTGTCGAGGCAGCGTGGGTTCTACATCGGTAGCGGACGAGGAGCTTTGGCAAAAAAGGATGGCGTCAGGTACGCCAGTGAGCCTGTGGAGGAGCGGGGGTGGTTCGACCCCGTTGCTTTTGCGGATGAGGCCCCCGACGGGGTTGGTGATGGCTTTGATTGTTCGAGCCCGAGGGGCGTTTGAAAGATTGGTGCCGGAAGGATTGCGGCGGGAAGCGACGGAAGCGATGAGGGAACCAGCGGGTACGCTGTGGCTGCGGTTGGTCGCCACATTTGGACGCAAGAATTTTAAAGTCATGATTGGACTTGAGTTTATCATCGGTACCGGAATTAAATAGTCCAAGTGCGTCAAAGGGGAGGTCCTCAATGACCTGTCTGGATGATGAGGAGAGACCTGACGACCTCAGCCAGGCGTGGCGACGGATGGCAATCGCGTGGGCAATCATTTTGCCCGCCGTGTCCCCGGTATGTTTCGCCATCTGGATTTGGTGATGGGCGAGTGAGTCAGCCTCCTGTTGGAGGGTGGTAAGAACGGAGCGGTCTTCGTCCGACAGTTTAGCGAAGAAGGGTTGTGCCTTCTCCCAGATAATCTGCTGGTAGGCACCCATGCAGGCTCCGTAGTTCGCCATCCGGCAAAGTAAAAGGGCTCCGGAGTAAAGCTTTCGACCCACGGCGTCGAAGCGCTTCCCTTCTCTGTCGGCCGGAGTGTTTGACTGACGACCTGAGGATTGGGAGGCCTTGACGACCAGGGAGTTGGGGTCGGGGTGGTGTTTCAGCCACTCCAGGGTATCGTCGTCGGTACGGTACCAAGTCTCGATTCTCTTCGAGGTCGGAGGTATGGAGGAAGGGGTTTTCCAGGAGGCCTGGATAACGTCCAAGAGATAAGGCAGGAAAGGGAGTAGCGTGGCCGGCGGAGCTTGGGCCTGCACCCTTTTGAAAACTGGATCAGACACTGCTTTGGAGGTCTGCTTGATCTCCATACCCAGGGCGTCGGCCATTCTGACCATTTGATCAGAGAAAGCACGAATATTGTCAGTAGGAGAAGGCGGGTCCGCCTCATATGCATCGTGAGGAGGAGAGAGATCGAGGCCGAGAGAGACCACCGAGGCCGAGAGGACAGAGTCTGGGCGGTCAATGTCGACATCTTCCTCCTCGGCCCCTTGGGGGGACTGAGGGGGAGAAGAAAGTACAGTCTCGGGGGGAGGCATGGCCTCACAGGAAGAGACGGCCGGGAGCCGAGAGTCTTTAGAGGCTGAGGCCTGGGCTGCTCGAGCCAGGCGAGCCGTTTGTTTGCCACGCTCCGGTGTCGAGGTGGGAGGGAAGAGCTGTTGGCGCGATGAGTGAAGCGGTGCAAGAGGCTCCGGCACTGGCACCCTGACCACCGTTTGGGTAGAGTGGTGGGGTGAGTCCTGCAGCTCCCCATCAGACAGGGGGTGCAAAGGGGATTGAGAGACATCTCTAGGCCTCTGGGCCGGCACAATCGGAGAAGACCTTCTCGAGGAGGTTGCCGAGGAGGATGGCGGGTCCCTCTTTGAGGAAGCCGAAGAAGAGGAGCGCTGAGTCAGCCGTTTTTTTGTCGGCGGTTGCTTAGATGCAACCCTCAAGGATTTGCCTGGTGTTGGAGGAACCACAGCTGAGTCAGATTGCGCTCGACGAGACTCCTCGTGAGCCCTCTTAAAGGCTATTTTGATAGCAGAGGAGGACGGAGGGGAGCCGATACGAGAGCGGATCGAGGTCACCGAAGCAAGAGAGCTCGACGTCGAGGAAGGCCCCACCTTTCCGGAGCGGGTCGACACGGTAGCCGTCGTCACAGTACACGGTGGCTTGACAGGCTTAGCGGCCCTGGAGGTCCTAGACGCCCTGGACGAGACCGAGGAGGCTTTAGCTGTCGGAGCCTTAGCTGTTGGCGCCGACATTGCTCTCAGAGCTGAAGACGACGACGCACCCGACGTCGACGGAGTCGGTTCTGGCGCAAGAGATCTTTCGTAGAGCGCCGCTCTGAGCCTAGCGGCTCTGTTCTTTCTGGCCTGAGCCGTGAGAGCTAGGCAGAAGCGGCAGGTACCGACCACATGAGCCTCGCCAAGACAGAAGAGACACTTGGCGTGGCCATCAGAATCAGGAATTTTAGCAGCGCACTGCGTGCAGCGTTTGAAACGAGTAGTAGACATGCGAAGAGTCCGATGTGAACCTTGCGGCGGAAAAAAAAGAACTGGAGAGCGGACGCCCGGGGCTGCCTTATATGCCCCTTGGGAAGGGGGGCGTGGTTACCGCCAAAATTTGAACTTCAGCTTGGAAGAGTTTCCGTCGGAACCTGCGCAGGCGCAGCTTCTCCATTAGTGTGCATTCACAGAGTACACGAAGAAAAAATATTTTTTTCCTAAATCTGCATCCCTATTGACCAGATATGGGCAAACCCAGGCCCAGGAGCCAAAAAAGAACCTTTGGGCTCTTTTCTCAGGCCCTCCTCTCAGTCACCATCCTATCCTTTCTTCCTTCTTGCTTTCCCAAAGGAGATTCATCAGAGAATGCAAGCTGTTTATGGTGATTGTGTTGATGTGAGTACTGTGCGTCGTTGGGTGAGTAAGTTTAAAGTTTAAAGATGTTGAGGTGGGAACATCTGACTTGCATGACAAACAAAGAGTTAGATGTCCTGTGACAGCAACCACCGAGTTTCACAAGCAAAAGATTGACAGATTGATTCAGGATGATCGTCATATCACTCAGAGAGAAATTTCAAGCATAATCGGCATTTCACATGAACGTGTGGATCACATTATTGCTTTGCTTGGCTATCAGAAGATCTGTGCACGATGGGTACTGTGAGACGTTGGTGGCGGAAACAGAGTGTCGATTTCTTCCATGACTGCTTCAGAAAGCTTGTTCATCGTTGGCAGAAATGTATCCAATTGTCTGGTGATTATGTGGAAAAGTGAATCGTGGTAGTTAAAGAGCACATTCTAAGGATTATTTCTGCGTTTGATTTATTAAAATACTCGTATCCAAACTCAAGTAACGAAGATGGAGGCATTACTTTTCATTTAACCCTTGTATATCAGGAGTAGGCAATATGGAGTCTCATGGATACGCTTTTTCTCTCCCATCCACCATCTCATCCTGACCAAGACCAACCCTTTTGGGATCTAAACATTTTGGTCTTTCCTTCACTTTCTGCCTCCAAAAGAGAAGAGGAAGGGGAAGAAAGGGCAGGAAGGGGATTTGGGGAGAACTCCCTCCCTCTCGGCCTGATCACCCCACTCCAGCCCACCATGCGGCCCCCAAGTTAGAAACTTTGCCCATGCCTGCTATAGACCACATTGTTTGCATTAAAAATCCATCATCTCTTTTTCCCCTTTCCTTCTCTCTCTCTTTTGTATGCACAATAGAAATTGTATTACAAATGGATTCTACATTAACTATCCAGACCATTTCTCCTAGACTAGCCAAGTAGTAGCATAATCCTGCAAAATATGGTTTCAGAGCACAAATTGTAGCTTCAAGGTATATTCACTACATAGCAAGAGATGGGTTTCAAGTCCCCTCTCCATTGGAAGGTAAAGAAGATGTTGGTACAGTAGACTAACAATGGAGTTATATCAGTTAGGTGAACCTAACTACAAGAGACAGTGAAGAAATGTTGGTGTCTGAGGAAGAGCAGTCAAATGGCACATTTCATAACTGTTATAATGTTTTAAATCTGTTTTAACTTGTTAGTGTTTTTAATTAGCTGGTTTATATTATCTGTATTGTTTGAAATTATTGTAACCTGTTAATACTGATTTTATTGCACACCACACTGAGATCCTTTGATCTAGGGTGGGATAGAAATATATCAATAATCTACTCTCAGATCCCACTAAGGGTCCTTCCAGACAGGCCCTATTGTTGCAACCCTGCACAGAGTCTCTTAGTATAAACAGCCACTCTATGCTCATCGTCAGTCAGTCCGGAGTCAAAGCCTAAGTAGATTCAAACACCAAACCATGCAGGGATAATCCAATAGGCATAGTCAATAGTCCAGTTCAAAAGTTCTCACCAACACATTCAAACTATACGTAATCCAAGGTTCAAAGTCAAGGTCTAACACACGATAAGGCACACGAAGTCTTCCGAGAGAGCTCCAAGCTGTAGCTGATTCCAAACGTTGCTCCCAGCAAAGACCAAATCCAAACTGCCACTCTTCATGCTTCATAGCACAAGTGCTCTCACCTGTTGGCAGTAGCCCTCTGTGCCAGCCGGGCAGATCTACACAGCTGAATAGCATGAGTTCTCCGCTGCAGTCTTTCCGGGATACTTAACTCTGCCTCATTGCTCTCCTGATCCTGAGTTAACTCGGGACTCCCACTTGCCTGAGGCACTTGGTCCTGCACTGCAGGGGTAGCTTCCTCAGAGTCAGGCTGCAGCTGTTGTTGTACCCTGCTTTCCACTGACTCAGATGCTGGACCTGGCAGCCCTTCACTTTCGTCTGTATTGCAGAACCTGACACCTATATCCTAGGACAGGGGTCCCCAAACTAAGGCCCGTGGGCCGGATGTGGCCCTCCAAGGTCATTGACCTGGCCCCTGTCCTAAACTTTAGACTTATGGTTGACCTAAGTCTACCTGGTCTTTGGAGGTCTCTTTGCTTACCTATGGTCTTATGAGATCATCTAGATGGTCTTTGAAGGTTTCTTTGCTTAGCTACGGCCTTAGGAGACCATCTAGATGGCTTTTGGAGATCACTTTCCTTACCTATGTTCCTATGAGACCATCTAGATAGCCTTTGAGGGTCCCTTTCCTTACCTATGGTTTTCTGACATTGTCTATATGACCTTTGGGGGACCCTTTCCTTACCAATGTTCTTATGAGACCATCTAGATGGTCTTTGGGGGTCTCTTTGCTTATTTTTATTTATTTATTTCCAGAATTTATACCCCGCCCTTCTCACCCGGGGGGACTCAGGGCGGCTTACACAGTTGGCAACATTTAATGCCAAGAACATAATAATAAAACAAAAAACAGTACATATAATCAATTAAAACTATAAAAATACATCAGTAAAATACATTATAAAAATTAAAACATAAGTAAATTAGATCAATTTGTCTAAAAACCTCATGCTTCAGCCTTCAATCGGACCATGTCGACATTATCATATTACTCGTTAAAAGCTTGTGCACACAGCCATGTTTTCACAGCCTTCCTGAAACCCAGAAGAGTTGGGGCTTGTCGGATATTTGTGGGGAGGGTGTTCCACAGCCAGGGAGCCACCACCGAGAAGGCCCTGTCCCTCGTTCCCACCAGCCGCGCCTGCGAGGCAGGTGGGACCGAGAGCAGGGCCTCTCCAGATGATCTTAGGGATCTAGCTGGCTCATATGAGGAGATACGTTCGGATAAGTAAATTGGGCCAGAACCGTTTAGGGCTTTATAGGTCAAGACCAGCACTTTGAATTGGGCTCGGTAGCATATCGGCAGCCAGTGGAGCTGGCTTAGCAGGGGGGTGGTACGCTCCCTGTATGCCGCCCCAGTTATTAATCTGGCTGCCGCCCGTTGTACTAGTTGGAGCTTCCGGGCCGTCTTCAAAGGCAACCCCACGTAGAGAGCGTTGCAGTAATCCAAACGAGCTGTAACCAGAGCGTGGACCACCGTGGCCAAGTCAGACCTCCCAAGGAACTGGCGCAGCTGGCGCACAAGTCTCAGTTGCGTGAATGCTCCCCTGGCCACCGCTGAGACCTGGGGCTCCAGGCTCAGCGATGAGTCCAGGATCACACCCAGACTGCGAACCTGCGTCTTCAGGGGGAGTGCGACCCCGTCCAACACAGGCTGTAACCCTATTCCCTGTTCAGCCTTACGACTGACCAGGAGGACCTCTGTCTTGTCTGGATTCAATTTCAATTTGTTGGCCCTCATCCAGTCCGACACAGCGGCCAGACACCGGTTCAGGACCTGAACAGCCTCCTTAGTGACAGGTGGGAAGGAGTGACAGAGCTGGACATCATCTGCGTACAGATGACACCGAACCCCGAAACTCCGGATGATCTCTCCCAGCGGCTTCATGTAGATGTTAAACAACATGGGGGACAGTACTGACCCCTGCGGGACCCCACAAGACAATGGTTGTGGGGTCGAGCAGGTGTCCCCCAATGACACCATCTGGGAACGACCCTCCAGGAAGGACCGGAGCCACTGCAAAACAGTACCTCTGAGACCCATCCCAGCAAGGCGCCCCAGAAGGATACCGTGCTTATCTATGGTCTCATGAGATCGTCTAGATCAGGGGTCCCCAAACTAAGGCTCATGGGCCGGATGCTGCCCTCCAAGGTCATTTCCCTGGCCTCTGTCCTAAACTTTGGACTTAGGGTTGACCTAAGTCTGAAATGACTTGAAGGCACACAAAAACAATCCTAATTTTTTACTATTTCTCCATAGTCCGGGCCCCCAACAGTCTGAGGGACTGTGAATCGGCCCTCCACTTAAAAAGTTTGAGGACCCCTGTCCTAGGATCTGATCCCAGTTTTTCTGTTTATCCCAGATTATCTGGCACTGCAGACTCATATAATCCAATTTAAAGCAGAAAACCTTGGACCGGATTCTGGGATATACGTAGGGCCTATCTGGAAGGGCCCATAGACATACCCCATTTAATCAGCTGCTGAATGGACAGGTAGTACTTACATAAATTACATTTATTCAATTGCTCTCCTGTGGTTGAAACTACTCAGTGGATCTTGGCCATTACTGATGTATGGGAAGTGACTAGCTAATCCTATTCTATTCCCAAAGCTTTTGGTGCCACTGATGGTTTTAATAAAATTTCCACAAAGTCACTGTTGTTGTCATAAACAGGTGCCTTCTCCCAGATTTCCCATCGGAACTAAATTACACTGGAAGGAAGCTGGCATCTTCCTGCTTCTGCCTTTCTATTGTTGGTGTATCACAGTAAACAAAGATAGCAGGAACTTTTTGATACTGCTCAGCCAACCCTGGCAATCAGTCGTGGGGGAAGTATGGTTAGAGATGGTTAGATGAGAAGAAAACAAGAAGTGCCACACAGCTTCAAGAAGACCTGTATAATGGCAAAAGTGCCTGTGTGGACCTTCTTCAGCCTTTACCATTGGGAGATTGTACCTAGGGTTTGAATCTGAAACTTCGTATTTTCTGTTGAAATGTTTGAAGGGCTGAATAGGGATATTGAGAGGGGATGGTTCACTGCTTGGAAAAGTTAACTTTTTCTTTCTTTCCCAGAATCCCACAGCCAGCATGTCTAATCTATCTCAAACATCAAAATATTTTGCCAGTACAGTAGAGTCTCACTTATCCAACCTAAACGGGCCAGCAGAATTTTGGATAAGCGAATATGTTGGATAATAAGGAGGGATCAAGGAAAAGCCTATTAAACATCAAATTAGGTTATGATTTTACAAATTAAACACCAAAACATCATGTTATACAACAAATTTGACGGGAAAAGTAGTTCAATACGCAGTAATGCTATGTAGTAATTAGTGTATTTACGAATTTAGCACCAAAATATCACGATGTATTGAAAACATTGACTACAAAAATGCATTGGATAATCCAGAACGTTAGATAAGCGGATGTTGGATAAGTGAGACTCTACCATATTGTGCTGAGTTGATGGTCTCCCCACGGTCATTCGACATGCATTGGCACTCTGCAACTGACAGTGTTAGTCTCCAGCAAACCACATCATCATGTCTTGCCATGGCACAAAGCAGCCTCTGATAGGGATCCATTACACCCACTGTAGCCTGTTCTTTAAGACTATCCTCCTTGTTGACTTTATTTTCTTTTTCGTATTGCACAATTTTTTAAATAGTACCGTATATGCATTTGATGGGAAATTTGTTTTGGAAGGATAGTTGGCAATGAATCAGGGACCAATTTAAAATAGCTATGGGGCTTTTTATAATATCATGATTTCTGCTTATTCATTAGTCTGCGACATGTCCATTGGTCCGCTAATAAAAAATATCGCTTAAATGTGGATTTTTAGTGTTCTTCCTATTACAGCTACCTATTATTTTGAAAGTGAAAATTGAGATTTACAACTTTTGTTCCTGAATATAAATTTGTGCTCATGTTTTGCAAATGTTTACTAATAAGAGCATTTTAGGTTGACCATCCCTTATCCCAGTAGTTCTCAAACTGTGAGTCCCCCAGATCTTTTGACTTTCAACTCCCAGAAATCCTAACAGCTAAATCCTAGTAATATTAAAGTAGAGCTCCTCTTACCACAACTATTAAGAGGGTTCAGTAAGAACTATTACATGTTCATTTTTTTTCCTTTGGGGCATTTTGTTTCAATTATTCTAAAGCAGTGGTTCTCACCAGTGGGTCACCAGATGTTTCTCCTCCAACTCCCAGAAATCCTAACAGCTGGTGAACTGGCTGGGATTTCTGGGAGTTGTAGGCCAAAACACCTGGGGACCCACAGATTGAGAACCACTGCTTATCTGAAATGTTCCAAAATCAAATGGGTGGCTGATTGTGTGTGTGTGCGTGTGTGTGTGTGTGTGTGTGTGTGTGTATGTATGTGTGTGTGTGTGTGTGTGTGTGTGTGTGTGTGTATATATATATATATATATATATATATATATATATATATATTTTATATATATATATATGCAGATACATACATACATGTTCAAAATGGGCAGTTCACTTTAGAACTTTAAATCTAGCATTTGTCTTTCTTACTTGTAACTTTGGGAAATATTGTATTTAGCTGCTCATGGCAGGACCTCCAACTAGAGGAAGATGGCTTTCTACCAGCTAGATTTTTGCTGTGAGGGAGGTCTATTATCCCAGAGAACTAGATTTATAGAATTTAGTTTCATTTGACAATGTAAAAACCTCACACAAAACTGCCATGTTTTCCTTTATTTACATTTTCCCCGCTTAACTCTGAGACCTTCTAAAAACAGATCCTTTATGTTTTCACCATGAGGACTAGTTTGTTACTTTCCTCTAGAATCCTACATATTACCAATCTATATATCTATATCACTTAATAAAGAGAATTTATCGTAATTTATTTTGCAGTTTCTCTTTTGAGACTATATGTAGTTCCAGCCTAAGTTTCTGAAACTAATAAAAACAGAAATATGTCATGTCTCCTTTCCCATTTGAGTAGTCCCAATCAAGGGAGCATAATTTGGACTATTTTCTGGCTGTTTTTAATCAAAATATTTATTTATTCTCACTTGGTAATTGCTAGATGTTCCCAGATAAATCAGAACACATAGGCACATATATCCAAAATGTTTATACTTGTCTTAAACAAAAAGGCTTTATTTTCAAAGTCAAATGACCACTTTTTTTTCCAAAAATATTTACGCCTTACAAGTTCTAGAGCATTGAGGACAAACGAGGGGGAACAGGATTTTCTTTTTACTGGCTTTAGCATGAGCCAAGTTTCTCTCTGCTTCTGTGTAGGCTGAATGAAAACCATGCTCTCCCAACTTTCTGTGTTATGCAGGTCGCTGAAATATGACAAATGAAACCATGAAATTAATTTTGCACTACATTTAATAAAGGGAATGATGACCAACGGCTACTCTCTCTATTAAAAACATTGAAACATCTCCTAATTACACCCAATAGCATCTCATTTCAGAATCAGACCAGAGCTGATTTGTACTTGAATGGGTAACCACCAGGGAATATTAGGGATCTCCATGGATGACTGAGGGGGAAAAAATCAATCTGAAAATCTAGAGAACCACTGCCAGTCAAAATCGGCAGCATAATATTATATGGAGCAATGATCTGACTCAGTTAAGACAATCATTCTATGTTCCTAAGCACCTTGTGTCCTTTACTGTAAAGAAGCTTCATGTTCTCTCATATACCATATGTCAGGGGTCCCCAAACTAAGGCCCGGGGGCCGGATGCGGCCCTCCAAGGTCATTTACCTGGCCCCCGCCCTCAGTTTTATAATATAATATTTTTATATCAGTTTTAATAATATAATATATTGTATATTCATATCATATTGATAATAATATCATAATATTATACAATATAATAGTAATAATAATACCATATAATAATATGAATTATATGTTATATATTACATATAATATTACAGTATAGTGGTATAGTTATAGTAATATATAATGGTAATATTGTGCTATGCTAATAATATAATATATTGTATTGCATACAACTGCTCTGAGTCCCCTTCAGGGTGAGAAGGGCGGGATATAAATGTAATAAATAAATAATTTTAGACTTAGGCTCGCCCAAAGTCTGAAATGACTTGAAGGCACACAACAACAATCCTAATTAACCTGACTATCTCATTGGCCAGAAGCAGGCCCACATTTCCCATTGAAATCCTGATAGGTTTATGTTGGTTACAATTGTTTTCATTTTTAAATATTGTATTGTTCTTTCATTGTTGTTGTTGTTTTGCACTACAAATAAGAGATGTGCAGTGTGCATAGGAATTTGTTTATTTGGTTTTTTTTTCAAAATGATAATTCGGCCCCTCCACAGTCTGAAGGATTGTGGATCGGCCCTCAGCTTTAAAAGTTTGAGGACCCCTGCCATATGTTAACTGTACTTCTCTATACAGCTGAGGATCTGAAACTCCTAGACTGGGCCATTCCAAATTATTTTCCTGCCTTAAGTAAAGGGCAAGGTGTCACTCCCTCATCACTATGTCATGCACAGAAGTGGATTATCAGTTGAGATATATATGTCACTGGTGAGGGGATAGTATCTTCCAGCATCTGTGGAGGGAAGAGTAAGTTAGAAAGTCCAGGATATATTGCATCACATGTGCCAAACTCAAAGCCCACAAGGTAAATCCGGCCAGCCATGGCACTTTATGATGCCCTCCAGATGCTGGACTTCTGTATTCCTCATAATTAGACATTATGAATAGAAGTGATGGGAATAGGGATACAGTAACATCAGGAAGTTTGTTCTGTTGAATCAGAATAATAGGGTTTGAATTTAGATACAAGGCTTTGGACATGAGGTCTGACTTTTCAAAGTCCTTTAATCTTTTCCAAATGTCAGAGCCATACGTGTTGTTGGATTGCAATTCCCATTAAACCCAGCCTGCATGGCAGATAATCAAAACTGATGGGAGTTGTCACACAGTAACATGGACAGTTGTGTTCCCCAGTAGAGGAGTTGGACTGGAGGAGTCAAGAATAGTTCGTGATGCTGCCTCACTGTTACTTCACCCTGACTAAAACTAGGGATAGCCAGCCAGCTACTAGCAATGATGCAGATGGTAACAGACTGGCTAACACTTCTGACTGCATGAGAACAGGGTTAAGAGAACTCCCGAGAAAGCATGCTTTTTGTTTTCTTTTGCCTCTGCCGCCAATTTGTTCTTTTCCTGATCTTTGAGGGCTGACATCTTTTTTCTTTCCCACTCACAGATAAAGAGAGCCATTGACCTATTTATACATCTTGCTGCTCTCAAAGCAATCTGGAAGCAGGGAGAGAGAGCATGTAAGGCCACTGCTAGAACAAAATCAGGTGTCCATAGATTCTCCTTTCTTCCAACAGGCGGAAGAAGAGAAAACAAGAAGCTGTTGGGTGGCTGTAAAAAAATAACTGAACTGTGTTGTCAGGCTTTCATGGCTGGAATCACCGGGTTGCTGTGAGTTTTCCAGGCTGTATGGCTATGTTTCAGAAGCATTCTCTCCTGACGTTTCGCCCACATCTATAGCAGGCATCCTCAGAGGTTGTGAGGAGTGTTGGAAACTAGGCAAGTGGAGTTTATATATCTGTGGAAGGTCCAGGGTGGGAGAAAGAACTCTTGTCTACTTGAGGCAAGTGTGAATATTGCCATTGACCACCTTGATTAGCATTTAATGGCCTTGCAGCTTCAAAGTCTGGCTGCTTCCTGCCCAGGGCATCATTTGTTTGGAGATGTTAGCTGGCCCTGATTATTTCTTGTCTGGAATTCCCCTGTCTTCTGAGTGTTGTACTTTATTAACTCCTCCTGATTTTAGAGTTTTTAAATACTGGTATCCATATTTTGTTCATTTTCATGGTTTCCTCCTTTCTGTTGAAATTGTCCACATGCTTGTGGATTTCAATTTTCCACAGATATATAAACCCCACTTGCCTAGTTTCCAACAGACCTCACAACATCTGAGTATGCCTGCCATAGATGTGTGCGAAACATCAGAAAAGAATGATTCTGGCACATGGCCGTACAGCCCAGAAAACTCACAGCAACCTAATAACTGAACTATTTCACTGACATGCTATCAGACCAGGGGGATAATAGGGAAAGAGTAGCTTTCTCTTGTCAGTTTGGTCCAAATGACAAAACCACTTACCAATTTATTTATTTTATTTATTTATTTACAGCATTTCTACCCCACCTTTCTCACCTGAGGGGACTCAAGGTGGCTTACAAAACTGGAAAAATTCAATGCCAATAATACCAAACACAATAATAAAATAAAACATAAAACATTTAAAACACCTAAACATTAATCATATAAAAAACAGTATACAAAGCTTAAAACAAGATATTACTTAAGTCCATTCGTCCAATAGCCTTGTGCATCATCCTTAATCCAGACCATGTCAAGCCATAAAGTTTATTCATTAAACGCTTGCACACATAGCAAAGTTTTTAGTTTTTTCCTAAAACCCAGGAGGGATGGAGCCTGCCGGATATCACTAGGGAGGGTGTTCCACAGCCGAGGGTCCACCACCGAGAAGGCCCTGTCTCTCGTCCCCACCAGCCACGCTTGCAAGAGGGGTGGGACCGAGAGCAGGGCCTCCCCAGATGATCTTAAAGTTCTTGTTGGCTCATAGGAGGAGAGGTAAGTTGGCCCAGAACCGTTTAGGGCTTTATAGGTCTAAAAGTCCTTAAAGTCCAGTAAGAGAGTTGATAGAGAGTTTGGACCTAATTTAATATAAACACACACACATACTGTTATATGTATAGCAAAACCAATAAGCAAAAGAATCAGGCTGTTCTTTCTCTTCTTCCTCTACTTCTTTCATATTTTTAACTTTTTGTCTTTTTGTTCATCGTCTTATATTCTCCATCTCAGCTTATCTTCAAGCAGTTTGACCTCTTACCAAATTTCCATGTCTTTCTTACTGTTATGTATTTTAGCATTCTTTGAGCTTTCCAAAACTCTCTGCTTTCTTATGAGGCCACAGAGATCTTTTTCCTTTCTGTTCCTTTATCATTTCCCTCCACAGTATAATCTTCTTTCCCCAGGTTTTATAGTCTTCCCCACTCACTTTTCCTCCCCCCCCCCCCCCCCCAGTAACTTTGTATGAGAGTAGGTCTTTAATGTGATCCAGAGTTCTGGCACTAAAACTTATCAATGCTAAACACCATTATAGAAGGTTTGTAGGAATAGCAATACTTAAAAGGATGATACCTCTACTCACTGCGGATTTCTTTCACTGTAGTGGTAAAAGAACTTGAGTTCTAGCCTCCAGTTCATTAACTGAACACACACTGGAAAGAAGGGAGAAGGATGCTGTAGGAACATGGAATGCTATGCTAACAAAAGCTCTTACTACGATGCTCAAATCTCTGCCCTCTGCCCAAAATGGAATCCGTAAAATTTGCTAACTTTATGTTTTATAAAAAACTTACATGCTCCCCCATTCAAAAAAGTGTATATATTAGATTTAAGGATGTATGCAGTTCTGGTTACTGTTCAGCATGAAGCCTATGGTATTACTGTAACGCTGTTCACCAAATTGGCTCAAAGGACTCTGGAGCAACAGCATCATCTAGTGTTTAGAAAGCTTCCGGCATGATTTGTACTCTAAAAATTCGAGAAATAGGGACAACAGCCAAAAACAATGAAAACCCACACTGCCTTGTCCTTAATTTTTGTTGTTGTTGAAGGCATAGCCAGTTAAGGAAGAAGAGGGGTATATTAGCATTAGGATGGAAGGGAAAATTAAGTCAGGCTCACTCTGACAAAAAAAAAAGTCTTCATGATCTGCAAGTGCTTTGAAAGTTACTGTATTCCATAGAACAATATTTTAAAAAGACTTTTTTTCTTTTACTGATGGATTGTATACAATATGGCATACTCCTTTGTCTAAGATATTGTAAAAAGAGGAAAGAATGTTGCTGTTGTTATTTATTTGTTCAGTTGCGTCTGACTCTTCGTGACCTCATGGACCAGCCCACGCCCGCCGTCGGCCGTCGCCACCCCCAACTCCTTCAAGGTCAAGCCAATCACTTCAAGGATACCATCCATTCACCTTGCCCTTGGTCGGCCTCTCTTCCTTTTTCCTTCATTTTTCCCAGCCAGCATCATTCTCTTCTCCAAGCTTTCCTGTCTTCTCATGATGTGGCCAAAGTACTTCATCTTTGCCTCTAATATCCTTCCCTCCAGTGAGCAGTCGGGCATTATTTCCGGAAGTATGGACTGGTTGGATCTTTTTGTGGTCCAAGGCACTCTCAGAAATTTCCTCCAACACCACAGTTCAAAAGTGTCTATCTTCCTTCGCTCAGCCTTCCTTATGCTTATACATTTTGATTGGCGGCCGAGAGGGAAAAGGAAAGGGCTTGAGGCTGTTAGGAATTGTGGGCGTTGAAGTCCAAAACACCTGGAGGGCCCAAGTCTGGCTAATCTATACTGTAGAATGAATGCTGATGCCTCATCAGATTAAAAATCCCAGCATTGCATAGCCATGGCAATTAAATTAGAGATGATACTGTGGGTTACCTACCTTGACAATCTGGGTTATGTGGCTGTGTGAAAGGGCCCTAAGTGTTGTGTCCCGTTAAGGTGGTGTTGCACGAACATAATGAGAAACATTGGAGCCTATGTGTGAGCAGGGAGGAAAAAACTACGATTCCCAGAAGGCCATGCGTGAATGAACCTGCGCAGAACGACTGCGCATGCGCTCTGGCTGCTTGCAGGACAGGGAAGGACCCGCTGTGACCTACAGGAGGAGAACATGGCGGCGTCGGTGGGGCTCGTTCAGAAGGTAACGAAGGAGAGCCTTGCTGCAAGCCTCTCCTTTGGTGTCTGGGGCCGAGGATAATGCGGCGGGGCTTCGGGGATGGAAAGGGGCCTGGGATGGCTAAACCAAGAGGCAAATCAATGGCCGATAGGATTTCCAGGGCTGCTTCTCTATGCGCGGCCTTGTGGTGGCAAAGGGGAGCCCCAGAGACAGCTGTTGAGGCTTCCTTCTTTCCCGGCCGGTTTTAGAGCGTCTTATCCAGATTTAGGCTCTTCGCCTATTTAATTCAGAGCCCTTTAAGGGAGCTGCCAGTTCAAAGACAGGGGCTGTTCAGTGGCAGGAAGCAGCCACATTTTGAAGCTGCAAGGCCATTCAACGCTAACCAAGGTGGCCAATGCTAACCAAGGTGGCCAACATGCACACTTGCCTCAACAGACACGAGAGTTTTGCTCCCACCCTGGACATTCCCCAGACATATAAATCCCACTTGCCTAGTTTCCAACAGACCTCACAACTTCTGAAGACGCCTGCCATAGATGTGGGCGAAACGTCAGGAGAGAATGCTTCTGGAACATGGCCATACAGCCCGGAAAACTCACAGCAACCCAGTGATTCTGGCCATGAAAGCCTTCGAGAACACAATGGCAGATTTCATTCAAGACTAGCAGAATAAATTTATAATGTGTCCAAGGGTGTATCTCTACACCAGGCATGGGCAAACGTTGGCCTGCCAGGTGTTTTGGACTTCAACTCTCATAATTCCTAACACCTAGAAGGCCACAGTTAACATGGTTTGACACCACTTTAACTACCATTGCTCAATGCTACAGAATTTCTGGATCTGTCAAACTACAACTCCCATCATTCCATAGCATTAAATACCATAGCATGGTATTTAAAGTGATATCAAACTGTGTTAATTCTACAGTGTAGATCAAGGCATGGGCCAACTTTGGCCCTCCAGGTGTTTTGGACTTCAACTCCCACTGGCTGTTAGGAATTGTGAGAGTTGAAGTCCAATATACCTTGAGGGCTGACATTTGCCGACACCTGATCTATACTGAGTTTCAAATATGACAGTATAGCTCCAACCGAAGTTAGTGCTGAATTTAATAGCATAAGAAATAACAAACATAACCAGTACCACCAGGAAGTTCTTCCTAATGTTTAGGAGCAAAGGAGGTTTCACCTGAACATTAGAAAGAACTTCCTGACAGAAAGAGCTGTTTGACAATGGAATATGCTGCTTTGGAGCATGGCAAAGCCTCCTTCTATGGAGGTTTTGAAGCAGAGGGTGGATGGCCATCTATTGGAGGTGTTTTGATTCTGTGTTCCTGCATGGCACAATGGGGTTGGGCCAGATGGTCCTTGGGGTCTCCATTGGTTGCTGACCGCTTTCCGGTCCCAATTCAGGGTGCAGGTTATCACCTACAAAGCTCTGAATGGTTTGGGACCAGCCTACCTTCATGATTGCGTTTTCCCCTATGAACCCATGCGATTTTTTTGATCTTCGGGGGAGGCCCTCTCACTCCCACCTCCGTCGTAAGCGCGGCTTGTGGGGACGAGGGAGAGGGCCTTCTCCGTGGTGGCCCCTCAGTTCTGGAACTCCCTTCCCAAGGAGATTAGGCTAGCACCCACCCTGTCAACCTTCAAGAAAGATTTAAAAACTTGGCTCTTCCAATGTGCCTTCAATAATTGATAACAATGACAGCCCTTCAACATTCATAATTGTTGAGTCTGACATATTGTCTCATCGCCTTTCCAGTGGGTAATAACTTTTCTCTGCCCCACCTCCGAATCTTTCATTCAACACTACAGCACTTTATTATCTACCTCATTAGATGTTCATTTATATGCTTCTCACACCTTTGCCCAGTTCTCTCATCATTGTAATTACCGTTTCGCTTTTATGTGGTGGTTTTTATTTAACTTCTACATTATTGTTTTAAATGATGTTTTATTCTATTTAAACCTTTGTAGATCATGCTTGTTTTGTTTGTATGTTTTTATCCTGTTTTATTGTGTTTTTGGGGGGGCCTGGCCCCATGTTAGCTGCCCCAAGTCACTTTGCAGGGAGATGGAGGTGGGGTATAAAAATAAAATTATTATTATTATTATTATTATTATTATTATTATTATTATTTGTGATCTCACTAAGGTCCTTTGCCACAAAGTAAGGGAAACATTTGCTATCTGTGTATTTTGGAAAATATTAGTAATTATTTTTGATCTCTTGTCCAATTTGAGAGAACACCAGAAATAGGAGATAAAAGTACATCTTACGATGTGTGCGTTTTTGAAACTGTACGGTAAACATGTATAACATTATATCGCAATTATAAGATAGCATGATTCTAAGATGTAATCTCTATTTTGCTATTGAATTGTACTGATATCAGTTGAAAACAGTAAGATTTAAGGGTTAGACACAAAAGTCAGTAGAAATCCATGATTAGAAACAACACTCTTAGAACTAATTGGCCAGTTGTTGGCTGATATTTGCTTTAAGTATTTTTCTCTATATTAAAAAAAATCTTTTGTAGGTACGCCACTTCAGTACTTCTCTGGTGAGGCCAGTATCAAAACTGGTACAGGTAAGTTTGATTAACATTTAAAATTGTGCTGATTATGTGCACTAAGGTTCTTAAAGCTGCATTCATTTCCTCACCTTGGAATAAGCTGCTTTCAGTTGGACAGGATCTGTTTTTACTATACCTGTATTGGACTGCACTGTAATACAGTTTAAACTGGACAGGAAGGTATATAGCCCAGTGAATGTATAAATATCCACAGATATAATTGACTCCCCTTTGGGGTGAGAAGGGCGGGATATAAATGTAGTAAATAAATAAATATATATAAAAATTCTGTTGCATGGATTTCTAATTTAAATGGTATGTCATTGAATTTTGTGCAATGTCTTACTTTGCAGTGAGCTTTGATAGTTTTTGTAAATTATCTAGAACCATGTTAATTACCCTTGTCTTGATAATTAATGTTGGTATATTTGGTTCTGTGTTTCTTTGTGCAGCCCCCAATTCAAGTGTATGGATTGGAAGGACGATATGCCACCGCACTTTACTCAGCTGCTTCTAAGCAAAAGAAGTTAGAAAATGTAGAAAAGGAGCTGACTCGGGTGTTGGTAATAATAATATTTTGTATCACTCTATTGCATGCCTCTTAATCTTTCTCAGAGAATACTAGTACTAGTTCATGAATGATTTTAGGGCCACATTTTTCCCTCTCCTGCACTTACCTTCCTAGGCCTCATCTACGCTGCAGTTTAAACTGCATTATATAGTCAGCGTAGACTCATGCAGTTTAGTGCAGTTAATCACTGCAGTTTGAAACTGCATTATATGCTGTTTGAAACTGCATTAAATGGAGCCATAACTGAAGTAAAATGATATTTTATGTCAATAATCAGGAATCTTGAATAATAAAGCTTATGCTACTAACTTTTCTCTTGGTTACATTCAAATGTGCTGAAAGATCCCTTTGCTCTAACACAGATATGTCTTTCGTTGTTGTTGTTGTTGGTGTTGTTGTTGTGTGCCTTGACCTATAATGGGTTTTTTTTAAAAGACTTGTCTTTGCCTAAGTCTGAGAGAGTGTGGTTTGCCCAATGCTACCCAGAGTGTTTCCATGCCTGAATGGAATTCGAACCTTGGCCTCCAGAATCATAATCCAACACTTAAAACACTACATGACTCTGGCACTAATTTCCTATACCTGTGGTTTATTATACTTTTGTAAGAATTTTTTTTAAAACATTCTTAACTCCAGGAGAGGGCTTTTTGTACAATGGGAAACAAAAGTTCTGAGTCATTTCTTTTTAAAATAAGATCTCAAATGGAGTGCGGGAGCAAAATTGTGGCAGAAATATGCCCCATACTTCCTAGAGAATATTCAGGAATATTTGGGGACAAAAATATTCACTTTTTTTGTAGAGGATGCAGTAGGATGGTGCAACCCTCCAAAGGCTTCCTGGGAATATTGTGGACCCCTAACAATTGCCCTTCCCTGATCCAAAGCATACCCTAATGATTGTTCTACAGTTGCACATGTTCAGAATCTGAAATGAAAAACAAGCTTCCCATGAAATCTCATTTTGGTATAGAATGCTATGCAATTGGCCCTCTGTGTCTACATATTCTGTACCTACAGATTCTGTCATCCACAACTTCAAAACGTATTTTTTTTTTAAATCCAAAAAAACAAACATTTATTTTGACATTTTATATAAGGGGCATCATTTCATCGTGTCATTGAATATTATTATTAATATTATGTGTATTATGTGTATCTATACCCCGCTTTTTCTCTCTACAACAGAGACTCAAACAGCTTACAAGAAAAGCAATGCAATGCAATTTAAAACTTAAAAATATACAAACATTAAAATAAACTTAAATATTAATTGTATTAAAAACAAATCATTAAAATATTTAAAATTGATTAAAAATGTATTCAGAGCTAAAACCACAACATCCCCTGACAATCTTAAAAGCCCCCTTCGTTAAAAGCCTGCCTGAATAAAAAGGGTTTAGCCTTTAGCTCGAATATAATGGGACTTGAGCATCTCCAGATTTTGGTATCAATGGGGACTTCTGGAACCAAACCCCAGAGGATGCCTAAGGCTCACTCTTATAGAGAAATGCCCTTTTTTCATCCTTATTTGTGCCAGAAGTAGTGTGTTCTTGGATGTTATTACAACTTTGTAAATGATAATTGCTCTAGTTTTAGGGTATTTTTGCTTTAAAGAACATTCCCTTTCTTCATTTCCTTATTATTCACTGAGGGTTGTGTAATTTGCTTAAACTCTTATATCATTAAAACTGCCCTTTGTTAAATATTCTAAGTGTAAAAAGGCCTTTGTCATTACTGAATAATTATAATATGGTTTAAAAAGTAAATATTTAATATCTTAGTATTGACTGAACAATTTATTTCATAGTGACTGAACTGATGGGAAGTCTATCTGATTTTAATGAAGTGGTACTTTTTGTTATAATTCTAGACACTAATGAAGGACCCCAAATTATCTGCAGTTGTTATGAATCCTCACATAAAAGGTGCAGTAAAACAAAAGACCGTTAATGATGTTCTGCTGAAAGAGAAGCTCTCTCCTATCACTGTCAATTTTTTCAGTAAGTATCAGTCTCTGTTGCTGGGTAGAATAATAGGATTGGGCTCTGAAAATGTTGTGATTAGATAGAATAACAAACAGTAAACCTACATACTGTAAATGTAAGTTATCAGTTTTCCATTATATCTTAAAAATAGTTTGAGTGAATCTATCTGTTAACACCTTCGTTTCTCTTGTCTTTCTTTCTTTGGAGATGTCCTTGCTGAAAATGGTCGCCTGAGCTACACTCCAAGTGTAATCTCTGCGTTTGGTAGGATCATGAGCGCACATCGCGGAGAGGTCTTGTGCTCTGTGACAACTGCTCAGGTAAGCCCCTGGCATGTAAACTGTAAGACTCTTTCTTATTATTGTGTAGTCATACATAGCTATAGTGTATAAAGGGAAAGAGCATTACATCTTCAGAATTAATGGTTCTTCGTTTACTAATGTATCGAATAGTACGACAGGTTATTTTATTGGCAGCATTTGTGTTAGAAAGAGCTTTTGCACTTATTTGTTGGCCTAGACAAACACGCTTATGTTTGTGGAGTATCAGATACATCAGAACTAATTTTACAGGAATCGGGGGAAACAAGCTGAGTATATGCATTTTTCTATATATATAAAAGGATAAAGTTGTGGGGGCAGTGACTATAACAACAAAACTAAACATTCCAGAAATACGAAACTTGGCAATACAATGCAAAAGCCTTGCCTCCCAGTTACAACAACACAACCACACCACAAAACCACAATCCGGACCCACAAAACTCACAACACATCATGACTATAACAACACAACTAAACGCCCTAGAAATACAAAACTTGGC
This sequence comes from Anolis carolinensis, assembly GCF_035594765.1. Taxonomy (NCBI): domain Eukaryota; kingdom Metazoa; phylum Chordata; class Lepidosauria; order Squamata; family Anolidae; genus Anolis; species Anolis carolinensis. The sequence continues at coordinate 76,245,647 of NC_085843.1, read as the reverse complement.
ACACAACTAAATGCCCCAGAAATACAAAACTTGGCAATACAACGCAAAAGCCTTGCCTCCCGGTTGTAACAACACAATCACACCACAAAACCACAATCCAGACGCACAAAACTCACAACAACGCATCGTGACTATAACAACACAACTAAACGCCCCAGAAATACGAAACTTGGCGACACAACGCAAAAGCCTTCCCTCCTGGTTGTAACAACACAACCACACCACAAAACCACAATCCGGACCCATAAAACTCACAACAATGCATTGTGACTATAACAACACAACTAAACGCCCCAGAAATACGAAACTTGGCAATACAACGCAAAAGCCTTGCCTCCCGGTTGTAACAACACAATCACACCACAAAACCACAATCCAGACGCACAAAACTCACAACAACGCATCGTGACTATAACAACACAACTAAACGCCCCAGAAATACGAAACTTGGCGACACAACGCAAAAGCCTTCCCTCCTGGTTGTAACAACACAACCACACCACAAAACCACAATCCGGACCCATAAAACTCACAACAATGCATCGTGACTATAACAACACAACTAAACACCCCAGAAATACGAAACCTGGCACACAACTAAACGCCCCAGAAATACAAAATTTGTCAAAACAACGCAAAAGCCTTGCCTCCCGGTTGTAACAACACAATCACACTACAAAACACAATCCAGATCCACAAAACTCACAACAACGCATCGTGACTATAACAACACAACTAAATGCCCCAGAAATACGAAACTTGGCGACACAACGCAAAAGCCTTCCCTCCTGCTTGTAACAACACAACCACACCACAAAACCACAATCCGGACCCATAAAACTCACAACAATGCATCGTGACTATAACAACACAACTAAACGCCCCAGAAATAAAAAACTTGGCACACAACTAAATGCCCCACAAATACAAAACTTGACAACACAACGCAAAAGCCTTTCCTCCCGGTTGTAACAACACAACCACACCACAAAACCACAATCCAGACGCACAAAACTCACAACAAAGCATCGTGACTATAACAACATAACTAAACGCCCCAGAAATACAAAATTTGACAAAACGACGCAAAAGCCTTGCCTCCCGGTTGTAACAACACAATCACACCACAAAACCACAATCCAGACGCACAAAACTCACAACAACGCATCGTGACTACAACAACACAACTAAACGCCCCAGAAATACGCAACTTGGCGACACAACGCAAAAGCCTTCCCTCCTGGTTATAACAACACCACAAAACCACAATCCGGACCCCTAAAACTCACAACAATGCATCGTGACTATAACAACACAACTAAACGCCCCAGAAATACAAAACTTGGCACACAACTAAATGCCCCACAAATACAAAACTTGACAACACAACGCAAAAGCCTTGCCTCCTGGTTGTAACAACACAACCACACCACAAAACCACAATCCGGACGCACAAAACTCACAACAATGCATCGTGACTATAACAACACAACTAAATGCCCCAGAAATACGAAACTTGGCACACAACTAAATGCCCCAGAAATACAAAACTTGACAACAGAACGCAAAAGCCTTTCCTCCCTGTTGTAACAACACAATCACACCACAAAACACAATCCAGATCCACAAAACTCACAACAACGCATCGTGACTATAACAACACAACTAAACGCCCCAGAAATACGAAACTTGGCGACACAACGCAAAAGCCTTCCCTCCTGGTTGTAACAACACAACCACACCACAAAACCACAATCCGGACCCATAAAACTCACAACAATGCATCGTGACTATAACAACACAACTAAACGCCCCAGAAATACAAAACTTGGCACACAACTAAATGCCCCACAAATACAAAACTTGACAACACAACGAAAAGCCTTGCCTCCTGGTTGTAACAACACAACCACACCACAAAACCACAATCCGGACGCACAAAACTCACAACAATGCATCGTAACTATAACACCACAACTAAACGCCCCAGAAATACAAAACTTGACAACATGATGCAAAAGCCTTGCCTCCTGGTTGTAACAACACAACCACATCACAAAACCACAATCCGGACCCATAAAACTCACAACAATGCATCGTGACTATAACAACACAACTAAACCGGATGGCCATCTGTCAGAGACGTTTGGGTGGGTTCTTCCTCCATGACAAAAGAAAGAAAGGGGTTGGACTGGATGCAAACTACAAATTCCAGCACCCCATGGCATGCATGGAGTCCATGAATTTCAATTAGAGGCCTCTTCCTTCTCCCTTTCCCCGCCATCCAATCCACTGACCCAGTTCCATGGCTCTGCAGGCAGGAAAGGCTGGGACGGATAGAACGAAGGAAGGAGGGAGTGAAGGGAAGTGAAGGAACACCAAGGAAAAGAGCCCTCCCTCTCTGCCCGGAAGGCCAAGAGCAAAAGGGAGAGAAAGACCATTGATCCGGTTATATTTACCCTCCTTTCTGACCAGTATGTTCTTATCAGCGAGCTCAGGATCAGAGCAGAGAAAGGGAACAGCATAGGAATAAAGGAAACAAGGAGAGCACCCACTCATCTATCCATCCACTTATCTATCCATCCACTCACCCAGTAATAATAAACACCTACACAGGCAAGAATCAGCCATGCACTGAGTCTACAAGGCCATTCAGTGCTCATCCACCTCCCCAATCCCTACATTCACACTTGGCCTCCGAAAAAACAATTACAATAATAACAATGACAACAATAACAATAAGAATCAACACCATCACAGGCAAGAAGCAGCCAGGCACTGAGGCTGAGAGGCCAGTCAGTGCTACACTGGGCCTCCAAAAAAATACAGTAGCATCTAACTTATCCAGCCTTCATGACCACTACAACAACAATAATAATAAACACCTACACAGGCAAAAAAAAAAAAAAAGACTATTGTACCACAATAAGATATAAACCGCACTCAGCAGAATCAGACATCACGATTAACAACAAACCAAAGACAACAGGGATCTCAAGCAATTATCAATCAACACAAAAATTGAAGAAGGTAACAGATTTCAAATACTACTACTAATGTGAGTATAAAGAAGGGTGGAGGTCACAGCATAAATACAACCTAATGTAGACTGACCAACACCACCAGACTAAGCCACAGCAACGCGTGGCCGGGCACAGCTAGTTTGCTATAAAATGCAATTTTCCAAGCCCTGTACTCAAGTGATTTGATATCTTTTGATAGTTTTGAACTCTACATAATATTCTACTCCTAGCCAACAATGTTCTGCCACATATAACTCATTTTTCAATTTTTTGGGATTTGGTACCTTTTGGAAACAAACTGCACTTTATCTATAGAAACTGTCTACAAACCCATTGTTTTTTTCCTGTTCGCTTTTCCTCTCCTCTTAATTTTGGACAGGACAGTGTTCATTGCTTTGAGATATGACAAATCTTACTTCTTGTATAGTAATTTAACACTACTGCTCTGTATGATATTCTCATGAATTAATGAAAAAATCCTGTTCTGGGCACTCTTTCAAAGCTTTACATTTTAATTAAAAATATAGATCTTATGCTTATTGCTCTCCAGTCCTGGGGATATAGTTGCCAATGCTTTATGTATCTAAAACTCATTTTCATATGGAGGATGTGAGAGATTACATTGGTTGCATATCATCTAATAAATGGTGAATGCTTCTGGAACATGGCCATACAGCCCAGAAAATTCACAGCAACCTAGTGATTCCGGCCATGAAATCCTTCGACAACACAAATGGTGAATTTTAATCTATATTACTAAAACAACAAGGTGCCAACACAATGTTTTGAAAGATAGCACATTTCCATCCTAAAATTTGGGAATCATTGACTTCTAAAATGTTTTCTAATTTTCCTTGATATTTTAGGCCTTGGATGAAGCCAGTATTACTGAGCTGAAAACAACTCTGAATGGTTTTCTAGCAAAGGGAGAAGTACTGAAGCTGGAAACAAAGGTATGAGTACAGTTATATATTGTCTATATAGCAGACACATTTCCTCATAAATCAGTGGTTCTCAACCTGTGGGGCCCCAGGTGTTTTGGCAATTCCTAGAAATCCCAGCCAGTTTACCAGCTGTTAGGATTTCTGGGAGTTGAAGGCCAAAACATCTGGGGACCCACAGATTGAGAACCAGTCATAAATGGAAAATAAATAAGAAGAAACATGTTATATTGGGATTTATGATCTATCTAAAAGTCAGAACTTTAAAAAGTTTACAATCCTACAATGAATAGGTCTGTTTTCTGGTATTATCCTTAGCTGTAGGTACAAAGTGATCACAAGAGAAAAAATCATAGTGAAGGGGATCACATTGTTACCTGACTGACAGACAAGAGATAGGATGTGAGAATAGACTCCCTGCCTGCTTTATCAATTCAAGATCCTACTTCTGACATTTCTTCTGATGTCTGGAAAATATTTTTTTTAACTGAAATAAAGCCATAAGTAGCAACAAGAACCTTTTTCTGGCATAGTAAATTTTTTGCAATGAATGTTCCAGAACAAAACAGATTTACAAAAGTGGTTCTGTAGAAATAACTTGTTTCATATCCATGTAATTATCTCTGTCTTATAGTATTGCTAGCATTCTAGTTTTTTTTTTTTAAAGTTTAATTGGCTTCTCTGGAATGGCTCTCCCAAGGGAAATTCGGCTAGCTGCCACTTTGGAAGGGTTTAGGAAAAGCCTGAAAACCTGGCTGTTCACACAGGCTTTTGAATAAGTACCACCCTCTTGAATGCTAAATTCTTGTACAAATGGTTATCCTTGATCAGTTGCATCCGCATGGGTAATTTCTCTATATAGCCTCAGGGGTCAACTCACTTTTGGGTTCTCCCCCATGTTCTTATAGCACTTTTAACTTCCTCCATGTTTACAAGTCTCACTTAGTGCACTTTGATCAGCCCATCCTTATGTTTTTATTGATGTGTTTTACCTTTGTCTTATTAATGGTTTGATTTTAATAGTATGTTTTAATTTTTCATTTGTGCGTTTTCGGTATTTGAGGTTTTTGTATGTATACTCTTTTGCATTTGTAAGCCGCCCTGAGTCCCTGCGGGGAGATAGAGGCGGGGTACAAGAATAAAATTATTATTATTATTATTATTATTATTATTATTATTATTATTATTATTATTATCTGTTATACTATAGAGGTAGTCCATTGTTCCCAGCAATTGGTGTAATAAAGACTCCTGTCTATTTTTTCTAGACTGACTCATCCATTTTAGGAGGAATGATTGTCAGCATTGGTGATAAATACATTGACATGTCTACAAAGACTAAGATTCAGAAGCTGACCAAGATCATGAAAGAGACTGTCTAGTGATCATGCAGAGAATTTTTTTCATGAAAACCTATTCAACTCTCTTATGGAAATAATAAAAATGGTTCTCCTTCAACTGGTGGTGGTGGTGCTTTAATTTGGTGCCTAAAAATTGATCTGTCTTGTGTACTCAAAGCTTCATTAAGATATGTCCCAATTCAGATACATTTTACAAGCATGATTTCTTCATAAGGCTATTATTATTATTATTATCATCATCATCATCATCATCATCATCATTTTTATTATCATCATCACCTTCACTTTCATCTTTATTTTATCCACAAGTCTTTATTTTATCCACTTGGAGGGCCAATGTTTGCCCATGCCTGTTCTAGAGGTAGCTACTGAAAAGGTCCTCTCTTGTGTTCCCACCAACTGTATCTGTCAAAGTGGTATCACTGAGAGCACATCTCTTCTGTGGATATCAGCGTATGGGGCAGGCTCTTATAGGAAGATGCAGCGTGTCATATAATCTGGACCTGAGCTGTTTATTCTTTGGAGATCATAACCAACACTTGAATGTACCTAGAAAAAGAATGTCAGTAGAGCTCTGTAGCAGTGTTTAGCCATCCCTGTCACCTGCACCAGTTAAGATCTAGCTGCATCTCATACCAATGGGCTTTTCCAAACTCTCTTTAAAGGCAGCTTGTTGTGGTGCACATTGAATAATCCCAACAGGATGCAACCAGGAGATGTGTCACTGGCCAGATCGGGCAACTTTAGGAAACAGGTACAATTGGCACACAAGCCTTAGATGTGCAAAAGCACTGCTGGCTACCACAGAAGCAAGACCTTCAGGTTCAAGACTGAGTCCATACTACAAATTTGCATCTTCAGGAATAGTGTAACCCCAGCCAGCACAGTCTGTATCCCATTCACCTTTTGATGGACCAGAACTATCTTTTGTCTGGATTGAACTTCAGTTTGTTTCCCTCATCCAACCCATTATTGATGCCAGATCTGGTTAAGAACAAAAACATCTTGTTAAACGGAAAGGAGAAATAGTGATGCATGTTGTCAGCATACTATACTGGTGGACCAAACCCCATACTTCTTAACTCTCTAAGTAGTTAGGTGTTAAATAGCATGAGGGCCTCCAAGGTGTGAAACCAGAATCCTCCAACATCCCTCCAGGAAGGAACTGGTCCTCTAAAACTGCCTTCAAGTTCCATCCCAGCAACCCGAAACACCATGGTTGATGTAAAGGTGCTGAGAAGTCCAGTAGAACCAACATGGACAACTGATCATCTGTCAAGGCAACAAAATGTATAGCTGTCCCATAACCAGGTCTGAAGCCAGACTGACATGGATCAAGATAATCTGTTTTATCTAGGAATCTAGTACCATTAATGGCAAAATGAAGTTTCTTGTATTGGGGCTTCATTCTTGTGTCAACTGATTGTGAGGAGAAAACCTTCATAAAACTGACTTAGTGACTTTTTAAACTAGTTATTACTGAATTCTAGTGTAAACTTTACACTACATAATACTGGAGCACAAAGCGGGTTATGTTGCTCCCCATTAACGAGAGGGATTGTTATTCATTTCCCTGGGAAATAGTTTTAAGCATGAATATTTTAAATTATTTTGGCATAAATGAGGTTTGTGAAAGCAAATATGGTATGTACACATTGGATTCAAATGACCCAAACTATGCTGTAGATTTCAGGGTTTGGGCCTTTTATGAGCACACAATAATATTAACAGAAGGACTTTACTATGGCCAGTAGCCAAGAGACTAGCTGTGTAGGAATAGAGGGAGGCATATTTATCTTGGACTCAGTTCAGCATTCAAGGCCAAGCAAGCAGCCTGAAACAGAGATGCCAGAAGACAAGACTGTGCCTTAACAAAAAACCTAGAGATGCCTCTTCTAGTCATAATAGTAGATACTGTGCTGAAAAACCTTTTTAAAAAGACTTAAAAAGTAGCTAATCTAAAATGAAAGTGAGCCAGATAGTAACATTTACGGTCAAAACATTTCATGTGATCATATTTTGTTATTGGTACCCTAATTGCACATATAGTAACATAATTCATTTTTTTCTATTTATTTACATTTATTTATTTACAGTATTTATATTCTGCCCTTCTCATCCCAAAGGGGACTCGGGGCGGATCACAATGTACATATATGGCAAACATTCAATGCCATTGGACAAACAACACACAGACAGACAGACACAGAGACTATTTAACTTTCCAGCTTCTGACTTTGTGAGGGTATGCTCGATTCCGGCCACAGGAGGAGCTGGTGCTTCATCATCCACTGTGACGATGAGTCCTTTTTTTAATGGAGTACTTAGTCATCCGGTGTTGTAAATCAGTTAAATTAGCCTCCCCGCATAAACGGTCCCTAAACCTTCCTACTTGACAGATGCAACTATCTTTTGAATTGCTTAGGTCAACAACGAGCAGAGCTATTTTTTATTTTAATGGTCGGGTGCTCAATCCAACACGGGCTGGCCTCGAACTCATGACCTCTTGGTCATAGTGATTTATTCCAGCTGGCTACTAACCAGCCTGCGCCACAGCCCGCCCCTGGTTCTGGTTCAAACCATTTGTAGCATTTCAACATCTCAGTAGAGACATGTGAACAACATGCTAAAATAATTTAGAATATATTTTACACAGTTGCTTACTGAATTTGAGCTTGCCTGTAATATGGTACAGTACTACAAATGCTGTAAGTGCCCTAGTCTTGTCTCTAAAGGCTGCCTGATTCCACCCCCACAATTATTTCTCAATAATTGTCAGAATTAATATGCTGCTATCAAAGTCAATAAACCATTTTAACTGCCAGGAAGAAAATGGCCATCACAGAACAGGGTAATTGTTAAAGAACTAAGTAGTGTGATGAAAAATGTGAAAGATGGTCTACAGCAGGGGTGGACAACAGATAATTACCCAAATGTTTTTGTACTATAATCTCCCTTTACTCTTTACTGCTGACTGTTCTGGTTAGGCTTCATGGGAATCACAGCACAACTACTGGAATACTATTAATTGTCTACCCAATACATTATAGGAAAAAAAAGAACTGATGACTGCTAATGTTTAATAGATGACTTAAGGTCCTCACAAGCAAGGTTCAAGCTATATTCTCAGCCTAAATGAAGTCTTCAGTAATCACAAGGTTATTAAGAAATCTTGGTCAGGAGGAATGAGTTTTCTTGTAGAGGAAAGCTGACCACAAATGGTGATAAATCTAGTTTCAAATAGGGGGGACCTTAACTGTATATTCATATTACCAGAAAAACAGACTGCTAATATTCTGCCCTTGGCACAAACATAAAAGCCAGTGACTAATGGAACACCATATAGCTAGCTGAAAGAGCACTATGTTTTTGGAACATGATTACTCGAGAGAGCTATGGTCTGCATTTTATCTTAGTGCGTTACGTATATATACCATCAAGAGAAGACTAAAATGGAATAAATAAGTAAGGGTGATTGAGATTACTTGGTAATATGTTTGGCCTCACATGCAGTGAAAGGTTTCAGACTGAGATGACAGAAATTGATTATGTGGGAAAGAGTAGAACTGGAACTCATATTTCTTAAATGCTGGCTTGAAAATAGGTAGAGTAACTTAGAACTGTGACAACGTAATTATATTATTGAGCCCTTTATTGAGTGAGAGCTTATGGAGGGTCTCATTTTATTCTTCATCAAGGTATTGGCCAACCAACTTCTCCAAAAACACAAATGTTTTGTTTTCACTTGAAGGCATGTAGTTCTCTCTCTCTTCCAACAGTCCAGTGATAAGGGCTCCCTTATCATTACGTCTGAATGACCAAAAACATCACAAAACTCAGCTTAGTTGAAGCTCTTAAGTAAAATTAGGACAGCCAAAGGAAGTTTGGAATGATGACATTTAATATTTTTTAACCACTAAAGGATTTATTTTTTCTTCTTCTACCACAACAATTTGTTATTTTCATATACATTATATTTCATAAAATGTACTGATATGGAAAAAGGAAAGCATGGGTTTAGTTCTATTTACATATTTTAATTCAAACGTTTTTGTAACAACACTGAAAAATAGAAACATAAAAGTTTTTTAAACTGTGTTTTCAACCAGTCAGTGGTAAACAACATCATGCCTGTTAAGTTAAGCTTCCTCTAAAACTTGGGCAGTTGAAATTTCTAACTAAAGCGTGTTTCTCTGTTCAAAAAAATACACAAGTATGTAACTTCTTATACAAAATTCTACACTGTCTTCAATAAATAAATAATAAAGCAATTCTTAAAAGTATGAAATGTAAACTTTTTGTCCCTCCAACATATAGGATTTTTAAAAAATAATTGCTGAAAATAATACAGTGGTCTCCTTGGGATTAATAGTACACAGACACTTTCAAGCACAGTTCACATTTATCACCAGACCTTACCTACCTATCAAGTATAAAGCTATCCTAATTTCCTAATGGAAATAATAAAGATTTACTGTGCTAGAGAACATCATCTCCACGGGAAACATGGAAACCGATATCAAAACAACATGCAAAAAACAGTAAAGCCTACACCTCACAAGAACATTGACATGCTAACAGACCAGTCAACACCTTCCATTCTGAAAGTTGTTACAAAAATACCCATGTACGCATGATCCTTGGGTAACGAACTGAAGGACTGGAAACACAACGCAGATGAATGTCCTTGATACCAAAATGAAGATGCTCGTAAATTTTTGTTGTTAACCTCGTACCTTGTTCAGCAAAGTGTGTACGTTTATTATTCAAGTGATTTGAGAGGACTTTGCTGAATCAAGCTTTTTAAAAATATGGGTTGATGTAGAAGTGAATCCGCAAAACAGCAATAACTGACTTTAACGGGGATCGCTCACTCTGCGGAAATCGGATTAACGCCTAATGTTGAAATGGACAAATGTGCAATGAAGCACGTTTGCAGTTAAAAATAATTAATGAGCTACAGTATGCTGCCACCCTGACTTCAAAACTATCGTGTCAATTTTTTTAGGCACAGTGCAATTCAATAAATTAATTCCTTTTGACTGCTTGTCTTGCTAGAACTTTCTCAAGTACCTGTTTTCTCATTAACACTGGTTCATCTTCCCCAGCCTTTCACAATACAGCAGCATTGTAATAGTTCTGTTTTAGTGGTATGGTAAAGACACACAGCAGGGATCTCTTAACCCTTTTTTAATGTCATTGATTGTGGTTACGACACAGCTGAAATACAGCTGCAATAAAAAGTATTGGTGTGTGCATACACAGTTTGGGGGTAAGGATGCCCCCAATGAAAATGACAAATAACCAACATCTGGTCCCGTTTCCAGTCTTGCCCTTTAAGAGGGGGATTGAACTATTGGGTCCCAGACCTGGAATTCAATCCTCCATCCACACAACATTGGCTTACTTCTAAGCACCGTCTTGGAAAAGCAATCTTCACCCTCAGTTCTTGAAAGCATTCCAGTCTCCAGGCAATTGTCATTGAGACATCAAATTGGAATATTCTATTCTCTTTTTTCATTTATTTTTTGAAAACAGATTCAAATATTATCACAAACTTCCTAAAAGAAATCCAAATATCTTACATGGCAAGAATGCATTGATGTTATAGATATTTTCTATATAAATATATTCACATTATTTTTATACAACACTATGTGGGGCAATAGGCACATTTCTAGGGGAAATGTATAGAAATCTGCAGAGATATGGCAGCAACACCCTTTTTCCGTTGACACTTTTTGTTGCAGCAACCAGAGAAAGTGCAGTGTTTTGAACTCTTTGTCAAGAGAGCAAGCTACGATTCCTGTTACTCTAGAAATCCTGGATATGACAGACCAATTTCCACATAAAATGAAACAAATTATTTTTTTAAAGTTGGTATTCCTCCCCGCAACTTTGGAATTCAACTTTCTGGAAGCATTTGCTAGATACAAAGGGTTCTGTGAGTTTGTTAAATCTCTTTCAACGTGGAGGAGCATTTTTCTATATAAAAGGGCTTCAGGATCTCTACAGACAGATTTTGTAAACACCTATTGCAGTCATTTCAGCCGAGAGAAGCACCTTCTTTTCAAGGTTCATCAAACAGCTGCAGGTCCAGCCGGACAACTATCTCTCCTGTTGGGACTTCATGCAGGAGAAGACACTTTGTAACTGGTCCCTTTGACCCTTGGTCTTTCTTAATATCTGCTACACGGATTTCTGTCCGGCCTAAGAAGTCTGAAACACACAAAACACATGCCACAATTGGAAATGACAGGTGTCCTCAATAAAGATCAATTTCTGGCAAGACATCAGTTTGGAAAAGAACCGGTAGAACTGAAAACAGAACCAGGAAACCCTCTCATGAATACTGTAGTTTATAGCCTGTCGGTGGTGCTTCCTTTCATTTTTATTTCACTAGAGGTAGCATTCCTGAGCACAGCAGCTGTGTACTTCCAATGTTGGGACAGAAATCTGGTTTCACACAAACATGGGAACTGAGGACAGGATCCAAGGAACTCTGTGAAAACATGCAGCATTTCCTTTTCTAGCTAAAGCTCCTTTGCCACATCAGTGTTACTTTGGGAGATCCTGAATGTTCATCAATATTTTAATAACACATGTGAGAGACTATAGTGAGAATGAAACTGAAAAGTCCCAGTGCGGCCCTTTGAATCTTAGACTCTGTTAAGACAATATAATACCAATGGCAACATCCTTAAAGGAGTTGTGTGTATATGAGTTTTCATGTCACCAATTGACTTATGATGACCCCATGAATTTATAGGGTTTTCCTAAGCAAGAAATATTCAAATGTGGTTTTGCCAGTTCCCTTCCCTGAAATATAGCTTACAACACCTAGCATTGATTGGTGGTCTCCCATCAAAGTAATAACCAGGGTTGACTCTGCTTACAAGATCAGACAGAATCTGGAGCCTTTACAGAAAGTGAATGTATGCTTCATGTACTGATCTGCTCACACAGAAAGACAAAGCCCAAAAGGAAGAATTACCACCTACCATCAGGGGAGAACTGGTCCCTTTCAAACACTGTTATGCAGAGCACATCCTGTTCTAAATCTTTGATAAAGAACTGGCAGTTAGAGTTCCACTTGGGGTTGAGAGTGTCCTGTATAGTCTTGGTAATATGACACTGAGAGCCCATTGTCACTTCACAATATGGATTACTCTTCCCTAAAAGAAGAAGGCAGACAGAAGCAGAGCCATGATCAAATACTGCGTGTACAGATTTTCCAACTTGCCTCTAGGGCTTTCACAAGTGTTTTGGACGACCCAATTTAATGTATCCCACCATTCGATTAATAACATTTTTAGTAGGCATCCCTAGGCGGTGCTGGGTTTTTTGGGCACATTTTTATCAAAACAGAAAGGAAGCAAATTTCTTACCATGGGATCTGCAGGGCTTCAGTTCAATACCTTCAACAATGTTCACCATTAACCTTCCAATGCCTGTTGCCCTCTGGGACCGGACTGTGGCAAGAACAGGCAAGATTCATTAAAATATTCTTCAGATACTTTGGGGAAAACTTATAAATACTGTACCCCCACTGTGGTACCTAAGTAGGCCTTTTCCCTCTTCTTCTTCTCTGTTTCTATGTAAAGTTCAGAAGCTGCTTTGATTTTCTGAACCCAAGCCGTCCTTGAGAAAAAGAAAGGAAAACATAAAGTTACATAGTGTGATAAAGTTCAAGCAAAACTGAATAAGAGTAGGGTGAGAAGAAGATCTGCCTGAAGACATTGAGGTGCTTTGTGTTTTAGGGCTAGTTGTGTCAGCCACATTGGATCAGATGTGAGAGATCTGAAAACAAGCTCTTCGTTGCTTTTTGCAATTGTGTGCCTGGCAGAGAAAATGCTTGAGCCTTCTCCCTGTATGGTTTTCTCATTAAAATTTACCCAACATTTACCCTTTACTCAAAAAAAAAAAAAAGCTATGTGGTATCTGTGAAGGTAAAAATGGAGGAAAATAGAAAAGAAATCTTCAACAGCATTGGATACAGGAAAAATCTCATTACAAAAAAGTGACCATATAAATACAAGACCTTTTAAATGTTCTAGTTACAATCTTTGCGAATTTGGCAATAGTTTACCTTTCATTTATACTTTCTGCACGAAGTGTGTACACTCGATCAATGTGAGAGATGTGGAAGATGGGCTCGTCTCCAGAAGGATCTGTAGGCAGTTTTACCAAGACTTCATTTAGAAATATGGGCTGCAGAAATATTAGGCAATATTAGTTTAGGTCAGCTCTGAATGAATGCTGTAATAACAGGTGTCAAACGCAGCGTACAACAACTGGTATGTTCCTAGGTCAGTATTATTTTACAACTTTCAAATAAGTTGCTGTTGCTGTATATTACAAATAATAAACAAATCTATATCCCAAAATGAATGTATGACAAGCCTGCAAATATTCTAATTTCATTGTGAGGACCCATATAGAACGCTGAGTGGAGAACTATGTAAATCAAATGGTTCACAAGCTGCCATTGCAAAATTTCTAAAATTGAAGCCCTTTAAGTCTTAAAAAAAGAAGACTAACTAGTAGACAAGAGCCAAGGTAATCTGTTTTAATGTTCCCCCAAGATCATGTGCTTTAACGTTCCCCAAAGCAGGGGGCCACAAAATGCAAGCAACCAGATGGGTGGACTGGGAGGCATAATTAATCCTAATAATATAATATGAAACATTGATTCATGCTAAAAAATTTTGATACAAAAATAGTAAGCAGAGCTTCCAATGCCCTAAATAACCCAAAAGCAACAGATCCCAACTGATCTTGGAAGCTAAGTAAAATCAGCTCTTGTTAATATTTGGATGGGAGACTAACATTGAATACCAGGCACTGACCACTGCTTCTTAAACTGTGGGCCCTGACTCCAAATGGGGTACCCTTAGCTCAATGTTGGGGCCACAAAACTTTGGCAACAGTAAAAGTTTTCTGGATGCCACCTATTTACACAACTTTGTTAGCAATCATGTGCAGTGTTTACAGTGGAATTTGTGGAAAATGCTTCAGTTTAACTCCACAAAAAGGATAATCAGCCTGTTTAGCAAGCCTTGCAAATATTGGTGTATTTTCAGTAAATGCTTGATTTTATATCTATTTTATATATCTATATACCAGGGGTCACGTAAAAATTTCTCATGTGGAAAGGGGTCACAAAGGGATTTAAAGTTTAAGGACCTCTGCTATAGGCTATATTTCAGATGAAAGAAATGGCAAACCCACATGAATACTCCTTGCCTAAGAAAACTATGAAATTAATGGGGTCATCATAACAGATGACTTGGAGACACATACGCACACGCACACACATAAACTAAGGCAACAGAGATCATGGATCCATAAGACAGGAAAAATATGATATTTACTTAATAATGCTTAATATTCTTTATAGCCAAGTGTGCATTCCAAGTAAAGTATGTAGTAAATCTGCTACAATCACACAGTTCTGTATTCTCTGAGGCTTACTCCAGTTCATGAAAAAGTATGGCAAATAAAATGTGTTCTTTTTTAATTTACAAATTTGTATATAATTACTGTTTATGTGACTCTTATGCAGCAACATGGCACAGACAGCAGAAAAGAATACAAGCCCTATAAAGAATTGGTGTGGTAATTCACATACCACAGCATCATCTTTTCATTGCCAGAGCATCATCTCTGACTCAGTGCTTTATCTGGGCAGCAGACACTGCCAAGAGAACAGCTATTCTGCTAACACTAAATGACATACTATTATACCAATCCCTTTCTGACACTTGCCACTTAGGCATCATTGATGCATGTCACTGGCATGCCAATGACAAGATGTTTTTAATGCAAAATGTTTAATCTTGTAAAAAAAAACAACAGGTTTAACTGTTCCATAATCCACTAGTAACACTGATGCATGATGCAAAATGTGTAATAATAGTTACATCTCCTAGTAGAAGAAGAATAAAAAGGAGGGCATGCCATAACATAGAATGGTTCATGCCTCTATAGGAGGTCACTGAATACAAAGGCTATACATTAGGAACACCTTTCTGAAAAATTAGGAATTGCCCCTAAGCATATTTACATCACTCATACTAAAAGCTGGTGAGTTCCGGCTATGCTATAGTCAGAAAATATACGAGACAATTAAACATATAATTAGAAACTATGCCATAATTTTTTCACTTAATAGCAGTCATGGAGCTTGTGGCGATACAGTGAGATAATAAACAGATGCACCTCAGCTGAGCTACTGTATCTCTGGTTTTCATCAACACTACAGTCTGTGGGGGCAACGTTTCCTAAAGAACATAGCTTTGTGCATAGGGGTAGGATGGGATTTTCAACATCTATCTGGGAAGTGCTAAACCTTCCCTTCATCTACACTATGGTTATGATGATATAGTAGTCACAGCTACTAATTTTTTAAAAAATCTAATGACATGCTTAGCTTTGCATTTATTTTAGCCCTGAGCATCAAGAGGGAGGTACAGGTTGCGTCTTCCATATCCAAAATGTTTGGGACCCATTTTTTTCTGATTTCAGGTATTTTACTTTGTAATACCTGTATTTACATATATACGTAAATAAGGCTTAGGGGAGGAAGAAGGCTAGTCACACATCCAGCACCCATTGAGGGTTTTTTTATTTCAAGGAGGACAAGAGAGAAAAGAGGGAGAATAGTCTGTTTACACAGGGCCACTTAAAAAGCAGATATGCCAAACAATACCCTGGCGGGCAACCTTTTAGTAAGTAACTGCCGATGGAGAGGACCCCCTCCCCCTGAATATTTTTCATCCACTTTTGGCTGGATACAAGAGAAACTCAAGTTGTATCAGCATTCTTGCATTCAGCAAGATCAGGATTGTGAAAGTATAGAGTTCCTTAAGGAACCCACAGCTCCCACAGACACCCAAAACATCCCAAGAAGACAAAACCATGTTTAGTGGCCAGATATATACACACATGTGTGCAGCAAGGGGAAAAAAATCAAAAGAAAGGGATGGATGGAATCAAGTATTATAATAGAGGCTGGCAGAATAATTGAATAAGAGTCCTCCACACTATAACATGTTTGTTGCAGGTTTCACCATGGTTTATCAGCATTGTTTGATTTCTTTGTGATTCCTTTTGCTGGCATTCACAAAAAAGGAGGATTAATATTCCACCATGCCATTCTTAAGGGAATGCAATAGTTAATATCAAGTAATAACATTATGACAGAACTAGATCAAATAAACAAAAGACAATTTTCTCCCACCATCTATGGCTAATTAACAAAATTTTAGACTGAACTGAATGCAGCTTTTGTTCTGTATGAATATACAAATAATAATTGAAATTCTCAGCCTGAATCTTGATAACAAATGTAAATATTTATTAGTTCTTAACTTGAGTCTTGATCCAGATAAATTATTTGTTTAGGACAATCCACATACATACTTTATCACAGTAATGCTGGACTGAGGAAGCAGAAAAAAAACTAGACAGCTAGGAATGCAGTTAGCAGAAATATTTTAGTGTTTTAATCCTTGGGGATAGTTTAAAAATAGCTGTGGATAAGAAAATCTTAGCCAGATAATAAGGGGGTTCTTTTTAGCTTATGAATCTTTGTGTTTTTAATTTCATTCCCAAACCACTTCCTCTCTACCTGAATGTTGTCGTTTGCCAAGCTACTCCATTCCACCAGTCTTTCCAATCATTTGTCATTTATTTTCCTCTAAGGCTGTCAACACTTTGTGTCAACGAGTCATAGCGGGATGGTTTTCAAAGTCATCTTCCTACTCCCTGCAATTACATTTTTCCCCTCATGTCTATCCCACCCCTGAAAATCTTGGGGGTCACCAGAGGTATACTTGCACCTTCTCTCTTGCACATGATTGTTGTTATATTTGCCTGAGCGTGTTTTCAGAACAAATTATGGTGAGCACATAGTAAAATAAACAAATCCAAATTAATCATGGACTATGGTAGTTCAGTGATTTTCCTACAAAAATCCATATAAAATTGTCTTATGCAAAGTAGTCTATATATAGAAATATTTATGGCCTATATATTTCAGTGTGGCATGAAAAGATCCAAATTTCCCCTTAAAAGTGATACTTACTGTTTTGTACATTTTATACTGCAGATTAGACTTGGGGCTGAAGACCTTATCTGTGCCAGAGGAGCCAAGAGGTTTTATGATCTGGGTCAGTAGGAGGAAGTCATTGAACAGAAAGCCATACAATTCTTTGTTGCTCTTGGCCTTGTAGAGTTTCCCGCTGTGCAGAAACTTGCGTGGCCCCAAGCAGTTTGTAACAGAATTGAAAACGAGTTGCTGGTGGGAAACAACACACACACACAACACAGAAGCAGTGAGATCTATAAAAAATATAACAGTCATGATACTGTCATATGCAGCTGATAATAATTTTATGTTTGTTTTGGAGGAACAATGGTCACTAGGAATTTATGTCACCAGTGAAAGATCAGTAAGAAATTTGAAATCGGGAGAGTTATTTTTAGAGTTTTGTGCTCTTTAACCATAGGTTCATGTATCAGTAAAGGAGGAAAGTAATTGTAATAACCTTCATTTCTTCATGTTATTTTCTGATTCTATGCATTTCAGCTTTACCTCGGATAATCCTTCACATTGAACATGAGCCTGGATCCATTCTAATCTGTCTGAGTTCTCCTTTTCACGGACACCTTCATTAACCTGTGAACACAGTTCTTCTGCTTTCTCCAAGGCATGTTTCAAATGGCTGTGATCAGGATGGTTTTCTGGAGTGTTTTCTAATATCTAAAAGAAAACAAACTGCTTCAGTTCCATATATAACCACAGATCTATTCCGCTTTAAATTACTTTTATTAAATTGGCAAAGCCATATAAAAACACAAAATTGAAAAGTAGAACTTAATTCAATAAATCCAACCCTAAATCAGTTTAAAATCAGACATCATTTAGTTGTTGAAATGGTTCAAAAATAACCTCTCCTGAAAGCTATTTCATTTCTGTCATCCCTGCATTAATCTGCATTAATCTAATAAAACCTGAACATTTCATTATTTTTACAATCCCCACTTGGGCTCTTGCCCCATGAAGCAAGCTAGAAATTATCTATCTAGTAAAATGTTATGTTGGTGGTGAAATAAGAAATGAAAGGGGAAATGCTTGGAAATTTAGATCAGGAATGGACAGAAATGGCCTGCAGGAAGGATTCTTTTACACTACACAATTATACAGTGCTGTGATTCCACTTTAACTGCCATGGGATTTGTAGTTCAGTGAAATGCTAGAATTCTGTGGCTAACAATTCCAAATCAGCCCTCCTAAAGATCCCAAAATTCTGTCAGATGACACCATGGCAGTCAAAGGGTGTCACGGCACTATAATTATTTAATGTAAAGTCCTCGCCAGAATATTAAGATTCTGATCTGAATCCAATTACCAGTTCTAACTACTGAATTTACTAAAGAGAAAACTATGTAAATACTGTCATTCAGTGGGTTTGCTCTAGTTGAGACTAGGGATTCGATATAAACCTCTGATTCCAGCTTCTCAATGACAGCAGTTCTTCCATTATATTCACCATTAGCCAAAACACTTACATTTTTAATTATCAGAGGGTATCGCGTTACTCGTTGCATAGGCTTTAGAAGAAAACTTGACAGTGGCATCCCTTTACAGCGAAGATCCATAGCTAACCTCTGAAACAGTAAAAAAGTACCAAATGTTGGCAATTTGTTCAGGTAGGTCAAACAAAATATTTTCAAACTATGTTTCACATTTATAATCTACATTCAGGTAAAAGTCACTTCCTGGGAGGGGTGGGGGTGTGCCACAGCTTCTGCCAACCTAGCAGTTTGAAAACATGCAAATGTGAGTAGATCAATAGTACCGCTCTGGTGGGAATGTAACGGCATTCCATGCAGTCATGCCAGCCACATGACTAGGAGGTGTCTACAGACAACGCTGGCTCTTCAGCTTAGAAATAGCGATGAGCACCACCTCCCAGACTGAATGTCAAGGTGAAACCTTTACCCTTTATAAGGGCTAAATCTTGATAATTTAAATGTTCAAAGAGTTTTAGGCCTATGATTATGTCAATGATATTCTAAGTATGGCACATGCATTGCTTATAATATGTAGATAATTCAAGATGCAATATCTTCAGTTTTCCAAACTCCTACACCTAGTTATCTGTCCATTTACCTTGAGTGATAGCAAAAGAAATAGTAACAGGTTGCTTGCTTCATTCTTATCTCATTGGTTTGTCATATAAAAACAAATAACGATGTAATTTCACAACTGTAATGTGGAAGGATCACATTTCATACTTCTTCCTGGCTCCACTACATAGTATGTGAACTATAGCTGTAAAGGCCTGCTCAGGCTATGACGGCAAAATGAAAATGATTGTAGTATTCCTTAACCAAGTGGAGAGGGAACTTTTACACAGAATATAGAAGATTTACATAGTACATTTTCTGAAATATTTCTAATAATATGGAATTTCCATTGTGGAGTTGGGAAGAGATACATCTCTGTTGGATCTTCTGAACATCTCTCTGCAGTAGCATTAGGGAAAAGTATTATAGCCCTTGCATTTATGCATGTCCTCTGTATGTTTACAATACAATGAACTCTTTAAGGCTCCCATTGCTGTGCTTTGCAGAAACATTCAGTCAGCAGTTGTGGAAAACAGGATTCTGAATAGAATGAGTTCTTGATGTGATAAGACAGGAATTTCTTATGCTTTTTGTGATACTCAAATGTTTTTTAATAACAGTCCTCAATACTGAAACATACACTGATTTTGAATTTGCTCTGATTTTCAACATTTGTTATACTGAATAAAAACACTACTTTTCAAGATTAAGTGGAAAATTAGTTTATTTATTTATTTATTTCCAGCATTTTTATTTATTTGCAGCATTTTTATTCTGCCCTTCTCACCCCGAAGGGGACTCAGGGTGGATCACATTACACATATAGGCAAACATTCAATGCCTTTTAACATAGAACAAAGACAAGACAAACATAGGCTCCAAGCGGGCCTCGAACTCATGACCTCCTGGTCAGAGTGATTCATTGCAGCTGGTTGCAGCTGGCTTGCTCTCCCGCCTGTGCCACAGCCCGGGCCCAAAGTAATACACAATTAAACAGGAATAACACTTTCGAACCAGGAACATTTTTTTTCAAATTTTGCTACATACTCTAATCATTCTCCATAAAAAAAGGCATGTGACCATAAATTGGATGTCCAGCTGGAGAATCTGGGACCTGTAGCCCAAACTATGTGGTCGGTTTTGTGCTTTATAGAGAAAAAGAATGGAAAGGAGATGAATAAGCGTTGTTAAATGGAATGCTCGATTAACATTAATGTTCACTTACTTTAACAAAGTCCTTGAATTCAGAGACTTCATCTGTTTTCTGCTGGATCAGGGCTGCTCCATTAAGCTGACAGCTACAGAAACGAATGTAAGGCTGCATGTGTGGAAGCTGGGCAGTCAGGATATCTCCTATCATTTTGACTGGCATCCTCTCTCCTGACATTTTCTTACGAACCCGTAGTGCTCTAAGCAGATAACAAAAGGAAAATGGCAGAGGTATTCTAGTATGCATTTACATTAAAACATGTCTCCTGGGTTTCCAGACAAAAACATTAGAGATCTGCTCTCCACCCAGACTGAAATTTCTATCATGGGAATGTGGAAATATTCCTCATTTGCACTTCCAACCCATGTACCACCTTCCATGCTGTTCTGAAAGCTTCTCCAAACCTCTCCAGTAGATTTGGGGGGCGGGGTAGTGGGTGCTGCAGCGAGGAGAAATTAACCCCTCCCCATGCTGCAGATGAAACCTCTACTGGGATAGGAATCATGTGACCTTCTAGATCAAGCATGGGCAAACTTCGGCCCTCCAGGTATTTTGGACTTTAACTCCCACAATTCTTAACAGCTGATAGGTTATTAGAAATGTTGGGAGTTGAAGTCCAAAACACTTGGAGGGCCGAAGTTTGCCCATGAATGTTTTAGATATTGTTGGACAGCAACTCCCAGAGTTCCTCATTGGTGGCTTTGCTGGTTATGATTCAACACTTCAGGCAGACCATATGATTCCCACCCCCCCTCAACTGGATCAAAGAGCCATGTGTCAATGAAGAAATACCATTGTTGTGTCTAATCTTATAGAAAGATAAATCAGACTCTTTATTAAGGTAGAGAATTTTGTGAAGTAGGAGCAGCTCATTAACCCCAAAGCCATAAACTACATTGGGTGATCAGTGACCTCCTATAACAGATTTTTGAAATGGCTCTTGAGAACCTGAGCCATTTCAAAAACCATTCCTAATTCGAATAATGTAAAAGAACCTTGACAAGAAGAAAATACATTGCAAGATAGGTTGGTTGTTGGGCCTATGCCCAATATCTCTGTACACCTTGTACCCAGTCTTCTCCATGAAAAAAAGAAGATAGAGAACCCCCAAACCTCATTGTTGCTTTTCAAAAGTTACTTACTTCAGCAGTTTAATATTGCACATAATCAATTCTTTCCAGTTTACAAAAATCATAGCCACTTCTTTCTCAGTCAAAAGCTCAGAGTCCATCAATGGCTTCTGGAAGATCTGTAGGTTCAAGCGCACACAATTCAAATTGCGTAATAGCCATCTTGGCTAAATTCCATTTCCGACTCATTGTGATCATGTGACAGGATGTAATGCACCCAAAGAAAAACACTTTGAATTATCATGATCATAATCACCACCATCATCACTTTAAGATTTCATTTTTCCAGTGAGACAGAATATTGCTTAATTCTCCCAATCAGATCAATGGAGGCTTAGCACCCTTCATTTCAGCACATGTTGGTAAAGGCAACAAATAGCTTGGTAGATCACAACATTTTTCTTGATTGCTTCTCTGAAAACTTTTACAATTAAATATATAGGACATTGAGATGTTAAGGGCACATGATTTTAGAATGAATCTTGCAGGTTGATTTTACAGACATGGGGTTTGGAGGACATAGGGGGTGTTGGAAGTGTATTTGGGGGGGGGGTGCATCCTTTAATATTATATCCAAAATTCAATCCCAAAGTGATCCCAGTTGTAGTGAAAATATGAGTCCAAGATTCACTTTTGGAAGATACCACCATTCAATTTTGGGGAACCTCCTTGTTGCTCTTATACAACAGTTCACAGAATTCTCAACTTTCTTGGCAGAATTTACATGGATGTGAGACAGAATGTTCTGGAGGGAGGTCTTCTGGTCTCCCTGCCTGTACATTATATCAAGATGATATCTGAATGAGTTTCCATTGTGGGAAAGAACATTCTGACACTATGCCCAAAGGCAGGCTCTTCCTAAGTTTCCCATATTTTCTGTAGTCTTTTTCCCTCCAACATATCTTCCAAGGTAGTTAATAAGAAGTAACAGCCAAAGCCTCTTAATGTGCCTTGATGAAGTTACGTATTGTGCAATGTACGCATAGTGCTGAAACAGTACTACACAACCAAACACTGCAGCCAACCACATAAATGGGTCAAAACCATTATTTAAGTCCACTAAAGTACACTGAGCCCTTGGTATCTGCTGATAACTTAGTTCCAGGAACCCTTTGCCCTCATGTATCCCAAAATGTATGGATATCCAAGTCCCATTATATACAATGGCATGGCAAAATTGTGTCCCCTATTAAAAAATGACAAAATCAAGGTTTACCTTTTGGGTTTTTTTTGTGGGAGGGGATAGTTCTTAACCATGGATGCTTGAATCTATGGATACAGAATCCAAGGATACGGAGGGCCAATTGTAGTGACTCAGGATCAAGGGGTTTGGATTGCAACTTACATTTATTCATTTGAGTGGACAATTACACACAACTATTTCAACTGTGTTTAAGCTTTCATATTTAATAGAACCCCACCCACACCACAAAAGTAATTGTCAACTGAACACAATGATTTGACTTCCAAAGGAAAAAAATCCAGTAATTATCTAGCAATCTAGTAGAAGTCATCAAAGCTCATTTTGAAAAGTATATCAACAATGAGACTTAAACGAAATCATCAACAGAAGACACAACAAAAAGGATTTATAAAACATGTATTACGAGGCTCACCTCGGTTACTAACTGTAAGTCATTCACATAGTTCTCTTCTGTAACTATAAGTTCGTGGATGTATCCCTGCCGTTTCCTTTCAGTGGGTGTCAACATGTCCAGGAGGTGCAAATCGGCACACCCTGGAAAACACAAAGAAGGGAGCAAAATTCACTCTCAAATGCAAACATAATTCCTCACAGAACACATGGTGGTGTTTAGTTAGTAATTCTTGGTTATCTTAGTAGTTAACACCAGTAAACTCCATTTGTGGGATCTCATTTATTTGAGGAAAATCCTTTAAATTACTGAAGTGAAGGTACAGGTCTCATTGTATGATTTAAAAAACCTGCTTCTCCAAGGCTTCTTATATGTATAGAAGTATGCTTTTTGTATGAAGTAAAATCCAACCATATGGCTGAAATATTACAGACCTAACAAGTCTGACTAAACTTAACTTAGTAAACATATTTAAACATGAGAGAAATGTAGGGTTTTTTTTAATGTCAGGAGCAACTTGAGAAAGTTGCTTCTGGTTGGAGAGAATTGGTTGTCTGCAAGGATGTTGCCCAGGGGGACACCCTGTTGTTTTACTGTGGGAAGCTTCTCTCATGTCCCCATAGGGAAGTTGGAGCTGACAGATGGGAGCTCACCCCGTTCCCCAGATTCGAACCACCGGCCTTTCGGTCAGCAGTCCTGCCGGCATGAGGATTTAACTCATTGCGCCACCGGGGGTTCCTAGGGTCAAATGAAGTGCACTTAGCACTCTGTCTTGGCCTGATCCAGATTGTTAACCCTAACATGTGGAATAAATGGGCTTTGTCCCAACCAGTATCTCTGATAGCTCCCATTTTTATTGCTAGATCAGTTATGAGCAGTAAAATTATCAACTAGGACTGCAACATGGACAAAGAGTTAAACCCACATCCTTGTTAGGCCAGGCTTATGAACCTGATAGTTTCCCCTGTTGTTATTCAAGAGTAAGAAGGATGACAATACATAGCTGATTATCGGGAAATTATAAGGTATTGTTTAGAGCACCTCCCATTGCACAGCACCATAAACACATATGTATACATATTTAGGCACTGCAGAATTTAATTTCCAGTTATTGCACTTCAGAAGGGCTCTTTTAACAAGCAATACTAATTTACTAAGTTTTTAAAATGTGTTTTCATAAATTTTTACACATGTTTTCAAATTATCACTCTACTTTGTCTACATGTGATTTTATATTTTGCACTGAGTATTACAACATTTATTCCATGTCACCTTGTTAGCATAACTGACAGATATATTATAAAAATATTTGTGATATACAGTACATCATGAGGAATACACTTTGGATTAACCCTTCAGATCATTCCTGGTTATATATATTACGACCAACAAAATCCCAGCAACATTTATAAAAACCCATCATACTTTAGATGCAAAGGATAAGAATGCACTCATACTATGTAAAAGTGGGATTCACCCACCTGGATCCCCCATGTGCAAGACAGAGGGGGGCACAATATATTATTTATTTATTTCTATCATTTCTACCCCGCCCTTCTCATTCGAGGGGACTCAGGACAGCTTACAGATTGGCAATTTATGCCGATACACCATAGTACAATTAAATAAACATTAAAACAGTTAAAACAATTATAATATACAATATACAAAATTTGAAAGAGTGCAAAGTGCTTATGCCATTCGTCCACCAGACCTTGTACAAAAACTTTTATTCCAGACCAAGTCGAAGCCAGTAAAGACTAAATTCTGTACCTATAGAAACTAGATGGTGATTACATGGAAAATGAAGTTTACACTGAATGATTAACAGTAAGGTTTATCCTTGTTAAATTAAAATCATATAACAGATATTTTATTGAAAATATTCTCCAGAGACGATAGATTCCAAGATTCTTCCAAGAACGAAATTTTCTTTTCTCTGACAGCTGGTTCCAGCACCATGCTAATAACTTCCATTAGAAAAGGAAAACAAATGAAAACAAAAATGCTTGTGCAAATTGACTTTTCTTTGAACACTCTGGATTCCATAGCCTTATTTCAGGCTGCAATTCTAATGTTGCAATGATTTTATCAGATCTGTGTGTGTGTATTCATTTGTCCATGTAGTGCTCAAATAAATTGGTAATATACTAGTGGAATGGACTATATAAAGTGTCTTTCCAGTGAAAAGGTCCCCGAAGAATATCCATAACTATTGCTTTGAAGAAAGACTTCTGTTGAGATATGTCAGGCTTCCTTTTGTTGTTTGTTGCACGCACTCTCATCCAATTAGCTTACAAAAGGCTGAGGATCCCCGCTTATAAAAAAAAAAAACAATTTAAAGATGAATCCACGAAGAAATTATTATTATTATTATTATTATTATTATTATTATTATTATTATTATTATTTACAGTATTTATATTCCACCCTTCTCACCCCGAAGGGGACTCAGGGCGGATCACATTACACATATAAGGCAAACATTCAATGCCTTTAACACAGAACAAAGACAAGACAAACATAGGCTCCGAGCTGGCCTCGAACTCATGACCTCTTGGTCAGAGTGATTTGTTGCAGCTGGCTGGCTGCTCACCAGCCTGTGCCACAGCCCGGGCCTATGCTATCACTAACGTCTCTCTCACTGTATGGATCTAATCTGCGAAGAAATTTCAACTACTGAAAACAGTGGTTCTTTAGGATAATAAAACTACGAGTGCATAGGGAGCTATCAAGACAGGCTCAAAGATCAGGGACATTTGCTGCCTTAAACAAAAGACAATATGGTGTCCCATATTGATTTTACTACATGCTAAGCATTTTTGTCCTGCTGAAGTGTTGTCCAAATAAGTGTCTTCCCTATCCTTCTTGCCAGTCATGGCTTGATGGTACTAATTATATTAACATTCATTCCCAACCAAACACATCCTTCTCTTCCTATTCCTGTTGTTTTATTTTTAGAGACAAGCTCATTGTCAACAACATTGACTGTGTTGTCAAGGCCAAATTATTTGATTTAAGGTTTCTGTGACAGCTACTTTGTAAAGCAACTATTACTATCAGAAATGGCTTCACCTTTCAACATTATATTTGCCATCTGTGAGTGATTGACATGTAGTTGATTTTGCACATTGATTCAACATTTATTTTTTGAAATTTTCTTTTTGTAGTTTTTGAGATGAAAGACATTTGGGATATTGGCATATTATTCACAGAAATATCAAAAGTAAAATTTACTCAAAAATAAATGTACAGTATAGGAAATTTGGAAACATATTTGAATTAGTGTAAAATGATCCACAATATATATATTGATTAAACGAATAAGGGATAGAGTCAGGGCTCCATGGAAAATTAATTATCTTCTGAAAAATTCCATGACCAAAAAACTATGGGCACCACTGATTTAGAGGGCTGCACAATTCCACATTCAAGGTATGGCTAACTAAAAACCCATTGAATTCAAGGAGTCAACTCTAAGCATAGTCTAAGTTCAGGCTCTCTACAGAATCTCTGTAAGTTTTCATCTATGGTTTCTTCAGTGTAAATATGAAGGTAATTATACCTTGGGAGAAGACTACCATGTCTAGGAAACAAGCAGAATTTATATATTAATCAGTTGTCTGTAATTCATAATGTGGCATATCAGGGAAGACACTGAATGTGACAGTAAAACTGTTAGTGATTTAGGGTTGGAGCCAAATGTAGGTGTGCATAGCTCCTCTAATCCCTTGAGAAAGCTACACAGCAGACCGGGGGACACTGTGATATGGAGTGCTGCATGTGGGGATCCCTGAAACTATGGCAGTGGCAGTTTCTGCAAACTGAGTCATTCTGTTCAGGTAGAAACTAATTCTAATTAATGTGCACACTAACAAGTAAACTGAGGAGTATAGTTCCTTACTTATGTTTTCTTTCTGAAATTATTTTCTTAGATTTTTTTCTTGTTAGTGGGATTTCAGCTATAGCACAGTCATATATGGATGGAAATAATATTTTAAAATATTGTAAAATTTGTCAAAAACATGCTTCTTGAGTAGCAGGAAACTTTTAGAAAGAGAATCCTTAAAAAGAAAAGCATTCCATACTGCACAGAATATGCCTGTTTTGCACATAAGTCACCAATTACTACATTTTCTGTGCTATTTCCTACACAGAAAATGCTGTTTTATTTTTAGAAAATGCTGTTTGCTGTGGAAAAAGAAAAAAAAGAGGGAGTGGATTTTGAGCTGAGTAAGCTCTAAACTAGGAAGTCTTTGAAAATGATACACAGTTGGAAAACTTTCTCATAGTAGAAAGAAATTTGCTGAAATTACTTATTGCTTCCTTTGAAAATAAAAAATAGCAAAGAATTACATTCCTAATGTATATGTGCACATGAGATTTGGCTTTCTTTCAATTGAAATTTACTCTGCTGTTATGGGAATGAAAAGCAGTTGCCTAAAGCACTACTTCTTAAACTATGCATCCTGACCTCAAATGGGTCCCCTTACCTCAGAGTCATGAAAAAAATGGCAACAGTGAATGTCATGTAGACATTTACAAGAATCTGTTAGCAACACTGTGTTGTGTTTTCAGTGGACTCTGCAGAAAATGTTTCAGCTGTACTCCACTAAAAAGTAGATCAGCCTGTTTAGCAAACCTTGAAAAAGCTAATTTATTATCAGTAAATGTTTGATTTTTATACCTATTTTATATACCTATATACCTGGGGTCACGTAAAAATTTATCGGGCCTAAAGTAGAAAAAGTTTAAGAAGGCCTGGTCTATAGTAAGAGTGAACAGATTTCAGACTTGGCGATCTGTTTTGATATTCTGGGAAGTTAGGTCCAAAATTGTCTCTGTGGATGGGCACAGAATAAAGGAACACAACTACTCCGAATACATACCCAGCTAAGGAATTTATTTTCAACTCCAAAACAGCTCAGAACAGCAGCCCCGTAGAAGGCACTATATTTAGTATAGGATCTGTTACTGTCAGTACTCTGTAGTCAACAATCATTTCAGAAAACACCTCTGCATTATTTTTCTATCATCGTCAAAAGCTGCACAGAAAAAAATATTCTGTATTCGTTTATTAAATTCACTAGCAGAAAACAGGTACAAGAGGTCCCTATACCTCCTCCTTTTTTTCTTCTGGGAAACCTACCTGTGGCTTAGCTCACATTACAATTGTTTAAGAATACAGTATTTGTAAAATATGTCTGAATTATGGGGGGACTAAATATAAGTTGAGCTTTTTGAAAAAATTAATCAAAACAATACTGACATTCCAGCTCTGAAACAAATAGGCCACAGTATAAATTAAATTGAAAACATTTTCCCTGTGATGTTTTCACACCACTTAATATCTTATTTAAAAACTTCATTAGGAAGGTAGTCTTTAGCCGATATACCTAGTGGGAGAAACCTAGCCACATTTCTACTTCCTCTTACTGACTGCAAGTCAGGAATCAAGCAAAGACTGATTATGGGTTAGGAAAGAACGACTTATCATTATGGAAATAAAACATTATTAAACTGAGAATAAAATGACACTTCATTAGAAATGAGAAGACTAAGGGGTCATAAACTCTGCAATCAAGCAAAGACCAGAGGAACTTTATGTGTCTTCAGGTTCATCCACTAATCTGTTTTACCTACTTTGGTCCTTTGCAGCTTCTGAACATTACTGTGCAGAAGTCCCCATCAAAATGTCATTACACATATGATTGGTCCATGTGAGCGTAATTGGAATAGGAGCTCTCAGTTGGAGCTCTCAGAAAAAATATTTAATACTTCCATTATCACTTAATGTACAAGATACTGGGGAGGGGATCCAGGTTCACAAATGTGATTTGCAAATGCAAAAGGTAATCTGTACAACTTGTCATTAATATGCCCAGGAAAAATATCATTTCGTTCCATTTTCTTAGTCAAGTCATCCCCTTTGCTTCCATCCCATTTTCTCTCCCCACCCCTCTTCTTCCCAGTAGACAGCAAGGAAGAATGCTCTTGTCAGACACCTGGTTGAAGATGGCTTTTGAAAATAGGCTCAGGACCTTTCTGATACTACATTTGATCTTCTAAAAGATCAATTTGTCCTTTTTGGCTCTGGCCTTCCCCCTGTCCACTGCCACCATAAAATACCTGACACATTATTTTTGAAAGAATGCAACTCTAAAGAAAAAAATACCTATTGTAGCTCAAAAAGAAAATGATTTCTCTGGGATATCTGGTACTTTCCTGGCCGAGAAGGTTGATTAACCTAGTTAGTCCCAATATTAAGTCAGTCATATCAAATAAACTCTTAACAGACCATAACATAGCATCTTGTAGTTAATGCAGGATAAACTGACGACCCAAAATATTGCTGAAAAAGTGGTTTATTGTCTACTGAGGTACTTTTGAATGAACAGAGAGGCTATGAAAGTGCATTCGTGTACAGAGTATAATGTAAAAGATTGTGGGAATGCATAAAAGAATGTCAACATTTTTGCATCTTTAACGTGTCCAAGAAAACATCCTTTGAAAGCAAAGTCCCAAGTCTTGAGCATGAAAAGAGGTGGAAGGGCCCATGGCACATAGAAAAAGCCTGAAGCAATGAATCTGCAGTCCCCATTGGTCACGCTGTGGCACCTCAATACAGTAACATTTCACATGAACATACTTACATGGGTAATTACCTAACGAAACTCAAAGAAAGCTGTTCATTAATTTGTATCTTGGATTGTTATCCCATTTCAGCTCTTTGGCAGCCCAATATATGTTGACAAACTGTCTTAATTTAGTTTTAGACTAGGCTTTACTGCCGTTTAATATGCTGATATTACAGAGCATGATATCTTAGCATTAACTGGATTCAGCTTTCAGAGACTGATTTAAAGATGGTCTTACAGAGTTTGTTTCAACTACAATATGTTTATTTTATAAAGTACTGATAATGTGCTTTTTGGATTAATGTGCTCATCATGGTTGAATTCACATTTATAGTTACATTAAAATTCTAAACCCACATTACAACAAACCTACATTAGCTACATGGTTGCTAGGAAATTGAATTTCATATCAGGCAGAGTAAGAAAACTTTAGCCTCTTGGATATTTTAGACTACAATATCTCTGTATTACCCATGCTAGTTGGAGCTGGTGGGAATTATAGGTCAAAACATTTGGAGGGCCATTTTCTCTTCTAGACCAAAAGCATGTATTTTAAACCTCATGCCAGATACAAGCAAGAATGTAATTCTTTTGATGTACTGAACAGAATTTGGGAGTGTTCTATTGCAGACACTCGAAGTGCTGAAGCTTAGTGAATTTCCAGAAAATAAAGGAACAATTATAGCCAATGGCCAAATATGGTACCAGCTCCAGGTACAGTAGGGAAAATATAATTGCTTGTCTAGTTGTCTTGCATCAGCTAGTACAAAAGTGCAGTGCTTCTTAGTTTAACAATAGCATGTTTCTAGAGAAAGGGCCATCTATTTGGAGCATAGCAGAGAAAAATATGACTAAGTGACCTGATACAGAATTAACTGAATAAAAAACCCAACCTTTTTACAGTAATGTGATGCAAAATCAAAATCAACTATGTCAAATTTCACATTAAGGAAACACTGATATTTGGGATTCATGCTGAAAAATCATCTGCTTCCCTTGAATATATATATTTTTTTAAGATCAACACGGATGAATTTTAGTAGTGAAATCTGGGATTTGGGCTATTCCCTTGTCATTAGTGTCATTTGCTAAATTCCATATGCACCCAGTAACAACACAAGAGACATTTAGTCTAGCTTTTATATGAAGAATTTAATTATCTATACATGTAGCTAATTGTAAAGGCTGTATTACAGTTGTTAAAGCTGAAGGTTTTATATATTTATATATTTTACATTCATATCAAAGAAAATATTGAAGTGCAACTGAATAAGGAGCTTCACTTGTTCTTTGCACCACAAGAATAGAGATAAAAGTAAATCTACAACATTGCCAGCATGAAATTTAGAAACAGAATACATAAACAAAAGAAAATGTTA
Organism: Anolis carolinensis; assembly: GCF_035594765.1. Lineage (NCBI taxonomy): Eukaryota > Metazoa > Chordata > Lepidosauria > Squamata > Anolidae > Anolis > Anolis carolinensis. The sequence continues at coordinate 76,214,234 of NC_085843.1, read as the reverse complement.
AAGGTATTAGTAGAGATGCTATATTGTGCTTGAGGCATAGGTTTTCCCCCATGTGCTGGCCGCACTAGGCATTTCATTAAGAGCTTATAACTAATATATGAAAGATAAACATAGCTTTGACTACAGCGCATCTACATAAAATTTGACTGTAAGCTCCATTTAATATTATTCGTATAAATTCCACAGTCTAGTTTTTAAAAAATGTAAACATTGGAAATTAATTGCAGAAAGATATTTCTATACATTCTTTTTGTCAAGATATGATCATTACTTGCTCAAGGACGCTGTTCCATAGTCACTAAAGTAACTGATGATAAAAGTTTACTTAACTTCAAAAAAAAGTTAATTCTCAAGAAACAAGGTAAATTTTGTATTCTTTTGATTTTATATGAAAAACCCAAAACAAATCTGAGACACAGAACAAAAAGGTGCTTGCTATATGTAATTACAAACAAGTGTGCAAAATATAACATAATAGGAATAACTGTATTATACATGAATATTCTTTCTTGCGCATGGAAGGAAATTAATTTCTCGTCCATGATGTATTACACATGTTGACACACACACACACACACACACACACCACTAGGACATCCAACATGTAAAAGTACAAGAAACAAAATACCTTAGCTGAATGTGTAATTGAGCACATTTTAATTTTCTTTAAAGCAGTTCTTTTAGTAGTATACAAATCCTGTTCTTTTAGTAGTACACAAAGGAAAAAAGACAGACAGCAACAACATTGGACAAATGAAAAAGTGAGAATACAAGTCTCAGATTTTTTGACATTTGGAACAATTTCAATAGCACATGCAGCATTCCTTGATAGTGGGTCTTTTTGCAATAACAAAATTGCAATGACAAATACTTGTTTTCCTTTAAAAGGCTAAAATAGGCATTTAAAAATATTTATACTATTGAAAGCACCTGTGTCAAGGTGGAGAAATAGGGTAACTATGAAAGCCACAAAAGGACCCACTATCCTGTGTTTTTTGTCTTTTTTTGTAATTTTGCTTCTATATCTGTAGATATTAAATAAAAACATTGCGATTACATGCAACTAATGTAAAATGAGGTAAACTGCTCTGCAGTGTGTTCTTCTACTCAGAAGGCAGTAGATGATCATGCTGGAAGTCACATGATCAAGGCTGCATCTCCCAGCATCCCTCTGGACAGTGATATGGGATAGTGGGTCTCTTTGAGGACTTTCAAGCCTGAGTGGGGGATGGACAACATATGATTCCTAGAAAAAGGAGGAAAACAACACATAAGCAAAACAAAACAATGACCAAAATTCAAGCTAGGAAAATGAGCCAGGTATGTAAACAGCATGGTGCAAAAATGATAAAGGTCACATGCTACAAAGGGAATGGAACTAAAAACCAACACAAGTTTAGGCTTGCAATATAGAAGGTCTTCAAAGAGAGTTATGTAAATAAATAGCAGTGGCCAAGTTCTGCAAAACACAGCAGAATCACAGCAATGCTGCATGTTTGTTTGTTTGCTTGTTTAACATAAATAATACTTCAGTAACTTCTGACAGAAAACAGTCACTTACATTGCTGGCTTGGATCCATATCTGTTGTCAGTTTCACATAGTTGGATGGGAAGAGACCCATTTGCCCATTCACTTCTCCTTTCCACCAGTCAGGATCTTCTTTATTAAGGACATTTATGATCTGGCCTTTGTTGAATGCTAGTTCATCATCATTCTGTGCAATGTAGTCATACATACCAATTACTTGGCACACTGGAAAACAATAAAAAAAACTTTCGAGATTGATGATTTCCACAGAGCAGAAGAAAATTATGCAGAGACATTTGAGTAATCTAGTTGTAATCCATATACCATATTTAGCCAAGTCTAATGCTCACTCTTTTGGCTAAATTGCATTGCTAGAATTGAGATGTGTATTAGATTCGATGGTGCATTAGAATCGCACACCTAAACTTGTCTGTGCTATTAGAGAACAGATCCCAGCTAGGAATAGAGGAAAGAGAGGCAGTGGTGACGTGAAAAGGCAAGGCCTGGCGAAGGGGCACAGCTTCCCACCAGCGTTTTTGCAGCCACCACTGCTTCACATTATATTTGACAGCAAAACCCATCTTTTATAATCCACACCTTCAAAACTGAGGTATGCACCACTTTAGATGGCACATTATACTTGACTAAATACAGCAGCGGTTCCCAAAGTATGCTCTGCAGAGCCCTTGGGGCTCCACAAGTGATTATGAGGGGCTCCGTGTCAGGCGCCAGCATGCTGCTTCCCTCCTCCTCCAATTGTTAGCTACTAAACCAACTGGACATTGACAACCTCTGCCTCAAGAAGCAGGCACATTGTTCACATTAACTTCGGGTGTACATTGTAACATTTTTCAAATATCTTAGTTAGTTGTTACATTGTTTTGTAGATTTAAATAATAAATAATATTGCCTCCAGTTCTTTTTTATCATTGTTTCCTGTACACACACACACACACACACAGCTTATTATTCATACTTCTATATACATATTGTGTGTAATATGCCTCAAAGAACATAGAAAGACAAAACTAAAGACTAAACATTTATTGGGACTCCACAATAAACTTTTGCTTCAAAAAGGGCTCTGTGGCTGAAAAACGGTATTGTTGAAAATGCATCCCTCAAAAATTAGACGTTTAGACTTTGCTTCTATTTTTTAATGGAGGGGAGATACCAAGGGCTGAAAAAGTAGTCATTTGATGTAAAGCTGGACTTTGAAGGCAGGAACCTCTGAAGCTCCATGTTGACCTTGCCTTCACAAATCTGTTTTAAATTCATAAAGCCTCTCTGGAGCTGGCATGATAGTGAATTGCTTCTTTCTACTTCTTAGTGCTAGGCAGATCCTTGAATTTCAGCATCCACTGCCAGCACAATCATGTCTTCAAGTCATCTGTCAACCTATGATGATCCTAGGATTTTCAAAGGGTTTTCTTAGGTAAAGAATACACAGAAGGAGTTATGCCAGTTCCTGCCTCTGAAATATAGCCTACACCACTTGGTATTTATTGGTGGTCTCCCATACAAGTTGTGTTGACCCTGCTAAGCTTTCAAAATTAGATGGTATCTGGACCCTTTAGGGCTATTTAGGCCATCCACACATCCTTACCATTCCAGCTGTCTGGATCTGAAAGAAGCAGGGGCACGGAAGTGTATATGTGTAGTAATGTAGGCATCAATGGCAGCTCATTTTGTTCTGAGCACTGCCAAGAACTAAGACATAATGAAGAGGAGGAAGAAGGATGAGGGAGATGATGGTCTGTGAGGCCTTTCTAAAAACATCTCCAATCCATACAGCAATACACTTGATACCTCCCACTCTTCTCCTAAGCTTGGAAGAAGGGAGTCCCAGTTTTTCACACTTCTATTTTCAACTTCTGGCTACTTATCTTTCTACATTCTGTTGCAACTATCTTTCTCCGTGCCTTCTCATTATTTAGAAACGTGAAGCAAGCCTCTCTATCTGCAGCCATATTCTATAACATAAATGCTCTAAATGGATCATCAATTCTTATACAGAAGAACCATCCCAGTGCTGTACTTATCCTAAAGAACAATTCTTAATAGATATGTCCCCTGAGAAACCGTAACAAAAGCAGTCTTTTTTAGAGTTGGGATGGAGAAAATCCAGTATTACAGATGCTTTTGAACTACAATTTCCAACATCCCTCACCATAATGCTGGCTATGGCTGATAAGAATTGTAGGTCAACATAAGGAGGGCTACAGATTCTCCCTATCATTTTGAGTTGGCATGGAATTAACCAATTACAAATATCAATTAGTAATTAATTCCTTTTTTCCATTAATAAAGATATAATTATATTAAATGAAATCATTAAATGATTTATAAGCTACTTTAATTTATAGTAATAAAAGTGTGGCCTTACTAGATGGAGGAGAAAGAACATCATATGTTTTAGCTGCTAGCTTGTGTTGCACCTTGTGCAACTGTGTATGTTAAGGTGATGAAGGGGATGAGAGATTATATTTTGTACCTTGTAGCACTCAACAGTTTTTTTAAGTAACCAAGCTATTTCAGGTACTTTAAAGAAACTTGAAAATAAGTGTCAATATTTTTTAATTTTTGGAAAAAATTAAATATACATATTTAAATATGTAAATATACTATCAGGGTGGGCATGTGGCTGTAACTGTAACTGATTGTCAAAATTAATGGATTTTGAGATTAATTTTTCAATCAACCTGACTAAAGTTACACTGTATCCATAGAGATCTATCCCTCCTGGTATCATATAGTCACCAATCATTATAGACTTATACATAAATATTCACCCTTAACGCCAATGCTTCTCAAATATTCTTTAGTGACAATATAAGTAATGGCCAAAATTATCAGAAGGGCATCTTAGCCACCACTACCGGTATCTATTTTATGATACACAAGATAAAGCTGCACAGAAGCATTTCTTATACTATTCTAAGGTACACTTTCCAATCAAACAGGGAAACAAGACAGTCCCCCTCAAAGGCCTAGCCAGAACTGCACATGATCTGAATGACTGTAACATAGTGATTTCCATAGTTGTGAGGGTCACAGAGCCTTATATTGAAAAACTGCCTTGTCTCAAAGGTGACAGAGAATAAATAACAAATATATATGGAAAGAGCTCCCTGAACAGAATCAGTTTGTAAACCTCTATAGCAATCAGATAGAAATGTACCATGGAACATATTTATTTACTTTATTTCTACCCCATCTTTCTCCCAATGGGCCCTAAAACAACATCACAGCTTACTTACCTGAAGGTAATGCTGTTGTTTTAGGTGGCTCAGTTGGTGTAGTTTTACTAGTACCAGGACTTAAGAGTTTTACATAGTTAGCAGGAAACCATCCTATCTGTCGTTTTTTCCCACGAGCCTAGTGAGAAAAGAATAGATAGAATTCTATCTATGAATATGTTTTTGGTGATCAAGAGCTTCTCAGTTTAAAATCTGTATTTGCAGTAATATTAGAAAAGGGTTGGCTGACTTAATAAATTGAATGAACTGTCCTGAGGTTGCTGACATGAGAAGCTTAAATCCAGACATAATTGAAAGACTGTAAAGCAAGGAGATCTCCATTTTTCTGCAGATTCTTAAACACAAATCAAACTGCAGAGAATGTGCAAGCTTCCAGATGCTGTTGAGCTGCAACTTCCATCAGCCCTGTTTAAAATTGTTTTTAATTTAGCTCTGTTTATCATTTTAACGCTTAAATCTAACACCACCTCTTTCTTAGGATCGAGTGATTTTAAGATGAGATTCTAGCAATATTGTTTTAGTTTTCTCTAAGATGTGGAAGGGAACCTGCAGCTTGTGAAGGATCCAGGAGGTAACTCTCAGGTTGAACCATTCCTTGTTGTCCTTCTTGTTTCTCCATAAAGTTGTCATAAATCAAGGGGGTCTTTTAGGCAAGATTTGTCCAAAGGGGGGTTGCCTTGCATTATTCTGAGGTTGAGTATGACTTGCCCCAAGGTCACCCAGTGGGTTTCCATGGGCTGAGTGGGGATTTGACGCATAGTCTCCTAGAATCCTAGTCCAACACTCAAGCTGCTACACCATCTTGGTTCCACAAACACATCCCCAAAGTCCTTACCTGGGTATTTTCTCTCTATAATTAATTAATTAATTAATTAATTAATTAATATATATATATATATATATATATATATATATATATATATATATATAATAAATAAATAATATTCTCTGCTTAGAACTAGATTATATGAGGCCCCTTCTGCACAGCTGTATGAAATCCACACTGAACTTGATTATATGGCAGTGTGGACTCAAAATAATCCAATTCAAAATAGATACTGTGGATTATGTGTCTTGGCGTTCTGGGTTATATAACTGTTTGGACGGGCCTTGAGTCTAAACTGCCATATAATCCAGTTCAAATCAGATAATCTGTGGAAGAGGCCTAAGTGAGCCCTGCCTATCCCTGGGCACCATTGTGGCTGAGGGGGTTGCTATGACACATAGTGGGCAGGACCTAAAGGGGGCGGGGCCCTTCTGACTGGCAGCCAGGGGGAGAACAGCTTTTCCTCATCCTCCCTCATCCCCTCCCATTTCTAATTGGAGCTCTATGTGTTCCTGTGTGTGCGAGGAGGGAGGGAAGCCCCTCCAAGAAGAACAGCCCTGGCAATTGGCTCTCTCTCTACCTGCCCTTCTCCACGTGCTGAGCTCTCCCCCCCGCCCCACATCAGCAGTAAATACAGTTGCCCCCTTCAGGGCAAGTGCCGAGAGTGAAGAGAAAAGAGGGGAGCGTATCATTCCGGCCAAAAAGGGAGGGTGGGGGGAATGAAAAATAGGTATAGGCCAATCCAGTTTTGGGGGGGGGGGGGTGAGTGAAGGATGTGTTGATGTATTGTGGCCAAATTTGGAGGCATTTTGTCCAATGGTTTTGTTGTTAACTCGGTCCTAATTATGCACTGAACATTTTTATATATATACTAGCTGTGCCCGGCCACGCGTTGCTGTGGCTGATGGGAATCATTTGTTGACCAGGTGGAATAACAGTGAATAGCCTTGCAGCCTTAAAGTCTGGGTGTTTTCTCCTTACGTAAATCCTTGTTTGGTGAGCTGGAATACAATGGAATAGGTTTGCTGCTTGGAAGGCTGGGTACCTGCATTTTGGGGAAATGGTTTTTTAGCCAATGTGAATGGCACTGAATAGCCTCACCGTTTCAAAGACTGACTGCTTTCTACATAGGGGCATCCTTTCTTGGGCAGACTGAATGAGATGGAGTAGCCTCATGGCTTGAAACCCTGTGGGTGTACCATGAAGGGGAAATCTTGCTTGGTTAGGTTGAACAGCACTGAATAGCCTTGCTGTTTGGAAGCCTGGTTATATTGTTATATTGTTGCTTCCTGCCTGGGGGAATCGTTTGCTGGGAGATGTTAGCTGGCCCTGGTTGTTTCCTTTCTGGAATTCCCATTTTCAGTGTTCCTCTTTATTGAATGTCCTGATTTTAGAGATTATATTGTTCTGTATTATTACACCACAGTAATTGTAGATATGATATTTGTTGCCTGAGAGTACAGGCAGGCGGCCCCTCTTTTCAATCCCTGGAAGAGAGAGAGAGAGGTCCAGGCAGCTGAGGCTGGGAAGGGAGGGCCCTCCTCTGAAGAGGGGGAAAGGGGAGGGGGGCTTTAGGACCCTTTAAGACACGGCGGGGGGGGGGGGCGCTCTTCCCGGCCACCCCTGCCTCCGCCTCTGGAGGCCTCCATCTAAAAAAAAAAAACTAAACAAAAACATTGCGGCCTGGCGGCCTCCCTCCTTGGGGCCACCCCTTCAGGCCTCTATCTCCAAAAGAAAAGAAATAGTTAAAAGAAAAGAAACCTTGGTCCTTGCGGCCTCCCTCCGGCCTGGCGGGAGGCGGAGGTGGCTCTTGGGAGGGGGGGGGGAGGAGGTTCCGGCTCTTTCATGGCTGGGGCCACCCTGAGGCCTGCGGGGCACGGAGGAGGCTGCGGTGGTCTTCATGGGGGGGCCTTCGCCTCTGCAGCCCTCAACATCAAAAAAAAAAAAGAAAAAAAAGAAAAGAAACCTTGGGGCCTCGCGGTCTCCCTCCGTCTGGCGGAAGGCTGAGGTGGGTCGTGGGGGGGGGGGCCTCCCTCCGGCCTGTGGCGCATGGAGGAGGCCACGGTGGCTCTTCACGGGGGGGAGGGGGTTGTGCCATGCCTGCTTGGGCCCCGCCGCAGCCTGCCAATTTTTACTCCCCGGCCCCGCCTCTGACCACCAGGCTGACAGCTGAGTTTTTAAGGCCCCGTGGAGGTTTTTGATGGGATTTTTTGTTGTATCAACCTAGAGGCGTGGATGATGGGTTGTGTTGTCAAATTTCGAGGTTGGGGAGCCTGTAGTTTTGCTGTTTTGCCCGGTGCCGCAATTCCACCACTCTTTTATATATATAGATAGATTGTGAATTATTAATCAAAATGCAGTTAGTTATGTAAAATGTGATTGGTTTGGGAGGGAATGATCTAGGAATAGGCATAAAAACATTCACTTTGTGTTGGTGAATCTTTTTAAAAATATGATATATATAATTCTATTTCTATAATTAATATAATCCTCATTTGCTTTATATGTAAGCAGAAGATTAGAGGCAAAACCAAGGACTAACTTGTAGCTCTCCTTCCCACCATCCACCAGGATTCTTCTTTCTTATAAGTATCAGCTGACCAGGGGCAAGTGTAAGCTGCTCTGGACCTGTTGCTGAGTATGAGGCAATGACTTGAGCAATCTCTGTCAAGTGAAAAAAAATATTTTCATCAATCTAGAATCTGAAAAGTAGCAGCATCACTTAAATTTAAAACAAATGAATTGTGCCTTTAATTATTATGCCAAGACAGTGTCCATTTTATACATCAATTACAAATAGATACTAACTGTAATTAAGAAAAAATAGTAAGTTAGGGTTCCTCTAGTTAATTGGCTTATAAAGAACAAGAAGCATGCTAGTGTATGCTGCATGAATCATTTTTCAGGCTAAAGAGGAAATGGATAAACAAGCTCCGTTTGCTCATATTGTACAAACTCAGGAGCAGCTGATGTTCTGACTTCTTCTCACCCTCCTCAAAATTCCAGAAAACAAAACTAGGTTGATCTTTCCACTCATTGGAAAAACACAAACCAGAGCATTTGCTCTTGCTGGATTAATCAACCAAGGAAAAAAGATCTGTGATATACCTGGTACAACAAGCATGCTAGTTGTACTAAAACACAGGGCTTCCATGGTTCTTTGGATCATTATGGATGAATGTGGCCACTGTTTTCAGTACAGCTTGTTTAAACACTACACCAAGGAATAATGGGTCGAAAAGTGAATCATAGAAGCCTTGCAGACTTCTGAACAAAAAGTGATAAATAATGAATTCTCTTAGATCAGTATTTCTCAACCTGAGGATCGGGACCCCTGTGCGGGGGTCATGAGGGGGTATCAGAGAGGTCGCCAAAAACATCAGAAAACTCATATTTCTGATTGTCTTAGGAACCCTTTTGGCAGAGAAGGCTGAAGATCTCTCTGACTGTCCTTTTCTTCCTTTTTGGAAACAGATGGTGAATCTTCCTACCAAAAGTATTCAAATTTGGGTGTGTCAGGTATCTGTGCCAAATTTGGTCCAGTGAATGAAAATACATCCTGCATATCAGATAATTACACTATGATTCATAACAGTAGCAAAATTACAGTTATGAAGTAGCAACAAAAATAATATTATGGTTGGGGGTCACTACAAAATGACGAACTATATTAAGAAGTCACGGCACTAGGAAGGTTGAGAACCACTGTCCTAGATCATTTTGCAGATATGTAAAGTCCCTTTGCGTGTAGATCAGAAAAGTCAAATAAGCTTATTAACAAAATATGTAATAAACATAGCATCAAAGCCTGTTCTTCTTCAGTTTCTTTCTCCTCTGAGTTTTAACATTATGAAGAGGTACAGTGTTATACTCAAAAGTGCCATTTCATTGAGGAACTCAAAGAAATGTTAAGAATATATGGAAAGGGAAGAGAAAAAAGGGTACCTTTTTGATCCAATATACCTCATAACTTAGAAGAAACCCACTTAAGTGTGTGAAAAGTGTTGCAGCTGCTGGTGGGAATTGATAGAAAATAGCAAGGGACAAGAAAAAGTGATTTGTTGAGTCATCTTGTTAAAAAGTCAGAACAAAAATTAATCAGAAAATACAGTAACCAATATCCTAACTTCTCAACATTTGTATAATACAGAGAAGTATTGAAATGGGATTATCCTCTGACACCAGCAGACATACCTTTTAAAACAGTTGTAAAATGACAACTAAGAGGTAAATTTTAAATGTTAATTTTCATGTCTCAGAATACAACTCACCAGGCTTCTTTCCTAGGCTTCCTGTTTTTCCAGCAGTTCCAGGAACCTTTAAATAATAATGCAGATAAACATAACCTGTCATTTCTGCAGAGCAATTTTTATATAACACGGCCAGAGTCTATAGAGCTCTTCAACTACTAACAAATCTCAAATAGCAGTTCCCACATACCATATGGTAAGTTTCTTCGAAAACTTAAGAGGTGTTTCAAAAGGAAGCTGTATATAGCAAGATGGCCTGCTGTTCCAAGCAAAAGAAGCAAAAATCTCATAAGGCACAAAGTAAGCCTGTGGTCCAATTTAGTCTCTTTATTTCTAGATATATTTTCCTATGCAACATTTTGTACCTGAGAAGCTTTTAAAACAACACTACAACTTCATGGTTATAGTCAAAGCTGTTCATTTTGTCCTTTAAAAACCTTGATATTGTGCATCCAGGCAATCCAAATTTTCTAGCAAGCACATATACCCATTATGCAAATCTAAGACAAATTTGTGCTATTTCATTCTGTAGTTTTTGCTATTTTGCACCATTTATTCTGTTTCTATCCTGACCTTCAGCAATAGGAACCACCAACATATAAGGCACATCTGTGGGAACCAATGTGTTACTTACATGCAGAAGTGACAGACGTATACACAAAGCATTTTTACAGACAGAGGATTGCTACACATCCCAATCTATATGTGTGACACATGCTAATCCTCACACAGATGTTCCTTGCATGTAGGAACTTTGTAAATGTGGCAAGACACATTTAACATACATGCATTTAAGGATTCTGAAAGTCAAACATACAAGAGCAATCTTATAGTATCACTGAAACCGAAGCCTTTCATTTTTTTAACCGTTTTCGCTAAAATTAGATTGTACATATTTCATTTCTATTTGAGTTAATGTTGGATTTCAAAGTTCATGGAGCATATGATTCAACTTAAAACAAGCTATTCTACATGGGTACTTTGTGATTGCCACAGCAATGACCTAAAATTATTCACTGTGGTGATTATTATAGAATGACGTTTTGGAAAAGAGTACTACTATCCCTGATTAGAATTTGTGAACAATACCACTGATGTAAACTATAACAGAATTTCAAAATAACTGGTATTTTAACTCAGCAGAATAAAACTTCCATACAAGCTGCATGTTAAATGTATATTTTCTTGACTTACACTGATAAGCGTAATATCAGCAAGAGCAATTATCCTAATTTGACTGTCGACAACCTACTGGAATTGTTTAGTTCACATTTTTGTTCCTCCCTATTCACTCAACTAATTTGAAACTGTCTACCATAATACTTCAGAGTTACAGGTCCATAACCTCGCCTTCTTCAGAAATGCTCTGTATTCACAACCGTGGCACTATTGCCACAATTGTAATTACTCCTGAAGCCCACTTTCAACTTATTCATGGTTGTGTTTTAGGAACATGAATGCATGTACACTTTACCTCAGAATCTTTAAGTCTGACATAGTTGGATGGAAATACTCCTGATTTATCTCCCAACACTCCTGTCCACCAGTCTCCATCCTTCTTGGTTACAAGAATTAAATCGCCTTGCTGAAATGTTAAGTCCCCTTGTTCTGAGCTTTCATATGTGTACATGGCAATATATTCTAGAAGATGGAAATTAGAAAATGTGTATTAATCATTAGCAACAATGGAAAGTGCATTTCTTTTTGTCCCACCGCCCACTTAAGCTCGTCTGATGGGAACAAGGGAGAGGGCCTTCTCAGTGGCTGCTCCCAGACTCTGGAAATCCCTCCCAGGAGAGACCAGGATGGCCCCATCCCTGCTCAACTTTTATCAGCAGGTCAAAACCTATATCTGTCATAAGCCATTTATAAATTGGTGTGGGTTGGGCTTTTAAAGGCAGTGTAACTGGGATTTTAAGGTGGGTATAAAATTTCAATACATTTTTATATTTATAATAGTTTTAATAGCATACATTGCTTATACTTAAAATGTTATAGTTTAATGTAATCACATTATTTTTAATCAGCATATATATTGAATATTAGCCTCCTTGATTCCCTATACTGGAAGAAAGGTGGGATAAAAATGAGTTCATATATAAAAATAAATGTTAATAGTATAGTACTTCCAAAACGTTTGGGTTATTTTGGAAGTCCTCCTATTTTTAGGATTCTCCAGCCCAACTTGGAGAGCTAGCAATTGTTAAAAGGTAATACAATGCCAATGAACATAGTAATATGATAAGCAGCATGTAACTAGCCATTTTGGGGAATCCTTTCTGGTCCTCCCCCAAAATCTGAGGGGGGATGAAGCACTTCAGATCCCTGTGAAGAACCAAAGTACCATTCAAGCCCCATCTGCTACCTATCTTTGCTTTAAGTGGTATATCACCCTGAACACTGACTACCAATCATTTTACCAGTTAAAAGTAAATTTCAATTGGTGATACTGAAAGTTACAGACATTTTGATTTAATATTTATTGTTTACACAGACTAGAAATGAAAGAACAAAAGTTGGATTTTGCTTCATTCATTAATTTTCATTTATTAAAAAATAGCAGAAAAAAACCCCATGTAGTTTCATTTATTCAACCTTTATTCTTTCACTTCTTATGATGTATACACCCAATTTACAACAGCTAAATGCTTAAAAATTTTAATCAGCTAAAGGATAGTTAATTAAATTCATAAAACATTATTTAAACAAGTTACTCTATTTCAGTATTATTATTTTTTACCCATCAGGAAATTACTTTTGGGAACATGAAGCTCACCAGCTTATTTTTTCATTCACTTTCATGGAGTGGGCAGCTCCATGGGCACAAAGAGACATGGCTCTACTACTACACAATGTCCCAGAATATTTGTGAGGTATATGCTATTTGGATATTATATTCTCTATGCATAGACTATCTTGTGTTTGCTGTATATACACAAAGAGACATGCACATATGGTGCTTACTTCTCTAGGAGGGAATGGCAAAAGTGCATTTTCAGAACCTTCATATTCTTATTATAACACATGAGAGTGTGAATCAGGGGTGGGACAAACTCTCTCCCCTGGGCTATGTGAGAATGTCCTCAGAGTCTTCTCTGCTGGGGTCTGGCCCCACCCAATGCCCAACCTGGAAACAATTATCCCTAAGTGACCAATAAATCCTTTGGTAATATGAGCAGTTATTTCACCCTATTCCACACCACTACCACTTTTAGGTCTATGCGGTACAGTATTTCCAAAAAGTGAAAGGAACCAGCTGATTATTTCCAGTTTGGGGGGAAAGAACATAGAGTCAGAAGTATATGTGGCTAAAGAGCCATTACATTTCTGAGACATTTGAAGAAGAACAATAGATACAAGGGAGAGAGACACAGCGAAAAACGGATGTGACCTTCTGGAATTCCAAGGACCTCTACAGGTGGTCATTTTGGTCCTCAGAATTAATATTTAGAAGAGTGTAAAATTTTCCAAATGAAATGGAAAAATATAGTCTAAGTTCTTAACTGAAGTGAAATTTAATAGTTTAAATAAACACAGACATTGCAGTGCCCCACCTGCCTACTAAAATAGCCTCTTTATGTCCCACAATACAATAAAAGCCATATGATGCCTATCTTACTTGATTAAGCAGTCAGAACAAACCACTGTTCATCAAGCATTGATCTAAGATAGAACTTCATATTGTTTAAATGCACACACAACCCCCCCCCAAATGACGTCATCTTCTATATGCAACAGAAGAAAAGGGAAGCAAAGCTTGCTCATGTTAGCTCCTTCTCATAATCACAAACCAAGGCTTATTGTACCATGTTTATTTATTATTTATTTATTTACAGCATTTATATTTTGCCCTTCTCACCCCGAAGGGGACTCAGGGTGGATCACATTACACATATAGGCAAACATTCAATGCCTTTTAACATAAAACAAAGACAAACAAACATAGGCTCCGAGCGGGCCTCGAACTCATGACCTCCTGGTCAGAGTGATTCATCGCAGTGATTCATTGCAGCTGCTCTCCAGCCTGCGCCACAGCCCGAGCCCATGTTTGAATCTAGATCATTCAGTCCAACAGTAGTTTTGCATAAAGCAGTTTGACAGCAGTATTTATTCAAAAGGACTGTTTTCAAATCCACAATATTACTCTATACCTTAATATTAAATTTTCTGTTCTGCAGGTTCGCCAATACATCTTACCTTCTCCTGAAACTGTAGGTTTTGTAACTGGTGATGTTCTCTTTAGATTAGCAAGACTTTCAGATGATCCAGAATCCATACTTAAAGAAATAAATGAAAATGTGTTTTCAAAATGACTTCTTCTATAAGCATGTCAGTTTAGAATACAGAATGCAACCACACAAGTAACAAAGTTAATTATACATTTTATTTTGGCTTTGATTAGCAGTCTTTATATTACTTCCATACTATACTACATGGTAATAGCATTACACACAAATACACGCTAATGCTAACTGTCCAAATATTATTATTACAGAAAAGTTCTCAGCAGTGTTTAACAAAAATAATAAAGGTACCTTGTTGATTTCCGTATAGGACCTGATATGAGCTTCACATAAGATTTAGGAAACCAGCCCTTTTGTCCTTGAACCTCTCCAAACCACCACATGTCTTGCTGTTCTAACACAGTGATAATATCATTCTTGTTAAAATTAAGATGGTTGTCCTTCTTGGCTCGCCAAGGATATAAGGCCTGTGCTTGAAGTCCTTCCACTTTTTCACCCTAATTGGATACATAAAAAGGAATGGACATCTTAATTTGACACACAACATCTAATTACTGGTCTCAAACTATACAACAAGCCCACATAATAATTGTTTGTGGTGTGTTTTTCAATCCTAAGTATCAGACTTCCTAAACTGTTAATACCCCCATGCTTATAAAATGAGGCAAACTGTCTTTGTGGCTCTTTTCTTATATTTAGCTGTGCCCAGCCACGCGTTGCTGTGGCGAAGTCTGGTGGTATGGAAAATAAAGTTTTGAGTGGTAGTTAGTATATGTTATTTCTTAAAGCTTGTGGATATACAATATTTCTTGTTGTTCCTTTTTTGTCTGTTGGAGGCAAGTATGAATGCTGCAATTAGCCAGAATGATTAGCACGTAATGGCCTTTCAGTTTCAAAGCCTGGCTGTTTCCTCCTTGGGAGAATCTTTTGTTGAGGTGTTAGCTGGCCCTGATTGTTTCCTGTCTGGAATTCCCATTTTCAGAGTGTTGTTCTTTATTTAATGTTCTGATTTTAGAGTTTTTTTAATAAGTCAGATAGCGTTCATTTTTTAAAGCCAGATTGTGTTCATTTTCATGGTTTGCAGCAACACAATAATAATAATAACAACAATAATAATAATAATAATCAAAAACACAATTTTTTGTGCAAAAAAATGTGTTTTTTGTGTCAGAAGGGCCTACCCTTCTGACTGGCAGTCAGGGAGAGAACAGCTCTACCTCATACTTCGCCTCCCCCCCCTTTGTGTTTTCGGTGTTTTTTAAAAAAAAATTGACTTTGTTTCTAGGTTTCTTTAATTGAAAGACATAGATTGGATGACAATGTCTTGTGGCCAAATTTGGCATGATTTGGTTCAGTGGTTTTGTTGTTTATTCCATGGGGAAAATGCAGATTACATATAGATAGATAGATAGATAATTTCTCACAATTCTTTCACAGTATTACAAAATACTTAACTTTGTAGAGAAAAATGAAAAGCTTACAGTGGTGCCATAGTACTTCTGCTAAGAACAGCAGCTCACCTGACCCAAAACCGGAGAAGGGGATGAGCCAGTAACAGTAGCTGGGGTGAAGGCAGACCTTTGCCTCAGCTGTCCTGTACTTGGGACAGTAAGTGAAGGTTGAGCTGCCCAAGCATCCCAGTTATCAGTCTCTTGTTTATCAGTAGCATTTGTCGGCCATCTGAAAGAAGACAGGTACAGCAATGATTGTTACAATGACAAATTCTTTCCTTCATTTACTCCCTAAAATTAAAATACTGGATCATGCCTCAGATTCTATTGAGATCTAGTTATACCAACTTTTTCTGTCAAACAAACAGAAGGAGATATGGATGTTTGCTGCACATTGCTAAGTAAATAAATGTTTGTTTTTGTTTTCAATCTAGTTAGAATCTCTGAAAACAACCATGACCACAACTTTATATGAAATTATGTTTTTTTGTTTCTAAATATTTTGACCTTTTAGTTTTTTTCTGATATTTCTAATCACAGAATATTTCTAAATTCTTGCTTTAGACTGGTGTTTGAACACAATAACTTCTGAGTGTTGATTTGCTAGGATGATCAAATTTGGACAGGCAATAGAAATACCCCAAATTACTAAGAACAAGCATAGATAAGTTAAAACTATTTGAACTATTTGGATTATTCTTCTTTACAGTTATAAATAGGAAAGAAAGGAAAATTGAAGCCCAGTGAAACCTTACGTTGAACTAAAGTCTGCCCAGTTGTTGGCTGTGGTACTTGAATCTGTAGGAAGTGGTGGTGCCAATGGTGTAGTAGGGGTTTCTCGCAAGGAAACTTTAGGTGGAACTGTTACATCAGTTATTGGTTTTACAGAGTTGGTGATTTCGCTTTCAGAAATTTTCTCTGCATAGTTTGCAGGAAACCACCCAGTTTTCCCCTTCAGTTCACCTCCAAGCCATCCAGGTTCTCCAGTCTGACTTTCATCCACCTGTAGAAACAAATCACTAGTTAACATAGAACGTTTAAAAATCATATTCTCGGTATTTTAGAAGTTATGAAGCAATGCTCTTATTTCATGTACTAGCTATTCAATAATGTTACAGTTACTTTCATAAAACTTAAACATAGTGTACTGATTATGGCAAAAAGCTCTGATAAAATTTTAACATCAGTTAAAACAGACACTTTGAGAAACCTGTTGTAACAATTTCAGAGCTACCAATTTAAAGAAAATGGCTTAAACATGCTCCATCCTCCTCAGGACCGGCCCGAGGAAATTTAAAGGGGTATGCAAATATTTTTTTGCGCCCCCTCCCCTGCGCCGCAGGAGCCGGGGCCAGGACTGGCCCCGCCTCCTAACCCCGCCTCCCACGCCGGGCGGCCACGCCTCCTGCAGCGCGGGCGGCATGGGAGGTGGGGCCAGGGTGCGCAGCACGGGAGGCGGGGACAGACGTGGCCCCGCCTCCCGCGGGGCGCGCCCTGGCGCAGCCAAGCTGCGGCAGGAGTTCTTCCAGGCCGCAGCCTGAAAGGACTTCCGCTGCAATGGGCGTGCGCCGTGGGAGGCGTGGCCAGTCCCGCCTCCCGCGGGTGCGCCCTGGCCACGCCTCCGTGTCACACGGCCCCGCCTCCGCCAGGTGTGGCCCCGCCTCCCAGGGGCTCAATAGCGCCCCTGGGAAGGTGGCGCCCAACGCGGGGGCATGGCCAGCGTGCCATGTTGGGCCGGGCCTGATCCTCCTCAAAGTAGGGAAAACACTGGCTTAGTTCAAACATAATGATAGCTCAGAATTCTTGCCATTCTGTCCTATTAGACAGAAGGAATCATATTGGTATAACTCTTACTATGGTGGCCGCCCAACTCCAGGGATTTCTGGATTATCGGATTATCTAGATCCATTTCAATCTGGTTTCAGGCCTGGCTATGCAACAGAAACAGCTTTGGTCGCCTTGGTGGATGACCTACGAAGAGAACTAGACAGGGGGAGTGTGTCCCTGTTGGTTCTGGGTCGTCTTGCTGGTATGGGACTGGGAGGCCCTATCTCACAGTGGCCCCGGTCCTTCCTGGAGGGCCATACCCAGAAAGTGGTGCTGGGGGGACTCCTGTATAAACCTCTGGCAGTAGACCTGTAGGGTTCCTCAGGATTTCATTTTGTCCGCCATGCTATTTAACATATACATGAAACCGCTGGGAGAGGTCTTCTGGAGTTTTGGAGTATGGTGCCACATATATGCAGATGACATCCAACTCGACTATCCCTTTCCACCTAATACCAAGGAGGCTGTCCTGACCCTAAAGCAGTACCTATCTTCAGTAATGGATTGGATGAGGGCAAATACCGTATATACTCAAGTATAAGCCGACCCGAATATAAGCCAAGGCACCTAATTTTACCACAAAAACTGGGAAAGCTTATTGACTCGAGTATAAGCCGAGGGTGGGAAATGCAGCTGCTACTGGTAAATGTCAAAAATAAAAATTGTCTCTGCTTCGTTCTTTCTTTCCTTCCTTCCTGCATGCTTGTTTTGCTGTCTCTTTCTCTGTACTGGGCCTGGTTCTGCCCAACATCTTTATTAATGACTTAGACCTTACTAATGCCATGACCATTTAATACAGTTCCTCATGTTGTGGTGAACCCCAACCATAAAATTATTTTCATTGCTATTTCATAACTAATTTTGCTACTGTTATGAATCATAATGTAAACATCTGATATGCAGGATCTACTTTCATTGTTACAAACTGAACTTAATTACAGTATACTAATTAATTATACACAGCCCGGGGCTGTGGCGCAGACGGGAGGGCAATGAGTCACTGACCAGGAGGTCATAAGTTCAAGGCCCGCTCAGAGCTATGTTTGTTTGTCTTTGTCCTGTGTTAAAAAGGCATTGAATGTTTGCCTAATATGTGTAATGTGATCCGCCCTGAGTCCCCTTCGGGGTGAGAAGGGCGGAATATAAATGATGTAAATAAATAAATAAATAAATAAATAATTACTAAACAATATGTAACAATAATAATTGGGGAGAAGCGGAGGGAGGAGAGAGTGAAGGAAGGAGGGAGTTAAACAAGAAGGGAGAAGGAGCCACAGAAATAAGAGAGTAGCTGTGAAGGAAGGGAGGAAGGAAAGAGGAGAGGAAAGAAGGAAAGGAAGGAGAAGGAAGGAGGGAAGAGAGGGAGGGAAGGAAAGAAAGGGAGAAGGAAGAAACGAAAGGAAGGAAGGAGGGAAAGAAAGGGAGAAGAAAGGAAGGAAGGAAAGAAGGAAGGAAAGGAGGGAGGGAAGGAGAAGGAAGAGAGGAGGGAAAGGAAGGAGGGAAGGGAGAGAGGGAAGGAAGGAGGAAGAGGGAGGAAGGAAGAAGGAAATAAAGAAAGAGAAGGAGGGAGGAAGGAAAGGAAGAGAAGGGGAGGGAGGGAAGGAGGGAAAGAAGGAAATGAAGGAGGGAGGGGAAGAGAGGGGGGAAGGAAAAGAAGGGGGAAGAGAGGGAAGGAAAGGGAGGAAGGAGGGAAGGAAAGAAAGGGAGGGAGGGAAGGAGGAAGGAAGGGAAAGGAAAGAGGAGAAAGGAAGGAAGGAGAAGGAAGGGAAGAAAAAAGGTAGGGAGGAAGTAAAGGAAGGAGTGAAGGAATGGTAAGAGTTAAGGAGGGAAAGTCATGCTATCCCTCTTTTCTTCTTTTGTCAGACCACACCTTAGAATCACAGAATCATAGAGTTGGAAGAGACCTCATGGCCAACCAGTCCAATCCCCTGCCAAGAAGCAGGAGAATTACATTCAAAACACCCCCGACAGATGGCCATTCAGCTTCTGCTTAAAAGCCTCCAAAGAAGGAGCCTCCACCACGCACCAGGGCAGAGAGTTCCACTGCTGAACAGCTCTCTCTCACAGTGAAGAAGTTCTTCCTCATGTTCAGGTGGAATCTCCTTTCCTGTAGTTTGAAGCCATTGTTCCATTGCATCCTAGTCTCCAGGGCAGCAGAAAGGAAGCTTGCTCCCTCCTCCCTATGACTTCCCCTCACATCTTGACACATGGCCCTCATCATGTCTCCTCTCAGCCTTCTCTTCTGCAAGCTAAACATGCCCAGCTCTAAGCCAGTCTTCATAGGGCTTGTTCTCCAGACCCTTAATCATTTTAGTCACCCTCCTCTGGATACTTTCCAGCTTGTCAATTTCCCTTCAATTGTACTGCCCAGAATTGGACACAGTATTCCAGGTGTGGTCTGACCAAGGCGGAATAGAGGGGTAGCATTACTTCCCTGGATCTACTCCTAGAATCGGACTGTGTCCAATTCTGGGCACTGCAAACAAAGGGAGATGTTGACTCTAATGTGTCCAGAGGAGGGTGACTCAAAGGATCAAGGGTCTGTAGAACAAGCCCTATGAGGAGCGGTTTAAAGAGCTGGGCATGTTTAGCCTGCAGAAGAGAAGGCTGAGAGGAGACATGATGAGGGCCTTGTACAAATATGTGAGAGGAAGCCATAGGGAGGAGGGAGCAAGCTTGTTTTCTGCTGCCCTGGAGACTAAGACACAATGGAACAATGGCTTCAAACTACAGGAAAGGAGATTCCACCTGAAGAGGAAGAACTTCCTCATTGTGAGAGAGAGCTGTTCAGCAGTGGAACTCTCTGCCCCGGACTGTGGTGGAGGCTCCTTCTTTGGAGGTGTTGAAGCAGAGGCTGGATGGCCATCTGTCGGGGTGCTTTGAATGCAGTTTTCCTGCTTCTTGGCAGGGGGTTGGATTGGATGGTCCAGGAGGTCTCTTCCAATTCTAGGATTCTAGGATTCTATGAAAGAAGGAAAGGCAGGAAGGGAGGGAAGGGGGGAAAGAAGGAAAGGAAGGAGGGAAGGGAGGGAGGGGAGGGAGCGAAGGAAGGAGGGAAATGAGGAAGGAAGGAGGGAAATGAGGAAAGAAGGAAAGGAAGGAACAAAAGGGGGGAAGGGAAGGAAGGGGGGAAGAGGAAACCTTCTGCTCCCATCTCTTTGGGCGTATCTACACTGTCGAATTAATGTAGTTTGACACCACTTCAGCTCCTATGCAATCCTGGGAGTTGTAGTATTACAGCCTTTTCTGCCAAAAGGTCTTCATTACAAGTTCTTAGCAGATCTCTACCAGGCCTTCTGTAAAGCAAATGAGTCTCTATGACTAGTTCTACACATTGATTTACTTGGTTACTGTAAGTTTTCCGGGCTGTCTGGCCATGTTCCAGAAGCATTCTCTCCTGACATTTCACCCACAATTAAAACTTGTGTGCCAACTGCATCCATTTTTTGAGAAGTCAGATCTGGCTACAGTGGTACATCCCATCTGGATTACTGTAATCTACTTGGGGCTACCTCTGAAGAGTGCTCGGAAACTTCAGTTGATGCAAAGAACTACAGTCAGGTTGCTCACTGGGGTTGGCTACAAGGAATGGACAACCCCCCTGTTGCAGCAGCTCCACTGGCTGTCAGCCTGTTTCCGGGGACAATTCAAAGTGCTGGTTATGACTTTTAAAACCCTAGATGATTCAGGTCCAGGCTATTTGGCTGACCTTATCTCCTTGTATGAACCTGCCTGGGCACTGAGATCTTTAGGCCCTTCTCTTGGTCCCACCTCCATCTCAAGCTCGGTTGGTGGGAACGAGAGAGTGGGCCTTCTCGGTGGCTGCCCCTCGACTCTAGAAATCCCTGCCCAAGGAAGCCAGAATGGCCCCTTCCCTGCTGTCCTTCCGGCGACAGGTTAAAACCTTTTTATTCAGACATGCTTTTAAAGATGGTGTTTTAAGATATAGTCAGGGGGTGCTGTGGTTTTTAACTTTAAATATGTTTTAATGGTTTTTAACTAGGAATTTTTAATACTATTAAAATATTAAACCCTCTTTTAATGTTTGCATATTTGTATATTTTAAATTGTATGCTGTTGTTTTTATGTTAAGCTGCTTTGAGTCACCTTCAGGTGAGATAAAGCAAAGTATAAATACATATAACAATATTTGCTTGGCACTATGTCCAAACTAAGATACCTGACTTTCTTAACAAGCCAGATAGAGAGGTAATAGATTGTTCTTAGTTTTTGGTTTGGGAATTCAATAGCAGCAGTGGCCAGTTGTAAAATCATTTCTCAGACTCAAATACAAAGCCTAAAAACTAATCAATCCAGGATGTTTACTTATAAAAATATTCTTGAATGCTCTTTACTGGTGGTAAATCCATGGCATGCGTACCAGAAGGGGAATGCAGAGCCCTTTCTGCTAGCATGCACACCATTAGCCCAGGGCTGTGGTGCAGACGGGAGAGCAAGCCAGTGCAATTAACTGTAATGAATCACTGACCAGGAGGTCATAAGTTCAAGGCCCGCTCGGAGCTATGTTGTTGTCTTTGTCCTATGTTAAAAGGCATTGAATGTTTGCCTAATATGTATAATGTGATCCGCCCTGAGTCCCCTTCGGGGTGAGAAGGGTGGAATATAAATGCTGTAAATAAATAAATAAATAAATTGCCCATCCATCGCCCACACCTTGCTCAACCGCCATCTGAAAAAGCTGATATTTATTACTATTATCGCTTGCTGCTGCTGTTGGCAACAGCAACAGCACAGTTCTTCTAGGAGGCCCCAAACAGCAGTTTACTTTCTATACAAGGATTGTTGGGGTAACCAGAAGCAGGGGAAGAACAGCAGGTGCAAAAAATAGAACAGAACACCCAATCCTTCCCAATAAAAAAGAACATCAGGCTGTTCAGATAAAACAATTCCATGGGAACTTTCAACAAAGAATCTTGTACCTATTATAAAAAACAGGATTTCAATTATAAGTGCATAGGGACCACAGACTGCACTTTGCTCATCCTGTTACAGAAGAACACACCTCTGGCTCAGAGGCATTCTCAGGAATAATCATGGCATTGGACACTGGTAATCCATTTTGCAACTTTCTGTAAATTTTATTTTAAGAAATATAGGTAGAAACCAGGTGAGCACTGCAACGGTGTTGAGAGATACTACATTCAGGACTAAAACTATTCACTAGCACATTCTTATGAATTGTCTTCTTCAACACAACTCTTTATATTATATGCACTATGATCAAACCCCAGTGAGTTACAGCTTCACAACACATAATCCTCCAGGTTGTTACAATATGTAATTGACCTTTAAGCTATACAGAGCTTTTATCTTTATTTCTAACACAGTATTCCAGTCTTACCATGATGATGTCTCCAGGCTGAATTGTGATTTCATCATGGCTTCGGGAATCAAAAGGATATAATGCCCGATAATATACTATTTTTATATCTTCTGGAGCAGAAAATGTTAGTGGAGCTTTCTCTACATTTAACAAAAACAAAATTAAATAAAAATGTATTAAATGTATTCACTTTACCCATGTGCTAATCTTATTCTTACAACATTCTTCATGAATATTCAGTATTACAGTATTTTCTTTTATAGAAACAGAATAGCTAAATACTAGAAACATAAAAAGACATTCAGAAATAAATCTAAGTCAAAAATCAAATTGTTGATAACTTTAACTCTTTTCTGTCCAATGACCCTAGGTTGTACTGCAGAAAATTCACAAAGCTGCAAAACCGATCTAGTCTAAACCCTTGAGGTTAGAAAGTTTTAGGCTCTGCCAAATTACTCCACACAACTATATTGCAGAAACACCATCCCTTCTCACCTTTCCTCCAGTGAGATCAAACTAGTACACACACTTCACCTTCCCTCCCTCTGCTATTCTCACAACAATCCTGTCAGGTAAGTCAGAAAGAGAAGCCAACTAAGACTCAGTGAATTTTATGCCTCAATAGCATTGTCTTCCAAATTCTAGTCCAAATTTCTAACCACTGCATAATCACTGACTCTAGGAAGAGCACAACCTGGATACTAGAATTAGATAAATTTAACAAAAGCCCTTTCAGTTTGTGCAGGAAGATGAATATTGGGGCAAGGGAAACTGGGCATGGAATTTTAACCCTGAATTAGTGTTACATATAAAAGATGTACTGGCATGGAGAAATGTATATAAATGTATGAGAACGTAAGAGAAGCCCTGCATGAATCTGACCAAAGGTCCATTAAATTTGGCATCCTGCAGAGCATATGTTCAATTTATGAGTTATGGCTCTTTTCTCCACTTTATTCATGATCCTCAGTTTCTGACATTACTATCCAATGTCCTCTTCTGTGTCCCCCGCTTCTGGTGGGACTGACAAGTATATTTCTTAAATACGACTTTCTTAGGCAATATAGTCAGGATCCAAAATGCCTTCCCTTAGGGCAGGAATGGTCAAACTTCGCCCCATACTTTGGTCTTCAACGCCCACCATTCCTAACAGCTGGTAAACTGGCTGGGATTTCTTGAAGTTGAAGTCCAAAACACCTGGAGGGCCAAAGTCTGCCCATGCCTGCCTTAGGGAGTTCACCTGATTTCCTTGTCCCTGAACTTTTTAATCTATTGTTAAACTCCTTTTGTTTTGAAGCATAATCAGGGGCAAAGATTAGTTTTTGACACTTGAATTCTTACTACTGATACAGTATCGGTGTATTTTCTTACTCCATTTTTGTTTCTTCTCATTAGGATATCCACATGGGATATTGTTGTGTTTGGGGGTGAAATTGTGGGCAATTTAATAAAAGTCAACATAATTATGATCCACACTTCTAAAAGATTTTATATACCAAAGCATATATAGCCTAGAATAATACAAACACATACACTACAAGGACTTTCTATATTGACAAACTGGGTGACCACCTGATCTAAAGTGGTTTGCAAGCATGCTGGTATCCTCTGTCTTCTCCTTACTTTCTTTTAAAGTATGTATTTAAGTTCTAGTAACAGTCTTCTCTACATTTTTCAGAGATATAAATTCTCTTGGTGTTGGCAGACATATTAAGCAAACCATAAAAGGAAGGGCAAGCAGTTTTCAAGCAGTCAGAAGAGGTGTTGATGTTACAACTTGATTGTTTGTGATGAAGGAAACAAACAGCACACAATTACAAGAGACAAATCCTCAATTTGGTGTTATTAACTTTTTGCCTCTTGGTGTTTTTCACTTTCTTTTGGGGTATTTTTTTTGATATTTTAAAATAATGATTCAGGTTCTTCTGGATCCTGAGAATAACAAATAAAAGTTTCATTGTAGCCTTTAGGATAGATTTGGCTTTTCCTCTGTGAATAAATTTAAAATGAGATGTTCAACTGTATTCAATAACATCAACTCTGTAAACCTCATATGTATACAATGGCCCTCTATTACACTGTACCTGCGGTTGACCAAGGAGCCTGGAGAGCCGGCTTTGTTAAATCTCGATGCTGATGAAAAAGTTTATTTAGTTTTTCTTGCACTTCTTGTTTGTTCCTTTCATCATTCTCTCTCTTTTTGTTCAATTCTTCCCATTTTTGTGTTTCTTCATCTTGTATTTTCCTTGGTTTGGGGTGTTCCTCTTCCTGTTGTATTCTGTCGAGCCACTGTCTCTCTCTCTCTTGAGTTCTTCTAGTTATTCATGAAGAAAAACAAAATGAGCACAGTATTGTACTACCTTTCTTAATAGACACGCAAATTTGTGAAGCGTTCCATATTTTTATGAGGGGAGCACTTCTGGGTATGTTGTGTGTGGGATTCTGGGGGGGGGGGATATTTAGCTTTTAAATGAAATTTTAATTGTATTTTTATTGTATCTTAACTGTATTTTAACTTGCTTACATGACTCAAATATTCATTTTTAATTTTTAATTTGCCTTTAAAAATGTATTAGGCGGTGTCATGTTATTGTTAGCCATTTTGAGTTTCTATGGGGAGAAAGGTGGCATAGAAATGAAGTAAATAAAATAAAATAAAAAACACATACTATCAAAATATATTCTTAACAGCACATTCAATAGATTTTATATTGTCATTGAAAATAAAATGCAGAAATTCATAAGAGTTCTTATAAGGCTAAACAGACTGTTACTGAAAGCACTGTTAACAATTTCCAGAAAAAATCTTAAATACAAGTATCATGTTCAATACCAGATCGTCACAACTGTAGAGCCAGTATACATCATCACCAGCATCATGCTACAAGTGAAAACTGAAATGATTAACTATGAGGGATAAAGGGATAATATACAACTGGTGGCAACAAGGGTTTTTTTTTTTTGCCTCATCTGTTCCACAAGGTCAACTTTCCCCTGTAACATGTAAATCTTAGTTCCATAGCAGGATAACCAGATGAATGCTAACAGGAGTATATGATCTTTTAATCATGATAATGAGGATAATCATAATTAGAAACTGACTATGAGCAGAAACGGACAAACATGCTTATCACTGTGTGTTTGGCATCTGTCAGCTTAGCCTGAAGAAACAAACAAAACTAATTTGGAACTTCACCAATTCCTAAGTATTTGGATAATATCAAATGATCAAGATCCTGATGTTCGAAATTTTTGCTCAGGCTGTATTGACCGTAGTTATGAATAAATACACTTTACAATCAAACTTACCTCTGGTTATCCTTTTGTTTTTCCAGTTCTGTTTTTCTCTCTTGCTCCTTCTGTTTTATCCTGTCAGCTTCTATATTTTTTTGCTTCTGTAGTTGCTGCTTGTTATGAATCTCTCTTAGTTCCTGTAATAAAAAGTGCCCTGTTACTATTTTTTATGAGTCACTTTTTAGCACAAAGAAAAAAAGTTCATGTTTTGAAGAATCAAATTAGTCATCTGATGAATAATGTTACACTTTTTTTGTCTCTGATCCCAAAGACTACTTACATTAACCTTCTATAAATCTTTCATGCAACTTTAGTTTCTCTAGAAGATTTTACATCTGGAAAGACACTGAAGCCATTGTTACTGCTTCATGCATGACATGGACTGTCTACATGTAGTGCTTGTGTTAGGCATGTCAGTCTAACAGAAACTGTAAAGTCTTATAAGAGCTATAAGCATAGGTTCTTATTTTACTAGCGCGACCACCTGCTTTTCGGATCCTTGCCCCTCCTGGCTAATTAAATTAGCCGGAGGAGAGTTGGTAGAGTGATTTGTGAGGATAATCAATGCCTCCTTGGATCAAGGCAAATTTCCATCCAGCCTTAAACAGGCCATAGTGAGGACAATACTGAAGGCCTCCCTTGATTCTACCACCCTAAATAATTACAGACCAATCTCAAACCTCCCTTTTCTGGGCAAGATCCTGGAGCTAGTGGTTGCCTCCCAGCTTCAGGGTTTCTTGGATGACACCATTTTCTGGACCCATTGCAGTTTGGTTCCCAACCTGGGCACAGTACTGAGACGGCTTTGGTCGCCTTGGTCAATTACCTCTGCAGGGAACTGGACAGGGGGAGTGTGACTCTGTTTGGTTCTCTTGGACATCTCAGCGGCTTTCGATACCATCGATCATGGTATCCTCATGGGTCGGCTCTCAGGGATGGGCCTTGGGGGCACAGCGCTGCTGTGGCTCCAGTCCTTTCCAGAGAGCTGTTCCCAGTTGGTGAAGCTGGGGGACACCTGCTTGGACCCCTGGCCATTGACCTGTGGGATTCCCTCAAGGTTTCATTCTGTCCCCCATGCTCTTTAACATCTACATGAAACCGCTGGGAGAAGTCATCCGGAGTTTTGGAGCTCAGTGTCATGTTACTGTTAGCCAGCTCTACCCAACTCTACTACTCTTTTCCACCAGAATCCAAGGAAGCCCCTTGGATACTGAATCAGTGTCTGGCCGCTGTGATGGTCTGGATGAGGACGAACAAGCTGAAGGTCAATCCTGACAAGACAGGTCCTCCAGGTCTGTCGTAGTTCCGATCGGGGTATCAGGTGGCAACCTGTGCTCGACAGGGTCGCACTCCCCCTGAAGATGCAGGTCCACAGTTTAGAGGTCCTCCTGGACTTAATGCTGACACTTGATGCCCAGGTGTTGGCGGTGGCTGGGAGGGCCTTCGCACCATTAAAACTTGTGCATGCCCTAGTTACCTCTAGATTGGATTATTGCAATTCACTCTACGTGGGACTGCCCTTGGAAGATGGCCCGGAAACATAGAATCATAGAATCATAGAATAGTAGAGTTGGAAGAGACCACATGGGCCATCCAGTCCAACCCCCTGCTAAGAAGCAGGAAATCGCATTCAAAGCACCCCCGACAGATGGCCATCCAGCCTCTGCTTAAAAGCCTCCAAAGAAGGAGCCTCCACCACGGCCCTGGGGAGAGAGTTCCACTGTCGAACAGCTCTCACAGTGAGGAAGTTCTTCCTGATGTTCAGGTGGAATCTCCTTTCCTGTAGTTTGAAGCCATTGTTCCGTGTCCTAGTCTGCAGGGCAGCAGAAAACAAGCTTGCTCCCTCCTCCCTATGACTTCCCTTCACGTATTTGTACATGGCTATCATGTCTCCTCTCAGCCTTCTCTTCTGCAGGCTAAACATGCCCAGCTCTTTAAGCCGCTCCTCATAGGGCTTGTTCTCCAGACCCTTAATCATTTTAGTCGCCCTCCTCTGGACGCTTTCCAGCTTGTCAACATCTCCCTTCAACTGTGGTGCCCAAAATTGGACACAGTATTCCAGGTGTGGTCTGACCAGGGCAGAATAGAGGGGGAGCATAACTTCCCTGGATCTAGACGCTATTCCCCTATTGATGCAGGCCAGAATCCCATTGGCTTTTTTAGCAGCCGCATCACATTGTTGGCTCATGTTTAACTTGTTGTCCACAAGGACTCCAAGGTCTTTTTCGCACACACTGCTGTCAAGCCAGGCGTCCCCCATTCTGTATCTTTGATTTCCATTTTTTCTGCCGAAGTGAAGTATCTTGCATTTGTCCCTGTTGAACTTCATTTTGTTAGTTTTGGCCCATCTCTCTAGTCTGTCA
This sequence comes from Anolis carolinensis, assembly GCF_035594765.1. Taxonomy (NCBI): domain Eukaryota; kingdom Metazoa; phylum Chordata; class Lepidosauria; order Squamata; family Anolidae; genus Anolis; species Anolis carolinensis. The sequence continues at coordinate 76,185,847 of NC_085843.1, read as the reverse complement.
AGACTGTCTAGTCTGTCAAACTCCAACTAGCTCAACGTTCAGCAGCCAGGCTACTCACTGGAGCAACTTCAAGAAGCCGTCAATCCCCCAGTTTAAGGAGCTCCATTGGCTGCCGTTCACTTGATCACTTACAAAGCCCTGAACAGTTTGAGACCCGCCTACCTTCGTGACCGTATCTCCTCCTATGAACCTGCATGATCTCTTCGTTCATCGAGGGAGGCCCACCTCTTGCCTCCACCTCCGTTACATGCGCAGTTGGTGGGGATGAGAGAGAGGGCCTTCTCCGTGGTGGCCCCCAGGCTCTGGAACTCGCTCCCCAGGGAGATTAGGCAAGCCCCCACACTGATAGCATTTAGGAAGAGCCTAAAAACTTGGCTCTTCCAACAGGCTTTTGGAGAATGAATTCCCCATCCCCACGATACCTTGTACCTGCAACCATTTCCTCATCTGTTGCACTTTATCTTGCTCTATCAGTTTGTTATAGTCACAGGGTCCACCTCACCCCAAGTTGCTCTCTCATTGATGGTAGCACTTAATCAACTACCTCGTGTTACAATATTCACTCGTTGCACTTTGCCCAGCTCGTTTTTACCCCCTCTACTTGGGTGCCAAATCCATGTTTTACTATGATTATCATTTTATACTTTTACTATGTTTAGAGTGTTAAATTTTTAATATTTGTGTCTGTATTTCCTGATGTTATTTTATTTTGGTTTGCTGTTTTTACCCAGGCTTGGCCCTATGTAAGCCACCCTGAGTCCCTTCGGGGAGATGGAGGCGGGGTATAAAAATAAAGTATTATTATTATTATTATTATTATTATTATTATTATTATTATTATTACTATTATCCATTATGTGATTTAATGTAGCACAACTTCTAATGATTGGCCACAAGTGTGTATGTAACTCACTGCTATCTGCTAAAAAGCAAAGATATGTTATTTTTGACAATGTTCATAGAACTGTTTTGCACGTCTATTTTGAATACATGTGAAGTTCTGCTAAACTCTGTGTTAGAAGGGCAACCAAACACATTTCTGCAGAACAAATGGTAGCACTGGACTATATCAAACTAAAGGAGGAGGATCTTGTTATAAAAAAACTGCTCACAATGGTCCAGCAATTTTCCTGTTGTATTCATGTTATACATACTGGGAATTTTTCATATAAGACAGTATTTAATATCCCACCTCCAAGTATTTAATTGTATTGCAATACATTTTTATGTTGCTTTCCGTCCATAGTGAAAGGCAGCTTCCAAAAAAATTAAAATATTCACAATAAAAATTAAAACAATTGAAATGGCTTAAACAATATAAACATTTTAAACACAGACATAAGTTTTAAAAGAATAAAATATCCCCATAAAGGCTCTCTTATTTATGTTAAAAGCCTGATTGAATAGGAATGTCATTGCCTCATGGCCAGGGGTTCTCAAACTTTTTAAGCAGAGGAGCCCTTTTTGAAGCAAAAGTTTCTCATGGAGCCCCAAGAAATGTCTGTCTGTTGTCTGTCTATCTATATTGTGTATATGTGTGTGTGTGTGTCGGGGGCCCTGGTGGCACAGTGCGTTAAAGCACTGAGCTGCTGAACTTGCGGACCAAAAGGAGCAGAATGAGTGCCCGCTGTTAGCCCCAGCTCCTGCCAACCTAGCAGTTCAAAAACATGCAAATGTGAGTAGCTGAGGAGCCTGCTGAGGAGCCTACTGAGGAGCCATCTCCAGCCAGCGTGTCTGTTGCTGCCTTTGGGACTCCTTGTGAGTACACTGCAGCCCCAGGCCCTTTCCTTCTGGGTGTGACTCGGCACTTCCTAGGAAGGAAGCTACATCTATAAAGCCTGAGTCCACAAGGCCCTGGCAGAGCTGAGGAGCCTGCTGTTCTGCTGCAGAAGAGGCCAGAAACATCTCCAGCCAGCCTGTCTGTTGCTGCCTTTGGGACTCCTTGTGAGTAGACTGCAGCCCCAGGCCCCTTCCTTCTGGGTGTGACTCGGCACTTCCTGGGAAGGAAGCTACTCTAGACACCTCTCTAGACACTACACAAGATGGAGATCCTTGTAGCCCTTTGAATTCAGGGAGCTGACTAGGCCCTCTTAATAACATTTCAGTAGAGCCAGGATCTCTGGGGGGTGGGGTCCGGGGGGGGGGGGGGAGGGTTCCATCGAGGTCGTGTGGGGGAGGAGGGGGTGCGGTCAACAGTTTCCCAGGGAGAAGCGCAACAGGTGTCTTGCGACCCTGGAGAAGGTTAGGTGTGGTAGCCTCCATGGCAGCCCCTCCGGGTTGAAGGTACTGCTGCTTAATGCCAGATCCGTCAGTGGGAAATCTGCAATTATCCAGGACTTAATCCTGGATGAGCAGGCGGATCTGGCTTGCATCACCGAGACCTGGTTGGATGAGCTGGGTGGGGTAAATCTTACCCAGCTTTGTCCTCCGGGTTTCGGGGTGCATCAGCAGGCCAGGCCTGGAGGGCGGGGAGGTGGGGTTGCAGTGGTCTTTTGGCAGTCCATCGCCCTGGTCAGATGTGCCGTTCCGCAATCTGCTGGGTTTGAGTGTCTCCACTTGAAGGTGGGTACCCGGGACAGTTTGGGGATTCTGCTGGTGTACCATCCACCCCGCGACACAGCAGTCTCCCTACCTGAGCTAGCTGAGGTGGTCTCTAGCGTGGTGTTGGGCTCCCAGCGCCTTTTGGTATTGGGTGACTTCAATATCCACGTTGAGGCCACCTTGACAGGTGCGGCTCAGGAATTCATGGCCGCCATGACGACCATGGGGCTGTCCCAAGTAATATCGGGTCCCACCCATCAAGCTGGTCATTCACTCGACCTGGTCTTTGTTGTGGGCGACGGTTTGGTCAGAGTGGAAGAGCAAACTATTCTTCCATTGTCATGGTCTGACCATTATCTGATCAGTTTAAGACTCACCGTGTCCTCAAACCTCCGCAGGGGTGGTGGGCCCATTAAGATGGTCTGCCCCAGGAGACTTATGGATCCTGAGGGACTCCTGACGTCTCTTGGGGTTCTGTCTGCTATGGAGGCTGACGATCCTGTCGATGCCTTGGTCGCTCGTTACAATACCGAGTTGTCCAGGGCTATTGACATGATCGCTCCTGAACGTCCCCTCTCGCTGCGTGGAGTTGCCCCGGCTCCCTGGTTCACCGGGGAGCTGGCGGAGATGAAACGTGAGAGAAGGAGACTAGAGTGGCGCTGGCAGAGAACTCGTGACGTTTCTGACCGAGCACGGTCTAAAGCCGCTATTAGGGCTTATTCCGCGGTGTTGCGGGCAGCCAGGAAGGATTTCACGACTGCCTGCATCGCGTCTGCAACAAATAGATCTTCTGAGTTGTTCCGAGTTGTTGGGGAGCTCCTCCACCCTTCTCAGGGTGGGGTGGCACCTGACTCCTCAGCAACTCGGTGTAGCAAGTTCGCTCACCATTTTGCAGACAAAGTCACTCAGATTCGTTCCGACTTGGACGCCAGTCTTGAAGCATTGCCAGGTGAGGTAACCGAGGCATCTGTCTGTCCGAGCTTGTGGGATTCGTTTCAGTTTGTGCAACCTGATGATGTGGACAAGATTCTTGGAGCGGTGAGGGCAACTACCTGTGCCCTAGATCCCTGCCCATCTTGGCTTTTAAAACAGGCCAGTGGTGGGTTAGTTGATTGGTTTGTGGCAATAATTAATACCTCTTTGGGGCAGGGCAAATTTCCATCCAGCCTAAAACAAGCCGTGGTAAGGCCTATTTTGAAGAAGGCCTCATTAGATCCGACCAATCCTTGTAACTACAGGCCAATCTCTAACCTACCATTCTTGGGCAAGGTCTTGGAGCGGGTGGTTGCCTCTCAGCTCCAGGGATTCTTGGAAGATACGGATTTTCTGGACCAATCACAGTCTGGCTTCAGGCCTGGGTTCAGTACTGAGACGGCTTTGGTCGCCTTGGTGGATGACCTCCGCAGGGAGCTGGACGGGGGAGTGTGACCCTGCTGGTTCTCTTGGACATCTCAGCGGCTTTCGATACCATCGACCATGGTATCCTTCTGGGGCGGCTCTCTGGGATGGGCCTTGGGGGTACTGCACTCCAGTGGCTCCAGTCCTTTCTGGAGGGTCGTTCCCAGTTGGTGAAGCTGGAGGACACCTGCTCGGACCCCTGGCCATTGACCTGTGGGGTCCCGCAAGGTTCTATTCTGTCCCCCATGCTTTTTAACATCTACATGAAACCGCTGGGAGAGGTCATCCGGAGTTTTGGAGTTCGGTGCCACCTCTATGCAGATGACACCCAACTCTACTACTCTTTTCCACCTAAATCCAAGGAAGCCCCTCGGATTCTGGACCAGTGTCTGGTCGCTGTGTTGGCCTGGATGAGGGTGAACAAACTGAGACTTAATCCCGACAAGACAGAGGTCCTCCAGGTCAGTCGTATGTCTGATTGGGGTATTGGGTGGCAACCTGTGCTTGACGGGGTCGCACTCCGCCTGAAGGCGCAGGTCCGCAGCTTGGGGGTCCTCCTGGATCCGGGGCTGACACTTCCAGTTCGGTTCACAAACTAGTCAACCAATGGTCTACTAGGGTTTCTCAAGAACGGTTACCTTGAAACCATAGGGTTTTGTGAAAGTTTGACATTGATTTTTTTAAAAAATATTTTTTTATACAGGGGCTTCCTGAGAGCTGAAAATTATTTCAAAGATTTCTCTAGAGTGAAAATTTTGAGAAAGGTTGGCCAGTTGTAACTCAAGGAAAGATGTAAATACAACTGCACCCTTCCATTGGTCACTATCAACCGATGAACTGCCTCTTTTCATGATTAGCCACTATTCCTAATCCCACCATCACTGAAACTACCTAATCCTCCTCATGTCACTTCCAACATGGTAGCCCTCTCATGGAGTGGCAATATCTGTTCAGAGGGAATTTGCATTTGCCTTTTTTGGGGGCTGAGAATGTGACATGCCCCAGGTCACACATTTAAAGCTGTGCAAATTGCACTACCAGATTTCAGAGTTTCACTGTGTACTGTAAGAAGTAGATTATCCCTCTGTTTGTTCATCTAATTCAACTTCTATAATCACGGTACTAAGAAACTCCCAAACCACTCATTCTCCTGCCCCACGTTTTAGCAGGAGTTCCCTGGCATTTTTTTCTCTTACAGTGTGGTCACTGTTTCCAATAAGTTTAACCACACTCATTTATGTTGCACTAGGTTATGAGCGACATCATTTGATTAAGTCCAGTATCACCTCCACTATGGCTGGTTCCATGGCCAGTCATTTAGCATATCCAGAAATTTTATCTCTTTGTTATGAACAGAACACATTCATACAGTCAAAGTGAGGGTAGTTAAAGTTATCCATTATTATAATTCTGTCCTTGAATGCCTCTCTGAATTTCTTCTCCATCTGACCATTCTGACTAAGGGAATGTCAGCACGTCCCCTGGATTAACCTACTTTGAAGGCTGGTGTCATCTTCACAGATTCTGCAAGAGGCCAGTTTCTTTAAAGGGTTCTTATTTGTTTAACACTAAGCATTTGCAGTTAAAGTATACCCTTCCTGATAATTCCTACAGATTTTCTGTTTTCTTTTAGTTCTTCACGGCTGCATAATGTTCATTATGCAATGTTTCCACTTCAGATCAGATCAAGCATTCCATCTCCACCTTTGGCTTGAAGGTCCCATAGATAGCGTCCCTCTCCAGATATCTTTGCCATATGTATTTTCACTTAGGAAAATCCTTAGGCTCTTTTGAATGGCTATTATGTTTTATGGCATACTCACACACTCTTTTCCACCTTACTCCCACCTGGAAAATCAGAAACACTTACTTTCATCCTTAAGGCAACTGTCAGTTTTCCTCCAGGGATTAGATTCAAACCCGTTCTACCTTTTTATGTCAAGCACTGGTACCTTTTGTACTGACCTCGTTTATCCCAGTACATTCCTCACAGCCTAACATATCTAAACTTCTCTTCTCTGTATCACTGTATTATCTACATGTCCAAACAACTCATTTTCACCTAATTAGCTATGTGGAATAAGTAGCATTGGAGGGAACTGCTGTACATGTGGGTCACAAAACATCACATCAAGAGTTTTACTATTATTTGCAGCACCAATAATGATAAGAAACAATACAATAACATAAAACAAAGTTTTGGCCATTTAACAGAAAAGAAAACCCATAGGCCTGCAATGACTTTTTAGGTGGGAATTATGTGGCCTCAAGCGCCCAAAATCTGTTTTAAAATGTTTTTAAAAGTATTAATTTGGATAAAATTGAAGGAAATGGCCCTGGAAACCTCCAGAGCACATAATCCTCAGCTAAATGACAATGATCCCATTTTATTTTAGTTTTTCTCACAACCATTTCCCACAAAACTGGAAATGAACTTATTATCACTTTTAAAGTTTTTCAGAAACTAAATCATGGCTCACAGGGTGGATACAAAACTGAATAAATGTGGCCCCTTGGCCATCTGTGGATGTCATCTCTACTCTGAAGTAACTGATTTTGGTAATTTAAAGCAGGAGACTCCCCAGTGCTAAGGATATGGCACCATTACATGGCTTCAGTTATGTTTTTAGCGTGTTCTTCAATTAGATTCAGTACAATGTTTATTTTTAAAGGAGTGCCAGAGAAGACAAATACTTTCTAGGTTTTGCACCCAAAAATTTTAAGCGGTGAATATAATCATGAAATTGACTTTTCAGTAGACTGGGAAGAGGGAAAGACTTTTTTCACAGTGTCTATTGGGTCATGGCATAATCAATCTAATTTTGTTTTCACCCTTCAATCCCTTTTAGTGCCAATAACGTTTATAACATGTTAGGTTAAAAAAATGTTAAACTTTATGAGATGAGCTACTTCCAGAGGTCAAGAGACTACATTTCTACTTTGCCAAACTATGACCTGGAAGATGCTATTGGTTGCTTCTGACCAAACCATATTTATGGGTCTTTGAGATTCATCCCCTTGGTACCAAACATTTCTTGGTAAACAACATTTGCAAGCTCAAATGAAGTATTTTCACAAGTTCAACATTTATGATGAATGTAATAACACTGAGATGATTCAAATGTAGTAATTTAACTTCAATGATTTCCACTTTACTCATTTAATATATTTCTAACATTTTTCAAAGCAAACCACGACAGTAGCTGGTTTTGTCTGCCTAAGGGATGTGAACTCCCTAGATTTCAAAGTGAGCTCTAAAAGAGACAAAGCATAGAAAGGATTACCTTTAGTTGATTATTGAAAATATCAATCTCTTGCAATTTTGATCTGGTTTCTTTTTCTACTTCATCGAGTTGGTCACGGAGCTGCTGACGTGCTAATTCTTTTGCTTCTAAGGCTCTTTTGACAGAGAGAAGTGAATCTCCTGTTATTTAAAAAAATTGACAATAAAGATACTTCCCAGAAACTCCTTGTGATTCTTGAACCATTCAAAAAATTGCAGTATATATGTACACATCACGCAGCACACACTGCACTATACTTACTGTGCAAGCTGTTTTGCTGCACCTGCTTCAGCTGATCGTTGAGTAACTGCTTTTCTGGAATTAATCTTCCAAGCATCTGCTGAGATTCCTAAATGAAATAAAAACAGGAAAGATTACAACCTTCAAGTGAAACTAGAAGTCTCAGACAATAGCTGACCTGAGAATTCTAAGAAATCCCCACCCACACATACATAGGAAAGAAAACTACTTTACAGATTTTTCTCTGAACATTCTGCACAACATAATATGGATGAAGACAGGTAGTTTCCCCTTTACTATGGCACTTGCTTCCAAGACAGGCTTGACAAGGTTGCATTTGATATGCTATAACTGGGATGGGCAACTTTCAAGGGTTCAGGAACGCATCTTCTATCCCAGAACCCAACATGAGCAACACAATTTCTGCAAATGGTAACAAATGAAGACAAATCAAACCTGGAAATGGTCAAAAGTCCATTTTCTGTGTGTGTGTGTGTGTGTGTGTGTGTAGTTTGAAAAAAAGCATGTTGTCAACAATAATAATACGTAATAATAATATGCTTATTTATTTTGTGTCAAAAGCACTGCATAATAAATAAGCTTAAAAGTGATGAAATAAAGGAATCACAAGCAGCTAAATAGTTTTAGACCAATAGCGGGCAACAGCAACTGCATTGTCCGCAGCCTTAAACAACTCCTCCTCCGTACATGAGACAGGACATTGTGGGCAAGCATACATGTGCGGAGTTGTTTGTTCTGCTCCACAGTCACACCAAGTATAATATGCTATAATAATACATAATGGGTTACTGTGAGTTTTTCGGACTGTACAGCCATGTTCCAGTAGAATTCTCTCCTGATGTTTTACCTGCATCTGTGGCTGGCATCTTCACAGATTATGTTGGTAGTGAATTCACAGTAACACAATAATGTAATTGCCAAACGATGCAAAGAGTACATACTCACTTGTAACTGCTGTTGTAAATGTGTAATTTCTGCAATTCTTAATTCTCTAGACTTGTTTGTGCTCTCAATTTCTTGTCTTTGGGTAGCCAGTCTACATCTGATATCCTGAAGTTTCCCCTCCAATTGATGTTTTTTGTCATTCTTGAACAAAGGGAAAAAAGTTTATTTAAGTTTTAATCAGAATGCAATATTGGCTACAAAAATGTTTTACTCTGGACCGTAAGCTGGAAAAGAAACATAAATATGGAAAGGAATATGTAAAGGATTCCCTCTGACATTAAGTTTAGTCGACCAACTCTAGGGGCTGGTGCTCATCTCCATTTCTAAGCCGAAGAGCCGGCGTTGTCCATAGACATCTCCTAGGTCATGTGGCTGGCATGACTGCATGGAATGCCATTACATTCCCACAGGAGTGGTAGCTATTATCTACTCACATTTGCATGTTTTGAACTGCTAGGTTGGCAGCAGCTGGGGTAACAGCGGAAGCTCAACCCGCTCCGCGGATTCAAAACGCTGACCTTTTGGTCAGCAAGTTCTGCAACTCAGTGGTTTAACCCGCTGTGCCACCGTGGCCCCTAAGGGATATGTAGCAATAGTCAATATATCTTGACACTTCCAATTATTTGGATTACTATTGTAATTTATAGTAGGTTTTAGCAGATATTTCCCACTTACTAAAGCTTCTAGTTCAAATTCCAAAGTTTTTTTCTTGGCTTTCAGAACAACTATATCCTCTTGCTCTTTGTTTCTTTGATTCAGGAGCTCTTGCCGCCGATTTCGTTCCCACTCAAGTTGTCTTTGCCTCTCAAGTTCCCTTTTTGCTGCCTACCAAAACATGAATATTGATTTGCACAAATTATGTAACATTATTAAAAGCAATCATACACAAAACTCAGATCTTAGCATTCTGATGGACATCAGAAACTGACTTATTTCAGGTCTATGGTTTCATCTAGCTATCTTTGCTGATTGGCAGACATTCTCCACTGTTTTGTCAGAAGTTCTTTCATCCCTATCTAGAGATGTCAGGAACTGAACCCTGGAAATTTTGCATAAAGCTTGTGTTTAATCAGTAATCAAAGCAGGAGAAAGAGGCTACTAAAATATTATGTTATTTTCACGTAATTCTCATTTGATGACAAGCTTTAGCAGATTTATTAATTTTAACAACCATGGTACTAATTGAGAGAAAAAGGAATACCTCAATAAAATAATCCTAGCTATTTCCAGCAGGAATGCTGGCAGTTTAAAAAGTTTATTTAAAAAAATAACCCCCAAACACTTTAAAAGTAGCTTACAAATATTAGTCACAATGGACACCACTGTCCTCACAAAATGCTAAGCAATATCCTATGTAGGGAGGAAATTGCCTTAAAAGCTATGGCACTTGCAAAAGTTTGACAAAAAGACCAGCATTAGAAAATAAACTGCCCTAGCTATGAAGATAGGATATTTAAAACATAGCCTTCTTGTATGCAAAGGGATTTTGTAGTTCCTTCAAGACTGAGAGAAAGTAGTTTGTAGCATTCATAGACTTATGGCTACTTCATCAGATGCATGGAGTGAAATGTGTTTCATGCATCTGATGAAGTAGACTTAGGTCTATGAAAGTTTACGCTACCAACTTCTTTCTTTCAGTTTCATAAGTGCTATAAGACTTATTAGCATACTGATCCACTCTTTGAATTCATGACTTTTTTGGGCACTCTTAAAGCGGATATGGGAACTATATTCCATCAGCCCTAGCTAGCACAGCCATAACGAGGGAATGCTGGGAACTGTGGTCAAACATGTGAAAGGCCATATTAATCCCATTCATCCTAAAGCATGCAGAAGGAAGTTTGTAATGAAATTTGATTTCACGATATGAAAGGCTTTACCAGTACTTTCAGTTGTGCCCCAAAATCAATTGGAAACAGCATTGTACTGTGCAGCTATTGAAACACCCTACATGAACCCACACGGATTTAAAACAATATGGAATCAAATCTCACAGGATTTTGTTTCAGATTAGCAATGAGGAACATGTGGCCTTCCAGATGTTGTTGGAATGCAATCTTGGCACAACTAATGGAAAGAGCTGATGAATATTGCTATGTAGAAGCATTTGCAAGAGCACACATTCTCTATCACTCTTATATTCATGTAAAGAACTGGGTAATTTTCTATGACCTCCATGACAAAATATTGCACTGAAGCCTGGCTGTCTTCCTTCCACAATTTCATAAAGTACCGATTTTCCTAATACAGTTTTTGAAAAAACGTGAGTATTACCCAATATACCTTTTCATTTGTTTTTAGACAAGTAGATATTCCTTCTGAAATTGTCCATTTACCTCACGCCTTTCTATTTCTTTCCTCCTTTCCTCTTCCCTCTGGCGTTCCAATTCTCTCTGTTTTTCTAATTGTTTTTCTAACTCTAGCTGCCTTTTCCGTTCCTGTTCCTGTCGTTCACGCTCTTTTCTTTCCTGCTCTGCTCTTTCTAACTGTGCAAGACGCTCTTGCTCTTTTCTTTGCTGCTCCAAAAGAGCTTGTCTCCGCTTTTCAAGCTCTAGATTGCCTCGTTCAAAGTTCTCGCGCTTCTTATCTTCAAATGTAACTTTAAGAAGAAGAACGTTACAATTAGATTTCAGTTTATGTTTTGTATATGCGTATTTTCATGCATAAAAACAAAATTACATTTCTCTAGTATAATATACTTCACAATCTTTAAATAAAACTTCTAGTCTTAAATCATTTAAGTATTGTTCTAGGCGGTGGTTATACCAGACAAACAATACTCCACAAACCACTTAAGGTGATTTCTTACATTATGTAAAAATTCCCAGTCTACTGCTCACTTTCATGATGACCAACATAGCACATTGAAGAGAAAGCAATTGATTCAGTTCACCAGAATCAGATGTTTCACAGTGGCACGTATTTTGTAAGTTATCCTTTATGCCAAGGGTGGATGAAATGTGGCCTATGGGTTCCATATGCTCCAAAATGCCCTCTATGGAACATGGGGGGGGGGGAGGTTGCCACGTTTAGGCCCCGCGTGTATTTTAGGCACAAGAGAGGCCTTTTCCTGGACCATGAAATGACATCTGGTCACTTCCTGTTGCTAAAAAAGGCAACTACTAAAATAACCTGGGGGAGCTCAAATACAAGTGGTCCATGCATTCTAAAAGATATTTGGGGGTTAAAGGAGAATGTAGAGGTTTGGGGCAGCCCTCTGAGATTTCTTGGGTTGCTCACGCCTGCCTTATGCTGACAATTTCAAGTGATAACTTAAACAAACCTCATCAGAAACAACTTTATTCACTTAGTTTTACTAACCTGGCAACTTCTTATCCAGCTGCTGTTGTTGCTCTTCTTCTAACACTGGTTCCTCTGGTAACCTTTGGTCTACAGAAACTGAACTTGTAACAGAAATGCCACTGCCAGAACGAACTCTTCTGTCAGAAAGGGGAAGCCGTAATAGGTTAAAATGTGTGTGTACCTACAGCATTACTGTTATTAATTCAAATATTACTAAATAGTTACATAGTTTGTTGAAGAGAGATCCTTCCTTGGAACTCAGCTATGAACCAGTTCACACGAAAGTTTGTATCATGTAATTTGTTCTTATTTAATTCATATCTAAGTGTGCAAACTGTACTATTTTATCAATGCCACTATATTTACCAATGACATTTGTTTCCTTAGTAAAGGCAGGAAAACATACAAACCAATCATATTATGTTAAAGCTAAATTTAACATCAATACTAGACTACACAATATATTTCTATTATTCTAGAAATACTGTTTACACTGCCTAATGGCTATAGCAGACCACAAGAAGGTTAATTCACATAACCACAATTTTGTTTGTTTGTTTGTTTGTTTTGGTTTTTTTTAGCATGTTTCATTTTGATACTAACTTGCCATCTGACCATTACATTGTAGTTGCCTTTCAGTCTTCTACAGGAGGACTTCTTAAAACTTTTTCTGGAGCTTTTCAAAGAATGTTAACTCTAAAGTTATTAATAACAGTTTCAGGACTGAGAACAACTTGGTATTATATCCTTCAATGTAACAATTTAAATACAAAAGAAGAGTGTGTAGGCTCTCTTTATGTGTAATGTACACAAGAGATTGCACCATGTTTCCCTTAATGAATTATTCAAAAAAAAATCAATAAAACCAAAGTTATTGTCCTTGCAGTAACGAAAATTAGACTCAAAATCAAAACTATAATAATTTTACCTAAATGAGGGAGGAATATATTCTGGAGACAACACAGGTGGCAATGGTTGCCCTGACATAGCCATATCAATTAGATGCATAGCCAAAATAAATTCTTCTGCCGTCAGTTTTCCATCCTGGTCAATGTCTGAAAGATTCCTATTGGGAAAAAAGGCACATTTTTTCTTGTTTTCTACATTCCCACCACGCTTTTACTTTCAAAGCCAGGAGAAGGAAGTTCAGAGCAGTCTCTATACCTGTTCTTTGATTAACTGAACTGACCCTGAATTTCATATTATACTTAAGTATCTTTAAAAAACTGAGAAAATGTGACTGGAAAGAAGACGACAAATGAAGATATAACCAGACAGTCACTTTGAAGGAAATAGCCACTTTGACTAAGTCCATCTTAGAAACAATACATTTTGTGTGCAGGTTTTGATAACTGAATGTTGCTGTCCTATTTCAATATCCTCCTATGACTATGCAGACATTTGTGTTATCCTTTTTAAAGGAATATAATGGGAGATCATCCATTTATATGATCAAGAATTAATTTGAGTAATCTTAATTCTTTATTCCCAGCCCCACCCTCATAGTTGTATGGCATGGGACTGCCCCATCCTTTCAGATCTGGACATGCCCATTATGCCCTTGATTAATCAGTTCATCAACTTGACTTGGCCCTCTAGCCCAACCTAATATCTGCTTTAGCACTTTATTCTCAGCCCCACCTCACAGTTGTATCGCGCAAGTCCTCCCCACCCCTTCAGCTCTGGACATGCCCATTATGCCCGGCTATTGGTTGTTGTTCATGATAGTTTTATGTTTTATATGTTATTGTATGGGTTATTGTTTTAATTATTGTAATGTGATGTATTTTATTGTGCTATATTTTAATTGTGTTCCTCTGGACTTGGTCCCCATGTAAGCTGCCCCGAGTCCCTTCAGGGAGATGGTGGCAGGTTATAAGAATAAAGTTGTTGTTGTTGTTGTTGTTGTTATTATTATTATCATTATTAAAAAGCATATCCTCCCTACTTCTCATCCAAACGTTCTTGCTATAAGACCTGTCAATTGTATCTTGTGAAGCTTCCACATAGTATACTGAGAACCAGCTTTATGGACATCCTGCAGCATAATCAAATGTATTTCCAGCAGCAGGGAACATAACATATGACAATATTCTAAGAATAGTATATTCTTTTACAACGCCTACTACTGAAAATTGTTGTCTGAATTCTGCACCTGTCTTCCTCTTTAAGAATAGAAAGAATGATATTTTTAAAAAATGAAGCAAAGAGGATCAGAAGAATGGACAAAATGCAAACAGCTCTTGTGCCTGAATATAACATTTATGAAAAACTCACCATATTGTAGCCAGCTGAGCTTGTGGTAAACTTGATTGCATAAGGATAGTTCTAGCTTGTGGACCTATTTGGATAGTAAACATTAGAACATACAATGACTATATTCACATTTTAATGTATTCATTTCAAAAAGTTGTTTTGGTGACCTTACCTAGCCTAATTTCAATGTAACTATGTATTGGGCCTATGAGCAGTTTTTTTAAATTCCAGCAAAAACATGTTACGACTACTACCCTCCCCACAGCCAGAAATTTCATACTTTCTTAAAGCTAGCAACCTACTTTCACAAAGAAGGGAGAAGGTGCTAATAATACAGATTTATATAGCATTTTGTGTTATTAATACAGTACTCTTTCGTTCATTTGCATGTGTATACTCATTTCATACTGGTATAACCCATATCGTTTCTACGGAATGCTCAAAAAATTTCTAGCAACAAATATATAAAACATATTTCATCACAGGGTTGTTGTATGTCTTTCGGGCTGTGTGGCCATGTTCCAGAAGTATTCTCTCCTCACAGTCAACACACACACCAAGGCAGTAATCTCACTTTTAGTTAAATCCATGTCTAATGATACAAAATGATATATTGATTTCAAAAACAGTTCACAAATTTTAAAATCATATAAAACATGCATGACACAATGCAATCTAAATAAATTAGAATAACAAGTGTCCATAAAATGAACTTCAAAAGAATGTAGTTAAGTCTCAAAAGTCAATCAAGAGAGAAATAACTGCTTACCAGTATCTAGAATATTACTAGACTTTGCTTCTCTTTGCTTGAAATTGCTACAGAAAAGACATAACTCCTACTAGATACTAAATTAACTTCCTCCTAGGATGAAATACAAATCTCCACAGACCATCTGAAAAGATGTTGGTATATATGGTATAAATGCACGAAGGAGCAATTCCTTCAACCAGAGAGGATAAAGTGTGGTCCTCCACATGCTGTTTGACTGCAAATTGCAGTATTCTTCACTACTGGGTATGGTGGCCTAAGCTCACAGAAGTTGTGTACCAACATCAGCTGAAAATTCCACATACCTCTTGTTTGTTAAAAGAGGATGAACTGGGCTCCTGCAATATGGCTTGGATTGTTTTAAATTACTTTTATGAAGTTGAGCATGCTTGCGTACCCTTGGCAGAGATTCTCCTATCGAGAGTACACTTCAATTCCATTATCAGTAATATCAGAGAGCTGTCTTTGAAGAAAGTTTGGAAGTTTCATCGTCCAGAATATAATAAAAGCCACAAACCCTCACTATAGTTCCTCCCTACCCTTGGCAATTGGTGCTGAGAGCTATACAGCTCTTAAGTCCATTTAGCATTTAGCCGCCTCGAGTCCCTCCAGGTAGGAGGAGCAGGGTATAAAGATGATGATGATGATGATGATTATTATTATTATTATTATTATCATTACCCAGCTGATAGACCTGTCCTTTTAACCACTGCATTGTACTTGTGGTGTGCCCAACCTTTTTTTGACCAGGGACGATTTTACCAGGGACAACTTTGACCAGAGACCACTCTCCAACATTAGTACCAAAAGGGTTACGAATCAGTTTTTAGTCAACTTTAGATTCGGTTTAGTTATTTGGGGTGCTGATTCAGAAAATTGCATTGGATAGACTACATCAGCTCTAGTTTCTGTTACAGAACATATGCCATCCAGTAGTTGTCATTTGCTCGCCCACAGAAACCATATTAATAATCTATAGCTGATGTGGTCTATCCAATGCAATTTTCTGAATCAGTACCCCAAATAACCCCAGGAACAGGCCTAAAAATGAAGACTTCCAGATGCCACATGGAACAGCTCTGCTCAGGGGGAGAGAGGAGGAGGAGAAGCAGCAGTCAGGAGGCTTGTTGTTGCGCCTTTCATGGGTAGTCAACCTCTCCCCTCCTGACATCCCCATTGCCTCGGCACTATAAGAGGCTTTCACGAGACTAGTAGCTCCCCTTGCTACAGTGTAGTAACCTTGAGGCTGCAGACCATATTTTAGTTCTTGGGGACCAATGGTGATCCACGGACCACAGGTTGGGAAACACTGTTTTAAATCCACAAAACCCTATGTTTTAACATTATTTCTGTAAAGCAAAAGTACTGTACTACTCAATACCTGTTAAGTGTCCACTCATTGTTTTATCATGGCTGTTGAATAACTGCCTATATTTCAGTCGTGATGATTGAGGAACCGCCCATTCTGCTGCTGGAGAAGCACTGAAACAATAAAACAGAGAAAAATACCATATTACCATTCTATTATACCAAACTTGACAGAACATCAAATAAAGAACAACTGCTCCAAACAATCCAAGTTTTAACTTATAGTCACCTTTATTGAAAAACAACTTCACACTTGTTATTTAAATTTTAACATCACTCAATATGCATCTATGAAATGAAGAGAATTAATCCATTTGTAGTTATGCTTTTGTTAAGACTTTTAGTATTATGTGAAAACACTTTGTTCTAATTAACCTCCTGACAAAATATGTCCTTTTAAATAACTATTCACTGCTACACTTTTCTCTGACTTTTCTCTCCTGATTTGAAATTTTGTTTCTGAAGCTCATACACCACTTTGCCTTCATTATCAAGGCTTACATTACATGAATACTGCACTCTTAAATATGGACTTGTCATAAAATCATAAAAGTGCTAGAACAGTATCTAGTAATGCCAATCATGAAAAAATATGAAATGTTAGCTAACAAAAAAAGACACTTAAATTAGCTGGATCACTACTACGTACTTCATTCATATATACTGAGAACTCTCTGCAAAAGCATTTTAGCAGTCAGACATGAGACAAGGTTGGACAACTTTTTGTTGCTTATATTTATAAATGTACAAAACTGTGGTATTTTTTGCTCAAACAAAAAATATTCAATCAAAGATGCTGATATTCTTTGAATAACTGAATAACCCAATCTGTCTCCAATTTTACAGCTATCTGGTTTAAACAAAAACCAGCACAATTCATCAAGTGCATCCTAAATCAACAGAAAACTTAACGGTTCATACATACACACATCCCACATGTACTCAGAATTTATCTGAAGACAAAACCTGCTTGAATTTATCAGCACCATTAAATGTCAAAATTAATTTCCCTATTTCATCCATTTTAAGATTTTAATAAACCTCTGACATACGAGGTTTTGTCTGCATTTGTCGTGTATCTTTAGAAACTACAATATATACTTTATTTGTTCTCCCAAAATGCAGGTTCTCTGCAGCATACAAAATTTTATGCATTAAAATTCCAAATGGAAGCTGAAATGACATAAGTAAAGTAAATTTCCGTTGCCACAACTACAGACTTTTGAAAAGGAAATGAGACTTTAAGTAATACAGTGAAACAGACATGAAGGGGAGGAGATTCTGGCTTTGAGGGACAGAAAGGATTTGGAATAGAATGAAGTTCAATTGGTGGCACCTCAGTATAAAGGATCAGGTATCTAAAAGGTCCACTATTCTTTGTATCCATCTTATCTTAGTATTTATTTGTTTACATCTCTTTTAAACATTCATTGTAATGCAACTCAGTCAAGTTCTTTTTAAACTTATTCACCTGTTTTCAGTCTGTGTTTCATGTCACACATGTTTTCAAGGAAGTTTCAGGAATAAATTAAAATGTTCACATTATTGTCCAAATACCCAATATTGTTTGAGCAAAAAACACATCAAACGAGTACAAAGTAGTTCACTGCAGCTCACCTCAAACAATAGTTAAGAGCAGACAATAGAAGAAGAATACTGAAGAGTCACTATTTTCCCCTGCCCGTATATCTACAGAGAAAGACTAAGTTTCACACCATGGGGGATAGGAGTGGGTTATGGATACCACTGTCCAGCTCAGAAAGAACTGTGGCTATTTGAGAGTGTCCTGATGAGCAAAGGAATCAACTCTTCTTCAACTGATATTTCTTTACCATTTCTCTTCTGATTCATTATCTTACTTCTAAAATCCATCAGGCAGCAGGCTGTTTAGAACAATAACCCAGTACTGACCTGTGTGATACATTTCTTTTAACACAGTGGTTCTCAACCTGTGGGTCCCCAGATATTTTGGCCTTCAACTACCAGAAATCCTAACAGCTGGTAAACTGGCTGGGATTTCTGTAAGTTGTAGGCCAAAACACTTGAGGGCCCCACAAGTTGAGAACCACTGCTTTAACACTAATCTTTAAATCCAGGAGAGGCAGAAAGAGAGGACCCCATCCTCTACCAAATTCTAACAATCTAAATAATTAATGTGCTAAAGTGTATTTCAAAATGAGTTAATGGATTTACTCAAGGACAGAAGGATAGGAAGAGGAAATGGAGAATTTGCCTAAGTCATATGCTGGTATGGGGTTTGACTCCAAAGATTCAATACTGGTGAGATGGAAAAAAAACAAGCACCGTCTAGAACAGGGTCTCTCAAAAATTTTAATAATAATAATAATACAACTTTATTTTTAACCTGCCCTCTCTCCCCAAGGCGACTCAACCCTTGCAACCACTTGCAACCCCTTTTTTCCACTTGCAACCCCTTTTCACTCCAAAATGTTTTACATGACTCAAGATATACAGAAATACAGCTGAAGCATTTTCTGCTGAGTCTGCTGTAAGCAATGCATGTTGTTGCTAACAGATTTGTGTAAAATGGTGGCGTTTAGGTACCTTTTACTGTTGCCAAATTTTTAATGATCATTGAGCTAAGGCAGGGGTCCCCAAACTTTTTAAACAGGGGGACAGTTCACGATCCTTCAGACCGTTGGAGGGCCGGACTACAGTTGGCCACTGAGCAATAATAATAATAACAACAACAACAATAAAAAAGAAAGTTGAAAGAGACCCTTTGGGCCATTGAATCCATTCCCCTTCTGTCTTTGTGCACCGAAAGCACAAGCAAAGCACCCCTGATAGATGGCCACCCAGCCTCAATGTTAATAATAATAATAATAATAATAATAATAATAATAATAATAATAATAAAAAAGAGGGTTGGAAGAGACCCCTTGGGCCATTGAGTCCAAACCCCTTCTGCCTTTGTGTACCAAAAGCACAAGCAAAGCACCCCTGACAGATGGCCACCCAGCCTCAATGTTAATAATAATAATAAGGGTTGTAAGAGAAGAAGAGACCCCTTGGGTCATTTAGCCCAATCCCCTTCTGCCCTTGTGCCGTGGGGGCCGGATAGATGGTTTCGATGGGCCGCATCCGGCCCCCGGGCCTTAGTTTGGGGACCCCTGAGCTAAGGGAACGATCAAAACCCACTGTTTGAGAAGCAGTGATCTAGAACAACAAGAAGTGCACAGTATATGCTGCCAAAACCACCTCCACTAGGTTTACAATCACCTTTTAGTAAAATTTGGTTTCTAGACTGTGACTATATTTTGTCTCTTACACTGAAAATTATTCTACAGTATTAAGTATTATTATTATATTATTTTATTTATTTATACCCCGCTTTATCTCTCCAAAGGGGACTCAAAGTATACAGGCATAACAGAATAGAAAATAATGTGCAGTATGAAATGAAATTACATTTACACTTATACACAAACTTGCTTTCCAACAAGAATGCACTCTAAAGTCTGCTTCATGCTTCTGAATCATACTACTGTACTTTATTTACAAGTTCCTTTCATGGACTGCATGAAAATATTTGTGTCTACAGAACCACACTTACCCAGCCACATCAAATGATTGTGCCTTTTGTAATTTTGCATTTAATTGTGAACTGGCACCCGATCTACTGAAGGAAGAACTCTTTGGCAATGTGGCTGAAAGGGAATCATTATGTTTTAAGATCAGTGAAATGAAATGTTAAGGACATCCAGCTAGTTAACATTGTATTTCCAATAGGAACAGTCAATGCTCAGGCTATAACTAACACAATTAATTTTCAGATTTATAACAGGCCTCAAAGTTGCTAATAAGAATATAAAAACAAAAAAAAAGTTTAAGCAATCAACAACAAAAATAACAACAAACCCCAATGGACTAGGATATAAAAATAACAACAGCAGAAAATATTAGAAAGCAAAAATACAGCCGATTAAGCAAAAGATAACTGCCATAATTAGTCATAATCTACTTTTAATTTCAGGCAATAACATATATAAAATATTAGTGAACTTGTGTACTTTGAAAATATAAGCCATGTACAGTGAAATATAAGACACATGTATGATATTTTATACATAAAACAGTACAGACCAACACACATTTTTTATTGTGCTACAAACTATCTGTTTATAACCTATCTATGCAAAGAATTCAGAAAACAAGTATTTAGGACAAAAGAATCTGTAACGGTTTTATGGTTTATAAGTTTAATGAAGGTTTGGTATCTTCTGTTAGGAGAGGAATACTTGTTGACTGTGGTTTTTGCCCTTCCAGCTACTTGAACATTCCTAAAGGCTCTCTCAACAAGTGGATGATAATCAGAAAAGGCAAGGGATGCAAAAGAGGGTATTGTACCGGCTGAATCTTTCATATACATTTTGCCCTCAATCCTGTTCTATACTCACTCAACCATGAGACTCATCATGTAATTTTCCAAATGATTTAAGCCTGAAAAAAAGGCATTAATCTCTTGCAAAACTACATGAACCAGTCTCATTTCTATTAATATCAGGAAACCAGTGTTTGCAAAAAACTTGGAAAGGCCAACACCAAACATAATTTGGGAAGCATTTGGTTTATTAAAAGGTAATAGTAGTGCTAACTTACAAACAATTATTTTTAAAAATTCTAAAAGTTGGAAACCAGTTTTAATGCACTTAGGATCTTTGAATATCTAAAATTGCAAGTTGTTGATACTCATGAAGGTTACTTCTAACTTTTTCTAAATATTTTCTATTTAAAAAGGTCTATCATACACACACAAATAACGAAATAAATAAATATACCTCCAATTTAGGAGGTAAACTTGTACTCTTATTAAAAGATATCATGAACAGCTTATTCAACTGACTTCACAGAAGGTGAGTGGTTCCATTCTAGAAACACAATATGTTCCCCTTTGGGATTATATGGATGAATACACAGTATTTTCTAGATTTTTTAAAAAAAGACAGAGAAGTACAAATCATTCTGTACAGTAGATGTCAGTAATTCAGCATACCAGTATGACTGAAAGCAGGAAGAGGTTGGATAACAGCGGGTGCTCCATTTGCAAGGGGAGGCACGGCTGCTGTGGGAACTGAAGATACTAAAGGTGGAGACATTCCCACCACTGGAATAGATGCTATTGGCACAGGAGCAACAGCTGTAAGCGGTGGTATACTAGGAAGGCCACCTATACCTACAAGACAGAAATAAGTTTCTATTTATAACAATTTACAAACAGAATAATTAGAGGCCTGATGGACAGAACACACCATTAAGAATTAGATTAAGAATTAGATTTCTGCTTTTGCGAGGCTCCTGAGCCCATAACCCCAGGAATGTGGAGGGCTAACTGTACTTACAGTCTTTCACAGATCTAATATAATATAGGTTTTCTTAATACTTGACTAATATGGGCAATCCCCAAGTTACAAACAAGATAGGTTCTGTAGGTTTTGACCTTTAAAGCCCTACATGGTTTGGGTCCACGTTTACCTACAGGATTGCCTTTTCCCGTACAATCAACCCCTTTGGACATTTAGGTCCTCTGGGAGGTCTCTTCTCCAGCTCGCCAGTACCCAACTGGGAACTGTCACCCAGAGGAACTTTTCATCCACCACCCCAAGGCTGCAGAAAAACCTACCAGAAGATATCCAACAGCAAAATCAGCTATCGGAATTTAAGACACAATGAAGAAAGCTATTTTCAAAATACAATTTTTATTGTTCTTTATAGTCTGCTCTGATTGTTTCCAAGCCGTTCCGGAAGCCTATCTAGTCAATTCTATCTTGTGAATAGTATAGTCTTGTGTGTATATTGTTTATATGTATTTTAATAAGTGTTAAAACACAACACATTACAAAATCTCCTTCTATTCAGCCTCTTCAGATTTAATTCCAGAACGACCAAAATTTTCTACAACCCAGAAAACTCACTGTTGTACCCTGCCTCGGGCTGCAAGGAGAGGTGGGTAATAAAATTATCATTATCACCATCACTGAAAAGATACAACTGGGGAATTTAAAACAGCCTTCTTCCCTATCTCCATAGCCCTCTCTGACAGTCATTGGGGCTAGCAGGGAGCTGAAGTATATTTGGGCTCTACTAATTGTGTCTTGAGGTTAATTCAACAATATCAGCCTCTTTGAGGTTAGAGGCAGAACTAAGTTTAGTTTATATACGGTTAACACTTCCATCTATTAAATCAACCGCACAATTTGCAGTAGTGGGTGAAGCTGAGTGTACATCTTAACAGTTGTCACTGGAGGCAGATAGAAGTACTTGCATGTCTTCCACTATTTGGAAGCATCTTTGGATGTCGAGGGACTCTGACTATTACAACTGCTTTTATATATGGTTTTAGCTTTCCTTGCCCCAAGAAGAACATGTAGTGTAAAAGAAAGAAGAACACCACGAAGGGGGGAATAAGGAATAAAGTCCAATGTGGATACTGGGAAAAAAAGAGGAAAAGTAGAAAGAGAAGGAGCCAAGAGAAAGATAGAAGAGTGGAATATGCAACAATTCCTGGGTAGGGCAAGATGGAATAACTTTGGAGGAACCAGGGATCCAACAGGAAATACTTCCTTAAAACATGTGATCACTTGCCACATCTAGGTGGTGATAGGAGTAAACCCCTTCACGGATGGCTTTTTCTCCACTGGCTGAGAATTATTAGAATTTTCTCCAAATGGTTAAGTATGTTCAAGGTATGAACATTTTTTTAAAAAAATTTAACCAGAACTATTAGAACAATACACAAAAATAAGGAAAGCATTCACTTACCAAATCCTGGTGCGCTAGAAATAGCAATAGGAGGTTGCTTCATAATAGGAGGCAATGAAGAAGGGAGTTGATAACCTTGTAGTTTTAGTTTGATGAGTTTCATAGCTATAGAAAACTCCAGCTGGTCCATTCTCCCATCATTGTTCATATCTGCCAGAGCCCTAAAATAACAAGTGGGATTTTTTAAATGACATTGCAAAACCTTCCAAAAAACAAACAACTGATCTCATATGAAACTACAAAACTGATCATCCTGATTCAGTAATATTTACTAGTCACTTTTTTACTAGCCACATATTCACTTTTCAAAGTGAGAGAACACTTATAATTATATGGGTGGGACTAAAGAGCTATGATATGCTTTGAATAAGGTAGCTGCCATGTTCTTCTTCAGTTGAAAAGGAAGCCTAGAAAAAGATTTTGTCTAAAGAGTAACAATCAACACCAGATAAAATGTATCAACAATTTGTCTCAACATCTTATGTTTATACATAAGCTTGATTCAGAGTAAGACTTGCTGAATTCAGTTTAAGTTTTCCCTTGAACAGTAAATGAAACCACTTGAACTCAGGAAATAACCTGAAAAAGCACCTATTCTTTCTAAGGATATACAATTTATTTATCAATTTATTCATCTATTTATGTATCTCTTATCTGAAAATTTCAAGAATGTGTTACAATAAATTCAGTTTAATGCAAGAAATTCTAATAATTTTAAAACCTAAAATCTATTGCATCAGTTAAAAACAAGACAATTTCAAAGTAGTAAAAACAACTGAAAGCAACACCAACCATGGAGATGTCAAGTTAAAATAAGTTCAGACCATCTTAACTTTGCTTCGAATGATCTTCTCTGTAATTACACCTGCTTTTCCTGCTTTTCATCTAGCCTTTGGCTAATCTCAAGAAATGGGACTATAAAGTGGAGTCCACTATATGTCAGTGTGAAGAAGAGCAAACCACAGACCACTTACTACAATGCAGTCTGAGCCCTGTCACATGCACAATGGAGGACCTTCTTACAGCGACACCAGAGACACTTGAAATGGCCAGCTTCTGGTCAAAGGAAATTTAGCATAATGCCATGTTTTTAACTTTGATTGTGGTTTTTTATACATTCTAACTGTGTTCTCAATTTGTTTCTGACACGCTAAATAAATAAATCTATCTATCCTTTAGATGTTGCTGCTCTGGCATCTGTGTAACTGAGGGATTAGGTGGGAACCATACCAGCATGATGCCCTGAGGGTAGGAGGGTTACAAGAAAGCTATGTAGTAGCTTTAGAAATTTCCAAATGGTACATTGCACTGGTGTAGATAATCCTATTTGTGTGAGTCACAGACACCACAAAGAAGGAGCTAATTTTATATTGCAAATACAAGATGTTGTATATTACCATAATTAATTGAAATGTTACTTCCATCTAACATTCATTATTGGGCCCATTTTCACTATACTTATCTAATCTGCTCAAACCTGTTTGATTTCAATGACATTAAAGAATGAAACTGGAATATTTTTTATCTATTAAAAATCCTGAAAGGTCAAGATAGATTTCAGAAGTATTGTTTTCAGGGAGAACAAATATCCAAGTAGAACAAAACTGTAAGTAATCCAGATTATGCCTACTTATATTTAGTTACTGTCTTCAGGACCATTGGTACTTGATTTGAAAGCCTACGTAAGATGCTTCTTAATGGATTACTGGCTTGCCAACACAAATCCTGTATACAGGCCAGTAAAAGAAATATGCAGATAGTAGAAGTAATTGTGACAGACCTACAAATTTCTCAGACATAACAATACCAATATATGCTCTAAAACATATAAAAGTGCAAATAAAATAGGTAATAATTTATTTTCATCTCAATACACAGCCACCATTGCAAGAACTATTGTTAAAGACTTGCCACCTAACAAGAGATTTTAAAGCATACACTGCAGTCCTGAATATACAACTCTTGTGTTATTGACCCTATATGTCTTCATACAAGTCAGAATTCTATTTTTTTCTTAGATAATCATTCAAAAATTCTAAAGTGTCTAAGGGTGCTTAAGTTAAAGTCCATGTTTTCCATATCTAACAGTTAATCTCTGCTGGCCACAGATGCAGGCAAATCAGGAGAGAATGCTACTGGAACATGGTCATACAGCCCAAAAAGCTCTAAGCAACCCAGTGATTCTGGCCATGAAAGCCTTCAATAACACAGTTAATCTCTAACCAATTAAGAACTTTCCAGTATAGAATCTAATTTTAGAATCAATTTTTTGCAAGTAGTCTAAGTAGCTAAATTAAATAGAGTAGTGATGTAAAATTAATATGATGGCTTACCTTCTGCATTATCAAAGGGCTTTTGAATTTCCATTAGTTACATATGATTTCACAATCGCATTCTTAGCCATGTAATCAAAAATGCTTGTTTATACTATTATTATTTGAATGTACCTTTGAATAAAATAGGTGATAACTTTTAAATAGTCATTATGTTGTCATGTTGTGAGTACTTTTTTATGCCCAAAACAGTGATAAAATTTTAAGAAACTTACCATATCTGTGCTAAAACTGGTTGAGGTAAGCCAGACTGAAAAAAAAAGTTCCTGGCTTGATCACCTGACAAAAAAAGAAAATTATTTCAAACATTACATCATAAGATTTATAGACAAAGCAATAAATAATGAATTATCTATTATTTACCATGGAAAATCACTTCACATTTTTCATGTTTGTATAGACAAAACATCTACTTCCATGCACAGTAGAGAGATATCAGGAGACAGTGGATAACCTCTAGATGTGCAGAAGTAGCAAAAGAAATCTGAGTGGAAGGGGAAATAGAATTGACTGTCTAGGCAAGGAGTAAGAAGAAAGAGATATATATAACCATGGCCTCGTTTGATTTAAAAAATACTCAGAAGTGAGAACTGTCTCTACAAAGAGAAAGTAAAGTTATGTAGTTGGGACTTGGGGACCGTGTGCATACTCATTCTGAAAGTATTCCCCAGAATGCAAAAAAAAAAAAAAACCCACCTAGAGAAGTTAGAAACTTGTCTATCAAAATATTCCACATAACACTTCATTATTTTTCTAAGACAATTGAGATATTTGGGGTAGTAACGTCAGATAAACCCATCTTTCCGCCTAACTTACGTAACCCCCACCCTAAGAAAGAATAACAAGGTCTGGCCTCATCAATAGGCCAGAAAAAGACCAACTGTAAGAACCTCATTTTGTGCATTACCACTCCTGCTGTCAGATGCCATGGGATGAAAAAAAGAGCTTACTCTCAACTCTATGACCAAAGAGATATCAACTGCAGCACCTACATTCAAGCAGGACTGTGACCAAGACCAATCTGACAAAAATGGATCTAGCCACCTGTGACAAAGTGAACTGCCTTCTATGTTTATATCTTACACTGCCATTATTCTGTCTATCTTGTCTTTTGAGTCTGTAAATCTTAGATTAATTCCTGTACCTCCCTGTTTTGGGAGATAACACATCTTTGAAAATCACAATAATAAGATATGACAGATTCAGACCAAAGACTTCTGAACTCACATCTGACTGTAGCATAATACCTAAGGGACTAACACGAAGGTTATATTTAATACAGCTGTGAAAAAATTTAGCACACCATTAGTTATTTATAGAGACCGTTTCAGAGATTATCAAATAATTACAAAAGGTTCCAGAAATGAAAAGCAAACTGAGCAACAATTCTTTTTCTCCTATACAACCTTGCCCTCACTTTCTCTGTACTGTGTTCCCTCACCTATTGCAGAAGTTACATTCCAGGACCTCCCACAATAAGTGAAAATCCGCGAAGTAGGGACACTATATTTATTTTAATAAATATACAGTCCCTCCCTCCCTCTTTTAATGTATTGTACTGTCTTCCTTGTTGTTCACTAAGGCAATGAGGCGCAGGCGGAGCCTACTGCCGCTGTCTGTGGGCAGCTGAGGAGGACAGGCCGGGCACCTCAGCCTGGGCCCTTTTATGCCTGTGAGGGAGGGCAGGCCATATGAAAAAATCTGCGAAACAACAAATCCGCAATAAGCGAACCACAAAGTAGCAAGGGAACACCGTATAGCCTTTTGAAGGAGGTCCTCCTTCACTGGGGGCTGTGTGGTAGGGCTACAGTGCCAAAGAGGAAATGCACATTCTTACTAAGATTATGTGACTTTGACATCTGCATGGCAGTCAATAGAAAATTCACACTATATTAATATCAACTTAGACAAAAGAAAGGGAAACATATGGTTTCTGAAGTCTACTCTATTTTAACAGTTCTTCCTTTATTGAGATTATGTGACTTGGGGAAGCACAAAAACAAACACTTTCTCCGCAAGAAGCAAAAGCATTAACTACATGAATAACCATTTTAAAAATCATTGAATGTGGGAGATTCTAAAGCATTCTCATTCAAAATTACAAACCTAAAAGACATAGTAACATGGGGTTAGCCAGTAACATGTATAACCATTTTAAGAATAATTTAACAAACAAAAGGGGTGGCCTTTCAGTTTAAACCCAACCAGCATTTTAAGTAGGATAATGATGGGTATGTGTATCAAATTGGTCAAGATCCATAGAGCCATGTAGAAGCCTTTGCAGAACAAACATACACACTTTTCACTTTTATGTATATAATATATATCTGTTTTGCAAGACAATGACAGCCAGCATGGTTTACTGGTTTGAGTCCTGAGCTCTGGGGAACCACAGTTCAAATTTCCTGTTGGTGATGGAAACCAAGTGGATCACATTCTCTCAGCCTCAAAGGAAACTCATGAGAATTGTCTCTGAACAATCTTCCCAAGAAAACATGATGATTGGTTAATCTTTGGGTAACTTTAAGTCAGAAACAACCTGAAGCCACATAACAATAAAACAGGAGTTTCATCGTCCCTATCTAGGAAACTGGCCCCCTGATTCACCACAGTTGCCCACAAGTATGAATAGGAAGCATGGGTACATGGCTTTTTCTTACTGAAGCCACAAGGATTCATAGTGCTATTAACTTTTCTTTTGGATGTTCTACCTTCACCAAATAGAAGCAGCAAATTACATGATGCTGTGGAAAACCATTATACATATTATATGATAACTACAGAATTACCAGTGATAAATCCAGATATTGGTTTCAAACTGTGAAACTGCTGATCATGTTTAGCTCTCTCTTCCACAGTTATACCCCAGATGTCCAGGTTGCCTATGTCACAAGGAAGAAATTAAGATACAGTAAAATATAGGCTTTATGAATTCTCGTTTCTCTCAGCATTTATTCCTCCTGCTATTCTCCCTCCACTAAAACGTGCTTCTCACTGCTGATCTGTCCATACATCAAGTTATTTATATGTATGTACTGGAAGCAACAGAGATAGCTTTCTGCTGAAGAACTGAAATCCATAAATGTAGGCGTCTGTAGTATACACAAATGTAGTTTTAGTGACCAAAATAGTAATAGCCAACAGTATGCTCCGCCAGATATGCTTTAAAAATCTCTGGTAGTAAAGCAAGACAAAAAATTCCTTTTTCAAAATGGACATAAGTAGCATTTTATGTTTAGAAACAACAGAATTTTAAAGATGGAAAAGTGACCTCCCTAAATCTCTTCCTGCAACAGCAGGTATAAAAGAGAGTTATGATGTTGTTTCTGAAATGGAAAGTCTACATTGATAAATGTTGTCAGTCAATTTTAACATACCTCCCGTATGATACAATTGCATCAGACCATAGTACACACAGTATATGTTGTGAGAGTATGAAAAACCAGAAATGGGAAAAGCCGTTGTGCCCATTTTGAACGTCACAATTAAACACAGAGACAGATGATTTGTCAGTTCGCTGCAGGAATGTAGGCAGTCAATATTTCTAATAAGCCTGAATTTATTAAGAAATGATTGTATTACAGCTCAGGGTTATTAAGACATCTGATCATGGACACAGAGCTTTATGTTGCACTGCCAGTTCTTGCTGCCTAACCTCCAGCTAGCATGTCTTCCTAGAACTTGGCAAATACTTCCAATATATGTAAATAGTAAGCTGTCTTACTACTCACTGTAACTGCATGTTGATGAGTAAAATTTTCAGGTCCAACAATGAAATTAGTTTTTGGTTGTGAAATAGTTTTCTCTTTAATAGTAGTATAAGAAAATGATGTTAATACTTACCCGCAAAAGGTGTGGGAAACTGAGCCATGGTTTAAACACCTCTAACTTGCTAATAGATGCCTGAAATAAAGAGGGATATAGTAAGATACAAAAACAAATTATTTGAGGTACAATCATATATTGATGTGTATAAGACTGCTAGCTTTGCCTGGCCACGCGTTGCTGTGGCTTCTGGGAATCATTTGTTGGCCAGGTGGAATAGCAGTGAATAGCCTTGCAGCCTCAAAGCCTGGCCGTTTTCTTTTTATGGGAATGCTTGTTTGGTGTGCTGGAATGCAACGGAATAGGCTTGCTGCTAGGAAGCCTGGGTACTTGCGTTGTAGGGGAATACTTTTTTGGGCTGCTAGAATTGCAATGAATAGCCTCGCTGCTTCAAAGCCTGGCTGCTTGCTACCTAGGGGAATCTTTGGTTAGTCAGCTTCAGTAGTACAGAGTAGTATCGCTGCTTCAAAACTGGCCTTGATTGTTTCCTGTCTGGAATTGTCCTGTTTTCAGAGTGTTGTTCTTTATTTACTGTCCAGGTTGTAGAGTTTTGTAGTGGTGGGTGGCTGGTTTTGTACATTTTTATGGTTCACAGCACCCTAATAATAATAATAATAATAATAATAATAATAATAATAATAACGCAGAGAAAGAGGGAAATTAGCATTGAATGGTCTTGTTGTTTGAAAGCCTGGCTGATTCCTTCCTGGGGGAATTTTTGGTTGGGAGGTGTTAGCTGGCCCTGTTTGTTTCCTGTTTGGATTTCTCCTGTTTTCAGAGTGTTTTTTATTTACTGTCCTGGTTGTAGAGTTTTGTAATGCTGGGTGTGAACTCATCTCCTACCTCCCTTCCAAATCCAGTGTGATATAGACTGCTTGGGGGTGTAGTGGAGTCTCTCTCTCTCTCTAAGTTTTTAAGCAGAGGCCGGATGGCCATCTGTCGGGAAGGCTTGAATGGTAGAAAGAAGAGGGTTGGTCTAGATGGCCTTTGGGGACTTTTCCCACTTTTATGGGTGTCCTATGCCATTACTGTGTGGATTCGCCTCCCTGTGTGTTATGGGAGTCCCCAGCCACCAGTTGAGTTTAATCCCATAATTTCACAATAAGGTTCTTACAAGGAAAGAGAGACTAGGCTGAGGAAGCTGACCCTTGCCAGCCACAAGCCCTGCCCAACATGGCAACGTTGAGGAAGTGGGGTTAGACTCCGCCCACAGGTGCAAGGTCATCTGGGTAATGTAGTTGTTTCAATTCAGGGGCAGCTCTGAGCTTGCATGGTAAGCAATGGGGGTTTTATTTTGTCTTCATTTTGTTATTTGGTCATTATTTTTTCTAGGTTTTTTTCATGTAAAACACAGACCGGATGACTGTCTTTTGTTGCCAGGTGTGGTGTTATTTGCGCCAGTACTTTTGTTGTTTAAGTTAAGGGAAAAACGATCAGAACATTTTTATATATAGATAGATTTTAATGACAAACATTTTTAAAATAAATCTGTTAGTTATGTAAACATAAGCAAATCAAAATATTTCTCAATGGTACATAATACAACTGCAGTATTACTTGGCAGTAACAGAATGGTACTTAAAACAGTAATGGATTGGTCTCCTAATGGTAACTCTACAGAGATACCACTGGATATTACTCAATTATTTCTGAAATGGATAACAAAAGCTGTTTTGATCAGCTAATTCAAAATCGATATATAGACGATAACTGGAAATTTAAAATCACACAGAGTTTAATGTTTTCAAAACAGAAGTGTGCCAGAAGTGCGACCAAGTACTCATTCTAAGCAAAAAAGAAGGTATGGTTCAGTATTCTGTTGTGTATCTATGCCTGGTTGCAAACATCAATAATGTGTGTCCTCTTCAAAAAAATTATAAATATAACAAATCTGCTACAGCTTTTCACATTTTCTGTTGGAAAGAGTTGAAACAGTGTGTGCTCAGTGATAGTGCCTGTGCCCTGGGTGCCATTTTGGCTGACGGAGTTCCTAAGATACAAAGGGGGCGGGGCCTAAAGGCAGGGGGGGGCTAAAGGCAGCAGAGCCTACCTTTCTAACTGGCAGTTAAGGGGAGAAAGGCTCTTCCTCATCCTCTGTAATTTGAACTATTTTTCTAGGTTTTTTTTATTGAAAGACATATTTTGGATGACTATGTCTTTTGTGGCCAAATCTGGTATGATTTGGTTCAGTGGTTTTGTTGTTTACACCATAGTAAAACGAACACTACATTTATATATATATATATATATATAGACTATGTTAGAATATGAAAGCTTCCAGCAATTGAAAGGAAACCTTGGGGTGCATTTCTGTTCTAGAATGAAACCACTTTAATTGCCTTGGTTCAATGCTATAGAATCATGGGGGCTGTAGTTTGCCAAGATTCAGAGCCTTATCTGCCAAAGAATGCTGATGTCTCATGAAACTACAAATCCCAGGATTGCATAGCATTGAGCCCTGGCCATTTAATTAGAGGTGACATGCCTCAAAGAGGAGCTCCAGGTGCAGCTACTGAAGCACCTTCCCATTTTGCATTGGGCCAGCACTAACATTACTTTATTACGCTAATCTAATGCACACCCCAATTTTGGCAAGGTAATTTAGCCAAAAACACTGAGCATTAGATTCAAGTAAATACAGTACATCCATTTCTTGTAAGAAAAAATCCTCTTCAGTACATTTCATGCCTCTAGTAGTACTATGGCCTTCATTCATGGATTCTGGATTACTGAACTGGGATTTAGCCACTGTTAAGACTGCCAACACTAATCAGATCACACTTTCGTTAAGTTCTCCATAATAATAGCAAACAGATCTTAAACACTTGTCAAATTTAAAACAGAATGTGTTTTTAAATAGAGGATTTTAGAAATTAATGTATTGTATTTTCAACATGAAAATTCCTCAGACACTCCAATTTTACAAGCAGCTCTATATCTGATATGTCACTATCTAAAGCTGTGATGCATTAAACATATGTAACAACAACCTTTACTAAAGGGAAGTTATACCTATTCACTGATACAAGGTAGAGCTCAGAAAAAACTAAAAGAAACATGTAACATCAAATATAAGTACAATCAGAAATCAATATTGCCATTTTATGTCAAATAACAATCAGCAATACATTTTCTGCAGATCTCAAAGGTGACATATGATATGAAATTTAACCGAAACAAACAATAACATAATAGGAAAACAGAAGTACTTGGTTTTCAGACTTTTTAGCTTTTAGAATACTGTACCTGTATTTGTATATATGTACATAATGAAATATTTTGTAGATGAAACTCACGCTTGAACACTGTTCTACTATCCTGATATTGAGTATTACAGGAAACAATCACAAATACATCCATTACAAACTCCTGAGTTACAAAACAGAAATACTCTACCTTTAAAGCAATCCATGGTGTTTGAGATAAATCTCCATAATATTAGGAATATTCAACTTAATGAAATTCTTCAGCTATGTACAGTAGAGTCTCACTTATCCAAGACTCGCTTATCCAAGCCTCTGGATAATCCAAGCCATTTTTGTAGTCGATGTTTTCAATATATCATGAAATTTTGGTGCTAAATTCGTAAATACAGTAATTACAACATAACATTACTGCATATTGAACTACTTTTTCTGTCAAATTTGTTGTATAACATGAAGTTTTGGTGCTTAATTTGTAAAATCATAACCTAATTTGATGTTTAATAGGCTTTTCCTTAATCCCTCCTTATTATCCAAGATATTCGCTTATCCAAGCTTTCTGCTGGCCCGTTTAGCTTGGATAAGTGAGACTCTACTGTAATCGAAAAAAAGTCATACTGGTCCTCACATAAGCAGCTCACATAGCTAATATATATACCACTAGCTGTGCCCGGCTATGTGTTGCTGTGGCGTTGTCTGGTGGTGTTGGTGAGAACTTGTTGAGGTAATGATGGTATTGAATATCTGTTGTATGGTTGTCTTTATGTTTCGTATGCATTTGGTTGTTTGTGTACTGTGAAAGTGGTGAGGGTAGAGGGGATCTATGTCCCTGTGTAGTATTGTATAGTATTTATACGTTGTCCATGTGTTGTGAATGCTTGGATTGTGTCCTGCTGCATAGTAGAAAGGGTTGGGCTGGATGGGCCTTAGGGGACTCTTGGATTCTATGCTTCTATTATTTTATTATTATTATTATCATCATCTTCATCATCATTAATATGTAGAGGCTGGATGGCCATCTGTCAGGAGTGCTTGGATTGTGTCCTCCTGCATGGTAGAAGGAAGTTGAGCTGGATGATCCTTAGGGGTCACTCCAAACCTTAGGATTGTATGTTGTTGTTATTATTATTATTATTATTATTATTATTATTATTATTAGCATTAGCATTGAGAGGCTGGTTGGCCATCTGTTGGGAGTGCTTGGATTGTGTCCTGCATGGCAGAATTGGGTTGGACTGGATGGCCTTTAGGGGTGTCTCCTAACTGTCTGATGCTATGATTCGATGTGTGTTATTATTGTGCAGATATTGGATGACCATCTGTCAGGAGTGGTTGGATTGTGTCCTCCTGCATGATATAAGGAAGTTGAACTGGATGATCCTTAGGAGTATCTGCTAACCTTAGGATTGTATGATATTATTCTTATTCTTACTATTATTATTATTGAGAGGCTGGCTGGCCATCTGTTGGGAGTGCTTGGATTGTATCGTCCAATGGCAGAGTTGGGTTGGACTGGATGGCCTTTAGGGGTCTCTCCTAACTGTCTGATTCTATGATTCGATTTGTATTATTACTGTGCAGATCTTGGATGGCCATCTGTCAGGAGTGCTTGGTTTGTGTTGTCCTGCATGATAGAAGGATGTTTATTTATTTATAGTATTTATATTCCGCCCTTCTCACCCTGAAGGGGACTCAGGGCAGATTACAATGAACACATATATGGCAAACATTCAATGCCAACAGACAAACAACATTCAGTTTTAGACAGACACAGAGGCATTTTAACATCTTTCCACCTTCACGATTCCGGCCACAGGGGGAGCTGTTGCTTCACCGTCCATTGGTGGTTGTTCTTCCTCATTCTTTTCCTCGTGAGCAGTTTTATGGTGTTGTAGATTAGTTAAATTAGCCTCCCGCATAAAGCGTACCTAAATTTTCCCTACTTGACAGATGCAACTGTCTTTCGGGGCTGCTAGGTCAACAGCAAGCCGGGGCTATTTTTTTTTTTAATGGTCGGAGGCTTAACCCGACCCGGGCTTCGAACTCATGACCTCTCGGTCAGCAGTGATTTATAGCAGCTGGTTACTAGCCAGCTGCGCCACAGCCCAGCCCCTTAGGGGTGTCTCCTAACCTTATGATTGTATGATATTCGCATTATTATTATTATTATTATTATTATTATTGAGAGGCTGGGTGGCCATCTGTTGGGTGTGCTTGGATTGTGTCCTCCATGGCAGAATTGGGTTGGACTGGATTACCACAGTAATTATTTCATATTACAGTAGAATCTCACTTATCCAACATTGGATTATCCAACGCAGTCTGCCTTTTTGTAGTCAATGTTTTTGTAGTCAATGTTTTAAATTCATTGTGATATTTTGGTGCTAAATTTGTAAATACAGTAATTACAACATAGCATTACTGAGCATTGAACTACTTTTTTCTGTCAAATTTGTTGTATAACATGATGTTTGGTGCTTAATTTGTATAATCATTATGTAATTTGATGTTTAATAGGCTTTTTCTGAATCCCTTCTTATTATCCAACATATTCACTTATCCAATGTTCTGCCGGCCTGTTTATGTTGTATAAGTGAGACTCTACTGTATTTTTATAATCTTATATTATCTGCTTAGAACTGGATTATATGAGGCCCCTTCTACACAGCTGTATAAAATGCACACTGAAGTGAATTATCTGGCTGTGTGGACTCAAGATAATCCAGTTCAAAGCAGATAATATAAAATTATAAATGGGTAATGGAAGGGCCTTGAGTCTACACTGCCATATAATCCAGTTAAAATCAGATAATCTGTATCTTATAGGCAGTGTGGAAGAGGCCTGAGGCCTAACTGTGCCTGTCCCCTGGGCTGAATAGGTTGCTAGGAGATCAAGTGAGTAGAGCTTAGCCTTCTAACTGGCAGCAATTGGATAAAAACAATTATTCCTCTCCCTCTAATTAGGACTTTATTTTTCTTTTCTTTTTGTTGTATGAACGTAGAGGCATGGATGAGGGGTTGTGCTCCCAAGTTTAGTGTTTCTGGGATGTGTAGTTTTGTTGTTTTGTTCTAGGCTGAATTTTTTTCCCTTTTATATATATATAGATATATATTCGAGTATAAGCCAAACCGAATATAAGCCAAGGCACCTAATTTTACTACAAAAAACTGGGAAAACTTATTGACTCAAGTATAAGCCGAGGATGGGAAATGCAGCAGTTACTGGTAAACTTCAAAAATAAAAATGGTCTCTGCCTCTTTCTTTCCTTCTTTCCTTCCTTCCTGAGTGTTTATTTTGCTTTCTCTTTATCCATCCTGGTCCCAGTTGTGTACAACATTAATGACTTAGATGAAGAGTTAGAAGGCATGATCATCAAGTTTGCAGGTGACACCAAATTGGGAGGGATAGCTAATACTCCAGACGACAGAAGCAGAATTCAAAATGATTTTAACAGATTAGAGAGATTGGCCAAAACCAATAAAAGGAAGTTCAATAGGGACAAATGTAAGATACTGCACTTGTTTCACTATATGTTCAAAAGATTTCACCTCACGTTCTGTCCCTGTGATAACTGAATTTTGGAAAATTTGGCTTGTTGTGGAAACAAGGTTTGGTGCTAAAGCTTCAGTTGAGACACCATTTTCCCAGAATAACTCCTTCAGGAGTGAATTTCCCTTCCTAGGGATAGATTTCTTTAACTTCCTGTTTTCTCTCCCCTGTTCTTAACTATGAGTAATTTGTAAGTCAGAGACAGCCTGTACTGCAAACAAGCTCTTCCTGTCTTATAAAAACCATCAGAAGGAAACTTGCTGAATGGGCATAGACAAAGTAGGTTTTTGTGGGAACTGCCAAAATACCCTAGAGGCATCAAATCCCATCTGATCCTGTAAGCTAAGCAGGATCAGACCTGGTCAGTACTTGTATAGGAAACCACCAATTAATACCAGGTGCTGAAGGCTATATCTCAGTGGAAAAAACTAGCAAACACATGTTTGAGTATTTCTTGTCTAAGAAATTCATGAGGTCATAAGTTGATAGGCAGCTTTTCCATCTCAAGTACAATTGGACAGAAGCTATATAGGGTTTTTATAGATTACTAGCTGTGCCCGGCCACGCGTTGCTGTGGCGAAGAATGGTGGTATGGGAAATAAAGTATTGAGGAATTGGTGGTAGTTAAGGTAAAGGGTAAACGTTTTCCCCTGACGTTAAGTCCAGTCATGTCTGATTCTGGGGGTTGGTGCTCATCTCCATTTCTAAGCCGAAGAGCCGTCGTTGTCTGTAGACTCCTCCAAGGTCATGTGGGATGACTGCATGGAGCAGCGTTACCTTCCCACCGGAGCAGTACCTATTGATGCACTCACATTTACATGTTTTTGAACTTCTGGGTTGGCAGAAGCTGGGGCTAACAGTGGGGGCTCTGTCAGTTCCCCCAATTCAAACCTGCGGCCTTTCGGTCCAGAAGTTCAGCAGCTCAGCGCTTTAACATGCTGTGCCATCAGGGGACATTATTTCCTAAAGGTTGTGAATATACAATATTTCTGATTGTTTTTTTTTTGTCTGTTGGAGGCAAGTATGGATGCTGCAATTAGGAAAAATGATTAGGATGTAATGGCCTTGCAGATTTAAAGCCTAGCTGTTTCCTCCCTGAGTGATTTTTTTGTTGGGAGGTGTTACCTGGCCCTGATTGTTTCCTGTCTGAAATTACCTTGTTTTCAGAGTGGTGTTGTTTGCGATATTTTATATGCTTCTACTGTCTGTGGCCCTGAGAAAACAGAGGATTGGCCAGACTTTGATGATGGGAATCCTTTGTTGGGAGGTGTTAGCTGGCCCTGATTGTTTTCTGTGTGGAATTCCCCTATTTTCAGAGTGTTGTTCTTTATTTAGTGTTCTGATTTTAGAGATTGTATTGTTCTGTTTTATTATACCACATTAATTTTTATATATTCTGATTTTAGTGTTTTTGAATACTTGGAGCCAGATTGTATTCATTTTCACGGTTGACCGCAACACAATAATAATAATAATAATAATAATAATAATAATAATAATAATAATAATAATAGTAAGGATAGTAATGATAGTAATAATAATGACTTTGGTAATACATAGTGCTTCACTGCCTTCTCAGCTTCCTTTCTGGAAGAATCCTTTCTTGGGAGGTGTTAGCTGGCCCTGATTGTTTCCTTTGTGGAATTTCCAATTTCCTTGCTTTATTTACTTTCTTTATTTCTTTATTACTATCCTGGTTTTAGAGATTATATTGTTCTGCATTATTCTATCCTAGAAATTATTTCATATCAAAGTAGAATCTCACTTATCCAACATTCGATTATACAATGTTCTGGATTATCCAACACAGTCTGCCTTTTCATAATCAATGTTTTTGTAGTTAGTGTTTCAAATTCATTGTGATATTTTACTGGTAAATTTGTAAATACAGTACAGTAGAGTCTCACTTATCCAACATAAGTGGGCTGGCAAATTGTTGGATAACCGAATATGTTGGATAATAAGGAGGCATTAAGGAAAAGCCTATTAAATATCAAATTAGGTTATGATTTTACAAATGAAACACCAAAACATCATGTTAGACAACAAATTTGGCAGAAAAAGTAGTTCAATACGCAGTAATGCTATGTAGTAATTACTGTATTTATGAATTTAGCAATATATCATGATATATTGAAAACATTGACTACAAAAATGCGTTGGATAATCCAGAACGTTGGATAAGCAAGTGTTGGATAAGTGAGACTCTACTGTAATTACTACATAGCATTACTGCGCATGGAACTACTTTTTCTGTCAAATTTGTTGTATAATATGATGTTTTGGTGCTTAATTTGTATAACGATTACCTAATTTGATGTTTAATTGGCTTTTCCTGAATCCCTTCTTATTATCCAACATATTCACTTATCCTGCCGGCCTGTTTACGTTGGATAAGTGAGACTCTACTGTATATTTCTAATCTTATATTATCTGCTCAGAACTGGATTATCTGAGGCCCCTTCTTCACAGCTGTATAAAATGCACACTGAAGTGGATTATATGGCAGTGTGGAGTCAAGATAATCCAGTGCAAAGCAGATAATATAAGATTATAAATGGGTTATATTGCTGTGTTGAAGGGCCTTGAGTCTACACTGCCATATAATCCAGTTAAAATCTGATAATCTGTGGAAGAAGCCTAAGTAAGGCCTAAATCTGCCTGTCCCCGAACTGAAACCTGGCTGTCCCTTGGTTGCTAGGCAACGAAGTGGGCAGAGATTAGCCCTCTAAACTGGCAGCAATTGGATAAAAAAAATTATTGCTCTCCCTTTAATTAGGACTTTGTTTTTCTTTTCTTTTTGTTGTATCAACCTTGAGGCGTGGATGATGGGTTGTGTTGTCAAATTTTGAGGTTGGGGGGCCTGTACTTTTGTTGTTTTGTGAATTGCCGTGATGCCATCACTCTTTTATATATATAGATAATGAGCACTTTGAACTGTGCTCATAAACAGACTGATTGCTAGGAACGGTGTTCCAAAAGGAGAGCTATATCATGCTGTTACCCCTCTCAGTCAATACACTTACCACAGCACTTTGGACCCGCTGAAGATTTTGAAGTTTCCAAAGGCATCTCCACTTACAGTACAGTAATCCAAACAGGATATAATCAAGTCAGGTGCCATTGTCACCAGATCTGACATCTCTAGGAATGAGCACAGACGAGTCCCTATTTTTTATCTGCATTTTGACTGACCAAGAGTGACCTTGGAAAATCACACATGTTCAGCCTCAGAGGAAGGCAAAGACAAAGCCCCTCTAAACAAATCTTGCCAAGAAAACCATGTGATTAGTTCATTTTAAGGTCGCTGTAAGTCAGAATGACCTTGAAGACACACATTTTTTACTAAACAAAAAGCCAGAATTTGCTTTAATGTAACAAGCTTAGCAGTGAAATTAACATTTTAGTTCATTTTAAGGAGCTGGTAATTCCTGCCTAATGTGTAATACATAATGCTATACCAACTAGTAGGTAGGTATATCTACCCAAAAGATTGTTTTTCTTCCAACAATAAAGATTAAGTTGTTTGCCTTCTTCAATCCATCTCAAAAATTTAATGAAAAAATATTTGCCTCTTTTTCTTGTAATATTTTAAATTAGAGTTATGAGGAGTTAATTGCTTTGTGCTGAAATGACTGATTCCTTTCATTTTAAGGCAAGGAAACTAAGAATACATATAATTGCTATCTAACTGCATTAAAAACATGAATTTATACTTAGGAACCCATTTCCTGATAATACTGATAAATGCACAAGTGTTAAGGGTAAGGAACTTGTCATTTTCAAGACCATTTAGATGAACAGCTAAAATACAATTTACTGTTTATAGGTTTAGATTCATGTAACAGAAAGATGAGTTACAAGGCTGAGCAAATGAATTTTTGTTTCATGAAAATATCCTCTTGAACCACACACTTTTAAAAATAAAAATGTTAAGATTGTCAACACAAACTGGATAGTGTTAAAGCTAATATAGGTCTAAACCAAACTGCTAGTTTTGAGCAGAGTAGAATAATAAAATCAACCAAACTTTCCTAAATCTTCACTAACAAAGTTTCAATTGATTAAATGGGACTAATCTTGTTGGTACTAACAACTACATTTAGACTATAGTTTAAACATTCAACACAACCACTATACAAAGGTGCTGATTTGATTATATGGTAACTAAACTTTAAGCATCTGTATCGAAGTGTCTTAATATCAATTGCAGCTTACAACATTACTAGCTTGTTATGCATTATATAATAAAAATAAACAGTAGACCCTCTACTTTTGCGAAGATATGTGCTGAACGCAATGTTTTATATTCCACGAACACTATCCAAATTTAGAGGTAATTTGCATTTGTGTATCAGATGCCAATGTAGGATACACTATGGAACTTCGAACTTGGAATGTAGATTGATCCAACATGCTTGGGATCAAAGTTTTTTTGTATCTCAGATTTGATTTTATTTTGTTAGATTTTGGAACACAGTGGACCCTTGGTATCTGCAGGAATTTGGTTCCAGGAATCCCAAAAGATATAAAAATCAATAGATTCCCTAATCTCATTATATACAAAGGTGTAGTATATTAGTGCATGTATCTATATAAATAAAAATGTAAATTTACATTTGTTTAGAACATCAAATCTCCCAAAATACGTCACAAACTGCTTTGAAATTATGTCACAACGTAGCAATCCAACGGGTGCATGTTTTTATGTTTTCACATACCTACTATTATATAGATGTCACACCTGTGATAGGTAAAAATGTTTTTCTTCAAAAACTTGCCATCTACTAGATGTCCAAGCAACACACGCTAGACTACATATTTGACTATTCTATTCCAATCTTCCCAAATGCATTGCTACATTTAATTTGCATAGATTTCAATTTAGTTTCACTTTGATTTAATTGCGTTGGAATTCTCCACTGTCTTTAATATCAGTATGCCAAGAGAACACACTGTAGAACTGATGCAGTTCGACACCACTTTCACAATCCAGGCTCAAAGCTGTGGAATTGTGGGAGTTGCAGGTTTTTGCAGCACTCTTTGGCAGAGATGGCAAAAGACTTTGATGAACTACAACAGCTCCCATGACATCATGACTTTGAGTAGGGGTGGTGTCAAAGATGTACTCGTTCTCCAGGCAGAGAGCCAAAGGAGGCGGAAGCAATGACTCACCTGAGCCCTGTGCTGGGCTCTCCCGGGAGCTGAGATAACAGGGAATGGCCAGGGATGGCGGCTCCCAGGACCAGGAGGTACCCGGCCAGTGGCCTCATGGTGGAGCAGCAGCAAAGGAAAGGCCGCAGGGAGGCACAAGATGCAGAACCGAAAGCAGCGGGGCCCGGCAGCACGGAAAGGGAGGGCCGTGCCATGCCGCTCCCATCAGTCTTACAGGGCCAGAGACCCAGGAACCAGGACTTCCTGGATGGAACACCCTCCGCTGGGGCTCCAATTTGTTTGGACTTCGACTCCCTGAATTCAATCACACTGGTTTCGGGAAAATGATGTCCAAAAAATAACAGGAGGTGACTCAAAAGTTGAATGCCACATACAGAAATTTATTTATTTATTTATTTATATTCCGCTTTATCTCTTCCTCTGAGCCCTTCCACACAGCCATATAACCCAATATATCAAGGCAGGTAATCCACAATATCTGCTTTGAACTGGATTATCTGAGCCCACACTACCATATAATCCAGTTCAATGTGGATTTTATACAGCTGCGTGGAAGGAGTCCCAGATTATCAAGGCAGAAAATCCCACAGTATCTGCTTTGACCTGGGTTATCTCAGTCCACACTGCCATATATCCCAGTTCAAAACAGATACTGTAGTTGCATAAACACAATGAATGTGGGAAAGGGGACTTATCACATGTCCAGCTCCCACTGAGGTTTTTTTTCCTTAAGGAAAGGGGGAGGACTCTACTTATAGACCCATGAGTCTTTTTCTCTCTTGGCTAGATACAGGTAGTGGCTAATGGGGTCACTCCACACTCACATACCATTTCCAGGGTTCCCATCCTGGCACGCTGCCTAGGCTAGATAAAAGGTAAGTGCCCAAGTGTATGAGGCATTCACTTTTTTTACAAGAACCTTACAGATTCCTCCCTGCCTTTGACGTGTGACACATCCCCCCATAGGCAGATATGGGAGGCTGGTAGCAAAAAGTTTTGGTTTTTGGAATAAGTCAGATGTTGGATATATGGATAAAGAACTCTCAACCTGTATTATTGTGAGTATTTGCTCCTGAATTTATAATAATAATAATAATAATAATAATAATAATCTCCTGAAAGCACAACAGACAAAGAATCAGTACAAGAAAACTGCACTACAAACTAGAGCTGACAGCTGGCACAACAAAGCATTGCATGGAAAGTTCCTTGACAAAATTGAAGGAAAAGCTGATAAGAAGACCTGGCTATGGCTCACAAATGGGACACTGAAGGAGGAGACAGAAGGCCTGATTCTTGCAGCCCAGGAACAAGCCATCAGAACAAATGCAGTTAAGGCCAAGATCGAAAAATCAGCTGATGACCCAAAATGAAGGCTGTGCAAGGAAGCTGACGAAACCATTGATCATATCTTCAGCTGCTGTAAGAAAATCGCACAGACTACAAAGGCACAACTATGTGGCCCAGATGATTCATTGGAATTTATGCCACAAGTACCACCTCCCAGAAGTAAAGAACTGGTGGGATCACAAAGGTATTGAAAAATGAACACGCAAAGATACTGTGGGACTTTCGAATCCAGACTGACAAAGTTCTGGAACACAACACACCAGACCTCACAGTCGTGGAAAAGAAAAAGGTTTGGATTATTGATGTCGCCACACCAGGTGACAGTCGGATTGATGAAAAACAACAGGAAAAACTCAGCCGCTATCAGGACCTCAAGATCAAACTGCAAAGTCTCTGGCAGAAACCAGTACAGGTGGTCCCGGTGGTAATTGGCACATTGGTGCTGTGCCAAAAGATTTCAGCCGGCATTTGGAAACAAACATGGACAAAATTACAATCTGTCAACTGCAAAAGGCCACCTTACTGGGATCTGCACGCATCATCCGAAAATACATTACACAGTCCTAAATGCTTGGGAAGTGTTCAACTTGTGATTTTGTGATACGAAATCCAGCATATCTATCTTGTTTGCTGTGTCATACTATGTTGTTGCGTCAACAATAATAATAACGCATTATTTAGAACAGAACAATTATTAGACTGTATCTGAAGTAAAGATTTGATTTTATAGGAGAAATTATTTTAGTATAATATTAGTTGTAACCCCTGTATTTTAAACTTTGATGATTTACTTAATTTAAATTCTTCAAACTTATAAAGATTGACTATGGAAGAATCTGGCTTAGAATCAAGACCATTATTACACACACTAATTGCTAGAAACAGTATGAAGACTGTAAAATTAACATTTACTCTTTTCAACTATCAATAAAATCAAGCCTAAATGAGTTATAAAAAAACTGCTACATATATCTTTGTGAATAGTCTAAAATGAATACTACAAATACCTAAGTACCTTGTCATGTCCTTCTCAGATTCTGGTTTCATTTCCAGAAAATTGCCCTTATCACAAGATCAAATAACTTTCCATCAGAACAAGATCAGCCAGATACTTGTATTATAACTAATTAAAATCTTATAAACTTAATACATTATTTTGGTTAAAAAATAAAGAGAAATCTATCTCCACATGTAAGTTCGCTCCTTAATTAATTTTACTGCAAAACAAACTAGAAAATAAGATACTGTATGTGCAACTCACCAGAAAGGTTAGAGACATACTTGCATACTTGCCATTTGAACAATTTTGATCTTGTGAAAGTTTACCACTATAATGACAATAGGATATATCCGAAGATACTGAAATATGCATTCAACAAAATAGGGTCACGATAGGTTTCTGAGACTGAATGTGTGTGATTTGCCCAAGGTTACCCAGTGAATTTCATGGCTGAGAAGTGATTCAGACTCCGATAGCCAGAGTAATTTATCCAGTGTTCAAACCAACCACATCATGCTGACTCTCAAGGTAAATAACACAACACTTACTATACATCACTGCACTGCTTTGGAATTTCTGACATAATCAAACATTTATGGAATGCCAACTGATGGCTGTTTTAGACATTTACACAAATCTGTTAGAAACAACATGCTTGTTTAGAGTGGACTCTGCATTAAATGTTTCAGTTGTACCCCATTAAAAATTAGTCTCTTTAGCAATCCTTGCAAATGCTGATTATTAGGAAATGTTTGATTTTTTTTATACCTAGTTTACATACCTAGTTTATATACCTGGGACCTTGTAAAAATTTCTCAGGTGGAAAGGGGTCACGAGTAGAAAGAATTTAAGAAGCCTTGCTCTAGAAGCTAGATGTTATAACTCTCGCATTTTCTAACCAGCACAACCAATGGTGTGCCTAATAACATCTGGAAATGCCTGCTTTAAAAGAAAAGGCATTATTGGGTAGGTTGAATTGAACTCTGGCCTTATTTATCTTATTGCATTCCATTTCATCAAAGATTTTCCTCTTCAGCCCAACTCTCTTACTATGCTGAAGAAAACTGTTTCAAACTGATAAGTAAAAGGTCAAGAGAGGACAGAGTTTGCCCATCTTAATTGTGTGTACTTATTCTTG
This sequence comes from Anolis carolinensis, assembly GCF_035594765.1. Taxonomy (NCBI): domain Eukaryota; kingdom Metazoa; phylum Chordata; class Lepidosauria; order Squamata; family Anolidae; genus Anolis; species Anolis carolinensis. The sequence continues at coordinate 76,141,365 of NC_085843.1, read as the reverse complement.
TGAAGAGCAGCTATAGCCCCGTTTTAAATACAAAAAGTCACAAGAACAAGTAAAATCCCACTCTTTACATTTAGATTTAGCAGTGGTCTATATCAGTTTTACCAATCTATATACTGGAATCTCAACTCTACATCTGTTTTCCTTAAATATTCCTTTTTGATTATGTAACATACCTCAAGTACATTGATCCTTTCTAAAAGTTCAGAATTTAATTTAAAAAAAGATAAAAACTTGGATAAAGCTTACAATTGTCCAGTTGTGACACTAATAAAATAAGAAAGAAAATGAAACAATTTGTTCCTTTTGTGCAGCATTAAGCAACACTTTCTCTGTTAACTCTGAATAAAAGATTCTGGGCTTAATACACTGGTGAAATTGTTCTGAAACAGCTCATCTGTGTGAAAACATGACTGCTGTAAGGCTGCCAAAATGAGAGCATACAAGCACTAATCATACAAGCTTGAAAGATCTGTGAGCAGTTTCAGCTAAATACCAATGGTTCTATGGTTTGAATTAAAAAGACCTTTAACTTAAACCATTTTCCTTTTTTTGACTGCCTGCCCTTGCTAGAAATATGCATTTCCTCTACATGCCACTGGCAGTTTCCCTGGCATCTAAAAAAAACTACAGTCCTGCTTCAAGTTTTATAGAATGCCTACTATATACATCTAATTAAATATTTTATTATCTTTTATTCCTTTAAATGTTTATATAGTACAAAATCTGGAGATCTACATGTATCTCTAAAGAAATAATGGAAACAGAAGTTGGCAAAAAGCCAAGAGAATAACAAGCATGCCTGTTTGTTTTTTTTAACTTAATAAAAATAATCTCTACCCAAAGCTGCCTGGATATGAAACCCACATCTTGCTAGGATGATCATTATAGTTAAGGGACATCCATCCGCTGGTCAAAAATTGAGCAGATGCTGAGAGCTAGGTTTCCCACTACTAGAAAAAAGTACAGGAGCCCTGGGCAGCGCAGCGGATTAAACTGCTGAGCTGCTGAATTTGCTGACCGAAAGGTCAGTGGTTTGAATCTAGGGAGTAGGGTGAGTTCCTGTTAGTCCCAGCTTCTGCCAACCTAGCAGATCGAAAACATGCAAATGTGAGTCGATCAATTGGTACCGCTCCAGTGAGAAGGTAACAGCGCTCCATGAAATCATGCCAACCACATGACCTTAATGGTGTTTACGGACAATGCCGGCTCTTCAGTTTAGAAATGGAGATGAGCACCAAACCCCAGAAGGGGACACAACTAGACTTAATGTCAGGGGAAAATATTTACCTTTATCTTTTTAGAAAAAAGTAGACTGAATTCCAATTCCCAGTTACAGTTACACTTCTGAGTGTATAGCCTTATAGCCTCTGCCTTGAGCCAGGAGATTCAAGAGCCACTATGAGGCTGCACATGTGTTGCCTAGGAAGAACAGGCAACAACTCTTTGGGACCAATGCTTGTTTTCCATCCCCCCCCCCTTTCCTGGCTTGTACTAGATTGTGAGTCACATATTGTTTGTATTAGATAGTGAGTGTAAAAAGGTCTATCTTTTAATGTCCGTACTGCATTCACAAAGCCTAGAATTTTCTAAATGTTAGGTAGCATACTATATACTATTATGCACACCAACCAAAGTAACAAATTAGCAAACTAAGGATAGTAGAGTTAGAATCCTAGATTCCATTACTAAACAGGAAGCCCCACTGAGCATGTAACTTAGTCATCTGCATATACAGGCAGTCCCGAGTTACAAACATCTGAGTTACAAACGACACATAGATAAGAATGGGGGGGGGGGGGTTTGAGACAACAGGAAGTGAGAGAAATCTACTCCTAAGAAGGGAAATTCACTACTGAAAGAGTTATCATAGGAAAAAGGTGTCTCCACTAAAATTTTCTCACCAATCTTTGTTTCCACATCAAGCTAATTTTTTAAAAAATCAGTTGTCACAGGAACAGAAAGTGAGGTGTAATCTTCTGAACAGGGGCACAGACAGCAAAACAAACACGACAGAGGTGTTAATCATTCCCTGTGGTAGTGTTTCTCAAACTGTGCTCCTCCAGGTGTTTTGGACTTCAGCTCCCAGAAATACCAGCCAGCTTACCAGCTGTTAGGAATTGTGGGAGTTGATGTCCAGAACATCTGGAGGAGCACAATTTGAGAAACTCTGCCCTATGCTAGCCAAAATTAAAACATATACAGTGCTCCATCGCTAATTCGCGGTTTGGGTTCCGCGGATTCGCTATATCACGGTTTTTCCCATCCAGCCCGCCCTCTCCCTCCCCCTCCCCCAAGGAAGCCTCACCTGACGGAGCCTCGCAGGAAAAAGAGAGAGAGAGAGAGAGAGAGCGGGGCGGGCGGGCAGAGGCCTCCTCGGCTCCCTTGGTGGGCCAAAGAGGAGATGGTCGGAGGAGGGGCACTTCTGGAGAGCCTTGTGTCCAGAAGAGGGGGGCCTTCCTACCTTCCTTTCCGGGCGGGGAGGGAGGCCCACGGGAGGTGCATGTGCAGAGAGGAGGCCGCATTCTCCCTTCGGGCCTAGGCTTTCCTGCGGGGAGGGGCAGGGAGGGGGCGGGGCCTGGCTGTCCTGCCTGCGGCACCCTGATTGGCACCCCACCCTCTCCTTGTCCCGAGGGTTCTGCTCTCTCTCTCTCTGTGATGTCCCCTGAACCCTTGGGCCGTGATCCTGCCTCCATTATGGACCACAGTGACGAGGACATGGGGTTTGTGCCGATTCAGCAAGACTCTGCCTCTTTCCAGCTGCTTCCTATTGACAATTCTAGTCCACAGCTTATTAAAAAGGCCCTTGAAACGGAGCCTTCTCCCACCAGTTCCCCTCCCTTTGATAGACGAATATTTTGGGAAACTTGCAGGTCTGAGAAAGCTGGCAGGAGAAGGAGTGCGCGATTAGCAGCTAGAGAATCTGCTGATTAACCTGTTTCCCCTGAGAACTCTCAGGGAGGATCGCATCTGGTGAAGATGTTGTTTTAGCTCTTTTCCCTTGGGAAAAGAGCATTTGGACACCTGCTCTGTGAAGAGATTTGAAGTTCCTTAAAAGTTCTGTGCGCTGGCTAGCCAGCGCGGAGTCAACGTGTCAGTTGGAGAATTAACTTCACTTCCAGCCAAGTGTGGACCGCGTTTGGATCCACTTCCTTCCAGCCTAGCTGTGCCTTGCCTAGCCGTGTTTCCGAGCCTTGCCTAGCCGTGTTCCTTGCCTTGCCTTGCCGTGATCCCAGCCTTGCCTTGTCGTGCCGTGTATCCAGCCTTGTCTTCATTTCCTTGCCCTGGACTTGCTTTTGAACTCTAGGAAAAGACTTGGACATTTCCCCACTCAAACTGCTTGGAAGTGCGTTTCGGTTTTTTGGATTACAGACTTTAAACTTTAATATTATACATTGGACAATATATTACTGGACTATATTTGACCTTTCCTGAAAGGTCTATTGATGAACTATATCTTCTGCTTGTTTTCGTTTTAATTTCTTAATTCCTTAATAAAGATATTAGATTGTTTATTGGCTTTGGTGTATTGGTTTCCAGTGCTCTCGCAGCCAGGGGTGTCACACTGTCCTGCTCTCAGCGCCAAAGGCAAGTCAAGGGGCGAACAGCTGCCCAGTCGCCTCACGAAGCCACCAGACTCAGAGCAGGAGGCTCACATGGGGCTCTGGGCAAGAAACAGGCCCCAAAGCCCATGGGAAACACTCGCGAGGTGTGTCCAGGCTGCCTCAGGAACAACGAGAAATACAGTACAGTACATTAAAAGAGGAAAAGAGGGAGGGAGGGAGGCTATATTTATTGAAATAAATAGAGTGCCGCTACTTTGCGGTTTTTCACTTTTTGTGGGCAGGCCTGGAACCTAACCCCCGCGAAAAGTGAGGGAGCACTGTATATGTTTACCTGCAGTTATACTTAAAAACTGTACCTGTTCTGACTTACATATAAATTCAACTTAAGAATAAACCTACAGAACATATCTTGTTTGTAACTTGGGGACTGCCTGTAATTAAACTCATTTTACTTTCAAAAAAGTAAAAAGTGCTAAGATTAAAACAGTACAGAGATACAACAAAGGTGGATACAATCAATAAGCAGCAAAGTACAGTAGAGTCTCACTTATCCAACATAAACAGGCTGGCAGAACGTTGGATAAGCGAAAAGGTTGGATAATAAGGAGGGATTAAGGAAAAGCCTATTAAACGTCAAATTATGTTATGATTTTACAAATTAAGCACCAAAATATCATAACGGTAACATTATGTAGTAATTGCTGTATTTGTGATGTCTCATGGGCCTTGTAGTCCCGTTCCTAGTGCTATTGAGGCAGACGAGGAGGAAAACATGGGATTTCCACCGGTTCAGTTTGAAACGGAGCCTCTCCACCTGGAGGATGTTTGTCCTCAGGAAGTTACCCAAACAAGCTTTGGGCAGAATTCTCCCCCGTTTTCCTGAAAGGACAATTATAATAGAGATAGAGGAGTCAGGGAGGCTAATCGCCGGAGTCTCAGAATCGCTGCCAAACAACTAGCTGATTAAGTCTGCTTCCCTTGGGAAATTCTGAGGAGTCATGCATCTGGACAGAGTTGGGTTTCGCTTCTTGTTCTCCAGGGAAAGTGTTCTGTTGGCGGGAAAACAAGACCCTATATAGGGGTTTTGCCGCAAGGGGAACCTTGCGGAGTCAATTGATCAGCCTGAGAGAGAGATCGTGTGTGGACTTCGTATTCCTTGTTCCCTGCTTCCCGGATCTAGTTCAAAGTCTTGCCTTGTCTCACGTTTTGCCACGGACCTTGTTTCATGCTTCAAGTTGCCACGTTTCAAGTCTTTGATCCAGCCAAGAATCAAGCTCATGATCCAGCCTTGTTGTCAAGCTTCAGTGGACTAAAAGACCTTGTCATCTCCCCACACTATTGCTTGGCAAAGTGTGTGTTTCGGTTAATGGATTATAACTTTGGACTCTAATATCTTATATTGGACAATATTTTCCTGGACTATATTTGGCCTTTCCTGAAAGGTCTGCTTCTGAACTATATTCTACACTTGTTTTTATTGACTTTATATATTTCTTTAATAAAGATATTAGATAGAATCTGGTCTCTGCGCATGGTTATTGGTGCTCTGCAGCCTGGGTCCTGACAGTATTTATGAATTTAGCACCAAAACATCGCAAAATGCTTCTGTGTCTTGCACACATTTTAATTTTTGAAGATGTGATGGCTAAACTTTGGGATTTCTGGCTATTTTAATTAAATATGGTATTTTCCTGTTGAGTCTTCAGGATGCTTTTTAAGGCAATTTCTTTATTACTAAAAAAAATTACTTGAATGAGAAAATTTAATCGCATATTCTTAATGTTTACAGTTCTGGGTGCTGGCCAGAATAAATAAATGGCACAAATCTATAAGAAGTCACAAATAGTCATGAATATTCTGTAGCCACAATATGTCCACTCCCTTTCCCCTTTCTGTTCTCCAGGAGTACATAACTGAAGTCCCCCAGATGTTATGACACTGCAATTCTCAAAATCACCCACCACCAGGCTAGTTTGGGCTAATGAGATTTGAACTCCAAAAACTTCTGCAGGGCCACATGAACCTACCCTGGATGAATTGAAGAAAGCTGTTCTAAATCAGTGTTTGATGTTAACAATGCTGAACAAATTGAAGCTTAATCAAATAAATCAGAAAAATGCCTGTTAAAGTAATTCAACCTGCCTAGGATGGGCTTGAAGACTTAAGTTCATTGTGTGGGTGGGCTCCTGAATTTAGGAAACAAGCAGTGGCCAGAAATTTAATGTGTCAGCTGCATTCATTCCTGGAAATATCAGCTCTCTCATGTCAATGTAGTTTCGTTTCCTTCACATTATTTGAACATGCTGTATATAGAGCTACCTCTAAAGTGTTCAGAAACATCTACTAATTTGCAAAGGTGTAACTGCTGAAAACAATTATAGGGAGTGTGAAATTTTCACGTTCAACTGCTACTAGTCCATTTTCAGGCACAATTCAAAGGGCTAATTATGGAAAGGCGCGACCTTGAAAGATGATGTGCTCTCATAGGAAGCTGTCTCTTTGTTATTATCTACAGCAGATTCTCTCCGTTTAGCCATAATCTGAGATATACAATATTTGTCAAGAATATAAGAAAGAGTTGGGGTTGTTAAAAGGCATTAAACATCCTGCTAAGGGGGCCAAAGCTAGTTTTATGCCTGAGGTCCTTCAGCCAGCAAAAATTTAATATTCACACAGCCATTTGTCTTATAAGCCCACTTGTCAAGTTTGCTGAAACAGGTTTTTAAATGGTGGATACTCTTTATTTTTAATTGTATTGGGTATCTTTATCTAAACCTGATCTTAACTTTTGATTACAGTTTGTATTTTATCTTTCCATTTTCTTGAGGCTAACTGCCACTATAATGGAAAGACTTGAGATAGAAATAACAAAAGATCTGTCTGGGTCCCTTGTGTTCAAGCCACTTTGGGCCCCTTCTCTAGGAAAAGGTGGCAAATAAATTAAATACAGTAGAGTCTCACTTATCCAACATAAACGGGCCGGCAGAACGTTGGATAAGCGAATACTAGATAATAAGGAGAGATTAAGAAAAAGCCTATTAAACATCAAAACAGGTTATGGTTTTACAAATTAAGCACCAAAACATCATGTTCTACAACAAATTTGACAGAAAAAGTAGTTCATTACACATTAATGCTATGTAGTAATTACTGTATTTACGAATTTAGCACCAAAATATCACAATGCATTGAAACATTGACTACAAAAATGCGTTGGATAATCCAGAATGTTGGATAAGTGAGACTCTACTGTAAAAGCAAATTTGGACCAGGAGTAAACAGGATCTTTCACCCAGTTCACAAATAGTGAGACAGATTCTCAGTCCATTTAAAGTTCCCAAAGACTTCTAAATTTAAAAGATCATATCTTCTTACAGTGACTTATCTAAATTTCAATATAGGATATTTTCTAAAGTCAAGCGCTATAGAAAGAAGAGAAGTAGCAAATAGAGACAGGTTTCTGTTTTAAAAAAGTCCTATCTTTTGAATATACTTCCCAGAGAATCTGCCTAGCACTGGTTGTTGCTATGAGGTGAAAACTTTTTACATACACACTGGAATTCTAGCACTGCTATGTCTTACCATTTTAGTGTAATTTATTATATTTTAATTATATCTTCTTAATTTTAAGCCATTCAAAACTGTAACTAAAAAGTAGTTAAACATTTCTTGAACTTAGTAAGAAGAGTTCCAATCTTCAGGTAGGTCTTAACATACTGTCTCTACAATCTATTTTACAACTATTTATTTTTCACACATTTTGTTCTCCTTGTTCATCAATCCATAATAATAATAAAAATAATAATAAAAACCTCTGGTCATTTTCATTTAAGTACAACATAACTTAAAAGTCGACAGATCTTTCAAGCATAAACAAACAATTAAGCAGTGTGGCAACAGGGAACAACTAACTCCCTGTTACAACAGGCTGACTGGTTACCAGTACATTTCCCACTGCAATTATATGTACTGGTTATGAGACCAATATGGCTTGGATCCACACTATCTAAAAGACCATATCTCCCTATATGTGCCTGTCTAAATCTTCACATCTTCAGAAGAAGGTTTTTGCTTAGTCCCATCACTATCACAGGCATGTTTGAAGACAAGGAAAAGATCATCTCAGAGGCTGCCCCCAAGGTATATAAATCTTTCACACAGGAAGTAGACTGGTTCCCTTTCTGCTCTCCTTCCCTCAGCAAGTTTTAAATTTTGATAAAATTTAGGCTGAAGTGGTTGTTTTCTCACACATTACAAGAAAATCAGGATATAAAATAACTAGCTGTGCCGGCCAGGAGTTGCTGTGGCGTAGTCTGGTGGTATGGAAAATAAAGTAATGAGACACAGCCAGGGTTTGAAGCTGCAAGGCTATTCAATTTGGCTTATTGTGGAAACAAGGACTGGTGGTAAAGCTTCAGTGGAGACACCTTTTTCCCCATGATAACTCTTCCAGGAATGAACTTCCCTTCCTAGGGATATATTTCTCTCACTTCCTGTTGTCTCACTCTCCTGTTCTTATCTAGGAGTCATACATAAAACAGATGTTTGTAACTCGGGACTGCCTGTACATGGATACTGTCGGAAATTTGAAAATATGACTCTTTTCTTGGTTATCCTCAAAAGCAATTGAATGAACAAGGCCTTTCATTTTTAATACATGGCCAGGAAGAGTTCAGCATTTGTGATGGATGTTTATGATTAAGAAACCACATCATCCTTTTAGGTATGCTTCAGTGTAAGTCCTGAAACACCTGTTCTGAGCAGAAGTCATTTTTTAAATTTAAAAACAACAACACTCTCAATAGACTAATAAACACAGACTGTGTCCTTGATAAATAATTTCCTAGAAGGCAGAATACACCTGCCAAAATGAAGAACTAAATTTGCAGTTAGAAACATAAATGTAATCAATATGCTGTGGCCATGCAGGGCAAATGGAATGAACATGATAAAGCCCTTGCTTCTTCCAAGGCTGAATGCCAATATCTCTGAAGGATAACATTCCCTGTTCACTGTTAAGGCCAAGAAAGGGACAAGAACTAACAAGTACAGAGTCATGCAAAGGGAAGAAATCCAGACACATTTCCCCTTCCCCACCAATAGCATTACGGAACTCAATTCAAAGAGGGCAGGGAAGCATTTTCAGAATTACAGGCAGAGTATCCCTTATCTGAAATGCTACGGTAGGGATCAGAATGTTTTGAATTTTGGAATACCTCTCTTTACATATATGTTCATGATGAATGATCTTGGAAATGGAATCCAAGTCTATACAACTTAAAGCTCCCTATACATCTAAAATACACATAGTCTGAGGATAATTTTATACACACTATTTTAAAATGATGTTTGTATATTGAACCATCAAAAAGCAAAGGTGTCAGGATCTCAGCCGCCCATACGGACAATTTTGCATTTTGGAGTATTTTAAATTCTGCATAAAGGATGCTCAACTTGTACTGAGGATTCAAACAGGAACACTGACAAAGTTACTTCTGTTTCCCCGCCTCAAAATTCCCACTGTAGACATTTGACGGACATGTCTATTAAAGCAGAAACAAACAAGCAAACCCACAAAGACAGACAACATAGATGTCTATTATTTTTGAGACAAAGTAGAGCAGGGCAAATTTACTCAAGACTGGGAAACAATGAGGGTCCAGTTTGCATAATGCACATGCTATTTTGCCCTGTGTGACATCTACACTATAGCTATTGTCGAAGGCTTTCATGGCCTCAATCACTGGGTTGTTGTGAGTTTTTTGGGCTGTATGGCCATGTTCCAGAAGCATTATCTCCTGATGTTTCACCCAGATCTATGGCAGCCATCCTCAGAGATATGAGGTCTGTTGGAAGCTATGCAAGTGAGGTTTATATATCTGTGGAAGGTCCAGGGTGGGAGAAAGAACTCTTGTCTGCTGGAGGCAAGTGTGAATATTGCAATTAGCCACCTTGATTAGCACTATATGACCTTGCGGCTTCAAAGTTTGGCTGCTTTCTGTCTGGGGGGATCCCTTGTTGGGAGATGTTAGCTGATCCTGATTGTTTCTTGTCTGGAATTCCCCTGTCTTCTGAGTGTTGTTTTTTATTTACTGTCTTATTTTGGAGTTTTTTTTAAATACTGGTAGCCAAATTTTGTTCATTTTCATGGTTTCCTCCTTTCTGTCAAAATTGTTTACATGCTTGTGGATTTCAATGGCTTCTCTGTGTATTCTGACACAGTGGTTGTTAGAGTGGTCAAGCATTTCTGTGTTCTCAAATAATATGCTGTGTCCAGGTTGGTTCATCAAGTGCTCTGCTATGGCTGACTTTTCTGGTTGAGTTAGTCTGCAGTGCCTTTCATATTCCTTGATTCGTGCCTTGGCAATGCTGCGTTTGGTGGTCCCTATGTAGACTTGTCCACAGCTGCATGGTATACGCTAGACTCCTGCAGAGGTGAGAAGACCCCTCTTGACCTTTGCTGAATGTAGCATTTGTTGGATTTTCTTAATGAGTCTGAAGATCATTTGTAGGTTGTGTTTCTTCATCAGCTTCCCTATGCAGTCCATGGTTCCCTTGATGTATGGTAAGAACCCTTTTCCTCTGGATGAATTTTTGTCTTTGCTACTGTGGCTTCTTCCTGGCCTTGCAGCTCATGTTTGTGGTGGAGTATCCATTGGCCTGTAGAGCCAATTTAAATGTCAAGAGAGAATGCTTCTGAAACATGGCCATACAGTCAGGAAAACTCACAGCAACCTTTACAAGGCCTTTTGCCGTCTCTGCCCTAAAGGGCTGGTGCCTCACCAAAGTACAAATCACAGGATTCCACAGCAATGAGCCATGGCAATTCAAGGGGTGTGGAACCGTATTAATTCTACAGCACTGATCTGACCTGGGCAAATTTCAGACCTCCAGGTGTTTTGGACTTCAACCGTCACCATTCCTAACGGCCTCAGGCCCCTTCCTTTTCCCCCTCAGCTTAAGCGCTTAAGCAGCTGAGGGGGAAAAGGAATGGGCCTGAGGCTATTAGGAATGGTGGGAGTTGAAGTACAAAACACCTGGAGGGCCTAAGTTTGCCCAAGCCTGGCGTAGATGCACTCTGAGACCTCCTTTCTCATAAGTAAGCAATTAAGCCACGGTGTGACTCTTTATCGTCCTCCCCTTCGCCTCAAACCGGCCCTAGGTGAGTCATCCGCTTAATAAAAAATAACAGGATTCTGAAAGGTACCAGCGCCGCTCCACTGGCCACGGGGCCCTTCTATCTCGCAGGGCAAGTCATCGCCTGAGGCGGCGAGGAAGGGCGAAGGCGAGGCTGAGAAGAAAAGAGAATAGAGTGGGCCTGAGAGAGCAGAAAGAATTGAGAAGGGCGGGCGAAGAAGGCTGGGCGAGGGGCGCTACAGAGGAGGCGCGAAGGGGGTGGGGACCCCTCAGAGCCCGTCTCTCCTCACTGCCCCTGCGCGCTTCTCCAGGGTGACCCCGCCAATGGACAGCCTCCCCCCCCCCTTCGCGCTCTTTCCGCTAATGGACATCCCCCCTCCGCTGCAGCCGACGCTCGGATTCACCTCATATCTGTCGCCTCTCGGGTGTCGCCTTCACACCCAGAGCAAGGGCGAGGGAAGGCGCGGAGGAGGGCACGCACAGGCCACCGCCTCCACCGACGCCGCCAGGAGCACCATCCCCCCCTCCAACGGCCGCCACTGAATCACTCACGACCAGGCGCTTTCCTCTCGCCGCCGCTCTTTCACTCCCCTCTCTCTCTCTCTTTCTCTCTCTCTCTCTCACGCAGCCTCTGGGTTACTGCGCAGCGCGAGGAGAGAGTGGGCTCCAACCAACCAATCGAGGCCCTTCTCCTCACTCGAAGGCCCCACCCCTTTCCCCCCTCCTCACTTCATGACGGACGCTCCCGTCCACCAATAGTGACAAAGCGGCGGCGCCGCGCGGATAAGGAGTTGTGAGCTCGTGGCGAGGATTTTATTCATGGCTTGTGCGCGCGCGCGCCTCATTCGCTGTGTGTGAGGTAATACCGGGCGCCTGGAATCCCACGCGCGCGCGCGCGCCTTTTCCTGAAACGAAAGCCCAAGCAGCCGCACCTCTCCCATTCAATGCCTTTCACACGCACCCTTTTTTTTTCAGCCACAGGAGAAGATGCAGCGGGCGGGGGAACCAATCAGGGAAGAGTCGCCTTTGGCCGTGTGGGACGCGCCTGATTGGCGGACTCTTTCCCCGACCGCCCCGCCTCCTCGCGAGAGTGAGAGCGGCTCTCGCCAATGGCTGGTGAGGGGCGCTGGGTTTTCATGTATTGTAATTCCGAGAGGGGTTTGAGCTCCCGCGAGAGCCAGAGGGGCCTGGAAAAGGTAGTGGGCTTTGTCATGGCAACCGGCGCCTCTTCCGCCGGAGCGGGGAGAGAGGGGGGCCTTGGTGGGCGGCCGGGCAGAAGGGCTGCGGTTGCCGGGTGTGTCTGCGGGACGACTCCCTCCGGCCTCTAGCAACACTTGGCGGCTTGCCAAGCCTCGGGAGAAAGAGCCAGGAGCTGGTTCCCTCGAGCCAGAGCTGGTCTCCCTGGCTTGCCTTGTAGCCTCTTCTGTATTGGTGTGCCTTCAGCTCACATGAAGTGGTAAACCTAGCCCTTAGGGCCCTTCCACACACTCTTATAACCCATAATATCAAGGTAGATAATCCACAATATCTGCTTTTAACTTAGTTATCTGAGTCCACACTGCTATATATTCCAGTTCAAAGGAGATATTGTGGGATTTTCTACCTTGATATTCTGTGATACTGGGCTGTGTGGAAGGGCCCCCTTTTAGAGTCTTTCAATGATATGTATTCAGGGGTACATCTACTGCGAAGTTAATTCAGTTTGACACCGCTTTAACTGACAAGGTAGGAGCCCCTGGTGGCGCAGTGAGTTAAACCCGTGTGCCAGCAGGACTGCTGACAGAAAGGTTGGCGGTAAAAATCTGGTTTGAAGCGTGGTGAGCTCCCATCTGTCAGCTCCTGCTTCCCATGTGGGGACATGAGAGAAGCCTCCCATAGGATGGTAAAACATCCAGGCGTCCCCTGGGCAACTTCCTTACAGATGGCTAATTTTCTCACACCAGAAGCAACTTGCAGTTTCTCAAGTCACTCCTGACATGAAAAAAAATTGCCACGGTTCAGTGTTATGGAATCATGGGATCTGTAGTTTGGTGAGGTACCAGCCCTCTGTGGCAGAAAAGGTGAAAGACCTTGTACAACTACATGCCCCATGGTTCTGTATCCCTCTCTACAAAAAAGAGTGCTGGTGCTTCACGAAACCACAAATCCCATAATTCCATAGCACTGAACCATGGCAGTCAAAGCGGTGTCAAACTAAATTAACTTCACGGTATAGCTGCAGTTCTAATTCTCAAGGAAATATGCATTGTTTTGCTATGGAATGTCTAAAAAGCCTGTATGAGAAAAGGTATTGGTTTTTTGGTTCCTGTTAGTTTTCCAGGCTGTATGGCCATGTTCTAGAAGCATTCTCTCCTGACGTTTTCCCCACATCTATGACAAGCATCCTCACAACCTCTGAGGGTGCTTGCCATAGATGTGGGTGAAACGCCAGGAGGGAATGCTTATGGAACATGGCCATACGGCCCAGAAAACTTACAGAAATTCAGTGATTCCAGCCATGCCATTGACAACATACTGTCTTTTTATTGCAAAAATATCAAACCTTCCAAAACTAGTGTTACAGTTGCAGCGTTAATGACTGGATAAAGATGTATACAGGAAGATGTGTATTCTTGGATGTTCAACTTCCTCCTCTCCGAAGAAGAAGACAAACCAAAGGGGACTTGTAAATCTGTTTCTTAATGTCTGGATAAAGCAGCTGTATACAGGAAGATGTGGATTTTCATCAAATCACTGTTGTAGGATGCAAGTAATATAAAAAAATATAGATGACCTTCTGTCACCACAGACTCTGCATCTCTGGCTTAGAATCATAGAATAATAGAGTTGGAAGAGATCACATGGGCCATTTAGTCCACTCCCCTGCCATGCAGGAAAAGCACAATCAAAGCACCCCCAACAAATGGCCATCCAGCTTCTGTTTAAAAGCCTCCAGGGAAGGAGCTTCCATCACACTCCGAGGCAGAGAGTTCCACTGCTGAACAGCTTTACAGTCAGGAAATTCTTCCTCATGTTCAGGTGAAATCTCCTTTCCTGTAATTTGTACCCATTGCTCTGTGTCCTAGTTTCCAAGGCAGCGGAAGACAGTCTTGCTCCCTCTTCCTTATGACATTGTTTCACGTTTATATATGGCTATCAAGTCTCCTCTCAACCTTCTCTTCTGCAGGCTAAACATACAGCTCTTTAAGATGATCATGATATCCAGATTTTTGATCATTTAGTCGCCTTCCTTTGGACACCTTCCAGCTTGTCAATGACTCTTTTGAACTGTAGTGCCCACAATTGGACACAGTATTTCAGGTGAGGTCTAACAAAAGCAGAATAGAGAGGCACCATGACGTCTCTCGATCTATACACTGCTTTTTTTGATACAACCCAAAATCCCATTGGTTTTTTTTAGCTGCTGCATCACACTGCTGGTTCATGTTCAACTTGTTGTCCACAAAGATTCTAAGATCTTTTTAACATGGACTGTTGTCAAGCTAGCCCTCACCCATCCTGTATGTTTAGATATCATTTTTCTGCCTAAATATACATTTGTCCTTGTTGAAATTCATTTGGTTAGTTTTGGCCCAACTCTCTAATCTGTTAAGGTCATTTTGAATTCCGATCCTGTACTCTGGAGTATTAACTATCCCTCCTAATTTGGTGTCATCTGCAAACTTGATAAGCACACTCTCTAAACCTTAATCTAAGTCAGTGGTTCTCAACCTGTGAGTCCCCAGATGTTTTGGCCTTCAACTCCCAGAAGTCCTAACAGCTGGTAAGCTGGCTGGGATTTCTGCTAGTAATAGGCCAAAACACCTGGGGGCCCACAGGCTGAGAACTACTGATCTAACTCATTAATAAAGATTTTGACAGGGCCCAGGGCCGACGCTGCGTCACCCCACTAGTCACTTCTTTCCAGGATGAAGTGAAACCATTGATGAGCATCCTTTGGGTTTGCTTGTTTAACCAATTACAGATCCACTTAATAGTAGCATTGTCTAGCCCACATTTGATAAGTTTGTTTGCAAGAAGATTTGTTGAAGGCCTTACTGAAATCAAGATATGCTACATCCACAGCTTGCCCTGCATCTACCAGACTTGAAACTCTATAAAAAAAAGTGGTAAGATTAGTTTGGCGTGACTTTCTTTTGAAATATCCATGTAGACTTTAGTAATCACAGCATTCCTTTCTAAGTGATTGCAGACTGCCCCATTACCGTAGTGATCTGCTCCAGAATCTTTCCTGGTACTGATGTCAGGCTGACTGGGTGGTAATTGTTTGGGTTCTCTTTTTTTCCCTTCTAGAAGATAGGAACAATATTTGCCCCCCTCCAGAGTGCTGGGACTTCTCCTGTTTTCCTGTTCATCTGGTCCTGGAGACTTGAATTCATTTAGAGTAGCCAGGTATTCCTTGCCTATTTTGGGTTGCATTTCCCCTACTACCTCATTCACTCCATATTACTCAGGTTGAACACGAATTCCCTTTTGTGAGAAGACTGAGGCAAAGGAAGTGTTGAGCAACTCTGCCTTTTCCATATCCCCTGTTAGCATTTCACTGCCTTCTCCATGCAGAAGCCATAGTTCTCAACCTGCGGGTCCCCATATGTTTTGGCCTACAACTCCCAGAAATCCCAGCCAGTTTACCAGCTGTTAAGATTTCTGGGAGTTGAAGGCCAAAACATCTGGGAACTCACAGGTTGAGAACCACTGCCCTACCATTTCCTTTTTTCTTCCTTTTTCTGTGGACATAACCAAAGAACCCCTTTTTATTGTTTTTAATCTCTCATAAGCCTGAGCTCATTTTGCATCTTAGTCTTATGAACCTTTGGTTATTGTTTGAATTCCTCTTTGGTGATTTCCCCCGTTTTCCATTTCTTGTGCATGTCTCTTTTAAATCTTATCTCAGTTAAAAGTTATTTGGACATCCATTCTGGTTGTTTTACACTTCTATTTTTTTCTCCTTACGGGCACTGTTTACAACATAAATGGGTTTCATGTTTAGATTTTTGTAAAAAAAATAATCCCTGAAATCCAAAGCAATTCTGGTCCCAGGCATTCGAAATTAAGGATACTGAATCTGCATTTCAGAGAAAGGAACTGGCAAAATCATCTCTGAGTAATTCCTTGCCTAAGAAAACCTTATGAAATCTACACGGCCTCCATAAATCAATGACTGAACAAGTAATTCAAACTTTTTCCAGAACACAGTTGACAAAACACTTACTGTTTCGTCTCCTTTATTCACTCTTGAGTAGTCCAGTGCATTATTGTGTGCAAGCTTTAATTTTGGAGAGACTGCATTCTCCGTTTCAAATTACCAAGAAATCCAGTGGCTGGATTTAGGATTAAATCACTTTCTGTCAAATTTCCATGTCATCTGAAAAGAACAATGTACTTTACAGAGTTAATGAATGATTAATCCTTGTAAAGTGGTTCTACACATTCATGAGAAGGCTATTTTTAGAAGAAAAAAATATTTCCCAATAGTCATTGACACTAGAGGGATGAACAGATTTTACTGAGAAGTGCTGAGTAGGTTTTACTGGTATTACCAACTCAAGATTTATTTACTAGAAAAGGAGTTACTTGTATAATTTGTATCCCCCCCCCACACATGTACAAACACTGTTATTAAAAAAGAATGCATTACTTTCTATGAGGTGATATTAAGATATGGTTTGGTTTTTAAGTATTACTGTATAGGATTGAATATTTTATAAATGTATGTACTAGATAGTATAATATACTATATCATATATTACATATTCTACTAGGTACATAATGTTCCAGTGTTCCGCCATTTCCGACTTACAGCACCCTTAATCATGGGGTTTCCTGGCAATATTTGTTCAGAGAAAGTTTGCCTTTATCTAAAACTAAGAGTGTGTTTTACCTAATGTCACCTAGCGAATTTCCAAGGCCAAGTGTGGATTTGAACTCAATTTTCTGGGGTCCTTTCAAATAAGATTGATTTTACTTATACTCAGTACTATGCGGTTAGATCCAGTACCCTAAAGTCATCAATTCCCTTTTGATTTTAGAAGTTAAGCAAGGTCATCCCTGGAAAGTACTTAGATGGGAGACCACCAATGAATACCAGTAGGATATATTTCAAAGGAATAGACTGGCCAAATCACCTCTGAGTATTCCTTGCATAGAAAGTCCCATAACATTCGTGGGATCACCATGAGTTTACAGACAATTTGAAGGCTCATGCACACATATTATATATTGTTTATGCTATACTGTATACTGTATATGTACTACATAATGTATAGTTCATTAATACACACAGTGGATATTACAGTTTTGTATCATATACATACAGTACACTATACTGTACATAAAGAGCCAACTTAGTCATTTGAGTGTTCGACTATGATTCTGCAGGCCAGGGTTCGAACCTCTGGTCAACCATTAAAATCCCCTGGATGTTTCTGGCAAAGTCACACTCAGCTCCAGAAACCCTGTGATAGGGTCACCATAAGTTAAAAATAACTTGTAGACACACAATAACAAATTATATAGTATGTACATGGAATATATGTTGTACTATGGGCAATGCTATTTGTGGCATATAATATATCAGTTACTCAATGTTAAGTCAACTTTTATGTAAATCACAGTGTTCCAGTGGGGCTATACTGGTAGGGATTTGCAATTAGATTTAGGCCATATAGTTTAATGATGGCCCATTTAATGTTTTTACATGCATTCTCTTATTTTATTATCGCTTCTGTTTCAAGTATATATGAAAAATGTTTGGTAATTTTGTAATTAGATATCTCATTTCCCTCTCTGTGTTTTAAAAGTAACTATGAAGGGATTATATTGGAAGCAAAATTCATCTGGAGAAGAAACAAATTTTGTCTTCTTAGAAAAGGTGAGTTACTAAACCTAATGATATCTATTCAGATACAATACCTATTTATTATGTTTTACTTGCTGTTACTCCTAATTAAGTTGGCTTAGGACTGAAGGCCTATTTGGGCAAGCCTGTGGCCACATTGAGGCGTGATTTACATTTTTTTCCATCTGCCACTTCTTTGCACTTACTCATCTGGAAAACACTTTCTCTTTTGTGGAGTTCCACATATCCATTAGTGGGAATGTATCTGGATAGAAAATTCAGTAAAGTGCCAAAATGGCTAGGACTGTGAAAGCAGGAAAAGCTGCAAGCTGTTGCTTTTCACTACACATAACAAATAATTCTGCACTTAGATTTGTTCTTTGCCTAATAATACTGCAATAGGTATAAACTGTTTTTAGTTGTAGATTTGGTTTTTTTCCCCAGTTATTTCAGCTAATGTGTTGGAGATTTTCAAAAACTTTGTACAGTCATTTTTTGTTTAAGTATATTTTGTTTTGTTTTTTATCAGGCATGGGACTTGAGTCAGCTTATAAAAATTGATCCAGATACATATAAAAGTTCATATTATTCAAAACACAAAATTTAAAATATAATTATCATTAATAATTCATCTATCAATAAAACCAAAAACAATTGAAAAGTAATAAAGGTGGACAATCTAGCATTTACAATCCCAAACCAAAGGTCTGTTGAAGGAAAAAGGCCTTTATCAGTCATCACAATGACATGATGAGGAATCGAGTTACAGAGCCTGGAAACAGATGGGAAAACAAGAGCTTCTAAGTTTCCACCAGAAGTACAGGCTGTCAGAATTGGAAACATCCAACTTGCAAACCACTCATAATTATGAACGGAGATGAGGCAACAGGAAGTGAGAGAAATCTACCCTTAAGGGAAATTCACTCCTGAATAAGGCAATCTGGGAAATGGTGTCTCCACTCAAGCTTTATCACCGGTCCTTGTTTCTGCGACAAGCCATATTTTTCAAAATCCAATTATCACAAGGTTCAGAAGTATGAATTCTTCTGAACAGGGGCACAGACACCAAAACAAACACCACAAGGATGTTAACCCTTCCCTATGCTATCCATGGCAGGAGTTACACTTAAAATGTACCTGTTCCACCTTCCATATAAATGTAACTTAAGATCAAACCTACAGAACCTTTCTTGTTTGTAATTTGGGAGCACCCTATACCTGTCTGGGTGGTAGCACAGAGAGAAAGACCTTAGCTAAAGACCTCAGAACCAGGACAGGCTCATATTACAGTCTCTAAAATGTTATGAACATTTTGTTCACTATTCTCTATACATGCTCATTTTCTTGACTGTGGCCCTTGACTTTCCCCCTGTTTTATACTCTAAATCTTTGAGTTGCTCTATAAAAATGTGAGCACCCCTTAACCCACCCTACTGGATATAGATGGCCTTGATAAGCCAGAGGCTTGCCGGACTCTACCCTGCTTATTTGCGTCAGCACTTGCCTTGTACATGGTGGGTCGGGATGAAGGATTCTTATTGATAAGAACTGAACAAAGAGAAGCTACAGGGTGGGGACACGGGCCATGATGTGAAATTTCCTTATTGTCTTTTAACCAACTGAGTCTGACAATAAATTAGTGACACCTAAAAAAGGATGGCACAGCACTGTGAAACTATAGAAGCAAATGTACTTCACAGCTCAAGGTTTCTCCATTTTGATACCACCACTAGAAATCTAGTTCTGTTTTTTTATCTGCTTCCTCTGAATTTTTCAGAATAAAACTTTCTTTCTGAGAGCAAGAAATGCCTGGTTACTTTGCTGGATGCGTTTCTAAAGCTTTACCTTTTAAGAGAATGGTGTGACAGAAAGATAGCCAAGATGTTATTGTATACTGCTATACAAACTTTAATATGCATTTCATATCAATTCACCTTAGGATAACCTTCCTGTTGTGAAAGACAACTATGTGAAAGTGCGAGTTAGAGCTTGCGCTCTTAGCCGAATTGACACCAAGGTATTTATGTTTTATTTGTAGATGTGTGCTTGTTTTCCCCTGAGCCTGGGCTCAGTAAAATCAAATACAGTAGAGTCTCCCTTATCCAAGCCTCTGGATTATCCAAGCCATTTTTGTAGTCAATGTTTTCAATATATTGTGATATTTTGGTGCTAAATTCATGAATACAGTAATTACAAAATAATATTACTGCACATTGAATGACTTTTTCTGTCAAATTTGTTTTATAACATGATGTTTTGGTGCTTAATTTGTAAAATCATAACCTAATTTGATGCTTAATAGGCTTTTCCTTAATCTCTCCTTATTATCCAAGATATTCGCTTATCCAAGCTTCTGCCGGCCCATTTAGCTTGGATAAGTGAGACTCTACTGTACATACGTAATTTTAACTTGTTTTGTGGTGGCTTTGTGAAGGTGACATGACGTTTATAGGTCACACCTCAATTCTAGGCAAATTCAATCAGAATCAGGTATCACAGTTTACTGGCAGATGAGTAGGATCAGAGCTTTAAATAAGCAATTCCATGTTTTGTTATTACCCTTCGTAGTTTAAAAACTTTGGTGCGAATTTGATTCATTTGAACTGTCCTTAGTCCTCCCTCTCTACAAAAATGTGTCTTTTTCAAGTATATAGAATGCTAACATGAATAGCAGAAAAGAAATCTTGGGGTCACAATGGCTGATTTTCATGCAACAGCATGAAGCTGCTTGTTCCTGAGCAGAATGATAGCTTTAATGGATAGAGCAGCTTGCTACATGAATTGTGCTTTTTGTCTCGACATTTTCATTGCACTTCCTTAATTGTTTGCTTCTAATGTGGTAAATCTCCACACAATAGAACGAATCTTTGCAGTAAGTGGTTCTACAGGTTACAACTGCTCCAGCTACAGTGCAGATGTTGTTTCAAATGACATCCCCATGACTACTATTACATGTAAATTGACTGTAATTCAAGCATAAGTGAGTGGTATTAGTCCACACCCAAAGGGCAACATGACCTGGATTGAGCAAATTTAATGATGTTTTAATGTTTATGTTCTAATTGATTTGGATTTTAATGATTTTGTTTATTTATGTATATGTATATGCAGCATCAAATTGTTGCCTTTGTAAAGCCGTCTTGAGTCCCCTTCGGGGTGAAAAAGGTGGAGTACACATGTGGTAAAATAAAAATAAAACATATATTTACACCTTTGTAGAATGAGAGCTGCAATATGTGAAGTTAAGTAGCTGAAGCTATGGCCAGCATAAATCCGATTAAATGCCTTCCTCAGCATACACCACAAAACAACACCTCCATCCCTCCACACCTCAACCCCACAGTACAATCCCCAATGCCACATCAATGTGAAACCATGGAGTTCAATATAGTTCCAGCTCTAGAATAAAAGCTATCTCTTTGTCCTTGTTGTTGTCACCCTTTATCATCTGTCATATGGCAATAATTTTAAATATATATATGCTGGGTGAGATGGATCCCCAAGAATGCTCTGAGTTTTCTTAAGGCTGTGGACCTAAGAGGGGAGAGGGCAACCAATGATTCTCTGTCCAGTAGTGGTGACCCTTTGGAGCGCCTTCCTAACTACCACTGTGCAGTTACCAAACCATGTATAGGTTCAGTAGGTTAGGACACTCTCTATAGCACAGTGGTAGAAAGTGGGACATGGGAGAAGCCTCTCAACATGATGGTAACACATCCGGGTGTCCCCTCGGCAACATCTTTGTAGACGACCAATTCTCTCACACCAGAAGCAACTTGCAGTATGTTCTCAAGTTGCCTCTGACACGATAAAAAAGTAGTAGAAAGTCACCAGCAGTTTTTCACTCAGTTGTTGGTTCCTTAGAAGTCTCAAATAATAATACAATCTCTGCTGGGCCCTCTTCATCAACACTGCTGTATGGGTGCCCCAGGTCAGATCCTCCTTAACAGTGACACCCAAGAACTTAAAACTGGCCACCCGCTCCACTTTGTCTCAATTTATGACTAAGGGCTGGATTTCTGGTCTGTGATTTTCTTTGATATTTGTGTGTGTTTTCTTTGAGACAGATATTTCACTAGAACAGGACATAAACTATTTGTTCTGAAATTCAGTACACACTTAACTTGGGAGTAAGTTCCACTGATTTGCATGGGGACTGCTCTATAATTAGATATGCATGTGAGAAGCAGAACTAGGAAAATAAAGATTAATGCCAGTTGTTGAAATTACAGTTCTTTATATCTATTAGAACTATTAACATAAAAATTATGTACATAAATATTGTCATACATTTTCAATAAATTTGCTAAAGTTCTAAATTGAAAATACATACTTTATTGGTACATGCATATTAAAGATTGTAAATGTCAGGGGCCTCTCAAATATTTGTGAAGTGATATTAAATTAATTACTTTTTCATAGGCAGAATACTGTTTAGTTCACAGACAGCTCATGGTCATTGTGAAGTAATAGACTTCCTTAGTACCTCCAAATCTTAGTTATCACTTACTGAGAGGAACTCTTCAGGTTCAATGTAATTTTCTTCCTAGATGGAAGGTGTGCTTAAGACTGCAGCCTTAGCTATATTTTCCACCCTTTTCAGCCTGTTACTCTGAATAATCAAAGACTGAAGTAAAATTTTGGCAGGAGGCTAAAATACCATGTAATGTTTTTTTTAAATGTCAGTTAGTAACACTTTACAATATATTATTTAACCATTAATTTATTTAGCTTTTGTCAGATATCAAGCTGGAAAAGGAATTTCTGCCTGTTGGGAGGGAAGTTGCTGGTGTTGTGTTGGAAAGTGAGTATATAATTAGCATTTTGCTGGAACATCTGATTGGCATGTAACTATTTCTTTGGCAGGGAAAATGTAAATACTGCTTGAACTGTACAATATTGAACCCTTTGTCTTTTTATTTAAAAGCCAGTTTTCAGTGTACCTTTAATATAACTGGGAAATAAAAGGCAAAATGGATTTATGCAGACTAAAACCAACACGATCTTTAATGATTAGGTTTATGAGTGCCAAGAAGCAGGCATTGCCCTATCTAATGCTATCATTGAGTGAATTCCTTTATTTTCTACCATGTAAATAAATGGCTGCTAAATGAATTGTTGCTAATGAAAAAATGAACTACTTGCATGAGTGCAGTTATAAAGTGTGTAAACAAACATAATCTCCACCATATAAGTAAAACCAGGAGTAAAATGCACTATATGACCCATTTAGCTTAGATTTGCAAACACAATTGTGTAAAGTTGGCTCTTAGAATTCTTTTAAAAGCAAATGTTGAACTAGTCTGATAGTCCAAGAGTTGGCGTTTCCTAGCTGTCTAGTCCCAATTTCTTATCTATAGAAATGAATGCCCGGTTTAGACACAACAAGAAACCATGTTGAATGGACATACCTTCTGGCTCATATGCGTACTTTATCTTGTCCTCTGATTTTTCATACAGCAGAAAAGAAATGGGAGGTCTCTGATTTTGAATTTTCAAGTAACCACATTTCTGTGTGGGTATGTTTCAAACTCTGGGACCTGTGCTTTATTTAAATTGTGACTTTATAAGAACAAGCCGGGTTCTGGAACCAAAATGACTAATAGCTCAACATAACTTGTAACATGAGATCAGAGGAAGTTCTTCTTACTTCATTATGGCAAACACCCTGCAGATTTTACTTTTTGCATCTGCTTGTGGTTTAGATTATATCTGCGTGAATTTGTTTTACTCTAATCACCTTTTTTGCAGGACTGCTGACTCCTGCTTGTGAAATATAAATTGTTTTGTAAGTTTGAGTAGCTTTTGCATGTCAGAAAATCATTTTCTTCACAATGCTGTGTATATTTTTACATATATTTTCCTGTGAAGGAATACAAACATTCATATTACAGCCTGTCACAGTCTGCTGGGTGACAGACACTAAGCTCTATCTTATAGAATCTTTTTCTTCCCCATTCGCGAACCTTAAAACTGATTTTGATCACTAATATTTTACATGAAATCAGAAGTCACACTTAAAAGTTTGTAAATTCTTGTTAGCAAATACTATTTTCTTTAAATGTACAGTAATTTTTTCTCTTTCTTATACTTTCTTTTTTCAAGTTGGAAATAAAGTGTCCTCTTTCCAGCCCAATGATGAGGTAGTTGGTAAGTTGTTCTTTTGTCTAATTAGCTGAAGCTTTTAAACTATATGACTTACATCAGATCGTGAGTGTCTGTTTTTGGAAACCCTTTGTTTGACAAATTGGCTTGCATTTAAGATTGGCTATTTCATCTTGAATGATCCTATCCCTGTTCCCCTGTTGAGAATGTTTATAAAACTTGAAAAAGCTGTGAATGATTAAAATTGAAGGGAAACATTAGGATATACCTTTATGAAGTTTACAAATCTTGTTGTTTGTCAAAGCAGCTTAGAAAACTATTTTCTCATCATCTGTGTGCCCTGGTTCAAACACATGATAATCCAAGGCGAGCCTCTGTTATTAAAAAAAAGTGTTTGTACACACTTCCCAGTTGCTCTTTGTGACCAGGTATGACCTGAGACAGAATACATCGTTTCAACTCATATATGTTCTGTGTACACATGCCTACAAAGGCTCTTGTGACTTTGCCCAGTTGTGCCTCTTAGGCAAATTAGATTAAAAAACCCACATTCAAAGAGAACTCTGTGAAAGGTATATTTTATTGAACATGCACAGAAATAAATATATATGGAATAGATCCATCAGATAATAGTATAGTAGAGCTTCATAAATTCATGGAGAAAGGCAGCTAAGAAATATTGCTATTGTGATTGTTGCTGGCAAGCACTACATGCAAATTGTATAAAAAATACACACCTAATAAAACACAATTCCTCTAGGATAGGGACATACTAACTCTTAATGAGCAAACACGCAAGACTGCAAGGATTTTGAATTAAGCAATGTGACATGCAGATTTAGGAACTCAGGTTTATCTCTGCTCTGAGGAGCCACAGTCACATGTGGTTTTGTCTTGACTGAAAAGAGACACAAATAAGAGTTCCTGGTTAGCACCACTTAATAAATCACAGATGGAAACCACTACAGATGTGGGGGTTTTTTAGATGTTCCTATCTGCTGCTGCAACAGCTAACTATGTGTAGTACAGCTCTGTACAGAAGTATGAATTTTTATTTACAGATGATATGTTAAATTGTGTGTATTTGTTTTGCAAGTGTAAGTATTATAGTTATTGCATGAAGGGGGTAGCCATCTCAGCGTTCTGAAGCTGGTTGCCATGGAGATGTAGGCGGAGCCAACTGCCGTTTAGCAGAAGAGAGAGCAGAATTTGAAAAGAAACTGAGTCTGTGGTCAGAGAACCACAGGGAAGGCTGGTTTTACAGTCTGTGATCTGAGAGTCACAGGGAAGAGACTGGTTCCAGGTTAGGGAAACCAGGGAAGCTCAGATCTCTAGTTGTGTCATATTAAGCAAGTCAAGTGACTTGTTTGGGTTTATTGGTAGAATCTGAGTGGCAAAAGGAAGCAATTCCAGTTAGATCCGAAGTGTTCAGTTAATAGCATCAGTTGAAAGAATAGGAAAAGGTTTAAACTGCTCAAGGAAAGGAGGAAGTCTTTTGAGAGTGGATTCATCATATGTTATTGTTGCAACTGTTGAAGAAAGTGTACCTCTAAGTGAGAAGTAACCTTGAAATCACTAAGCTCTGCGCCTGAATAAACTTGTTGTTGTTCTTTCAACATCCAAGCCTCTGTCGCATATATTCTAAACCAAGTTACGCTACTATCTAAAGTGAAGAAGAAGAAAGAAAAAAAAGGTAAAAGGTCTCCTTCCTGCGTCTTTGGTGGTTGCATCTTTACAAATTGGTGGCAGTCGTTATAAATTCTTCGCAAGTTCATTCAAATTTCTAAAGAACTCTGGCTTTTTGTAACTGCCCTGGTTCATGCTGTGAAGGTAAACCTTACCGATGATGACTTGCCCGTATTTAGTGAGAGTCAAGTTTGCACATAGCTTGGGCCTCCATATCTAAAGTATGCTAGCTTGTGTTGAAATTAAACTTCTTAAGTACACACAATGGCTTCAGATATTTACCAGTAAGTTCTAAATTTTAACTTGTTTATCAAGAGCTGTTCTATAAAGGCTTTAATCTTGGATGATCTAATGCACTCATTTCACTATTCTCATGATTTAGGATAGATAAAAAGTGATTTAATTTTGTTTTTAATCACAAACCCTATGATGCAATGATTTGATTTATTTATGATCAAGAATGCACATTCAGGGTTTCTTAATAGCTTATTTATGTGGTCATCATGAATATACAATCTGATGTAATGCAAACATAACATGAGTATTTTGCTCAATTAGACCAAGATTCACCTAGTCCAACGTTTTTTCTAAGAGTTCTAGCAGCACCAGTCACTAGATGGTTATTCAGAAATTAACCAGCAGTTGAAGCATATACAAAATTGGGACATGATTGGGCAGACAGTGGGTTTAGCACTTGATTAGATACTAGCTTTCCTGGCCCTTTATCTTTAGAAATGTTTCAAAAGCTAGCTGATAGAATTAAATTATTTAAAAGAGTAAGAGCCCATGAGAGTTGACCAGAAAACATTAAACATTTCTTTTAAAAAATCAATCTGCTGTAATAGAGAACAGGTCAAGAGAAAATGTTTTTCTAAACTTGCCCTTCAAAATGTTATACAGTGGGCCTGCCATTCCTGCAGGGGCGTGGTTCTGGGAGTCCACAAAAATCCAAAAGAAATGGAGATCACATCCAATCAAAATGTACTAAGATTTATAAGGGGCTTAATAATCAATGTTGGAAAGGTTATCTAATGAGGGCTCATTCTTCCTCATGTGGTGGACTTGCAGTAGAGCCAAAACATACTGTGACATGATGCAAAGGCTAATATGAGATATATTAAAAATCAATACAATTTAAGCTGGAATTTTTTTTGCTGCATTAGCCAAAGAAAGATTTAACGGCATTAATTTAAAAAGAATCTACTGCATGATATTGGCAGCAAGATTACTATGAACCTGGAACTGGAATAATATAACTTTGCTAACAAAAGAATAATGGATTATTACCGTCTCGGAAACTGCAGAAATTGATAAGTTATCCACACATATTAGGGAGAAGTCCCTAAATAAATTCTTAAATGATAAGTAATTGTTTATATTCTTTATTTAAAAAGACGGAAAGACTGACTTTTCAATTTGCCATTTAAAGGTTCTTCTTTATGTAAGTGTCTTTAGTCTGAAAAAAAATGGTTGAACATTTATGGTTGGTCTTTGCCTTGGATTTTGAAGGATGGGATGTTTTCTTGTTTCTTTGGGGTTTTTTGTTTGTTTGTTTATGTGCTTGCACTGTGTCTTGTATATAGTTATACTAGTTGTGCCTGGCCACACGTTGCTGTGGCGTCGTCCTAAGTGGGTTTTTGTTTTTTGGAGGCAAGTGTGAATGTTGTAAGGAGCCCCGGTGGCGAAGTGTGTTAAAGCACTGAGCTGGAGACCGAAAGGTCCCAGGTTCAAACCCCGGGAGCAGTGGGAGCGGCCACTGTTAGCTCCAGCTCCTGCCAACCTAGCAGTTCAAAAACACGCAAATGTGAGTAGATCAATACGTACCGCTGCGACGGGAAGGTAACGGCGCTCCATGCAGTCATGCCGGCCACATGACTTTGGAGGTGTCTACGGACAATGCCGGCTCTTCAGCTTAGAAATGGCACCAACCCCCAGAGTCAGACATGACTGGACTTAATGTCAGGGGAAACCTTTACCTTATGAATGTTGCAATTAGTCACCTTGATTAGCATTGAATGGGCTTGGAGCTTCAAAGCATAGTTGTTTCCTCCCAGGGGAAATTCTTTGTTGCATGGTGTTAGCTGACTTTGGTTGTTTCCTGTCTGGAATATGTCTAACTGTGCTCGGCCATGCATTGGTGTGGCGTAGTCTGTTGTTATGGAAAATATTGTAATGGGAAGTAGCCTGTGTTAGAAGCTGCAAGGCTGTTCAGTACTATTCAAGGTGGGCAACGGAGGCTCCCTGTAGGTAGGAAGGAGCCATGCAAGTGTGGTTTATGTATATGTGGAATAATGTCCAGAGTGGGAGAAAGAACTCTTGTCTGAATGAGGCAAGTGTGAATGTTGAAATTGGCCAGCTTGATTAGCATTGAATAGCCTAGTAGTTTTAAAGCCTTGCTGTTTCCTCCCGGGGGGGGGGGGGGGTATCCTTTGTTGGAAGGTGTTAGCTGGCTCTGGTTGTCTCCTGTCTGGTATTCCCCTGTTTTCAGAGAGTTGTTCTTTATTTACTGTCGTGGTTGTAGAATTTTGTAAAGCTAGGAGCCTGGTTTTGTT
This sequence comes from Anolis carolinensis, assembly GCF_035594765.1. NCBI lineage: Eukaryota > Metazoa > Chordata > Lepidosauria > Squamata > Anolidae > Anolis > Anolis carolinensis. The sequence continues at coordinate 76,113,484 of NC_085843.1, read as the reverse complement.
CATTTTCATGGTTCACAGCAATCCAATAATAATAGTAATAATATTAACAGTAGTAGTAGTAGTAGTAGTAGTAGTAATGACTCTCTGGTGGGAGGTGTCCGGAAAAAGAGGGCAACTAAAAGGATGAATAATCCCTCTGAGGAGCATCTTAAACTGTTGGGTCTGTTTACCTGCTGAAGAGAAGGTTGAAAGGAGATGTGAGAGCCGTGTATAAATACAATCCGCTGCTCTCCAGGGTGAGGAGAACTCTTTGAGCCTGCATGGCTCCAGGTTGGGTTTGTTTTGTTTGTGGAGCTGTTTGGCTCCATTTCCCCCCCCCCTCCCCGCCCACCCGATCCCTTCTCAAATTTGGGAGAAAGCTGGTTGGGTTCCATTCTCCCCTCTTCCTCCCATCTGCTGCCTCCCTGGGTGGGGAGAGGTCCTTTGAGACGTCGTGTGTGCTGCATCTCAGAGTCATTTGGGGCTCCATTCTCCTCTTTCACCGGCCGTTTGCTGCCTTCCCATGCTGCGGAGGCCTTCCGAGGCCTCTTGCTCTCTTCCTCTCACCGCAGAGCTCTCCTTGATATTGAGCTCTTTTAGTTAGGGATTTCCTTCTTGAAGGGAATCCCCCGCTCCTCTCTTGGGTGTGAGTCCGAGGATCCTGGCAAGAGGGGGAGCTGCTATAGATCAATCAAGGTTTAGCCAAAGAATTTCTCACCCTCAGGATGTTGAAGAAAGAATACTGAGTTGTTTTATTCAGTTTCAGCTGAAAAGGATGACATCTGCAATCGCTCGTCAAGAAGTCATAACATACATTTACAGATCAACAACTTTTATAACAAAAAATATGGGAGGGCCAGATTGAATTTCGCGCTACCCCTTTCCCCGCCCTCCTATGCGCTGATTGGTCCTTAAGATGGCGGCAGGAACCCTCGGCCAATCAGAGGGCTCCCTAGGCCTCGGGGTCCCCCACCAATCAGGGATGAGGAGGCGGGCTTATCTAGAAACAATGGACTTGCTGGGGATTAACGAGGAATTATGATTGAGTCACTGAGTAAATGTCCAGAAGGGGTTTCTAGACTGCTTGTTGGGGTTTAAATATACATTTTTGTCTGGCAGGCTCTGCCAGACCGTGGTGAGTCAGATGGGCTGCATTTGTTTTTGAAAGGTGTCCTGTCCATGTTGACAGCCGAGGTGATCGTGGATTGTCCCTGTTAAGTGGTCCCGGAATCCGGACGGCTGATTTCCCAAAAGATGGCCCTGCTCCGATATCTTAATGGGAAAAAACCTAATCTATTGTCCATGCAAGGGGAATCTGACAGTTTCCTGGTGTGAGGAATTATCTCCCTCTGGGGTGTGTTGCAATTTGTTCATTTAATTCCTAGGTCAGGTCTCGGTCATTCTTTAATATAAGACATTTTTCACAAGGATAAAGAAAAGGAGCAGGAAGGGTACATAATTAATACATAAGAACAATATTTTCCCTTTGTTTCCCAAGCCTTTTATGGTGTGGAATTCATAAAATATTATAAAAGTCCACAGGAGTCTAATCTGTGGCTCTCTGGGCGAAGCACCCCCTTCAGGTCAAAAGGTCAGCGGGAGGGGGCACTCTGGGGATGAGGGTAGTTCATGGATGGGGGCAGGGGCTCTAGGTGGCCCCCGCATGCAATCCGAACTTCGGCAAGCCTGCCCTTGCAGAGAAAACCGCGCCACGATGCAAGGGAACTCTGTTTTGACAGTTTTTTGACAGATGACAATCAGCTGATCCGCCTCTGAAAACCTTATCAATTTGCTTAAGTCTCTTTTTATTATTTTATAGAAGCCTTTCGCTTCTTGCTCTGATGTAACCCAGATTCTTTCGCCTTTATAAGTTGCCATAAGTCCTTCATATTTATCCCATTTATATCTTATTTGCAGTTTTTTCAACTCGTCTGTTAAAAAGAAATATTTTCTCTGTCTGTTAAGTGTCACTTTAGGGAATTCTTTCAAAATAAACACTTTCCTTTCTTTATAGGTGATTGGGTTCGATGCGTTTTTCCTCAGGACCTGGTCCCTAGTACTTTTCTTCAGGAAATGTACGATTACATCTTTGATTGCTTTGTTCTTCCTAGTATAGTTATTTTGTATGCGGTACACCCTGTCCACATGCCTCTTGCTCCGTACATTGTAGTATCTTTGCTGTTAATTGGGTTATCACCCAGCCTATATTTTCATCTGTTTCCTCCTGTACATTCCTGAATTTCAATTGGAATTCCAGTGTTTGTTGTTCCATTCTTTCTTGAATTCTTTCCAGTTTTTTGTTCTTCTCTTCCAGGCTGTCAATTCTTTTTTGTAATTTAGAATTTGTTTTCTCCAGCTTCCTATTGTCTAATTTTAGTTCATTGATATTATTCGTGTTTTTAGTTGTTTCTTTTTTTATCGCGCCTAGTTCTTCTTTCAGCTCTTTCTTTAGGTCTGACATTTCATCCTTTAGTATTTTGTGTTGGGTATCTTGTTTGTTCGCTATAGAATGCATTTCCTTTTGAATTAGGTCCTGTTTCTCCGAGATTTTCTGGATCTCTCGTAGAATATCTTTCATACAATTATCATCTGGAAGAGAAGATCTTCTGGCACCAAATTTAAAGTCTTTTATTTCCTTTGTGTCTCTGTCTGTCTTCCACTTAGTAGAGGTCATCTCGATGTCTCCTGGTCGTCTCTCCCGGCTCCGCCTTTCTTGACTAGCCGTACCTTTTCCTTGGCGTCTCCGGTTCTTGAATTTCCGTAAAAAGCAAAAAAAAAAAAGGGGGAGAGGAGAGGGGGGGAGAGCGCCTACACACGGATAGCGCTGTGCAGTGCCTTAGTTAAACGTTAAATGTGTGAGTCTCTTTTGAGAACTCTGTATCAGAGACTGAAATAAATTAAAATTTTTAGTTAAATTTCGTTGATAAGATTTAATTGGTAGGAAAGAGAAAAGAGGGGGGGGGACAAAAAAAACCCCACAACTTGACGTCGCCTAGTAACAGTCCAGAATTAATTCGTTCTTGTATATACTCTTAAGCATCCAATAGGTCCCAGGCTCCTTCCCACTTCTGGCCGCTTTATAATTGAATCCCTTTAACGTTCTTAGGGTCTTCGTGCCTTTCAACTCATATATTTATAAATCGCTCTCCTTTCTCCTTTCTTCGCTTGAGCCTCCAGGGGGCAGGCAATCTCTTTCTTTTACTCCTCTATTCCGCGCCAACTTGCTGCTTATCCTTGGCTTCCCACTGCTATTCCGTCTCTGAAAAGCTTCCCCCTGTTACATCCGGGGATTTGAGCCTTCATGTAACAGCTTAACTTCTCCCTCCCTTGGCTTCCGCTTCTCGCTCAGGTCTCGGCCCCTCCTCCTTATGCGCGTTTCTTTCCTTTGTTTTGGGAGAAGCTCAGGATAGTCAAAACATTATGGCGGCCAAGGTCAGTAACGTTTTACCCTTCCTTTCTTTAGTCTCCGTCTTTTCTCGCTAGGTTTCCCGTCCCTCGCCGCTTATTTAATCCATGTCTTTTCCCTCGCGTTTTCCTTAGAATAGAAAGCTCTTTTTCTCTTTCCCTCTGCGACGCCAGTCAAAGACTGTGTTTGCTGTTGTTGATATTGTTTTAGATCCCGCTGCTAACCCTTAGGATTTAAATTTAGATTTCCACTCACATTCCGTTCCTTATGACGAACTGGCTTTCTATCCTTTCTTCTAGGGATGTTAGATGGATTGTTCCCTCTTTTCTTCTTCTTGTCACTTTGGCGTAGATTAGGTCGACAGCTCGTGTGGACATTTATGTCCACTTCCCGTTACCGATCCTCCAGCCCAGTTCCACCTCGGACCCTCTCCCCCCCACCCTTGAGGGGAGAAGGGCGTTGGGGTCTCTAGGTTACTGTGGCTGTAGCATCTCCCCCCACTCAAACCACGGGGCGAGAGGGAGCTCGTTGCTCTACCAGATCGGCAAACGGTTGACCGGTGAGAGCCCTCACTTGGACCAGCCTGTCGCCATTACCCGCCAACCCGGAAGTTCTAAAACCTTATCAATTTGCGAGCGGGTGGTCTCCTTTTGATGGTGATGCGTTTTTAGAAAGGAATATGAAAGATGAACATGCTAGGGTTCCAAACAAAGGAGATATGGCCAGAAATAGAAGCTGGGGGTAGCCTGTTGTTCCGTGACTCGCCCAGCGAGGGAGGAAAGGGAGGGAGGGCTGAGCCGCAAGAGGGAATTCATGCTCTCATGCAACAGGGGATACAAAATAGCTCTTATTTGAGATGGTTACAAAGTCCAGGGCTTAGAAAGGCACAGAGAGGAAGCAAAAGATACATTTTTAAGCGGTTGCTGGGCATGTTTGCACAGTCAAATTGGCCTCAGCGTGACTCTTCCTGATCTGCGGAACTCATCGCTGCAGGTCAAATTAGGCTAAATGCAGATGATCGCCTGGGTCCGACCACATCCTGAGGGGGAAAGGGGATGGGGAAAGGGAAGGAAGTCTCGCCATTGGCCGTTGAAGCCCCACCTACCTGGCTGATGTCACCAAGTTTCCCGGGGGGGCTCTGCGCATGCATGGTTAGTAATTTTTGGTTTTGGAAGGTTTTCTGTAATTTGGACATATTTTTATAGGGTTTTTGATCAAAAGACATAGATTGGATGACTATGTCTTTTGTGGCTGAATTTGGTTTGATTTGGTGCAGGGGTTTTGTTGTTTACTCTATGGGAATTACGTGCATTACATTTTTATATAGATAGATTTATATATAATGAGAATTGAACATCCATAAATTTGGTATTCAGGGAATCTTGAAGCTAAACCTCAGTGGATACCCACAAAATCTAAATTCTAAAACACTTCTGGACCCAAACATTTTTGTAAGGTATTTTTGCATAAAACAGGCAGAAATGAGGCATAAGTTCCTGGGCTCAGAAACACACCAGGAGTGGCTAATGGAGCTACTACTGCAGCACCCAATTAACTGCTATTCCTCCCACTGCTGCTCCAAATTGAATAGGGTGTGACAGTTTTGGTGTGAAATCTCTGAAAGCCTTGGGTCTAGTCCTGGTGAGCCCTCATTCAAATTAAAGCAGCTTCAACAGAAGTGGCAATAAATACAAAAGCGGTTTTCACAAGCTCACAATTGACAGGTTCACCAAATATTCCTGTTGCACAGGGATCTTTTGTAGGACATGCCAATGTTCCAAATGTTTGCTTCTCTCACCTTCATTATGTAGAATGTCAAGATGTTAACAGCGATGTGCCAACTTATAGTTAAGCTTAGAAATCCATTATTTGTTTCACACGTAGTGACATGCTTGGATTGAATTCCATGTTTTGTTTTGGTATTGTAGGAATTTTGCCACTGGATTCTGAAGAGTCTGGTTTGTGTGAAGTTATTCTCATCCATGAACATTATCTAGGTATGTATGTTATATTAATGGACATCAGTGTGTAGGCATCAACACTTAAAAAAATAACCACTTATAGAACCTTTTGTTGACTTTTTAAGATAATGAACAATGTTCATGTGTATTTCAGAGTTTTCTGTCTTACACTCATGTCTTGAATTCTGTGTAATCTGACGTTTCCTTAATGATAGCAGAACATATTATTCAGTCAGTAAATATTCAGGCGGAAACCACAAGAGCTGACTCATCCATTTTTCTTAAACTCCTCTCTTGTTACATTACTCAGTCTTCCTGCTGTTTGACCCTGAAACTCCAAAACAAGCATTTCTGAAAGGGACACTGCCCTTTGTTTGAGCTTTCTTTTTTTCTTCATTTTAATTCGCTGTATGTTTTTGTCCTGTGGAATAGTTAAGAGCATGCATTTACAAACGAAAAGAAGAAAAACAGCATGTGAATCCAGAAGATCACAAATAGGAAAAAAACAGAACATTTGGGTTAGATTCAAAATTAGCAAAATGTTGCCAAAGCACTAGTGAAAGTTTTATTTAAAGAGAATATTAAGCTTTGACACAGTGAGCAAAATGCTTATGTTTAATAACAGAAGGTCATCCTCGGGAAGTACATTTATGTGTAGTGCTAAATACCCAGCAAAAAGACAGGAGAGTGATTAACATTAAGATAAGCAACTATGTTACTTTGGCTCCAGTCCAGAGATTTGTACAATTATCTCCTTAAATCTGAGGGAGCTTACATTTCCCAGTAATAGGCCATCTGTGATGAGTTGCAAATAGTTTTTGTAGAGTTGGAGGAAGAGCACGGTTCACAATATAATGTGTAGGTGATTACTGTTAGGAAAATAATGTTGAAAGTTTTATTTCACTCATACAAGTCCTTTGGTGTATCAGAGGATTTCACAGAGTGACATTTCCTTTTTTCTATTTTGTAATACAGGGTGTTTGAAAAAGAACTCCCTATTCACCATTTAAATTAAATGGTGAATAGGGAGTTCTTTTTCAAACACCCTGTATAAAAGACTGCTACCACTTTTCTAAAATTGTGTGAATGATAAACTTACATTATGCTTTCGTTGTATTGTTACCAAATTAAATTAACTAGTAGATCATAAATAATTAATTATGTAAGTTTCAATGAACTGATTGGTTGCATTTGTGTATGGGTGAATGAACTGATTGGTTGCATTTGTGTATGGGTAAAAATAACACTTCTGAATCAAGCAGCCATGTGAACATTTTGTTTTTAATAATAATAATCTATCTATATCCTTCCCTCGCTCCACAAGGACTCGGGGCAGCTCACAATAGAATCAAGACACAATACATACATAAGCAAAAACTAAAAATACAAGATATAATATCTAACCAATAATCATAAACATAAGTTTAAAAAATGATATCACCATAAATAAATACATAGGCTAACATTTACTGGGTTTAAAACATAAAATATTGTTAGAAGTTATATATGTAGGTCTTCCAACAGGCATCATCTTAGAAAGAGGCGGTCCTTAGACAAGAGAGAAGATAATGCTTGTTATCTCCAATTAATTGCTTGATTTGTTAAGATGTTTATATCTTGATTTCTACTAGGTCATTGTAAATTCAGAAATCATGCTATAAATCCCATTAACATTTAGTTCAGAAGCACTTTTAAATTGTAAAGCTTACATATTCGTTGGCAACCTAATTTCCCATGTCTTTGTGACATTTGAAATAATGCTATAAAACAGCTGTTATATAAACATTTATAACAGCTGAAGAAATAAATTGAAATCCACAAAAGCTCATTCTAAGGGACTGCTGCATTCCTCATCCCCCTTTCTTTTTTAATTTTAAAGTTAGAACTTACACATTTAAAATTTTAAAAATAAGGACTATAGAATATAGTGTGCTCTATTTTATCTTTTTGTTTGGAGATAAAAGGAATGTTGTCCATTTTTTCTTAATAGATTTTGGTTTGTTAAAAAGAGCAAACTATGTTTATAACCAAAAATGAACATTTTTAAAATCTGTGTACTAATAAATTTTCCTCTTGTGAAATAGCCCATAAACCAGAAAAGATATCCTGGACTGAAGCAGCAGCGACTCTTCGTGATGGTGTCCGTGCGTACACAGGTCTACATTATCTTTCCTATGTGTCTACAGGCAAAACTCTGCTAGTAATGAATGGAGCAAGTGTACGTACAAGAAATACAGTTTTAATGACGTACTATAAAATTAAGAAACCAGTATTTCATTTGGGATATGCTTCCGTTGCATACTTATAAGGGATATGCCAAGAATTGGGGGAACTGCCTCCCTATTCTACTACTGATTGCAGCCTTTTCTTTCTTATTGTCAAGGACAGAACGCCACAAGATCAAAGATAACAGAGTTTATTGGATTTACAGAACTCAAAATGCCCGTAAAAGACAAGGGCTAGGCAACATTAGCCTTAAAAAGCAAAAAGGGGCAAGAAAAACGTTCAAAAGATAAACCGGATTAAACCGGAGTTTAATCCGGGTAAAATCAAAACAGCTTGCTTCAGCCTGGGAATAAACAAAACAGAAGCTGGGGAACAAAGAGTTCAAAAGAATGTAACTAATTGGCAGCAGATGCCTCTCTGCTGCCAGCACTATGTTTTGAGTAACTTAGAAGTCACTCCTCCACACAGCAGGCAAATTCCCAATACAAACACAACAGCCGAGGATTGAAGCAGTAGAGTAGTCCCAGTTCTTTCCGAAGGTCGATAGGCAGAAGCAGACGTTTGTAGTTCACCAAGTCCAGGTAGGAGAATCCGAGCCCGTAGTCAGTTCAGTCCGTAAATCCAGAGCAGCAGATGGCGTCCGTCAAGAAGACGACGGAAGGTCAAAGCTATTGAGATTAAGCAGAAGTTGCACAAACAAAAGCCCACACAATTCCTCCCGCCGTCTGAACCCAAATTCCAAAACAACTTACGTAATCAGCACACGAAACACACCCGTCTTCAGGAAAACGTCCCACACAGATCCCAAGCGTTTGTCCAGATTACCTTGCCCAACGCAATTTGCTATTGCTCCCAAACCCCATTTTATGCCAGTTACAAGTCCTCATCACTATCAGCTGTTCTCCTTAACCCGGGCGTTTCCTCATCACTTTCCTCATCAGAACTGGAACACCTCTGACTACGCCCCACAGCATCCCCAGCTGTGGATCCCGTCCCATCCCTCCAGCTTGTCCATGGGTCTAGTCCTGAAGGTCCCCAATCATCTTCCATCCCATCATTGCCAGTGGCACCCAATTCCTCCCTTACCCGAGTCCAATCCATCTCATCCTCTTCCGAGCTAACCAGCTCTTCCTCCATTCTCTCCGTAAACCCCTCAAAAGACTCTTCGTCAGATGGTTCTGCAAAGATATCTCGCAGCCTCTTTCTTTCTCGCTCCTCGAGAGTATCTGACTCTCGAGGAGTCTTACGCCCACGTCTGCCAGTAGCAGAGCCATGAGGCTCAATCATAACACTTATACTTGTAAATGTATTATACACACAACATGGCCATATTACCTAGAAATTCAAATTCAAAATGGCACTAATAGGCTGGAAATCTGTTTCAGGCAATGTGAAGTTCTGCATTTTGGAGGGAAGAAGTCTTGGTAGAGAAAATTCAAAGGAGCAGTAAATTCAATATCTGACTATGTGTCTGTGAAAATGATCCTCAGGGTTGTAACTAATCATAAACTGAATATCAGGAACTGCAAAAAAAAAGCCAGTGCAATTTTAGACTGCATTAATAGAACCACAGTTTCAAAGTAGTGATATTTACCTTCGTATGGTTCTGTTTAGAACCTAGCACACTAAACCTGAGTATAAACATTTTAAAGTGATGTAAGCAGATTAGAATGAGTTCAGTGGTGTTAGAAACAAATTCCAGTGAGGAAAAAAAATAAGACGCAGAGTGTAATTAACCCAGGAAAGGGAACACTGAGAAATGGAGGTGTAATTGTGCTGTTGAATACCTGAAGGGCTGTCACATAAAGAAAATACCAAGTTGCTCTCTGCTGCTCACAGGGCAATGGAGCTACTAATGAGGCTTGTGAGGCTCAGATCTTACTCTAATCTCATTAAGAGCAAGGGAAGACATCAACTTAATAGGTTTTAATGTAGTTTACTATAACTTAACATTGAAAAATACATAGAATTTATCTGTAAATATGAGCAAATTATTGAATGTATAAACACATGTATATGTTCAATTTGGATTTTTTTTCCCTCCTGTAGCCATTTGGTACAATAGCTATTCAGTTAGCACAACACAGAGGAGCCAAAGTCATTGCTACAGTGTACAGTCTTGAAGACAAACAGTATCTTCAGAGGCTTACACCTTCTGTAGGTGAGTTCCATTAGGAGGAAAATTAAGAGCTTATTTATTTTCTTATTTTGAAATGTTTACATGTTCTTTATGAATCTTAAGTAAATCAGGTTGGAAGAAGGAGAGTACATGCCTTCACGCCTGTTAGTCCATACTTGGAAGGTCATGTACACATTTATTTTCTAAGTACTTGCCACATCTGGAATCTGTTGTCAGAATGGGACTTTCATAGCTTCTGCATCCCAGCAACAGAATTTCTTCTCTAAATGGTAATGTCGAATCTCCAACATTATAGGCTCAAAGGAGGAGCTTTGTTTATTTAGTCAGATATACCTAAAAATACAGAATGCAACAAATAAAACCCCCAAAAATCCAATTTAAATATTATAAAATAGTACACACCCTATCTGAAAGATCTTTTTGCTATCATGAAGAACATGTTTAAAGAAAAAGGCACTTGCTTGACTGTGAAAAGATCCGAGAGGCAGCCAATTGTAAGCAGATTTCATACCCTGGAAGCAACCACTGAGAAGACTCTCCTATATGTCCTCACTAGGCCTATGAAAATAGTGGGACCATATGAATGCCCTTTCTTCAAGATCACAAGATTCAGGAAGAATCATACAAGGAAATAATGATGTTTCTTATAATCTGGATCTAAGTAATATTCACCATCAACACTGCTTTGAATCATGCCCAGAAATGAACCAGTGCCAGTGAAGCTCTTGCAACAGAGAAGATGTATGTTTCCTATAATCAGACCCAATCTATACTCTGGTTGCAGCATATATATAGTTTCTGAATGTTTTCCAGTGGCAACTCTGTGTATAATAACAACAACAACAACAACAACAACAACTTTATTTTTATACGCCACCTCCATATCCCCACAGGGACTCGGTGTGGCTAACATGGGGCTAAGCCCAAATTTCCACAATAAACAAAATAAAAATACATTCACAATAAAAACATCATTAACATTTAACATTACACAGGCCAAACCAACATTTAAAAGCATTAATGGTAAGTAAAAACCGCTGAATAAGAACAATGCAACAGGTTAAGATAATAAAAAGGCCGGGCAGAGGTGCAAAATGCATGTTTAAAATCTAATGAGGTAGATAAAAGTACTGTAAAAAGGAGAATTCAAGATGGGATAAACGAGGAGAGTAATTACCAAATGCGGGCAGAAAGAACAATATATTAGGCCTGATAATATCAATGCTGAGGAGATAATTCTTATGATCAGTTGTTGAAAGCACACTGGAATAGCCAGGTTTTCAGATCTTTCTTAAATGCTATCACGGTGGGTGCCTGCCTGATCTCCCTGGGAGGGAGTTCCAGAGCCGAGGGGCCACCACGGAGAAGGCCCTCTCCCTCATCCCCACAAGCTGCGCTTGCGATAGGGGTGGGAGCGAGAGGGGGGGCCTCCCCTGATGGTCGAAGAGACCATGCAGGTTTGTAAGGAGAGATGCAATCATGAAGGTAGGCGGGTCCCAAACCGTTCAGGGCTTTGTAGGTGATAACCTGCACCTTGAATTAGGGACGGAAAATGATTGGAAGCCAATGGAGTTCCTTGAACAGCAAGGTTGACCGCTCTCTGTAAATTGCTCCAGTTAATAATCTGTATGCATTATATTAATCCAAATAGGTCTGACCTCTCTGGGTATGGGCACAGCTGGCATATTTGCTTGCATAACTGTGCAAGTCTACTCCTAATCACCACAAAAGCCTTACAAGCGAGCATTAGTATTGAGTATAGTTGTGCAATGGTTCTCAACCTTTGGTCTTCCAGATGTTTTGGACCCTACACTTCTTAACAGCTGGTAAACTGCCTGGGATTTCTGGAAGTTGACGTCCAAAACACCTGAAGGACCAAAGGTTGGGAACCACTGCAGTCGTGCATTCAAAGTAAAACTGTCATTCAGGGGGAGTGTAACTTCACAGTACAACTTGAATCCATATCCCCCAATTTGCCTTTTGACTGACTAGAATTAATAATTTCAGAATTAATTTAATGTATTTATCCTAATCCAGATACCAGTAGACATTTGCTAGTATCAAAACAATCCCTTGGGCATGGATGGAAAGAGGAGAGAAACTCCAGATAACCTCTTTCAGCCGTTTAAAACAGAGGTGTCAAATGTGTAGCCCTCCAGGTGTTTGGACCTCCAACTCCCAGAGGCCCTAGCCAACTTGTCAGATGGCCAGGAACACCTGGAGGGCCACAGGTTTGACACCACTGGATTAAAATATGTGTTAAACAGGACAAAATTGAACCCTGAGGAATGTCAATGACCAGGGTGTTTTCCACATCCTGTCACAGAGAACTGGTCCAGAAAGATATTATGGTCAGTGAAATTAAAAGACACAAGGAGGTCCAGCAGAATCAAGAGGAATATTTTCTCCACTTCCTGGTCTAGGCCACTCACCAAGATGACCTGGGCTGTGGCCATCTCATAACCAGGTTTGAAGTAAGATTGAAATTGATCTAGAGATAATCAGTTCCGTCCACAAACTTCCGGAGTTAGGCGGACACAAAATGTCCCCCCCCCCCCCAAAAAAAGAGAGAATGTGGATACTAGGAGTTGTAAAGGGGAAGTGAGGCATTTCAAGCTACCAACTACTTATCATAAGCACAGTACATGATGGATGAAGTATGTGGAAGTGCTTCACTCAAGGCTATGTTGATTGTGGACTACAGCAGGTGTGGGCAGTTTTCCCAAGTCTAGGCAAGTAGGCATATCCCTTGTCGGTGTGCAAGGACTATTCCTCCTCTGAGCCCCTGAAACCTTAGGAAGGGAATAGGCCTTTTTCTGGTCACTTCAGTTTGGGGGGAAAGCCCTTTCTTGTAGAAAGACTGGGTGGAGGGGAGTCTGGATGTTATTGCAGGAATTTTCTACTTTTTAAACAAATGGGGGATTGGGACTGTGCTGAGGAACCATAGAGTGCTCTTTCCCCACTGTTTACAAACTGGATGTGTCTGTTGTAACCTCCTGCAGTTGAATTCAAAGAGAGGAAAAACAAGTGGAATTTTCACAAAGTAGTTTCTTTCACAGATGAATTATGCCATAATTAAGACATTTTTATTCATTAATGGTACTAAGTTGTAAATTCCTTTTCAAAGATCTCTCATGCTTAAATGTCACATTTGTTATTGTGACTGCAGATGTCCTTTTTCAACACAGAGGTCTAATGGTTTTCATTCAGATATCACAATCCTATATAACTATTCCATATTTCTTCTCCACCTTCTAATTGAAAATATTATACAACTCAATTTGATTATTATGCTTTTGCATTTATTCTCAAAAACATAAGTGGCAGCTGTTGTGACAGTTTCTGTATTTCACACCATTCCATGATGAGTGGAACTACGATGTCTAGTTGTGTGAATGTAGCTTCTCTTGCTACTTAAAATTCTGTGAAAGTATGAGAAACAAAACAGTCTACATTATGCAGCATCAGTATAATAAAACAGAACTTCCAGTTGCTTATTAATACAACTTAACAAGCCAAACAGTCCACACTTGGGGAACATATTAAACATTGTTTGCACAGGGAATTAACTATGAACTATTGGAGCTGAGATTGGTGTTGAAATATTTATTGCACAGTCAGGCCTTGTATATTCAAGCAGAAAATATCTTCTAGTGCTTTGTAAGCACAGGGAGGTTTAAACATGGAACACAATGACCCAAATAACAGCTTCCCAAGCTTCTACTAAATGCAGCTTGAAATGTTTTATATGAAGCAGTCTCTAAGTACTTCCCAGCAGCTTGAGAATAATCTCTTATTTAGCTCAGCCCAATCATTGTATTGTGTAACACACCTCTGAAAAAAATGCAGTTTACATCCTGTATTACAGGCACTGGCATTACTCAGCTCTTGATTGTAGAAGCACTTGAAGAAGAGCAAGAACAGATAGGACATACACCCCTAAACCTAAGAAATCATAAGGAGTTTTCAGTGCCTTATAGAAGAGTATGTAACATCTTGTAAAGGAATAATCAAAGTATCACTTTGATCCTTGAGTGAGGATAAAAATGAGATTTTGGAAATGGTGAACCAGTGACAGCAATGCATATAGCCTTATTTAATATTTGAATTGCCAATACTTTAGCAGAAGACCATAAATCTTGAAAAGGGGATGAGCCTACCTCCACTCAGAGGATGAAGTGTGTCTCAGACATTTGCACTACGTATGTCTTGCATTGGAACAGGAATGTAGTAATAGAGCCACTAAATTGTTTTCAGAAAACACCTGCCTATGGACATGTTTATTATATATCTGGCTTCCTTAACTTTCTTCACAACTCTATCATTGCTCTCAGTCCACACCCATTACTGGCCAAAGCACTTTCTTGCAACTTCCCCAGGCCTTTACTTGACTGTTTGCATGTGTGTGCATGAACTGGGGTCACCATATGTCACAAGCTGACTTATGATGACCCCAATGTGGTATAGTACTTTTATCATTGGACTGTGATTCTGGAGACCATGATTCAATTCCCATTTAGCCATAGATCTTGGGTGAGACACACATTCTCAGCTCAAGAAAACCCTGTGATAGGGTCCCCTTAAGGTTACCAGAAGTCAGAAATGAATTGACAAGGTTGATGTTAAAAGTATTATTTGGGTAAGGTAAAGGTTTTCTCCTGACGTTAAGTCCAGTCGTGATCGACTCTGGGGGTTGGTGCTCATCTCCATTTCTAAGCCGAAGAGCCGGCGTTGTCTGTAGACCCCTCCAAGGTCATGTGGCCGGCATGACTGCATGGAGCGCCGTTACTTTACCGCCGGAGCAGTACCTATTGACCTACTCACACTGGCATGTTTTCGAACTGCTAGGTTGGCAGGAGCTGGGGCTAACAGCGGGCGCTCATTCCACTCCCAGGATTTGAACCTGGGACCTTTCGGTCTGCAAGTTCAGCAGCTCAGCGCTTTAACACACTGTGCCATCACCAGGGGCCCCATTATTTGGGTATTACTGTACAAAAATATTTAAGTATAGTTGCCCCACCAAAGAACCACATTTTACATTTTAGTAAGTAAATATAAGTTAAAGTAGCATCATAAAATTAAAGCAAATATTTTGTTTCAGATTGATATATTTATTACAGGACTAGTGAGAGTGGATCTGTCTGCTCCCACCTCCACTTTTATTTAATAATATGATGCTGTGTTACAGAGGAAGAGGGGTCCTCAAAATTGGGTGTATGTAGCTCAAAGTAATTTTTATATATTGTGGCATATATATTGTGTTATACAATGTAGTACAGTGATTGTAAACTGCATCAAATTATATATTTCTAAAACAATTCACCAATGAACAATTCTGTATTTCTTCAATTATGAGATACCTTTCCCCTATATAAACATCTCTAAAAATGGGGTGCATTTTAGAATCAAAGGTGTATCTTATGTATTTTTGTTGATGGTAGTGGTGGTACTGAAATTAGGGTGCATCTTACAATCGATGGAGTTACTATTAAAGAAAAACTGTACTCCTGAACATGGTGTCACACTCTGAGTCTCAGAAGAAAGCAAACACAAAGGCAAAGGCACTCAGAACAAATTTTTGCCAAGAATGCTTTGTGATAAGGTTGCCTTAGGGTTTCCAGATGTCAGAAATAACTTGTAGGTGCACAAAAACAACAATGATGTTATCCAAATTTAGCATGTATACATCCCATGGATTTCAGTGAAAAATTAAGTGCAGTGTTAAAGAATTAGGCTCTCCAGATAAATCCATGTGGATCATGTGCATGGTAAGAGCATGCTACACATACAGATGGAAGTGCTGTAGAAAAATGTTTGTTTTAGGATTTAATGGAGGGCTGTATCTTCATTCCTATAGTCAGCTATGATTCACAGTGAGAGAGAGAAATTGGTAACTTTCTGTAACTAACAACCTCTTCATCTATAGGTGACTCCTTTTTAAGTAGGCTAAGAAAAAGTAGATTCACTATATAGAAAGTATCCATTGGCTTCCTTGTGAATAATGGCTAGCATGTTACTTGGGCTATACCCTGGTGAAATATAGTGGGGAGGATGGAGAGAGAAGAGTTCCCTTTAAGCCTGTGAAAGTCTATCAGTTCCTGAAAAGGATGGCTTATGCCTTATATTTAAATACTTGAAAAGCCAATTCTAATTATCATTTTGGTCTTTTACTTCAAAAGATGTTAAGCAGGCTTTAGTAGGTAAGTGTAGGAAACAGCCTGCTATTTTTAATCATAGTAAAGGGAAAGGTTTCCCCTTGACATTAAGTCTAATTGAGTCCGACTCTGGGGGTTGGTGCTTATTTCCATTTCTAAGGCTAAGAGACGGCATTGTCCGTAGACATCTCCTAGGTCATGTGGCCGGCATGACTGCACGGAGTGCCGTTTTAATCATAACTGTAATTAAATTCAAGTAACTGCATATAGAAGGGTCAATCTGTGTATTGGTAGCCCAATATGTCACTGAAAATATTCTATATTTCTGGAATGTAGAATAAAGAAAGCAAAATTCATTTTAGCTTTAAATCCCAAATCCATTTGAATTGCAGTGGACTTATGGAAATTAAGTCTGCCAAGGTTTGGCCATGAACTTTGTTTCTGCTGCCAGAAGCAAAGGAAATGACTTAAGCTGATATTCCTTTCTATTCTTCCTCTGCTTGTGCTTTCTGAAAATTTCCTCTGGAGAACTGGGAAACACTCCACAATTATATGGGACTAGCTGTGCCCGGCCACGCATTGCTGTGGCGAAGTATAGTGGTATGGGAAATAAAGTATTGAGGAATTAGTGGTAGTTAAGGTAAAGGGTAAACTTTTTCCCCTGACATTAAGTCCAGTCGTGCCTGACCCTGGGGGTTGGTGCTCATCTCAATTTCTAAGCCGAAGAGACGGCGTTGTCCGTAGACTCCTCCAAGGTCATATTGGATGACTGCATGGAGTGGTGTTACCTTCCCGCCAGAGCAGTACCTATTGATGCACTCACATTTGCATGTTTTTGCACTTCTGGGTTGGCAGAAGCTGGGGCTAACAGTGAGGGCTCACTCTGGTCCCCCAATTCAAACCTGCGGCCTTTCAGTCCAGAAGTTCAGCAGCTCAGCGCTTTAACACGCTGACCCACATGACCTTCGAGGAGTCTACGGACAATGCCGTCTCTTCGGCTTAGAAATGGAGATGAGCACCAACCCCGAGAGTCAGACATGACTGGACTTAATGTCAGGGGAAAACGTTTACCCTTTACCTTAACTACCACCAATTCCTCAATACTTTATTTCCCATACCACCATACTTCGCCACAGCAACGTGTGGCCGGGCACAGCTAGTTTATATATATAGAAGTAATATGTGGAAAAAGTCAGAATCAGTCCAAATTGTTTTCTCCCAGCAAAATCCTTGGTAGACCTGAGTAAGCTCCAGGGATCTGAGAGCCGGTTTTCCTGGCCTTTGAGGGTCATGCCAGCCGTTTCTCATGAGCATGACAGTGACCTCAATAATGTCCTCGATGGAGGCATATTCCTATCCTACATAATCAAATATCTTCTGTGAATCAAACAATCACTTCTGTTCCTGGAAGACAATCGATCAATCTTATCCTTCATCTCTGATAACTATTTTGTTCTCTATACACATATTCATTTATTGTCAGTCTTGTTTAGAAAGTAAAATTGTTATCACATTGCTGTGTTCCTTCTGGCCTGAAGAACAAGTCAGTAGTGACATTTTTGGCCTAAATTATTGCCCTAATTTATCTTCCTTTCATCTAGCTCGTATTATAGATGAATCGAATGGAAAGTATGACCTGACGGAAAGTTGTCTAGAAGAAACAGGTGGATTGGGAGTTGACATCATCCTTGATGCAGGAGGTCTGTAAATATTTCAAAACTATTAATGTGGTGAAATATTTGTTTGAAAGTTTTGTAAGAGTTTATTAAATTAAAAATTTTTATGTTGTTAGTCTAGCTGTATACTATGTCACATGTAATATCGAAGCAGAAAAGAAGCTCTTTTATGAAAGTGTGAGACATTCTTGATTAAAACCATAAAAACAATATGAAATGGAAGATCTATCCCCATGGATAAGTAAGTTAATTGCATCTAAATTCCTCTGAACATAATGCAAACAAAAATGTATTTATTGGAGTATGAGCATACTTAGAAAAAATAGCATAAATGCTATAATTGATACAATTTTCTGTTATATTTTAATTAATGCTTATATGTGGAATATCTTTATGTTTTAATTGAATAATGGCATCATAGTAATCTTGGTTTCCCATGGATAAACCAACTTGCTAGTTCCTGCATTATGATCACTTTTTGTTCCATAGGAGTGAGCAACGAAACCACAAGCCTTCATCCATGGTTTGTTTCTTGTGGCATCCAAATAATCATGTCATTGGCTTAGTTTTCTCTTGCAGACCACATAAGTAAATGTTACTGGTACCCTGGATTCTCTTCTCAAGCTTGTTAAGAGAAAAACAAAACCAAAGAGCCACCTGTACTCATGTTGTAACGGCCTGAGAAACTAATCATAAACCAAAGTACATGGTTTATCCAGCTAGTCTTACTGCAAGTGGAAACCATCAGAATGCTAGAACTATTACACTGTTTTCTCTCTTGCAACACTTTTTATGCCATCTTATTTAGCATTTTTCTCTCCAGTGTAGCAGGAACCATACCATATTTGTGGCCATTTGCTACTATCATTTCCTCTTTTTTTGGAAGCTCTCAATGGGTAGCACTGCTCTATTGAGCTGTCCACACAATTCTTGTCATTTTAATTGCCATTTATTGCTGGGCTTCTATGCATCATGAAAGCAGTGGTGAAAATGACTTCAGGGCCATGCTGTGTTCTGGGCAGGTGGAACTTGACAGATATATTGAAGTTAAGGAAATATTAGAAAAAAGTCTTTGCAGGATAATGTTCTCTACAAATGCTACAGAGCAAAATGCTAGAGAAGCTCAATACCTTGGTACATTACAGGATTTCAGCTTGGTCATTTTGAATTTTGATGGGGATAAACTGCAGTTCCCTTCATACTTCTTCATTGACCAGGCTTATTAAGTCTGAAGGAAATTGGAGCCCAGGAACAGATTCCACTGTCTTTGTTAAAGAAAAAAAGCTGTATCTTGAATATATTGTTGATGGGGAAAGTGTTGAAACATAGGCATCCGAAATGCAATTTTTATTTTCTTAGGAAGTTGTTTTAATTTGTGTTTTTTTAGTGAGATCACACAATAAGGAAGATAAAGTAGCTTCACAAGAATTATTGCCACACAAACATGACATCATTACACTACTGAGTGTTGGAGGTCACTGGGTTACCATGGAAGAAAATCTTCAGGTAAGAAGAAATATCTGCAATGACTGTAGATAGGGTGTACAGTACACATGTTTATCATTTATCAGTTTGTAAAAGTGAATACCAGTTTACTCTTTAAGTAATTATCCTGTCAATAGCTGCCTGAGGATATGTTCCATTGAACAAAAGGAATATATTTCTAGATAAACATGGCCCATGGGTTCATGCATAAGTCCAGAAATTCTAGTCAAAAAATCAACCCCTAAAAACGGTCCACTTCATGCATCACTGTGAGTACTTAATGCTTATCAAAAAGGGAACTATCTCTTTCACTGTGCAGAGTGGTGAAAGACAAAAGCTTAGTTCAGTCTGGGACACCCTAAAAGAAGTACCGACTCCCACAGCTTTTTCTTCCATTTTTATCCTACTCTTTTCAAAGAAGTCAACTAAAATTCAAGATGTGCATTTATTTATTTATTTATTTATTTATTTATTTATTTATTTATTTATTGACCTAAAAATTGAATAAAAAATTAGGGGAGGAGCACTTGAGAGTCTTGGACAGCACTGGAAAGAGAGAAGGTATAGAATGAAAAGCAGCAATGACAAAATAAAATAAGGTTATATACTTGAATTTTACAGAGCATAAAATGAAATATGTGCAAGACATGACTATAATAGAAAGAAATACATTTATGCTCAATAATTGGAGAGGACAAATTCACACAAGAGGTTGACGCCATCTGCTATCACCAGATGGTGTTCTGTTTCTATAGCAAGACTCTTTAGTAATGAATTTCAGTGTATGCTTCCTCTGACCAAATGCTCACGGTCTAAATTCCTTTGCACTGCTGCACCCTTTAAAACCGAAAGTCTCTTAGTCATTTGTTTTTGTTTAGTCTTTATGCATATTGTTTCCCACTTGAAAGATGTGGAGAAGAAATTCAAAACTGCAACGGTATGAGATTAGCAGCCTTTAAGACAGAAGTGGGAATCATATGACCCTCCAGGTTTTGCTAGACTGTAGTTCCCAGTATTCCTCACCATAGCTGTTTCAGCAAGGGCTGATAGGAATTGCAGTTCAGCAACATCTGAAGGGCTGCTCATTCTTACCTCTGCATCAGGACAAAGTTATAGGAAGACAGGCAGATATGCAAGTTACATAAGAACCAGAGTTTTATATTGACACAGGATTCTTCCTTGTTCTTGCTGCAGTTGCTTTTACACTGTGTGTGCCTTCAAGTCACTTGTTTATTTATGGCAACCTCATGTATTTCTATAGAGGTTCCTTAACCAAGGAATAGTCAGAAGTGGCTTTGCCATTCCTTCTCCTTAATTATTGCCTACAGCACCTGGTATCCGTTGGCATTCTCTCATCCAAAATCAGACTGGACCTTGGTATAATAATTAATGACAGCGGTTACGCTGCCATTAATTATTGCCAAACTGCAATTTTTCTGGAGGCAGTTGCTGCTGCTTACAAAACAACTTGCAATTGCAGCAGTGTAGCAATGTGCTAATAATACTTCATAAAGAAAATCAAATGAAATTGCTAATATAATATTGATCAACCCTTTTAGTACTGAATGACTTGTCTTCATCTCTGCATGACTTGTGCCTTAGAGATGAAAAAAAATTGTCTAATTGCATTGCTTATTTCCAGAATATGTTTTCCAATTATTCAATAATATACTTTGTTCATGCCACTTTTATTTTGCATTACACAGCTTAACAATTTTTCACATCTTTTAAAAGTTGGATCCTCCAGATAGTCGATGTCTTTTCCTCAAAGGTGCTTCGGTCTCTTTTCTAAATGATGAAGTGTGGAATTTGTCAAATATGCAACAAGGGAAGTACCTCTATATCCTTTTCAAGTTGTTGCTTTTGTTAATTTAGATATTTATATGCCATTTTCAGTGAAGCATCAGCAACTGGTTTACATAGTCATTGAAAGAAGAGGCTTTGTTGATTTTAAAATAAAATTTATGTAAAACAGATTTTTTTTAATCTGTAAAACAGATTAATTTTTTTAAAATGCCCTCAATTTTTTCCTGCTGCTTTTTCATGCTGGGCAGCCCCCTTTGGTAGCATTTGGGTGGAGGTGAGAGCTGAATAATGCCAGTTCACCAGCATATTTTTGTTGATTCTCATCTTCTTTCTAAGCAGGGTGGTTTTTATGGCAGAGTACGTTCTCTCCTTCAAAAGAAATGTCCAGAGCAGCTGGTGACAACATACTGAAATGAATAGCATAATTTGTTAAAAGACATTGAATGCTTTTGGAATTCAAGAGTAATTGCAAATGGGTCAATAATTTAAAAAAACTGCCGACATTGACTGCCTTACCACCTGTAGGCATGTGCTTAATTTCTTTTGTCAAGGCTGGCAATGAGAAGCGTTTTGGGCAGTGTTGTTATAATCTCATAATTATAGTTGAGACTGGGAAGGTTCTGTGGGATTTTGCATTTCAGATGTGTTTTAAATTCTGACAACTCATTCAGCTGTCAGAGATCTTCTGGCAGGTCCTTCCACAGTCTTGGGGTGACCGACGAAAAGGTCCTCTGGGTGACGGTTGCCAGTCGGGTTGTGGCAGGCTGCAGTAGACGTCCCCTAGAGGACCTAAGTGTTCAAAGGGGTGAATTGTATGGGAGAAGGCAATTCTGTAGGGAACCTGGACCCAAACCCAAACTTTAAAAGTCAAAACCAACACTTAGTACTTTGCCTGGAAACTAATTGACAACCAGTGGGGTGACTTTAATACGGATATAATATGCTCACTCCTCGATGTTCCTGTAACTAGTCTGTCTGCAGTATTTTGAACCAACTGGAGTTTCCAAACTTGGTACAAAGGTAGCCCCAATGTAAAGCACATTGCAGAAGTCCAACCTTGAGTTTACCAGCGCATGCACTATCTTCAGGTCCTCCAAATCTAGGAAGGGGTGCAGCTGGTGTGTCAGCCAAAGCTGGTAGTAAGCACTCCTGAGTGTTGCATCTACCTGGACTGACATTTGGAGAACGGATCCAGGAGCATTCCCAAGCTGCAACCACAGACTTTCAGGGGGAGTGTAACCCCATCCAGAACTGGTTAACACACCTCCACCCCCAGATTAGGACTCTTGATGACCTCTGGTTTGTTAGGATTCAATGTCAATTTGTTTTTCCTCATCCAGCCCATTACCACCTCCAGGCATTCATTCAAAGGAGACACATTATCCTTAGCTAAAGCCGTTTTGAAGGCATGGAGAAATATATTTGGGTGTCATCAGCATACTGATAAAACCCCACTACATGCCTACAGATGATCTCATTGGGGATTGAATGGTACCTTGTGGAATGCCATATAACAGCTCCTTTTTAGAGAAACAGCTATGAGTGTAACATGGTTAATACTCAATAGGGCACTTTCTTAACTAAGGTTACCATGTATATCATTTATAGTTGATGCTAATATAACTTTCTTGATGCTTCTGAATCTTGCTCTCAGGCTGCATTCCTGTACCAAAAACCTTAGTACTAGGGCAAAAGTCCTTTAAAAAAATTCTGTGGAACCTAGTTCTGAACAGATAGGTTTGTACTGTTAGCTATTGCCGAAAGACTGGAGTGTTTACTGTTTATGAAAACCAACCTACTCTGCATCCCACTGCAGTCTGATTCTTCACATGATTCCCACATTGTTGTTTTAAGTTCAGTTTGATATGGTGTGCCTATTTTTAATTCACCATTTACTAAGTGATTCTCTGTATTATATTTAAAACCAATATTTAGACGAAAGAAGTATTTTTTATCAAATGCAAAGTACCTATTGTTCACTATTGAGTAAGAACAATTAGCTGACAGACTATCTTGAGTTATTTAGGTGAGATTGGGGAAAGGATATTTTTATTTTAGGGACGAAGTACAATTGTGAGAATCAGTAGAATGCAATTCCATTGCACAAAAAGTGTATAGGATCTTATAACACACATGTATTTTTACACAAGTAGTACTTCTTAAATTATCCCTGACAAATAAGTCTTGTGTTCTATCATTTATACAAAATAAGGCATTTTCTGGGTTATTATGTAAGCTATTGTAATTGGACTCCAGTCTAATGATAAATTATGATTTCAAGGACTTACCCTGTTTGTGCACTGCATGATAGACAATATATTCAGCTGAAACATTCTTTTGCAGTTCAGGAAAATAGCCTGAGAAGTAATAATTTTTATTGAGTTATTACCTTCTATAAGGTAGACACTAAATTACACAATGTTCCTGTGACAAGAACAACTTTCACGTAACAAGATTTGTTCCCAGAAATGAAAAATCTACCAAGGTTAAAACAACCTCCTTCAGCTTGAAGTACAGTACAGTAGAGCCTCACTTATCCAAGACTCGCTTATCCAAGGTTCTGGATTATCCAAGGCATTTTTGTAGTCAATGTTCTCAATATATCATGATATTATGGTGCTAAATTCATAAATACAGTAATTGCAACATAACATTACTGCGTATTGAACTACTTTTTCT
The DNA here is from genome assembly GCF_035594765.1 of Anolis carolinensis. Classification (NCBI taxonomy): domain Eukaryota; kingdom Metazoa; phylum Chordata; class Lepidosauria; order Squamata; family Anolidae; genus Anolis; species Anolis carolinensis. Next base: position 76,089,971 of record NC_085843.1, on the reverse strand, counting down.
GTCAAATTTGTTGTATAACATGATGTTTTGGTGCTTAATTTGTAAAATCATAACCTAATTTGATGTTTAATAGGCTTTTCCTTAATACCTCCTTATTATTCAAGATATTCGCTTATCCAAGGTTCTGCTGGCCCGTTTAACTTGGATAAGTAAGACTCTACTGTAATTCCATGTTGCACATGTTTTAACAAAAAAACAGCGTCTTTAAGTTCAGTGGAGCTTAAGCGTCTTTTGATTTTCACACTAGTCACCACCATGCACTAATTGTTTTTCTTGACAATTCCTTCTCATACGCATTTTGGAAGATATAATGGAAAAGTTGTCAAGTGGCATTTTCAGGTAAGTTAGATATATTACAATAGAATGGTACGTATGCACATTGCAATCCTACATAATGTTCTTGAAGAAGTTTCATGTAGCTCAATGCGACCTCAGGGTATGTGAATATGTGAGAATTGCAGCATTAGTAGTCTCTTTTTGTCTGTTACCATTCATTACAGAGAATCTAAAATCAGTCCAATCGATTCCGTCTTCTGACTCACCAGCACATCACCATTGGTACTGAGCAACTTTTAATACTGCTCTATACCTTGACCACTAGCAGCCACCCTGGTCCTAGCCATTTGGCTTGAAAGCTAAACAGGATCACCCTTAAATAGTATTTGGATGGGAGATCACCAAGGAATACCAATACTGTGGGCAATATTTCACAGGAAAGAACTGACAAAATCTCCTGTGGGTATTCTTTGCCTAAGAAAACACCATGAAACTTGTCATTAAATCGAGATGGAATAATTATGAGGCAAGGAATATGCAGGTGGTTTTGCCAATTCCTTGTTCAGAACTGTAGCCTAAAGTATCGTATTCATTAGCAGCCTCTCATCCAAGTACTAAACAGAGCTGACCTTGTGTAATATGGATTGCAATTGAGCTAAGAATACAGATAGAAACAGTTTGAATAATTTATCTCCGAAGCAATATAAAATGCTCATTCTTAAAATTACTTTTAATAGCTTTCTTTAAATGTCTGTAATACATTGAACAGCTGCTTCATGTTTGTTCCTTCTTTGCCCCCTTGTTCTGGGGATCCTAAGCAGCCTGTAATACTTCCAGTTTGTTTAAGCAGTAAAGTTTGCTCTACTAAAAAGTAAAGTCTGTGGCAATTGTCCTGTCTGTATCTATTCTTATTTGAGCATACACTTGAGACACTTCTAAGAAATCGTTTTCTTCCAGGCCGCTGTTGGATGAGCCAATCCCATTATATGAAGCTAAAGTTTCTATGGAAATGGTGCAGAAGAATCAAGCAAGAAAAAAACAAGTTGTCCAACTGTGAAGTTTTTGAGATAGTATGATTGCATATAAAACAATGTTGTTCAGTGAATTTTAGCTAAACTTGTAGTTAGCAACTGAAAGATCCTTTAAAGTTTTGATGAAAAAACTGAAGTTTCTTATCAGAGCGTTAATGTTTCTGTCACCATATATAAGAGTAAATTTCTATTAGGAATCATGATATAGTTCCCCATGTTTCTCTTCGTTCCTTCTTTCATTTTGGAACTCTTATACATAAAAAGGCAACATCTGTTTTTCTCTACTGTATTATTTCTATATGGTGTTTTTGCTTGTTTATGTGGAATTTCAATACAAGAGAAGAAAAATCCTATTAAAATTGTGAAACCAGTCTTTCTCAAGTGCTCTTTTAATGTAAGTTTATTCTCATAATTGGTCTGCTTTTTCTTTAATAATTGTTTTTGTTCTGGCTGCTATTACTCAAAGACCTCAGCGCTATTAATATTAAGAAAGGTATTACCAGATTATTTTGTCCTTTTGAATTTTTACACATTTTTATGCATGCTACTTCTTTGAAGGTTTTTTCATTATTACGTAGATTCCAGTTTGAAATAAGTATCCTGAAAACAAGTCCTATCAACATAACTAGAGTCAACCCTACACATTCCCTCTGTTTAGGAGCACAGGACACCGCAAAATAGAAAAAAAAAGCACATTTTTAAAATCTTCCTTTTTTAAATCTAAGAGAACACCTTTCTAGGAATCTCTAGGTCCTCCAGCATGGCTCTAATTCCAGCAGAGAGATGTACTGGAGCACCTAAAGATTCCTAGAGAAAATGGTTTAATTATACCAATGGATAATCAAATCCACAAAGGTTAAAACTGCAGGTGAGGAGGGCAAGATCTCTGTTCAAACAGAGTTATGTATAAATTGGTACAATAACCATTAAACTATTATAGAAAAACGAGGTGATATTATCTAACATATAGTGAGCCCTTGGTATCCACTGGGGTTTGATTCCAGGACCCTCTGTAAATAACGAAGTATGTGGAGAATGATATAGTAAGAGGGTGGGAGATGCAAAATCAAAGTTAGCTTTTTGGATATTAAAAAAAAATCTATAACCATGGGTAGTTTAATCTATGGCTACAGATGCTGTACTTTATTTTCAGAGAGAAAAAGATTGCTGTTATAGAAGTTTGGGGGGGAGGGGGCACAACAGAAATGGAACAGAATAGATCTTCTGTAACAAATGTGTATATATGTCTACAAAAGAGCATTTTGGCGCCTCACACAACTATTTTATTACATTAAAATTGGTATGATTGAAGTTTTGACATTTAGTTTTTCTCTTGATAAAAAAATGAAGTCTCCAGCAACCCAGAAACATTTTTTCAGAATTAAAGGAACTTAATCTATGATCCACCTCGGAGGCTAAGATCATCTGGGGAGGCCCTGTTCTCGGTTCCACCCCCCTCACAAGTGCAACTGGTGGGGACAAGAAACAGGGCCTTCTCAGTGGTGGCTCCTTGTCTATGGAATTCCCCAGTGAAATTAGATCAGCCCCCTCCCTCCTGGCCTTCAGAAAAAAACTAAAAGCATGGTGTTGGGATCAGGCTTTTGGTCAATATTGGGAGCTGTACAATAATATAGATGAATGTAATGATGACCCGGACTTGCCTTGGAATATGATCAGGATTATGTGATTTTAATTCTTGTTTTCATTTTATGTTTTAATTCATTGGTTTATTATTAATAATAACAAAAAGAATAATAACTTTATTTTTATAACCCGCCTCCATCTCCTCGAAAGAACTTGGGGCAGCTTACATGGGGACCAAGCCCAGAGAATAAAGTAACAGATATAAAAATCAAAAACAACAATATAATTAAAGGAGTTAAGTGATAAAATAAAACTTCATAAAATACATCCGCAAGCATCAGAACTGAAAAGTGGGACTATTAAAATTGCAAGGGAGGGGCAGGGCATGTGTAAGACGCAGGACAATAGGGTCAGGAGTGGGAGTAAAGTGCTGGAGTCAGGACAGTAAATAATTAGTAAACAGTTCAGACTGGGCAGTGATAAATTGCGAACTGACCTATTGTAGAAAGCACATTTAAACATCTATGTCTTCAAGTAATTGATGTATGTATACATGCGGCATTGAATTGTTGCCTTTGTACGGCTGCCTTAAGTCCCCTTCAGAATTGAGAAAGGTAGGATAAAAGTATGGTAAATAAATACATAATCTGTGGGGAGGAGCTTTTATGGTAAATGTACTGCCTCATCATACTTGAGCAGTGGTTCTCAACCTGTGGGTCCCCAGATGTTTTGGCCTACAACTCCCAGAAATCCCAGCCAGTTAACCAGCTGTTAGGATTTCTGGGAGTTGAAGGCCTCCAGAGGAACAGTGGACATGATCTTCACTGCACAACAGCTCCGAGAAAAATGCAGGAAACAAAATCATCCTCTGTACACGGCACTCATTGACCTTGTAAAGGCATTCAACACAGTGAATCACAGTGCTCTGGGCCATCCCTCAAAAAATCAGGTGCCCTGATAAATTTGTGAACATCCAGCGGCTCCTCCATGATGACATGGTGGCAACAGTCTTGGATAGCAATGGCTCCCAAAGTGACCCATTTAAGGTGGAATCAGGTGTCAAACAGAGATGTTTTATTGCCCCAACCTTATTTTCCATCTTCATCGCTATGATACTTCATCTTGTTGATGGGAAGCTTCCCACTAGAGTGGAAATCATCTGTTGGACAGATGGCAAGCTATTTAACCTCAGCAGACTGTGAAACCAGGTTGTGAAACCAAGTTCACAACATCTGTTACAGAACTCCAGTATGTTGATAACGTCTGCGCATTCAAAAGAAGACCTACAAGCCACTCTAAACACCTTTGCAGAAGCATATGAGAAGCTCGGCCTCTCATTGAACATTGAGAAAACCAAAGTGCTCTTCCAGCAGACGTCAGCCAATCATTCTGCCATGCCAGGAATACAGCTTAATAGTGCAACATTGGAAAATGTTGACCATTTCCACTACCTTGGCAGCCACCTCTCCACAAAAGTCAACATCGACACTGAAATACAACACTGCCTGAGCTCTGCGAGTGCAGCATTTCTCTGAATGAAGCAGAGTGTTTGAGGATCGGGACATCCGTAGGGATACCAAGGTGATTGTTTGTAAAGCTATTGTCCTCCCAACCGTGTTATACTCCTGTGAAATGTGGACTGTCTACAGACGTCACACTCAACTCCTGGATCGATTCCATCAGCGTTGCCTCCGAAAAATCCTGCAAATCTCTTGGGAAGACAGGCAGACAAATGTCAGCATGCTGGAAGAAGCAAAGACCACAAGCACTGAAGCAATGCTCCTTTGCCATCATCTCTGCTTGACGGGCCACATTGTCCAAATACCTGATCACAGTCTCCCAAAGCAGTTGCTATACTCCCAACTCAAGGATGGAAAACAGACTGTTGATGGGCATGAAAAGAGATTTAAAGATTGGCTTAAAGTTAACCTTAAAAACTGGCATAGACACAGAGAACTGGGAAGTCCTGGCTCTTGAGCGTTCTAATAATATTAAATAATAATAAAACTTTATTTGTATACCACCCTATCTCCTCAAGGGACTTGGCAGTTTTCAATACACAGCAAACATACAAGAAGTTAAAAATCATACAGCAATTAGAACATAATATCACATGAACATAAAAACATCCGACATAAACAGTAACAAGAAATTAAAACCTAATAACATCAGCTCTATCCATAAACCCAGATACGGTAACCAGGATTCAGTGTTAAAAGTGGCCAACTATAAGGTGCTAAGCATATCAGGTGTCACAGTACATGAGTGGGCAAGGATGTGGGTAAAGTGCTGAGCAAGAGCATAGCTGGGAGGGCTAAGGGAGCTCTACTCACAGGTCTGTTTAAACCACCAGTTTTTCTGCTCCTTACGAAACGAGGATAGAGTGGTGGGTAGTCTGATCTCTCTGGGAAGGGCATTCCAGAGCTGGGAAGCCACCACCGAGAAGGCCCTCTCCCTCACCCCCACCAACTGTGGTTTTGAAGGTGGTGGAAGTGATAGGAGGGCCTCCCCGGAAGATCTTACTGCCCGGAAGCTCTAACTGGAGGTCAGTTGTGACCAGCAGAGACATGTGCCAAGAGGAAGGTGCGTCAAGCCGGGACCGCCTTCTGTTTGGAAACAGATGTCCTCACTGTGGAAGAACATGCGGATCAAGAGTAGGTCTCCACAGCCACCTACACATCCACTGCCAAGACACAAGACCCTCATCCTCGAGCTAAGAGGGATCGCCTAAGTAAGTGAAGGCCAAAACATCTGGGGGGCCACAGGTTGAGAACCACTGGGCTAGAAATATTCTACAGTGTAGACCAGGCATGGGCAAATGTCACCCCTAACGGGTATTAGGAATTGTGGGAGCTGAAGTCCAAAGCACATGGAGGGAAGGTGGAAGTTTGTCCATGCCTTGGAGAAGATCATGATGCTGGGGGAAATGGAAGGAAAAAGGAAGAGGAGTAGGCCAAGGGCAAGATGGATGTATGGCATCCTTGAAGGGACTGGCTTGACCTTAAAGGAGCGGAGCGTGGCGACGGCCGATAGGAAGCTCTGGCACGGGCTGGTCCATGAGGTCAGGAAGAGTCGGAAGCGAATGAACGAATAAACAACAACAAAAGACCTTCAACCCAGGCAGACTTGCAAAGGGAGCCGAGGGAGGCGTGGCTGGACGGCGTAGGGGCGTGACAGAAGGAGCGCTCCTGTCGCCTTCGGATTGGCTGGGCGCAGCGCGGGAGAGCGAAGGCCCCGCCCACCCTTTCAAGGCGCGCAGTTCGCCTTGGGCTTGAGGCGCGCCATTGGTGATCGGCGGGCGCTCTGCGAGGATGTTCTCCGTGGTGCCAGGCTACTCGCCGGGGTTCAAGAGGCCTCCGGAGACGCTGCGCCTGAAGAGGAAGAGGCCGCGGAGGGGAAGCAGCAGCAGCCACGGGGCGCCGGCGGGGAGTGAGGAGGCGAGCGGCCTCTCCCCAGAAGGCTCCCCGCGGCCTTTTCCCGGGAGCGGAAGAGGCCGGCCCAGGAACCCCTTCCTCAACCTGGGCAACACCCCGCGGCCTCCGCAGGCCGGGAAGAGGGTGCCCGCAGCGGGAGGAAAGGTAAGGCCCTCGCTCTCTGCCTCCCTGTAGGTGTTTTGGACTTCAACTCCCAGCATTCCTCACAGCCTCAGGCCCTTTCCTTTTCCCCCTCAGCCGCTTAAGCAGCTGAGGGGGAAAAGGAAAGGGCCTGAGGCTGTGAGGAATGCTGGGAGTTGAAGTCCAAAACACCTGGAGGGCCCAAGTTGGGCCTTGCCTAACAGACCGGCTCCTCTGTAACATTTGACCCTCTTTCTGTCCTTCGTTCCAGTTTCTATATGGCCTTGATGAGGACAGGTCTGCTCAGAAAGAGAACTATTCTGAAGCTGCTGCTGCTGCTGTTGACACATTCATCAGTGTAAGGATTGTAACTTCTGGATGTTGACACATCATTTTAGACTTCTTATTCCATAGGGCCCAGTGCTTGGTAATTTCAAGAGTCTGCTCTGTGTGCAAAAGGTGGCTTGAATAATAATAATAATAATAATAATCTGTTGTCGAAGTATAGATCAGGCGTAGGCAAATGTCAGCCCTCAAGGTATTTTGGACTTCAACTCTCACAATTCCTAACAGCCAGTGGGAGTTGAAGTCCAAAACACCTGGAGGGCCAAAATTGGCCCATGCCTTGATCTACACTGTAGAATTATCAGAGTTTGATATCACTTTAAATACCATGGTTCAATGCTACGGAATGATGGGAGTTGTAGTTTGACAGATCCAGAAATTCTGTAGCATTGAGCAATGGTAGTTAAAGTGGTGTCAAACCGTGTTAACTTTGGCCTTCTAGGTGTTAGGAATTATGGGAGTTGAAGTCCAAAACACCTGGCAGGCCAACTTTTGCCCATGCCTGGTGTAGATACACCCTTGGACACATTATACATTTATTCTGCTAGTCTTGAATGAAATCTGCCATTGTGTTCTCGAAGGCTTTCATGGCCAGAATCACTGGGTTGCTGTGAGTTTTCCTGTCTGTATGGCCATGCTCCGGAAGCATTCTCTCCTGACGTTTCGCCCACATCTATGGCAGGCGTCCTCAGAGGCCGTGAGGTCTCCTGAAATCTAGGCGAGTGGGGTTTACATCCCTGTGGGTGGGAGACAGAACTCTTGTCTGCTTTAGGCAAGTGTGAATGTTGTAATTGGCCAGGTTGATTAGCATTGAATGGCATTGCAGCTTCAAAGCCTGGCAGCATCCTGCCTGGGGGAATCCTTTGTTGGGAAGTTTCTCATGGGCTACTTTCAGGATGAGTTTCAGTAATTCAGATTCCATTCCCCATCATAGCGTATTATTTGAGAACACAGAAATGCTGGATCACTCTTACCAGCCACCACATCAGACCACACAGAGAAGCAGTTGAAATCCACAAGCATGTGGACAATTTCAACAGAAAGAAAACCATGCAAATGAACACAGTCTGGCTACCAGTATTGAAAAACTCTAAAATCAGGACAGTAAACAAAGAACAACACTCAAAAAACAGGAATTCCAGACAGGAAACAATCAGAGCCAGCTAACACCTCCCAACAAAGGATTCCCCCAGGGAGGAAGCAGCCAGGCTTTGAAGCTGCAAGTCTGTTCAATGCTAATCAAGCGAAAGATACAAACTGAAATGTTTTAAAGTCTAATCTGACAAGAAATGTACCTGTATATTAAATACATGAAGTTATGAGTAAAACAAGAATGTTATTTTAAAGAAGCCTACTTGAATCTTTGCTGCTGAGAGCGTGAAATAGAAACAAGATATTTATGTGCCCGGTGAACATCCATTGCTCAATAAACTAAAGGTTCACTCCTCAAATTCTGCTACCCAATAGATTATGATTCTAACAGGCCATAATCCCCAATAGGTTGTGATCATAGCAGGTCATAATCCATTCGTCCAAAATACTTGTTCATTCTTTAAGGATAGTCTTTTGTTGTATGGCATTTCAGATTAAATTTAAACAATATTTTTACCTAGTTTAGATGCAGACCATTATGCTGTGGTCACTGCAGACAGCGTATGCTCTTTTCAAACAGTCAACTGTTAGTATTTTAATAAAGTAGCTTTCTTATAATAATTCGTTCAATGTTTTATCTTTCACAAGGACACCCCATCTCTGGCCCCTTCCAATACCGGCGTTCCTTCTTTCCCAAGTTTCGAATTCCCTGCGGATTGGAGCATTAAAACCCGTCTTTTATTTACATCTTCTCGGTCGTTTGCATGGGCAGATCACATAAAAGCTCAAGAAGAATCTCAAGGATGTGTCCAACATTGTAGATCAACATTTATAAACCTTCCTCAAAGTATTCAGGTAAGTAATGTACTTTGATTCATCAATGAATTTAAAAGTGGAATGAGTGTTGTTGTCAAAAGCTTTCATAGCCGGAATCACTGGGTTGTTGTGAGTTTTCCGAGCTGCATGGCCATGTTACAGAAGCATTCTCGCCTGACGTTTCAACCACATCTGTGGCAGGCACCCTCAAAGGTTGTGAGGTCTATTGGAGACTAAGTAAGTGAGGTTTACATATTAGAAGTTTATATATGTCAGATATACTTGCCTAGTTCCAACAGACCTCACAATCTCTGAGGATGCTTGCCATACATGTGGGTGAAATGCCAGAAGAGAATGCTTCTGGAACATGGCCATGCAGCCCGGAAAACTCACAGCAACCTGGAATGAGTGTTGATTTGTTAGGCTGATTTTTAAGATAGCCTAACTAATTTTATGTTGATTGTTTTCAAGTACTCCTTATCTACTTAGTCTTTTTTCTTTGTTTTTAAACAGACTGAGAATAGGATATAGTTGAAGAAAAATCTAGAATTTAAGAAAATCCTAGTAGATACAAGGGCATTTTTTATCCTTGACCATAATTTGCAGGTTGCCAGAATTTAATAGCAGGGTTCTAATGAAAATTAAGGATTTAAAAAAAATGAAATTGACTTGTCTTTAAGTGACAAATTCTACTTCCCTGTTACAGATTTCAATATACAGGCAGCTCCCAAGTTACGAACAGGATAGGTTTTATGGGTTTGTTCTTAAGTTGAATTTGTTTGTAGGTTGGATCAGGTACATTTTTTCAGTGTAAATCCAGCGGGAGAGAGGGAGGGAGAGGAAAAGAAAGACAGGCTTTGGATAGCATAGGGAAGGCTTAACACCCCTGCAGTGTTTTTTTTTTTTTTGCGGTCTGTGCCCCTGTTCAAAACATTTCATCTCATTTTCTGTCTCTGGCATAATTGCATCTTGAAAAATTTGGCTTGTTGTGGAAACAAGAATTGGTAAGAAATTTTCAGTGGAGACACCCTTTCCCCATGACAATAACCCTTTCAGGAGTGAATTTCCCTTCCTAGGGGTAGATTTCCCTCACTTCCAGTTGTCTCGCCCATTCTTAACTATAAGTCATTTGTTAGTCAGATGTTTGTAATTCAGAGACTGCCTGTACTTATGCATTTAGCAACAGCCTAAAATGTGGACTAGTCTATTATTGTTGCACCCCAAGGCAGCATGAGCACTCGAAAACCAGACAGGAGAAAACCAGACACAAGCTGTTTATTGAAGCAGAGTAAATATATAGGTTTATGCGCATTTAAGGTGGAAAGTCAAAGTAAGAAATAGTCCATAAAATATAGTTTATTGTAATTCAGAAAGAGTTCATCAATGTCCAATTTGTAATCCACAAGTGTAGCTTGATAGCTTCCCTTAGATATCAAAATTTGTCCATGAAACAATATTGGAAAACAAACACTGTAAATCCACTTGGAAAGTCCTGTAGCAAAGTCAAAGGAGCAAGGTAAACAAAGCGAAGTCAATCTCGCTTCAGGAACAAGGAAGTCACGGTAACAAGGCAAGGTCTACTCGGGAGTCGCGGCTCGGCGCAGCTCTCCTGGAACTGGAAACTCGGCACGGATTCAGAAGTCAAGGCAAGGAGCTGGAAACTGGAACCTCTTCCAAGGAAAAGCAATGTTGACACCGCAATGAGAATACAGTGCAGAGTACTTTTAACAGAATCCCAAGTTTGTAAGAATTAGGGAGTACAGGGCCCGCAAAAAGTTCTCATGGGAAAACTAATCATTATCTAGTTTGAGAGCGAGTCTTTGACTTCTTCTCAGTCCCTGTCTTTTACTTCTATCTCTGGTAACAAAATCTCTCCGATTAAAACTTCCATTCTCCCCCCAAGTCTGTACCATCTGATCTGGTTAACGCTGGAGAAGATTCGGAATGTTTGCCAATTAGCGGATCCATGATTTCCGGCACCTGTCTTCGAATTCCGCCTCATCTGTTTCTGACTCCAACTCTCGTTGAAAACTGGGCCATAATGGCTGAGCCACAACAATTATAGGTCTAAGTCCAGTTGTTTGATCAATTTGAATTAATGGGAATTTACACAAATTCCATCGATTTATTCTAGTTCTGATTAAGAGGCCACATAATATTTCATGGCAATCAGGGCACTAATTCAAGCCCCGTCTACACTGACCATTTAGTGCAGATCAAACTGCATTATATGGTCAGTGCAGATTCATATAATGCAGTTTAACCTTCTTCTGACAGGCCTACCCCAGTTTTGATTTACATTCTGTTGTTACTATATGTCAATCTTGTAGCTGTATCTGCAAGTTTTTATATTTTTGTGTTTATCTAATTAATTGTATATATTTTATGTTCATATGTTTTTGACTTTTGGTTAGGTGTACACCATCTTATCTCTAACAATGTTTGTTGAATGTTTAAGTGTTTTAAATAATTTAATATGTTGTAAATGTGTGAGATGTATTATGTCATGTTTATTAAGTTGTTATGTTCATTGAGTTTGTTTTTGACTTGTTATGTGTTATTCTTGGCATTGAATGTTTGCCACTGTGTTTATTTTGCTGGAAGCTGCCCTGAGTCCCATCAGGGAGATAGGGCAGGCTATAAATAAAGCATTATTATTATTATTATTATTATTATTATTATTATTATTATTATTATTTGTTTTGTTGTTGTTGTATCCCACCTAAAGCCATCAGGAGAGGCAGGTAATATATAAAGTATTGTTGTTGTTGTTGTTTATAAGTCTACACTGACCATATGATGCAGTTCAATCTGCATTAAGTTGTCAGTATAGATGGTGTTGTAGTTGTATTTTGAGTTTGGTTACTACTTACATTTGTGTAAATCAATTTCGCTAATGTAGACGGTATCCCAGAATTTCACAGTTAATATTTCTCATTTTCTCCTTCGAAATACCTGTTTATGTGGCTCATGGGCATACTATGAAAATTTTCAGAAATCCTAGAAAGCGTTTTCAGATGTAACTTTCCCCAACGTAGGAACCCAAACTCTCTACAAACCTCCGATGTGCTTTCCAGCAAAGTCTTGTGTATTGGCTCCATCCTTTCCTGCCATGGCTGCACCTATTTCCTCGTATTGGAGCAGATAAAAAAATGGCCGGAAAAAATAATCCTTGGTCCTATGATGAAGGCCTCCAACAAATTCTCATGAGTGAATGGTAAGTTGACATGATTGGCAATGTCACTGAGTCCTACATTTCAGGGGTGTTCTAAAAGTATTTAGCATAACGTAGTGCATTTAGTCTGGCCACTGAATTGATTTAATTGAGGTATAAATATGAAACAAAATAGAAGAAATGCATTGTCAAGAAAGCATCAATATCTCTGCAGAACACGGTAAACATAAAATAGATGCCACATTTTGGACAGTTTATTGCAGAGAATGGGCAAGAAAAGTGCTTTATTCCTTTCTTACCTCCCAGTTCTTTGTTCTACAGCACTTCCCCTTGTTATAGTTCCAAATGTAAGTCATTGTTATTCTGACAATGTGATAAAATACTGTTTTGTGAATGTTAGCAAGCACTTGGTAGATGGTCCAAGCGAGAATGACCAAAATGATAAAAGGTCTAGAAATCAACATTTTTTGCCAGATTGTGAGCCGCTCTGAGTCCCTTCGGGTGAGAAGGGCAGCATAGAAATGATGGAAATAAATAAATTAAAAAAAATTGTGGGAACAGCTGAAAAATATAGTTATGTTTAGCCCAGAGAAGGTGCTGTGACAACTTTCTTTAAATATTCAAAAGAAAATCATATAGCAGATTGACTAGCTTTGTTTTCTTGAGTTTTTTGTTCCAAAAGAGAGGACCTGAACCAATGAGTTCAAATTAGTAGAGAGATTTCAGTCAACTAGAAGCAGCTTTATGATGGGAAGAGTTGTTTGATAGGCTGCTTTGGAGAGTATCTCCTTCATTAGATGCTGAATAGATATTCAGCATCTGATAGATACTGAATGGCGAGCTGTCAGGGATGCTTCTGCTATCGAATCCTACAGCGGCAAGAGGTTGGGGCAAATGGCCTTTGGGACCATTTGCAACTCTGATTCGCTCTCTGGTGCACTTAATATAATAATGGGCTCTTTATCATCATGCAGACTTCTGGTTTAACATGCTTAAAAGTTTTCTGACAACCTGCATATTCTACCTGACGGTGGAATATATTTATAAACAACCCACAAAATGATATGCTCTTTTAGTACCCACCCCCACACTACAGGAGAATGTACACCATTGTTGTAGAATAAATTGTATAAAATGGGGCACATCTTGGTTTCTTAAGAGTTACTGCATATTGCAAACTTTATTTTGCAGCAGAGCATGTTTCTGTATAAAACTTTTTCTGTCATATTTACTTGCCTCTTTTTACCTTGATGCTACTTTTTAGTTGCCCATCAGGATATTTCTTCAGGATAGGTTTCAGAGTGGTTGCAACCATTCATTTTTGTATGTTTGATCAAAAGCTTTACTGTACATACTCTGTGCTGAATGAATTGGTTTGCATGTATGCTGATTGTTGGCACTTGCTTTAGAAGAGCCGTGTTATGTCAACTTTATGACTTAGGCAAATTGGGGGGGTATTTAATGTATCTCCCATAATTTATTTTGATTTACTAGTTTTGAGAATAAGCCAAGAGCTATAAATGACACTAATTGTTTTACTAGATGTTCTTGATTAAAAGGCCATGGTGTTCTTAGCAGATGGCATGTGTCTATCTGTTATGCAAACCCCACAAGGATAATCTGAAATAGTATTAGTTTGCCAGATTGCCAAGAACTATTTCCATGTGTGAGCAATCAGAATAGGTAAATTAGAATTAAATTACTCCTTTTTAACATTAATTTTAATTGGAAAATACTGAAATATAAAAATACATACATACAGAAATAGATACTGGGGGTGTTTAACAGAAAACAAGAATAATATCCTGCATCAAAACAAAACAAAAAAAGGTTTTTCTTTATATATAAAACTAGACTACAATAACTAGCAGAGTCATATCTAAAACAGTCATCTTAAACTATACAAACCTAAACATATAGTAAACCTATAACAACATAACAAGCTTCACACTCATTGTCCGCAGATTTTTACTTCTTTCTTTCCTATCCCCTAAAATATCACTATGCAGGCAGTTCCAGAGTTACAAACAAGTTGGGTTCTGTAGGTTTGTTCTAAGTTGAATTTGTATGTAAGTTAGAAGAGGTACATTTTTTAAGTGTAACTCCAGCCATATATAGATACACATATATGCGTGCGCACATGCACATAACCTTTGGATAACAGAGAAGGGTTAACACTCCTGTGGTGCTTCTTTTTCTGTCTATGCCCCTATTCAAAAGATTTCACCTCACTTTCTGTCTCTGATAATTGGATTTTGAAAAAAAATGACTCGTTGTGGAAACAAGGATTGGTGAAAAAGCTTCGGTTGAGATCCCCTTTCCCCCTGAAAACTCTTTCAAGAGTGGATTTTCTTTCTGAGGGGTAGATTTCTCTCACTTCCTGTTGTCTCACCCCTGTTCTTAATTATGAGTCATTTGTAAATTGGATGTTTGTAACTCAAGGGCTGCCTGTAAAAGGGAAATAAAAAGTATATGGAATTTGTTCTTAACCCAACTATAGTTTGGACATTTCATTTAATTAAGTTTTCAATAAAATTTATTTATTTGTCTATTTATTTGTGATATTTATGATATTTCTATTTATTAACATCCATAGAGTATTTCCTATTCATGTCAAAAAGAAACCAAATTGTACAAATAACTGAGTATCAGAGAATGTGAAACCATAAGTTGGATGTTTGTAACTTGGGGACTGCCAGTATTGCAATGTTAAACATAACAGTCTTTTTTCTAGTTAAACCGAATCAATGCTTTCTACCAAATTGAATCATTTACACCTCAGTAAACAATAGTCAGTTGCCGTAGGCGCATATCTAGCCTATACTAGGGTTACGCACACATTATCCATCCTGCTCTGGACAGGGATTGAAAAGCTTTGAAGCTTTTGTTTCTGTTTTTGCCAGACCACAGTTTGTGCTTTCCAAACTAATGATTTAAAGTTGATGATTCTTCCTCAGAATATGGCTTGTTTTAATAAACACTTGTTAAACAATACCCACAGTTCAGGTTGAACAATCCTGCAAACATTGGTTAATGGAAATCTGAAACTGGGGGATAAGTGTATGGGATGAAGGCTTGCAGTGGCTTGTTATCATTAAAGTAATGATAAATGAGTTATTTGCTGTTTCTTGAAGTCTGCACAAAGTAGTTACATAATCAAAATCCTAAATTGACTTCTGGTCACAACCATTTATTGTTTTTTGCTGAAAGTACGCATTTTACTTAAATCATTTTTTCTTCCTGTGTTTATATTATGAGTAGGTTGCTTACCTCATTTTTGCTGCTACCAGAACATCGTCTGACGATTTTGTATTGTCTTTCTTTCTCTTGCAGGTCTCTCAGTTTTACCTCTCTCTATAATCTGTTGAGAGCCAAGCTGTGTCCCTATTTCTATGTTTGTACTTACCAGTTTACAGTGCTCTTCCGGGCAGCAGGGCTTGGTGGGAGTGACGTGATCACGGCATTAATTTCTCCTACAACCAGAGGCTTAAGGGAAGCCATGAAAAGTGAAGGTAAGACGCGTATGACTGACTGATATTGCTAAATATTACAGATGTGTTTTGTATTATGCAGAGGACAAAAACAATTTGCTTACATTCCTTCCCTCTTTTTTCCTCCCAGGCATTGAATTTTATATGCCATTCCAAGAAATCAGAAAAGGAAAATCAAATGCTTCATCATCCCATCTGGAATCAGGATTTGCTAATGATTCTGAAGGAACGGGCAAGGATGCTGAGAATGAAGAGTATGTGATAAAGTGTTTATTATGGGATCTCATGCATTTGTTGTTCCAAAAAAATGTTGTAGAAAACTTCTCCCTATTGTTATTTTTATTGTTATGTTTATTTATATCCTGCTTTTTCTGTCCACAAAGTAGAATCAAAGCAGCTTACATTAAAAGCATTTCAATACAATTTCAAATCCCAAAATATACAAACAATAAAATAAAATTAAGCATCAATGGTATTAATTACAAATTAACAGTTAAAATCCTTAAAATTGATTAAAAATGTATTCAGTTCTCAAATTCACAGCATATTTTTACTGCATGCTGAAAATACTTAATTCTCATATCAAAAATATCCTTCACGTTGAAGAATACTGTTCGAATTAGAAATATTAGATTGGAAAGTTAAGCTTTTTAAAAAAAATGTCCAGGTTATACAGTAACTTGAATAAATGAAAATACTTTTTTGTGAATAGAAGAGTGAAACGCACATTTAAAGAAGAAAAAAGAAAAAAAGGAATGTAGCAGTATCTTTAAGATTGATTTTTAGTTTAGCATAAGCTTTTCTGGATATCAGTCCACTTCTTCAGATACATCTAAAAAGTGGACTAATCTCCAAAAGCTCATGCAAAAATAATGCCAGTTTTAAGAGAACTGCTACATTCCTTTTTTACCTTTCCCGCCCTCTCTATGTTACAAGAGACTAACAGGAATATTTCTTTTAAAACTGTCACTACCAGTTTCCGAAGGTTATATGTTGTATTTCTCAAGGACTTCTGACACAATTTCAAGAAACAAGGGTAAAACATAGCTCTTTCCTCCTCCCTTTTTTTTCTCCCCACATGATTACTTTACTGCTAGTGGTTCTTGTCCTATCATAATAATTCAATGTTAAATCTGCTAAAAGTAGCATTTCCTCTTAGGGAGCAACAGCTTGGTTGTGATAATGATGAAGATGATGACGATGATGACGAAGGATTTTTATGGTTAGAAGAGATGGGAGTTCAAGACAAAATTAAAAAGCCTAATAATATTTCTATCCAACTGTATCCTTTTAAAGAATGGGTTACTTTCTTTAGGCAGTAATTTGTGCACATGGATAGTGTGGTCAACATGAAACACATTTTTATTAGAATGGGAAGACAGCAATACATGTTTTCATGTGACGTTTAGGATCTGAATTGTAGAATAGTTTCAATCTATAACAATGAATGTTTTAAGCCACCTTAATGCAATATTTCAATTTGTGTAAATATTGCAAAATGATATTTTCTTTGTTTTACTATTGTTATTCTTCTTGAGAACCAGAATTATGGCAACTTCCTTCTATAACAGTTTATTTTTCCCTCTCCCTCCACTATAGAATCAGTAGTTAAACATTTGATTTGATTTTGTTATACTTTCTCAATACTCAAGAATCTGATCTAGTCTCCCGTTCTCTTCTGAAGGCACTCCATTGTCTTTTCAAAAGTGTCCAGTGTTACCTACTTGCCCTTTAGTTTTGGGTAAAATGTGCTAGTCTTTGTCAGTTTAAAGGGACAGGAGTCTGTCCTCTGCATAGCAATAGGAAACTGTAAGTAAAGTTAAATAAAGTTAATTAAATCCATATGAACACATGAGCCAGGCATATTCAAAATATCAACGCACATTGTCATTTTCAGTACAGTGTGACTTTTGAGTATATTGTTGAATCAAAACAAGTCGGGGAGGAATGGGTGTTTCACAATACTGTTTCTTCTTTAATTTTGGGCCAGCTCTGGCAGATATATACTTGTAACATGTACCAAAGTCACATAATGAATCTAATTAGGATGTGGATTGTAAATGGCGCAAATGGGCAAAAACATCAAAGTATATATGCTTAGGTAAGGAAATTCGTGACTTCTATTGCCTAAAACTGAAAACTAAAAAACAGTGATTTTCCTACGGACTTCTAGCGCTTTGTGTTAATCTTCTGCTGTTATATATCTGCACATTTTCCTTAACATTTTGCCTCTGTAGCAATAAAGAGAGACATGAAGTACAGCTGGATCACAAGCCTGAGTCTGTGGTGTTAGTGAAAGGAACCAACACATTTACCTTGCTGAACTTTTTAATGAACTGTAAGAGTTTGGTGGCTTCTGCCGGTCCTCAGGCTGGTCTCCCTCCAACTCTGCTTTCCCCAGTTGCTTTCAGAGGGGCGACAATGCAGATGCTCAAGGTAAGGAGTGTAACACCATTTTAAAAAACAAACAGTTCACATGTATAATCTTGGTGACATAGGAAACAGGATCACATCTGTATTTCGTCCTTTCTGAACTAAAGAATTTCTTCCACCCGTGGACGAATTCTCATTCAGTGAAGATCTTCTAATAAAATGGAGACAGTGCCTTGCAATTCCCCCTGCAGCACTCACTCTTGAAAAATCAGTTCTATATAGTTGGGTGACCCTTCAGAATAGCATTGCAGAAGCCTACAGTTAGAATGAGAAGCAGAGAAAAACCCATTGGACTGGAAATTTGCAGGAAAAGATTCCATCTACACCTTAGGAAGAACCTCCTGGCAGGAAGAGCTGTTCGGTTGTGAAATAATACCCTTTATTTATATTCTGCTTTATCTACTTAGAGCATATTGCAGTACACATATAAGACAAATATTCAATGCCTTTTTGTACCGTGAACACCACCGACATACAATAGACAAAAAAGGCTTCCCTTTTTCATCTCCAGCGCCTTGAGGCAATGCTCAACTCCTGCCATGGGGAGGTGCTCTTGTTCCATTTTTCCATGCTGAGGAGTTTGTTTTTGTCCGGAGACTTCTCCAATTGTCTGCATGGGGCGCTTTTTATCTTCTTGCGGAGGTGGTACCTATTGATCTGCTCGCATTGCATGCTTTCGAACTGCTAGGTTTGCAGAAGCCAGGGCTGACAGGAGTTTACCCTGACTTGCAACTTCGAACTGCCAACCCTCCAGCCAGCAGATCTGCAGCTAGTGGTTTAAAACCCATGGTGCTATCGGGGGCCCATAATATGCTGCCTCAGAGAGTGGTGTAGTCAGGACCTGCCTATTTTCGTGACCACGTCTTCTCCTATGAACCTACGCGATCTCCAAGATCCTCTGGGGAGGTCCTCTTCTCACTTCCATCTTCCTCTCAGTTATGGCTGGTGGGGATGAGAGAAAGGGCCTTCTCAGCTGTGGCCCCCCAACTCTGGAACTCCCTCCCCAGGAAGATTAGGCTAGCACCCTCCTTATCCACCTTCCGAAAAGAATTAAAGACCTGGATGTTCCGTCATGCTTTTGAATAGACAGCCATTTGATAACCGAGTACCTTTGGGGAGATGGTGGCAGGATATAAAAATAAAGTTGTTGTTGTTAGTCTTCTCTCGAGGTTTTTAAGCAGAGTGTTTTGATTGTGTATTCCTACATGGCAAGGGGTAGGACTGGATTGCCCTTGGGGTCTCTTCCAACTCTATGGTTCTATGATTTATATCCTGAGTAGCTCAACCTGTAGTACTCCTATTGGCAAAAAGAAATATTGGATCTAAATTATTGAATAATGAACTCCTGGAATCTGATACTGTTTCATGTCACTGGCATGCCTGTGGCCTAATTTATTGCACATTTCACTATTGTGATTAAATATTCATATTCTCTGCCTCTTAAAAATCCTACTGCTTCTCTGAGCGATGCCACACAATAAAAAGGGAGTTGGATTGAGGACCTTCCACAGAGAGTGCCACTTCTGTTTGGAGGGATACCATCCCAGCACTTCTCCACTCCAGGCAACCTGATTGAACAGAATTCCATCTCCTGATGGGACAACAGCATATGGAAACAGATGCAATTCTTATGTATATGGAAATGAAAATAAAGTGGGTCTGCGGGAATCCAAGATTTCCAGTGGCCACAGATTGTCACGCCCCATTTTAGTAAATGGCTGTAATTATGTGTACATGTGTACATGCTGTGGTTTCGAACCTGCAAAATCCAGAACCAAATCCCTTTGGCTACAGCAAGGCCATTGTAGTACACAAAAAATGCATGCCATGGGAAAGTTGCAAAAATGGGCAGGTTAAACAAACTAGTAAATGAAATGTCATAATCATATCAGATTTTAAACTGAATTCTGATAGAGATCAGACAAAATGTGTGGGCTGGGAAAACAAGGAAGTGAAAATGTCAGATTCATTTCCTTGTTCATGAATCAAAGGTGGCTTATTTTATCAGGATTTGGTGAAAAATGGGGGGGGGGGTGTTAGGTATTGTCTTTCTGCTTTGGGTGCTTCAGGGAAATGTCTCGTGGGAGAGCTTATATCTAAGATGGAAGTTCGTGGATACCTCCAGGAGCTCAAGAGAAATACCTTGTGTCTCATTTCCTATAGTCAAACCAGGAAAGGAGGTGTACAGACTGCTCACCCATGTCCAACTCTTGCTGCAAGTGACAACACTTTACACTTTCTTTTTTAGGCTCGAAGCATAAGTATAAAAGCACAAGTGAATTCACATTACAAAGATGCATTTAGTTTGGAGATTGTGGGTCCTATCATGCCTCATTCGCTACATTCGTTGTGCATGTTGCTGCAGTCTGCTCAGAATGGATCTTTCTCTGCTGTGTGTTATTCGCATGAGCCGACAGCAGTATTCAACGTGGGCATTAGCAATGACAAGAACATAAAGGTAAGCAGGTTTTGTGCCCATTACAATGGATAAGAGACTTGTATCTAACAGACAATCTTTTGAATAACTTGTTGGTTGAAAAGCCCAATGCATTTTCAGCCTGGATGGGAGTCTTAAGAGCAAAGGTAGCATGAGGTCTTGGTGACTTATAGGTTGACAGCATGAATCAGGTTCTCTGGGATCAGACCCAAAGGTATTTTCTGGTCCAACATACTATTACCAGTGGCCAAAAAGATTCCTAAAGCTCCAGAAGTAAAATAGTAATTTCCACTTTGCCATTACTTAGTATTTATTGAAAAGCATTGGTGAGATTAATAAATAACTATCATAACTAGTAGTAGTGGATACTATTCTCAATTATTTTTTTCTAATGCTCTTTATAATATCCTTTTTGTATGGTATTCACCCTGATGGTCTGCTGTCCAATAAGTTCATGTTCTAGTAGTACAAGGACAGAAAAGGAAAGCAGTACTGGTATCAGCCCTAGTTACTAGGCTTGCTCAAATAATTCGTTTTCCCCGTTTACCGTTATTGATTCGTTATTTTCGATTGTTTTGAAGCAATATCGAACCTTGGTTGTCCACACGTCTGGATATCGCGGTTTCGAATCGCGAGAGGCCGTTTTTTCTAATTTCTTCGTTTTTTTCGTTAAGAAAAAAGAGCTTTTGCAAAGCACCCAAACTCCTTTCCTTTTGCCCCTCAGCCAATGGGAGGCTCAGCCAATGGGAGGGGGCGAGGGGGAAGGAGGCCGAGGAGGAGGAGGAAGACGGAGGGGGGAAATGGCCGCCGCCGCCTCTCCTCAGCTCAGTGCATTAATTAATTGGGCCTTAATGAGCCCCCTTCCAAGCCAAACCCACCAGAGAAACACCCTCAATGCAAACCTTGCAACGTCCTTCTCTCCTTCTTGGACACAAAGGCAAAGGGAGGAGGCACTTCGGGTTCCCAAGCGACCTGAAAAGAGCCATAGAGAAAGGGAGAGCCAGTGCGCATGCTCCACCCTCCAAGGCACACAAGGGGGGAGTTCGCATGGGAGCCGGAAGTGTTGGGGCCTCCGTCCCTCCCTTGCTTTTCCTCTTTGGTCTCCCTATCTTGAACACAGAACACGCATGAAAAAAAACACACCATAATTTCACAATATATAGTTTAAATAACAAAAGGAAGAGGAAGGAAGAGGCCCGGGATGCGAGGGGGTGTGGGCCAGGCCCGTCCTCGGCTGCTCCCAGGGGCCCAGATTCGCACCCTCCCTCCCCCCAATACAGGTCTCCAGTCCATACCACGCTACATGAACTTGAATGGATACTGTGGTTGTGTTGTCGAAAGCTTTCATGGCCGGGATCACACTGTTGTGGTATGTATTCCGGGCTCTATGGCCATGTGCCAGAAGCATTCTCTCCTGACGTTTCACCCACACCTGTGGCAGACATAGAGGTTTTGACGTCTGTGCGAAGCTAGGCAAGTGGGGTTTATATATCTGTGGAAGGTCCAGGGTGGGAGAAAGAACTCTTGTCTGTGGGAGGCAAGTGTGAATGTTGCAATTGGTCACCTTGATTAGCATTGAATAGCCTTGCAGCTTCAAAGCCTGGCTGCTTCCTACCTGGGGGAATCCTTTGTTGGGAGGTATTAGCTGGCCCTGATTGTTTCCTGTCTGGAATTCCCATTTTCTGGGTGTTTCTGGGAAGGTAATGGCACTCCATGTAGTCATGCCGGCCACATGACCTTGGAGGTGTCTATGGACAACACTGGCTCTTGGGCTTAGAAATGGAGATGAGCACCAACCCCCAGAGTCAGACATGACTGAACTTAACGTCAAGGGATACCTTTACCTTTACCTACACACACACACACACACACACACACAAGCAGGGACTATATATATATATATATATATATATATATATATATATATATATATATATATACACACACACAATATATATCACACACACACCAATTTAACAAAGTTTCAGCCACAAAAACAAAGTTTCTGAAGTAGAACAATGACTTTCACAGTAAAGACAACCCAATTTAACAGGAAATAAGACTTTCAAACCAGGAACAGATTTCTGCAATTATTAAAAAAAGGTTTATTATAAAAGCTATGAAAATTCGCCAAAAATCAGAGGATAAGGGAAACGTTCCAAATTTTGGTGAGCTATCAGTGTTAAATGTGTTCTACCACTGTACCAAGTTTGAAGAAGATCACTCAAAAAATGAGGGTGGGAGAGTCCTGTAAAGTCCTCTCCCTCTGTGCTGTTTTTGGGAATTGCGCATGCGCGTCCGCCATTAACGAATTAATTTCGAAAATAACGAATTTTCGTTAATTTCGAAAATTTTTGGGGGCCAAATTCGTTATTAGCAACAAAAACGAAAAACTGCCCCCTCTAGTTTTGAAACGAGTTTAGAATCAAATTTTTCATGGATCGATCAAGCCTACTAGTTACCTTCTCCTTTCACTTTCGGGCTGCAATGGAAGCATGACCTCATTCTGTTGCCACAGCTAATATATAAACAATTTTTAGATGCCAGCTACAGGTGCAGGCAAAACATCAGGAGAAAATGCTGCTCGAACACAGCCATACAGCCTAGAAACCACACAACACTCCAGTGATTCCGGCCATGAAAGCCTTCAACAATAGTTTTTAGTTCTTGTTTTTATTCCAATAGCCAGAATAAAAAAGATCAAGAGCTCCCTGGCTATTTTATAGCCAATCTGTAGAATATTCAGAATTTGTGGTATAATTTCTTATTTTCTTTCCACGATTACCCCTTTTTTGGCCATGTCTTCAGATGGACTCACAGCAGAAACTGCAAACCAAGCTAGTAATTTTTATGGTGGAAGACCATGGTATTAAAGATTTGAATAAGGTTTAAAATGTCTTTGTACATCTCAATTTTCACAGGAATCCCCTGGCAAAGACCTTTGCAACTGCGGAATACACCCAAACACTTTGAGTCAACTTGCTCTTTCTCCAATGTTAGGAAAGTCTTCTATCAGGACCCTTGAAGTCAGTGATTACACCTACACATGGAAAGTCTAATTGGTTAATGAACTATTGCTGTTTACTGTTTCTTGAAATACTTTCTGCTGCTGTTTCCATAACGTTTGGTGATGGAAAACTTGAAAAACTATACCACTGGTGAACTTTCTGTAACCTGACTTGAAGCTGTTTTGTATACTCTATGCAGTTCTTGCTTTTAAAGATTTTAACATTTGAATCATATTTTAAATTAAACTTTGTATTATAAACAAATCTTGTATATTTTCATGATGGGAAAGGTTCTAAAACAAGTATTTCAAATTATAGAATGCTCAAATGCTGAGTAAGGAAGAAAACTTACTATTTTTGAGCCCTTATGCAGAATAGTCTGGGAGACCCAGTCTGAAGACTCCCAGTTGCAGTAGTCCTTTTAGCACATACCCATTGGCACTTTCCTTAAAAATACTGCCTAAAACATGTATTCAGTGATGTTCAACATTTGGGTGGTAGACTGCCAAAGAATTCCAGCTGCTGTGGCCTGTATTTCTGAGGAGGGCAATGCTAAACCACACCTGAGTATTCATTGCCTCGGAAGACACTACAAAATTTAATGAAAGGAAGATTGCTACATGTTAGTGCTTTAAAAGAGAGGCTTTGTGCTTACAGTTCTATATCCCATATTAAAAATATTTTAGGTTTTTTTTAGTATATACTGTATTCAATGTCGTGCAACTTTATTCAAATCACAGCTCTCAATACCAAACAGCACTCAGCTCTCAATGCCAAACAAGACTCGTTTAAAAGCTGTACCAAACATATTCATTGCAACAATGTCATATTTTTATAAACGTTACTGGATACACTAAATTTGTCAGTCAGGAATTCGTTAAGGCAAATTTTGACTTGTCTTGCTATCATTTTCCACCGCCTATTCATTGCTGCAACAAGGGCATCATTAGAAGATACTGTACCCGTGAAGACCTGCAGGCAAAACAAAATAGAGCCAAAAGACGTCATTTGGAAGTTACCTTGTCCACCAGCAGAAATAGTTTTCAAATAAGGAAATAACACTTTGGATAGAGACTAGGGTTTAGGAATCTTAAATGTATATTTAATGCAAGCAATCTAGAATAAATTTCTTCATATATATGAGTCAATGGTGCGAAAATACTAAAAGAGACAATATCAAATGACTTAACAGAGGTACACAATTAATGGGTTGTCTGCACACTATACATTTCTCTTCCAACCAAGTTTATTAAGCAGCAATATTAAACAGTGAAAAAATATGGAGTTAAGATGCAAGCAGAATCTGCCAACTATAACTATTGACTATACTTAAACCCTGAGATATTCTCTCTGATACCCTATAATTAAAAGAATTAGGGACATCTCATTCAATCAAGTGCTGGAAAGAGCATCTAAATTCAGTTTCCCATGATCTTCAGTGGTGACTTATTTCAATAGTAAAGATAACTTCTAGCATTGTAAAGAATTCAGTAAACATCTGTTTATAACGGGAAACCTCTCTTGCAGGTAATCAGAATGTTAATTGTTAATTGGTCGGTAAATAAGAAGAAACTTGTGCTGCTTTGACAAGCCTGTATACAATATTAGCATCATTCTACATCCCCATCCAGTTATATCTAAACATTTGTTTACTACAAATGTATACAATCAACATCAAGCATTATGTCTGAGACAGAAAATACAATGTCATGTTCCTTGTACCAAAACATGCAAACGCTTTTATGTTTCAATTTTTATCAGTGTTGTTCTATATGGTTGCTTCTTATTTAAATGTAGATCCTCCCCCCAAACCAGATATTGAATATTGACATAGGGAAAGAGTAATTGCAGTATCCCTCAGTAAATGTATTATTTTTGATTTGCAGATAAAATAGGACTTGACAGTAGCCTTAGCTGCCAGCTGTTGTAGGCTCAAGACTACACAATTTTGCTGATTTTAACAAATGTTACCAAAACTTATGGGAACTGCATCATGGTACAAAATCGTAACAATTTACATGTCATACTGAAAGGTGAAAACTACGCTTTAAAACAAGTTATGGATATTTCCAGAGTCATGTTTTGATTTTTAGTAATTTAAGAAATAATGACATCACTAGCAATAATATACATACCCAAACTAATAAATGATTTAAATAAATTTCCCATGTACAAAAAGAAAGCCTGGAGGTGTCTGTACAGTTTTTACAGTAACCTGCTAATGTATTTACAAAATCATATGAGGGAAAATACCCCTCTTCTGCAGATTAAAAACTTCTGAAATGTCCATATAAAAACAATGGTCTAGTTGTGAGAGGCACTCCTGAAGCTGGTGGCATTAGCCAAGAGGTCCTTTGGTACGAGTCCCAAGGCCTGGAGAGCCACAGTTGCAGCCACAGCTTTTGCATGCTTCTTGTTGGGACTCACAAACGTCGGCTTATGCTCAACTCCATTGACCATCACCTGCATGACGGGAAGACGGTTTTCAAAATTAAGTATGGTATGTTTCTTCTTCCCACAGACGACTGAAAAATCTGTACTTACTGCACATCTCCCCCCCCCCCCCAAAAAAAAAAACCAAGATCTAACCTCAAGCCCCAGTTAAGTTCGTCAGCCAGACAAACGCATTTAGTACATCCATTGCAACCCACGACAGACATGCTGGATTATAAAATAATAATTACTAGCTGTGCCCGGCCACGCGTTGCTGTGGCGAAGTATGGTGGTATGGGAAATAAAGTATTGAGGAATTGGTGGTAGTTAAGGTAAAGGGTAAACGTTTTCCCCTGACATTAAGCCCAGTCATGTCTGATTCTGGGGGTTGGTGCTCATCTCCATTTCTAAGCCGAAGAGCCGGCGTTGTCCGTAGACTCCTCCAAGGTCATGTGGGATGACTGCATGGAGCGGCGTTACCTTCCCACCGGAGCAGTACCTATTGATGCACTCACATTTACATGTTTTTGAACTTCTGGGTTGGCAGAAGCTGGGGCTAACAGTGGGGGCTCTGTCAGTTCCCCCAATTCAAACCTGCGGCCTTTCGGTCCAGAAGTTCAGCAGCTCAGCGCTTTAAC
The DNA here is from genome assembly GCF_035594765.1 of Anolis carolinensis. Lineage (NCBI taxonomy): Eukaryota > Metazoa > Chordata > Lepidosauria > Squamata > Anolidae > Anolis > Anolis carolinensis. The sequence goes on along the minus strand of NC_085843.1, from coordinate 76,063,658 downwards.
ATGCTGTGCCATCAGGGGACATTATTTCCTAAAGGTTGTGAATATGCAATATTTCTGATTGTTTTTTTTTTGTCTGTTGGAGGCAAGTATGAATGCTGCAATTAAGAAAAATGATTAGGATGTAATGGCCTTGCAGATTTAAAGCCTAGCTGTTTCCTCCCTGAGTGATTTGTTTGTTGGGAGGTGTTAGCTGGCCCTGATTGTTTCCTGTCTGGAATTACCTTGTTTTCAGAGTGGTGTTGTTTGCGATATTTTATATGCTTCTACTGTCTGTGGCCCTGAGAAAACAGAGGATTGGCCAGACTTTGATGATGGGAATCCTTTGTTGGGAGGTGTTAGCTGGCCCTGATTGTTTTCTGTGTGGAATTCCCCTATTTTCAGAGTGTTGTTCTTTATTTAGTGTTCTGATTTTAGAGATTGTATTGTTCTGTTTTATTATACCACATTAATTTTTATATATTCTGATTTTAGTGTTTTTGAATACTTGGAGCCAGATTGTATTCATTTTCACGGTTGACCGCAACACAATAATAATAATAATAATAATAATAGTAAGGATAGTAATGATAGTAATAATAATGACTTTGGTAATACATAGTGCTTCACTGCCTTCTCAGCTTCCTTTCTGGAAGAATCCTTTCTTGGGAGGTGTTAGCTGGCCCTGATTGTTTCCTTTGTGGAATTTCCAATTTCCTTGCTTTATTTACTTTCTTTATTTCTTTATTTCTTTATTACTGTCCTGGTTTTAGAGATTATATTGTTCTGCATTATTCTATCCTAGAAATTATTTCATATCAAAGTAGAATCTCACTTATCCAACATTCGCTTATACAATGTTCTGGATTATCCAACACAGTCTGCCTTTTCATAATCAATGTTTTTGTAGTCAGTGTTTCAAATTCATTGTGATATTTTACTGGTAAATTTGTAAATACAGTACAGTAGAGTCTCACTTATCCAACATAAGTGGGCTGGCAAAATGTTGGATAACCGAATATGTTGGATAATAAGGAGGCGTTAAGGAAAAGCCTATTAAATATCAAATTAGGTTATGATTTTACAAATGAAACACCAAAACATCATGTTAGACAACAAATTTGGCAGAAAAAGTAGTTCAATACGCAGTAATGCTATGTAGTAATTACTGTATTTATGAATTTAGCACCAAAATATCACGATATATTGAAAACATTGACTACAAAAATGCGTTGGATAATCCAGAACGTTGGATAAGCGAGTGTTGGATAAGTGAGACTCTACTGTAATTACTACATAGCATTACTGCGCATGGAACTACCTTTTCTGTCAAATTTGTTGTATAATATGATGTTTTGGTGCTTAATTTGTATAACGATTACCTAATTTGATGTTTAATCAGCTTTTCCTGAATCCCTTCTTATTATCCAATATATTTACTTATCCTGCCGGCCTGTTTATGTTGGATAAGTGAGAGTCTACTGTATATTTCTAATCTTATATTATCTGCTCAGAACTGGATTATATGAGGCCCTTTCTTCACAGTTGTATAAAATGCACACTGAAGTGGATTATATGGCAGTGTGGAGTCAAGATAATCCAGTGCAAAGCAGATAATATAAGATTATAAATGGGTTATATAGCTGTGTGGAAGGACCTTGAGTCTACACTGCCATATAATCCAGTGCAAATTAGATAATCTGTGGAAGAAGCCTAAGTGAGGCCTAAATTTGCCTGTCCCCTAACTGAAACCTGGCTGTCCCTTGGTTGCTAGGCAACGAAGTGGGCAGAGATTAGCCCTCTAAACTGGCAGCAATTGGATAAAAACAATTATTGCTCTCCCTGTAATTAGGACTTTATTTTTCTTTTCTTTTTGTTGTATCAACCTAGAGGCGTGGATGATGGGTTGTGTTGTCAAATTTCGAGGTTGGGGGGCCTGTAGTTTTGTTGTTTTGTCCACTGCCCTGATGCCATCACTCTTTTATATATATAGATTAAGTGCTTAAAAATTCACATCAATGAGTAAAATCACTTCTGAAACGAATTATAGTGGTTATTCTTGAGTACATCATGATCAGCTTTACACACCTGGATGTTTCAGACTTTGCCAGTCTTGACAAAACTGTCAGGTTGGACGGACCGATGATAAACCACTTTCCCTTCTTGCCAAAGATTCTTAAGCAGATTGATGTTTGGGCCTTGCTGACCATTTTAGTACTCCTAAGATCTGGTTTCTAAACCACTGCTGTGCTTTTTGCTTCTTTTCAGTCCCTGATCTGCTGGAAGGGCAGCCCAATTCCAAAATAATCCCTTCAATCTTGCCCTCAATCCTGACAGTTTCATGGGCTCTATACTGCCATATAATGCAGTTTCAAACCACATTATATGGTCAGGGCAGACTCATATAATACAGTTTAACTGCATTTTATAAGTCTACGCAATAACTTAGAAAATCATTACATGGCAGTGTTAACAGGGCCTCACTTCACACCAAAAAATCCAACACAACTCCACAAAAAAACCACCACAAAATGTTTAAAATATTACACATTAACAATAATGTTAATAAAACAAACCATACAAAAGGAACAGAGAGGTTATTATAATACTATGATCAGTATTTCCAGTGGACTTTGGTTGTTATGTTAGCAGTGTATAGTGCAATGATTCAGGAATGCACAGAGGTCCACAGCACAGCATTCTGGTCAACTGAAATGGATTGGTCAGAAACGTCATCAAATTGAAGTTCAGATGGGAATGACCTCTCACAGGCAGATAATAAAACAGGGCCAAATATAATTAGCAGTATTGTATGAAAATTTCACTTACCTTAAAAAGAAAATTTTTGCGATATTCAGGCCGATTGTCATTCACCAACACAAATACAGGGGGTGACCATCTTCTTTTATTACAGACCTCCAGCAATGCAGAAACAGGATGTTTGCCTTAACAAAAACATATTTTGTTTGAAAAATCATCTTGAATTACTAAAGCACATTGCAAGCTTTCACTGGGGCCAGATGTTTACTCATCTAATTCAGAACTGTGTTTCCCAACTGGTTGCTGTTCTCTGGGACTGAAGGGAAATATCATTCTCTTCAATTGCTCCTTGATCCTTTTAACCTGAGATACCATGGATTAAACATGCAACCTTCTTTATGTAAAGCATTCAGCCCTATCCAGAAAGGTTGAATGTCTCACCTGAAAGATCTTTCACTGCACTGAAAGGCCCACGTCTCTTCTGTGTCTTTTCTCCCACTGCAACCAAGCCTAAGGAATAAAAACATTAATAAGCAAATTCATGCGTTATTCACTTCATCCTATTCTATCACTCATGTAAGACACAAGACAACAATTTTGTATTAAAACACTATTTGAAGACAACAACTAAAAATAAACAAACCACCACTAGCACAGAAGATGATATAATTACAACATGATCAGTACTAATAACACTACATAACACGTTTTTTGTTCCTGGGGTTTAAATGTTATTTCCTAATTGGTTCTATCATAAAACATGGAAAAGGTTTATTAAACTGCAAAAACTTTGTTTTTGCAAGACATTCTACAGCACATTTTGCTGTAGTCAATGAATATCTCCTAGTCTCAACCAATTCAACATAGTTTGTGGCAAACTAAACGAAGTTTCTGGAGTATAACAACTAATTTCAAAGTAAATACCTCACAAACTCACTGTGAAGCTGCCTTTGTAGTTGATGCTGAAATTTCAGCTTGTGTAAAATATAATTGATTACACTATGTAACAAAATTGGGGGGGGGGGGGGAAATGTGTTCCTGGTTTGAAAGTGTTTCAAATAAATTTAATTGTGCAGTACTTAGTATGAGCATTAGTAAATTTTGTTACATGGTGTAATCAAACAATTATATTTTACACAAGCTGAAATTTCAGCATCAACTTCAAAGGCAGTCCCACAATGAGTGAATTTACTAATGCTCGGGTCATTATTTTCTTGATTTTTCTACTTAATTCTGGAACTTCGTGCTAGGGCTCCTGGGAGTTGGAGGCCAAAACTGCAGGATGGTTGGAGTTTGAGGATGTCTGGTAAACGGTCTGGATAAGTTATTGTAGCTTTTTAAGACTACTGTTAAAGTGGAGGTGTTTTTGAACAAGTTTAAGATGAGGTCATCCCATCATCAGGTCTGTGATAAAGCCACCAGGAGCTAATCAGCAATGCAACCACAGTTAATTTGTGAGTCTTCAAGAACATCAATATCACTGCCATGCATATAGCCACTGCATTTTAATCTGCAATGATCATATCAAAGCATAGAACTTTGGTCTCCAATTCCCAGAAGCCTTAACCAGCTTGTTCAATGGTCAGGAATTCTGGGACTTGGAGGCTGAAGCAGCTGGAGGACTGGAGTTTGAGGATGACTGCCCTAGATATTAAAATTGCAGCACAGGAAGCCAGATAGCATGGCTACAAAGGCTAACACGGGCTTGGGCACACTTTCAGGGCAGCAGAATCACAGCCACCGTACTGAACTGGAAGAGACCTTCTTCCAGCTCTGCCTGAAATAGTGTGGCAATGATTTTGTGGCAATCAGGTAGGTAGGTCATAAAGAAAAGCATCTTTCTCCAGAAACACTGGTGACTACCAGGCATAAATAGCTGAAAACAACTCACTGTAAGGAGCATAGGAATAAAAATCTGCCACCCATCAAGATAAACTGGAACCTTACATTGCTTTGAGCACCAGAAAAATGATGGCTCAGACATAAAAAATCCTCTCATGCACTGTGTCAAACATCTGGTTGTACACATGCTTACTTAACTCTAACAAACAGGTAATCACTGCTGAGAGAATATTTTGCTCAAAGTGACACATGCAGTGGAAGTGTTGGACTAAAGTGTTCAATTGAGAAGTTTTCCCTTCCTGTCCTTCCTCAAGCAGGATTTCTATCCAGAACAACAGAAGTAAACTTTACTCAAGGAATTGTTACTATTGCTGGGTTACCTTAACTAGATTGAAGTTAAGTGGTGCCAACTTGTCTCGGGAGGAAGACTCACCTTTCCGATCAGTCTTGAAGTCAACTAAAATAGGCTCCTTATTCCCCTCTTTGTTTTTGCCCAAGCCTTCTCCTTCTCTCCATCCCATTTTCCTCATGAGTTGGGCTCCCATTCCTCCAGATACTGGTGCAGCTCTAAGAAACTGATCCTATCCAAAAAGAAAAAGTAAAAAAGAACCCTTTGTTTAGTACTCTCTTAAGAAAATAACTTTTGGGTAATTCTTCAGTTTCTAGCCCTCCATTAAATACATGCATTTTCCTTGCAATTCAAGTCTGACTTTCAACTGTTAAACCTACTGTGTTATAACTTGTATAGAAACATTATTTAAAAATAAATGTTTGAATACAAAACTGGAAATACAAACGATCTGTTCCTAAATATTTCTTTTAAAAAGCATGTAAAAATATACTTCAATGTATCTTTTCTCATCTTGTGGAAAGAGGCGGTTATTAAACAATTCAATACCTAATTATTCAATAAAACACAAGCATCCACAAATGAAAATTTTAGAGATTACTTTGGTCTCCAAAACCCCCTGTCACACAAACAGCAAATGCTCGTTGCCCAAAGATCTCTCTACATGATACAAGCACTTCTTTAAAAGAGCAAAACATAGGCACACAGTTCAACAGTAGCACGTAAGACTCTTTTTAATAATCACAAGCTGTATTATTATAGGTTGTTAAGACTACCAAACAAGTATTTTTTAAAACATTCTCGTTGCTTTAAAGTACTTTAAAAACGCCTTAAACGTTTACGTACCTAGGCCTCGGTGGCCGCAGTGTTGCGAATAGTAGGGCTGGCATTGACCGTGGCAAGAAGACAGCTACAAGGCAGATTTGGCCCTGAAACAAGTTTCCATATAGAGGGGTGAAAGTTCACAGGCTATTCTGTGAACTATCATCTCTCTTCTCTGCCCCACCCAATGACCCGACGCAACAAACTGCTGGTATTACAAATATACACTGGTAGCATTAGCATAACAAATATTGCCAGGTTGTCTTCCGTGAGGCACAGAACAACCATCGTGAATCAACCTAGACAGCAATAATTTATTTGCTTTCAGTCTGTTTTAAATTTTTATTTATTGAGTATAGATTCTGAAAGCAAGTGAGGAGTGTATAATCAGGTATATAACCATTCTTAGAAATGATTTCTTCTTCAATACAAATGGTCAAGACACACAGGGCCATTGTGATTTAACACCCCCGTATCCTAGTATCAATACACAAAATGGTAAAGATTTTTAGAATATGTGTAATTTGAGTTCCCCAGGTATTACATCACTTTCTGTAATGCAATTAAACCGGAGCTTGTAATCATGCAGTTGGACATTACTTTGGAAAACTATACAGAAAGGCTAAAATGAGGCAAACTTTACCTCTGTCACTGAAGAATGTTTGACTTGTGCAAGCCATGCAGTTTTGAGTACACAGATATTTTTTAGCTGGTGCCAGTTACCAACTGCTTCACGTTGATACACCTAGAATGGCTTTTACTTACTTCCATTTTCATCCTCCCCTCCTTTCCAGGAACCTCTCATTAGAAAAGGGCAACCATGCAGAGAATGATACAAACCCCAGCCAAGGTCACCCAGGGCTCCGACTCCTCTTTTGTACCTGCTTTGCAATGATAGAATGTTCATCAACAATGCCTGCTTCATCACCAATGGGCAACCAGTTCACAGAGATGGCACAGACCATCATTTCGGCAAGAGAAGGTGCTTGATGGCTGTAGCGTGTTCCCATATACTTTCCAACATGGTTGGGTGGTGGAATACGAATAATCTTTTCAGGTGTAAAAGCAAGAAGTGGAATCTTGAATGTACATTTGTCCACATATATGGAATACGTATTTCAAAGCCCTATAAGTCAATAAAGTTTAGACCTATGTAGAACAATTAGAAGAGTCGTGTGTCTTGAAGTACAGTTCATCTCTAAAAAGCATATCTGGCATTGGGCACCTCCTTTCCTAATTGGCTGGACAGCTAAGTTATGCCAGTCATGTCCAGCACAAGTTGAGTATCCCTCCATCCTAAATATTTGGGAGCAGAAGTGTTTGAATCTTCAGATTTGTTAAGATTTTAGAATACCTGTTTTTACATATACAGTAGAGTCTCACTTATCCAACATAAACGGGCTGGCAGAACGTTGGATAAGCAAATATGTTAGATAATAAGGAGGGATTAAGGAAAAGCCTATTCAACATCAAATTAGGTTATGATTTTACAAATTAAGCACCAAAACATCATGTTATACAACAAATTTGACAGAAAAGTAGTTCAATATGCAGTAATGCTATGCAGTAATTACTGTATTTACGAATTTAGCACCAAAATATCACGATGTATTGAAAACATTGACTACAAAAATGCGTTGGATAATCCAGAACGTTGGATAAGTGAGGGTTGGATAAGTGAGACTCTACTGTATGTGCATTATGGAACTCAAGTTTTCACTGATACCTTATATAAATAGCTTAAAGTTAAATGTATACGATCGATTTGATAATTTTGTGTGTATGCACTGAACCATTAGAAAGAAAAAGTGTCACTATCTCAGCCACCCAAGTGGACAATTTTGAAGTATTTTATATTTTGGAATTCCGGATACTCAACCTTTAGCAAGTCATGTGTACCTATAATACAATTGCCTGTAATTCCAGACCTTATTTACCTGTAGGTTCGTACTACTGCACTCAATGGCAATTACTTTTATGTTGACAATTACAGGACTGCACTGTTAGGTATTTTGCTGTGCATTGAAGTGTTAATGATTCCAATGAGACTAGTTTTATTCACTGATTACTGGGCTTCTAAGCCTTTCTAGCCCTACAAACTATTTAAAATAAGTTTTTTAAATGGTATGTGAGGCCCTCAGTTTTACTCCAAACAGAAGTAACTTAGAATAAATCCAATATTTATATGGAAATGTTTATATGAAAATGTAACGTTTATACTCTGTTTTTAAGACAACTATTTGAATAATATGGGCATGTCTAAAATACTCTGAGGCTGAATATAATTTTAACAGGAATGATTAAAGTTTAATCATCTTTAACAGAAAGACAGGGAACTGATAGCTTTTTTTTTTAATTCCATCCAATTACATTCTGATGTTCTCATCTTGATATTCATACTATTGATTCTATGGCAGTTCCTAACCTGTGAACTCTCCGTTTTTCTGTCAGATAAAACTAATGCACTGCAGGTCTCTTGCCAGTAGATGGAACCAATCCATTTCATCTATATGTTGTTGGAAAGAGCTGACTGATTCATGATCAGTTTATAGGACAAACATCTTAAGAATCTGGGGAATAGGAGAAAATCAACACCAACATATATAGGAATAAAACAGCCAGTGCGGTATCTGGGCTACCACAGGAAAAGCTAGAATTTACCGCAACCTCTCAACGCCAAGGAAAGAGCAAATGCCTAAGATAGGGAATCATCAATACCCTATGAAGGATGAAATATCACAAAAGAGTGAATGCCTATTAACTAACATACATGCATACACACACAAAATAGAGTTCAGTAAGTAGACCATGTCTGCCACTGTCAATATTGGCAAAGCTTGATATTGGTTTAGAAATGAAAGTTTTCTAATTCCAATCTATATTTCCCATGTGCAGTACTGCTTGTGAGCAAAGGTTCAGACCTCCAACTTAGCAAATATTTTGTCTTTTAAGTGAACACAAGATGGTAATATCATGGATGAAGCAGGGAAGAGGACAGCTGAAACTTCTAGGGCTCTCTTGGTGCCTATGCACCTGAAAAGTAATAAAACTATGGAAATCACATTAGGGAAGACGCGAAGGCAGAGAAAAAAACAGCAAGAAGGTTAGGCAGTTTCTTACTATTTCAAATACAGTAGAGTTCCGGTTATCCAACATAAACAGGCGAGCGGAATGTCCGATAACCAGAATTTCAGATAATAGAGAGGCCCTATTATCCCCTCACAGCCCCCTTCAGGAAAGCCGAGGGGTGTTGCTAGGCACCAGCTTCCCCAAAGTGTGGGCCCCGGGTGCTTGGTGAAGGGAAGAGTCTCCTCCCTCCAGCAAGCACGTCGGATAATACGATAGATCGGTTAACCGGAAGTTGGATAACCGGAACTCTACTGTACTACGATTGCTTTAAGATACCATGTTGCTGGTACATTGTCTTCAAGGTCTTTTTAGAAAAACAGTTTGATAAAGATGCATCACAAAGACCTACATTCCACACTCAGAATAAATTACTTTCCATAATTCAATTTTCTTTGATGAATCAGGGTGTAATGATTACAATATCAAAGTATGATAGGTAAACTTGGTGTAGGAGCTGGAAGCTGTATCAAGTCCTATTCTTTCATCACTAGAAACCATATGTGGTGCCTGCCTTTCCAGAGCAAGCACATCCTATTTATCTAAACCAGTGTTTCTCAAGCTGTGCTTCTCCAGCTGTTTTGAACTTCAGCTCCCAGAAATCCCCACCATCTTACCAGCTGTTAGGAATTCTGGGAGTTAAAGTCCAAAACATCTGGAGGAGCACAGTTTGAGAAACTCTGATCTATACTATCTTATTCAACTTGAAAAGCAAGGACACCTTTTAAAAACTGTGGATTTTTCAGGATGTCACATGTTTTAAAAAATGTATACGAGGAGAAAAATACAACAAAAGTCCTGTTCTAGAGCATAGTATCCATATAGAGAAGAATGTTTTTTCTATAACTGGACACTCCAGGCAAAATTATATACTGAATATATTTTTACTTGCCTTTATCTTTCAGGTATGTCAATATATACTGCCCAGATGTCTCTTTTTGTACTACAGAGACCTAGTGCTGTATGATGACCATAAACATATCAGTTTAAGTCTCCTGAGAAATTTGAGAGATTTAACTATGTTTTGATCTTTGCTAAATGTTTAGAAGTCTATACACAAGTACAGCTCCTAAAGACCACATTTAAAAAAAAACCCAGCCCTCCTCCCCACCATTCTCTTCAATGTTGTTACCATGAAATGCTTACTTTGTTGGACAACCTTGCATTGCTCTCAGGAAGCATTAACATTGGCAGTCACTGGCTTCTGAAGTAAGGGAAGATAATTATTACAGCCTTGCACCCATGAAGCACTACTCTTTCTCCCATAAATGTTCACCTGAGCACTCACCAGAGAGTGAATAAGGATTCTTATTCATGGCCTCAATCGTGTAAGATCGTTAGAGACTTCCAGAGAAAATCTAGATCCTGAAAGGAGTCACCAGACTAGGACAGGGAAAGCTTGATAAGAGCATAGCATTCATAACAGCCAAGAAACACTCACTCACTGACAAACATTCATCTTACACTCCATCCTTACAAAAACGACTATTTCTCCTAGAGATATCAAAATTAACCAACTCTCCTATCCTAGAGAAGCCAAGTCACAAAATGTTTGTACATAACAGTTTTTAATTCAGAAGAGCAGAGGAATGTAGTAAAATATTAATATCCTGTTTGAAGTGCTCTAAACTTTCCATTATGACCTCATCCACAAATATGTTGTTGTATGATGATGTTAACATAAAGTAAAAATTGCCATTTAAATGTTGAGAATTTATATTTGGCAAAATAAAATAAGTGGCATTAGTTGAAAATTGATACTACTTAAACATAAGCCTAGAACTTCATAATAACCACAAAGCAGAAACCTATCTACATCTCTGGCACAAGGACTCAGCTATGTTTTTGTTTTTTGAAGGCATGTTTAAGTATTTTATCAACCTTCTTCCAAAGAGCCTCTGGTGCTTTATCATACATTTGAATAACAAGAAAATAAATATGCCTATAAAGAATAAACATGCTAGGCAGACACTCTTGGAGAGTTTAATTTTTTTTGCATTTGTAAATGAATTGCATCATTGGCAATGCAAACAGGAAACATTTATGATTTAATCTGCTGTTCATTAACAGATATTATTCGTTAGCCTGATGCCCAAACATTTTAACATGTATATGGCCCAAAGTCAAACAAATGAAAAACCAAACCAAACATAATTTCCCATTGTTTTTTTCTTTAAAAAGGTTTCTCTTCAACATAAAGCCTACTGGTAAGCTTATCTTTACTTGAATTGTAAAGGGAATACTGAATGTTCAAGGTATTCAGCCTGAACATTGTAAGGCAGATGTAAAATTTCACTTCTTGTTCAAATCCCAAATATTCTTTAGAGTCCTTAGACTACCACAATAAGTTTAATGGCACAGTGAATGTTTTTAGACAAAGGGGACTCAGTCTGATTTCCTTATGGCTCTACGGATATCAATGGGTCTTATTTCCAAGGATGAGTGCCCAGCAGCATAGAACAAACCAACTAACCCCTAAGTTAATGTAAAAAAGCCTTTTCAATCAAGATTTTAAAGCAAAAAAAAGTTTTCTGGTTGAGAATAGCATTTTATGTTGCCTGATTTAACCAGAAAAGTTTGAACAGAAAATGAGTACAATTTAAAATATAAAAATCAACTTTCAAGCTATTTCTGACTTTACTTCCATAAGGAAAAATATTTACAAGGAGAGGGCAACCACAACACAAAAATCATCTCTAAGATCAAGAGCAAAGTGCAGACCCCGAGTTACAAACATCTGACTTACAAACGACTTGGTTAAGAATGGGAGTGAGACAAGAAGAGAAATCTACCCCTAGAAAGGGAAATTCACTTCTGAAAGAGTTACCGTGGGGAAAAGGTGTTTCCACTGAAGCTTTATAACCAATCCTTGTTCCCATAACAAGCCAGATTTGTCAAAATCCAATTATTACAGGTACAGAAAGTGAAGTGGAATATTCTGAACAGGGCCACAGACAGCAAAACGAACACCATAAGTGTGTTAACCCTTCCCTATGCTAACTAATATGTGGGACTGAACCATCTCTTTGGTATCTACAGTGCTACAAAGGACTCACATTGGGGTGGGGGACGTTAATAGATGGAAATGCAAGTGTTTTGCCATATCCAACTATTCCTAACATAGAAAAAGCAGTAACTAGTAAATATCCCCAGTTAAAACTCTACCTGCTCATAGCAAAATCATATTTCATCACACTGACATTCCAATACTACTCAAATCAAGAAAAGCAGCAGCTAAAAGACTGTTATGTAAGGACAGATTAAGACACAAAGAGAAGGGCAGAAATCTTACAAATGATTTGACAAACTAATTTTTAAAGAAGAGGCTAAAAGATTCTCATTCTCCAGAGACCTGATGAGAACAATTGACCAATGCAAGTCAAGAGGCCATTCACCTTGTCTTGAAAATCTTAAGAAGGACCCTTACCCTAGTAGTGCTATGTTCAGGTGGCAACATCACTATAACATACACTAAATATATTAAGGCACCTCTGAGCTCCCACTATCACCAAATAATGTCTACATGATCACTACACAACCAGTATACTGCAGTCAGAATGAGCTGCAAAAAGTAAATAGAATATTAAGTAGGAACCATTTAACCCACCCAATGTCACATGCTTTTATTAAAATGAGGGGGAAACCAAATTATTTTGAATTATTTTGTTTTCAGAATGTCATGATTCAAGAACCTCTTTCTCAGTCTTCTCATATTTTATTAAAAACTACTGGCATAGACCTAATAGATACATTGCCAATTAAATTATAGCAAGTGTGGGTATCTTATGTGAACAGTACATGGGTGATGAAAGACAAACATACAACCAGCTTCAGCAAAACTTTTGTTAAAATGGCTGTTGTCATTCCACGTCATTTTTATTTCCACAAAGAAAATCTGTTCAGCAGGTAATATTTACAGATATTAATATATTTACAGAATTTCCCATATACTTTTAATTACAAAAGTGTAAAAGTGTATAATACATTTTATCAACAGCAGTCTAAAAAAGCCCTCTAGCTACTGTATCTAGGTGCTTATGTATAAACAACAATCCACTTTTCAAATTGGTTGGCTCCAAGAAACAGTGCTATGTCAAAACAGCTGAAGCTAGAAAATGGGTAAAATTAATTCTGACAGACAAGTGCGTTGAGAAATATGAAATATCATTTGTCAAGACTGTAAAAATATACTTGCCAAGCATGCAGCCTTACTCTCCGGGGGGGGGGGGGGGGGGGGGGTCTTCCGAATTCTCTGGCACAGTCTAATCTTAAATCTAATTTGTCAAATTGTTTCGAAAACTCAGAATCCCCTTCTTCACAGTAGTTTTCTCCTTGGAACCATCCAATAATTATGTATCCATTTACTACTATTTAAGGTATTTTTGTATTGCCACCCAACCAACATGGGCTCCCGGGACAATGAGCAAAAGTTTATAGAGAGCAGGTCAGAATTCATTATATAAATCTTAGCTGTGACCAAATTATCCATTTATTATTTTAATCTTCTTCTAATCCCTATAAACCACTGATCAACTCATGCCAGACACATATTCTTTGCTTCTCCTCAGACCTCACCAAGATATATAATCCTGCTTGATAGATACATTTTGCAGGCTCCTGCCCAGCAGTTTGCAAGTTCCTCAACCCCCTTTTTAGCACAAGATACTGAGATCAATCTGCTTGTCCTTCATGTGGTATTGTTCCTCTTCCTCAGAATAAGACAACCAAACATTTTCCTCATGATAATCCAACAATGCAGAGAATAGATTAATGTCTTTCCTCATAAGAACTGAGCAGACTATGCAATCTTTCTAGATGGTACTGCTATGAGCATGAAGTCATGAGGATCTCAAGTCCCTCTTCAAAGAAAAGATAAGGTTAAGTTCCTGCCTATTTTCATTTTGAGATGAAGGTAAAAGGTGAGGAGCCCTCAACTACACAGATAGAGCCATCCATGTTGTTGCTCCATTTTCAAGGCTGCACCCAAAAGAAGCAAGCAAGTTGATTTTTACAGCCCTGTTAACCACTCACTGAACTGTCAAAAGTTTAATGAAATCACAATCAAATTGAACTCTACCTGGGTAAGCAATAGATATGTTCCACTCAATTGCATCCATATTACAGGAATATTTCAGCACAAGATAACAGTAACCAGTGGGAATAATTAAAATTCTTCCATACAAATGAGTATAGATCTTTCTCCCAGTTTCTACAGTTCACTGTAATCGGTATTAACTACAGAGGCATAGTAGATACAGACTCCATAACAAAAAGGTAAACACATTTTGAAAAACCACAAAAGTAAATTAATTCAGTTTACGTGTCTAATTTAGGAGGCTATTAATGTCCTAAGTGTATCGCTATCACTTCTTCCAGAGATTTCAAAAGAATTTAATGTGTGACATTTGGACTCATCTGTCTGAATATCATCTACCTTTTTGACCCAAGCTTGGGGACCGCTGTTGGATAACTGTTCTGAAGACAAGACCTGTGCTCCAGTGCTTCCTGTAAAATGGCCTGGTATAGAATTCAGCTCAGCCCAGGCATCAATCTGAAAAAAGAAATGTGATGAACTAGTAAATTTTAAACATGCATAGGAACCAATCTCCTTGTGGGAGTGCCAAACTGTGTACACATCTAAGAACAAGCACATTTCCATTTCAAAATTATTTTTAAAAACACATTCACGAATTCTGCATCCATGGATTTAATTAACCACAGCTCAAAAATATTCAGGAGGAAAAGCAAATCTTGATTTTGCCAGGCCAAGCACTACAAAGATGTATAAGCATAACCTGCTATAGCCTCCTGCCAGTTCACAGATTCTCAAGCTCTCCCTGGCAATCGTTTTAATTTTATACAAGGGATCCCATTTTACTACACCACTGTATATAATGGGACCTAAGCATCCATGGATTTTGGTTTCCACAGGGGGGGGTCCAAGAATCAAATATCAGTGGATACCAAGAGCTCACTGCATAAGCTAATTTACCCTTCCAAAATCATGACTTTAATTTAGACAAGAAATTTAAGATAGTAAGAATTTTAAAATTAATATGACTAGAAACTTGCATAAGAACATAAACATTTCAGCAATCATAGTATGCTTCAGCTTTCATATAGATTTTAAGAAACATCATTAAGATTCAATAGAAGCTGTAACTTACCCGTTCCTGTGCACGATTTAATAAGCACATTGCCTCTAAATCAAATGTGTTTTCTGTAAGCCTTTTCTGGGCTATAGTCCTCTCGCTCAGAGCTGATGAGATATCTACAGGCTAGAAAACAATACAGATATCCGTTTTGAATGCACACAACTTTGCCAATGTATTCCTTAGGGAGAAAAAGTTATTTGTATAAAATCCAGTTTAACATCTTAAGCCACCACAGACGGGAAACTGGATTCTCACCAGTCCCTAGATGCCCTGAATACTACACCTGTGTCTGGGAATGACTAGGAGGTCACTAAGGCATGGACTAAATCTGCACTCTCCCTTTAGAAACCCTGAATGGCATGGTTTATAGACAAGAGGGAACAGATTTAATCCAAATCATAATTAAATTGATATGTGTGCCGTTCTTCAATTTTCTTCCACACAAGTGAATGGTCAGTTCACCTCCAGGAGAAAAATGTTGATTACAACATGAAGATCCACATTGCAAGAAGCAAATTCTTCTTTGAACCAAGGTGCACCAGCCCTGCTCACTTTGTTTTGAACGAATGTTATTTAGTAGAAAAATAAGGCCACTTCCAGTTTTGGAGGAAGACATTTGTGTACCTAAAAATAGGGAGAAAACAGC
The DNA here is from genome assembly GCF_035594765.1 of Anolis carolinensis. Classification (NCBI taxonomy): domain Eukaryota; kingdom Metazoa; phylum Chordata; class Lepidosauria; order Squamata; family Anolidae; genus Anolis; species Anolis carolinensis. Next base: position 76,047,982 of record NC_085843.1, on the reverse strand, counting down.
TGAACATTTTCTTTAAAACAGTGGTCCCAACCTGTGGTCCGTGGAGCACCAGTGGTCCCCAAGAACTAAAATATGGTCCGGCCTCACAGTTACTACACTGTTGTAATGAGAGCGAGTGGTCTCGCAAAACCCCCTTATAGTGTCGAGTCAACTGGGATGTCAGGAGGGGAGAGGCTGAGTACCAACGAAAGGCAACAAGCTTCCTGACTGCTGTTTCTCCTCCTCCTCCCTCCCCTTGAGCAGAGCCATTCAATGTGGCGCCTGGAAGCAGGGGCGCCTTGGTGTCTTCATTTTTAGGTCTGTTCCTAGGGTTATTTGGAGTGCTGATTCAGAAAATTGCATTGGATAGACCACATGAACTCGAGATTATTCAATATGGTTTTTGTGGGTGAGCAGATGGTGACTACTGGATGGCATATGTTTTGTTTCGTAAACTAGAACTGATGTGGTATATCTAATGCAATTTTCTGAATCAACACCCCAGATAACCAAACTGAATCTAAATTTGACCAAAAACTGATTTGTATACCTTTTGGTACTAATGCTGGAAAGTGGTCAATGTGGTCTCTGGTCAAAAAAAGGTTGAGCTTTTAATGATACCCACAGAAAACAATATAAAAAGTTTAAAATCTAGGAAAAATTAACAAAAAGCACAAGAAAGTTTATGAAAAATACACACACCCAACTAAACCAAGAGCCAAACACACATGGCCCAGGTTAAGACAGGAAAATGATCTGAGAGAGGAACTAAAAACAAGACCATTAAGGTTCTATTTCAGTGGTTTTCAACCTGTGAGTCCCCAGATGTTTTGACCTTCAACTCCCAGAAATCCTAAAAGATGGAAAAACTGGCTGGGATTAATGAGAACTGCCTCCAATATACTCTGAAGTTACCTAGTCTCATAAACGTATCTCAAGTGTGTATTCAACATATGGAGGGTCAGATATCTCATGATATACACGTAATTTGCTTCTGCACACACCCAAAATTTTCTAATGATGCATAATTTTACTAGTGCTACACATTTATAATAGCCAAGTCTTCATAAAGAAGCAAACCTTACTGGAATACTATTATTTCAACAGTTACATAAGCCACCAGAAAATCCCTACATTTAAATAGTTAATTAGCGATTGGCACAGTTAGGCAGCATGATACTAAGCTCACCATCCAATTAGTTTTACTGATTCTATTTAACATAGATATAGCACCAGAATCAGACACAAACCCTTTAAAGGTATTATCGAGAACATTAACACTGGAGTTTCTGACACCTGATACAAACATGCAGAAAAGCTTTCAACATTTTTCTCACTATCAGGCAACGAACAGACAGTTCTGGACACAAGAAATGTCAAAACGAGGTGCAGTTCAGTTTCATTTACACTAAGTTAGAATCCTTTATGAGAATTGTCTACAATGAGGCATATATTCTACAAATTGCCTTAAAAAGATTCAAAGCAAACACCCCTTACATCTTTCAGGTAACATCTTTATAGCCTTGTATTAATATCTTGTTCCATTTTACCTCCAGATTAGCTGGGTTGGGAAACACATCATCTTTCTTTTCCTCCTTGTTCTTATCAACTGGAACCCATTCTCCATATGCACTATCAGCTTCTTTTTTCCTGTGTTGAGATCCAGAAGAAACAGGAAACTCTTTTGTCAAAGTAACCTGGTTTTTCGGAGGTGGTGGCTTTACGGTCGGAGTCTCAAGAGAGGGAGAAGAAACATTACAATCATGAGTAAGCATATATTATACATGCGGAGTGCATTCTTAGTGCTCAACTAAACCAATGTGTTCTAAACAGAACAGTTTATGAAAATTAATATTCTAATATTCTACAGATTAGGTTTGATTTCTATTTTTGCCATCTCCCCTCTTTTTAAGCAGTCATGAATTCTGTAAGCATATATTATCAATGGAGATAACAATTTCTAGTCAGAACTTGTCTAAACCTATTGTGAAAAAAGGGATTATAGACATAGAAAGTAATGTCCCCTTTTCTCTTCTGACTCTTTGCAGCACTACTTTCTTGTAGAGGTCAGCCTTGATCACACAATGATGCAATTTAATTCAACCGCTATTCTGGTTATCCTCTGGCAAGTAATTACTTCCTGATTACAAAGAAGGACATTTTCTGGATAAGGCAAACTAGGATGAACCGATTGTTTTGTTATTTTTATAATTCATGCACTAGTTTTGTACAAACAGATATCTTATTGTTGAGAAGGGGCAACTGACACAACCCACAAATAGAATTTGCATTAAAGTAGTCAAACTGGGTGTTCGCTGTGTTTCAGTAGCAGAATGAATACCTGAAAAATATAGCTATGAACTTCCCAAATAGAGTAAATATCAATTAATTTGCACGGACAGAGTAAAACTCTCACATACTAATTATTATTTTCCAACGAATATTTATATACTCTAGTTTTTAAATGTATTACAGTTCTAAATTCCGTTTCCAAAGCAGTGAGTGTATGCCTAGGCAATTAGTTACTGCTTTTTTAAAGAGTGGCCAAAACTAACAATATTGCTTTGCAACAAATAATCTTGTAACAAATCACTATTATCCCATTTTTCTTCTTGTCGTGCTTATTTTCCATAAGAGAACACATGGATACATAAAACAATCTTTAAAAGTGTGATTTTAATGACACTTACAGTTAAGTTGAAAAAAATAGGCTTTGGCTCATTGAGTTTAAAGGGATGATTAATAAAAGGATGTTCCTCTTCCTCTTCATCAGATACATGAGGTTTATTCACAATAACATCATCTTCCTGACTTTGTGCTATCTTCTTGCATTTCTAAAAAAAGTCAACCAACATGGATGCTTAATATAAGAGAATATGCAGATAAAACTAATGGGAAGATCCAAGGACCGGCCATTATGAGAAGAAAACAACTATCTAGCAGTACTATGACATCAAGACATAACTTGAAGCACACTTTGGTTAAATTATTTGTATTTCCAGTACAACAGAGCATTCTTAAATTGCCATGAAATCATCACATGTTAAAGATATGAAGCCAGATAGCAGCCATGTAACACTTGCTTGGGAGCTGCTTATTACTTAAGAGAAGCATAATCTTATCGCACTTCAACATTGAAGCAATATTATTCTCAACTCTTAAAATGTGTCAAAACCTATATTCTATTCCAACATCATTGTGTCCTACCATAACTCCAGCATATTCAAAAATTCTGCAGCTGCTCAGATTTGTATAGGTTTGAAGAACAAATATTGTAGAAGCCATTTTTGCCAGACAATTTTGCTTTTACTTTCCCAAGTATTCTTCTTACCTCAGTGAGTTCCAATATTGTCTCTTTTGCCGACTTTGAAATAACCTTCTCCTCCTTCTTTTCTGGAGTTATAACAGGCATCAGGCTTGGAGGCAGAGGAACGCCAGCCTTAGCACACATGGCAGCTGCATTAGCTTTGGCTATTTCAAGGAGCTGTGCCTTGTCTACAAAATATTAAAATGCTATTACTTTATATTATGTCAGATGTCCCTGCTATAAAGAACACTAGACATAGTTTTAAAAGTAGTAGTACTTTCAATGCTTGACAAGTATTTGGGCCTCTGCAGCCACTTCAGACAATCCCACAGTATAAATATAAAATCAAGGTGCACACGAAGGTGTTGGTGGATGAATTTAACTATACATGCATTTTAAATTTTATAATTCATGGTTTAATAGAGTCTAATTAGTTTTAATTGATGTGGTACTGTTTTATTGTTTATTAATATGTCGTTGTTTTATTGAATGTATTTTGGGCAATGCAATTTGACGACTGTTGTAAGCCGCCCTGAGTCCCTCCGGGTGAGAAGGGCGGGGTAAAAATGATGTAAATAAATAAGTAAATTAGGAAAAAATATTTTCCCAAGTTCATCCCTTCAATTCAGGAGTGGAGAAAGTGCAACACGCAGGCCAGGTACTCCCCATGAATCTCACTTCTGAATTACTTAAACCTCCCCATTGTGTATATTCTCAACGATTTTGACATGGTTTTCACATCCAACCTTTCCAATGTGTGCAAACACACAAAGAACGTTACTCAATCCCAGCGTACCCTCCCTCACTCCCTCTTTTCGTTCCATTTCACTTCAAAAATGGCAACAGAAAATAACAAGGAAATACTTCCCATTGACATTTTAGAGGCAAAATAAAGAGGAAACCAGATATTTTAATATATGAAGAGGTACTCTTTGGAGGACTGGTGGTTGAAAATTGGTCCCTGGTCCCAGACTTTATCCTTCCTTCTCTATATGGTAGGAAAGATTATCCTGTTTTCATCACAAATAAGAGAACTAGGGGATTTTACAATATGAAATGCTGCTGGTGGGTCTGGAGCCCAGAAGGAAAACAAGACTTCTTGTTAATCACTTGTGATTGGAATCATAGAGTTGGAAGAGACAACGAAGGCCATTCAAGTTCAACCCCCCGCTATGTTGGAACACACAATCAAAGCAGTCATGAGAAGCTCCAAAGAAGGAGACTCCACCACACTCCAAGGCAGCAGAATGTGCTGTCAGGAAGTAGAATCTCTCTCTCTTTTTTTTTAATTTTCTTTTTGATACATCATAACAATTAACAATTAACAATTTTTGCCATACATAACTTATTTCAGTATACATTGTTCCAAAGGTAACTATTTCTTAAATGACATTTTAAACAGTTCTTAGAAATGTATCACCCTCCCCCCATACCCCCCACCCCCTGGAACAGCCCTTCAAAATTGTCAATACATCAGTTTAATCGTGTGGAACGCCTGGTTCAAGGTGCGGTATCTTTCATCTCCGTCTATTTTATCGATTAGAACAGTCCATTTCTTTAACCAGTCTTGATCTTTTAGGCTATTTGTATATATATTTTTCTTTTGAATGATGAAATCGTTAATTATATTATCTGATATATAAGCCCACCAGGTTTCTACATCCCATTTTGTATCATCCCTCCATCCTCGGGTTATCGTGGCTTGTATTGCGGCTGTCATATATTTTAGAATCTCTGTCCAATTATTGTTATCTTCCCTTACCTTTACTGTGAGAGACATGTATCTAGCTTTGTCCCATATTAATTCTTTCCCTATTATTTCTTCCATTATTTTTCTTATTTTTCTATAGGAAGTTCTGAATTTTTCTACAGTCCCACCACATGTGGGAAAATGTACCTATTTCCCCACAGTTATGCCAACACTTATTTGAAGTATTTCCCGTTATATGTGCTACTTGTGTATAGAGTGGGGTTCTATACCATTTAGATATTATTTTCCTTTAATCCTTATATGCTTAATTTTATGAATATTGTCAATCCAAGTCCCAATTAATTTCTCAGTGAAGTTTTTTCCTGTTTCCAATTATTTATAATGGTTATTTTTGTATTGTAAGTTAATGTGATTAGTACATCATACAATAGCCCAGTTATTCCTTTATCTATTTCTATTTTCCTTTTAATTATTCTATCCAGTGGGGTTTCAACTACTTCTCTTCTTTTCATGGCCTGGGCTTTACTGGACAGACCTAACCATGCTATCCAGTTCCCTTGACCACATTTATCTTTTATTTTATCCCACTTTAGTATTTCTCCTTTGGGATTCATGATGTCCCCAATCCTTTTGAAACCGTTTTCCTTCAGTGCCCTAATTAGATTTGTGAATGTCTTGTCCTTATTTTCCAATGTTTCTAGTGGGAAAGGGTCAATTTTATTTATTTGTAATTTATTTTGCCATTTTTTCCAGATTAACAACATTGAAAAACAAGGGCCCGCTTTTAAATTCTTTAAGTCTTTTCTATCAATTCTCTCTCCCAATAATGTTCCCCTTTGCCAATTATTTGCTTCCTTTTCTATTTGTACCCACTTTTTTGACCCTTCCAATTCGAATTCTAATAGCCTCGCTAACTGGCTCGCCTCGTAGTATATTCCCAACGAGGGAGCTCCCCAACCACCCATTTCTTGTTTACTATAGTATAAAAAGTTGGCAATTCTATTTTTGTTTCCTCCCACTACCCATTGTTTGATAGAGTTATCCCACTTCTTCAACAAATTGGTAGGAATATTCACCGGGAGGGTTTGGAACAAGAATAAAAATTTGGGCAAGATCTTTATCTTATAGATTTTTAGCCTTGTAGATATGTCTCGGAATTTCTTTCCCCATGTAATAATTTGTTTGCTTATATTTTTCCATAGGTGATTATAGTTAATTTGTATGATATTGTTGATGTTTTTTGGTATATCCACTCCTAGGTATTTCATCTTCTTTTTCCCCAATTTTACTCCCATAATGTTTTGAACCTTCTTGAGCTCTTCCCATGTTAAATTTTTGTGTAATATCTCTGATTTGCCTAAATTTATTGTGAGGCCTGAAGTTTTTCCAAAGTCTTTAACTGTTTTGACTAATGATTGTAGTGATTCCTCCACCTCCCCTAAAATTATCATAACATCATCAGCATATAAATTAATTTTAATGTCTTCCTTGCCCACCTTATAGCCTTTAATGACCGGGTTATTCCTTACTAAGTTTGCTAAGGGTTCAATGGCTAATGAAAATAGGGCCGGGGAAAGGGGGCATCCTTGTTTAGTTCCTCTATTAATATTTATTTGTCTGGTTTGTGTCCCATTTACTGAGATAGTTGCTTTGTTTTCACTATATAGTTCTTTTATTACCTTGCACACTTTCCCCCCCATATTACATTCCTCGCAGAGTCTGTTCAAATATTTGTGATCTATTGAGTCGAATGCTTTGCAAAAGTCCAATTTTAATATAAGTACTTTAGATTTTTTTTCTGTGGCATGGTTCAAAATGTTCAAAATATTCCTTATAGGGTCCGCTAATTTCCTGTTTTTTACAAATCCATATTGATCTTTGTTAATTATATCCGGTATTATAGCTCTCAGTCTTTTTGCTAATATTTTAGTAAATATTTTGTAGTCCACATTGCTTAGGGATATTGGTCTATAAGAGTTAGGATCGGTTTCATCCTTATTTGGTTTTAGGATTGTGAGAATTTCCGAAAATTTCCAGGTATTTGGTACATTTTGTTTCTCCATTATTTCATTAAACAGTGTAACAAGGTTGGGGGTAATATCGTCCTTAAATATTTTATAAAGGTTTGTTGTAAAGCCATCTGGCCCAGGTGATGAATTTATTTTTAGACTTTCTATTGTTTGTTCAATTTCTGTTTTAGTTATTGTACTATTTAGATTAGATTTTGCCTGTGAATTTATTATTTTTTCCAAGAGGCCTACTTGTTTGATTGACTCTTTACCTTCGTAAAGTTTTTCATAGTAATGAGCCATAATCTCCCTGATTTCCTCCTCTGTAGATCTCAAATGTCCTCTATCATCTTTCAACTTAAGTATTCTGTTTCTAGCTTGTTTTGATTTTAGGACTCTGGCCAATCTCTTCGAATTATTAATTGAATTGATTTGATAATCATTTTTAACCCATAAGTATTTTTTGTGGTCTCTATTTTATCTAAATTCTCCAATTGCTTTTTTTTTCTTTCCAGTTTGTCTTATTTTCTACTGTTGGATTTTTTTGGAATTGTAGGAATGCGTCCTCAGTCTCTAATCTTAATTTGTCAAATGTATGCTTTTCTTTCCTATTGATCCCTATTTCCAATGAGATGCAAGTGCCCCTTATGGTTGCTTTAAAAGCATCCCATAAAGTCTCTTCTTTTATTTGTGGTTGTCTATTAAATTGAAAAAATTCTTGAATCTGTTGTTTAATGACCTGTTTATCCTTTTCATTGAATGTTACCTTGGGGTTGAATATCCATTTCCTCGGTGGCTTCCTTACTGGGTTTCCTAATTTTAACAGGAGGGGAGCATGATCTCCTGGCCAGTCGTTCCCCACTTTAATCTCCTTTATTTGTCTTGAATTATTAATTCCAACTATGAAGTAGTCTATTGCAGTGAATTTTGTATGCCTATGGGAATAAAAGGTTGGGGAAGTAGAATCTCTTTTCCTGCAGTTTGAACTCCTTGCTATGTCTCCTAGTTTCTTGAGCAGCAGAAAACAAACCTGCTGCATCCTCAATATAACATTATTTCGAATACTTAAAGATGGCTATCATGTCACTGCTTAACCTTCTCTTCCCCAGATTAAACATACCCAATTCCCTAAAGGTGGAAACAAGGCAGAATCAAATACTGTATGAAGGTTTGGCCTTCAAGAAATGAAGTAGAAGATGGTGAAGCTCCATTCTCTGAAAAAATGAGACCAGAAGCAAACTTTGACAGAGACCATGAACTAAGACCAAATATTAGAGTTAAACTAAAAAAGCACACTAAATCAACCATCATGCCAAATACAACTTGAAGAACATCCTACAGAATGTAAACATTAAGTAAAAAAATAATTTGCACTATTAAGCTAAATTGACCAAGAGCTAGAAGAACCCTGGACAGAAGCCAGGGACATTGTCAGGGACTAATGTAAAAAAATCTGCAGCCAAAAAGAAAGAAAAGCTGCAACGGATGACAAACGGATGTCCAGCTGTTAAGGACATATGAGAAACAAAAGCAAAAGGTGACAGAAATACAGTCAGAATCTTGAATGCAGAGAAAGAGATACCACAACAAAAAAGGAAGAGACTTCTTCCATAAGATCCAACACAGTGCGGATGCTCTGCAAAGAAGCAGAGGAAATAATTTCATCACCAAGTAGAAATTTTAAAATGTAAATAATACACTGAAAAACTATATTAAAAATAAGAGGATGGCAGGTTCATTAAAGGAGAGCTTATCTGAAGGTGAATGTATTATTTTAGAAAATAAAGAGGAGCCTGTATTCAAAGCACTTGAAAAAAATAAATCACCATTAACAGATGGCATACCAATAGAGTGGCTTCAATCTTCAGATAGAATCTACTCAAGTTCTGATTAAATTCTGAAAGCAATTGTGAAAAATAAAACAATGGCCCAGAGTGGAAATGCTTAATATACATTCCAAACCCAAGACAGAGGGCAACAGGAACAGCAGCAAACACAGGACCATTACATTCCCCATGCAAGCAAAATGATGCTCAAAATTGTACAACAAAAACTTTTACCATATATGGAGCGAGAAACGGCAGATATCCAAGATGGGTTCAGGAAAGGAAGAGGCACTAGGGATCATGTTGCAAACATATGTTGGTTAAAAGACTTTCACAAGAAAATCAGTCTGTGCTTTATAACTTGTAGCTAACCTTTGGATTGTACAGATCATAAAAATTTATGGATTGCTCTTAAAGAAATGGGTGTGTCACAATATTTTATTGTCCTGATGCATAACTTTTACTTGGGATAAGACTATGCTCAGGACAAAATGGAATAGTTTCCAATTGACAAGGAGGTTAGGCAAAACTGAATTAAATCACCCTGTTGGTTTAACTGGTACACCAAACATTTCTTACATAAAGCAGGATTAGACTCAGAGGAAGGAAATGTGAAAACTGGAGAAGGACAAGATATGCAGATGGCCCCGTTTTGCTAGCAGAAATTAGCAAAGTAATTGTAACAATTACTCACTGGAGGGAAGGATATTACAGGAAAAGATGAAGTATGTTGGCCACATAACGAGAAGACAGGAAAGCTTGGAAAAGATCATGATGCTGGGGAAAATGGAAGGAAAAAGGAATAAGGGCCAACCAAGGGCAAGATGGATGGATGGTATCCCTGAAGTGACTGGCTTGACCTTGAAGGAGCTGGGGATGGCGTCGGCTGACAGGAAGCTCTGGCGTGGGCTGGTTCATAAGGTCACGAAGAGTCGGAAGCGACTGAACGAATAAACAACAAACAATTGCAACAATTACTGAAAAAGTAAAAGAAAGTGAAAAGGTAAGTTTACACTTGAACATTAAGAAAACATCACAGATGATTTACATATCTTTGAAGCAGAAGGCACTGAAATAGTTCAGAATTTTCCATGTCTTGGTTCAGTCATTAATCAGAATGGCGACTACAGTCAAGAAATCAGAAGACTAGGATTTGGGAGGGCACCTATAAAGAAACTAAACAGAATCTTTGGGTATAAAGATACATAACTGAATTGGGATTGTCCATATTATTTTATTTCAACTTTCTTTATATGGTTGTAAAAGCTGGAGAGTGAAGAAAGCTAACAGGAAGAAAATTCATTTCAAATGTGGTGCTGACGAAGAGGTCTGCAGATACTATAGATTGAACTCTCACTAGAATCCAAGATAATTTAATTGAAACTGTCATATTTTGGGTGTATCATCAGATGACAAGACTAGTCACTAGAAAAAGTCAATAATGCTTGGTAAATTAGAAGGCAGTAGGAAAAGAGGAAGATCTCATCACAGATGAACAGACTTAATCAAGGATGCCATAGCCTTGTGTCTGCAAGACTTGAGCAGGTCTGTTGATGACAGTGCCACCTGGAGGTCTCTCATTTAGAGTTGCTATAAGTCAAAGTTGACTTAACTGAAGTTAATAACAGCTGAAACTGGATTTTTGTTGAAAATTGAATCCAGCTGTAGAGTCTAGCTCTCCAACTTATGTCAGTTATAGTTGTACAGTAGAGTCTCACTTATCCAAGATAAACAGACCAGCAGAACATTGGATAAGTGAAAATCTTGGATAATAAGGAGGGATTAAGAAAAAAGCCTATTAAACATAAAATTACATTATGATTTTACAAATTAAGCACCAAAACATGTTTTACAAGAAATTGATAGAAAAAGCAGTTCAATACACAGTAATGTTATGTAGTAATTACTGCATTTACGAATTTAGCACCAAAACATTGCAACATTTACTACAAAAACAATGAGTACTAAAAGGCAGACTGCCTTGGATAATACAGAACCTTGGATAAGTGAAGCTTGGATAAGTGAGACTCTACTGTAATAGAAAATTGTCAATCCCCAGTGTGGGTGGATAAAACTTTGAGTGAATTCTGATGCATTTTATAATTCCATGGGAATTCTAATATATTGAAAATTATGGCTATTGCATAAATTACCTCCACACATTTTTTTTCCTGAAGAGACTAACAATTCTAATGCTCAGCCCTATTAATAAAGCCAAACTATTACCAGAATATTTAACTTCATTTTCTCTACACTAGGATTTGACAAAGAGCAGCATAGGAGATTTTCCATCCTAGTATACTACATTGGATGGAACAAAATGGTACCCCAATGGCAAAAAGCAATTGATTTCCAGGATATTTTCTGTTCCAACTATGCTTGACAAGTGAAATAAATTATGGGCACTGTTCACAGTTCTCCTGGGGATGATGTTAATAAGTCTCATTCTATATAAATTCTGTAACAAAACATGATTCTGTGAAGACTAAAATGCCTCATTTGAGTGAACCAAGATACTTAAAGAACTCTTGAAAAATTAATATGCCTTAAAGTTAAATTGCATACTTACACTCCTACAAAAACATCCATTTTTCTTTACTATGAGCACATTACTATGTAATGCATCGTGTTAAAATATAATTTCCACCTGCTTCCATTTGTACAACAAAAGCATGTTTTGAAACTTGTGTTAAGAAATATATTGCCATTAGCAGAATTGAAAATCATCACAATTCAGAAATGTAAAGGAAATCTGAACAATAAGAACACATTAATTTACTTTAAAATATATCTATGCAAAAAAACTGCAAGTGATGAATTACCCAAGTCAGTTAGACGTTTAGGTGACCTGCTTGAAGATCTGGATCTTCGGTTATCAGGTGTTTTACTGGTGCTACGTCTTCTTGCTGCGGACCTGGATCGTCCTAAACGGACAGGTGTTCGACTTCGGGACCGTAATCTGAGAGAGATTCTGTAACTGTCTCTTGAATCAGATCTCTTCCTCCTCCGATCAGGAGATCGTGATCTATTTCTTCGAGATCTCCTACGTCTTTCTCTTGATAAAGATCGTTGTCTTGACAAAGACCTTGATCTAGTCCTCCTCCAACGTCTTGAACGTGATGGCGATCGACTTCGTGACTGTGTTCGTGATCGATGGCCAGATTTTGATCTTGACAGCCTTCTCCGTGTTAATGATCGTGAACGATTCCTTTTAGACCGTGAAACTGTTCTACGTCTTCGAGATCTGGTTTCTGGGGATTTAGAGTCTTTACTCCTTGATCTTCGTAAATTCTCTCTCTCCCCCGTTTTATCTACAGATTTGGACCTTGATCTTGATTTATGTTGTTCAGGGGATTTTGCATGACTGGTCATAGATTTATCCAAAGATTCAGCTTCTTCTGTTTTTTCAACAGATTTGGACTTTGATCTGTGTCTGGAGAGTTTCTCTCTTGATGCATCTGAAGAATCTTTGTCTTTTCTTCTTTCAGTAGATTTGGATCTGGATTTTGATTTTGATACCTGACGATCTGATGATTTAGATTTTCTATGTCTAGACCTAAGTGAAGTCTCTTCTTTTTCAACAGATTTGGTTCTAGATTTGTGATCAGCAGACCTGGATCGTCTCCTCTTTGATCTTGCTGAAGTTTCTGTGTTATCAACAGATTTAGATCTAGATTTGTGGGTATCAGAAGATCTGGAACGTTTCCTTTTTACCTGGACTGAAGCCTCTCTTTTCTCAACAGATTTGGATCTAGATTTACGATCAGAAGACGACTGCCTTCTCCTTCTCCTTCCTGAAGTTTCCCTTTTATCAACAGATTTAGACTTAGATCTGCGATTATCAGAGGATCTGGATCGTCTTCGCCTGGTCCTTACTGAAGTTTCCCTTTTATCAACTGATTTAGACTTAGATCTACGATTATCGGAGGATCTGGATCGTCTTCGCCTTGTCCTCAGTGAAGTTTCCCTTTTGTCAACAGATCTGGACTTAGTTCTACGATTATCAGATGATCTGGATCGCCTCCTCCTCCTCACTGAACTTTCCCTTTTATCAAGTGACCTGGACCTAGATTTCTGCTGATCAAAGGACCTAGATCGCCTGCGCCTTGCCCTTATAGTAGTCTCTCTTCTGTCAACAGATCTTGATCTAGACCTGCGAGTATCAGGAGACCTAGATCGCCTTCGTCTTGTTCTCACCGAAGGTTCTCGTTTATCATCAGCTGATCTGGACCTTGATTTATGACGATCTGAGGATCTAGACCGTCTTCGACGTGTTCTTACTGGAGACCCCCTTCTATCCAGTGATTTGGATCTAGTTCTGCAACGATCAAAGGATAGAGATCGCCTTCGTCTTACCCTCACCACAGTATCTCTTTTGTCAGCTGAACGTGATCTGGATTTCCGTTGATCAGAAGATCTGGACCGTCTCCGCCTTGATCGTATCAAAGCCTCTCTTCTTTCTACAGATCTTGATCTAGATTTGTGTTTATCAGAAGACCTGGACAATCTTCTTCTTCTAACTGATGCTTTTTTGTCAATAGATCTTGATCTAGACTTCCGATGATCAGAAGATCTAGAACGTCTGCCCCTTGATCTTGCTGAAGTTTCTCTTCTGTCTACAGATTTGGATCTAGATTTTGATCGTGATCGTCTCCGTCTGGACCTCAAAGATTCTTTATCCTCTTTTTTGTCAACAGATTTTGATCTAGATTTATGACGTGATGTAGAGCGTTTTTTCCTGGAACGGGAATCATGCTTACTTCTAGAGCGTTCTCTTCTTGATACTACCTGTCTAGTAGTAGAATGTGATCTAGACTTTTTTTTACGTTTTTTGGACTTCGAAGGGGATTTTGATCTACTCTTTTTTGCTTTTTTACTACTTTTACTCTTATCTTTACTTTTGCTACTTGTTTTCTCATCTTTCTTGTCTTTTAAAATGCTTTCTTCACGTTCTTTCAATATGTCTGTAGTCTCTGTAACAGCTTCTGAACCTTTATCCTTCAAAGAGTCCTGTACAACTGTTTCCAAATCTTTTTCATCTGTCACATGCATAGATTTAAGAGTTGTTTCTGAGCCTTTAGCCTCTGCAGTTATTTGTTCTCTGCTTTTCAAGTCATTCTCTGCCATATTCACAGACTCCAGAACTGGTTCTGAATCTCTTAAATCCAGAGTTATTTCTTGGACGAGTTCCAAGGTCTCTTCAACTACCGGACATATAGGTTTTGTAGTTGCTTTTAAATTTTGTTCCTCTACTGTGGCCTGTGGAATTACACTCAAGTCTTTTTCCTTCACTGCACTCAAAGATTCTAAAGCTGTTTCTGACTGTTTCTCTTCTATAGTGACCTCTGAAATTATTTTTGAATTCCTGGTTCCTGTAACGTGTTCTGCAGTTGATTCCAAATCTTTCACCTCTGCTCTGCACATAGAACTCAAAGTTTCTTCTGAAACGTCTTTGCTATTTGTATGCACATATTCAGAAGGCAGTAAAGAATCTTTTATATGCACACCCTGGAGAGAATCTAGAGAGCCTTCGGAGGTTTTTCCTTCCAGCAAAAGCACAGAAGTTGAATCTAAGGTTAATAAAGATTTTGACATTCCTTCAAGAACCATTTGGTCTTCTCTGTCTGTTGATGCTTCGGTAACTTGAACTTTTACCTCCTCACAAGATTCACATTTGCTAGCTGCTTCAAAGTCTTTTGATTCTTTTGTGTGCATAGACACCAGGACACTTCCAGATTTTAAAAATGTTTCTGCATCTTTTAACTCTAGGGCCATTTCTGAATTTAAATTTTTGACATCTGTAACAGATGTTACTTCAGTAACAGATTTAGGGCATTCCTTTCCCACTAAAGAGGCAGGCTCTCCATCTACATAAGCATCTTTTACATCTGATGTGTACATACTTTCCAGAGTGATTTCTGAACATTTTTCTTCAAAATGTGGTTCTAACTGTAACTGCTTTTCTGGTTCTTTTCCTGCTTCTACAATCACAGATGATGCGACAGATCCAAAACTAGCTGCTAAAAGTAACTGTTGATTAGATTCTGAAACACCTACTTTTTCAGGTAGATGACTACCTTCCAAATCTGTTGCCCCGACACTATACAAAGAGGATTCTAAATATTTTATTTGTTGAGCTTGCTGAGGTTCTAAAACAGTTTCTAGATCTTTCATTTTGTCTGGGGACAATTTCTGTGATACTAATTCTGAAAAATTTCCCATCATCTGTTCAGAAACTGGTGCAGTCTTCTGTGCAAGATTTTCACTTTCTGAAGTAGCTTCAAATGACTTTATTTCTAAATTATTTTCTGGTTTTGGGTGCATCTGAGAGTCGCTTATTTTTAACACTTCGGTCTTTTGAACTGTGCTAGAAGATGTAAAATCTGGGATATGTTTTATAATTCCTGCAGAGTCTGTTTTGACTGAGACCGATTCTAAAGGCTTTAATTGTGGTGTGATTTGTTGTGCTATAGTTGCCACTGGAAAACTGTTATCCTTTTTTTCCAAAACTCTTTCATAGTTCACATGTCCCGAATCTTTTGTTTCCATTTTTGACAGAGGCTGTGTATTGTCATCTAAATCCATGGGGTCCAACATAAACTGAGGCTTAGAAGTTGTTTCAAGCTGCAATGTTGCTTTTGATGTGTTTTTTCCTGTTTCATCTAGAATGCCAGAATTTGCCTCTGTAATTTTGACATCCATCTTAAACTCTGTCAAATTCTCCTTCTGTGGAACTATTATGGAGTCTGTAACTGGTTGAGAATATTTTACTAGCAATTTCACATCTTGTCCTGTATCTTTTCCAGAACCTATTTCTTCTGCACTGCCTGCAGCCATCAACAAGTTTTCTGAAGTCTGTGTTGATTCAGTTCTTCTAAATGTCTCCACGCCACTTGCATCAATGTTCTGAGATAATTCTGTATGTATATAATGCATCGTCTTTTCCAAAGTTTCCTTTTGACAAGCTTCTAAATCTTCTACATGTGTCATGGAAATAGGTTCAAAAGTTTCTTTCATTACGGCCTCAGATTCCTTTGCTCCTTTTGATTTTTCTACAGCCACTACTGTTTCAACTGCTTTGGCAATTTTTAGTTCTTTATCTTCATGGACAAAGGAAGGAGCTGTTTTTATATCTACTGTTCCTAGTGTAAACAAAGATACTTCTGCTTTCTTTACTACTTCACATTCTTCAGATTGTAGAGGTACTCCCAACTTCTCATTTTCATTCAAATGTAGAGTTTCTGTATGTGCTTCCAAGTTTGTAATGGGTGATGCTTTACTCCCGACCACTGACTCCGGCTCATGAAATACTGATACATGTTGTAATTCAAGGAGTTCATTTTTCTTTTGTGTTTCTGACACAAGTTTTGGAAGATTCTCTCCCATTTCTATACCTGCTTTGGGGGTAGATTCTGAATCAATGTCCAAGTGTTTTACATCTGCAATTTTAGATTCTGACGTTGTTTCTGAATTTTTCACTTGAACTGTGTAGAACGATTTGGGGATGTTCTCTGAATTGGGTTCTGCCAGATGCACAGATTCTGAATGTACAACCTTATTACTTGCCTCAGATTCTGGAAATTGAATCAGTTCTCTTTCTGATACATATAGAGATTCCGAGGATTCTACAACTCCTGTCATTTCTATCCTTTCTTCAAATTTCTGGTTTTGTACTTGATTACTTGATTCAGCTGCAAACTGGAATTCTGGACTTCTTTTTGTGTACTCGACTTCCAAATTATACAGGGAACCTAAATTCACTCCCTTTGCTTTTAGATCTGTTGGCAATGATTTGCTCAATTCTATGGTTTTCTTAGGACTATGCACATCAAAACTTGTTACTGATCTTTCACCTTCTTTTAACTTTTGTAGAACTTCTATGGCCTCCAATTCTGGAACTGTTTTTGAACTTATAATAACTCCTTTTGAAGGTTTTGAAGTTAATAACAGGTTTTCACTCTCAGCCCTCAGTTCGTCTCCTGTTGTTGTTTGAGAGCAAGTATTTACTTCTTCATATCTTGGTGAAATCTGCAAATTATCTGAATCTAGATTATATTGATCCTTCTTCATAATCTCAGTAGTATCAGAAGCCGTTTCCTCTAATGCAGGCCAATGGGAAATAGCCTTATATTCCAATGCTGCTTCCACTATTTTCACATTTCTGTGCAAGCATTCTATTTTCTTCTGCAAATCATGCAACCCAGCCATCATTTCAGATTCTTTGACTTTTCTAATATGTTGTGACTCCAAATTGCTTGTATCCATGTGAGGCGACTGTGGAACTAGTTCTGGATTCTTCAATTTCATTGTGATCTTCGGTTCTGTATGAAGTTCTAGATTTTGTTCTGAATAATTTGCAAATATCATATGCAATGAGTCTGAAGTAGAATCCACATCTCCCTCCTCTAATGTTTCTTCCTCTAGGTCTTTTTGTAAATCTTTTTCTTGTGACATTGCATCAGACTGCAAAATGTTATTCATATCATTCTTTTCATTTACATACTGGGAATCTGAAGTGCTTTCTACGTTTTTCAGAATTACTGAAGACTCTGAAACTGTTTTCATACTCTTCAGATTCGTTACTGTCTCAGTTATTTTGTTTGCACTAACACATTTTGAAACTTCCAGATTTTGTGGTTTCACTATATCAGTAATTCCTGGAGCTGCTTCTAAACCACGAATCACTGAAACAGCTTTAGCTTGTGAAACACTCTCATGAATTTTCACCTCAGTCATTGGTTCAGAATCTTCAGCTACTTCTGCATCTTGCATTTCCTTCACAACAGTGTCAAAAGATGTTTTGAAAGAGCTATTTGCCTTCACAGGTTCCTCGGATTCTTGAGGGGGGGCAATATCCTTCAAACCGATCATCTTAAAAGGTTCTGGAACAGTATCCCACTTTTCTTTCTCTGTTGCAGATTTTAGTAGATCTGTCTTATTCATAAGCCCCAATTCTGCTGTTCCAGTAACATCTTTTGCATCTTTTTCAACTTGCAACTGTCTTGGATATTTTTCTGAACCTTCCAACTCTATCCTAAAAGCACAGACATGGGTTTCTCTTAATTTTCGTACTTCTGCCTCATTATCAGAAGTTGCAGCCATGCACTTTTGCTCACCAACTTCTACAACTTTTGAGTCTGTTTGGGGATGTTTCAGTTCAGCTATTACAACTGGTTCAAAATCTTTTTCAGAGACTACATGTAGAGATTCTGGAGCAGCTTCTGAATCTTTCATCTCTGCTCTAGACTGCAGAGCTTTGGACAAATCTTGTATTGTGATTCCAGAGTTATGATCAAAACCATCTTTCACATCTGCAAGTGGAGTGTATATGGGACTTCTTTCAAGAGCTTTTACCTTTGCTACATTCAAAAAATCTGAAGTTGCTTCAAAATCTTTCCCTACAACCATAGCCAAAAATCCTAAGGTTGTCACTGAATCTTTGGCTTCTCCACTTGCCTCCGAGTGAGGCAAAGCAGATATTTCAAGTGAGGGTGAAATTGATTGTTGCATGCCTTCTTGATTTAATGAGTCTGTAACAGAACTCAAACTTTTAACCTCTACTATGTCAGATTCCAGGTTGGTTTCTAAAACTTCCAGCTCTACTGCTATAGAATGTGAACTATTTTCAGGAACATTTAGTTTTTCTGTTGCCTCCAAAGCTGAACTGATTTCACTTTGTTCCACACAAAAAACTCCATCTTTGGTCACATTTAGAGCATCATGTTCAGCTTCAGCAATTCTTAAAGATTGATCTTCTATACACAAATTTATAGTGATGCCAGTAGCTTTAGAAGTATCACTTTCCCGTTCTCCCTCACTTGCTAGTTTGACCTCAGAAAACTCCTGAATACTGACTGAAGCAGAATCTTCTCTAGAGGTATCCAGTTTGCTGTTATCTGAACCAGTATTGTCTGAATTTGGCATGGCTGAGTTTTGATTTTCAAATGCAGTTTTTTCCTGAACTGATACAGAAGCATGTCTTAAGGCAGATATAGACTCTGTATTCACATCATCACCTTCACTTAATGTTAAGTGGACTTTTTCTGGCTTTGAGCGCGAAACAAGCTGCAAATCCCTGCATTCTTTCTGATTCACTTTTGATTCCTTGGACTGTTTTTTATGTTTTTTCTCCTTTTTCTCCTTCTTTCGCTTCTTCTTCTTCTTCTTATCTTTATGCTTCTTGTCTTTCTTAGACTTTTTCCTTGGAATTTCATCTTGCACTTCTTCAGGTAACCCTCTTTTCGCAGAGCGTGATTTAGTTCTCACAATATCCTCTCTACCATCTGAAAAAAAGTAAAAAGTAAAATATAAATACCTTATCAAAATGACATAAAATACAGAAATGGAGATGACCAAGTTAGATAAATACTTTATATAAAGTTACAGCTTGAAATTGAAAGATACACATAAAAGGGATCACCCAAACCATATATTAATATATTTGATACGTTAGCTACTAAGAAAGAGACACTTTATACTATCTGTGCTCTGCTAGCGGAATAGCCATATCAAAGTGCTGTTTTGACCCATAAAGCCCTATACGGCTTGGATCCAGGTTACTCTCTATGAACCGTTTTGAAAACTATGACCCTCTGGGAAGGGCCTTCTTCTGTCCGACCACCAGCTCCAGTGCATTTGGTGAGAACACAGGAGAGGGCCTTTTCACTGGCCGCTCCCAGACACTAAAACTCCCTCCCTAGAGAGACCAGGATGGCCCCATCCTGGCTTGACTTCTGCAGGCACGTCAAGACCTTCCTGTGCCAACAGGCATTTGTGGGAGGATGAAGAGCATGCTTATAGATAGGTTGTGAGTGGGAGTTGAGAAGGATATTTAGTTTTAAATTTAATTTTAATTGTATGAATATGTGTATTGATTTTAACTGTATTTTGTGTTCATGACACAAATATTTAACTTTTGTATTTGCCAAGTTTCTAAATTTATTGGGTTGTGTCATGTAAGCTGCCTTGAGTCTCCATGAGATGGAAGGTGGGGTAGAAATAAAATGAAATAAATATCACATACATAATCTGAGCGATTATCTATTGAATCACTCATGACAGCAGACAGTAAGCATGCAAGATACATCACAAAGTATAAAAAAACAGATCCCTGGCACAATGAGCTAATAGTAATCAGTTCAAAAGATTCAAATGTGGTGAATCTAATACATGTAATTAACTAGGGTTGGTGTATAAGCCTACATGTATTGCTTCTCAATTTCTTCCCCCTTTGTGCATAAATGACCCATCTCTCTTGAAATAGAAATTAACAAAACACATAACACATTTTGTTTCCAGAAAATAATCAACTAGTATACAAATGAAAACTTAATCAATTCCTGTAGTTCTTGAACTGAATAATTTTGTTTTACAGTAGAGTCTCACTTATCCAAGCCTCGCTTATCCAAGCTACTGGATTATCCTAGCCATTTTTGTAGTCAATGTTTTCAATATATCATGATATTTTGGTGCTAAATTCGTAAATACAGTAATTACAACATAACATTACTGCATATTGAACTACTTTTACCTGTCAAATTTGTTGTATAACATGATGTTTTGGGTGCTTAATTTGTAAAATCATAACCTAATTTGATGTTTAATAGGCGTTTCCTTAATCCCTCCTTATTATCCAAGATATTCGCTTATCCAAGCTTCTGCCGGCCCGTTTAGCTTGGATAAGTGAGACTCTACTGTATTACCTTATTGAATTGATGCCACTAATTTTTATCTGAAACATTGACATTAATACTACATAAATGTGCCATAGTAAAAAAAGTAATAAGACTGAAGCAGAACTGTCTTTTAAAGAAGGATAAAACACACTACTAAAACATACATTGGTTAAAACATTATTAAAAGACTTTGAAGAACCCGAGAATTGGTTAAAAAATGCTCAGGCTAAAAAAAAAAAAAGTTTCATACCAAATAATATTTTGTAATGGGAACAAAGGAGATAGGTGCCTGACATCTAAATTAGCAAGTACAAGAGGTCACTTCACTCTTGCAGTATATTAAGAGAAAAAGTACAATTTATATAACTGCAAGTAATTTTGTTCAATTGTATGTCATAAAGAATTCAATGAGGTTTACACTGTAGTAGGAAGCCCATTTAACTTAAAAGATTAAATAATAAAATTTGTCTCTCTGATAACTTTTATCCAATTTCAATAACAGTTTTACTGAATCTAAATCTATAAGCATATTTAGAACTAAACATTGATAGTTTACAAACAAAGATTTGAATCAAATCAGTTTTATCTCGATTTGCTTTAAGTAAGCTCAATTTGAACAAGCCGTTTTCCTAAATTGATATAAAAGGGATGATGCAGTTTATTCAAAAAAGAGGGGGGGATCGTTCAATAATTTACAAATGCAAAAAAGCAAGGCAGGAACACATGAGTTCAAAGCTCACGCTCTTAAGGCAATGTTAATTGAAAAAAATAGAAATAGGAGACAATCAGAGGCTCATTTAAAGCAGTATCTCAATATAACATTACAGGAATATCCAATACAAACAGTCCCTAAGTTACAAACAAGATGTAGTTTGTTCTTAAGCTGAATTTGTTTGTAAGATGGAATAGGTACATTTTTAAGTGTAACACCAGACAAATATGCATATTTTTAAACTTTGGATAGCATAGGGAAGGGTTGACATTCCTGTGGTTCTTGTTTTGCTATCTGAGCCCCTCTTCAGAAGATTTCATCTCACTTTCTGTCTCTATCATAACTGAATTCTGAAAAATTTGGCTTGTTGTAGAAACAAGAATTGATAAGAAAATTTCAGTGGAGACACCCTTTCCCCATAATAACTTTTTCAGAAGTGAGTTTCCCTTCCTAGGGGTCCATTTTTCTCACTTCCTGTTGTCGCTCTCTCTCTCTCACTCACTCACTCACTCACACACACACACACACACACACCCCATTCTTACCTGTGAGTTGGTTGTAAGTTTGTAACTCAGGGACTTGCCTGTATATTCTCTAAGATATTTTATTCTATCAAAAAGTTCCCATTGTTTTCTTTCCAGCTGGCCACATTCTACTGAAACTGAGCATACATTCAGGAAGGTTCTGCACAGAGACATAATGCATCTCTAACCAGTACGAAAAATACCAATTTGGAGCTGCATTATAGCTACATACGCAGAGGTAGATCTGAATTATTGAGAAGAATCCAGCATTAAGCGGCTTACCCTAAGCTAACTCGCATCAGCCTCCATGCTGATGCGACTCTACATTACAATATTTCACAGTGTAGAACCACCCCAATCCTTACTAGCTTGTTTCAAGTAGAAAGCTGCCCTCCCCTGGTTATTTTAAAGGCTTTTGTTCTTCTGCAAATTGCAGGAGGCTGAAACATGGAGATGCTTCAATCTCATTTTTCAAAATTTCCATTTTACTCTATTTCTGGCAGCAGTTATCATTTGAGTTTGTTATCACAGAGTAATATAAACATTGCATAACCTAGAATTAGATTTTAGATCAGGTTGTGAGACCTAGGAGGAGGGATTGCACAGCTGATCATTTTTTTCCACAAAATACAAGTATTTCTCCATTTCTTGGGGGGTGAGTGTTATTGATTGAGATTAGGGCTAACTCATCCAGATTCGGGCTTGTTTAATTTGGAGTCCTCCACTCATTCTCCCAATCAGCCCTCTCCCTCACCACCTCCACATCTACCCCATAGTGCAATGCAAAGTCCTTTCTTTCCCAATAAAATCTCAAAATTTCTGATATATACAGTAGAGTCTCACTTATCCAAGCTAAACGGGCCGGCAGAACCTTGGATAAGCGAATATCTTGGATAATAAGGAGGGATTAAGGAAAAGCCTATTAAACATCAAATTAGGTTATGATTTTACAAATTAAGCACCAAAACATCATGTTATACAACAAATTTGACAGAAAAAGTAGTTCAATACGCTGTAATGTTATGTCGTAATTACTGTATTTACGAATTTAGCACCAAAATATCATGATATACTGAAAACATTGACTACAAAAGTGGCTTGGATTATCCAGAGGCTTGGATAAGCGAGGCTTGGATTAGTGAGACTCTACTGTAATTACAAATCATATTTCTTGTTAAACCTGCTATTCTATATATAGAAAACATAAGCATTAAGCCTGTTTTTTCACCAACTTTACACAAATAAAACAGTCCCTGTTTAACAGTATGTAAATTGTTAAACTGGTACTTTTTATTTCCCCTGTATCTGCAGATGATATGCTCCCAGTCAGATTAAATGCTATTAAATCAGTTTACTTACAGTTCCAGCACACATAGAGTTGCACTGGGGTACCTAGAGAAGACCTAATTTAATAGCATATGATCTGACCGGAAGCATATCATGTGTTGATACAGGGGTTTTTACTGAATGATATTTTATCATTCAGAACTAGGTTATCTTTCTAGAGAAAATAAATACGGAATGCACTTTTTGACATAAAATGGATGAAAGTTCACTTAATCAACATTAAAAGAATCAGAAAACACATTTTAAATTAATACGTTTATGTGAAGTTTATAATTTAATTTTAAACCAGTCTGCACAAAAATTAAGTCCCAATGTCCAGTTATAATGGTATGAAATTGCAGCATGTTTACTCAAATGTACATTTTACAAATCACACATAGTAATCTGTTTTTCCAAGTACTAGCCCCATCATTTCAAACATTTTGGCCATAGCAGGCCAGAATGTATTGTGAGCTTTAAAGCCAACTGACACAGGTTGACAATACTTTGCCACTACAAAATATAAATATGAAATTTTACACGTTTAAAGAAAGCTACATAAAAATCACTGAAAATTGTTTACCTGGTTTGTATTGTGATTCTGCATCCAACACTTCTGATAATACTTGTTCTATCTTCTGTACCAGTGGATCATTCTGCAGATTCCCAATGGATCCATTGCTATCATCTGAAGGACTTGTGTGTTCCGGTGAGTTTATTTCCCCATTGTATTGACTTCCTACCTTTCCACTAATTAGAAAAAAATGATAATGTAAATCACACATATTGTTAAAATAACAACTTTCCATTAATATAATACAGGTATTCATTCTGCATGTTTGGTATTTTGAAAGTTTCATACCTATTCGTGCTATCTTATTTTTCTTAAACAATATATGGTCTAATGTAAACCCTGCAGTTGTTACCATTACATCCTAACCACTTAAGAGAAATACTGGCAGGATCCGGAGGTCACAGAAATTTAGCAACAATTAAAC
The DNA here is from genome assembly GCF_035594765.1 of Anolis carolinensis. Lineage (NCBI taxonomy): Eukaryota > Metazoa > Chordata > Lepidosauria > Squamata > Anolidae > Anolis > Anolis carolinensis. The sequence continues at coordinate 76,023,915 of NC_085843.1, read as the reverse complement.
ATCACATTTTTATTTCTGGACTCCTATTGTGTTAGAACAAATTTGTATGGAGACTGAGCATTCTTTATCCAAATTACAAAATCGAAAATACTCCAAAAATTGTTCACATGGAGAGCTAAGATAGTGACATCTTTGTATATAACTTTATTTTGTGCACAAAATTATTAAAAATATTACAATAGAGTCTCACTTATCCAACATTCTGGATTATCCAAAGCATTTTTGTAGTCAATGTTTTCAAAACATTGTGATATTTTGGTGCTAAATTCGTAAATACAGTAATTACTACATAGCATTACTGCATATTGAACTACTTTTTCTGTCAAATTTGTTGTATAACATGATGTTTTGGTGCTTAATTTGTAAAATCATAATCTAATTTGATGTTTAATAGGCTTTTCCTTAATCCCTCCTTATTATCCAACATATTCACTTATCCAACGTTCTGCCGGCCCATTTATGTTGGATAAGTGAGACTCTACTGTATATATAAAATTGCATTCAGGTTATGTATATAGGCTGTATATGTAACATGTTTAAACTTGCATATGCAAATACAGGCATGCCAAAAAATAATTATAGAATAATAGGATCATAGAATCCTACAGTTAGAGGTTAGAGACCTTATGTGCCAACACCCTGCTAGGAAGCAAGAAAATTGCTATTAAAGTACCCCTGACAGATGGCCATCCAGCCTCTGTTTAAAAGCCTCCAAAGAAGGAGCCTCCACCACACTCCGAGGGAGAGAGTTCCACTGCTAAACAACTCTCACAGTTCTTCCTGATATTCAGGTGGAATCTCCTATCCTGTAGTTTGAAGCCATTGTTCCGTATCCCAGTCTCCAGAGCAGCAGAAAACAAGCCTGCTCCCCCCCTCCTCTATGACTTCCCCTCACATATTTATACATGCCCACCATGTCTCCTCTCAGCCTTCTCTTCTGCAGGTTAAACATGCCCAGCTCTTTCAGCCACTCCTCATAAGGTTTTTGTTCTCTTGATCATTTTGGCCGCCCTTCTCTGGACACATTCCAGCTTTTCAACATCTACCTTCAATTGTAGTGCCCAGAATTGGACACAGTATTCCAGATGTGGTCTGACCAAGTCAAAATAGAGAGGTAGCATGACTTCCCTGGATCTAGACACTATACTCATATTTATACAGGCCAAAATCCCTTTGGTTTTTTTGTTGCCACATGACATTTTAGGCTCATGTTTAACATGTTCCCCACAAGGACCCCAAGATCTTTTTCACAAGTACTGCTGTCGAACTAGGTGCCCCCCATTCTGTATTTTTGCATTTCATTTTTTCTGCCTGATGATCCAAATCATCCAAAATCCCAAACATTTCTGGTTTCAAGCATTTTGGATAAGGGACATTAAACCTGTACAGGTTCAAAATATTAACGTAAAATCTCTCATGCACTCCTATTTTCAATTATAGAAAAAATACACACATCTGTAGCTATACTGCACATTCATATTCCTTCAGGAGCACTACATATTTTGAATTTATTATCTACAGTTGCATTTTTTAAAAATAACCCAAATCAACAAGTACTTTTCATCAGATATAATTTTAGGTCACTCTTATAGTTTTTTGTACTGAATTCAGATCTGTGTTTATTTTTTCTCTCTGTCATGTGTAGTTTTTGCAATGAAGCTAATCAAATAATTAATGTATTTAGGCTATGATATCAATTATGGATTCTATTGATATCAGTGTGTAAATGCAATAATTATTCAATTAGCCTCACTGCAAAAACTACACCCGACAGAAAAAATAAACACAGATCTGAATACAACACAGGAACACTTTATAAGAGTGACCTAAAATTATATCTCATTAAAATTACTAGTTGGCTTGTGTTACACGAATATGATACAAAATGTGCAGACTTTACATTCGCCATAATGTATAATTCGTCATATTTTTAAAAGTTGACATGATGGGGGGAAAAAAAATAAAAACATACAGTAGAGTCTCGCTTATCCAACATAAATGGGCCGGCAGAATGTTAGATAAGCAAAAATGTTGGATAATAGGGAGGGATTAAGGAAAAGCCTATTAAACATCAAATTACATTATGATTTTGCAAATTAAGCACCAAAACATCATATTTTACAACAAATCGACAGAAAAAGCAGTTCAATACATGGTAATGTTATGTAGTAATTACTGTATTTATGAATTTAGCACCAAAAAATCACAATGTATTGAAAGTATTGACTATAAAAATATTGACTACTAAAAGGCAGACTGTGTTAGATAATACAGAACGTTGGATGAGTGAAGACTGGATAAGCAAGACTCTACTGTATTTAAAATCAGCATAAAATCACTTTAAACCGTGCTGCTCTCATTTCTGGTGATTACAAAAAGTTTGATTTTGTTGGCTTGTGTAATCAAATAGTGGGTAGAACAAACAGACTACAAATAAGCACAAGTAATGGCAACAATTTTGAGTGTACAGTATATAATACGGGCTGTTTCAAAACGGGACCAGAAACAAATATTTTTGTATCATGGGCACGGGACAACTTGGGCCTTCCCTCCAGGTGTTTTGGACTTTAACTCCCACAATTCCTAACAGACTACCTGTTAGGAATTGTAGGAGTTGAAGTCCCAAACACCTGGAGGGAGGGCCCAAGTTGGCCCATGTCTGAACTAGCTGAATTGCGTGGAAACCTCAACTAATGCCATCTCTGGGGCCCTTCACACGCTGGGTGCCGGGCCTGCTTCGGCAGGGGCGTCTTCTGCGGAAGGACATGAGGTTCTCTCTTGATTGACTCCCGCTCAGCTTCCCTTCCGGTCAATCTCGCTCCCCTCCCCCCCCCCCCCCAGTCCCGCCCGTTACTAGGCCTCCCGCCACTCAGAGCCTTTTCCCCCCTCTTTCCGGATCCTCTCACCCGCCGAACTGCTGCTCTTGAATCTCCCGAAACTTGCTGACGACAAAGGACCGGAAAATCTGCTCGATGCTGGTCGCCATGATAGCCTCGCGCAGCACAGGCCCCTTTCGCCTCCTCCCCGCTCACTTTCCGAGACGCAGATCCGCCTGCGCTGTACAATGCAACACCGGAGGTAGACGCGGCCACCCTACTCCGTCACTTCCTTCATGCTCTCTCTGGTCTCTCATTGGCTCGCTTCCCCCAAGGGGCCGGAGAACGGAGAGACGCTCTAGCACGGAGCCCAGCCATGGAGTCCAACGGTGAAGGCGAGAGGCCCTTCCTGCCAGGACTGAGCAGCTTCTCTATGGCCTGAAGCAACGGCCTCTTTCCTCTGTGTTGTTTATAATCCCCATAAACACACACACCAAGCCAAAAGGCTGGTAGTTTAAGCAAAAAAGGAACCAGGCGGACCCCGTAGCCATGTTGTTGACGCCACAGCTCAAGGTGTTTCTTCCTGACACGATTGGAGACCAAAACAGCATCTACACCAGGCACAGGCCGACTTGGGCCTTCTCTTCAGGGCTTTTGGACTTCGGCCACTTCCTTTTCCCCCTCAGCCGCTTAAGCTTAATTTGGAAAAAATGTGTTTTAAATGACAGTTGCAGCTCGAATAGTATATGCCAGACACTGGAAAACCTCAGAGCTACCTCCCTTTGAAGAATGGGAAAAATGCACTACAGATTTGCTGATAATGGATAAAATAACTGCTCTTAAGAGGTGAACCTTTAGAGCAGGGGTCCCCAAACTAAGGTCCATGGGCCGGATGCAGCCCTCCAAGGTCATTTACCTGGCCCCTGTCCTAAACTTTAGCCTTAGGGTTGACCTAAGTCTACTTGGTCTTTGAAGGTCTCTTTGCTTAGCTACGGCCATCTAGATGGCTTTTGGAGGTCACTTTCCTTACCTATGGTCATATGAGACCGTCTAGATGGCCTTACCTATGGTTTTTTGAAATCATCTTGGTGGCCTTTGGGAAACCCTTTCCTTACCTATGGTCTTATGAAACCATCTAGATGGTCTTTGAGGTCTCTTTCCTTATCTATGGTCTTCTGATGGCCTTATGAGATCATCTAGATGGTCTTTGAGGGTCTCTTTCCTTACCAATGGTCTTATGAGACCAGCTAGATGGTCTTTGGAGGTCTCTTTGCTTACCTGTGGTCTTATGAGATCGTCTAGATCAGGGGTCCCCAAACTAAGGCCTTCCAAGGTCATTTGCCTGGCCCCTGTCCTAAACTTTAGACTTAGGGTTGACCTAAGTCTGAAATGGCTTGAAGGCACACAACAACAACAACATTCCTAATTTTGGACTATTTCATAGTCGGGCCCCCAAACAGTCTGAAGGACTGTGAATCAGCCCTCCACTTAAAAAGTTTGAGGACCCCTGCTTTAGAGAATTGTGTTAATTAATGGCAACCAATGATTCAACATCTCAATGTAAAATTAATCTAAAAATGTACATAGGAGAACCTATAAGACTGTAGACAAGGAGGAAATGGATATTAATTTGGAGCCTATGATACCTTTGTATGTACTATTTAAATAGAAGACTGTGACCCGATAAAGAAAATATATTATCTGACTTCTGAAAAATGATCATGGAAGACTAATAGCTGGAAAGTATTGCACTGTATGCAACAAACACAGATGTATGTCCATTTGAATGAATAAATAAAATTTAAAAATAAAAAATAAATAGAAATAGTATCATAGTGTTAGAAGAATTTAGCCATGAGAAACACATGCAGAACAAATAAATCATGCAACAAATGGCAGTTGAAAGGAGAGAAGCAAGACAATCAACAGCCCATCACTTCCTTAGAGGTGCAAAAAGGGATCAATTGAAGGTCTAGGAATGTCAAGCCACAAGCAGGGAAATAAAGCCCCAACTGACAGTTGCCTTAGATGTAGAGATTGGAAATAGCATTTTGATGTTGTTTGATTTTGATTGATTGGGCCAAACTCTTCAAAAAGGCCCAGATGGTATATTGATATATTAAGTTATTGTTTTGAGAATGCCCTCCCCAAGGAGATTAGGCAAGACCCCACACTGTCTGCCTTCCCTAGGGACCTGAAGACCTAAATATTCAAACAAGCTTTTTTGAACATCTAGGTCTTCAGGTCCCTACAGAAGGCGGACAGTGTGGGGGCTTGCCTACTCTCCCTGGGATCCCAAAGCTGGGAGGCCACCACCAAGAAGGCCTTCTCCCTTGTCCCCACCAACTGCGCTTGTGACAGTGGCGGGACCGAGAGGATGGCCTTCCTGGCAGATCAGGGAATGGCAGGGAATTTGCTTTCCCAAACTGTTTTGATAAGCATCTGATCAAATGGTGCCATGTGCAGGATAAAATGATTAAAGGGAGAGAGGGCATGAGAACAGCATGTTGTTGAAAAGTAAATTGTACCTACAGAACTATAAGAATCCCATGGGAAACCTCATTTGGAGTGCCGCTTTCCTTTCAAAACGGCCACCTGCAGCTTTTAGAATAAAGACTGTCGTATCTCTATCTCCTCGCCTCTGAGCCTCTTTTGAAAAGCCAACTTCCAAGGTTAAAAAATGGCATGCTATGCCAGTCTCTTCACCACAATTTCAGAAGGTCTCAGTTTGCAGCATTGTCGTGCAAGAATGCCGCCTGGCTCAAATGGGAACCAAGGAGATGAGGGTGAGAGGCTCCATGTGTGGAATGACAGGGCATTTTGAGTGAAATTTACAATGCATTCATAATAAGCCAGGATTTCCCTACCACAGAAATATTCAGTCATTAGCCACTGGAAGCATTTAATTCCAGGGATGTTCCAGAAAAAGCAACACAGAAGCTTGAGGGTTGCAGGACTTCAGCTGCCACAAGAACCGTGGAAGCCTGGTGTCTAGCTCAGGCATGGGCAAACTTTGGTCCTCCAGGTGTTTTGGACTCCCAACTCACATGATAGGGTGCTAGGAATGGTAGGAGTTGGGAGTCCAAAACACCTGGAGGGAAGTTTGCCTATGCCTAGTCTGGCTAATCCAGAAGACCAAATCAGACGCAGATGGGATAGAAAGCAAAACCAAAAGTTTATTCTCAATGGCCAAGGAGGATGTCAGTGGAGAAAGCACTCCAAAGCACTGGCATACCGCAACTGTGAACACAGCATTTTTATTTCATTTGGCAGCTATTAAATAAACCCACGCCAAATAGAGGAGAAATAATAAAACTTTATTTATACCCCGCCACCATCTCCCCGTGGGGACTCGGCGCGGCTTACATGAGTATTATAACAGTATTATAACAGTTAAAACCAATCAATTAAAACAACAATACAAGCATAAAAAATACATTTAAAACACATAAATGGTAAGACCATAATAAATACAGGATAGATTATTAAAAACCCTCTGGGGCTGATTAGTTAATGACTGTTGCAGGTCAGAAGAGAGCTTCTTTCTTTGCAGGGTCTATCCTAGGCTTTGAAAAGGGTTGAGACAAAATGATGCAAGCATGCCACTTGACTGCTCACTGTTTGGTTTTTCTAGTCTAAAGGCTCAAAATTCAGTCTCGGAATGCATCGGAAGTAATGCACTGGGTTGCTGTGAGTTTTCCGGGCTGTATGGCCATGTTCCAGAAGTATTCTCTCCTGACGTTTCACTCACATCTATAGCAGGCATTCTCAGAGGTTGTGAGGTCTGTTGGAAACTTGGCAAGTGGGGTTTATATATCTGTGGAAGGTCCAGGGTGGGAGAAAGAACTCTTGTCTGTTTGAGGCAAGTGTGAATATTGCAGCTGGCCACCTTGATTATCATTTAATAGCCTTGCAGCTTCAAAGCCTGGTTGCTTCCTGCCTGGGGGAAGCCTTTGCTGGGAGGTGTAAGCTGGCCTGATAGTTTCCTGTCTGGAATCCCCTCTTGTTTGAATGTTGCTCTTTATTTACTGTCCTGATTCTACAGTTTTTAATAGGATTCCCCCAGGCAGGAAGCAGTCAGGCTTTGAAGCTGCAAGGCTATTCAGTGCAAATTAGGGTGGCTAAATGCAACATTCACACTTGCCTCAGGCAGACAAGAGTTCTTTCCCCCACCCTGGGCATTCCACGGATATATAAACCCCACTTGCCTAATTTCCAACAGATCTCACAACCTCTGAGGATGCCTGCCATAGATGTGGGCAAAATGTCAGGAGAGAATGCTTCTGGAAAATGGCAATATAGCCTGGAAAACTCACAGCAACCCAGTGATTCTGGCCATGAAAGCCTTGGACAACACATAGAAGTAATGCAGTTTGACAGCTCTTTAGTTGTCATGGCTCAATGCTATGGAATCATGGGAGTGGTCGTTTTATAAAGTCTTTAGCATAATGGTCCAAAAGAGTGCTGATGATGTCTCACCAAACTACAATTCTCTTGTAGTGAGCCATGGTAGTTAAAGTAGTGCCAAACTGCATTGATGTTAGAGTGTGGATCAGGCAAGGGCAAACTTGGGCCCTCCAGGTGTTTTGGACTTCAACTCCCACAATTCCTAACAGCCGGTAGGCTGTTAGAAATTGTGGGAATTGAAGTCCAAAACACCTGGAGGGCCCAAGTTTGACCATGCCTGGTGTAGATGTACATTGAGATTAAGTTATCCTCTTAATCCTACAGACAGTGATCTTTCCTGCAAAAACAAAAATCCTCTTGTGCCAATCCAAGGGCGAACCCCAAATCTAGAGAGTTTTAAAAACCCTCTGAGTAGTGTATCTGGCTGAGATTATCACAGTAAGTAACCATTAACTTTCGGCCATGTTAGTGAAGGCTAAATCCCTCCCTTTTACGAAATCCGTGGTTTTTGTTTTTGCCCTGAAAAGGGTTAAAGAGCCTTGAAAGTGCAGCATTCTGGGAGGTGTAGTTTCAAGCTCCGGGGAAGGTATGCCCATTTTTTCTTTCTAAAAGTTGCCTGCTGAAAGTAAAGTCTTTGCTTCCTTTTGGGAGGGAGAAAACGGTGAGTAATGCAAAGCTGTGAGATGCTTCCTTAGGCTACGTTGTAGCTTGGTCTTCCTGATTTCTTAGTGAGTGAAAAAAGCTTTATTTTTCAAGTGACCACGTGTTAAGTAAGTTTTGTTCAGCTTCTTCGTTGCAGTTTGCAGGGGGTTTGGAATGGCTATCTTCTCGCCCTGAATACAAAACTGGAGGCCGGGATACTTAGCGAACAATAACTGTGTTTTAAGTGAATTTGTTCCATTTTACAATCTTGCTTCCCAGGAAAAGGAAGACGCCAATCGCAACAGTTTTGTCAATTTGCATGGACGTCCTTTTCCATTGTTATACAAGATCCGCGTATATTGTAAACTGTACAGTATAAACGTTGTGTTAAAAGTATTAACAGCATTGCAGGGAGAAGAATGCACTTCTGATGGGCCCCATGACCCCCAGGTTGCAAGTGCCTTTAGCAAAGTAACGAGGATTATTGGGTTGCTGTGAGTTTTCCGGGCCTTATGACCATGTTCCAGAAGCATTCTCTCCTGACGTTTCGCCCACATCTATTGCAGGCGTCTTCAGAAGTTGTGAGGTCTGTTGGAAAACTAAGCAAGGGAGGTTTATATATCTGTGGAAGGTCCAGGGTGGGAGAAAGAACTCTTGTCTGAGGCAGGTGCGAATGTTGCAATTAGCCACCTTGATTAGCATTAAATGGCCTTGCAACATCAATGTCTGGCTTCTTCCTGACTGGGGGAATCCTTTGTTGGGAGGTGTTAGCTGGCTCTGGTTGTTTCATGTCTGGAATTCCCCTGACTTCTGGGTGTTGTTCTTTATTTACTGGCAGCAAAGCTATTTAATTAATTATTTAAAGCATTTATATTCCACCCTTCTCACCCCACAGTGCCGGAACATAAAATAAACTATAAATTATAAATATATATAACAATAAGATCAGTTGTCTTAACTTTAAAATCAATTATTTAAAACTATCACACATCATCTATACCCGATCCAGTCAGCAGGGTAGAATTTCCTATTGTTACCTTATTGCACCGTCCCAAAGGCTTTGTCCCACGGCCAAGTTTTGACCATCTTCCTAAAGGACAGGAGGGAGGGGGCTGATCTAATCTCACCAGGGAGGGAATTCCATAGCTGAGGGGCGATCCCTGAGAAGGCCCTCTCTCGTCTCCACCAATTGCATCTGTGATGGTGACGGGACCGAGAGAAGGGCCTCCCCGGAAGATCTTAATCTCCAAGGTAGTTCATAGTGGGAGATGGTGTTTGGACAGGTAGATTGGACCAGGGCCATTTAGTTCAAAAACATGCAAATGTGAGTAGATCAATAGGTACCGCTCCGGCGGGAAGGTAATGGCTCTCCATGCAGTCATGCCGGCCACATGACCTGGAGATGTCTACGGACAACGCCGGCTTTTCGGCTTAGAAATGGAGATGAGCACCAACCCCCAGAGTCAGTCACAACTGGACTTAACGTCAGGGGAAAACCTTTACCTTTACCTTTTAGGCCAAAGCCAGCACTTTGAGTTGTTCTCGGTAGATAACTGGCAACCGTTGGAGCTGACGTAACATGGGAGCTGTGTGCTTCCTATATGCCACTCCAGTTATTAACCTGGCTGGCTCTCGTTGGACTATTTGAAGCTTCCGAACAGTCTTCAAAGGCAACCCCACGTAGAGCACATTGCAGTAGTCTATCCTAGATGTAATGAGAGCGTGGACCACCATGGCCAAGTCTGACTTCTCAAGATATGGATGCAACTGGTGCACAAATTTTAATTGTGCGAAAGCCCCCCTAACCACCACTGAAACTTAAGGTTCCAGGCTCAGCAATGAGCCCAGGAGGATTCCCAAGCTGCGAACCTACACCTTCAAGGGGGGTGTAACCCCATCCAGCACAGACTGTAACCCTATATCCTGTTCGGCCTTACGACTGACCAGGAGGACCTTTGTCTTGTCTGGATTCACCCTCATCCAGACGGTCACACCGGCCAGGTACCGGTTCAAGACCTGGACAGCTAATAAAGGTGCCCAGTTGCACCATTCACACTTGCCTTAAACAGACAAGAGGTTTTTTCCCACCCTGGACTTTCCACAGCTGTATAAACTCCATTGCCTAGTTTCCTACAGACTTCATCAACTTCTGAAGATGCCTGCCATAGATGTGGATGGGAGGAGAGAATGCTTCTGGAACATGGCCATATAGCCCGGAAAATTCACAGCAACCCAGTGATTCCCGCCATGAAAGCCTTCGACAACTCCGTAGTAGATACTGTTGAGAAGTTATCATCAGGATGAGATGACTTTTTAGGACCACAACTGTTTTTGATTCCACAATTTTCAGACTTGCCTGCAGGGTTTGGGAGATTCCAGTCCAAAAAGCAATTTTTCCAAGCCCAATTTCTAAACTCTTTTGGTGTATTGTTGTCACTCGTGCTGAGGTTTTGGAGCATCAGACTGCAACATACCATAACGTTTATTTATATAGAATTAGATCCTTTTGGAAACCATCTGTTCTATACCACTGCTTCTGAAACTGTGGGTCCTGACCCCAAATGTTTACCTGGTAGGAGCTTCCTTTTCCTGGTTAAGGTGATGAAGGGCCAAGTGACTTCAAAAAAATTGTTCCGCTTCCTCTCTGGAAATTGGAACAAGGTTGCATACTAGGTCTTTTTCTCTATTACCGGTCTAGTCATTCAGTGTTATGTAGCAGAAAGTTATCATACAAAAAAGTAACTTTGCCAAATCTATACCCTACCCACTTACTTGAACTGTTTTCCCCCTGTTTGGTTTGAGCATTAGACAACGACTCTGAAGATCAGGGTTCAATTTCCCACTCCGCGTGGAAATCCTCTGGATACCCTTGGTCATCTCAGCCCCAGAAACTCCATGATAGGAGTTATGTCCAATTTAGGGTTGTGATAAGTTGGACATAACTTGAAGGCGCACCACAGCTGAAGAGGCTGCGGGCATACAAAACCAGTTTGTATGATTCTTTGGATACAAAATATTTCAAAATTGTGCAGGAGACTCGACACTTACGTGTAATTTGGTTCCTTTACTAATGAAAATGTTCTTATCTAGCTAGAAATAACATGTGAATGACCAGTTGTAGCTACCCTCTTTTTTGTGTTGAACGCAACTTTCCTATTCATTGGTCATTTTGTTATCCTTGTCATAGGATTCTGATAGGTTAAAAGTTGGAGGCTGCTCTCTCCTCTTCACTGTTTTTTTGCCTCTTGCCTATTGGAAATTCCCTCTTTTCGGATTGCCAGTAGCTAGATCACAGTAAGTACAGTGTGTGTCCGTGTTAGGCTTTAGTTCTACTTCTAGGAAAAAGACTTCTTAATTCTTAAAATGTCTGTTTCTGATCTTAAACACTATTCTGTTCAGATGCTTTTGCTATTTATTATGTCACACCTTTAGCGCATTACCTGGAAGTAAATCCCATTTATTTCCTTGCTCAGTACAGATGTAGGAAGTACATTTTCCATTGATATCTGTTGGATTTGTTAACAGTGGGGTTTGAAACTGAGAAATTAATGTCTATTCTTTTGCAGTGACTTCATATATTTAACTTTCAGTATAGTTTTATATGATACAAGTTAATTAGTATTTCTATTATGCATTGCCAGATTTTTGCCTGTACGGTATTTTAAAATTATATGCAATCTTTCTTCCCATTAAATGTCAAAGCCTTATATTGTTTTAACTGATATATTAATTATTAAAGTCTATAATCAGTATAAACTTTATGCAGGTTTTTCACAGCTGCTGTCTAGATTTTAGGCACTCTTGGTTTAAATCTTTTGTTGTTTAAGTACATTTCACAGTTCAATGGGATTCAGTCTTCAGTCATGATCTACCATCTTAAACTTAACCCTGTGTATATCTACTTAAAGTTATGTCATATTGAGTTTATGATTAATGAACTTCCAAGTCAATGTGTATAAGATCCTTTCCCAACCTACAGATCTTCAGGTCGTCACATTTAAAATGAAGAACAGTTTTAATCAACATGGGAAATGTGAGTTTGCTTTTGGCTGAAGAGACAGTCAATTAATTAGGATTCCTGTTGTTGTGTACCTTCAAGTCATTTCAAACTTAGGCTGATCCTAAGGGTGATAAATAACCTTGGAGGGCCACATCTAGCCCACGGGCCTTAGTTTGGGGACCCCCTGGGCTAAATTTGTACAAATCCCTAACCTTTTTATCTTGTCAGAAGCGAATTGAGAACATACTGCAAGTCACTTCTGGTGTAAGAGAATTGGCCATCTACAAAGATGTTGCCAAGGGGACGCCCGGATGTGTTAACCATCTTGTGGAAGGCTTCTTTCATGTCCCCACATGGGAAGCTGGGGGTGACAGGTGGGAGCTCACCCCGTCTCCTCTCGTGGATTTGAACCGTGGACCTTCAAGTCAGCCAGCACAAGGGTTTAACTCATTGTGCCAATCCCTAACTAGCCTGACCATTTAATGAAGGAAAAGCTTTGAAAATTTTTCCCTTTTTGGACTATATTTCCCTGAATCTCCCAGCCAGCATGACTATTTCTGGAAGATATCACCCTCTGAAGTCAGGCCTCTGAGCTGTGCGTTAAGGAAGGATGATATACATACAAACACATTGTGTGTATGTGCCTTCAAGCCAACTATTGATTTATGGCAACCCCATGAATTTGATAGAATGTTTGTAGGAATAGAATGCTCAGAAAATACTTATCAATTCCTTCCTCTGAAATATAGCCTACCTCACCCAGTAACCATTCACAGTCTCCCATGCAAATACTAATTAGGGCTGACCCTGCTTAGCTTCCAAGGTCAGACAGGATCTGGTGTGCTTAAGGCACCAATCTGTTTAGCCTTTTTGTAACAGACTGATAGAATGTATATAATCTTATGCCCTGGATGTGGCAACTGTTGTAGCTAAAGAATTGCAAAGCACATTTTAATTGTTATTTGGTCCCTCCATTGTATAAAACTCAAGATATTTAAGCATGTCGCTAATGAGTAAAACATTCAAGGAAGTTGGACTCAGCAAAGTAGTTGGGTCCAAAATTTAGGAAACCCCTGACATGAAAATGGGAGACATATCTGTTACTCTGGTAAGGTTTGGATTTCAAAATGAGACTTTTATGGAGAGGTAAGTTTCCTTGGCAGCTCTGATACCATTGTGTGCAAGAGTTACAATCTTTGGCCTTTCTAAATGGAATGTGTTTCTCCATACCTAAAATGCCTGCCAAGTGCCTTCTGTCTACATTTGACTTCAGAAGGAACTGTACATATTGGCAAGAGCGGGGTGAACGACCAGCCTCTTTTAAAATATGATGCTATGGGGGCGGGAAAGGGGTAGTGCCCTGTTTGCAAAGATTGCAACAGTGGGTCTACATGTCCATGTAAAATCCTTAATTCCTCTGGGCTTTATGTAGGCTTCCATAAAGAAGGCATCCTTTCAACTCTAATGTTTCTTTTGGGGATGGGAGAGCTATATATGTGTACGTATGCACATACACATTAGTGGAACTATTTTGTTCATTTATAAAGTTGTTTTTGTTAAACAATTTAATGAATGTGTATTTGAAGTGATTAATTATATCCTCCTCAGATCCAGCACCAATGTTAAAGGGGCTGTTTGTTTTTATATACAAAAGCAACTCACGTCTTATATAATATTAAGGTACAGCTGCTTCCAGGTGTACCTTAACAGCTGTCTAAGGTAGTGTTCAGATCTGCCACCTTGGAGACAGTTAACCATTATTTTGAGCAGTTGAAGTAGGCAGAAATGTTATTTTTGTTAAGTAGTATAATATATAGTGTTGGTAATATAATAAGTGTTGGATATATAAAATATTATTGTATTATCCCTCTCTAAAAAAATAAATAGGGTACAATAGACCCTTAGTATCCATCCCATCGAGTTTGGTTGCAGAATCCCCATGGATACCAAAATCCGTGGATGCTCAAGTCCCATTATATATAGTGACACAGAAAAATTGTGTTCCTTAGATAATATGGCAAAATTAAGGTTTGCTTTTTTGGTTTCCCCCCCCCCAATATTTTCGAGTTGTGGATGGTTGAATCCGTCAATGCAGAATCCATGGATACAGAAGACCAGTTGCATTTGTCATACTCTAGTCCAGTGGTTCTCAACCTGTGGGTCCCCAGGTGTTTTGGCTTGCAATTTCCAGAAATCCCAGCCAGTTTACCAGCTGTTAGGATTTCTGGGAGTTGAAGATCAAAACATCTGGGGAGCCACAGGTTGAAAACCACTATAGTCTATTGTATCATTAGGGTTGATCAATATGAATATGATTCGGTAATAGAGACTCTTGACATTCTGCATTCCTCTTCTATGTAGTATTTGGCCAGTTGCACTATCTGCCTAACCTTTCTGAGATAACACATTGGAGAGCAGGCAACCTATATACTTGTGATTTTCTTTGAGGAAAATGTATAAATGAACCCAACCAATCTCTGGGACCTTGATTGCTAATGTTCAGCCTGTGATGCTTTTGAATGGGTTTTTTATCGTGTCAGAAGCAACTTGAGAACATACTGCAAGTCGCTTTTGGTGTGAGAGAATTGGCCGTCTACAGAGACGTTGCCCAGGGGGCACCCGGGTACGTTACCATCCTGCTGGGAAACTTCTCTCATGTTCCCACAAGCTAGGGCTGACAGACGGGAGCTCACCCCATTTCGCAGATTCGAACCACCAATCTTCAGGTCAGCAGTCTAGTCGGTACAAGGGTTTAATCCATTGCGCCACTGCGGCTCCTTTGAATGGTATTAAAATGTTGCAATTTATTCTGTTCCATTGGGGACTAGAGTCATTTCAGATATGGAGCCCCACTGTGAAATGATTCCTGCTATCCCATTGTTTCAGGTTAGATGCTGTTACTCTGAGAAAAATAAAGTAATTTTGACAAATCTTTTAAAATATATTGCTTATTTTGCTTTTAAATGCAGTATGTGCCTAAAAACAGGCCTTTGAACCTTACTTCAATTTAGCCACACTCCATTAAGATGCAGTCCTGGACTCACATTGGATTGGCTGCCAAATAAATAACTGAGGCACTGTGACGGTTTTGTAAGTGACAAAACACCTCTTGTTCTGAACACCCAGATGGCAGATCGCGTGCTTGTGATTGGCAGCGGAGGCCGGGAACATGCTCTGGCTTGGAAACTGGCGCAGTCTCCACACGTGAAGCAGGTGCTGGTCGCTCCAGGAAACGCAGGAACAGCGAGTGATGGGAAGATCTCTAACTCAGGTAATTGGCAAAAATGTGAAATAATTTGAGAAGTACAGAATACAAGAACAACTGCACTGGATTGGTCAAAAGACCTATCTGACCCAACAATCCTTTCCAACCAGATGCATATAAGAAACCCCAAAACCCATGACATGAGTACAATAGCACCTTTCTGCCATTGTTCCCTAACAACTAGTATCCAAAGGCATACAAATTCTGGAGTGTACCATGTAGCCGATATTCAAATTTAAGAGCTCAGTCTTTCATAAATTTGTCCCATTTCCTTGTCATCCAGGTTGACAATTGTCATCATATTTTTGAGACTCCTTTGTGGAGAGAAAAAGCAGGGTATCAATGAATATAATAATAATAATAATAATAATAATAATAATAATAATAATAATAATAATAATAATGTCAACTGTGTGAGTTTTCAAAGAAGTAACCATCTTAGTCTCTTGCAGCATAAAAAGGAGGGAGAAAGGAGAGGGGAAAGTAAACGTGGAGGCATCTTTAAGACTAATAGGGCCTGGGCTGTGGCGCAGGCTGTTGAGCAGCCAGCTGTAACAAATCACTCTGACCAAGAGGTCATGAGTTCGAGGCCAGCTTGGAGCCCGCATTTGTCTTTGCCTTTGTTCTATGTTAAGGCATTGAATGTTTGCCTTATATGTGTAATGTGATCCGCCCTGAGTCCCCTTCGAGGTGAGAAGGGTGGAATATAAATACTGTAAATAAATAAATAAATAAATAATAGTTTTGTTTTTCATAGTGCTTTCATTGATACATAAACCCACTTCATCGGCTGCAGTGCCAAGTGTTATCAAGGCCTTAGCCATACAGTGTATTTGCACAGCTGTGAGAGTGGGATAGAATGTAATAGGACTCAGAAAGGTGCAAATTATGTCGCTTGCCTTTTCATAGGGCTGTACAAAGTAATACAGGTCGTTCAGCTCTTAATAATGGTTGGTTAGTACTGATTTGTGAAAGAAATATATATGCTTACTAATAATCAGCTTTTCTGGGTTCAGAATGCTCTCTGATAATATTCCTTTGGTTATATGTGCAGTAGCAAGAACTCTTGTATCAAGATATGAAGTTTGTCACAAAATCATTGTCTTTGTTCATAGGTATGCTAATACATTGGAATTTATGAATATAACTCACTTCAAATTCGCCTTCATAAATTATAGTTATATCTTCCTTTTTCACTGAAGCTTTCTCTGAACCGCAAACCAGCAGGTCTGATACTTAGTTGTGAAACTGAAGTTTGGTTAATTAGTGTTTTGACCCTGTTGGACCCATGTAGATCATTTGCACACAGTACGATAAAACTAGTGAGACTCTCTCCCATTTCTTTGTTTTATTTGTGGGTAACTTTTACAGAGGACTAAATCCAACTACCATCCAACCAAGTGGCATTTCCCCCTTTTCCCTTTATCTCCTGCAATTTCTCAACAGTTCTCAACTGATCCAGATTATTTCCAAAGACTTCAGAATTTATTTAGGGGATTGATGAGGCAAATAATAATTGGTCTGACAATTAGAATGGTTTAGTAGTAGATTTTGAAGTTCAGGCTCTCATATTGATATTCCCCAAAGCAAATCAGTCCCAGCGATTTTAATTTCTACCAAGTGCAGGTCTTTTGTAAAGTGTATAGGTCTTAATTACTCATTCAAGAATATGTCACCCAGCACATTTTGAACAGCCAAATGCCATGCTGGCTACATGATCTTGGAGGTGTCTACGGACAACGGCGGCTCTTTGGCTTAGAGATTGAGATGAGCACCAACCAAAGTTGGACATGGCTAGATTTAATGTCAGGGGAAAACCTTTACCTTTACCTACGATAAGAAATAAACACATTTAAAAACATTAGTCTAATACAATAGCTCTAATATTGCAAGCGACTCAACAAGATCAATGGGGATCTTAGCATGACTCAATAAAAGTTAGCCTTCCTGTTATTGCACCTAAGTGTCTTCATCAAAAGCTTGTGCGAATAGGAAGGTCTTTAGCTGCTTTTTAAAAGATATCAGGGAGGGGGCTGTTTTAACCACCAAAGGCGTAAGACCATGAAACCAACTTCTAATAAAGCTGTTAAGATGAGGTAATAATGTGTATCAGATTACATGCTTTCAAGACTTAAAAAGAAAACATTTTTCCTGCAAATATTCTTATTATTTTAAGAAGTCATATTTTCTAGTCATCATATGAATTTTCTATTCTTTTCTCTATTGACAATAACAGTGGGTGATTCTTAATTTTTACTATAATAAATTTTAGTTGTAGCACTGGTTCTGTCATGTGAAGAGACGAGATTACTGGGAGAGGAAACCAACTTTAATTCAATAGACTCAGACATGCACATTTTTGTTTCACGCTCTAGAGCTGATTAGATCATATGATTGCCACGTGAATGCCTTAGAATATATCATTCTCTTTTCAAAAAGCTTAATAGAACATATTGATTCATGTGGCACAATAACCCTTTTTCCTTTTCAAATGCAGTTGCCAGAGTTCAGTTAAAATTCCATATGTCAAGTTAGAAATAAAACCTTTGGCCTGGAAGGAAGAGGGTCTCCCCATGGACTCCTGCCCCCACATCTTGATCTTTGGAAGGAAAAAAAATAATCCTTAGCCCTCGTTTTGGCATATATTGCTGGTTCCTGGTCCATTGATGTGTGTGTGTGTGTGGGGGGGGGGGGTGTCAGTCTCCCACATCATATATTTAAAAAGCCTATTTCCACATGGCATCCCTTCAGATGTTTACAAATGGTGCATTGGGACTTTGGTGGGAACAAGGATAACATCTGTCATTACCTTCATTATCATCCCTGCTCTGTCAGTACAGCAGGCCCCCCATTTTTGCAGAGATTAGGGGCACAGAACCCCCACAAAAGGAGAAAAATTGCTAATTAAAAAGGCTTTGGGTTGCTGTGAGTTTTCTGGGCTGTATGGCCATGTTCTAGACGCATTCTCTCCAGACGTTTCGCCCACATCTATGGCAGGCATCCTCAGAGATTGTGAGGTCTGTTGGAAACTGGGCAGGTGAGGTTTATATATCTGTGGAAAGTCCAGGGTGGGAGAAAGAACTCTTGTCTGTTGGAGGCATGTGTGAATGTTGCAGTTGGCTTTAAAATTTTTTAAATGATTTATTTTTTACTTGAGAGAACACTTCCCTAGAAATCTTTAGGTTTTCCAGTGAGTCTCTATGGCTGACTTGAGGTAATTACAAAAAATTGACCACCATTTATATCTTAAATTCTACTTTATGTGAAATTAAATAAAGGGAAAAAAATTAACTATCTCGAATTGATTTGGTTGGTTCCTCTGGATGGAGGAAGAAATTGTGTGGCTCTCCAGATGCTTTTGGATTGTGATTCCCATCATCCCTCACTAGTATTTATACTTATCTGGCTAGGGCAGATATGACTTGCAGTTCAACAACGGCATTGAATTTTTTGCCGGATTTGTAAGCTGCCTTGAGTTCCCTCTGGGGCTGAGAAAGGCGGGGTAGAAATGAAATAAATAAATAAACAAACATCTGGAGTACTATATATTTTTCATTCTATTTCAAAAACTTGTGGGTGGGAAGAGGATATAATGTGGAACATACTCCAAATACAGTAGAGTCTTGCTTATCCAACATAAATGGGCTGACAGAACGTTGGATAATGAAAATGTTGGATAACAAGGAGGGATTAAGGAAAAACCTATTTCCTGTAATCCCTCCTTGAAGGTTTTGCCCAATGGGAAAAGTACGCCGGCCGCATCTCACCTTCCCGGTGGGCACCCAGTGCATGGAAATAGCTGTGGATCCGGGCAGGAGGCAGACTGTGCTGGATAATACAGAACATGGGATGAGCAAGGGTTGAATAAGCGAGACTCTACTGTATTAAAAGATTGTTAAAGTGAACTGGAAGATGGTTAAAATGAAAGCATTTTCCTGCTTTTGAGATTTTAAAAGTTTTGTGTTTCAGCTCTCAGAATTCCCCAGGCAGTATGGCCCATGGCCATTCTGGGAAGGGCGGTCCCAAAAAAAACCTTCCTAACCTCTGCACAGGATTAACATAATGGATGAAGGGAAGCCTTCTGAGTAAATATGCAGCCCAGGCAAAATGTGTTGTCACATGTTTGTCAAGGGATGAAAGGTTCCTGCCTGTGTAACACCCCTTGCAGCTATCCAATACTTGGCATGAAGAAGGGGGTGGGAGGCAGGGAGAGGACTTTTGCCTTGGCCAAATGACTCACATGACCCAGTTCATGTTAGACTTTGGATTTATTTGATAGAATGATGTTTTTTTAAATTAAAAAAAAACAGATACTTTGATTTTTCTCTCTTGTGAGCAGATATTGCCATTAAGAAGGGATGTGTGTGAAAAAGGAAGTGAAAGAGATGCTGCTGAAGTTTGTCAAACATTCTTCTTACAACAAAAAATAAAGCAACATTGTTTCTGAAAAAGTTTCTTATCACCAAGTCATATACAAATAGTCCCTGAGTGACAAACATCTGACTTACAAGGGACTTATAGTTAAGAATGGGGCTGAGACAACAGGAAGTGAGAGAAATCTACACCTTGGGTGGGAAATTCACTCCTGAAAGAGTTATCACGGTGGAAAGGCATCTCCACTAAAGCTTTATCACCAATCCTTGTTTCACCAATGCTTTTTTGGTCGATTTGTTGTAAAACATGATGTTTTGGTGCTTATTTTGTAAAATCAGAATGTAAGTTGACATTTAATCGGCTTTTCCTTAATCCATCCTTATTATCTAATATTTTCGCTTATCCAATGTTCTGCCAGCCCGTTTATGTTGCATAAGCGAGACTCTGCTGTGTATACAAAGAGTTGGAAGTGACTGAACGAATAAACAACAAATATGGCTGGAGTTACACTTAAAAATGTACTTGTTCTGACTTACAAACAAATTCAACTTAAGAACCTATCTTGTTTGTAACTTGGGGACTGCCTGTACCAGGATTTATCTAGTGCCAAAGTATATTATTAAGTTTTCAATTAACTAGGTTATAATGATAATGATGAGTTCTTATTGCATCAACATAGTTTTGTTGTGTGCCTTCCAGTCATTTCCATCTTATGGTGATCCTAAGTGAACCTACCACAGGAGCTTCTTGGCAAGATATATCTAGAAAACGTTTGCCATTGTCTTCCTGTGAAGCTGAGTGTTGTGACTGAATGGTATTATGGCTCAATGAGGATTTAAATCCTGATCTACAGCAGAAGTGCCAAACTCATTTTAACCAAGTGAGCTGTTGAATCCATGGATAAAAATCCATGGGTAAAGAGGGCCAATTATATTTTTTAATGTAGTTTTCAGTGTTCTTTAATTTTTACCAGTTTGGATCCCCAGATGTCATCAAACAACTCCCAGCATTTTTGATTTGATTTGATAAAGACTGGGGATAATGAGAATTGCAGCCAAACAACAATTGTGGCTCTGAGATTGCGGAAAGGTTAAAGACTTCTAAAAATCAGACATCATATCCCCAAGGAGGTATTTAAATTCAAACCCCAATATCCTGACTAAACAGAACAAACTGTAGCCTTCCAGATGTTACTGTATCACAACTCCCATCAGCTCTAGTCATGATGTCTAATGATGACTAATACAGGAGTTGTAGTCCAGCATCTGGAAGGACATATAAAATGACATGGTGGGATGGATTCAGCCTGCAAGCCTTTCAGTTGGCACATGTGGTCTACAGTATCATAGTCCGATGCTCAAACCACTACACTGTGCTGCCTCTATGGTGGCTGTAATTACATTTATGTTCCGCCACACCTCCAGTTATTTCAGTACACCATACATGTCTTTCTTTCTCTCCACTTTAGTTTCAGAACAGATTTGTGAGACAGTTCAAGTTGAGAGAGGAACCGGTCTGAGATAACTCAGTGGGGCCCCTATATCCCAGGATCTCATCCCAGATTATCTTCTTATCCCAGATTATCTGGCATGGAGACTCATATAATCCAATTTAAAGCAGTTAATTTGGGATAAGATCCTGGGATAGAGGGCAGTGTAGAAAGGGTCTGAGTGTTATGGCCAAATAGATTTCTCTAGTCTTAGTTTCTAATCACTATACCATACTATTCCAGTAGAGGTTCATTATGCAATCGTAGATTATCAAAATTCTTTGTGACTTGAACATTTTTAGGGAGGTGCAGTGGCTGCGCAGTTGGACTCAAAATCTCCTAGTTTGTGGCACACACTGTGATCTTGGGCTCCGTAGCTGTCTGACAGAGCCAACAAGCAATGGTGACATTTGCACAATTCCTAATTGTGTGAATGGCTCTTTAAACGTATATTGTGGATCCAAAGTCCCCAATTTGGATCTTGACATGGAGAAAGAGAAGCTTTAACTCCTTGCTTTACCCTCATTCCTAATAATGTTAACCCTATTTACATACCTGTTTGCATGAGGTGAGGTTGTATTGGAAAAATGGGAGCTTTTCCCATTGTTACTTATTTATTTATTGCATTTCTATACTGCTTTTCTCACCCCTGAGCAGACTCAAAGTGGTGTATAACATAAATGGCAAAAATTCAATGCTGAACATACATAATAAAAACAAAACATAACATATCTAAAAGATATCTAAAACAAAAAAAAAGTTCTAAATTGAACTGTACCAAAACATGGAACATGGACATAAAATATTTGTAACTGCAGTAGGGATAAAGGTCTGAAGACCCTTTACCCCCTCCCCGCACATCTGAACTAGAAGGAAGGGATCTATATCTGTACCTTACATTTTAAACTTATTTATTGTATGAAAGCCATTATGCTTAGTTTGGTCTTCAGTGAAATGTACTTCAATGGGATACTTGAGTTCCTTCTTCAGTGAAATCCCATGAGAGTGTCTGTCAAGAGTCAGACGCCAGTTAACAAACAAAACAGAGTTTATTCCGAAGATAAGCCAAAAATAACATAAACACAGAAAGTATCCTTGAAACACTTCACTTATCAGTGTTTCAAGAGTAGTTAAGACAAAAATAACTCAAAAACAAGCCACGCTATTTTCCCATGCTGGCATTCAATAAAAAACTAAAAGACGCTTCAATTCAGCTTTGGAGAACAAATAGAGTTGACTGCTAGAAAATATGCAAAATAAACGAAGGCTAGAAACCTTGCAGAAGCTGCAGAGTATAACTGAAAGTGCAAAAGCCTCTCTTGGCTTCAAACCGTTTCAGAAAACAGACAGCCGGCTCTGCGAATTTAAAGGGACAGTTCCCAAAAGAAAAACAGCAAACTGGCTAGAAAACAAACAAACTAGAAGAGCAGTAAAACTGCTTCCACGGTGCAGATAAAGCCGAGAGCTTCAAAGGGATGATGAATAGCCGTCGTCAGAAGAATCCAAGGTCAGGTCAGAAGGCAGCAGCAAATTCCGAAAGGCAAACCAGTAGTCAGAAGCCGGGAGTAGTCGTCAGTCAGAGGGCGTAGACAGAAGCCAGGTCAAATTCAATCCAAAGTCCGAAGAGGGTGCAGTCATCCAAACCAGGTCCACGATAAGACACAGCGAGAGCCAAGCCAGATGGTATCAGCAGCTAGAAATAGTAATCAGAATGCAGTCCAGGGAAACCCACACAGTTCCATCCCTCTGCTGCAGAGCAGTCCCAGATAACTTACATCCGAATCACAGTCCAAGTCCAGTCTTCACGGAAACACAGAGATCCCAATGGCGCCTCAGCAACACCTTGCCACACGCAAAGTGCAGTGGCCAAACATTCCCATTTTATTCCCCTTCCTCCTGGGTGACCAAACGCTCACACCCAAACACCAGGTGTCCCAAATCTACTCAGAGTCTGAACTCCACACAGCTAGAGCTCGTGGATCCGGAGTACCTAGCAATTCGTCAGAATCCCAATCATCCTGCCCACACTTAGCCCCATGAACTCTTAAAGAACCATCCTCCCTTCTCCAAGCATCCCAAGTGGGATCAGCTCCTGCAGAAACCCCAGGTTCAGTAGTATCCATAGGCCCCAAATCCCCAGACATCTCCGGTGGCTGTGACCATTCAGTGCCCACTTCCCCAGCCACCACCTGTTCTTCAGCATCCATTTCCCCAAACTCCCCATCTGAATCTTCCTCAGAAGATCCCCCATATAGCTCTCTAAGTCGCTTCCTGCGCAACTCCTCCAGTGAACCCTCATCACGAGGGTTTTTTCTTCCTCTTCGAATCCCATCACCATCAACCATAATCCCCGAAGGCGCAGTCACAACAGTGCCTTTATGAGCTCTATGGGAAAAGGGTAAGAAAGGTATTTAAGGAAGAAATATCCCATCTAATTGCAACTGGATTGATTTTTTTTCCACTGATAGCTGTCTTAATCAGTGACCATGCTGCTCTTTCCAAGTACTGTAAAGACCAGAAGATTGGACTTGTGGTGGTTGGTCCAGAAGTTCCTCTTGCAGCTGGTATGTCCAAAATATTTTCATGCATGTATTTTTTATACAAATACTAGCCACCAATTTAATGTATTAAGTACTTAATTTTATATAATCGAAGTAAAATTTACAGAAAATACTTACAATACCTATGTGTCTCCCTACGTGCATATACAATGAACTGGGTGCATTACAGCAGGGATTTTTGACCTTTGATTTTCCAGATGTTTAGACTGCAATTCCCAGGAGCTTCAACGAACAATGATTTGGGATTCTGAGTATTGAAATTTCAGCTATCTGGAATGATATGATTAATAAGAGTTATAGGCTTTTTCCGGCCTGTATTGCTAACAGTTTAAAGACCCGTCCTGACTTTGATTTGGTCAGAAGATAATCCTTTACCTTCCAAAGTTCTTTATCCCTCCTTGTCACTTTCATTACACATATCTTTGCCTTTGAAAGGACTAATATAGACTATTGTAAAGAAACATATGTATGTGGTTATTAATGGGATTGATTTCCAGGTCTTTACCTTCTCTTTATTGCTGATTATCCTTCTCCCTTGGTTTTCTGACGTCTTTGCTCACTCCCTGGCCTGCTCCAGCATTTATACAGCATTTTATGAGCATTAAATATGCTCAGTCTTAACTTCCAGTTCTTGCATTTCCCCTTACTTTTCATTCCAAAGATGTATTAGATTTTTCCCAGTGTGTTGATGCTTTCCTTATCCTCGCATGGCATCATTTTGGTTGCATGACACATGATACTCATGGCATTGAGACTGCCATTAATATATATTGTTTATCCAATGGGATTGTAGGTGTTGTAGTCCTAAAAACTAAGACTTCCAGGTTTTGGATATGATTGTTTGAAGTCAAGCAAGGATTTTGCAGTCTCCAAGGATTTTGCAGGACTCTTTTCATGTACATTTGAGCCTTAAACTGCATTTTAATGTTTTTTTAAACTACATTAAACCCATGTAATGTTGAAGAACCCATGTGACTTTGTTATATGTTTGTTGTTAGGGATCGTTGATGACTTGACAGCTGCTGGTGTGAGATGTTTTGGTCCTACAGCAAAAGCGGCTCAGCTAGAATCCAGTAAAAGCTTTTCCAAAGCATTTTTTGATCGTCATAACATCCCAACTGCAAGATGGAAATCATTTACTAATGCAAAGGAAGCTTGTGATTTTATTACCAGGTATGTCTTAGTAAACTAGTAGAATGGCGATGAGAGGGAGGGTTTTTATTTTGTTTCTTCTAACCTAAGTTTGAAAATCTATCTACAGCTTAAAGTGCATGTGAAATCCCACTTCCTTGTTTTCTTCTTTTTTTCCCCCAGCGCAACTTTCCCTGCCTTAGTTGTAAAGGCGAGTGGTTTGGCTGCTGGAAAAGGAGTGATTGTGGCCACTAACAAAGCAGAGGCATGCAAAGCCGTGCATGAAATAATGCAAGTAAGTTGGTAATGCAGAAATATTAAAAATAACATTGAAATGAAGTCACTTTCACTCTGAATTTGTTTCATTTTCTTCATAAAGTGCCTCAGGGGATCTCAAATCATTTCTCAATCCAGGTGTCTCTCATCTTCAACCACATAAACAAACCTGATAATCGAGTTTAGAAATTTGATAATCCTGGACTCCATCTTTCCTTAGAATCTCACAATATTTTAAATTTTGTTATGAGTTTATTTTTCTCTCAAAAACATCTGGAAATATATGTACTTCTGTCATTTTGAAAATGGTCTTCCATTTCAAATCATGGGGATCATTTGAAAATAAAATAGCACCGTAGGTGGTACATTTGCATTTATTGGAGAGATTCTTCCCAGAAGAAATGAATTCAACTTTCCCCAATTTTTTCAAGACTATGTTGTTAATGACATGTAGAATTATGGCTTAAAGCAGCATTTTCCAACCTGGTGTTCTTCAGATGTCTTAGGCTGGCTTTATACTGTAGAATTAACACACTTTAACTGCCATGGGACAATGTTATGGAATGTTGTTGTTTGTAGTTGCAGAGAAGATTAAAGATCTTGTAAAATTACAACTCCCGTGATTCCATAGTATTAGACCATGGCAGTTAAATTGGTCTCATGCTGCATTCATTCTGCAGTGGAAGGCTGGGTGCTGAGGATAATGGGAGTTGTAGCCCAGCATATCTATTGGGTGGCAGTTTACAGAAATGTGCTCTAATAAGTGTCAGTTCCGCTCCTCAGAACTCAGAATAAATGGTTTCTTTGAGAGGGAATGCCAAAATGAATTTTGAGAGGAATGAAAAAAAACTGAAAGAGCTTCTAATGTATGTTCATGGCTGATTTGATCAAACATTAATATTTGAAAACAGTTCAACCAACAAAAAGAAAGTGTCTACTATTGCTTGTATATCCAAAATAAGTGATAGATAACCCATTTGAAGCATTTGTTCTGTCCCTTGTCCCTCATCCAAAGAGACAGATTCCATATATTGGATCAGTGTTATTCGCTTCACTTTGTATATTTCTTTGTATACTTTTCATGCAGGATAAAACTTTTGGAGCAGCTGGAGAAACCGTTGTGGTTGAGGAACTACTTGAAGGAGAAGAGGTTTCTGTAAGTATATAACATACTAGCTAAACCCAGTCACACTTCACTGTGGCTTAGTCTGATATGAAATGAATATGAAAATAAAAAAAAGTATTGTAGCGAATGTAGATTCACCAAGAAAACACATCATTTAGTTCAGCTCCCTGCTTTGCATTGCTGTGTGTATGTGGAATGAAAGGGAAGGAAAGAAAATAGGTTTATTTTACCAAAAATCATTTTTTATTTTAAAGCTAATGGACTGACTACATTTTTTTGGTTTGTCCGTTTTCTGCAAAAACATAAAGATCAGACGGTTTACCGATTCTGGAGCATCCGATGTATAATTGCCCATGAGAGAAGCAATTGTTTTCTAAATTCAATACGCACACTTGCAAAGATTACCCTTGCGCTTTATTGATAGTCATAGCGAACACAAGGCGTATTGGAAATTGAACTCGAATGCCATGCTGGTTGCAATAAGTGGTATTCGTGGAATCATAGAATCATAGAATCATAGAATAGTAGAGTTGGAAGAGACCACATGGGCCATCTAGTCCAACCCCCTGCTAAGAAGCAGGAAATCGCATTCAAAGCACCCCCGACAGATGGCCATCCAGCCTCTGCTTAAAAGCCTCCAAGGAAGGAGCGTCCACCACAGCCCCGGGGAGAGAGTTCCACTGTCGAACAGCCCTCACAGTGAAGAAGTTCTTCCTGATGTTCAAGTGGAATCTCCTTTCCTGTAGTTTGAAGCCATTGTTCCGTGTCCTAGTCTGCAGGGCAGCAGAAAACAAGCTTGCTCCCTCTTCCCTATGACTTCCCTTCACGTATTTGTACATGGCTATCATGTCTCCTCTCAGCCTTCTCTTCTGCAGGCTAAACATGCCCAGCTCTTTAAGCCGCTCCTCATAGGGCTTGTTCTCCAGACCCTTAAACATTTTAGTTGCCCTCCTCTGGACGCTTTCCAGCTTGTCAACATCTCCCTTCAACTGTGGTGCCCAAAATTGGACACAGTATTCCAGGTGTGGTCTGACCAAGGCAGAATAGAGGGGGAGCATAACTTCCCTGGATCTAGACGCTATTCCCCTATTGATGCAGGCCAGAATCCCATTGGCTTTTTTAGCAGCCGCATCACATTGTTGGCTCATGTTTAACTTGTTGTCCACAAGGACTCCAAGGTCTTTTTCGCACACACTGCTGTCAAGCCAGGCGTCCCCCATTCTGTATCTTTGATTTCCATTTTTTCTGCCGAAGTGAAGTATCTTGCATTTGTCCCTGTTGAACTTCATTTTGTTAGTTTTGGCCCATCTCTCTAGTCTGTCAAGATCGTTTTGAATTCTGCTCCTGTCTTCTGGAGTGTTAGCTATCCCTCCCAGTTTTGTGTCGTCTGCAAACTTGATGATCGTGCCTTCTAACCCTTCGTCTAAGTCGTTAATAAAGATGTTGAACAGAACCGGGCCCAGGACGGAGCCCTGCGGCACTCCACTTGTCACTTCTTTCCATGATGAAGACGACGCATTGGTGAGCACCCTTTGGGTTCGTTCGCTTAGCCAATTACAGATCCACCTAACCGTAGTTTTGTCTAGCCCACATTTTACTAGTTTGTTTGCCAGAAGGTCGTGGGGGACTTTGTCGAAGGCCTTACTGAAATCCAGGTACGCTACATCCACAGCATTCCCTGTATCGACCCAACTCGTAACTCTATCGAAAAAAGAGATCAGATTAGTCTGGCATGACTTGTTTTTGGTAAATCCGTGTTGACTATTAGCAATGACCGCATTTGTTTCTAAGTGTTCGCAGACCACTTCCTTAATGATCTTTTCCAGAATTTTGCCTGGTATTGATGTGAGGCTGACCGGACGGTAATTGTTTGGGTCGTTCTTTTTTCCCTTCTTGAAGATAGGGACCACATTCGCCCTCCTCCAATCTGCTGGGACTTCTCCCGTTCTCCAAGAACTCTCGAAGATAATTGCCAGTGGTTCTGAAATAACTTCCGCTAGTTCCTTCAGTACTCTTGGGTGTAGCTGATCTGGCCCTGGGGACTTGAATTCGTTTAGAGAGGCCAGGTGTTCCTGGACAACGTGTCTCCCTATTTGGGGTTGGATTTCCCCCAATCCTTCGTCCATTCCGTGTTGCTGAGGTTGAAGATGGCTTTCTTTTTCTGAGAAGACCGAGGCAAAGAAGGCATTGAGCAGTTCTGCCTTTTCCCTGTCCCCTGTCGCCATCACCCCATCTTCTCCTTGCAATGGCCCTATCGCCTCCTTTTTCTTCCTTTTTCTACCAACGTAAGCAAAAAAGCCTTTTTTGTTGTTTTTTATGTCCCTGGCAAGCCTGAGCTCATTTTGCGCTTTAGCCTTGCGAACCTTTTCCCTACAGGTGTTGGCTATACGTTTGAATTCTTCTTTGGTGATTTCTCCCCTTTTCCACTTCTTGTGCATGTCACTTTTGAGCTTTAGCTCAGTTAGAAGTTCTTTGGACATCCATTCTGGCTTCTTTGCATTTGTCTTATTTTCCTTCTTTGTTGGCACTGTTTGCATTTGCGCCTTGAGTATTTCACTTTTGAAAAACTCCCATCCATCCTTAACTCCCTTGTTTTTTAATATCGGCGTCCATGGAATGCCGCTCAGTAATTCCTTCATTTTTTGGAAGTCAGCTCTCTTAAAGTCCAGAATGCGTGTTTGACTTGTCTTAGTTTCAGCATTCCTTTGTATTGCAAACTCCAGGAGCACATGGTCACTTGCCCCTAAGGATCCAACCACTTCAACTGTATTGATCAGGTCTTCCACATTTGTTAAGATTAGATCAAGAGTTGCTGATCCCCTTGTTGCCTCTTCTACCTTCTGGACCATAAAATTATCTGCAAGGCAAGTGAGGAATTTGTTGGACTTTGTACTCTTGGCTGAGTTTGTTTTCCAGCAGATATCGGGATAATTGAAATCGCCCATGACTACTATATCTCTTCTTTGTGCCTGTTTGGTCAGCTGTTGACAGAAGGCTTCATCAAGCCCTTCATCCTGACTCGGAGGTCTGTAGTAGACACCCACGACAAGATCTTTTTGAGTCCCGGTTCCCTTGATTCTTATCCAGATGCTTTCAAGCTGGTTTCCCAGATTACAGTCTTGCATTTCTTCTGCAACGTAACTGTTTTTGACATATAAAGCTACTCCCCCTCCTCTCCCCTTTGTTCTATTTCTGTGAAAGAGGTTATAGCCCTCAATGGTTAAATTCCAGTGATGGGAATCATCCCACCAGGTTTCAGTGATGCCTATGACATCGTATGTGTGGTGCTGTGCTAGGAGTTGGAGTTCGTCTTGCTTATTTCCCATGCTCTGAGCATTAGTGTAAAGACATGTAAGCCCCT
This sequence comes from Anolis carolinensis, assembly GCF_035594765.1. Lineage (NCBI taxonomy): Eukaryota > Metazoa > Chordata > Lepidosauria > Squamata > Anolidae > Anolis > Anolis carolinensis. The sequence continues at coordinate 75,994,467 of NC_085843.1, read as the reverse complement.
GTGACCTCCTCTCAAACTGTTTATTTGGGATTATTGTGCTCTCTGTACTTGGTCCTTGCTGTGTTTGTGCAGCCCTCCGTTTAGCCTTTCGGCGGTTCCCTGTGGTCGTGGGTAATATATTGTTCGCCAGGCTGTTGTTCCCCTCCCCCAGTGGATCTAGTTTAAAGTGCGCCTGATGAGGTTTGTGAGTCTGTGTGCAAAAAGATGTTTTCCTACTTGTGTGAGATGCACCCCATTGCTTGCCAGTAGTCCATCCTCTTGGAAGAGTAGACCATGGTCAAGGAAGCCAAAATGCTCCTCTTGACACCATTTCCTGAGCCAGTTATTGACCTGTATTATTTTTCCGGCCCTTGTAGAGCCGTGTCCTACAACAGGGAGGAGGGATGAAAAGATCACATGTACATTATACAGTTTTAGCTTTGTTCCCAGAGCTCAAAAATCATTTGTGATCTTTTGAAAAGTAGTATGTCTTCACCTTTTTTGAGGTCCAATCAGAATTGTTGCTTCAATTAAATTGTTCTTCAATTTTTAAACTTCTAATTATGTGCCATTGCATAACTTTGGCTGATTGATGTTTCGTAGTAATGTAGCTGGCACTCCAGTTTTTAAATTCAGAATGTGTGATGGTAATCTGGGTACCACAAGAGAATTAAGAAATTCCGTTGGAAAGTTCACTACTTAATTTTGGTTCATCATGAAGTCAATGGACTTATATGTCACTGTTTGTGATGATTCATGGGCCATGTAGTCCCGTTCCTAGCGCTGTTGAGACAGATGAAGAGGAAAACTTGGTTTTTCCACCGTTTCAGCCAGAATTGGAATTTTCCCAGCCAGAATTGGAGCCCTTGCACCTGCAGGAGGTTTGCCTTCCAGAAATCGGCCAAACAAGCCCTGAGTCAGAATCTCCCCCATTTTCTCGCCGTAGTTATTATCAACAACAAAAAGGAGTTCAACAGGCTAATCGCAGAAGCCTGAGAATCGCAGCCAGGCATTCAGCTGATTAAGACTGCTTTCATGAGAACCTTTAGGGAGTCATGCATCTGGACACAGAGATTGACTTTCGGTTCTGGTTCCCCAGAGAAGTGTTCTTTGGTGGGAAAACGAGACCCTATTTAGGTTCCTTGCCCCGTAGGAATCTTGCGGAGTCAATTCGTCAGCTACCGGAGTAGGTTGTGTGTGGACAGCGCTACTCCCGTTTCCAAGCCTTCGTTCCTGTTTCCAGCCTTGTTTTGCTTCGCGGACCTTGCCTTGCTACCTAGGACTCAGCCTTGCTTTCCAGGACCTTGCCTTGCTTCCCGGACCTTGCCAAGTGTTTACCACGGATCTTGTCCCTGTTCCTCGTTCCTTGTTGCCTTGAATCAAGCTTTGTGTACCAAGAATCAAGCTATTTCCTTGCCTTGCCTAAGTTTCATGGACTAAAGGACCTTGTCATCTCCCCTCACCTTGCTTGGCAAGTGAGTGTTTCGGTTACTGGATTACAACTTTGGACCTTACTATTTCATATTGGACATTGTTTTCCTGGACTATATTTGACCTTTCCTGAAAGGTCATCTTCTGAACTATATTCTACACTTATTTTTATTGCCTTTACTTATTTCCTTAATAAAGATATTAGATAGATTCTGGCCTCTGTGTATGGTTATTGGTGCTCTGCAGCCTGGGTCGTGACAGTTTGACTCCGCCACCCTAAGCACCAATTAACCTAGGCCAGAATGTCTACCGGAGCCGGACCGGGTGACCAGCCACTCAGTTACACCATCGACAAGGATGAAGTGGACCGCATCCGAGATAAGCTCAATGCGCAGGACGGAGAAATAAGGGGATTGAAGGAACGCGGGGTCCGTCTCCCGGCCATGGCGTTGCCAACCAAGTTTTCTGGAGAAGCTTCTAAGGTTCATGTTTTCCGTCGCCAATGCCAGGCTTATCTAGAGGCCCGTAATGCCGAGTTTCCCCAAGAAGACATCAAGGTGGCGTGGATTTACAGTCTCCTAGACGGGCCGGCGGCCAACTGGGCGACGGCACTGTTCGACCAAGTCTCCCCACATCTGAGGTCAGTGCAACACTTCCTGGATCACCTTAAGGCGACTTGGGGAATCGAGGACAATTTGGAGGCGGCCGGCCACAAACTCCGGCGCCTCTCCCAAGGGGATAGACCTTTATCCCAGTACATAGCCGAGTTCCGAGTGCTGGCCCATAACACCGGCTGGAACGACATAGCCCTCAGAGGACAATTTCGGGAGGGTCTCAACATCGAGATGCTGGAGGAAATCTCCAAGGTGGATCCTCCACACTCTCTTGAAGGACTCATTGATCAATGTTTACGAGCTGAAGTCATGCTGGCCAACAGAAAGCAATGGATCCGAGGCCAGAGCGGTAGGGCTGGAGTGAAACCTCCCGCTCCCACCGGCATCCAGCCGCGTCCAGTGTGGAGACCCCCGCCACCAGCCCCATACCCCAGAGGAAGCGAGGAGGTGCCGATGCAGCTGGGCAATGTGCGTCCCAGGTTGGATACTGCCAAGAAGGCCCGCCGCCAACGCCTGAATCTCTGTTGGTACTGCGGAAACGGGGGCCACTTTGCCAGAGAGTGCCCAGCCGAAGGGAAGTCCGCCGCCTGTCTGGCGGCGGCGTCCTCCACGGAGGCGAAGACGTCTGAGGCGGCTGGCGCGAAGCCGGCGGGGGAAGCCAGCGACCGGGCGTAGAGAGGCTCGCCAACCCGGTCAAAAACCCCACTCAAGAGCCGCCAACCGGGGTCCTATTTCTCCTAGTGGTCACCTTGTGGTCAGCGAAAAAAGGACCCGTCATGATCCATGCCATGATAGACTCAGGAGCCACAAACAATTTCATTGATAGAGAGTATGCCGACTCTCTGGGATTACAATATCACGACTTCAAGAACGCCCGTGTGGTGCAGGCCATAGATGGCCGCCCCCTCAAGACAGGTCCAGTAAGCCAATGGTCAGAACCCACCAGAATGTGGATAAGGGAACACATGGAAGAGATTTCCTTCTTTGTTACCGAGGTTCCCCATTTCCCAGTGATTTTGGGAATTCCATGGCTGACCCTTCACGACCCAAACATCTCCTGGTCCAACAGAGAACTGCAGTTTGCTTCAAAATATTGCCAAAACCATTGTCTGGTAGCCAAGGTCTGCCATACCACAGACGCTGAACCCATCATCACTTTGCCCAAGAAATACTCAGACTTTTGGGATGTATTCAGTGAAAAAGAAGCCGAGAGACTACCCCCTTATAGACCTTATGACTGTGCCATTGACTTGGTGGAGGGGGCCCCGATCCCGCGAGGACACCTCTACTCCCTGACTGAACCAGAGCAAGAAGCTCTCAGGGAGTTCTTAGAGACAAACCTCCGCAAGGGGTTCATCAGACCCTCTCAATCCCCAGCCGCTTCCCCAGTGATGTTTGTGAAAAAGAAGTCAGGGGACCTACGCTTGGTGGTGGACTATAGGGCATTGAACAATATCACTAAGCGAAATCGATATCCCCTGCCTTTGATCTCGGATCTCTTAGACCGGCTTCGAGGGGCCAAGGTTTATACCAAACTGGATCTTCGAGGAGCTTACAATCTAGTTCGCATCAGGGAAGGGGACGAGTGGAAGACCGCTTTCCAGACTAAATTCGGTTTATTTGAGTCCCGGGTCATGAATTACGGTTTATGTGGAGCTCCCGCAACGTTCCAGCATTTTGTCAATGACATCTTTCAGGATTATCTAGACCGGTTCTTGATTATCTACTTGGACGATTTTTTGGTGTTTTCTAGATCACAATCAGAACATGAGAACCACGTCAGAATGGTGTTACAACGATTGCGGGATCACGGACTTTATGCCAAGTTGGAAAAATGCGCTTTTGATCTACAAGAGGTAGACTTCCTGGGATACCGTGTCTTGCCACTAGGGCTCACCATGGACCCGGCGAAGGTTTCAGCAGTATTGGAATGGCGGGCGCCAACCAACAAGAAAGAGGTGCAACGTTTCTTGGGGTTCGCGAACTACTACCGCAAGTTCATTCCAGACTTTGCCCGCTGGTCTGATCCAATCACCAGCTGCATCCGTGGGAAACAGCCTTTCCGCTGGACAGAACAAGCAGAGAAAGGATTCCAGCAACTAAAGAAATTATTCACGTCCCAGCCAATCCTTCAGCACCCAGATCCTGAAACCCCTTTTGTCGTGCAGGCGGACGCCTCAGATGTGGCGATTGGGGCTGTACTCCTACAACCAGTGGGAGATCACCTTCACCCTTGTGCCTTCTACTCCCGTCAACTGACCGCACCAGAGAGAAATTACACTATTTGGGAAAAGGAACTTTTGGCCATAAAGGCAGCCTTTGAAACTTGGAGACATTGGTTAGAAGGGGCCAAATTTCCCATTGAGGTCCATACTGATCATCGGAATCTAGAGCATCTAAGAACTGCCCGCAAGCTAAATCAGAGGCAACAACGCTGGGCTTTATTCTTTGAACGTTTTAACTTCCAAATCCATTATGTAACCCCAGCCCAGACCAAGCAAACAGATGCTCTGTCACGGAAACCGGAATATGCTGCAGGGCGCAAAGAGACCTTTGAGTCCCAACTGCTGCAGCCCGAGAACTTTGCCACGCTCACAGTGGGAAACACCAAATCCACTCCAATTGAATCAACTCCCTCTACTCCAGGACCCCTTTGTGCTCAGGAAATCAGGGCTAGTCAGCAAGCAGATGCCTGGGCTCAGGACCAACTTCGCCAAGGACTACATTTCCCTTTTTCGCTTAAGGATGGGTTACTTTGCTATAGAAATCATGTCTACATCCCTCCAGGACCGGGCAGGGAAAAAACACTTCGTCTGTGTCATGACTGCAAGCCAGCAGGGCATTTCGGACTATTTAAAACCATGCATTTGATCCTAAGAGATTTCTGGTGGCCCAAGATCCGCAAGGATGTGGAAAAATATGTCAATACCTGCCCAGTATGCCAGCGCTCCAAGACAAGAAGGGAAAAGCCCTCAGGGCTTCTGCATCCCCTTCCTACCCCATCTCGCCCGTGGGAAATAATCTCTGCAGATTTTATCACTGATCTACCACCTTCCTGTGGATTCACCACGATCCTAGTGGTGGTGGACCTTTTTACCAAGTTAGCCCATTTCATTCCCTGCGATGGCCTCCCCACGGCCAAAGAGACTGCAGATTTATTCCTTCAACATATTTTCAGATTGCATGGGTTGCCCAAGAGTTTGGTCACAGACCGTGGGTCCCAATTCACCTCTCGTTTCTGGAAAGCACTACAAAAACTATTGGGCATAGACTCTCGTTTATCTTCGGCGCACCATCCCCAAACGGATGGGCAAACTGAGCGCACCAATGCCACTTTGGAACAATACCTTCGCTGTTATGTGAACTACCAGCAGGACAATTGGGCTTCCCTGTTACCGCTGTCGGAGTTCGCCTATAACAATGGTGTCCAGGCTTCAACTAAAGAAACCCCGTTCTTTGCAAACTACGGCTTCCATCCACGTTTCTTTCCTTCTGTCATTGAAACCTCAGAAGTTCCCGCAGCAGAGGACTGGCTGCAGGAACTCACAGCGGTGCAACAACTTTTACTCCAGCAACTAGACCAAGCCAAGGAGGACTATAAACGCCACGCTGACAATCATCGCCAGCCGGGCCCCGAAATCAAGGTAGGAGACCGGGTTCTTCTGTCCACTCGTTTTTTGCCCTCCCATCGCCCTTGCCGGAAGCTAGATGCCCGTTTCATTGGCCCCTATCCAGTGGTGGCGCAACTTAACCCCGTGACTTTCAAACTTCAACTCCCGCGCTCTATGCGCATTCATCCAGTGTTTCATCGCTCTCTGCTCCTTCCGGCGGATGGTGTGCGCCCTGATGTAGACCGGCCGGCCCCCGCCCCTGTTTTGGTGGACGGAGAGGAGGAGTTCGAGGTTCAGGACATTTTGGACTCTCGCTTTCACCGCCGCCGCCTGCAATATCTCATTGACTGGGTGGGTTTTGGTCCCGAGGAACGCTCTTGGGAAGACGCTTCCACTGTCCATGCCCCCGATTTAACCCGCCGCTTCCATCAGACCTATCCCGCCAAGCCGCGGCCTCGCGCCTCGGGGAGAGAGTCCCAATTTGAGAGGGGGCTTGAGGAGGGGGATAGTGTGATGACTCATGGGCCATGTAGTCCCGTTCCTAGCGCTGTTGAGACAGATGAAGAGGAAAACATGGTTTTTCCACCGTTTCAGCCAGAATTGGAATTTTCCCAGCCAGAATTGGAGCCCTTGCACCTGCAGGAGGTTTGCCTTCCAGAAATCGGCCAAACAAGCCCTGAGTCAGAATCTCCCCCATTTTCTCGCCGTAGTTATTATCAACAACAAAAAGGAGTTCAACAGGCTAATCGCAGAAGCCTGAGAATCGCAGCCAGGCATTCAGCTGATTAAGACTGCTTTCATGAGAACCTTTAGGGAGTCATGCATCTGGACACAGAGATTGACTTTCGGTTCTGGTTCCCCAGAGAAGTGTTCTTTGGTGGGAAAACGAGACCCTATTTAGGTTCCTTGCCCCGTAGGAATCTTGCGGAGTTAATTCGTCAGCTACCGGAGTAGGTTGTGTGTGGACAGCGCTACTCCCGTTTCCAAGCCTTCGTTCCTGTTTCCAGCCTTGTTTTGCTTCGCGGACCTTGCCTTGCTACCTAGGACTCAGCCTTGCTTTCCAGGACCTTGCCTTGCTTCCCGGACCTTGCCAAGTGTTTACCACGGATCTTGTCCCTGTTCCTCGTTCCTTGTTGCCTTGAATCAAGCTTTGTGTACCAAGAATCAAGCTATTTCCTTGCCTTGCCTAAGTTTCATGGACTAAAGGACCTTGTCATCTCCCCTCACCTTGCTTGGCAAGTGAGTGTTTCGGTTACTGGATTACAACTTTGGACCTTACTATTTCATATTGGACATTGTTTTCCTGGACTATATTTGACCTTTCCTGAAAGGTCATCTTCTGAACTATATTCTACACTTATTTTTATTGCCTTTACTTATTTCCTTAATAAAGATATTAGATAGATTCTGGCCTCTGTGTATGGTTATTGGTGCTCTGCAGCCTGGGTCGTGACACTGTTTCACTGTTTCAGCAGTAATTTTGTTTAGGATGATGTTGTTCGTCTCATGTACGTCAACAGTTTAGAATTCTGCTCAACCATGATTTCAGTAATTTGTTTCAATGTTTTGGAAAACCTTGTCTACTAATTCTTGTTTTGAATTTATGATTTTACGGAAATTAGATGGGAAGGTGATTCTGTGTGCCAGGTTTGGTCCAAATCTGTTGTCAGCTGGGTTTAGTGCACTCTGGATAAGGGTGAACTATAATTCCCATAATCGTGGCCAATGCCCAACATACAGCTGTATGTTCAGTTAATTATGAGGGTTCTCTGTGCCAAGGTTTGGTCCCAGTCCATTGATGGTGTGAGTCACAGTTTATCTGGATGTAGGTGAACTATAACGCTCATCAGTCAAGGTCAATATTCCCCAAACTTCTCCAGTATTTTCTGTTGGTCATGGAGAGTCTGTATGCCAGGTTTTGTCCAGGTCCGTCATTTGTGTGGGTCTCAGTGGTCTGTTGAAGTTGGAGCCGAATCAGGTGAAGGTAGTACAAATCCCATCATTGATAATCCATCCTTCTACTATTGACACCAGGATGTTAAGTGGGTAATGGGGTGTCTGTGTGCCAAATATGGTCCAGGTTTGTCGTTCGTGGGGGTCGCAGAGGTCAAATTTGAGTGAAGGTACTGCAAATCCCATCATCCATGGTTTGTCCTCCCCTAACCTCACCAGGATGTAAAGTGGGGCATTGGGGGGGGGGCAAAGGGGTTCTGTGCCAGGTTTGGTCCTGATCTGTCATTAGTGCAAGTCACAGTGATCTGTGGGAGGTGAAGTGTTTGAAAGTACTGCATATCCATGGTTCTCTCTCCCCAAAACTCATTATTAAAATGTGTGTGTATTGGTATGCCATGTTGTGTCACCATTTCAAGTTGATCAAGCAACTACTTTTCAAGTTTTGCGTGCACAAACATGTGCAGGCAGTATTTTTATATATAAAGATTATGGATGGAATGTGTAGTTTGGTTGTACATGAATGGAAGAAGCTTCCATTTATAGAAAAGGAATGGCTTAACTCTTGTCCCCATTCACAGAGTAATGGTATTAGGATCATATGTAACTTCTGTGGCTTTTAAATTAATTTGCGTAAGAAATATTTGCCATGTTTTCTATTTGGTTAGAGGAATGCCAGTGAGACTAAAAGAACACCATTTGTTTATGGGGTTATTTCCTGTTATGGGCAAGATACTATTAACCACCAGTCTTACAAACTTGGAAGGCAAGGTATTTTCAGTTGTTACTAATGGAACTTTTGCATTATTTATCCTATTTTATTACAGTGCTTATGCTTTACAGACGGCGTCACTGTTGCCTCCATGCCACCTGCCCAGGACCACAAACGGCTAATGGATGGAGATCAAGGTCCAAACACTGGTGGCATGGGTGCATATTGCCCAGCACCCCAGGTAAGGTGTTTTGTCACACAATCTTTCTTTGATAAAGGTTATCCACAGGGAGGGCCATTTGTGAGATTGGTTTGGGAAGCAGGAAAAAAAACTTCCAACCTGCGAGTACTAATTTACATTTGTGTGCATACTGAAAATATGTTCACATATTTTGGGAAGAAAATTGGATATCTAACAATAATTTATGTAAACAATAAAGATGACTCATACAGAGTCAAAGCATCCTACTATAGCATTTTAAATATATTCAATATTGCCTGAATTGGAAAGCTAAGCAAAATTGTACAGTAGAGTCTCACTTATCCAACATAAACGGGCCAGCAGAATGTTGGATAAGCGAATATGTTGGATAATAAGGAGAGATTAAGGAGAAGCCTATTAAACATCAAATTAGTTTATGATTTTACAAATTAAGCACCAAAACATGTTACACAACAAATTTGACAGAAAAAGTAGTTCAATATGCAGTAATGCTACATAGTAACTACTGTATTTACGAATTTAGCACCAAAATATCATGATGTATTGAAAACCTTGACTACAAAAATGCGTTGGATAATCCAGAACGTTGGCTAAGCGAGTGTTGGATAAGTGAGACTCTACTGTATCTGATAAAATTTTGGCTGGAAGATCATAGGGATCACCAGATTGGGACAGAAAATAATCCTGCTTGGGTCAGACTCATAGCCTGATCCAGTGAAAGGAAGCTTGATATTTCTGTAACCCAGAATTTGTAACTCCTTTGGGTTACACTGGCCAGCTGGCAGGATGATTCTGGTGTTTGTAGTTCAAAATAAAAATTTCTTAGCTTCTTTTGCAGTATTGTTAACTGTTGACTTTATAAAATTGGAGGTGCTTGGAAACGAACCTGTTCACTGCGTACATATTAACTGTGTGTTGGCTACTGAGCCACGACCCCTTCCTGAGCCGTTTCTTTTCATAATGTCCTTGGGTTCATACAGTCCTTGGGTTCATATAAACGTATAAAGGATTATATGTGGTTCATACATGTGCTTACAAGTTAAACTTTTTAAACATTTTGTTAGCTCTCCAAGGATCTGCTTTTGAAAATCAGGAATTCTGTTCTCCAGAAAACAGTTGATGGCATGAGAAATGAAGGTATTCCTTATGTAGGTGAGTGGATCCTTGTATGTATTATGCAACACACTTAACATTTTTAAGTGCTTTACAGCAGGAATAATAGACCTTTGTTACAAGCTCACAGTCTAATAGTTGTATTACAAAAGGAGGATGCAGAAAAGAAATTTAGAAACACATTTTCATTGAATTAACATAAATGTTACAGTGCATTCAGATAGACTGTCTTGTAGTATCCTTCATTATCTGTTGGTGTCCTGTTCAATGTTTTCACAAGGTTTCAAATATAATAGATGCTGCACTGCCAATTGTTGTCATAGCATAGCTGTTCCAGGTGGTTTCTGCAAGCATCAGACATTAAGATCATCCAGGTCTACGTAACTTGTGGTCCTCCAGTTATGTTGGCCTCCAACTCCCAGAAACCCTAGCCAGCTTGTCTAATGGCCAGGAATTCTGGGAGTCGGAGGCCAAAACAGCTAAAGGGTTGTGCAGGCCTGGGCTAGGCACTTTGAGTCTCCTCTGGGAGAGAAGAAACAGATATCTATACCAATACTACTAAAAATAATTCTGTCATGGTACAGAATGTTAATGCCGCACTTGCAAGTAGATCTCCTTTCTGCATGAGTCTAAAGTATGGGAGTTGTCGTCTTAACACATCTGGAAGGAACCATGATAGCAGACCTAAGTGAAAGCAGCAACATTAACCAGAAACTATTCTGCTCAACTAACCTGAGGGAGATCATAAACAGCAGCTTTAACTAACCCAGTGGTTCCCAATCTTTTTTTGACCAGGGTCCACTAGAAGTAGGCATTCACCAGTGGTTAATTCATGTTCTGTCCAAATAGATCAGTGATTCTCAACCTGTGGGTCCCTAGGGGTTTTGCCCTACAACTCTCAGAAATCCCAGCCAGTTTATCAGCTTTTGGGATTTCTGGGAGTTGAAGGCCAAAACATCTGGGGACTCACAGGTTGAGAACCACTGAAAAAGAACCTTTATGGTCTTGTTCTTAGTTCCTCTCTCAGATCTTCGTACTGTCTTAACCTGGGCCATGTATGTTTGGCTCTTTGTTTAGTTGGATATGTGTATTTTTCATGAACTTTCTTTTGCTTTTTGTTAATTTTTTCCTAGATTTTAAACTTCTTATATTGTTTTCTGTGGGTATCCTTTAAAGTAGTGGTTCCGAACCTTTTTTGACCAGGACCCACTTGACCAGGGACCGCTCTCCAACATTAGTACCAAAAGGGTTACGAATCAGTTTTAGGTCAACTATAGATTGAGTTTGGTTATCTGAGGTGCTGATTGAGAAAACTGCATTGGATAGATCACATCAGCTCTAGTTTCTGATACAGAACATATGCCATTTAGTAATCGCCATCTGCTCACGCACAGAAAACCATATTGAATAATCTAGAGCTGATGTGGTCTATCCAATCCAATGTGGAAAGGAGTGGAAATAAAAGAAATAAATAAAGAGGAGGGAGGTTCACGGATCGGATTTTCGTTCTCGCAGCCCACTGCTGGGCCATGGCCAACAGGTTGAGAACCACTGAACTAGCCTAACCTTTTTTTCCTAACTGCCTCCCTTTACCATTGCCTTGCACAGAGCCATAGAATTGGACGAGACCAGAAACTCAACCAGGTCAAACCCATTCTGCCATGTAGGAATATACAATCAAATCAGTTCCAATAGATGGCCACCCAGCCTCTATTTTAAAATCTCTCTCTCTCAAAAAAGAGAGAGATTCCACCACATTCTAAGACAGCATATTCCATGGCTGAATAGCTTGTACTACCAGGAAATTCTTCCTAACGTTTTGGTAGAATCACTTTTTCTGTAGTTTGAATCCATTGCTCTGTGAACTAGTCTCTGGAGCAGCAGAACACAAACAGGCTCTTTCTTCCTTTCAGCTATTTAAGCATGGCTATCATGACACCTCTTAACTTTCTCTTCTCTAGGCTAAACATACCCACCTCTCTAAGCTGCTCTTCATAGGGCACGGTTTCCCAGATCTCTGGACACATCCCAGCCCCATCTTCATTTTTTTAAAACACTGAGCACTTCAAATATATGCTCGGTGTTTTAAAACATTTCAAATGTCTGTGTTGTGGGAGTTTAACAAGTATTGACTGTACTCTAAAATTGTAAACAATTAATTTTGGATGAAGTTCTACATATTCCTTTTATAGCTGTCTTTGTACGGTGGAAACAAGAGTCATAATGGGCCATTAAGACAACATTATTTTTCAATAGGTTTAAAATGCATGCTTTACCAGTTGTGCATGTATTATTTTTTCCTATTTAGGTGTGCTGTATGCTGGGCTAATGCTCACCAAAGAGGGACCCAAAGTCTTGGAGTTCAACTGTAGATTTGGTGACCCTGAATGTCAGGTGAGAAACCATAATGGGCATGTTTACTCTGAAGTAAGTTCTCTATGTTCTGTGGCATATTTTCAGAAATACTGTACTTCAAAAAATAACATGTCTGGGGTCACCAATGTGAGAAACTGCCAAATTGCAAACAAATTCAACTGCTAGTAGTTGCTGTTGTAACCAAGATTTTTCAGGTCTCATTGAAATTAACAGAACTGAATCTTGAGATTTCATAGTCCAAGAAGTAAAGGTTAATCTTTGTAAAATTGCAATATTTCCTTACGAAAAATTACCATAGTCTTATTATGTGACATCTAGCACTATCCTACACTGTATATTTAATTCTATAATAAAAGTCTAAAGTATTACCTGCTCATTTCAAAGATGACTAGTTCCACATGTTTTAATGCAAGGATGCATTACAGATGGATAGATTCAATCAAGTAAGCCCTTTTATCTGCAAGAGCTGAACAGAGCTGTTGATGCCAGGGTAACTTGGAGCCCTCTCATTCATAAGGTCGCCATGAGTTGCAGTCTACTTGCAACAGTTAATAATAAGTATATCATGTAATCCAATGTCAACATATCTTTATTAAAACCAAACAAAGTTTACAGATTTTTTTGAATCCTCCAGAGTTCTTTGTGGAGCTTGTGGTTGTTGTGTGCTTTCAAGTTGCTTTCAACGTATGGTTTTCTTGGTAAGATTTATTTGAAGGGGTTTGTTATTGCCTTTCTCTGAGGCTGAATGAGTGTGTCTTGCCCGAGATCACACAGTGAAAAAGAGTGTAGAATTGTTTCTGGCTAAGATGGTGCAAAAGTCAGAGGGTGGGGAAGGAATATAAAAATAAAAACAAGGCTAGTTGTTGTGACCTGAAGTCTGCAGCTTAGTCTCAAAACAGATATCTGGTGGTTGTTGCAGATATTAGATTATACCTAAAAATTCATTGTAGAACAAAGAAGGCTGATTTGTAAAAATGTTCTTGTGAAGCTTTCACTCTGCCCTTTTGATTAATCCTAAGGAAAGTAGTCCAGATCTGGAATTTGATTTTTTCATGGACTATCTATCCCAGATATCTTTGATTTTTTTTTCATATGAAGAATGTTAGCATTGGTCAGATTTTTTAAAGTCGTTTTTGCTTAATTATTTGTTAATTTTCTAGTTTTATGATCTATTCCTTTGCAATGACACCTGTCAGTATCTCTCTTCACTCTTGCCTATGTAGGTAATTCTACCACTACTGGAGAGTGATATTTATGAAGTTATACAAGCAACCGTTGATAGAAAGTTATCAAGCTGCATGCCTGTTTGGCTGGAAGACTCCTCTGCTGTGACCGTGGTCATGGCTAGCGAAGGCTACCCAGGGAGCTATCCTAAAGGTTTGGAAATAACAGGTAGGAAATTGTTACATATAGCCTAAACATGTAATAAATTTAATAAAGCAGCCATTGAAATCCACAAGCATGTGGACAATTTCAACAGAAAGGAGGAAACAATAAAAATGAACTAAATCTGGTAACCAGTATTTAAAACACTCCAGAATCAAGACAGTAAATAAAGAACACCACTCAGAAACAGGGGAATTCCAGACAGCAAACAATAAAATGCCAGGTAACACCTCCCAAACAAAGGATGCCTCTAGGCAACAACAGCCAGACTACCTTTAGGCAAATACCCTCACTGATTGACTTTGCAGCTGCAAGGCTACTCAATTCTAATCAAGCTTGCTAATTGCAACATTCACACTTACTTCAAACAGACAAGGGTTCTTTCTCCCACCCTGTCAAGTCCACAGATACTTGTATACTCCACCTGCAGGCGAAACATCAGGAGAGAATGCTAGTGGAACATGGCCATACAGCCAGAAAAACTCACAGCAACCCAACACAAATGCTATCTTTCTGCATTCATGTGATTGAGTAGAAGCTGTGTGATGCTCTGGGAGCTTGGCTTACTCAAATAACACAGGCACAAGTCAAACCAATATTAGGGGGAAGTTGCTTTTGCTTCCTGAAATAATAGCTTTCAGTATCCTCATACAAGAGCTAATTAAATCAATATTAGAGACAACGTAATTTTAATGTAATAGAAAATTCCATTTTCACAGGATATTTTGCATAATGTGTAAGGAGAACACCTCTCTGAGAAACTCTGGGTCCTCTTTCACAATTCTGTGGCCAGTTTCCTTCTCCAAGGAACCTAGAGATTCCTAGAGAGAATGCTTTAATCAAATCCATGAATATTGAATAACCAAATCTGTCAAAGTCAAACCTTCAACAGTGGAGGGCCAACTGAACATTACACAACGTATGCATAGCAAATCCTTTTAACTAATTGTTTTCCTTTTGTTTTAACCTTCGTACTGTTGCCTTCATAGGATTTTCTCAGGCGAAAGACCTCGGCTTGGTGGTGTTCCATGCGGGGACAGCTATGAAAGATGGCAAAGTTGTGACCAGTGGAGGCAGAGTCCTCACTGTGACAGCTATCAAGAAAGACCTCATGTCAGCCCTCAAAGAAGCCAACAGAGGAGTTGAAGTCATTCGGTTCAAAGGAGCCATTTATAGAAAGGATATTGGTTATCGAGCAATAGATTTCCTTAAACAAACCAGGTATCTATCAGAAGGCAAAGCTGAGAATTGATATTGAAGAGATAATGTACATCTTAAAAACCAAAGTATCACTCATGAAATCATTCCAAAGTCATTGTATTAATTAGTACTTTTATATCTATATACTATTCAGTATCTTTATATGACAATTCTAATCCAGGTTGAGTATCCCTTATCCAAAATGCCCAGGACCAGAACTGTTCTGAATTTTGGATTTTGGAAAACTAACATATACATAATGCGATGCCTTGGAGGTGGGACCCAACTCTGTCACCATGTTATTTCCGTTTATCCGGCCTAGCTTGTTAACAAGATTTCAGTATTATTTTTGTATTAGAGGATTGGTCTCTCACTTTTGTGCTTCTCTCAGAGCAATGTTTCCCCCCGGGAAGGCTCTTTGAGAGGAAGCAGAGCAAATCATTTTGTAGGGATTTTCTTTTGTGATACAAATGAGCCATTCATTCCTGGAAAATTGGTGTGTAAAAGGAATTAAAATTGCAGTGAGCATCTGCAGAAAATTAATGTATCCAAAATAAGAGTGATTGTATTGACATCACTTTATAGTAATTATATCCATAGTGGGAAGGCATTTAAATGAGTATAACTGCAATCTGTTTACTAACATCTGCACTAGCAAAATTAATCCAGGTGTTTCTGTTAGTTCAAGGTGAACCAGATGAGCTTTTGTTGTTCAGGGTGCATACTGTTGATCTTGATCAGGCATGGGCAAACTTCAGCCCTCCAGGTGTTTTGGACTTCAACTCCCACAATTCCTAACAGCCAGTATGCTGGCTGGGATTTCTGGGAGTTGAAGTCCAAAACACCTGGAGGGTCAAAGTGTTAGGGAAAACTCCCAAAATACAGCAGAGCATCCAAAAATACAAACAGGATACTTATAATTAAGCATTCAGCTCACAGCAAGCAGAGCATGAAGTGTTGTGGCCAAAAAATGATTTAGAGCTTAGGAGCCAAAGATGCAGAGTTCAATCTTTAAAATTACAAAAGTTTTATTTACAAAATTAACAACAATAGATACATTTCCAACTGTCATTCAGGAGTCGGGGGAAGGGATTCCCTCAACCTATTCTAAACTAACTGTTCCTCATTGAGGGCTGCAGACTTGATCAGTGTGAGGTTGAATTCCAACACAAAGTTTGGCCGTACCTGATCTAGATTGACTTCTTTTGACCAGAACCACTATATATAAAATAATGTTGTCTTTGATAACATAGTCTTTTGCAACGTATAAACATAAATTTCCCTTGAAAGCATGTGATGTTAGGTATCATTATCTGTAATATTGGTTCTGTGTACATAAAATAAAAGGACTAAAAATAGTACAGTATCTAGTTTTATGTTTCCTGAATGTCTAGTGTTTGATAATTATTTGATCAATGATGAAATTTGTGTAATACCTTTTATCTTGTAAATCAAAATTTATTTTCAAATGCGTGTATTAAAAATATTTCATACTTTGTAAAAAAAAATACAGTGTTTCTGAGATACGGAGTTTTGGCTATGTAGGGGAGCTGATGTGGCATAATAGTTTGAGCAATGAACTACAGCTCTGGAGATGGGGGTTCAAATCCCCACTTAGTAATGGAAACCTCTTCCCAGCCTCAGAATAAGACCCCTGATAGGCTTGGGTTAAACAACTTCAAGGCCCCTAGCAACAACTATTACGTGGGATTCAGCATTTCCCCCCTCTGCTTGCCATAGCCCCCTTCCCAGATGTTCTCTCAAGGAACTCCTAACTCTCTAAAGCAGGCTTTTCTGAGGGAGGCTGCAGAAGAGGCAAAGGAAGCAATCTTTCCTGTCCCATGATAGATAGCATGCTATTTGCATTAATAGGATACAATTCTATATAAGTGAACTCTTTCCATGGAAGTCAGAAACATAAGCAGTCATAGTGCATTTGAGTTTATAGCTGGATATTCAGTTGCGTGAGGTGTGAACTGGTCTGTTCAAACATGTATGGGTTAAGACGAGGCATCAGTGTATAGTGATGTAGTGAAGCTGATATGTAGCTGGAAACAGGTACTGTGAATTATTGCAACACTGAGAATACCTTGTGATGCCATAGATTGTAGTGGATTTAGAATGGTGTCATCCATGACTTTTCTTATCCTGGCCTTACATTCACATTCATTTATTCTTATAATGTCAAGTGTTTGCTTCTTAGAATTTTGCCAACAGCTAGGAGATGCTAATAAAAAACTCAACTTCAAATCTTGGGTTGGGACTGTTTTGTCTGATAACAAGTCCTACTGGACTATTATATGAGGCTAATATGCGAATATTATATATTCACATATTAGCCTCAATATAAGATAGTGGCTTTCAGTGGGCCGTCCAGATCTGTGTGGGTTCAATTCCAAGGGATTCTGCAGATAACAACAAATACTGATAGTTGTAGCCCATATTATTAAATTGTCACAATGCATAACCATCTCCATCAGCGCAATCACATGCACATTGCCGCCATTTTAGGTATGTGACTGCAACAATTTGTGGTCATATTGGATGCTCATGCATACAGGAGAGCCCACTGCATTTTAAATCCTTGTACTGAGCAGACTGCACCACATCGTTTTAATACAGGTCTGGGGATTCATGTTCTACATTTGGATAGTCGGCATACTGCTTTCAGCTAAAGTACCATAGGTCACAGGGGTCAGAAGCACAGAGTTATTGACCACTGAAATCAGACCATCAGAACATATTCTTAATTTGCTGAAAAAAGCAGATATCTCAATTGTGGTTGTTAAAGGCACAGAAGCAGGGGCAGCCAAAAGGGATCCATCTTAGGAATAGGTAAGATCAAAGTTATTTTTTTACAGACCTATATTGGCACTGAAAAAGTACTGCTGCAATTGGATCATATATGTAAATAAATTGATAATTGGCTCTTCTGCCTTTTTAGTGGTCTGACTTACAAAGACAGTGGTGTAGATATTGCAGCTGGTAACACCTTGGTTCAGAAAATTAAGCCTTTAGCAGCAGCAACATCAAGATCAGGTAAGCTTGTGCCTTTTAACTAAAATGCTCGTAGGATTCATTCATGAGCAACTGAGATCATGCATCTGATGGTGCCAGACTAGATGTGTTCATCTGTAAGATGTCATGAATTATGTTGGTTTTGCTGCAATAAACTCACCTGGCTATACTCCATCAAATTTAGACCATTCATATTGATGTTATTATTCTGTAATAGCATACAACAATTATATTAATTCAAAATGATGCATTCAGAAGAGCCAGTGAGATTTCTTAGATATTTCTTACTCTGTGTGTAATGTATGAAAGTAGTTACTTTGGAGCAAGAAATCATAAAGAAGCCTATATGTTCAAGGCACCTCTGAAAACTGCTTGGCTAAGCTAATGTGGAAGACAGAGATTTTATTATCTCTGAAATGGTGACCAGTACCAAATTTGTGCCTATTGATTATAAATATTCCTTTCTGTCCTGGAAACACTCTGGCTGGGAACCAGTGCCTCTCAGTTTAGCACTGATTTATGGACCACCCCTTTAAGGACGACTGCCTAAAGTGGGGATAGCAAGAGAAGCAGCCACTTCAAGTAGCAAATACTGCAGGGTAGAAATTGTCAGAAAGATGGGTTGCTGTGAGTTTTCCGGGCTCTATGTTCTAGAAGTATTCTCGACGTTTCTCCCACATCTGTGGCAAGACAGAATGCTTCTGGAACATGACCATACAGCCCAGAAAACTCATTAGTGATTCCGGCCATAAAAACCTTCGATAACACATTGCCAGGAAGATGTTGGTGGACAAAATGCTATGTGCACCATTGCATTCCTTACACTTCAGGACTGATTCACAGTGGGAAGTTTTGATCATTTACAAGCCTAGTATGTCCTATTTTGTGTGAGATTACTTCACATACTGATGAAGGGGCAAAACTGCTGTTTGCAAGGGTTAATACATCTGTAGGAACTCCCAAATACCTCCATTATGTTAACAAACTTTTATTGACTCAATCTTCCCCCCCACCCCCCACCCCACACTTATTGGTAGGCTGTAATGCTGAGCTTGGAGGGTTTGCTGGCCTCTTTGATTTGAAGGAAGCTGGATATAAAGATCCAATTTTGGTATCTGGAACTGATGGTGTTGGCACAAAGCTCAAGGTAATGAGAAGGAGGGCAAATGGTGTTGACGGTAATATGCTTAAACATGACAACTTGCATTTTATTCAACAACAGATCCTTATCAGAGCTGTCATGGGTCATGGGAAAAGATTATACCTTGGAGGTATTGGATATAGAAAGTCTCAGGTTCATCATGTCTAGTTAGGGTGGGGCAATCTCAGCCATTCCGGGTCCAAATCTTTTAGCCTTGGAACTCTCCATGAGTCAGGCACAGTTGTAAAAAAAAAAAGCCAAAAGAGAAAAAGCAAACTTGGAAATGACCTCTGGTTTTTGATTAAATGTATAATTCTTTAAATATTAAATAGTGTAGGGGGTCTTGTGACCTATTTAAAAGATGAATTGCCACAGAAGCTAACCACAGGGTATCAGCTGCAGGTGGAAGACCATATTCCAGATGTATTCACTGGGAAACAACAGAAAACTCAACAAAAGTATAAATTTCTTAGTTAACAAAGGTTTTTCACAAAATACAATTTTTGCACTATGATTCCACTTTTAATTGCCATAGCTCTTTCTATTGGAATCCCGTGAAATTCAATTTAAGATAAAGTATTTATCATTTCCAGTGAGACACCTCTAATGCCTCACCATAATACAAGCCCCAGGATTGCATTGAATCTTGCTATGCCATTTACAATGGACAATAATTCTGTGGTGTAAAATAGTCCTATGTCTACCTCTATTGGTAGGCAGTAACTAATTACCAGTGGATATTTGTGGAAATGTCTACCACCCCTGTCACTTTCTCAAGTTCCATCAAGACAAGTGAGAGCTCAGTGAAAAAAATCCTCCTTATCTCCGGCAATTAAAGTAACCTATCTACTTTGGTGTTGTGATCTGAACATTGGAGACCAAGGTTTGATTCCCCACTCTGTCATGAAAATCCACTGGATGACCTTAGAGGATTTACACATTCTCGATCCCAGAAAACCCTATGATAGGTTCACTGTAGGATCACCATGTGGCAGAAATGACTTGAAGGCACATAACAACAACAAATTACCTTTCACTGTAGTTGAAAGCAAAGTCTTGCAAGTATTGTACGGAAGTGATGGCACGTTCTAAAAATTCCTTTTCTTCTGTTCCATTCAGATTGCCCAACTGTGCAACAAGCACGACACGATTGGGCAGGACTTGGTTGCCATGTGCGTTAATGATATCCTAGCTCAGGGAGCAGAGCCCCTCTTCTTCCTTGACTATTTTGCCTGTGGTAAATTGGATGTTGGGATGGCTCAAACCATCATAGCTGGAATAGCCGAAGCGTGTAAACTGGCAGGATGTGCTCTCCTTGGTAAGGATTATCATACTTCTCTTTCATGACAAAGTTGTCCTGCTTCCAGCTACTGGCAGTAAGCATGTGTTTTATCTCAGCTTATCCGAGTCTGAGAATCAGTTGAGACCAAACTCATCATGGATTGTCTCATGGTATACTGCTTTGCTAGCAGTGGGGTGGTGAATCACACCAGATTTTAAAACAAAACTTCATCAAATGTGTTATCAAAAGTGCTGCATCCTATTCTTCTCAACCCACATAGGATTTGATAGTTCATTTATACAAAGATAAAGGTTTCCCCCGACATTAAGTTTTGTCATGTCCGACTCTGGGGGTTGGTGCTCATCTCAATTTCTAAGCTGAAGAGTCGGTGTTGTCCATAGACACCTCCAAGATCATGTGGCCAGCATGACTGTATGGACTGTCATTATCTTCCTGCCAGAGCTGCACCTATTGCTCTACTTACATTTGCATGTTTTCGAATTGCTAGATTGGCAGAAGCTGGGGCTAACAGCGGGAGGTCACCCTGCTCCCCGGATTAGAACCGCTGACCTTTTGGTCAGCAAGTTCAGCAGTTTAACCTGCTGCAACACTGGGGGCTCCTAGTTCCTTTATAGTTGAGGCTAAATTTATCAGAGCTTCCAGCTCGTACCAGTTCTGAATGAAAGGGAAGAATGGTAAAACTGAAATTGTCTCAACAGCCAGGATGTGTCTCCTATTATTGTCCTCCATCTGGCCAGTGTTTTTCAGACAAGAAAAGCATTCAGGTACACAACTCTCCAGTCAAAAATCGCTGTAGTCCAGTGAGAAGTGCCTAGTGTGATTCTCTTTCATATTTTAGAAAACTCAAAGCTTGACAAAAATAACTCATTTTGACTACTAATTCCAGACTCCACCTGCTAACATGGCTCATGGAAGTGACAGTCCAAAACAGTAAAATCTTCCAAGTTTAGAGAATGACCTTTTCCTTGTGGTAGTTTATTTCCTGTTCCAAAAGTTCCCTTCAGTGTATGGCTAATATATTCTGACTGCTTCTTTTGAACTTCCTTTCTTCACTGCCTAAAATAGTATTTATTTTGCATTCCTTCTTGGTGGTTATATTTTCCATAAGTGAAGTGGCAGAAGGAGAACATTAACATTGGAAGAATGGGATACATTTTCATTGCATGGCTTGCAACGAGTGCTTTTGCTTAAGGAGCAAAAGACCTTCATGGCAGGCCCATCTTGATCTATTTGAATGTATATAAGAGCCCTGGAATTAAGGACTGCCACTAGTCTAATCTTCAACATGTCTTTCTCCATCTTCCTGTAGGAGGAGAAACTGCGGAAATGCCGGGCATGTATCCACCTGGAGAGTACGACCTGGGAGGCTTTGCAGTGGGTGCCGTGGAGCGGGGAGAAATGCTCCCCCAGTTAAACAGAATTGCCGATGGGGATGTGATCCTTGGCGTTGCTTCCTCTGGTGTTCACAGCAATGGATTTAGTCTTGTGAGAAAGATTGTAGAAAAATCATCTTTAGATTTTTCCTCCCCTTCAGTGGGTGGCTCTCCTAACCAGACATTAGGTATGTTCTGTATATACAGTGTTCCCTCACTTATCACTGGGGTTACGTTCAAGGACCACCCGCAATAAGCGAAAATCCGCGAAGTAGGGGCACTATATTTATTTTAATATTTATACATTATTTTAGTAGATATGCACTATTTAAACTCTTTATCAACCAATCGTGTGTTGATAAATTGTCTCCTCCTTCTCCCGTTGCCGTTTGGGCTCCTCTCCCTTCGGCTTCTCCTTTCTTCCTTCCTTAGGATGTACATTGTAATTTTTTATGATTTATATTAGTCTTTTAGAGATTATTGAAAAACCGCAAAACAGCGAATCCGCGAAAAGTGAACCACGAAGTAGTGAGGGAACACGGCACAACCTTCATCCTTCCCTGATTTACTTCAAATAAGGGTCAATGTCTGGTCACTATAATTTTTTCACATTGTCTGGTTTTCATAAAAACTGAGAGCATGTTTAGCTCTTTCATTTGTATATTTTCACAGAGGACTAGTAAACACAAAATGCAGTGGGCTCTTAGTATCTGCTGGGATTTTGTTCCAGGACCCATATAGATAACAACATTCATGGATACTCAGGTTCCATTATATAGAGTGGTAAAATGTTGTCCCATGTATAAAATGGCCAAAACAAGGTTTGCTTTTTGGATTTTATGTGGCTGGTGGAATTGTGGGTACAAAATCCATGGATGTGGAGGGCCAGTTGTATACATTTGCAGTGTCACACATATCTGTGACTTTTCATTCAAGGCACAATTGAAGACCTATCTCTGCCAGCAGGCCTATCCAGTCAGTTTTAATCGTGAATTTTAAACGTATGTCTTGTGTTTTAATCTTTGTTCTGTGTCTTTTAGTATGTATTTGATAGAAATAAGCTTTAATATGTGTATTTTATAGAATGTTTACAATACTTACGTGTTTTAACTATGTTGTAACCCACCTTGAGCCACAAAGAGGGGCGGGTAAGAAATAAAATTATTATTATTATTATTATTATTATTATTATTATTATTATTATTATCATTATTATTATCATTATCATTATTATTTTCACATGCTAAGGAGAATCCATAAAATTAACGTGTGCAAAACCGCATTGTAAGTATACTGCTAGTCTGACCCTAATGTTGTGTAACTTCCCTGAGGTCCAAGATGTTAGAAAAGTTACCCTTTTGGACAATCATTCCCAGAGCTCCTTGGCTGTTACAGCTAGTGACCATTCTCGTTAGGGGATTACATGAATCAAAGTGTTGCAAAGTAGTTTTCCCAAGCTCTGCCAGTATTCACATTTTAGACATGGATGTTTGCTGGTGGAATCAACCTCTGTTGCACCCTGGAGCTGCAATTATGCCAGGTTCCAACTTGCTTGTGGATTTCCCTCCTGCTAATGCCCAGGCATTGACTGTGGACATTGGGAAACCACAAAACATCCCAAGCTGAGCCAGCCTCCCTTCATCTTCATTTTATAGCGCCCTGTTGTATGCAGGGGGTTTCAGTGGCACATTTTCTCACTCTCCTTGCACCTTGGTATTTCTGTCTTGTAATGTTTTTTTGCTACTTCTGTTCACAGGAGAGCAACTGCTTACCCCTACTAAAATCTATAGCAAGGTTCTTTTGCCAGTCCTTCGAACGGGTCACGTGAAGGCATATGCCCATATCACTGGTGGAGGGCTGCTGGAAAATATTCCACGCGTCCTTCCAGCATCCTTTGGAGTTGTTTTAGGTAAGAATTTTTGATATTGGGTAACACAGGTGTAATTTTTCCTGTTCTATTTTCTTTAACACTGTTGTTTTACTATTTATTTAAACCATTTTACCTTAAAACAGATATATTTAAATATGCTTAAATAAGTTTAAATATGGCTTTGAAAATGCACTTTCTTTAACACCACCATTTTCATATCCCATAGTGTCTCTTCTAGAACATTAGCTACTTCTAGCATTTTACTCACTGCAACTCTTTATGCCTCCCAAATTACTCCATGAGGGCCAAAGGACCCTGGGAGCAGAGTTCAGGTGCAAAGAAAGGAAGAATATGGGGGAGTTCCAATTACAGATGTGGAAGCTTACTCATATGACTCTGGATATCATTCATTATGTTTTCCTCAATGTCCACTCTAATAATTAGATGTGAAATTGTTTGAGAGCTTATACTTCCTAGCTTTGAAAAGGGGATTCCAAATTTCATACACCTGAGACATGTGAGCACAGAACTTTTGTGGGCATTTTTTGATTGCTTGACTATGGGATAGTTCTTACATTACAATTCTGGCTATTTTCAGATGCCTTGAGTTGGAAGATACCTAAGATCTTTTCCTGGCTTCAAAAAGAGGGAAACCTTTCAGAAGAGGAAATGGCCCGAACATTTAACTGTGGGATTGGTGCAGTCCTGGTGGTGCCAAAGGAACAGGCTGGGAATATTCTGAAGGACATCCAGATACACGAAGAGGCATGGATGATTGGGAAGGTTGTTCAGCGTCAAGGAGGTCACTACTTGTCTTTGTTTACTGCGATGGGGGCTTAACACGGTTGTGGGTGCACATCTGAATTCTTTAATTGACTAATACAGCTGATAGATATGTCCCAAAGGGCAGTAGGGTCGTCATTATTTCAGCTTTGGATATGTGATATAGACATCAGAATTCCCCCATAATTTAAAAGGATAAGAACATAAGAAAGACTTTGCTAGAGTAAACTAAAGACCAATCTCATCCAGCATTCTGGTCACAACCAGCGGTCAGCCAGTTGCCTTTGGAAGCCTCAGAAGCAGCGTATGAGCACAGAAATGTCCTGCTGCTGATGTTCCCTAGCACTTGGTATACCAGGCTGTACTACCTCTGATACTGGAAGTAATATTTCATTACCATCATCATAGGCTATCACCCGTGGCAGAGTATGATTGTCTTCCAAGGCATTGAGTCCATAAGTGACTACTATAGAGACCTATTCTGGGTCCAGATAGTCTTTCTAGTGAGGACATACATTTCCAGACGGAAGGTGATCCCAGCAAGGGTTTGCTTGACGCACCTTCCTCTTGGCACATTCCTCCCTTTCACTCTCTATTTGTGTCTCTCCAAAATCCACAGCACTGTTGGTAACAACTGACCTCCAGTTAGAACATTCAAGTGTTAGGGCTTCCCAGTTTTCAGTGTTTATTCCACATTATTTAAGGTTAGATTTAAGCCCATCTTTAAATCTCTTTTACTATCCACCGGCATTTCATTTTCCATTCTAGAGCTGAAAGTAAGATAATCCCCCTTTGGGGGATCGTGATTAGGAATTCAAACAATGGGCTGGTCTAGCAACGTTGGTAGCCAGAGGTATAGCTCTAGGGAAGGCTAAATAAGAATACTGTGCTTCCTTGGTAAGAATTCTGTCCCTTCACACAAATTCGTCTTCAGTCTCCACGTTTCTAATATTGCAGTATCTTAAAACTTCAGATGAGCATTTAAAAATAGAGCTTAGCCATACAAACCCAAGGGGAAGATTCCAAAGGAATACAAACACTGCAAATATATGAATTTTTGATGTATCTTATTCCTTGCAAAGCTAGAAATTTAGGGACTAAATGAAAATCTTATGAGCAGAAAGAATCCTTATTTGAACGTACACTACCCCCTCATTTTGCCCCTCTCACAAGTTAGATAGTGAAAACCTGATCTGTGAATTTGTCTAGCTGTCCAAAGCAGTGTCTGGTTAAATTCCACAATTCTATTATGTCCCTTTTGAAGAAGTTCATTTTATCTACCCTGGGTTTTGCAGTGTTCTGCTTCAGTGGAAGACTCCCAAGTATTGCAAAAGGAAGAGAGGAACACTTTCTTCAGACTATGGATAATTTTACATAACTCTATCATGTCTCCCCTTCCTTGCCTCTATTGTAAGCTGAATTGTACCAGATTTTGTCATCTTTCCTCATAAGGGACGTGGAGCCCTTTTATCATTCTGTATAGTGTCATTTAAAGCACATGATTATTCATTAAGTATAAACATTAAAATTATACAATCAGTTTGACACAGAAGCAGATTCTTAGAAAGGTTGCAGGAACTAATTCCTTGGAAGTCATCAAGTATCAGCTGAACAAGAGTCAGGGCTCCCCACTTTGGGACCTTCCAGATGTTTTGGGCTACAAACTCTCCTTGGCCTCAGCCAACACAGCCAAGGGTAAGGGATGATGGGTGTTGTAGTCTAAAACATCTGGAAGGGAGAAAGCTGCTTACAGATTTTTAAATTTCCTAATGTAAATCAGGGAGTCAAGCTAAGTGAGCCTTTAATTCATTCCAGTTTTGCAAATCCATTTTGTCTATTAATTTTAGATAATTATTTGAAGCACATAGGGCTGGACTGTAGCACAGCTGGTTTATCGCCAGCGGAAGGTTGGCAAGTTCGAAGCCTGAGTCAGATTGAGCACCCAACCGTTAGCCTAGCTCACTGTCCACCTTAACAGTTCGAAAAAGCTGTACTGTGAGTAGAGAAATTAGGCACCGCTTAAGCAGGGAGGTTTTTTACGAAACCATAAAAATGCCGGCCATCAAAGGACAGGGTGAAATTCTGCAATCATAAAGAGCTTGCCGTCATAGCAGATGGAGCAACAGGACCCCTCAGTGGCCAGAATCAAGCATAACCTCCGGGCGCCGAAGTTGGAAAATGCCAAAATACCTCTATCTATCTGTCTGTCTTATATGTCCAAAATGGTACTGAATGTTTGCCGTGTATGTATGCATTGTGATCCGCCCTGAGTCCCCTTTGGGGTAAGAAGGGCAGAATATAAATACTGTAAATAAATAAATAAATGTCTGCAGTTTTATTCTGCAATATATTCTGAGGTCCAGTTTCTCAAAATTAATATTTCTTTTCTCAATTGAAGAGTCTGCCTACGTTGAAGTCAACAACTTGCTTCGAGCCTTACATGCAAATAGGTTGCAGTCCTCGCCCAGCCAACCAAGCAAGGCCCAACCAAGCAAAACCAGGGTGGCAGTCCTTATCTCTGGAACAGGTGAGATTCTTCCACTGTCAATAACAATAACAACAACAACAGTGCAAGAGAGGAAGTTCAGGCATTTGAGGGACACTGGATATGGCCTTCTCACAGGCAGGCTTAAGGTAGATTAATCAAACCAGACAGGAAGGCACTTTCTCATTCTATATTTTTCATTTAATTGTGATTATTAAATGTATAATTATGTATGGTTTTAATGTATGCTCTTAATTTTATTGTAATTTTTAATCTTAATGGATTTTTAAATTTGATGTAAACTGTTTTTTGATGTATATGTTTATATTATAAGCCGCCCTGAGTCCCCTGATTGGTGAGAAGGGCGGGGTAGAAGTGATGTAATAAATAAAAATAAAAATAAATAAATTATAATAAGCAGGAGTGGATAAAACTCTTCTTTATTACAATTGCATCAATTTCAGAAATAGCCTACTGACCAGTCAGTTCTGCCTAAAAACATAATACAAAATGTATTGTCTTTCCAGCTGAAAAATCCAGAAGCAGCCTCTTTTCTAACTACCGTTTTATAAGTCAAAGGGTTGTTGTTGTTTTTTTTTGGGGGGGGGGGCAGGTAAGATACCATATCAAATTTCTTTTAACAGCACAAGGTTTTTGACAATTGTTTGTAGTATCTGCTTTGGCATTTGTAGTACTCAATGCAAATTGCAACACATTCATATAGAGATATTTGTTTAAAATAATACAGTATGAAGGTGGAGGAAATAATTGCTGGGTTTTTGAGATGTACAGAAAAATAAAAAAGAACCCATTCTGTGAAGTGGAACTGAAGAAAAAATGTTGAAGAGCTTGATTAAACATTTAGAACATGTTGCTAATGCTTGCAAATTTTATTATTTAGGTACAAATCTGGAAGCTCTCATAGCCAGTGCAATTAAGCCAACTAGCTATGCACAATTAGTCCTTGTTGTTTCTAACAAAGCTGGTGTAGAAGGGCTAAAAAGAGCAGAAAGAGCTGGTATTCCTACAAAGGTAAGTACATGTTCAGCAAAGTACAAAATCACTAGTAAATGAAATAAATAAGCAGTTATACAGGGCTAAGTCATCGACTCAGATTGAATTGAATTGCCATTGTGTCGCCCTTGACTGACTAGGCTTTTATTGTGTGATGTTGTGATTTTATCATTCTGATGTATTAATTTGTTGTAATTGGAATGTATTTTATGTTGTTGTATTTTATTGTATTTTGCTGGGCTTGGTCCCCATGTAAGCTGGCCCAAATCCCCTCGGAGAAATGGGGCGGGATACGAAAATAAAATTATTGCTATTATTATTACTCATATTTATACTGTAAGCAGGAAATGCACAATTCTAAACATGTCTCTTATTTTGTGTATTGATTTTTGGCATGATTTGTTAATTGCATTCTTTAGCTGATCTCAGAAAAGACATCATGTCAAGCTATGGTTTTGGAATCTTAATTATGATTGGGTATGATGTCTAAATTGGAATTGGAGATCAGCCAGTAAACCAAAATAAAAAACTGAGTAAAAGCAAGGTTGTAAACCTTGATTTGGCCTGATTCCTTAATTAATTACACTACCATTGCTTCACCTTTAGAGTCTTTGGCAACACACAGAAGGGCAGATCAGGCAGAAAACAGAATCAGACCACTAGTTCTAAACCAATGGGCCTGCTTTTTGGGGATGATGGAACCTGTAGTCCATCACAACTGCGGGGAGAGGCACCAATTTGGGGAAGTCTGAACTGAATGAATCCTATAGTCATACCAGTCTTGTCTCCTGCTTCTGGTGTATTAGGTAATTGACCATAAACAGTTTAGTAGTCGTACGGAGTTTGACAGTGCTGTTGATAAAGTCCTTGAAGAGTTCTCAGTTGAACTGATCTGCCTCGCAGGATTTATGCGGATCTTATCTGGTCCTTTCGTCAGAAAATGGGATGGTAAGGGCATCTGAATATGATATACACAATCTAGAAATATCCATGTAATTAACATTGAGTTTAAGACATGGAGTGATTTGGTTGTGGAGTCACTGGGGAAAACTGGATGAGGGTTTTTGTTGAACTCTGCAAGGTTATTTATATAAAGCAGCAATCAAAACAATACCTTCCATGCTCTGATTTATTCAGGCCCATCAGTTATAATTTTTTTTACCATTGTATATCACAAAAATAAATGATTAGAATTAAATTATTTTGGGATGTATTGCTTTAAGAGGGAAACAAGGTAATTGTCCCTCTCTTTTCCTGCCCTCACCACTTATTCTCCATTACAATTTCTGGCAACCTAACAGAAGTGATGTATTCTGAAATCCCAGTGTTTTTATTCTCAGAGATATTAAAGCCATCCATAACTCTGTGCACTGTCTCTCTTGTCTATCTGGCTAGGTAATTTTACCAGCCTCCAGTGTTTTGGAAAGTGAAGTTGGATCTGATGGGACTGGATAGTTGGATATGAATATTGTGTTACAGTAACCAAGCACAAGGGAAGTGTAACATGTCTCCTAGCTCTGTAGGTGTATTCCTTCTTGGCTTGTCTTTCTTCACAATGGAGGAATGGGCTGGGATGTAAACACATAAGCAATAAATTGGTGATATGCTGCATTAGCACCAGAGCAGCACAGCCTGTATTCAGCTCTCACATGCCTGAAATCATGGGTGGGGAAACTGTGGACTTCAAACAACCAGTGGGCCTCTTTTGCAGTTCCCAAAGCCCCTGAATTCTCCTAAAGCTCTCCTCATCCAGTTTTGCATATTATGGGTTGGGTTCCGATTTAATCATGATTAAGTTTTATTGATTTCATTGAATCTGTTTTAACTGTGAGTTAGTCTGGCTCCAGTGTCTGTTTTGATGTCTGTTATTGTTTTCAAAATGGTAAATAAGGGATAATATGATAACTAAGCAATGCCATTTGTTGTTCCTCCTTCCCAGGAAAAATATTGAACATCCATCCTTCTTTGCTGCCTTCATTTAAAGGAGCCCATGCTCACAGGCTGGTGCTGGAAGCTGGCGTCCAAATCACTGGGTGTACTGTCCACTTTGTTGCTGTATGTTTTTTCTATAGCTTTGTTAATAATAACCTTGTTTAGAGTGATGGACAGTTAGCCACCAATACATGTAGAGAAGACAGCCTACTCAGATCACTCTAAGCTGGCCAGTGATTCACTGTTCCTGATGCCCACTTCAGTGTCATCTGAAAGCAATCACATCTCACCACCCTGGAAGATGTATGTCAGATGTATTGCTGGACTGCAGCTCCTGCTAGCTATAATCCAAAGACTCAAGATGAAAGGATGCTTTATGTCAGAAAAAAACACAAAATACAGTCCCCAGGATTGTTCTTTACATCCTCTGATTTCTTCCATGCACTCCCTCCAACCCAGCCTTTTTTGGGCCATAAATACATTTGATAGGCAATTAATCTTTCTAAAGAGTTGAAGTTCTCCATACACCATTGAATATTTAAAAAAACATCAATTTTCCAAAACCAGAAAATGAGTACTATCAATTTCTGAGTTCTTTATCCTGGCTTTTTGTTTTTGGTAGTAAATGAAGCCCATAGAACAGTGGTTCTCAACCTTTGGGTCCCCAGATGTCTAACAGCTGGTAAACTGGCTGGGATTTTTGGGAGTTGTAAGCCAAAACACCTGGGGACCCACAGGTTGAGAACCGTCAGGATAGAAGGACACAGTGGCAGGAAAAAATGACTGTTGCATCTGCCAAATTTGTTCACTTGTTTTTTAAGTTAAACTTGGAAAATGTAATGCTACAGAGTCATTTGGAGCACTTCACTTCCTTGGCAGTGTAAAAACAGTATATTGCTCTGAAATGTATTGTTTTGTCTGGTTTTCATAGAAAGGTAAACTTTCCTGGGAATCTGCAGCCAGCTAAATTGCTTGGCTTTCATATCAGGTGATTCCGTTTAAT
The DNA here is from genome assembly GCF_035594765.1 of Anolis carolinensis. Classification (NCBI taxonomy): domain Eukaryota; kingdom Metazoa; phylum Chordata; class Lepidosauria; order Squamata; family Anolidae; genus Anolis; species Anolis carolinensis. The sequence goes on along the minus strand of NC_085843.1, from coordinate 75,963,950 downwards.
ATTTTCTATTTTGAAATTAGGCTATTCAGTCTCAATATATCTCATACTCTTGTGGATTAAGTTTTATGAGTACGTGAGAAGAAATTATGAAACCATACAAATGTCATGTGATGTTGCTCTCAGTCTTTGCTGTGCCTCCATCTTGCCAACGTTTTTGAACTTTCCTTTGTAGGAGGAAGTTGATGCTGGAGCCATCATTTTCCAAGAACCAGTTCCAGTGAAGGCTGGAGACACAGAGGAGACTTTGTCAGAAAGAGTGAAACAGGCAGAACATCGAGCCTTCCCTGCCGCTATGCAGCTGGTGGCCAGTGGAGCCGTGAAATTAGGAGCAAACGGAAAGCTCATCTGGGATGTGGAAAAACATTAACTGAAGTGCCAGTGTCAAGAAGACAGAAACAACTATGAATGGAATCTGCAACAAGAAGTATCTGTAGCTATAATGTTTTTGCATCATAACATAGAGCAGCAAGTTTCCAGTAAACTGTATCTTACTTACCTCACATGAAACAGCTGAACTGGGAAGGGGGGAAAATTGCTCTATACAAATGGGACTTGAACGGGCACAGCAAGTCATTTGTGTGATCCAATCAACATCACCCACATCATCATGATAGTTCCTATGTTGCATTAAAATGTCTGAAACTTTTACGGTGCCCAAAAAGCTTACCAACGTATTATTGCTGTACATGTCATGTGATTCTGTTTCATAGTTTCTGACCGCATGGTGTTTTAAATCAGGTCTAATACTTCGTGCCCTCACAAACAAGCTGCATGGCTAGGAAAGCGATCACAGATTAAAAGCATTAGTGTAATTAAGCATTTTAACAGCATCTCACAGCAATCTTTTTCTTTTTAAATACCAAAATAATTTAGAATCTAATCCAGTGTTCTTAAGCTAATTCCCTATCAAATGCTTGAAAGAAATACACAGCTGTATCATTGAATACCAGAGCTATGCTTAGATAATCACTAAATGAGATATTGATCTCCAGGGCCGGCCCAAGGAAATTTTCAAGTGTAAGCGAAACAGGATTTTGGTGCCCCCCCCCAAAAAAAACCCAATCACCGAGAAATAAAAGGTAGAAGGTAGAGGTGAATAGAATGGATAAAAGAGTTTACCTTACAACCAGAAGTTTATTAACAACATTATGTTCATATAGTAACATTACATAGAATTAACACCAATCTTGCATTTTAATAAATAAATATTTTAATAAACTTTGCAACAATTTTAATTTTTTTGTTATTTCTAGTCTACAAGTACTACACAAAGGTTTCCTGGTCATGATATCTCTTCAGAAGATTTTTCAGACTTCGAACTAGCTTCAGATCAGTTTTGTTTGGGAGAACGCAGCCCCAGGAGAATAGACACTTCCTTTCTCAGGAAGTGAACTCTTGTCCTTCAGAAGTGCCACGCCAGCGTGGACCATTGTAATGGGTGTAGCAAAGCAGGGGAAATCCAGTCATGAATCAATCAGGGCCAGCTAACACCTCCCAACAAAGTATTCCCATCATCAAAGTCTGGTAAATGCTCTGTGTGGCCATGTTCGGGCTGTGTGGCCATGTTCCATACCTCACAACCTCTGAGGATCCATACCTCACAACCTCTGAGGATGCCTGCCATAGATGTGGGCAAAACGTCAGGAGAGAATACTTCTGGAACATGGCCACACAGCCCGAAAGACATACAACAACCCTGTGATCCCGGCCATGAAAGCCTTCGACAACATGTTTACCCTTTACCTTAACTACCACCAGTTCCTCAATACTTTATTTCCCATACCACCATACTTCGCCACAACAAAGCGTGGTCGGGCACAACTAGTATATATAATATATAATTATTAAAACTATAAATCCCAGCAACTACAACTCCCTACTCAATTAATTAATTAACAAAACATTCAGTCACCAACTACAACTCCCAAAACAAGGGATTAAACATTAAACATGTACAGTAGAGTTTCACTTATCCAACATAAGTAGGCCGGCAGAACGTTGGATAAGCAAATATGTTGGATAATAAGGAGAGATTAAGAAAAAGCCTATTGAACATCAAAATAGGTTATGATTTTACAAATTAAGCACCAAAACATCATGTTGGACAACAAATTTGACAGAAAAAGTAGTTCCATGCATAGTAATGCTATGTAGTAATTACAGTGGAGTCTCACTTATCCAACACTCGCTTATCCAATGTTCTGGATTATCCAACGCATTTTTGTAGTCAATGTTTTCAATATATCGTGAGAGGGCCAGCTAACACCTCCCAACAAAGTATTCCCATCATCAAAGTCTGGTAAATGCTCTGTTTTCTCACGGCCACAGACGGCAGAAGCACATAACATATCGCATAGAACACCACTCTGAAAACAGGGGAATTCCATACAGGAAACAATCAGGGCCAGCTAACACCTCCCAACAAAAAATTCACTCAGGGAGGAAACAGCCAGGCTTTAAAGCTGCAAGGCCTTTACATCCTTATCATTTTTCCTAATTGCAGCATTCATACTTGCCTCTAACAGACAAAAAAAACCAATCAGAAATATTGTATATTCACAACCTTTAGGAAATCATATCCCCTGATGGCACAGCGTGTGAAAGCGCTGAGCTGCTGAAATTCTGGACTGAAAGGCCGCAGCAGATTTGAATTGGGGGACCAGAGTGAGCCCTCACTGTTAGCCCCAGCTTCTGCCAACCCAGAAGTTCAAAAACATGCAAATGTGAGTGCATCAATAGGTACTGCTCCAGTGGGAAGGTAACGCCGCTCCATGCAGTCATCCCACATGACCTTGGAGGAGTCTACGGACAACGCTGGCTCTTTGGCTTAGAAATGGAGATGAGCACCAAACCCCAGAATCAGACATGACTGGACTTAATGTCAGGAGGAAAACATTTACCCTTTAGGGTTGTTGTATGTCTTTCGGGCTGCGTGGTCATGTTCCAGAAGTATTCTCTCCTGACGTTTCGCCCACATCTATGGCAGGCATCCTCAGAGGTTGTGAGGTCTGTTGGAAACTAAGCAAGAGAGGTTTATATATCTGTGGAAGGTCCAGGGTGGGAGAAAGAATTCTTGTCTGTTGGAGGCAAGTGTGAATGTTGCAATTAATCACCTTGATTAGCAGTGAAAAGCCTTGCAGCTTCAAGGTCTGGCTGATTCCTACCTGTGGGAATCCTTTGTTGGGAGGTGTTACCTGGTTGTTTCATGTCTGGAATTCCCGTTTTCAGAGTTTGTTTCTTTATTTACTATCCTGATGCTGTTTGCCAGATTTTGTTCATTTTCATGGTTTTCTCCTTTCTGTTGATATTGTCCACTTGCCTCCTCCTTGCCCAATTCTCCCTTCCTGGATGCGGCCGCAGGTCGCCAGGGCGAGCTGCGGCCGCGTCCAGGAACTAAGGGAGGATTGGGCGATCTCTGCTGTGGCGCTATGGGCTGCTGTCGACGCCTCGACAGCGCCCCTAGCGGCCAGCGCCCGAGGCCGCCGCTTCAGCAGCCTCATATGTCCAACCGGCCCTGTTGATCTCCTTTTCTAAGATACTGTGAATCATAGTTGATTAAAATCTAGCTCATTATATCATGCAAACATGTGAAACCATTCTTTGGGGTGCTTTAGGAAATATCTTGGAAACACATTGGGAACAGGCTGAAATTCACCAGAGTGAAAGCAGAAAAGGGAATTTAGTGTTTATATATTACATGTGCCTTTCCAAAAGCATTTCCAGTAAAGGGAAGGCACATGTTATTGTCACTGCACTGCATTTGCACTACCCTCATAAATAATCAGGCCAATAACAAGGCCAAGGAGTTGGACTGGAACCACATTACTGCTTAATTCCTGTTACCTATTCTATACTAAAATGCACTGTGATTTCAAATTGAATTCTAATTTTAAAAATCATTAATTCAAGGAACTACATTTTTCAAGAAATGAATTCCTCTGCAATAATTCAAAAAGTGCTGGCATCCTACAAGTGATGTACACAGGCATTAAGTCTAATTTATGTCTTCTTAAGGTCGGAATTCTCTACAGCACTTATACATAAACCCACCTTTAAGCTCCTGGAGGCCATTAACTGGCCAGTGAAAGGAAAGGTGATGGAAAAGCTTTCACCTTTGTTCCTATAGCTGGGTGCATTCACTGACATCATCCTTTGGGACTTCCAAAGGACCCTAGAGAGGTCACAGATGATGCCTCATAGTCATTACCGTGTATTCAGCTATAGCAGGCATGGGCAAACTTCATCCCTAACAGGCTGTTAGGAATTATGGGAGTTGAAGTCCAAAACACCTGGAGGGCCAAACTTTGCCTATGCCTGAGCTATAGGAACAATGTTGGATTCTTGTCCACTGCCCCTGCTCTCCGTCACCTACTAAATGTGGGGGCAGCAGGCAGAAGGTGGGTTTTGGGGAGGGGTAACAAGAGACATGGCTTTAACTTTATATTGTGGCAAAACTTTGTGCTATGTCTCCCTGATGCAGGATGCCTACCAAGATCTTTGTCGTCACATTACATAAAGATGGCTTGAAGTATTTGACTCTTTCTTGGAAGGCCCATGTGTTCAGAGTCTACTGTTGAAAGCTGCCCATTGTTTACTACATCTTTTACGATGACATTTATAATACACACAACTGAAAATGTGCCAGTATCTCAATCTCACTTCAGGATAAAATGGTACAATCATCAACAGCAACAGCTTTTCTCCGTCAATGGGGTCTGAAACAGCTGCCAATCTGGGTCCAAATCATTTGGAAGACTCCCTTGTAATCGACAAAATTAATAAACTCTGATATACCCTTGAAAGCCAGTGAGGCATGATTTAACTAATCAAAAACACCAGATAACTGGATATAACATTGAAATACAAAGGTGTTCCTAAGTCATCCACAGCACTCAGTTACCTAGCATCTATCCACATACCTTCTGTGAAAGGAGATCCACTGATGTAAAAGGTCAATATACAGGCAGTCCCCAGTTACAAATATCTGACTTACAAATGACTCATAGTTAAGAACGGGGGTGAGACAACAGGAAGTGAAATAAATTTTATAGTAAAGGAAACTGAATGGCAGGTGGGAAATTACTGCATTCTGGTGCTTGAACAAAAGAAGACAGAACACATTCAGAGATGAAGCTTAGCTTTTGTTGTAGTCAAAAATACTGTCAATGGCTGTAATTAACTGTCAAGGATGATTTCAGGAGTAGAAACAGTCCTGCTTTTCCTTTTGACGGATCAGTTTCTGACTTTCTTGGTTCCAGATTTTACTGTTCATTGCTAACTGCACCATTCCACTTGCAACCAGCTGCAACGCAATTGGAAATGCTCTGCTTTCAGCTTCTCTTATCTTTTCTGCCAAAGTTTCCTCCGTGTCTTCTGCTTTTACAGAGGCAGGCTCTTGTAAAATCATTGCTTCAAGGCTAGTATTCTCCTGAAGGAGACAAAGTTTGACAGGTTGAAAATCCATCCAGAAAAATCGTTCTTTTTCACACTATAGAATTAGAACACTTTGGTACTGCTTTCCATTGCCATGGCTCCACAAACAGGCTTCCAGCTACCTCAACCATGAGTTAGGCGGTAGAAGAATCGGAAGACGGTTTGTTCACAAGAGCATTATGGGATTACCCATATCCCATAGACTCAGTCTGTATAAAGTATCTGCTCAGGTTCAACATGTTTTCTACTTACAAAATCCATAATTTTAAGCAACATTAAATACATTTATGCTGTCTCTGACCAGAATAATAATTATCTGTTGCTATATGTAACATTGGGAAATGTATTTTCTCTGAAAATAGAAAGGAAATACTTACAAGTACAAAATGCACTGTGCAGCCAGCAGTTTTGTCTGTAGAGGAGCATGCGAGCTTATGAGCATTTCCTCCTTGGGTTAAATGTGAAAGTGTTGGATAAGCACCCAAGATTTTCCCTGTTCAGGATTATCAGAAAACACAGAGAAACAAATTGTGGAAGATTACTATGTGAAAATCAGACTTTGGGTAGTCTGAATCCAACTTGTAAATTCATTCAGTCCTCACTAGCCTTTAGAAGGCATTGCCTCTTAGATGTTGAGTGCTCAGCAGCCATAACCCTTCTGAGTAAGAATGAAAGAGGAATTCATGAATTTCAAGGCAAACTCACTTGATCCACCCTTTCAAGATGAACATGGAGACCACAATATACTCCTCCTTGGGAAGGATAACATATTGAGATTAAAATTCCTATTTGGGAAAAATTATTTATTTGGACTAAAATTTGCTAGCAACTTGTCCCTGCTCTATTTCTGCTTCAGAAATCTAATTCCAGCAAGATGCCTATCACACAATGCTATAAAAGCATTATAATAGTTGATTAATCCTGCCTATGTCTCAATCTTGTCACAAAATATTATGGCTCTCCCAATGTTGTGCACTAGAGTTGTTGGGAATTCAATTTTTTTCATGCTTGAAATAAACTTTTAATTACTCCTTTCACGCTACAATTCAGTAATCAGTTTGTGGGCAAATGTTTCATCCAATTGTCTTGTGATAATGACTTGATTTTGGGTATGGTGCCTGGTTGTCCTCCCTTGGGGATACCCAAGGAAATCTCTGCCAGGAATGCTGCAGAATACTTCCATTTCACAGTCAGGGAAGACAAGATTTCTCAAGAAAATAGCTGTGTCTCCTGATCTGTTTTCTATTCTCCACAATCTTGACATTTTTAAAGATTTTTTTGTGTGCAGTTGGCCTGTTAAACCTTGAAGGGCACAATTCAGATACCTTTACTGTACAGAGTTGAAGTATTGTAACCATGAGCCACAATATTACTACTAGTGTTACTTTTCAAAAGATCAGTAATTACAGGTTCAGCATTCCTTTTCCAGAAAGGTGAAATCCAAAATTATACATGTGCATGGTTGAGATAGTGACGCCTTTGCTTTCTGATGGTTCAATACAGATTTCTTTCATGCACAACATTATTTAAAATAGTGTGTATAAAATTACCTGTGTACTATGTGCATAAGATGAAGCATAAACAAATTTTATGTTTAGATTTGTATGTCATCTCCAATATCTCATGATGTATATGGAAATATTCAAAATATCCACCCCGACTGGTTTCAAGTATTTCAGATAAGGGATACTCACCCTGCATTAATATTTAGAGATTTTCTTAAAGGCAGTAGTATAATCGTACTGTGACATTATGGCATGATTGATTTATAACAGCTTAATTGTTTTTAAAGGAAATTAATCATGACACATGAGGCAGGGCAAAGAGGGGTGCATGAATTATATTGCCATGTTGAGGAATTTGCATTGAATGTTATGCTAATAAAACACAAATGTAGTGAATGTGCAAAAGCAGTGAAGGTGCACTGCTTTCCAATATATTATTTAGTGTTTAATTTCAGCTGCTTTCACAAGTTTGGGTGAAACGGGCTTTGAATGTGACAACCCCAAACAACTGACTAATGCAATAAGCCTCTCAGTTGCAGGAGGTCCCCTAAGGAACACCTAGTTTATATTCCTCCATTTCAATGTGTTATTGTTACTATAGAATCTAATAAGTATAAGAAGGATGCCAACGTATGTTAAGAAGGGATCAGAAAATAATCTGGGAGCTACAGGGCATGATGACCTTTGGGTGCCAAGAGGGAGATTTTATGGCAGAAGAAATAGCTGCTTCCAGAGCCATCTTTTTTGCTACGCAATATCCCTGCCAGTAATGCTCTATTATCTCATTCTGTCAATTCCAGGGAGCATTTGCAGCTTCGTTTTTACTATGTGCAGAATACTCGTATTCTTTACAGTTGCTCCAAGCAGGAAAGGAAATATAAAATGAGCCCTCACAACCTGAAAGTGTATTTTACAGTTCTTTCTTTTCAGTCCACACAAAATCATCTCCACAACGAATGTGCAAATGGCCCAAACTGAAGCACCAATCCCAGATACCTAACATGTATGACAATAGTATTTTTGTCCTGGTTGCCTACCTTTCCATTTTCTAAGGAAGTTGCTACTCAAAACTCTTGTAAATCTAGCAAGACAAATCAGTTCAACTGAAAATTCTTCAAGGACTCTGTCAATGGTGCCATCATATTCTGCTCGGCTTCCATACAGTTTGTGGTCAATTACCTACAAAAGACAAGGTGATGGTTGGAATTTACACGCTACTGCTGCTTATAAATGTATTTTTTCTCTCTCCCTCTTCTGTGTGGGAATGGTGTGCATGAAAAAGGCAGGGGAAGAGAGACTGAGGCCTCTTCCACACAGCTGAATAAAATCCCACATCTGCTTTGAACTGGAATATATGTCAGTGTGGACTCAGATAATCTAGTTCAATGCAGATATTGTGGGATTTTCTTGATATTCTGGGTTATATGGGTGTGTGGAAGGGCCCTATGAGAGAGAGAGAAAAGTGTGCCTGCCTTCATGTGCAAAATTGACTACAAAGAAGGTACTACCAGAGAATTTATATTACACAATTACAACATCTAAATAACATTTCCCACTGCCATGGCTTCATTATACAGAATCCTGGGATGTGCAAGTCGATGAATACTTTGAACTGTCTATTGGGAGCCCTACTGCTGTAATTCAAGTTCTAAGTACACTATGCAACGGAGAAACAAAACACAACCAACTGAAGTTGATAAATTAATAAATTATTGTTAATGGATATCTGGTCTGCCTTTCTGCTTCTGGAATAGCCAAGGAAAACAATATAAGCTAAATAATAAATAAATATCAAAGCATATAAAAAGCAGCTTACAGAGAATGAGAATGAGCTCAAAGAAAAATATTTTTAAAAAATATCCAGCTTGCCAAAGCTTGCTTAGGCAAAACCATTTTCACCTGCCGGTGAATCTCCAGGGCATGAGATCCATAATTCTGCAACTTCACTAAGAGACACTTTAGGGAGTCCACTACCGTAGTTGCCAAACTGCCATGTGATCTAATTAACTGACATCACAGTTTCATGTTTAATTAACATCTGATGCTGTGGCCAGTAAAAGCAAGAAAGATATTTTAGGCAGAGATATTTTCCATTATATAAAAATGTGGAAAATACATTTAATAAGTGAAATTAACAGAACAGAATTCCACTTACTCTGGTAGGGATGCCAGCTAGGGTTGCATTCTTCAATTCATCCACCCCAGACCTGTCAGCAATTACAAGGACTATCTGTGCGCTGCTTCCTGGCTCTTTTGCATATGAGAGAAGTGCTGTAAGGCTTGTGCCTCAAATTAAGTGAAGAAACATAGCCAAACAATCAATCTGCATTACGCACATCGAGCATGTACAGAGTTGTACAGAAAAGGACACCCAAAATATGTACTCAAAATATCCTTGAGCATCAAGTCACTTGTGTATAATAATTTGTATAAGCCATGAAGCAAACAAATGGTTTGCTTCAGTGGCAGCTTTCATGTCTATGTGGCAATGAATTCACTGTATGTTTTAATTTGAAATTACAGGAGCCCCCGGTGGCACAGCGGATTAAACCCTTGTGCCAGCAGACTGTTGACTTGAAGGTTAGATTGCTGACCTGAAGGTTGCCAGTTCGAATCCAACCCCGAAAGAGTGCGGATGAACTCCCTCTCTATCAGCTTCAGCTCCATGCGGGGACACGACAGAAGCATCCGGATGTCCCCTGGGCAACGTCCTTGCAGACGGCCAATTTTCTCATACCAAAAGCAACTTGCAGTTTCTCAAGTCACTCCTGACACACACACACAAAATTTAAAGAAGCCAATCAGAATGCTAAACTTTCGTATTTCATAGAAACGCCTCTCAGTTTGTTGTAGAAATTAAAATAAAGACTAAAATATAATTAAACTATTTACAGTATTAAAATAATCTAAAGCACAATGTACACATAATAAAAAGTTGTTTAAAACAGATCTATTTACATCAAAGCAATGCAAGCTACCTGATTACCTTTTCTTTTTTGGAAGTTCTGAGGTGTGGGGACACTCCACAGCCATGCAATTTAAACATTGCTCAGTTTGCCAATAAGAATGGTCTACTTTTGAAGGGAATGCGAACACAAGGTAATCCAAGATTTTGAAATTCCACTGAATTTTAAGTCTGATCAATAGTAAAAAGATTGTCTGCACATATGCCCAGGTTCTTTCTATTACTATTCCGTGAAAAGGAATATCTCGAATCAAAGGCATCTCTAAACAACAGTAAAATGAAAGTGTGACACATCTGGCTCACCACAAGGCAGAATGAGTAACCTCCCAAGCAAAAATATACCAAAGTAAAATTACATGCTCACCTGTTCCAGAAATAAGAACAGCTACTTTCACTTTGCTTTTTCTATGCATGCTCTGGAGCTGCCCATCTACAGCAGAAATGCTCTTAGGATAGAGGTGTTTATTTTGCAGCAACACTTCAAAGAGGTTTCTGATTTCTACTTGAGGATACCCTGAAGAATTGGAAAATGGAAAATTATCTGAGTGCATATGCATAATTGTGAAAAAGTAGACATTTGTAACATTGAGAAGAAAAGAGCACATATGTTGGCATGGAAATCAAAAAATCTTTTGAAAACTTCAAAGGCAGGGGAGATTGATGAAGTTGGAGAGGAGATAGACAAACACCTGAATGGTTCAATGAGACTCAGGGATTAGACTTCCATAATAGAGGATCCCTGTAGCTGATCTGCAATCCACTAGATATGTCTCCATCTCCCTTCACTGCTGTTCCAGCTTCCCTTCTTATTATTTCCTAGTGTACATTAATACCCACCAGAATGATGTCTGGCAGTAGGTCAATTTGCAACATGTTTCCTCAGAAGTAAGCATATCACAGCAATGTAAAAGAGGACTTTTATATGCAATACATTGTTTTGCTTGTTCAGAGGTTCCCATTCCAAAATAGAGAAGCTAAAAATACATATCTGAGAGAATGGTATCCATGGTTTCCTTTATCCACATCTGACAAAATATTCCTCTCTAGGCATTTTCTAGGTCCTGCAACACAGCTCTATAGCATTCTTAGGCAGAATTCCTTCATTTCAATAAGGTTTGCCATTATCCGCAGTTTTGCATATCCATGTAGAAACTAGAACTATACCCCCCACAAATATGGGGTTTATATTGTATTCAGATTTAGAAATCAGGTAAGCTAATAAAAGCATAGTTTTGCTTATAGCTATATCATAGAGTAATTCTTATGCCTATTTATTAGATTTTTGCCTAAACTATCTGCCATCTCTTGATAGAGTTACAAGCAAATAATATCTAATTCAGATTTTGAATGCAACTTTAATCTGAGCAGATTTACATGTCAGTTTATCACTACATCAGGTCCAGCAAGATCTGTTTTATCTGGAACACCAAAAGGACTAATAATAGTGAATATAGGTTTATGATTCCCTCATACTTTCCCTTTCATTTGGAAGATAAACAGCGACATTCATTGGAATATTCTCCATCACAATTTAGACAAGCACTAGCTGTGCCCGGCCACGCGTTGCTGTGGCGTTGTCTGGTGGTGTTGGTGAGAAATTTGAGGTAGTGGTGGTATTGAATGTCTGTTGTATGGTTGTCTTTATGTTTAGTATGTATTTGGTTGTTTGTGTAATGTGAAAGTGGTGGGAGTAGAGGGGGTCTTTGTCGCTGTGTAGTATTGTGTAGTATGCATACGTTGTCCAAGTGTTGTGAATGGTTAGATTGTGTCTTGGTGCATAGTAAAAAGGGTTTGGGTGGATGGCCGTTAGGGGTGTCTCCAAATTATTGGATGGTATAGTTCTATGATGATGATGATTATTATTGTTGCTGTTATCATCATGATTATTATCTTTATTATCATCATTACAGTAGAGTCTCACTTATCCAACATAAATGGGCTGGCAGAACGTTGGATAAGCGAATATGTTGGATAATAAGGAGGGACTAATGAAAAGCCTATTACACATCAAATTAGGTTATGATTTTACAAATGAAGCACCAAAACATCATGTTATACAACAAATTTGGCAGAAAAAGTAGTTCAATACGCAGTAATGCTATGTAGTAAATTACTGTATTAACGAATTTAGTACCAAAATATCACGATGTATTGAAAACATTGACTACAAAAATGTGTTGGATAATCCAGAATGTTGGATAAGCGAGTGTTGGATAAGTGAGACTCTACTGTATTATTATATAGTGGGTGGATGGCCATCTGTCAGGAGTGTTTGGATTGTGTGGTCTTGCATGGTAGAAGGAGGTTGTACTGGATGATTCTTAGGGCTGTCTGGAAACATGAGGATTCTGTGATATTGTTATTAGCATTATCATTCTCAAGAGGCTGTATGGCCATCTCTTGGGAATGTTTGGATTGTGTTCTCCATGGCAGGAAGGGATTGGACTGGATGGCCTTTAGGGGTCTCTCCTATCTGTGTGACTGTAGGATTGTATTATTATTTTTATGGTGGAGATTGCGGAGATAAACACCAAAACATCATGTTAGACAACACATTTGGTAGAAAAAGTAGTTCAATGCGCAGTAATGTTATGTTGTAATTACTGTATTTACGAATTTAGCACCAAAATATCATGATATATTGAAAACATTGACTACAAAAATGGCTTGGATAATCCAGAAACTTGGATAAGTGAGGCTTGGATAAGTGAGACTCTACTGTAAATAATTCGGATGATGGGCGGGCGCTAGGACCCAGGGGACAGCTTTTTCCCATTGCCTGCCTTTCCTCTTCCCTGCCGGCCATTATGCTTTCTCTTTCCCTCCCAGCATGGCTCCCGATGGTGCGTTGTGGGTTCTATCCATGTGGAGGTGTGTGACGTGATTTTGTGTTGTTTCAACCTTAAGGCGTGGATGATGGGTTGTGTTGTCAAATTCGGAGGTTGGGGGGCCTTTACTTTTGTTGCTTTGCTCGGTGCCGCGATTCCATTAGCCTTTTATATATATAGATTTGGAGCACCCCTGTCCTGGAGAGCCATAATAGCTTCCTAAGAGCTGAAAATATTTCAGACTAATGATGATTATTCTGAAAAACATTGTCTTTAAAATCTGATTAGTCATCTGAGAAACTTGGAGCGCTTCTACACATGTAGTACAACCCGGAAGTAACCAGTTTTTGAACCTGCATTTTGATGCTACCTGGAAGCGCCCACAGTCTCTAAAATCCTATTTGCTTTTCTTCCTTACTTCACCTGTTAAGAGGAACATCTGCAAAATCAGTTCATATATCAGTTTTGGAAATTCAATAACCTGAAATATGATGGATGACTTTCCCAATCAGCCACGCATCCTCATATTTTTGAACATCCTTCAAAACCTGCCCGGCAACCTCTTTCTGAACCACCAATACAGCACCAATACCACAGTTGAATGTTTTCATCATCTCTTCTTCTGAAAGATTTCCCTCTTCTTGGAGCCAAGAAAAGATTGAAGGCATCTTCCAACAATGAGCATCTGGGGGGGAAAAACTACGTTTGTAAAGGACTATATCATTCCTGCACAGCCAGTGTAACTACATACTTTGTTGGGCATTGTCAAAGCCCTGTTAATTTTTATCAGCAATACTGGATACAATCCAGAGAAAGACAAGTTCTAAGTAAAAGGATACATAATTTATCTGTGTGAAAACCCAGAGAGTTGAGTAAGAGTGTAATACTGAGAGCCCCTCCTAAGAGATCTTTCCTATCCAAATCCTGAAATCAGGCAACAAAATTGATGAGTTTGCCCTAGGAATGGATCATTTAAAATTATGGGAAACCAACAGTCATGTTGGAGCATTTGGGAGGTTCTGAGAATGGAGGGGGTTGACTTCTTCTAACACAAAAAGAGAAAATCTGTGAAATGACCCACCCCTCATCTCAAAACTCATAAAAGAGACACTACAAAGGCCAGTCCTGGCTTTCAGGTTCTGCTTCTGAAGAAGTAGTTCTGTCCTCCTTTTGGCCTTCTGAGACACAGTAACATTTACATAGTGCAATAACAAGATTACAGCCTGAATTTCTTACTTACCCAAAACTACACTATTTTTTTCTGGAAGAATATTGGAAAAGCTCCCCATCAACCCCCTTTCAGCAATATGGAGGCACACCTTTACATTTCCTGAACGGAAGAGAGGCAGCAGGGGTTTGCTATAGATTTTGGATGGGGTTAGCAACTGCTCTCCTGTGAAGACATGATACAATGAATTTAAAACAAAAGATGAAATCATGTGTAATATGAAGGGGTGGCAAGCAAGGTTAAAAACACCTTCCTCATCACAAAATTGCTTTCTTTATTTGTCAGAAGCAATATGTGATGACAGCAAACATATATCTGACCCAAAGACATACTTGCAATAGGGACATTTCAAATTAACACTGAGATCTAATAAACTGAAGAAATATACAGTTGGCCCTCTACATTTGCAAGTTTAATTTTTGCAAATTGTATTATTCTGGAATTTAATTAATACGGTCTCTCTAGGTCAGTGGTTTTCAACCTGTGGGTCCCCCAGATATTTTGGCCTTCAACTCCCAGAAATCCTAACAGCTGGTAAACTGGCTGGGATTTTTGGGAGTTGTAGGCCAAAACACCTGGGGACCCACAGGTTGAGAACCACTGCTCTAGGTCCTCCAGTGCAGGTCTATGTTCAAGTTGCCTGTATAGAGTCACACTGGAAAATCTGGGGGTTCACAGAGAGATGTTATCTCAGATAAAAAATAGATTGTTTTATTTGTGTTTTTCACAGGGGTCCTGTGTCCCTAACCCCAGTGAATGGGGAAGGCCAACTGTACGCTAGGTTTTAAATTATGTACAATGTTGCAACTCGAAGACTCAATAACAGCTTAATGCTACTGCTTTTCAAAAAAAAGAAATAAGATAAGAAAATGACTGATGTTAATTTACCTAAAGTACAGGAACTGTTACACCCAACAGGAACTGAGGATAAATAGTGTGGCAATGATGTTGAAATAATTTTCCTCACTAGACTAAATCCTTGGCTGTGAAGACCAGAAGAGGAGATCCCAATGAGAACATCCCCACTGGTAACCTTTTCCTGCTGGGGAAGGTGCCTTCCTCGTTCCACAGCACCTACTGCAAAGCCAACAAGGTGGTATTCGCCAGACGCCCAGGTGCCAGACATTTCATTAGCCTCTCTTGCTAAAGGGGAAAAGGGAGGAAATGTGATGAAGCTTGCTTTTCATATAAGGATGCCATAGCATTCCTCACTTAGTTGCAAATACAGAGCTGTCTATATAGATTGTATATATCTATCACCAACTTGAGCTTGATTCCCAAGGTTTTGGTTTTAGGGGAACAATAGAAGAAGACTCAGGCTGTATATACACTGCAATCTAAAATCCAAATTATTTGCTTTGAACTGGATTACAGGGCAGTGTAGACTCATATAATCCAGTTCAAAGCAGATAATGTAGATTATTTGATTTGATAATTTGGATTATATGGCAGTATACGTATATCTAGCCCAATAATGATCAGCAGAAATACAAAATAACAATACCGATAGGACAGGACAGGTGGTGAAAATATTTTCAAAGAATGAGTGCATGTGCATACAACAGACACAAATGAAAAACCCCAGGATCCCACAGCTGGATTGTACTCCCTAAATTAGGAATGTAGCATCAATCGAGCATAAATTAGATACCTTTTAAAGTCTCTCCAATTTAATCTGAAATTGTAAACCAAGCTCTTGGAAAAGTTATTTTTCTGGGAGTACAATGCCCAGAATTCCTGAATCATTATGGCTATTTGGAGATACAGTCCAAAAGGTCCATTCTGAGAGTTTTAATCCAAAAAAGAGGACTTGTAACTTTTGGGGGAGTACAATACCCAAAATCTTTCCTCAGATACAATGTAAAACAGATACCATGTAAAACAGTATCTGACTACGTATCTCACATCAATATGTTACTGGGTTTAACTGACCAAAGGAATGGCGCTCTGATTCAACACTGCAGCATGTGTAGCATGCTTTTTTAAATGGAGATTAAATACAGGAGAGAGAGAAAATGCAGATACAATGTTGATAATTCCAGCCCAGATTTGGACAATTACTGATCAGATTTTTGTGTGCAGTTGCCCACGTCCTCAAATTTGGAAGAGCCTCTAAATGAAACCAAAGCTTTGCGATTGGTGGGTTGTGTTGCTATCAAGAAAATATAAGACTATTTGGATGTGAGGAAACATTTTTAAATTGATGCAACAGAACAAGTGGTCATACCAAGTAGGAGACAGCCTGCCTGATCACAAGCTTCTGCGATGCCATCAGTGATCACCTGAGCGACTCCAACATCCAGTTTTCCAAAGGCAAAATGATGGAGAAAGAAGAGGGGCTCTGCTCCCTGAGCTAGGATTTCGTTAACACACATGGCAACCAAATCCTGACCAATTGTGTCATGTTTATTGCAGAGTTGGGCAATCTGTAATAAAGAAGTGAATCAGGACAGAACTGTAATGCAAATATATTTCTTTTAAAAAGAACATGTAAAGGCTGTATCTGTCCTTGGTCTTGATGGAGCCAAACGCTTGGGTACAATGCAGCTGTTGTAACTTTGCCATTAGTGGAAGAAGAAGGAACGCGACTCTTCCTCGCTGCCATGCCAGTGCCCCGACTCCCCAATATGAAGGAACTGATATATTTTGGAATTAGGACAAGATTACATTGGGCTTGACCCCATGTTAGCCGCCCTGAGTCCCTACGGGGAGATGGTGGTGGGATATAAAAATAAAGTTGTTGTTATCATCATCATCATCATGATCACCACCATCATCATCATCAATAGCTTGGGTCATCTCATCATTCCAAGCAGAAGGCAGAGCAACTGCAGGAACACTTTCTAAAACAGTTGGAAGTGTTTTATGAGGCCAAAGAACATTATGTAGCTCCATGGATGGAACATTAGAATTGGTTAGGGTGCAAAAAAGTTAAACTTGATCAGATAATGATGCTCTTTTGGCAATGAAACAAATAAGACGTGACAGTCAGATACGCTGTGTGCCCTGCTGCTTGTCTTGAGGCCCATGTTTGTCCTACAAGCTGTGAAGTTTCAAGTTACTCCAGACAAGGTTGCCTTGGTGTGAATGTTATAAGTGCAACAAAACTTTGTTACCCTCTTAAAAAACTGAGAAAAAAGATTGCTGACAGTAGCTCGTTGACATATTAACAGAATTTTAGTCCTATTTCTGTCCCTTACGTCAGACACACAAATTACATTGCAATGGGGCCTGCCAGTTGCTTAGGAACATTTGGCTGGATGTTCATAGAAAAATATAACAAAACCATCACCCACAAACTGGAACCATCATTTCCCAGGTCTGATTAATCTGGCATGAAATATGAAGAATTAAAAATTCATGCAGGCAGAAGAAAAACAAGGAAGAAAAGCCAAAAGGAAGATTTATTGACAGCTACACTCAAATATTTTTAAGGGAATTTCATCATTATGTTAGCAACTCCCCCCCCCCCCAAAGTAATTAATAGCTTTTGTAACACATGGTTTGGAATATTTATACGCATATGTCATTAAATCTATTTCATCTAGATTAGAATGGAATAGATCTGTCGTCTCTTGTAGCAAAATTGTGCAAATTGAACGAGAAGTTTTGGGTTTACCTTCTGTTTTGTTCCAATGCCTTTAATTTGGGATATTATAATGGGATCAGTATAACCAGATGCTCTCAAATCGTAGAAGGCAGGTGTGCCTTGCTGCTCCTCATGACTGCCTGCAAAGTACATAAAGTCAAAAAGCTGAAGATTCCTCTCCTTCACAAATCTTCAGTCAGATCACTGATACAGTCATGGGATGCTGGAAGTGTTAGAATAGATGATGGAGGACAAAAGCTCATACTTGGTTATGCCCTTCTAACATATTGGATTCAGACATGCCTAAGCATCATCTGACATCACGTAAAATAACCTCATCTTTTCTTATGAGTCATCTTTTCTCATGATATGGTCTCAGTTTAGTCATTTTGGCTTCTAAGAGGGTCCAGCCCATTTATTTTAATAGTCTACAGTACCCACAGAAGTCAAAGATTATCTACCTTTGATTTTTCAAATGTTGAGGATCTCACTCAGTTCCCAGAAACCAAGCCGCAGAGGAAATGGCTAATAATCAGGGCTTCTAGAAGTCTAAAACATAGGCCTATCAAGCTTGTAAACAAGCACTTTGGGGGATCCTATCTTGATTGCCCTATATTTTTAGAACAAAGTGTGTATTTTATTTGTTTTATATGGTGCACACAATGCCACAGCAACTACTCCTCTCTGGGAGAAAAAATATGTATTTATTTACTATTTACAATATTTCTAAATAAACAAGAAAGAAAAATTTGAGGGGCATTTACTATATATGAATAGTTAAAGCTTTAGGTATGTGAATAAGCACAATCTTCTGACAGAACGAAATTAGAATATAACAAAATTGAAAGCAGCGGCAATATTCACAGCAGTGCAAAATGTAAGGCTAGTTCTACACTGCCATATAATACAGATTTTTTTTTCATGTCAGGAACGACTTGGGAAACTGCAAGTCACTTCTGGTGTGAGAGAATTAGCTGTCTGCAAGGACATTGCCCAGGGGAAGCCCTGATGTTTTACCATCCTGTGGGAGGCTTCTCTCATGTCCACACATGGGAAGCTGGGGCTGACAGATGGGAGCTCAGCCCCCTCCCTAGATTTGAATCTCCGACATTTCCATCAGCATTCCTGTCAGCACAAGATTACCTGCTTTGAACTAGATTATATGAGTGTACATTGCCATACAATCCAGTTCCTTCTACACTGCCATATAATCCAGATTATCAAATCAGATAATCTAGGTTATCTACTTTGAACTGGATTATATGAGTCTACACTGCCATATAATTCAGTTCAAAGCAGATAACCTGGATTGTATATGGCAGTGTAGAAGGGGCCTATATCATGCATTCAGTGTATTCACTGAAATCAGTTGGATTTAAATTAATCACTATAGTCTTATTCATTTCATTGAGTATGCTCTATGTATAATTTAAAACTTGGTACTGGATGGGAATTGGTCTGAACTACCTCATTTACTGTATTCTATAGCCCTTTTTCCATTGCCTGAGAAGTAAAACTAATTTACTATATAATAAATTTATGGCAGTCAACATTTATCCCACACATTTAGTGTCCCGTCTCTTTGTCACCGTGCAAATAAGGCAAAACAACCAAGAAAGCTGTTGACCCATATTGGCTGATACTGGCATGAAGTTTGTGTGAAGAAATTTGTTCTGCATTGGAGATATTTGAAATATTTTCATCAAGCCCATTTTTAATATGCCAGTTCACCCTGTTCTTACCTGGCTTGGAACCAGTTAAAGCTGGAAGCTTAGGTGGGTGGCTCAAGATACTGCAAACTATGTCTTCATATAATGGCCTCCTAAAATAGAAGAACACATCAATGTCATAGATGTTGCAGCAGAAATATCCATAGCATAAGAGAAGAAATTAAACATGACCCCAACCCAACCTCTGTTGCCACTGAAGCTTTTAAGAACTGCACCAAAATGAAAAAGAAAGTGAGACACAATCATTCTGAGCTTGGACAAGTTGCCTTCTTTGAACTGGATTCTCCAGGGTAATTCTTGAAGTTGATCTCAGAAAAGATAATTTTTTCAACATCTGCTCCAGGTTATGAGAAATCTTATCATTATTTACTTATAATATTATTTATTTTAAAGCAGCTTTGCTAATTATATTATAAATGTATTTTAAGAATTGATGAATAATATTGACTAATATCTTGATTTGCTGATTGAAGTTGCATAATTTCAATATGTCATCAGGGAATTGTTCATATGGACTGGCTTGAGAACCATATTTGGTGAAAATTCAGGATAAAAAATATAATAAACTAAAAAGAAAATATGCTTCAAAATGAATGAGTATTAAAATATTTACTGCAATAATGTATTCATACTTGGTGGAAGAGTATATTTGTATAGAAGAGAGGATCAAAAATAGAAATTGCAGTTGCATGTTGATATTTTGCTTTGTTGTTGTACAGTGAACAATAGCACCCAATGACTGGCAAGAACAATTCTGAATGCTATTCTGAATGAAGGTTGTGTAGTGCTAAAGTAGTGCGTCTTTCCACGCAGCTATTTATGCTACACTATTGGATTGCTGCCATTGTCTACTAGTACTTTGTAAAAATACATACACAGACTGCCCAAGGAATTTCAAAGCCAGAGTGCCCACATCCTTTCTGTATGTTGCATTTTGGAAATAAATTACTTCTAGTCCTTTGTAGGCTTCTTCAAGTGCTGACATGAGTCCCTGTTGGATAGCAGTTACTGCCAAGACTCGACTTCCATTAGTCAACACTTTATCATTCTTTTTTATGGTCGCTCCATGAAAGATCTCAAGTCCCAGTTCCTTGGCCTGAAGAAGTCCTACAAAAATCAAAAGGAAATATATTTCAGAATATTTTCTTGCTTATATTGAGTGTTTCAGCACTCCGTTTTATTTAACTTGAGGCAGCTAAGTGGGGAAACCTATTTCACATTTTATATTATGCTTCATTCTAGGAACCCTCAAAAACAAGAGACCGATAAAGAGCACTATCTCATCAGCTCACTGATTTCAGTGGTGCAAACTCAAGATTTAGGCCCCCTCTACACTGCTAAATAAAATCTAGATTGTCTGCTTTGAAATGGATTATATGGCAGTGTAGACTCATATAATCCAGTACAATCAGATAATCTGGATTATATGGCATTGTATATCCAGCCTTGGAAAGCCAGCTTCATAGAAAGTAGATACAGTGTTCAAGGACCATCAACTGCCAAAAAAAGAAATAAATGTGCCCAACAGAAATTCAAGTCTGAATTCACACCAGAAGCCGAACAGATTGTAATGAGACAGTCATATACATGTGAGACTGTGTGACACAATGAAAAAGGATCTGAGCAGAGCTCTTGATAACAGAGTGTCATGGAGGTCTCTTGTGTATAGGGTTGTCTAAGATGAAGCTAACTTGATGGCAATTAACAAGCAACACATAGGTAAGTGAATGAGTATAGGATTACATCCCTGTCCTAGTAAACAATTTAAAGTAAAAGAGCAGGGGTGGGCAAAGCATGGCCATTCAGATGTTGAAGTGCAGCTCCCTCACTCTTGGCCTCGCTGCCTATGGGTGATGAAAGTCCAGCAACATCTGGAAGGGCACATTTTGCCCACATTCCTATATTTGAGGGTTAAGAGGATTGCCATGGAAAGTTTCTCCGACAAGGAATAATGATAATCATTAAATAAAAATTAATTATTAATTCTTTCTTGCAACAGAAGTGGTCATAATGAATTACCAGTGATCTCTGCACTTTGTGCAGGACAGCCTTCCCATGCCATGGCAATGGCCACAGCAGTTAAATTATCAGACCAAGATAATGTCACATCACAGAGCCTGCCATCGATAGCTGCTTGGATGACTTCACATAGATCATGGCAAAGAAGTCGAAGAACTACCTGTAAAATTAGACACAATAGGCAAGTCAGTGAGAGTCAAATTCAATAACGATTGCATATTAAAGGTAAAGTATTTTCATTTGTGTTCAGAAATCCATGGAAATCAGCATACAATGGGTCTAGTCCAGTCCATGGAGATACTCCCTGTAGACTTTTCGCCTGTCTCCTCTCCCACAGAGGACTCATCCACACTAGCCAAAAGGTTTGGGATTTGGTAAGAGTTGCTCATGTACTTATCAGGACTTTAAAAAAATATCCATATGACATACCTGCTATCAGTTTTATGTGCATTTCTAGAACTAGCTGTAACTTTAAAACCTCAGGAATAGAAAGCTCCCAAGGGCTTACTAAACACAGGCAGAAATAAATCCCCACATCTGTATCATATATTTAGACCAAAAAAAAATCTGCCCTCTGTAAAAGTTACCTATCCCTGATTTATTCAGGGCCCTTCCACACAGTCATATAACCCAGAATGTCATGGAAGAAAATCCCACAAAATCTGCTTTCAACTGGGTTATCTGAGTCCACACTGCCATATATTCCAGTTCAAAGCAGATAATGTGGGATTTTATTCAGCTGTGTGGAAGGGGCCTCAGTCCTTTTAAAGTGTTCAAAGTATGTTATGTACTAGTTTTAAGTCTCCAAACCAGGCCAGCATAAGTCCTGTATTGTAGGGTGCAAGTACAGTAATAGTAACTTGTTTCAGATGATGAATTCATGGCAGAAGAAATCTCACGATTCTTGGCTCTGAATTGTCAAACCAGTATCTGTTTGATATAAGTTGTAATGGCCCATGGAAGGGAAATATGTGTGTAACACAGTTGCTAGACTGATTCAGTCTAGCCATGGCATTATACTACCTTCTCTTTGGTCATTTCACCATGTGCAACAGCATTACGTTAACACAGCAGAAATCTTGAGAATTTGTTGGCTCAGTAGTGCATAGGTTCAAGCTGGACTACTCTGTCTTACCTGGCACTGAAGGTCACCAAAGTTACAGTCCATGCTTAAGACTTTCACACCATCTTTTGTAAGTATTAATTCTATTTGCAGCACACCTGGATGTGAGAGTGATAAAAGCAATTTTACAAAAATTATTGAAAGTAGCAAACAGCAAGATTAAGGTATGTGACAAAGTAAAGCATAGGAAACCTGTAAATAATTACTTATTGAGGCTCAAGCTTTTCACCAATAACATAATTCTTCAAGATAACTTATTTATTAAATAGGCTGAATAGAATCTGCTCAGTGATTACACAGATGACAAGAACTACAGTTTTAAATATGATAAACATCTTATAAAATCATCTAGGAAGGAAACACATGTGAGAATCAATCACAGAGCAGACAATAATTTCTAAACCCTGTTATTTATGATATCTCTTACCTACATATGACATGTCTTCTTGCTTCATGCAGTCAATAATGTGTTGAAGAAGTGTGCTTTTAATTTTTTCTAGAAGAGCTTCAGAAACCTAAAGAGCAATGGGAAACAGGAACACTCAGAATTCTCTATAACAAGCTATATGCCAGTTGTCCTTCACACTAACTTTTTATTTTTGTTCTTGAATCTGAAGAGTTGGAAGAGACCACAAAAGCCATCTAATTCAAGACCCTGTCATGCAGTCAAATACAATTACAGCACTCCTAAAAGATTCCTATCCAACCTCAACTTATCTCCAAAACTGGAGAGCCCATTGCCCTCCAAGGCAGTCTATTCCAATACTGAACAGCAAATTCAATAAAAAAGGTTCTTCCTAATGTTTAAGGCTGTGCAATGTTTAATGTTTCTTATGCATCATCCATAGCATCCCTCTTATAAAGATTATAACTCTATCAAAAAAGATTAGTTAGGCATAACTTATTTTTTGAGAAACCCATGGTGCTCTTTGTAATCACAGCACTCATTCCTAGGTGTGCACAGATCCACTGTAGACTCTTTCCTAAAACTGATGTCAGATTAATAGGTCAGTATTTGCTCAGTTTCCTCTCTTTATATTTTTGAAACTGTAAACAGCGTTTGCCACTCTCCAATCTGCTTCTTTCATTTCTTTTATGTCTCTTAAATCTTGGCTCATTTGAAAATACTTCGCACTTCCACCTTAGTTTCTTTAAACACTCATGTTTCTTCTTAGTTGGAATTGTTTGCAACTCTGCCTCCAGTTATCTCAGTTTTTTGGTTTTTTTAAACTGACCATGCTCCATGATAACAATTCCAGGAAAGCTGATTCTAGCAAGCTTGAGGAAATATTAGATGAGATCCCCAGGTCAGAAGGATAGGAGTTCCTCTGACCTTGGGATCTCATCTAATATTTCCTCAAGCTTACTAAAATCAGCTTTCCTGGAATTGTTATTATTTTAATTTCCTGTATGCTGTTTCAAAAGAAGACTTTAGGTGTTTCTCAGATAAATCATACAAAAGTTTAAAATAATACATAATTATCAAGCAATATTTACTATAAGGTTAAAATACATAATAACACAAAGTTTAAAGTCTACATATAGTTTTGTATTACAAAACTCATATTTGTTAACAGTGTGTTTCCATAAAAATAGCTTCCAATTTCAAGTAATGTAATTTTATACCTTAGGACAGGGGTCCTCAAACATTTTAAGCAGAGGGCCAGTTCACAGTGTCTCAGACTGTTTGGGGGGGGGGGGGGAGGCTATAGTTGGAAAAATGAATTCCTATGCACAATGCACATATCTTAGTTGTAGTGTAAACAAAATCCACAGCAATTAAATAACAATACAATATATAAAATGAAGAACAATTTGAAGCAAACTTACTAGTATTTCAATGGGAAGTGAGGGCCTGCTTCTGGCTGATGAGATAATCAGGTTAATTGTTGTTGTTGTTGTTGTTGTTGTTGTTGTTGTTGTGTGCCTCTAAGTTGTTTCAGACTTAGGGAGACCCTGAGCTTAAAGCTTAGGGCAGGGGGTGGGTAAATGACCTTGGAGGGCCACATCTGGTATCGGACATTAGTTAGGGGACCCCTGCCCTAGAATATAGTTTTGTCACTTATCAGAATGGTGGTTGTGGATCACCTCATATTGGTTTAAAAAAAAAGAAAAACAGCTATAATATCTAGCTACTGTTTTCTAATGGGAGACTTTCATTGAATCCAGAAATAATCTTTTTTCAGTTGACTGCCATGGGTCTGCCATGGTAACAATGGTTCCAAATCCTTATACTTTGTACCCAGATCCTTTGCTACACTGAATTAGACCACAGAGAAGCCTCTGCCACCTTCCCATACCAGTATGAGACTGACTGAAGCCCCTTCTACACTGCCATATAAAATCCAGGTTATCTGCTTTGAACTGGATTATATGGCAGTGTAGACTCATATTATCTAGTTCAAAGCAGATAATGTGGATTATCTGCTTTGATAATCTGGATTATATGGCAGTGTAGAATGGGCCTTAGTGGACAAGTATTTTCAACTCTACAGCAGGGATGGGAATAATGTCTCTCTCTAGGTGTTGTTCAACCACAACACCCAGCATTCTTCACCAATTGTTATACTGGCTAGAAGTGTTGTGAAATGGGAACCACTAGAATCTGGAGAACTTCATGATTCCCACCCCAGGGCCCATCCAGACAGGCCCAAAAACCAGGACCTGTCT
This sequence comes from Anolis carolinensis, assembly GCF_035594765.1. Classification (NCBI taxonomy): domain Eukaryota; kingdom Metazoa; phylum Chordata; class Lepidosauria; order Squamata; family Anolidae; genus Anolis; species Anolis carolinensis. The sequence goes on along the minus strand of NC_085843.1, from coordinate 75,938,860 downwards.
TGGTTTTACCGGAGGTGTCCAAACATCGCCTCCAGTAAAACTGAATTAATTTGGAACAAACCAGGGTTTTCTGAATTAATTAAACATCTGGTAAAATCCAGATCCGGGTTTTACCAGGTGTGAGCCCTGTTTGGATTGGATCTGGGGACTGTGTCACATGATTCGCGGGCCCAATCCACACAGCCACCTTGGTCTTTTGACCAAGCAGATAATCAAGATGTTATATGGCAGTGTCAATCCAGATTCAGAAATTGCTGGAACAGAAACAACCCCCCATCCCTGTTTTAATTATTTAAAAATCATGCCAGTCCCAACAATTCACAATAGAGCAGAAAAGGAGATATGCCATATGGATTTTCCAAAAATCCCAATAGGTGAAAGAACAATTTCCACCAAATCCTGAAACTTTTTGCTGGAATGATCATACAGGAGCCCTGTGTGATTTGCATGAAATTCAGCATCTTAGTATTTGAGCATCTGCACGTAAAACACAGTGAGAGAAAATCATTTGTGCTACCTGAGGTACAGGCCCATAAGCTCCCATTCCAACAGTGCTTGGACCTTGTTCTCCATCCAGTAGTTGCTTCTGGACTTGGACTGGTGGCATGGAAGTAAAAGTATTTCCATCCACAAAGCAGAGACACTGTGAGGAAAATGACAGGAATGGAGTTATATATGTCAAGCACAAAAGTTGTGCATATTTCTTACACTTTGTATCATACGTAAGATTGGAAACATTCAGGAAATAGTATGAGTTTGACTAAGTGAGATGACCAAAGTTGTATCCAATGTTTTGCTAACACAAAAATAAATTGTGTGACAGTGTTTTGCAAGTACCAGCACAGACCAGCTAGTACAAGCAACATCCCAACCTAGACTGCCATATAATCCAGATTATCTGCTTTGAATTGGATTATATGAGTCTACACTGCCATATAATCCAATTCAAAGCAGGTAATCTGAATTCAGAAATTGGATTATATGGCAGTGTAGATGGGAGCTTAGTGACATCTTAATGAGTTGTGAAACAGTGTGTAGACTATCTTGTCAAATGACTTGTTAAATTGCTTAGAAAAAAGCCTGTGCAAACAAAATTAGAACAGAAACAGTACCGGAATGCTGACATCCATGCAGAGATGAAAACAGGGTTTTTACAAGTGGCACTGATTTGTTATAATCCCACTGGACACACTCTGTTAGCACTTGCTAGATGTTGCAGCTCTCTCTGTTACACATCTCAGCTAAGCAACAGTTTCTTTGTGCAGCAGCCCCATTTGCTTCACACTTTTTATGTACCCTTGAACATGATATCATAATTTCTTCAAGAAGCTCAGGGGGCCCAGTTTTGTCTACACAACAATCCTACCAAGCATGTTTGGCTGGAAAACTGGGACCAAAGCAGAGATGTCCAGTAAACTTCAAGATAGGCAAGGAGACCTAAACTCAAATCCTCATTCCAGCACCTTTTCCTGCATTCACAAGACAATGGACTAATAGCAAACCTTCCAACTCTACAAATCTGTGATTATCCATGACAATACACTAGAAACAATTGTATTCTACAAATGTAAATATTTGGTGCTAGGCCCCAAATTGTGGTGTCCTGCAATGTGTGTTTTATTGCAGCTGACACTAAAACATATTAAAATATGTTAACAATAAGAAAACAATACAATAAATCTATCTTTTAAGATGTAAAACATACAGAAAATTCTTCGCCTTTAAGAAGTTCTTCAACAATAACCATTTCTCGATAGTCTCCAAAAATGTTGCCCTGCGTTATAAATATGAAATCCATTGGTCAGATCTTATTATTATTATTATTATTATTATTATTATTATTATTATCATTATCATTATCATCATTATTATTTGATACACAACAAGATTAGTACACAGCAAACAAGATCACTATGCTGGCTTTTGTATTGGATCACACATTCTTCCCAAGTGCTGTATCGGCAAATAATGTGTGCAGATACGAGTAGGGTGGCCTTTTGCAGCTGACAGATGGTAAATTTGTAAGCGTGGATTGTTTTTAAATGCTGGCCAAGGTTTTTAGGCATGCACCCAGTGTGCCGATCACCACTGAGACAACCTTTACTGGCTTGTGCCAGAGTCTTTGCAGTTCAATCTTTAAATCCTCGTATCGTGTCAGCTTTTCCAGTTGCTGCTCATCAATCCTGCTGTCACCTATTATTATTATTATTATTATTATTATTATTATTATTATTATTATTATTATTAATAAAAAGCTATTATTAAATCACTTGCAATTATAATCATTGTTGTTGTTGGTTAAAAAAAAATAACCAGCTAAGTGCATTTCTTGTTGACTGTGCCTTTCAGTCTAAATCATGTAGAAGGTTGTGTTCATTAGAATATGTATAACTTATCTTGATTCGGCACAGTTGTTTGATGGGAGATTATGTACACATTCTGAAGAGATAAATAGTAAGTCCTTTTAGGAGGACTGTATCATCTGAGAATGCCAGTCAGGGATTGCATATTAGAATTAAGAGAAAGCCTTACACTTACTTACACATAAGACTTTCCAATTATGTCTATATTTTAACACAGAAAACATATGATCCAACCATGTTTGAGAAGAGAGAATGTCTTGGATCTATAGACTTGACATGTCAATGACATATGGCCTTAATTTAAAGAACAATAACCCCCGCACCATTCTCTGAATCCCATCTCTAGACCTTGGAAATCCTGTAACTGTTGCTGGATGCTGTTTCTTATTCACATGTATAAGTTATCTTCCTAATAAATCTATTTCAATTTTATGAGATTCCTCTGGAATCTGAGTTCTGCCTGAAAATAGTTCTGTATAGTTGCTTTATCCCAACTGTGGATGAAAGAAGATTAGATAGAATACTTTTCCTCAAGAAACTAGCTTTCTACAAACAGGGGCAACAAACAGATTTTCAAATTATGTTTATGAATTTAGATTACTGAATTAATATATGCAGTTGGTCAAACATTTAGCCTATACATACAATCTTTGCAGAATTGCAGATTTAGCTACAGTTTTTGTGAGTGCAAAAGACTACCCTTTTCAACTTTGATAGTATAATTTCAAGAAAGGGCTAGCTATGTATTTCAACTCAGTGTAATGAACATATACAAAAAATAGTGCTGCCACTACAAAAATTAATGTATTTCATAACTCATTGTTATAAGTAATGCATTTTGATATACAAAACTCCTCTAAATTTTGAAGACGTATTATATCAGAGCCATTATAAACCAGAATTGGTACTATTGTGAACAGATATATGTCACCTGCAGAATTTCTTGTGTTGCCTTGCAAGCTTCTTCTGTGTTTGATGCAAGAATTACTTCTTGTCTATGTCCAAATCCACTGGGTTTTATCACAAATGCAGGAAAATCTGCACTTTAAATTTAAAAAATGGCAGGTTAGAGGAAAATAGCTGAAAATGTTCTCATTTTAAAGCAAAGTCTAGACCAGTGGTCCACAAACTAAAGCCCACAGGCCAGATGTAGCCCTCCAAGGTAATTTACCCCCGCTCCCAACTTTAGTCCTAGGGTAAGTCTGAAATGCCTTGAAGTCACACAATAATCCAAATTAATTTAACTATCTCAGCAGACAAAAGCAGGCCCACACTTCCCATTGAAATACTGATAAGTTTATGTTGGTTCAAACTGTTCATTTTAAATATTGTGTTGTTCTTTCATGGGGTTTTTTGCACTACAAATAAGATAGGTACAGCGTACATAGAAATGTGTTCATTTTCCCCCCAAACTATAGTCCGCCCCCCAATAGTTTGAGGGACTGTGAACTGGCCCTCTGCTTAAAAATCTTTAGGACCCCTTGTTTAAACTGATGCATTTGACAAAGGACTCCTTTAAAAAAAATTACAGAGCCAATTTCCTACTTTGTTTGTATAATCTAAAGATGAGTGTTTAGATCACCTTTCAGCTATGGAAGGCCACTGGGTTGTCTTGGGCAACTCACAGTCTCTCAGCCACAGATGAAGGTAAAGAGGACCCCCCCCCCCCCACCAAACTAATCTTGGCAATAAATCCTTGTGATACATTTGCCTTAGTTAGGATTGTCATAAATTGAAAGTGACTTAAGACAAAAACAATAATCCTATTTTTCAGAGCTACTTTCACGCCACTGCACATAAGCCAGTTTGGAACATGCATGGCTGTTAGGATATTTATCTGATCATTTTCTTCCTGGCCAAGTCTGAGGAATATGTGGGCCTTTAGATACCGCTGGAGATCACTCATCATGCCCATTGGTAATTCCTGCTAGGGCTGATGTGAACTGCAATCTGACACCAGGTCCATGTGTTCCTGTTCTGTTTTCTATCCAACACACATGGAATTCCAGAAGTCTTGGGCAAAGGAAACTGGAGCTTCTTCCAATCTCACAAGGGGATGACCCAGATAGACTAATATCATAGTCATCAACAACAAATGTTAATAACAGAAAGGGAAAGGGAAAAAAGGAAAGGAACTGTGCAACTCCTGTGCCGGCAGGACTGCTGACTTGAAAGTTGGGTTGCTGACCTAAAGGTTGTCAGTTCTAAACCCGGGAGAGCGCGGATGAGCTCCTTCTGTCAGCTCCAGTTCCCATGCGAGGATATGAGAGAAGCCTCCCACAAGGATGATAAAAACATCAAACATCTGGGTGTCCCCTGGACAACGTCCTTGCAGTCGGCCAATTCTCTCATACCAGAAGTGACTTGCAATTTCTCAAATCACTCCTGACATGAAAAAAAATCTATTCTTTCTCTTTTCTTCCTTTCTATATTTGGCTGTAACAAGCTCCGTTTTTGTGCTGTAGCTGGAAACATTGAATTCCGAGAGTTACACTATGAGTGGTAATTAAATTATTATTAGAATAGGAGCCCTGGTGGCGAAGTGCGTTAAAGCACTGAGCTGAAGACCGAAAGGTCCCAGGTTCAAACTCCGGGAGCGGTGTGAGCGGCCGCTGTTAGCTCCAGCTCCTGCCAACCTAGCAGTTCGGAAACATGCCAATGTGAGTAGATCAATAGGTACCGCTCCGGCGGGAAGGTAATAGCGCTCCATGCAGTCATGCCGGCCACATGACCTTGGAGGGATCTACGGACAACGCCGGCTCTTCGGCTTAGAAATGGAGATGAGCACCAACCCCCAGAGCTGGTCACGACTGGACTTAACGTCAGGGGAAACCTTTATCTTTTTACCTAATAGACAACTACTTTTCAAAATAATTTTTAGGGGCATGTAAAGTGTTTTAAGTGTCACCTTTCAAGTTTTGTGTTTGAAAGTTTAAATTTTTTCCCTTTAAAAATGCAATAGAGCATAACATAAAATACAACAAGTTTGATTTTCAAAACTGAATTCTTAGATTTCTCTTTAATACAGGAATTATATCTGCACTCTTATAAAAACATGACAATAGTATCAAAAATTATTATTTATAAACCTGATTATTTGCCCATAAAAGAAAATGTACAGATGTAGTACTTAGAAAGGAACCATTATTTGCGCACTGAGAATTTTAACTGGTAATTTCTTAGGGGTATTATATAATTTGAGACACAATATAAACACTTAGTATCACAAAATGTAAAGCTAACCAGTTATTCATAAACTACAAGTATCACCTACCTGTTAATAAAGGTGCAAGCTTCACGGGAACTGGAGAATGCCTTCCATCTTGCCGTGGGAATGTCATGTTGCTCAAGAAAGACTTTACTAAAATGCCTGTTTGTTCCCAGTTGTGCTGCCCTGGCTGTAGGGCCAAAACAACTAACTCCAGCCGCTATCAAGTCATCAACAATTCCTAATAATGAAACACTGAAAAAGTCAAACCTAACTTCTTAGACAATGTTATTGTTCATTCAAATATTAATTTTCTCTCATATCAATAAAGAGATCACGGAATTGGAAAAAATAAATTGAAATTATCAAAAGGCAAGCCATCAATTTGAAGGAAGACTTAAGGGGCATAACCACCCTCAACTGTCTTAAAACTATTGCCACATTATAATTAAATTAGAAAATTAACACCTAGGAACCAAGCTCAGAATGAAATTGATAACATTTATATAAATGGAATGGACTGAAGTGAATAGGTCTATTTTAGTTAGGATAAAATATTTACTATTAATTATGATTTGCTTTACACTCCATTCGGTGCTATGTTCTAAAATTGGATTCCTCATCCAGTGTTGCATAAATAGATTCTTTGGTACCTAAAACTGAATTTTGGTTTTGCATCTAAAATCATATTTTTCTTTTCTTTTTTAGTCATTGTAACCTTACCAGCTGTAAGCATCACTTCTGGTCCAGCAATCACAAATCCAATGTTATGATCTTTGCAGAACTGGGCAAGAATAGTATGGTTGCTAATTAAAACAGCTAAAATGAATGATAAAGAGAAATGATTAACAACCATGTGAATCTGAAACATTTCACATCTTGTAAGAATCTTCTTCCAGTTAAACATATCCAACTCCCTATGCTATTCCGCATCAGGCTTTGTCTCCAGAACTTTTACCATCCAGGATACCATCCTTTGGATATGTTTCAGCTTGTCAATATCCTTTCAGGTCACCCTCCTTTAGACACATTTTAATTTGCCTATATCATTCTTGAATGCTGATTTCTAGAACTGGACACAATAATCCAGATGCAGTGACTTTATCCCTGCTTGAATTTTTTTTTTTTTAGTTTTGACGCAGATCTTTAATCTGTTAAAATAATTTGAATACTGCCTGCATCCACATGTGTATTAGCTATCCCTCCTAATTTGGTGACATGTATAAAGATGTTGAACAAAACCTAGTCCAGGACAGAACCATGTGGTACCTAACTATTAGCATCTCTCCAGGGCGGAGAGAAACCATTGGTGAGCACTCTTTGGGTTTGGTCAACCAAACAATGCCATTTTCTAGCCCACATTGTACCTGCTTGTTTGCAGGAATGTTATGGGGAACTTGCCAAAAGCTTTATGCTACACCCATAGCATTCCGCTAATCCACCAAGCATGTAACGATAGATATATGTAAATGTCTACTTGTGACAGTCATCATATCTCCCAAACTACTACAATTGCTACGAAATTTTGACACAACACAGCATATGAACTGGTGAGTGTTTTAAGGTATCCACACTATACAGACAACACACCTAAGACAGATACATTTGCAAAAGACACATAGCAAGGCCTCACCACCACCTCAGAAAGGAGGATCCCTCCAAGGAAGCCATGCCCCCACGAGGGAGGAAGGCCAGAGGAAGGGAAAAGAAGGGAAAACACACACTCTGTCATTCTCCACAACGGGAGGGCAGAGAGAGAAAAAGATCTATATCCATCCATCCATCCATCCATCCATTTATCTATCTATATTTACACTCAGGGCCAATATTTCGAGTTTTGCAGTTTATATCTCGATGCAGATTGCTTCTCACATGGACAGTAATATGTTGCATGTTCCAGAGTCAGCAAACCAGACAATCTCTATATCTGCACGGACAATGTTTCAAACAAAAATATTGCATACCCACAACCACTGTGAAATCACATATATTTGAAACCTGCTCTTTCACTATCCTTTCTTTCCCATTTACCATAAACTTGAGTATAAGCCGATCCAAATATAAGCCGAAACACCTAATTTTACCACAAAAAAACTGGGATAACTTATTGACTCGAGTATAAGCCGAGGGTGAAAAATGCAGCTTGTGTGTGTGTGTGTGTGTGTATTCATCTAGGATGCTTTTGAAAAATCACAGAATTCCTTTCTATAGAGACACATTGTTTACCTTCTTCAAAAAGCTCTTCCCAATTTTTAGATCTGGTTAGAAGTTGCTCGTTTCCTTCTTTTCCTCACTTTTTTTTTACTTTCCTCTAGTGTGCTAGGAACTCTCCTTATCCTTAGGAATTCTCAAATATTATTGACAGATGCTTTGAAACTACATCTACAAATGCCCTGGATACAGGGCACCCAGTTCTAAAGTCCAGAATTTGTTTAGTGTTGCTGTGTATTTCTCCATTACCTATTTACCTATTCTGGGCTGAAGTCCCTAGACTAGTGTATCATTTGCTAAATCTGTGCCAGGATGAGCTTTGTAGCAGTCAGCTAAGATCAGAAAGTACACCTGCCTCTGGTTCTTTCTCTTATTTCATTGAAATATTTCTATTCAGGCCTTTGAGTTCACATCTCTTCAGGGTGGTTTACAATGTGAAAATTTTAAACTTTTCATCCTCTTCTGATACTTACCAGTAGTTGCCTCTATTTGTTGTCTGTTTCCTCTCTTACCTTCTCTTCTTTCTTATCCCTCTACCTTTTCATGTCACTACAGACTTCTCCCTAGCCAGCTTCCTCTAAGACACTGCATGCAAGGGGATCTGCTGTTGTCCTTCCAGCTAAAAGGCTGCAGTGAAACTGTGGCACAAGCAGCTCAGATTCAGAAGGACAGGGCAAGCAATTACATCTGAAAGTGGGTTGAGACACACTAGTGGATCTCAGTCCAAGGTTTGCAGAACAGTCTTAAGGTAATAATACTTTTACCTGAGTTAGAGATCTTCCCATCATTTACCGTTCCTGCATTTCCTGGAGCAACCAGTACCTGCTTCACGTGTGGAGACTGCGCCAGTTTCCAAGCCAGAGCATGTTCCCGGCCTCTACTGCCAATCACAAGCACGCGATCCGCCATCTGGGTGTTCAGAATAAGACATGTTTTGTCATTTACAAAACCGCCACAGTGCCTCAGTCATGAACACTCTTAGTCTGAAGCTGATTCAATTTACTGGATGGAAACTTATATGGAAAATTATTTCATTAGGGACAATATGTTAATTAATTAACAAATAATCTCCATAGTTCATCCTGCTCTCCTCCAGCATCACATTTCAAATAATGCCAGACACTTTTCAGAGTCTCGTATGATAATGTCTCAAGTAATTTTTTTTTGGAAGAATGGAAGTAATTAATTATATGCTTTTAAGCTTGAATAATGTATTTTATGGATTATTGTTAATGGTTTTAAATATGTTGTTGTTTTTTACTGATTTTGTGTGGCATTGAATTTTGGCAGTTGTTGTAAGCCGCCCTGAGTCCCCTCGGGTGAGAAGGGCGGGGTAGAAATGTTGCAAATAAATAAATAAATCTGTGCCTGAAGAGCTAAAACAATTGTGAGCTGGCAAGCTCTAATGCTAAAGGTCAGGGGAATGGGCTGGAGTTGTCTAAACAGTAACACAGAATTTCAAGTACTTTACTAAAATGTAAATCTCGCAATTCCTTTGGATGGTTCTGTAGTGTTAAATTGTTTCAGCAGAGATATATTTTTAGTCATACTGTAGACAATAATATACTGATTCAAATCATTGGTCCCTCTGGCTTAGTACTGACTACTCTAAACTGAGTGGTAGGACTTCCAGTAAGCAATTTTTCTAATTGCTGGGCTGGAATCATGTGGTCTAAACCTCTAGACAGCATATCCCATGATGACTAATGCTGGGGAGTGCAATTGAGCATCAGTTGGAGTGTTGCATTATTCTCACACCTTGTCCCTGGTGATGTCAAGGACAGAATAGATCTGTATATTTATTGCATGTAACTATCACTCGAAATCCCCCATCCATTTATTAACACAATAAGCCTAGGAGGTAAGTTAAACAGAAAATGCAGAACTGGTTCAAGATCAACAGATTGTACATTTACAGTTAATACGAAGTAAGGATATATCATTCAGGTATACCTTGGGCAACAATCTGGTTCCTGAGGAAGGAGGTTTTGATCATCTCCATGCTACATTTTTCCCTTATGAATGTATTTTAATTGTTTTGAACTGTGTTTTAATCTATATGTGTTTTCATAGAATAATTAATTTGTCCTTTAATTGCATTTTTGTTCCATTCAGTTGTGTTCTGCTTTGGAGAGAAAGATGGGATGGAAAAAAAAGGAAATAATCAATAGTGAACTTTAGGACTGCAAAGGAATTTCAAAGTGGGCAAACAAGTTTGCCCCCCTCTCAATAACAATGCATTACAGCAGCTTTTTAAAATTATCAACATTTCAGAAGATTGATGTTTCATGCGTCTGGAGACTTTGAATGCGGGAAGAACCCATGCACCTAAACTCTGCTTTTTCTGGTGGTTAAGTGGCAAACTGAGGTGAGCACACAATCAAATCTCACAGATTGGTGCAGTTATCCATAATGTACCTTGTGGAACAGCCATCAGAAGAATTAACTGGGTTTCCCCCCTCAACATTGTTTTGCAGACAGTAATCACATGCTATCAGAAAATGAAAAATATATTTTCTTGAGAATGACAGCAGTCAAATTAAGCTATGTTGTATAGGAAGAACAATGCTATCAGCTCTCCCAATAATACACCCTGGCCACGCAGTTTTGACTTCACTTCATAGCACTTTAATTCGATGACCTTATTTGTTATATGAATTGGGAACAAGCTGTCTTAAATGTCATGAAGGGAAAAACACTCAGCAAATGTGACCTTTAAGAATTACATTGTTGACATTATACAGCCTGGCAAATCAAATACATTAATTCAAGTATAGTGAAATGTATCAGATTTTCTAACACAGGATCACAACCCTTTCTATATAAACTTTAACATGAGTTTAATTTGCTGAATAATCAATAGAATTCAGAGACAGAAAAATGAATTTTGAGAAAAGATATAACAAAGAAAGGCCATGTGAAATGTTCCTAACTTGTACAGTATGAAATATGATTGTAGGATAAGTAGTTTGAAATGAATGAGGTGACAAAACATTTAAAAATCAATTTAATTTAGCAAATTAAATACTGATAACTACAAAAAAGTTGGTGGATTGAAGGATAAGAATACCATTTAGTGAATATGCATTCTCAGGTGTTATTCCTTACACTAAATTTTCCAACATAGAAATAATTTACACCATAATGTGAAGAAAAATGTTTCCCGTTTTCACAACCGAGAGGAACTTGGGTTGGTGGACTGGCCGTGCTTGGACACAGACACCTACAACCTAGAGCCCCAAATTCCAACATCCTTAGGCAGCATTTAAAATAGGAATTATTTACAACTTTGGACGTGTACACAGTTCAGTTCAGTGAAGATCTCTAAGCAAACCAATTATCTAACCTTATCACACTAAACAAGAAAAAACTCAATAATTTAATATTATTACAAAAAAATTGTCAGTGTTTTATATTACCTTTATTACTCAAGTTGTGGCTTTAACTCAGCTATACTCAGAATAGTGCCAAATTGCCTAACTCTAGACAAACTATGGATTCCTCAAATCATAATAGTAACTGTGCTAGCCTTCACCCTTCATATTTCTTGTACACAAATAACGCCTGCATTTTGCTACACAATTAACATAACCAGTTTTTGTGGACACAAAAATATGGTTTGCTCACATTTTAAAAAGTGTTATTACTTTCTATTATTTTCCTGCGTCTAAATATTTCAAGCTTTTCCGGGCTGTATGGCCATGCTCCAGAAGTATTCCCTCCTGATGTTTCGCCCACATCTGCCTGCCATAGATGTGGGCGAAACGTCAGGAGAGAATACTTCTGGAACATGGCCATACAGCCCGGAAAACATACAACAACCCTGTGATCCCGGCCATGAAAGCCTTCGACAACACATATTTTAAGCTTGATCGGAGTTCATTCTTTCACATAATAAATAAATGCACATTTTAGAGACTAAAGGGCAATACATTTCTCCAGCTGCTATTCTCTTGTAAAAACATAAATATATATTTTATCATTCTACTTCATTCAAAACCTCACTTATAGTAAGAAAAGCAAAATAACTTACCAAATGTTTAGGTTATTTTCAAATTGACAACAATTCAATGTTAGCGTTCTTTCTTCTTAACGAAAAAGAAGCTCCTGAACAAATGCCAGGTTAGGTTATATGAACAGTTAGCCAAGAAAGAAACTGCATTGAGAGAAAGCTTTTGTCTAAATCACTGACAGAATGCACCACGTGACATTTCATCTTCTTATCACCAATCACAAAAGAGAAAGATAACAGTACATTTGCATTAACTGAATAGTATAATGCAATTCAAATTATCTTACATAAAACTAGAGATAAATACATATGCTTTATAAGAGAAGTAACAAACAAACATCTGTATATATAACAGTGAAAGTATACTTGTATGTATCTATGTGTGTACATATTTTCCAAAATGGCTCCCACTTGCAGAAAGCACTGGGAGTTCCACCGATGATAGATCTTGACCAAAAATGGCACATACCCCCCCCAACCAACAGAAAATAATGGCAGGGTTTGGGGTGGGGTGGGGGGGGGGTGATCCTTGATGTTGGGAGTTATAGTTCACCCCACATCCAGACAGCACTGTGAACTCCACCGATGATGGATCTGGATCAAACTTGGCATAAATACCCAACATGACCAATGTTGAATACAGACAGGGAATTACTAGGGGGAATTGACCCATGATGTTGGGAGTTGTATTTCACCCACATCCTTATGTATTTTCTAAAGAAAGTATTCATAACAAACAAAAGCAAACAATGATCATTTCTTTTAAATAGCATTACAAAAGACCAGGTACCTAAGCTAGTATATCTATAAGATTCTAAGATAGCAAATTAGCATAGGATAGGATAAGATCCCAACTTGGTTGAAATGAAAATAATAATCAAAGAGGTAAATATGTAGTAAATATGTATTCATTTCCCAAAGATACCAAACAGTAGTTTGTTAGTCAAATGGATAGAATAAGCTTCAGCTTTTTCTATTTACGGTATCTATTGAATTGCTCAACAATTTACGGCATCTGGTGAATTTTCTCAAAATACTCTTAGAACCCAGTTTTTCTTATGGTGTTAGAAATGTGAGCTTCATCTAGTGTCCTGAAATTCTTGACAAACAGCTCTCACCATCAGTTTGATACCTTCATGACAATATCCAATAGACTCTTGAGGCCTCCTCACTTTCATGCAGAGAGGCCAGTTGTGTCTGATTGTGCGTATGATGACGCAGGAGCAAATAATAGAATCAGAGTTAGAAGAGACACCCGAGGATCATCCAGTCAACCCCATTCTGCCATGCTGGAATACACAATCAAAGCACTCCTAATAGATGGCCATCCAGCCTCTACTTAAAAACCTCCATAGAAGGAGACCAGCATGCTCCTAGGCTGCTTATTCCACTCAAACAGCTCTCACCGTCAAGAAGTTCTTCCTGATGTTTAAATGAAATCTCTTTTCATGCAGCTTGAATCCATTGCTGTGTCCTAGTCTCCAGAGCAGCAGAAAACTAGCTTGCCCCCTCTTCAATGTGACATCCTTTCAGATCAACCAATAGACCAGCTGAGTTGTTTCAGGTGGTTGAGGAGCTCCTCCATCCTCACAAGGGGGAGGCGACCCCCGACCACCTGACAACTTGATGTGGTGAGTGTGCACATCATTTTGCAGACAAAGTTGCTCAGATACATTTCGCCAGAATTGGAACAGAGCCAGAGGAGGTAACTGAGGCACCTGCTTGTCCAGTTTTAATGGATTCATTTCAGATTGTTCAACCTGATGACGTTGAGGGGATCCTTGGAGCTGTGAGGGTGACTACGTGTGTTCTAGACCCATGCCCTTCTTTTCTAATAAAACTTGCCAGATGGGGATTGGTGAATTGGTTTGTGAGGATTATAAATGCCTCACTGGATATGGGACATTTTCCATTTGCTCTGAAAAAAGGCAACAGTGAGACCACTCCTGAAAAAGGCGTCCCTTGATCCTTTGGTTTTAAACAACTACCAACCAATCTCCAACCTGTCTTTTTTGGGCAAGGTTCTGCAGTGGGTAGTCACCTCTCTGCTCCAGGGATTCCTGATTGAGACCGATTATCAGGATCCATCGCAGTCTGGTTTCAGGCCTGGTCATGATACGGAGATGGCTTTGGTCGCTTTGATTAATGACCTCCGCAGAGAGCCCAAAACGGGGAGTGTGTCCCTGTTGGTTCTCCTGGACATCTCAGTGGTTTTGAATATCATTGAGCATAGTATCCTCCTGGGATGGCTCTCTGTAATGGGTATTGGGGGCGTTGCTCTGCAATGGCTCCGCTCCTTCTTGGAGGGTCGCATCCAGTTGGTAAAGCTGGGAGATTCCTGCTCGGACCCCTTTGTCCTGTGGGATCCCGCAAATTTCTATTCTATCTCCTGTGCTCTTCAACATCTACATGAAACCGTTGGGCAAGGTCATCTGGAGTTTTGGAGTTAGGTGCCATTTCTACACGGATGACACACAACTCTACTACTCTTTTCCACCACATTGCAAGGAAGCGCCCCCAGATCCTGGACCACTGCCTGGCCGCTGTGATGGACTGGATGAGGGCTAACAAACTGAAGCTTAATCCTGACAAGTCAGGGGTCCTCCAGGTCAGTCGTGTGGCCGATCGGGTTTTGGTTGGCAACCTGTGTTGGGGGGTTGTTGATGATAGATAGCTCTTACGTGTGCCCATGAGCCCAGAGTCACCCTGCAGAATGATGCACCACTCAGCTTTGCAGAACAAATAACACAGGAACTTTATTGAATCAAAGAGATCAACAGAACAATGGTATTTACAATAGTCCCTCTGATTGCTGACAGAAATCAGTAGTCATGAGCAGTCCTTTCTTAGTCCATAAATCTGCTTCAGTGAAGATCAGCAGCAAACAAGGCCTCAGAAATAATCAGGCCTCTCTGAGCACAAAGCCATCTTCTTTCCAGCCAGTACTCAGTAGGCTCGCTCGCACACGCACACACACACACAAACCGTTCAAACTGATTCTCCAGCAGCAGGACAGTTGCAAACCAATTCCCAGGTCTTTGCAAACTCAGCCAATCGGCTTCATGCATTTGATTTTCCAGTTAACATAGAATCATAGAATAGTAGAGTTGGAAGAGACCACATGGGCCATCCAGTCCAACCCCCTGCTAAGAAGCAGGAAATCGCATTCAAAGCACCCCTGACAGATGGCCATCCAGCCTCTGCTTAAAAGCAGATACATACATATAGTATCTGTGACAACCTGTGCTTGGTGGGGTTACACTGCCCCTAAGGATGCAGATCCGCAGTTTGGAGGTCCTCCAGGACTCAGCACTGATGCTTGATGCTCAGGTGTTGGCAGTGGCCGGGAGGGCCTTTGCACAACTAAAACTTGTGCCGTACCTCATGAAGTATGACTTGGCCATGGTGGTCCACATCTTAGTTACCTCTAGATTGGACTACTGTAATGAGCTCTACGTGCGGCTGCCTTTGAAGATGGCCCAGAAATTGCAGTTGGTACAAAGGTTGGCTGCTAGGTTATTAGCTGGAGTGAATTACAGGGAGCGGTCAACCCTCCGTTTAAACAGCTCCACTGGCTGCCAATAAGCTTCTGGGCCCAATTTAAAGTGCAGGTAATTACCTACAAAGGTCTAAACCATTCAGGACCTGCCTATCTTTGTGATCACATCTTCCCTTTTGAACCCGCGCAGGCTCTAAGATCTGCAGAGGAGGCCCTTCTCTCGCTTCCACCACCATCTAAGGCACGTCTGGTGGGGGCGAGGGCGAGGGAGCGGGCCTTTTCTGTGGTGGCCTCCCGGCTCTGGAACTCTCTCCCCAGGGAGATTAGACTGGCACTCACCCTGTCCACGTGCTGCAAAGATTTAAAAACATGGCTGTTCCGTTGTGCTTTTGATTAAGCAGTTCACAGGAAATTCAGCCCCAACTTTAACTACCATCAGTCCTCGCACTTTATCCCTGTTCTTCATTCTGTAAGACATTGCTCCTTCAGTCCTAATTTATTATTGCCCTTGCATTTTGTCCACCAGCCCAATTTTGAAGTATATTGCACAAGTTCCTTCACCCCGAATTCCAGTACTCATTATGGTTCAGACTATTGGTTGTTGATGATGCTGTTTTATGTTATTGTCTTTTGTAATGTGTTTGATTTTATTGAGTTATGTTTTAATCTATGCTTGGTTTTAATCTCTGTTTGGTTTGGGCTTGTTCCTCATGTAAGCTGCACCGAGTCTCTTCGGGGAGATGGAAGAGGGATATAAAAATAAAATTATTCTCTATTTATATTTATATATTCAAACATGGCTCTCACGGTCTCTCTTAACTTTCTCTTCTCCACCGTACACAATTCCCTCAGTCATTCCTCATATGACTTGGTTTCCAGAACCTTTGGGGTGCCCTTCCCTGGATATTTTCCAGCTTATCAATATCCTACTTGAATTGTGATGCCCAGAACTGGTCACAGTACTCCAGGCGAAGCCTGTCCAATGCAGACTAGAGTGGACTATGACTTCGCTTGATCTGGATTCTAGACATGATACTCCAATTGATGCAGCCTAGAATCACATTTGATTTTCTGTGTGTGAGTTTGTGTGCATTTGAGTTTGTGTCTATATATGAATTTGGGGGCAGGGAGGGAAATTTGAACATCTGTTTATGGATCGTACTCATACCTGGGTTGGTGATCTCAATGCAAGATCTGTCCCCACCTACTATCCACACCTCTCCGTGACATACGGGTGTGGAGAAGAGCAAACCACAGACCACTTACTACAGGCATGGGCAAACTAAGGCCAGGGGGGCAAATGCGGCCCTCTGGGCGCTTACCTCAGGCCCTCCTCATTTTCCCTGTCCTCTTGGCATAAGAACATGACAGCACGATGAGTCCTTATGCCAAAAAGACGGGGGAGGAAGGCACGCAGCAGCTGAGAGCCCTATGGAGCACTCTCATTCATCACGTGTCTCGCCCTCCTCCTGGTATAAAGACGATAAGGAGGATGGCTCAAGGAAGGCACGCAGCGGCAGAGAGCCCTCAGGAGCACTCTCAGCCGTCGCCAGTCTCGTCATCCTCCCGAGAATGAGGGGAGGAGTATCGAGGCAGTTGTCCCGCCTTCCTCCCGGCATAAGGATGTGGTGAGCAGCCCCGTCCTTATGCCAGAAGGACAACCTGAGGATGACCTGGCTCCTGCTCTGCCCCTCCTGGCCCTGCCCTCTTCCTCCTTTTCCCGGCCAGCTTCACCTAGTGTGTGCCCGGCTAACCTTTCTCCCAGCCCTTCTGGCCGGACCCACAATGCGGCCCCCAAGCAAAAAAGGTTTGCCCATGCCTGACTTACTACGATGCAGCCTGAACCCTATCACATGCACAATGGAGGGCCTTCTCACAGTGACACCAGAGGCACTCCAAGTGGCCAGTTTCTGGCCAAAGGAAATCTAGTATAATGCCAAGTTTTTAACTTGGTTTGTGTTTTAAAATACATTATAACTGTATCCTGAATTTGCTTCTGACATGAAAAATAAATCAAACCACACCCCTGTGCTGTGCAAAAAGGTTGTTCTTGCTTAGACTGGTGATTTGTTCACTAAGAACCCATTCTAGAATAAGAGTGAGAATCCTATAACTCTCCAGATGTTGAACTTTCTCTTTGCGCACGCGCAGTACAGGCCTCCCGCCTCAGCGCTTTTTTTCCTTTGCGCATATCACCGCTTAGCTCAGGCGTGGGCAAACTTGGGCCCTCCCTCCGGGTGTTTTGGACTTCGATTCCCACAATCCCTAACAGTCTACCGGCTGTTGGGAATTGTGGGAGTTGAAGTCCAAAACACCCGGAGGGAGGGCCCAAGTTTGCCCATGCCTGGCTTGGCTAAATCGACCCCCCCCCCTTTTGCGCACGCGCAAATAACTTCACGTCTGAACGCTAGTTTCTCTCTGTGGAAGGAAAGATCCCCCGGCGCATGTGCAAATGCCCAAACGCCTCCTACATTAAAGGACCCCGCTTTTTTTAATAGCCGTTTTCCGAGGTGTCCCCGCGTTTGCCTGACGGTATTCGCCGCGTCGCCATGGGAACCCCTTCGAGGTGATAGCGATAGACATCCAGGCCTCGAGGCCATTTGGAAGTTGCTTCTTTAAAGATGGAGAAAAGCTCAAAGAAAAGGTGAGGAAAAAGAAAGCATTAGTTTGTTTACCTCTCAAAAAAAAGCAGGAGGAATTCCAGTCAGGGAATCAATCAACCAGGGCCAGCTAACACCTCCCAACCAGGGAGGAAGCAACCAGGATTTGGAGCTGCAAGGCTATTCAATGCTGATCAGGCTGGCCAATGGCAACATTCACACACAGATGCCAGGCTTTGAAGCTGCGAGGCTATGCAATGCTAATCAAGCTGGCCAATGGAAAACATTCATACTTGCCTCAAACAGGGTTAGATATAGATATAGACATAGATGTCTCTCTCTCTCTCTCTCTCTCTCTCTATATATATATATATATATACTAGCTGTGCCCGGCCACGCATTGCTGTGGCAAAGTATGGTGGTATGGGAAATAAAGTATTGAGGAATTGGTGGTAGTTAAGGTAAAGGGTAAAGGTGTGAAGTCCAGATAATCCAGTTAAAGCAGATAATATAAGATGGCAGTGTAGACTCAAGGCCCTTCCACATAGCTATATAACTGTGTGGAAGGGCCTTGAGTCTACACTGCCATCTAATCCAGTTAAAATCTGATAATCTGTATTTTATAGGCAATGTGGAAGAGGCCTAAGTGAGGCCTAACTCTGCCTGTCTCCTGGGTGAGTGGGTTGCTAGGAGACCAAGTGGGCGGAGCTTAGCCTTCTAACTGGCAGCAATTGGATAAAAACAGTTATTCCTCTCCCTCTAATTAGGACTTTTTCTTTTCTTTTAGTTGTATCAACCTAGAGGTGTGGATGATGGGTTGTGTTGTCAATTTTCGAGGTTGTGGGGTGTTTAGTTTTGTTGTTTTGGCGGTCGCCAGGATTCCATCACTCTTTTATATATATAGATACTAGCTGTGCCCGGCCACGCGTTGCTGTGGCAAAGTATGGTGGTATGGGAAATAAAGTATTGAGGAATTGGTGGTAGTTAAGGTAAAGGGTAAAGGTTTTTAATTCATTGTGATATTTTGGTGGTAAATTTGTAAATACAGTAATTACTACATAGTATTGCTGCAGATGGAACTACTTTTTCTGTCAAATGTGTTGTATAACATGATGTTTGGTGCTTAATTTGTATAATGATGACCTAATTTGATGTTTAATCAGCTTTTCCTGAATCCCTTCTTCTTATCCAACATATTCACTTATCCAACGTTCTGCCGGCCTGTTTATGTTGGATGAGTGAGACTCTATTGTATATTTATAATCTTATATCATCTGCTTAGAACTGGATTATATGAGGCCCCTTGTACACGGCTGGATAAAATGCACACTGAAGTGGATTATCTGGCAGTGTGGAGTCAAGATAATCCAGTTGAAAGCAGATAATATAAGATTATAAATGGGTTATATAGCTGTGTGGAAGGGCCTTGAGTCTACACTGCCATATAATCCAGTGCAAATTAGATAATCTGTGGAAGAAGCCTAAGTGAGGCCTAAATCTGCCTGTCCCCTAACTGAAACCTGGCTGTGCCTTGGTTGCTAGGCAACCAAGTGGGCAGAGATTAGCCCTCTAAACTGGCAGCAATTGGATAAAAAAAATTATTCCTCTCTCTCTAATTAGGACTTTATTTTTCTTTTCTTTTTGTTGTATCAACCTTGAGGCGTGGATGATGGGTTGTGTTGTCAAATTTTGAGGTTGGGGGGCCTGTACTTTTGTTGTTTTGTGAATTGCCGTGATGCCATCACTCTTTTATATATATAGATATATATATATATCTCAACCCCACTTAAGACCTAGTTTCCAACAGACCTCACAACACCTGTGAGGATGCCCATTAGCCACAGAAGCAGGTGAAACGTCAGGAGAGAATGCTGCTGCGGGTACATCATAACCAGGCAGCCTGGGAAACAACCCACAGCAACCCAATTATAATATTATTTTAATTATATTGTTAATGTTATTACTATTATTATATTATAATGTTATTATATTATTGTTATTACAGTTATTATACTCTCTTTATTATATTATCACTATATTATTATATTAGTATTATTTTATATTATTATATTATCACTATATTTTTATATTAGTATTATTTTATATTATTATATTATCACTATGTAATAATAATATTATTATTATACTATATATTATATTGTTATTATACTGTCTTACATTATTGTATCATTACTCTATTACCTGTTTCCACCTGTTGAGCACACTATAAGATCCTCCGGCGTTTGGGAGTGCGGTGACATGTGTATGCAGATGACCCCCAACTCTATTACTCGTTTCTACCCTGTTGTAGTCCAACTTGCATCTGAGCTGTCAGGTGAGCCTTGGGTTGAGCCTGTTCAGCCTGTGGTTGTAACTGCACCTGACCTGTCAGATCAATCTGGGTTGGGTCCTAGGATTCCCATGGAGCCAGATGAGGCTGCTGTTCTTGGACAGCCAGAGTTAGATGAGGTTGATTCTGGGAGCAGGCAGACAATGGTTTCAAGCAGGCAGCTTGAACCACATTCCTTGGGAGAGTAAAGGTTGAATTATCCCTTGGCAGATGGACATTCCAGTTTTGATAAGAGTAATGAGGTTGACAGAAAGAAAGCAATATGTCAACAGATACAAGAAGAAGGTTTTGAGAAGAAGCCTACAGTTGCTAGTGAGAAAGGATTTTGAGCAAACTTCCCACGGAATGAGGCCTTGAGTCTAGATTTAAGAGGAACCGCTTTTGAGAGAGATTTTCAGAGGTGGTAATTTGGTTCATCGAAAGAGTTGTTCCTGTTTCATGGACTCTTGTTTCATGCTTCACGGAGTCTTGTTTCATGTTACCTGTGGACTTCCATGCCAAGTTCCTGTAGCCTTGTATCTTGAGTTTTGTTCCAGTTCTTGTTCTTGCTTCTGGGGATTTTGGATTATCAAATAATTGTTCCTGAAAGTTTTGCAGTTTGGATCTCTTGTTCCAGTTAAAGATCCTGTTCTTTGTTCCAGTTTTGATCCTGTTTCTTGCACTAATTTTGATACCTTGTTGAAGTTTATTCTTGTGTTTGATTTTCATGGATCTTTGCTTCAAGATTCTCAATTATCTTCTACCTGGTGTACTAAAACCTTGCTTGATTGACTTTGAACTTTGATTTGCTATTGCTTACTTATATTCTTCAATAAACAACTTGCATTGCTTATAGTCTGGGGCTCCAGTATGGTTTTGAGGTGTCTCTGTAGCCTAGAGGTGCAACACACCAGATGCCAAGGATGCCATCTAATAACAAAATGTTATATAAAATAATAATATAAATGTGATTTTTTTTAAATTTCCAAGCGGGAGACTCCCAAAGGCCCCAAAATCTCATATTATTAAAGAAGATGGAAGAAGAAATGGCCGAATTCCCTATCGCGTCAATTACAACTGGAATCGAGGAGGGCGACTGAAAGAACTGCGTATCCGGTTATTATATATTATTGTTATACTATTATAGATGAACTGCAACTCTCAAAACCAAGGCCAATTCCCCCCCCCCCCCCCAATATTCCTGCAGTATGTTCTGTTGGTCATGGGGGTTCTGTGTGCCAAGTTAGGTCCCAGTCCGTCATTTGTGGGGGTCATCGTGGTCTCAGGAAGTGAGTGAAGGTTCTGCAAATCCCATCCTCTATGGTCCATCCTCCCCCAAACCACACCATTACATATAGTGGGTTATGAGAGGGATTGTGTCAAGTGTGATCCAGGTCCATTGTCAGTGGGGGTCACAGTATTGCTGGATGCAGGTGGGCTGCAACTCCCAAAATCAAAGTCCATTCCCAGTAACCCCTGCAATATGTTCAGTTGGTTATGGGGCTTCTCTGTGCCAAGTGTAGTCTCAGACCATCTTTGGTAGGGTCATGGGGATTCTGTGTGCCAAATGTGGTTCAGGAACATCATCAGTCGGCATCACAGTGCTCTACCTTGATGCAGGGTGAACTACAACTTCCAGTGGGCTTACTTTCTCCATATTTCTCCTTAAAACATTTCATATTTATGTCTTTTGTAGGCATTTAGCCAGGAAATTCCTTTATTCTTGGGCCAAGAAGACCTTTGGGAGAGTTCTTCCTTCCAAGGCCAGGTTGAGAAAGACTATCCATCATTCTCATATTATTATTATTATTATTGTTATTATTATTTATTTCATTATTATTATTATTATTATTATTATTATACATTATTATTTTAATTTATTATTATTAATCATATTTTAAATTATTGTTTATATAGATTAAATTATAAATTTTATTTATTTATTATTAATATTTTAAGTTTTTTTATTCAATTATTAATATTTTAAGTTCATATTTTATTTAGTTATTATTTATTAATATTTTAAGTTTTTTATTCATTTAATAATACTCATTTAGTATTATTATTTATTATTGTTGAAAAATATTATTTGTATTTGTTCCTTTATTATTATTTATGTATCTATTTATTAATAATAATATTTTAATATTATTTTCATTTATTCCTTTTCTAGGCGCCATTTCGAGCACACGGCAATGAGAAAAGCCTTTGAAATGTGGAAGGAGCAATGGTGGGTGGCTTGCCATGAATGGAAACTGACCATCAGGGCTGAATGCCATTACCGGTACCTTTTATTTTATTCTATCTCCAGTAGAGTCTCACTTATCCAAGACTCGCTTATCCAACATTCTGGATTATCCAACGCATTTTTGTAGTCAATGTTTTCAATACATAGTGATATTTTGGTGCTAAATTCGTAAATACAGTAATTACTACATAGTATTACTGCATATTGAACTACTTTTTCTGTCAAATTTGTTGTATAACATGATGTTTTGGTGCTTAATATGTAAAATCATAACCTAATTTGATGTTTCATAGGCTTTTCCTTAATCCCTCCTTATTATCCAACGTATTTGCTTATCCAACATTCTGCCGGCCCGTTTATGTTAGATAAGTGAGACTCTACTGTATTTGCATTTTAATTATTTTACTAGCTGTACCCGACCATGCGTTGCTGTGGCCTAGTCTGATGATATGGAAAAGAATGAGAAAGTTCTGGTATTTAATATGTTCTATTAAATCACACCAGAAGCGGCCTGGCTGCCGTTACAGGGAAAGGCCATCTCCCAGGCAACAGAAGGTTGTTCCTGTTTTTTCTCTTGCGAAGGGGGAGGACGTGCCCATTCGCACATGTGCTGTTAGGTATTTTCAGTTTGGGGGGGGGAGGGAGTTAAGGTCTTTCTGTTTAATTTGTGTGAGTTTTTTCAGTGCTGGTCATACCTTGGATGTGCTGGTGTATTGTGGCCAAATTTGGTGGCATTTGGTCCAGTGGTTTTGTTGTCCTACAAGTGGACAGTACATATATATATATATATATATATATATATATATATATATTAGTAAATATTTTTTTAATACATGGTTTTAATTTAATACAGTTTCCCTTTTTCCTATTTTCTATTTATTTTTATTCTATTTATTTTCTTAATTATTTTTGTATTTTATTTATTTATTATTATTTTATTTTATTTATTATTTATTGAATGTGCATTATTTTTCTCACAGTATGTTTCTTACCTTTTCATTTTGAATTCAATTAATTTAATTTAATTTAATAATATTTATTATTATTGTATTAATAATAATATTTAATACAGTAATATTATTTATTTTTCCTTCTCCAGGTATGTCATCTATGCAGCCATCTTCCGAACCTGGAAATTATATGTATTGCATCAAAGAGAGAAAAATGGTAGATTATCCCTTGCAAAGACTGTCGGTACGATCCGTATTTATATATTATTTATTTTATCTATATCATATTTTTTATATATATTACATAATTATTTGCCTTATCAATATTATAGTATTATTTTATCTATTATATAATTATTTAATATTACTAATTTATATTATATTACTATTTTATAATAATAATAACAACAACAACAACAACAACACTTTATTTATATTCCGCCCTATCTCCCCAAGGGCACTCAGAGTGGATCACAGTACACATACACAGCAATCATTCAATGCCTTTTGGACAGACAGAAAGGAGGTATATTGTGTCAAAGTCCAGCTTCGGTGCCTTGGAGGCTGTGCTTGGATTTAGACATGGGGGGGGGGGGTGCTGTTGCTCCATTCTCTGGTCTTTTTCATTTTATGGTGTCATAAAATACCTCACCTGCTAATTAGCGGTACTTAATTTCTCTACTTACAGCTCTAAGCTGTTTTCGAACTGCTTAGGTAAACAGTGAGCTGGGCTTGACAGTCGGGTGCTCACCCCGACCAGGCTTCGAACTGGCCACCTTCGGTTGGTAGATCTTATTACTGCTGGTGATTTACCAGCTGTGCTACAACCCAGGCCAATATGAGTGCCCAGATGTTACTGAACAACAACTCCTATCACTTTTGATTATCCCTCATGTATACAAAAATATAATAATAATAATAATAATAATTAAACATATTTATTATTATGTATTATAACTATACTAGCTGTGCCTGGCCACGCGTTGCTGTGGCGTAGTCTGGTGGTGTTTCGTGGGTTTTGGGTGTTTAGTTTTGCTGTTTACCTTAAAGCAGAAACGGTCAGAACATTTTTATATATATAGATTATTATATATTTATTATTTATTTTAACTATATCATATAATAACATTTTATCTATATTATAGAACTATTTATTATTTTATCTATATTATATAATAATTATTATTTTATCCATATATAATATGTATATATGTGTGTGTATATATATATATTACAATGCTCTGGCACAGCGGGTTAAACCACTGAGCCACTGAACTTGCTGACTGATAGGATGGCGGTTTGAATCTGGGGAGCAGGGTGAGCTCCCGCTCTTAGCCCTAGCTTCTGCCAACCTAGCAGTTTGAAAACATGCAAATGTGAGTAGGTACTGCTCCGGCAGGAAGGTAACAGCGCTCCATGCAGTCATGCTAGTGGCCACATGACTTTGGAGGCATCTAGAGACCATGGCGGCTCTTCGACCAACCCCCAGAGTCGGACATGGCTAGACTTAATGTCAGTGGAAAACCTTTACCTATATTATTATTTTATCTGTATTATATAACAGCGGATCACTTAAGGAGACAGCAGATATGGAAACGATGGAGGAAATACATAGAAATTCGACACATAAAGCATTGGATGCAACTGGATGCCATTGGCTTCCGAGAAGGAAGCCTCCTTCGGTGAGAATGGGATATTATTAGTATTATTATTTTTCACAAAACATATACACAAAAATAACAAAATATTCGCAAAATAATAATGAAAATATTCACAAAAATATTACCAAATGTTCACAAAAATATTTGCATTATATATATATATATATATACACACACACAGAGACACACACACACAAAATATTTGCAAAACAATCACAAAAATATAATAATAATAATAATAATAATAATAATAATAATAAAATTTCTGTATTTAATTTCTGACAGTGTTTCCTGGAGCCTATGGAAGAAACAACAAATAGAAAACAGAAAGGCAGACCTAGCTTTGTGCCATTGGGCCAGGCGGCTGAAATCCCGTGTAAATATATTTTCATTTTAATTTTTTAATATTTTTCATGTCACCTTAGTATTATTTATATATTATTTTGATGTCATTTTAGTATTACATTTTAATATTTTTTTACTATTTTTTGTAATTATTTTAACACTATTTTAATGTCATTTTAATATTTTAATGTCATCTTGATATTATTTTTAATGTGGTTTTAATGTCATTTTAATATTATTTTTACTAATATTTTTCTAATATTTGATATCATTTTAGTATTTTTTTATATTAGTTTCTTGTCATGTTAATATTTATATTATTATTTTTTAATATTTTATAAATCTAAATGTCATTTTGGTATTATTTTTAATAATATATATATTTATAATATTAATTTAATACTTAAATATATATTTTAATAATATATATTTCATCATAATATATTTAACATAATATTTAATTTCAATGTTTATTTCAGTACTGGCACAAATGGAAAGACGCGAAAGCCAAGGAAAAGTTGGAGGCCTCCAAGCGCAAGTCACACCTGTTCCTGCTCAGACAAGAAGTGGAGTGTGTGACAGGAAGAGCCTCTTTGAGAAGAGCTTTCCATCGGTGGAAACTCTGTATCCTTTTACTATGACTTAGTTTATTTTAATTATTTCATTTTAATAATTACTTATTTAAATGTTATTTATCAATATTTATTTGTTTGTATTTATTTAGAATTTATTAATATGTATTTAATATATATTTTAATCATTATTAATATTTAATTATACATATTTATTTAATATTTATTTACTAATATTTATTTAAATACAGTAGAGTCTCACTTATCCAACACTGACTTATCCAACGTTCTGGATTATCTAACACATTTTTGTAGTCAATGCATTGTGATATTTTGGTGCTAAATTCGTAAATACAGCAATTACTACATAGCATTGATGTGTAATGAACTACTTTTTCTGTCAAATTTGTTGTATAACATGATGTTTTGGTGCTTAATTTGTAAAATCATAACCTATTTTGATGTTTAATAGGCTTTTTCTTAATCTCTCCTTATTATCCAACATATTCACTTATCCAACATTCTGCCGGCCCGTTTATGTTGGATAAGTGAGGCTCTACTGTATTTATATTTATTTTTTGTATTTAATATGTATTTATTCATATTTATTTTGATATTTATTTATTACTATGTATTCATTAATATTTACTTTAATATTTATTCATTAATATTAATCTTAATTAATACTTATTAATATTTATTTTAAAAATTATTTTAATACAATACAATAAACAGTATTATAAATAATATTAACATGGCATTGAGATAATACAAGTACGTAATATTAAAAATTATTAAAAATCCTGCACATGTTAAAAAACCGTGTGGAGAAAAAAAACTATAATGCAAATACTTTTCTCTTAATTCATGTAACATGCACGGAAGCGGCCCTGCATTCCAGAATGGCAGATCACCACTATCGGCTACATTTGCTAGTGAGCGCTTGCCTTCCTTATATTATAATATATCATAATAATTATTTAAAATATTTTAAAAATATATAATAAAAATAATAATTGTCCATAATAAATAATAGTATTTAAAATATTAAAAAAGATTAATTAAAATATTAATAAACATTAATAAAAATAATATGAAATAATAAGAATATGTAAAATAATACAAAAGTAATATTTTTATTATCTCCGTCTGCTTTTCAGTCTCGCGGCTTCATCTCTTTTCGTCATAATGTCGCGGAATCGGCCTCCAAGCCAATAAGGAACAACTTGGCCCAACAACAGTGTCGCATGACGGTGAGCCTCATTTTAATCTCTATAACATACAGGGATCGTATTGGCCTTTGTTGTGGCAGTATCACACATTAGTGCCCGCCTTTAATTTCCTGCAGTTACTCCGCCGTTTCTGGGACGGATGGTGCTCTCGCTTGGAAGAGAAGGAAGAGCAAAAGGAAAGGCTGCAGATGCTGGTGGCAGGCATTCAATTCAGGTCTGACTTGTGTATTAATCAATAGATTTATTATTATTTGTTATTGATCATGATTGATTGATTATAGATTATCTTCTGCTTCTTCCCAGGGAGACGTGGACTAGCCGCTTCTTTTCTCAATGGCGGCTGAGAGCAGAAAGGCAGCGAAAGGACCGGATGGCCGAGAAACTGGTATGTTTATGCATTCATCCCAGGGTTCCCTTCTCTCCCCATTGGTGTGGAATGGACCTTGGTTTAGAGGAGTTGTAGTTCACCTGCATCCAGAGAAAACTGTGAACCCAACCAACGATGTATCTGGACCAAACTTGCCAGAGATTATTGGACTTGCAGTACCTTCACTCACTTCCAGAGATCACTGCGACTCCCACAAATGACGGATAGGGACCAAACTTGACACACACAACACCCATGATCTACTTTCCAGTTTGGGGGAGGATGGACCATGAAGCTAGTAATACAATAAAAATAAGGAGGTACAGTAGAGTCTACTTATCCAAGCTAAATGGGCCGGCAGAACCTTGGATAAGCGAATATCTTGGATAATAAGGAGGGATTAAGGAAAAGCCTATTAAACATCAAAATAGGTTATGATTTTACAAATTAAGCACCAAAACATCATGTTATACAACAAATTTGACGGAAAAAGTAGTTCAATTCTCCGTAATGTTACGTTGTAATTACTGTATTTATGAATTTAGCACCAAAATATCATGATATATTGAAAACATTGACTACAAAAATGCCTTGGATAATCCAGAACCTTGCATAAGCAAGTCTCAGATAAGTGAGACTCTACTGTATAATAATAATAATACAATATAAAAAGTATAATAAATTAATACTGTAATATATTATAACCATCTATATATATAAAAGGGTAATGAAATTTCGGCCTAGGACAAAACAACAAAACTACACATCCCAGAAACATTAAACTTGGCAGCACAACCCCTCATCCATGCCTCTACGTTCATACAACAAAAAGAAAAGAAAAATAAAGTCCTAATTAGAAGAAGAGGAAACAGCCAGGCTTTAAAGCTGCAAGGCCATTACATGCTAATCATTTTCCCTAATTGCAGCATTCATACTTGCCTCCAACAGACAAAAAAAAAATCAGAAATATTGTATATTCACAACCTTTACGAAATACAGTAGAGTCTCGCTTATCCAACGTAAACGGGCCGGCAGAACCTTGGATAAGCGAATATGTTGGATAATAAGGAGAGATTAAGAAAAATCCTATTAAACATCAAATTAGGTTATAATTTTACAAATAAAGCACAAAACATCATGTTATACAACAAATTTGACAGAAAAAACAGTTCAATACACAGTAATGCTATGTAGTAATTACTGTATTTATGAATTTAGCACCAAAATATCACAATGTATTGAAAACATTGACTACAAAAATGTGTTGGATAATCCAGAACGTTGGATAAGCAAGTGTTGGATAAGTGAGACTCTACTGTAATATCCCCTGATGGCGCAGTGTGTTAAAGCTCTGAACTGCTGAACTTCTGGACTGAAAGGTCGCAGGTCTGAATTGAGGGAACAGAGAGAGCCCCCACTATTAGCCCCACCTTCTGCCTACCCTAAAGTTCAAAAACATGCAAATGAGAGTAGGTGAATAGGTACTACTCCGGCAGGAAGGTAACGGCGCTCCATGCAGTCATGCCACATGACCTTGGAGGAGTCTACGGACAACGCCAGCTCTTCGGCTTAGAAATGGAGATGAGCACCAACCCCCAGAGTCAGACACGGCTGAACTTAATGTCAGGGGAAAACCTTTACCCTTTACCTTAACTACCACCAATTCCTCAATACTTTATTTCCCACACCACCATACTTCGCCACAGCAATGCCTGGCCGGGCACAGCTAGTCTATATATATAAAAGGGTGATGGAATCACGGCACCGAGCAAAACAACAAAAGTAAAGGCCCGCCAACCTCGAAATTTGACAACACAACCCATCATCCACGCCTTAAGGTTGAAACAACACAAAATCACTTCACGCACCTCCACATGGACAGAACCCACAACGCACCATCGGGAGCCATTCCGGGAGGGAGGGAAAGAGAAGCCTCATGGAGCCTCATGGCCCGCCGGCAAGAGGAAAGGCAGGCAATGGGGAAAAGCTGTCCTCTGGGTCCTAGCGCCCGCCCATCATCCAAATTATTTATCTCCACTATCCCTTATCCAACCTTCTACAATATCCAACCCATTTTAATACTCAATATTTTAAATATATGCTATGAACCATGACAATCAACACAATCTGACTCCTAATATTTTCACAAGCTTAAAATCACAACACCAAATAAAAAACAACACTCTTAAAACAGGGGAATGCCAGACACTAAACAATCAGGGCCACCTAACACCTCCCACGATCTGCCATGCAGGACACAATCCAAGCACTCCCAACAGATGGCCACCCAGCCTCTTAATAATAATAATAATAATAATAATAATAATAATAATAATATAATAAAAACATCATCATGCAATCCTAAGGTTTGCAGAGACCCCTAAGAATCATCCAGTAAAACTTCCTTCTACCACACAGGAGGACACAATCCAAACACTCCTGACAGATGATAAATACACACAAATGTCTATACTAGACAATGTCGAAGAGATAAGCAAACACTATAAAGTTTCAAACACTATACAGGAAACTGTAATTATCAAGGCTTAAATGTGGACTAAAGTCAAAACATATCAAGTAGTCTCCAATATTTCAACAATTTCTGGAGACTCCAATTGGATTTGGCAACCCTTACAGTTTCCTTTAAACATTACAGTCTGGAATATACTACTGTGAATTACAACAGTTGACTGTACTTATTATTTTCATTATTGTTATTAACTCTCAGGTAATAATGTTTGCACATCATGCTCTAAATAACATAGTGCATTTTATGTTTTGAATCTTCATAGTATTTGCTTATCTTTTTCACATAGAAAGAAGATAGCTCTATACTCAGAGAGGCCTGACTATTTCTGTGGCCCTTACATGTCACATCTCTTTTTATGTTTTGAACCTTTAGAGTGTTTGCTTATCTCTTCGACAAACTCCTGACAGATGGCCAGCCAATATCTCCACAATCTCCACAATAAAAATAATAATAGAATCCTACAGTCACAGAGATAGGACAGACCCCTAAAGCCCATCCAGTCCAACCCCTTCCTGCCATGGAGAACACAATCCAAACATTCCCAACAGATGGCCATACAGCCTCTTGATAATAATAATACTAATAACAATATCACAGAATCCTCATGTTTCTAGACAGCCCTAAGAATCATCCAGTACAACCTCCTTCTACCATGCAAGACCACACAATCCAAACACTCCTGACAGATGGCCATCCATCCACTATATAATAATAATAATGATGATGATAATAAAGACAATAATCATGATAATAACAGCAACAATAATAATAATCATACAACTATACCATCCAATAATTTGGAGACACCCCTAACGGCCATCCAGCCCAACCTTTTCTACTATGCACCAAGACACAATCTAACCATTCACAACACTTGGACAACGTATGCATACTATACAATACTACACAGCGACAAAGACCCCCTCTACTCTCACCACTTTCACATTACACAAACAACCAAATACATACTAAACATAAAGACAACCATACAACAGACATTCAATACTACCACTAACTCAAATTTCTTACCAACACCACCAGACAATTCCACAGCAACACGTGGCCGGGCACAGCTAGTATAGTATAATATAGTAATGTAATAATATAAGGAATTATAGGGAAATAATAAAATAAAGACAATATAATAATAATAATAATAATAAAGTAAAAAAAAATCGAAAAATCAGCTGATGACCCAAAGTGCAGACTGTGCAAGGAAACCGATGAAACCATTGATCATATCCTCAGCTGCTGTAAGAAAATTGCACAGACAGACTACAAACAGAGGCACAACTATGTGGCCCAAATGATTCATTGGAACCTATGCCTCAAGTATCACCTCCCTGCAGTTAAGAACAGGTGGGATCACAAACCTGCAAAGGTTGTGGAAAATGAACACGCAAAGATACTGTGGGACTTCCGAATCCAGACTGACAAAGTTCTGGAACACAACACACCAGACATCACAGTTGTGGAAAAGAACAAGGTTTGGATCATTGATGTTGCCATCCCAGGTGACAGTCGCATTGAAGAAAAACAACAGGAAAAACTCAGCCGCTATCAGGACCTCAAGATTGAACTTCAAAGACTCTGGCAGAAACCAGTGCAGGTGGTCCCAGTGGTGATGGGCACACTGGGTGCCGTGCCAAAAGATCTCAGCCGGCATTTGGAGACAATAGACATTGACAAAATTACGATCTGCCAACTGCAAAAGGCCACCTTACTGGGATCTGCACGCATCATCCGAAAATACATCACACAGTCCTAGACACTTGGGAAGTGTTCGACTTGTGATTTTGTGAAACGAAATCCAGCATATCTATCTTGTTTGCTGTGTCATACAACGTCGTTGTGTCAATAATAATAAAGTATAATAATTGCCTCCCTTAATAATAATATAATATCAGAAAGTATAAAAAATTAATACTGTAATGTAATACAATATAATTGTAATATAATATAAGAATTTATAGGAAAATAATATAATAAAAATAATATAATATAATACTACTAATGTGTAATAATGCTCTCCCTCTGTGTGTGTGTGTGTGTGTTGCAGGCGTGTTTCCATTGGAGTCGTGTGCTTGTGTATCGGTGCTGGGTGCACTGGTGCGAGCAGACCACCTTACGTGGGGAAGCCAAGGTCCGCCTGGCGATGGCCAAAGAGAGTGATCGCATTCGTGTCCTGTCCTTCCACCTGCATCAATGGAAGCAGTGCCTCCACCAAGAACAAGAGAGGTCTGGGCACATCACCACCAAGGAGGAGGAAAGGGCAGCCATGTTGGGAATCCTCAGGAATATAATACAATCTTTCCTTGCAGGGAAAGGCAAGCAGCCCAAGCGCAAGATGTTCACTCCCGGAAACTCCTCTCCAAGGCCTGGCGGGAGTGGATCCAGGTCAGGAGGAGGCCGGAAGGAAGGGGGGGGGGGCGGAACAACCTCAAGAATAAACAAACAAACAAACACATAATTATCAATTGAAGGAAAGGGAACACGCGTCTGCCGCCCGGAGGCACCACCAAAAGCACACCCTTGAAAGGGCCTTCGCCGCCTGGAAGGTAACACTAATATTATTATTACTATATGATAATATACTGTTATTTCTATTATATTATTATTTTATATTCTTATATTACTACTAGCTGTGCCCAGCCACGCGTTGCTGTGGGGTTGTCTGGTGGTGTTGGTGAGAACTTGTTGAGGTAGTGGTGGTATTGAATGTCTGTTGTATGGTTGTCTTTATGTTTAGTATGCATTTGGTTATTTGTGTACTGTGAAAGTGGTGAGGATAGAGGGGGTCTATGTCCCTGTGTAGTATTGTATAGTATTTATACGTTGTCCATGTGTTGTGAATGCTTGGATTGTGTCCTGCTGCATAGTAGAAAGGGTTGGATTGGATGGCCCTTAGGGGTCTCTCCAAACTCTTGGATTCTATGTTTCTATTATTATTATCATTATCATTATCATCTTCATCATCATTATTATGTAGAGGCTGGATGGCCATCTGTCAGGAGTGCTTGGATTGTGTCCTGCATGGAAGAAGGAAGTTGATCTGCATGATCCTTAGGGGTCACTCCAAACCTTAGGATTGTATGATGATGTTGTTGTTGTTGTTATTATTATTATTATTATTATTACTATTATTAGTATTAGTATTGAGAGGCTGGGTGGCCATCTGTTGGGAGTGCTTGGATTGTGTCCTGCATGGCAGAATTGAGTTGGACTTGATGGCCTTTAGGGGTGTCTCCTAACTGTCTGATGCTATGATTCGATGTGTATTATTATTGTGCAGATATTGGATGGCCATCTGTCAGGAGTGGTTGGATTGTGTCCTCCTGCATGATATAAGGAAGTTGAACTGGATGATCCTTAGGGGTATCTGCTAACCTTAGGATTGTATGATATTCTTCTTATTATTATTGAGAGGCTGGCTGGCCATCTGTTGGGAGTGCTTGGATTGTATCGTCCAATGGCAGAGTTGGGTTGGACTGGATGGCCTTTAGGGGTCTCTCCTAACTGTCTGATTCTATTATTCGATTTGTATTATTACTGTTCAGATCTTGGATGGCCATCTGTCAGGAGTGCTTGGTTTGTGTCGTCCTGCATGGTAGAAGGAAGTTGAACTGAGTGATCCTTAGCGGTGTCTCCTAACCTTATGATTGTATGATGTTCTTCTTCTTCTTATTATTATTATTACAGTATTATTATTGAGTGGCTGGGTGGCCATCTGTTGGGCGTGCTTGGATTGTGTCCTCCATGGCAGAACTGGGTTGGACTGGATTACCACAGTAATTATTTCATATTACAGCAGAATCTCACTTATCCAACATTCGCTTATACAGTGTTCTGGATTATCCAATGCAGTCTGCCTTTTAGTAGTCAATGTTTTTGTAATCAATGTTTTAAATTCATTGTGATATTTTGATGCTAAATTTGTAAATACAGTAATTACAACATAACCTTACTGAGCATTGAACTACTTTTTCTGTCAAATTTGTTGTATAACATGATGTTTGGTGGTTAATTTGTATAATCATTACCTAATTTGATGTTTAATCGGCTTTTCCTGAATCCCTTCTTATTATCCAATTTATCCAACGTTCTGCCAGCCTGTTTATGTTGGATAAGTGAGACTCTACTGTATATTTTTAATCTTATATTATCTGCTTAGAACTGGATTATATGAGGTCCGTTCTACAAGCTGTATAAAATGCACACTGAAGTGAATTATTTGGCAGTGTGGACTCAAGATAATCCAGTTCAAAGCACATAATATAAGATTATAAATGGGCAATATAGCTGTGTGGAAGGGCCTTAAGTCTACACTGCCATATAATCCAGTGAAAATCAGATAATCTGTATTTTATAGGCAGTGGGGAAGAGGCCTGAGGCCTAACTGTGCCTGTCCCCTGGGCTGAGAGGGTTGCTAGGAGACCAAGTGGGTAGAGCTTAGCCTTCTAACTGGGAGCAATTGGATAAAAACAATTATTCCTCTTCCTCTAATTAGGACTTTATTTTTCTTTTTGTTGTTGTTGTATGAACTTAGAGGCATGGATGAGGGGTTGTGCTGCCAAGTTTAGTGTTTCTGGGATGTGTAGTTTTGTTGTTTTGTCCTAGGCTGAAATTTGATTACCCTTTTATATATATACTAGCTGTGCCCAGCCACGCGTTGCTGTGGCGAAGTCTGGTGGTATGGGAAATAAAGTATTGAGGAATTGGTGGTAGTTAAGGTCAAGGGTAAAGGTTTTCCCCAGACATTAAGTCCAGTCGTGTCTTACTCTGGGGGTTGGTGCTCATCTCCATTTCTAAGCCGAAGAGCCGGCGTTGTCCGTAGACTCCTCCAAGGTCATGTGGGATGACTACATGGAGTGGCGTTACCTTCCCGCCGGAGCAGTACCTATTGATGCACTCACATTTGCATGTTTTCGAACTTCTGGGTTGGCAGAAGCTGGAGCTAACAGTGGGGGCTCTCTCCGCTCCCCCAATTCAAACCTGCGGCCTTTCAGTCCAGAAGTTCAGCAGCTCAGTGCTTTAACACGCTGCGCCATCAGGGGATATTATTTCCTAAAGGTTGTGAATATACAATATTTCTGATTGGTTTTTTTTGTTTGTTGGAGGAAAGTATGAATGCTGCAATTAGGAAAAATGATTAGGATGTAATGGCCTTGCAGCTTTAAAGCCTGGCTGTTTCCTCCCTGATTGAATTTTTTGTTGGGAGGTGTTAGCTGGCCCTGATTGTTTCCTGTCTGGAATTCCCTTGTTTTCAGAGTGGTGTTGTTTGCAATATTTTATGTGCTTCTACTGTCTGTGGCCCTGAGAAAACAGAGGATTTGCCAGACTTTGATGATGGGAATACTTTGTTGGGAGGTGTTAGCTGGCCCTGATTGTTTCCTGTGTGGAATTCCCCTGTTTATTTACTGTCCTGGTTTTAGAGATTATATTGTTCTGCATTATTCTATCCTAGTAATTATTTCATATTAAAGAAGAATCTCACTTATCCAACATTCGCTTATACAATGTTCTGGATTATCCAACACAGTCAGCCTTTTCAAAGCAGATAATATAAGATTATAAATGGGTTATATAGCTGTGTGGAAGGGCCTTGGGTCTACACTGCCATATAATCCAGTGCAAATTAGATAATCTGTGGAAGAAGCCTAAGTGAGGCCTAAATCTGCCTGTCCCCTAACTGAAACCTGGCTGTCCCTTGGTTGCTAGGCAACCAAGTGGGCAGAGATTAGCCCTCTAAACTGGCAGCAATTGGATAAAAAAAATTATTGCTCTCCCTCTAATTAGGACTTTATTTTTCTTTTCTTTTGGTTGTATCAACCTTGAGGCGTGGATGATGGGTTGTGTTGTCAAATTTTGAGGTTGGGGGGCCTGTACTTTTGTTGTTTTGTGAATCGCCGTGATGCCATCACTCTTTTATATATATAGATAGATAGATTGTTCTATAATATTATATATTGTATTTTTTTGTATTATTCTTATAATACATTATTTTATTAATTTATCTATTATTATTATATTGGGGGATGGCTGCCATTATACTTGTTGTTGTTGTTGTTGTTGTTGTGCAGGTTTACCAGGGGAAGGTCCACCTGACCTTGCTGCAGGTGGCAGAGAAGGAAGAGGAGTGCCATCGCCAGGTCCTGTGGTAAGAAAACAAGAAAAGGCTTCTTCATTCATGGTTGAGCCTTTTTCATGAATGGCCCATTCAGGAGTTAGGGGCAAGGGTGCAAAAAGTATTCCTTTAATCCAAAGTCCAGTGATACTTTTGTGGTGTCCTTCCTCGCCCTCTCCGCTCGCAATGAACAGCTTTTTGCAGTGTAAAGATCCAACTTTCCAATTATGAAAGTTGGATCTTTAAACTGCAAAGAGCTGTTTATGGCAGGCTTAGCAATAACAACAAAATGCATACAGGAATGTGATCAAAGGTTTTGTTGCAACCTGAAATGGGGTTGCAAGGCTTTTTATCACTTTCACAGACAATTGAAAACACATTCTGGTTGGTCTTCAAGGATCAATCATTTCTTTGGTCTAAAATTGATTATGTCACAAGCATCTTAACTAACATACATTTCCATTGGCTTTTCATGTTCTAACAAATAAAAAAACAACACATGATTCTTAGACAATGGCACTTTCTTATCTCTGAGCCTGGGCATAGTATACGCGGGCCAAGCCTATCTGCTTCTTCTGTTGCAAGCGCAGCTCCAAACGGCAGGGAAACTTAGGGAATATTAGCTAACCAGTTCTGTTCTGATGTATTTGTATCCTTGAAAAGTAACTTCCTTTCTGCAGCAACATTTTCTTAAACATGGGCCTCACAAGGGCCTTTACAAATTGGGTCAAATGGCAGTAAATCAGGACATATGGGAATGACAGTCATTCAAACATCCCTGAAAATTCCCTTTTAAAACTCCATCCCCCTTATTGACTTTTTACTGCAGCATTTCTGTGTATGGGCCCATCCAAGTCTCCCTCTGCAGCAATTTTTATGAACGGGCTCATTCGGGACTTTACACTCCAGCCTTTCCATGAATGGGACTGAGCTTTGCACTGACTCGCAATGTCTTGCAGGCACTCCTTACGCGTTTGGAGGGAAAACGTGAGGGAAGTCAAAGTGGCGGAGCGGAACGAGGAGCGGGCCCGATGCCACTGGAAGCAGCACACACTACATAAGGTCAGTGGACCTACAACGTGGCCGCCCACACTCCCTGAGGATTTCCAATAGGGCTTCTTGTCTTTGGTGTTTACAAGATGGCTGTCCCCACTTCCTGGGGATTTCTAATACGGCTGCCCACTACTTCCTAGGGATTTTCAACATGGCCGCCCTCACTTTCTGGAGGTTTCCAATATGGCCGTCTCCACTTCCCTTGGGTTTCCAATATGGCCGACACCACTTCCTGGGGATTTCCAACATGGCCGCCTGTACTTCTGGGGTTTCCAAATGGCCAACTCTGTCAGGGCATTGTGTTTTGTGAAATGTTAAAATCAATCTGGGTTATTAGAAATGCCTTATGTGTTAGTTTTGCGGCAAGGCATTTCAGCAGTTATGGAGTTAATGAGAGTCTGCTATGATTGATGTATCACAGGACCAATGGGGTCAAGTTTGTTTTGACCGGAACTTTCTTTCCTGTTCCTGTGGAATGCAGAGGAGTTTCCTGAGCAGTTGAGCAGTGTGCTGTGTGTGCATGAGTTTCTTCGGTGAGCAACTCATGGGAGAAGGACTGATTTGCTCTGTTTGTGTATAGTCTTGTAAATAAAGATTGATTGCCGTTGGATTTCCAACCGAACCCTCATCTGCTGGAGTGTGTTTGTCCAGTTCTGTTTTTCCACACCAAGAGACAGTCTGGAGAGAAGGAGGTGAAGGATGGTGAATTTTTGGACTTCACTCTGCTACCCATCATCCCCTGACAAACTCTTTGTGGGGTTTCTAATATGGCTGTCCCCACTTTCTAGAGATTTCCAAGATGGCTGCCTCTTCCTCCTGAGGATTTCCAATATAACTGCCCCCACTTCCTGAGGTTTCCAAGATGGCCACTCCCACCTCCTGGGGCTTTCCAACGTGGATTTCCAATTTGACTGCCCTCACTTCCTGGGGTTTTCAAGATGGCTGCCCCTACTTTCTTTTGGGTCTAAAATGGCTGCCGTTCATGGTTTTCAAAATATCTCCTTCCCATTCTTTCCAAAATGGCCTCCTCTAGTTGCTTCCAATGCTTCCTTCCCCTCGTGTTCATGGTTTGCAATAAACCTCCCTCTCCTCCTTTCCTTCTGCTTTCTGTGGTTTCCAATCCATCTCCTTCCTCTTGTTTCCAAGATGGCTGCCTCCCTTTCCCTCCCTTCTCTTTGCAGACGACTGTCCTCTGGAGGCAGGCGGCCATTTTGGGCCTCCACAGGCGGGAAGAGAAGGCCGAGACCGTGGCGAAGGCAAGGCGGTGCTTGGACTCTGTCACTCTGCGCACAGCCTTCCTCCGTTGGTGGACCTTGGCTGTGGCCTCCCGGAGGGAGAAAGGCCTGATTGCTGCAGCAACGCAACACTGCGCCCGGCAACGGCTGCGCGAGGCCCTCAACAGGTGGAAGCGATATCACCACCATTGCCTCAGGAAGCAGGT
Organism: Anolis carolinensis; assembly: GCF_035594765.1. NCBI lineage: Eukaryota > Metazoa > Chordata > Lepidosauria > Squamata > Anolidae > Anolis > Anolis carolinensis. Next base: position 75,900,115 of record NC_085843.1, on the reverse strand, counting down.
ACACAAGACGATGATTCCCAGTTGTGTTCGTCAGGGAAAGAAGATGCTGATGGCTTTCGCGTTGCTTCTTTCACAGCTCCTGCAGAAACGAGCGGAGCGGAGCCGGGCATGGAGCCTTCTCACGGCCGCCCTCTCGACCTGGAAACAGCAGGTGAGCAGGCTCAAAATGGCTGCCATCTTGGGGAAGGAAGCATGGGCCACCATTTTGGAAACAAGGGGAAGGATTGTAAGCAAGCGTTAGGGGCCATTTTGGAAACGAAGAGAGAGATGGATTGGAAACAAGGGGAAGGAGATAGATTGGAAGTAAGGGGCGGTGGCCATTTTGGAAACTAAGGGAGGGATTGGAAATGATGGGAAAGACACATTGGAAACAATGGGAGGCGGCAAATTTTGGAAATGAGAAGTATTGGAAATGGGAGGTGGCCATTTTGGAAACAATGAGAGGGAGAGGGATTAGAAATGACAGGAAAATAGACAAACAATTGCAAACAATAGGCGGTGGCCATTTTGGAAACCAGGGGAAGGAGATGTGTTGGAAGAAAAGGGTGGTGGCCATTATGGAAAACAAAAAGGAGATTGGAAACAAAAGTCAGCCATTTTTGAAAAGGAACAGAGGCTGACATTTTGGAAACGAGGAGGATATGGATTGGAAACAAAGGGTGGAGGCCATTTTGGAAAGGAAACAGGGGTCGCCATTTTGGAAACCATGAGAGGGAGATGGATTGGAAACAAGGGGAAGGAGATAAATTTGGAAGCAAGGGGTGGTGGCCATTTTGTAAACCAAGAGAGGGAGATGGATTGGAAATGGGAGGCAGCATTTTGGAAAGGAAACTGCCATTTTGGAAACAAGGGGAAGGAGAGGTATTAGAAATGAGAGGTGGCCATTTTGAGAAGGAGGAAATGGATTGGAAATGTCGGGTTGTGGATATGCTTAATAGGAGACCCTATTGCGATGGGCTTCCTGCTCTGCATGACCCACGTGTGTTCCTTTCTTTGTAGCGGGCCCTCCGGCGAGAGGAAGCATTGCAGACGGCACGGGCGTTGTGGCTGTGGTCATGCTCACTGCGGGGGAAGGCCTTGCGGGCCTGGGCCCAGTGGGCCAAGGAGCGCCAGCGCAAGGCCGCTCGCCTCAGGATGGCCACCCAAGCTCACAGGAACCTCCTGGTCCAAGATGGCGCCCTCCGCCTCCTGCGCTACACCTCCCGGAAGAAGGAAGCGCGGGCCCAGTCACAGGCCCAGAACGAGGCTGAGGTCAGTCCACATGAAGGAGCCAATCGTCCATAGGGGAATTCAATCCATACTCAATTGGGACTTTGGTTCGCAATCAATAGGAGTCCCAGTGATTGTGAACTGAAGTCCTATTGATTACGGATTGAAATTGGCAATGATTAGACTAAAGTCCTATTGATTACAGATTGAAATTGGCATTTATTACATGTCACAGCCCCATTGATTATGAACGAAAGTTCTATTGATTACGGATTGAAATTGGCATTATTACAGATTAAAGTCATATTGATTATAGATTGATTTTGGCATTGATCATGGATTAAAGTCCCACTGATTGTGAACTAAGGTTGGTATTATGTATCGAGTCCCACTGATTGTGAACTGAAGTTCACATTAGTTATGGATTAAATTGGTAGTACAGTAGAGTCTCACTTATCCAACGTTCTGGATTATCCAACACATTTTTGTAGTCAATGTTTTCAATGCATTGTGATATTTTGGTGCTAAATTCATAAATACAGTAATTACTAAATAGCATTAATGTGTAATGAACTACTTTTTCTGTCAAATTTGTGGAAAACATGATGTTTTGGTCCTTAATTTGTAAAATCATAACCTATTTTGATGTTTAATAAGCTTTTTCTTAATCTCTCCTTATTATCCAACATATTCGCTTATCCAACGTTCTGCCGGCCCGTTTATGTTGGATAAGTGAGACTCTACTGTATTTACAGAATAATATTGGTACTGACTATGGATTAAAGTCCTATTGATTACGGATTGAATTTGGCATTGATTACAGAGTAAAGTCCCACTGATTGTGAACGAAGGTCGGTATTGATTACATATCAAAACCCCATTGATTATGAAGAAAAATCCTATTGATTATGGATTGAGTTTGGCATTATTATGGATTAAAATGGCACTGATTGTGAACAAAGTTTGGTATTGATTACATAGCAAAGCCCCATTCATTATGAACTAAAGTTCTATTGATTACAGATTAAACTCCTAATGATTGTGAACAAAGGTCAGTATTGATTATGTATCAAAGTCCCATTGACTATTAACTAAAGTCCTATTGATTATGGATTGATTTTGGCATTGATTATGGATTAAAATCCTAATGATTGTGAATGAAGGTCAGTATTGATTACGTATCGATTTTTTTTTTACAGTATTTATATTCCGCCCTTCTCACCCCGAAGGGGACTCAGGCAGATCACATTATATACATATAGAGCAAACATTCAATGCCCATATACACATAGAACAGAGACAGACGCAGAGGCAATTTAACCTTCTCCTGAGGGGATGTTCGATTCTGGCCACAGGGGGGAGCAGCTGCTTCATCATCCACTGTGACAGCACTTCCTCAATCCAATGTCGTACATTACTTAAATTTGTCTCCCCACTTTATAAGTGGTACCTTATTTCCTATTTGATAGATGCAACTATCTTTCGGGTTGCTAGGTCATCAATGAGCAGGGGCTATTTTTTATTTTTTAATTGACGGGTGCTCACCACGGGCTGGCCTCAAACTCATGACCTCATGGTCAGAGTGATTTATTGCAGCAGGCTGCTCACCAGCCTGCGCCACAGCCTGGCATTTTTGGCATTGATTACCTCTCCAACCTCATTGATTACATACTAAGGTTCACATTCATTATGGATTGAAATACCGATTAGGGCTAGAAGTGGGTCTCATGAATTGAAATCAATGAAGACTGGGTTGATGATGGAACAATAATATATTGATTATGGATCGATTAATTGATTCCTTCCTATTCCCTCCCGTCAAGGCCGCCGTTTTGCGCCGTCATGCCGTTGAGCGTTGCTTCTCCCTCTGGAAGAGGAAGGTCCTCCATCGCCGTGGCAATGCCCCTCCCAAGAGGGTCACTTTTGGGGAGAAGGAAGAACAAGATGGCAGCAGAGGAGCACCGTCAGCAGTTTTGGGGAGGCGGAAAAGGCCTCGGAGGTCACATGACGAGGATAGGCTGAGGGCGGAGCTGGGATCCATCGGGCAGTGGATGCGCCAATACCACGAATCCCAGCAGGAGCTCCAGTAAGTCAGTTGTCAATGATTTATTCACTCAATTATCACTGAGGCAGCCATCGTGGAAATGGGGGAGGTGGATTTCCCAGGTCTGGCATCCATGTTTTCCCCCCTCCTTCCAGGTCTTTAAGACGAAGGATTCGGCTCCTGCGGAAATGGCAGGAAGTGAGGGCAGAAGGAGAGGAAGAACAGAGTGGGGACTCACGCGAAGTGGAAGGAGCTGTCAATCAGGTAGGGCGGGGAGGGAGGGTGGCTATCTTGGGATTTGGGAAAATCAACCCTTTCCTTCTTCCTATACATTATTATTATTATTGTTATTATTATTATTATTATTATTATTATTATTATCCATGATTATGTTTCTTTTTGGTGTTGGGTGGTGGCCATCTTGGACTTTGCTGCAGAAAGTCCTGTCGATTTAAAGGTCGTCAGGTCGATCCCGGGTCAGGGTGAGCACCTACCATCAGCCCCAGCTCAACTAAACCACCTAGGAGATTGAATGCAGAAATGCGAATAGATAAATAGGTACCGCTTTAAGGTAATAAAGCACCCTTTTCCTTCCTTCCTTTCCTTTCCTTTCCCAGCTCACCCTCCAGGCCCGTTCCCTCGAAGCCCGCTTGGCGGAGGAGAAGGGCAAGATGGCCACCAGCATCTCCCGCCTCCAGGAAATCAGGAAGGCCCTCTACACTGTGGATGGGAAGTGACCATGCAATATAATACTGAACACAAGGTGTCACCAAAGGGCAATGTAATGAATAGCTGGCCATAGAAGACTATGAGCTTGCAATATATGTCCAAACACTAGGTGTTGCCAAAGAAAGAAGCATTCCAATACATTCCTTTGTCAAACCAAGAGATGAGCACACAAATATATCTATATATATATAAAATGTAATGTGTGTTTTATTATGGAGTAAACAGCAAAACCACTGAACCCAATCACACCAAATTTGCTACAAAAGACATAGTCATCCAAAATATGTATTTCAAACAAAAAAACGTAAAAATAAAAAGTGGAAATAACAGAAAAAACCCCAAAACAAAAAATTGCTTTGTATACACGTGCAGAGCAGCCCCCCCCCAAATTGAAAAAACTACATCACTTAGAGGACCACGTAGCAGCGTGTGGAGCCCAATCAAACTTTTAAAAACGTTGTGGTGGGCGGGCCTTGCGGCTGGCAACCTTGACAGCTGCTCGAGAGGGGATTAGAAGTGGCCAAGGCATCCCAGGCACCGCACCCAACACTTGCTTCCCTTTCCTTGCCCTTTCCCCCTCAGGAGAAAGTGTCAGCGGCAAGAAAAGAACGTAAAGGACTGTTATCAGAGAAGTAGTCAGTATATATATATCTATATCTAGATAGATAGATAGATATAGGTTGTTCTTTTCCTTGAGTGAGGAAAGTTGGGGGCGTTAGCCAGGTGGGCGGGGCTTGGCACCAGCAGTGGATAATAGCCACAACGGAGGTACATTAAAGTGCCCATCGGATGTACATTAAAGTGCCCATCGCATCTCCTGAGCCTTGACCCTGGCTTGCTTCCTTTCCCCTCCCCCTTTTCCCCTCAGGACAGAGCGCTGGTGGTGGGAAAAGATGGGCTATAGGCTACTTTCACAGAGTACTTTGAGGAGAGACCGAAGTACTGTTTTTATCCCCTTTCCACCTGAGGTGTTGTTTCTCTTTACTCAGGCTCCAGCGCCCGCTCCTGGAAAGGAGTGTTTTGAAGAGGGAGAGAAGTACTGCTCCCTTTTCACTTAAAAAGTTAACAAGAACACAATCTGGCTCCCAGTATTAAAAAACCAAGTCAGAACAGTACATCAAGAACAACGCTTTGAGGAGGAACAAAAGTACTGTCTATATAGCTAGATATAGATAGTTATAGATAGATATACAGTGAACATGGGGAAGTTGGCCAGGTGGGCGGGGCTTTGCTACGCTGGCTGTTGACAGCCACTCAATACAACCATGGCAATGGGCGTGCCTTCATTCCCTTTCCCCGCCCCGTTTTCCCCCTCTGACAAGTGATGAACCCATACTGGGCGGGGCTTGGCACTGGGGCCGTTGACAACCGCTCGAGATAGTAGGGCTCGAGACAGCAGGCCACGGTTTCTCTTTCCCCGCCCACTTTCCCCCTCAAGTTGAGGACATCGGCATGGTGGGGGGGCATGGCACAGGCAGACGTTGATAGCTGCTCAAGGGAAACATGGAAAAAGGCATCCCGCGTGCCCTAGTTGTGCCTTCCTCCCCTTTCCCCAACCCTTTTCTGTGGCGGATTATGTGTAAAACAAAAATAAATATGTAAATGTAAATGGAAGCTTTATCACCGTCTTTAAATCAAGATAAACTCCGCTGTGTAATAAGGCTGTCATGTAGGCTTGAATAAAACAATAACAGTATCTTTATTGAAGTTCCAAGAGTTCAAAAACATATATGGCAACAATAAGTAACAATCCTTTTAAATATGCTTCATCTCATCTTTAAATAGTCAAACTTTGGAGAGCACGATAGCCATTTCATTCCTGACCAAAAATTCCTGTCAGCTACTTTTCCCCACTCTCCAGAAGAGCAAAATAGGAACTGTTAATGTCAGAAAAACCGTTGGTCTGCCTCTGCCAAGCCAGAGACAGCAACTAATCAGAATGCTGAATGGGCCAAGCAGCTGTCACCATAGCAACCCTTTCCAGTGAACTCATCGCAATATGGAGTCTTTATTTCATATTCCCTCACATTTTCCACTTGAGGCGTTGTTTCTCCTCACTCAGGCTCCAGTGCCCACTCCTGGAAGGGAATGTTTTGAGGAGGGATAGAAGTGCTGCTCCCCTTTCAGTTATAAGTTCACAAGAGCACAATTTGGCTCCCTGTATTAAAAAACCAAGTCGGAACAGTACATCAAGAACTCTGAAAACAGGCATTCCACACATGAAACAATCTGGGCCAGCTAACACCCTCCCCCCAATAAAGGATTCCCCAGGAAGGAAGCACCAAGCTTTGAACCTAAAAAAGCCATCACATCCTCATCATTCTAGCAAATAGCACTATTCATACTTCCCTCCAACACAAGATTTATTTTTCCACCATGGACAGCGATATAAACCCCACTTGCCTGACTACTTCCTACCTAGGGCAAAACATTAGTAACCAACATGAATAGCACTGAATATCCTTGCATCATCAAAGCCTACCAAATCCTCTGCTCTATGAGGGCCACAGCTGATGTTTGGGAGTGTGTGTGAACAAGCACTACATATGGGTACTTCAACAGCTACACAGACAGTAGAAGAGCAGTAAATATTTTAAAAACAATCAATGGCAAAACACATATATGTTGTCGACGGCTTTCATGGCCGGAATCACAGGGTTGTTGTGTGTTTTCCGGGCTGCCTGGCCATGTTCCAGAAGTATTCTCTCCTGACATTCCACCCACATCTATGGCAGGCATCCTCAGAGGTTGTGAGGTTACTTGTGAGGTTACTCACAGCCTCTGATACTTTTTATTAGGGATTGGTTACATTGTTAGGGATAAGAGGAGAAATAGAAAGGAGGCAAAAGACATATCTTAAGCTGCTGCTGGAACACATACACATTTCATGGCCAGATTGGTCCCAGCATGGTTCCTTCTGATCTGTGGAACTCTCTGCTGCAGGTCAAATTAGATTAAATGCAGATGGTCAGCCTGGTTCGACCACAATATTACCATGAAGTATCAATCTGTGTTAATTCTACAGTGTAGATGTATCCAAGGACACACAACCATTTCGACCCAGTCTAGTGCCTCGCTCACATATTAGGAGTCCACAGGACGTTACCATGGCAGTTAAAGCAACATCATAGCGCTATATTGGATACTGCTACGACTTGCACACACAACAAGCCTCTTCTGGCACATTAGCACTCTTCTATCAATTTTGTAATCCACACAATGAAAAGTGAGTAGGAAGAACTGTGTTGAGGCACAAGGTCCTAAACCCCATTTGTCTACCTCACACTAGAGCCGTTTCCATGGCAGCCTTCTCAAGAACTACATTCCCCAGAACCCCACGCGGCAACATGCGCAGTCCGCCCTCAGAGGAGAGGCGGGGCTGTGTTGACAGCCACCTCGGGAGCCGTTAAGAGAGAAGAAGGTCAGCCTCGAAAGGAGAAGACCCGCCGTATGCAAAACACAGCAGGTGAAGAGGCTGAAAGGGGAGGTCAAGGTTAGGAAAAGTTAAGGATTTATTTAGACCCTCCGGGGTAATATTACATGTAGGGTGAATCCACACCTTAGAATGAATGCAGTTTGACACCACCTATAACTGCCACGGCTCAGTGCTGTGCAGTCCTGGGAGTTGTAGTTCTGCAAGGTCTTCAGCCTTCCCTGCCCAAGAACGCTGGTGCCTCACCAAACTATAACTCCCAGGATTAGGCAGCATTGAGCCATGGCAGTTAAAGTGGCGTCAAGCTGCATTCATTCTAAGGCAGGCATGGGCAAACTTGGGCCTTCCCTCCAGCTGTTTTGGACTTCAACTCCCACGATTCCTAACAGCCAGTAAGCTGTTAGGAATTGTGGGAGCTGAAGTCCAAAACACCTGGAGGGAAGGCCCAAGTTTGCCCATGCCTGTTCTAAGGTGTGAATGCACATTCCACTGAAGACAAGGGGGCATCCACACTGGAGAATTAATGCAGCTTGACATCACTTTAATTGACCTTGCTCAATGCCACTGAATCTCAGTTGCTGTTATTTTTCACTTTTAATATTTCTTCTCTTGCTTTCCTAAATCAGTTTATTTATTTTCGAGAGCAACTTAAGAAACTGCAAGTCGCTTCTGGTGTGAGAGAATTGGCCGTCTGCAAAGACGTTGCCCAGGGGACGCCCAGATGTTGATGTTTTTTACCATCCTTGTGGAAGGCTTCTCTCATATCCCCGTATGGGGAGCTGGAGCTGATAGAGGGAGCTCATCCGTGCTCTCCCCGGATTTAAACTGGCAACTTTCAGGTCAGCAATCCATCTTTCAAATCAGCAGTCCTGCTGGCATAAGGGTTTATGACTTAATGGAAGAACCTTCTGCCTAGCATTCCTAGCATGGCTTGTGTGTGTCTTCTTCGCAACCTTTAAACATATCTCTTCTGTTAAAAGAATCCCAGGATGTAATTGCAAATTGGTTTTCCTAAAGGCAAGGGTCAGTAAACTCCATGGGATTCATTTCTAAATAGAATGTGCTGGGATCATTCGAGGAGGCTGGGTCAAATTTGTGCATTTTTATAGGGTTTTCTTTGGCAATAATAATAATAATAATAACTTTATTCTTATATCCCGCCCCATCTCCCCGAAGGGACTCGGGTGGCATACATGGGAAACAAGCCCAATAGAACAAGACTACAGATATATCAACATACAGTATAATAAAATACCATATAAAAACATAAAAATTTAATAAAAACATGAACTCAGTAACAACCAATCAATAGATGGCCACATTAGGAGTGTTCAGAGCTGAGAAGGTTGAGCAGGGCCTGTACAGTATACAGGCAAGGAGTATTCAGTGGTGGTCCCCGTCCAGGTAATAATCAGGTCTAGCCCAGCAGAGCGTGAGGATGGGCCGTGCCTTCTACACTGACACTTAAAATCTAGATTATCTGCTTTGAAGTGGATTATATGGCAGTGTAGACTCATAATCCAGTTCAAAGCAGATAATGTGGATTATCTGCATTGATAATCTGGATTATATGGCAGTGTAGAAGGGGCCTGAGATCACACAGGAGTTAATGCCTTTACACAGCATTGCAATACTGAGAGTTTATAATACTGAGCAACTCTTTGCCCCCAGAGTTACAGGGAACTTTCTCCCAAATCTGGGAAAAATCTCAATCTCTTATTTTATGAAATCCAAGACTCAATCTGATGTGGGAATAGTGAAGTGATAATAAAGAAATGTACATAGATGAGAATATACTGAAATCCATGCCCTTACTGATCGGTAACTACAACCATTCTTTTACATCTGGTTTTCTAAAGGAACTTTAATAGAAATATCACTTATTTTTTTAGCACCTCCGAACTGAAGATGTTATGCATTGTAAATCAGAACAAATGCTGTTTTCTTCTATTTCTATTTAATCTAAATACAAAAACATCTGGTACAGTGGGGCCTTGGTCTCTACTGGGATTTGGTTCCTGGGTCCACATGCATATTAAAATCCATGGGTGCTCAAGTCCCATTATAGACAATGGCATTCCTTATATAAAATGATGAACAACTCAAATGAGTGCTGAGGACACCCTGAAGATTTGTAAAATGGTGGGAGGTACATGTTGTAGCACAGCATCTCTCAATATAAACAGTCACTCACTACTCTTGTCATCAGCCACTGTGGGATCCAAGCCAATGCAGATTCAAACAGCAACAATGCAGGGGTATTTCAGAAGTCTTAGTCAGTAGTCTATTCCAAAGGTCATCACCAAAACATCCAAGTCTATGCGTAATCCAAAGTTCCAAAGCCAAGGTCCAAAACACGATAAGGCACACAATATCATCAGACAGAGCTCCAAGCTGTAACAGGTTCCAAACGTTGCTCAGAGCAAAGACCAAATCCAAACTGCCACTCTTTATCCCTCACCTGTTGGCCCTCCTCTCCTGTTGGCCTCCTCTGTGCTATCCGGGTGGATCTGTGCAGCTGAATAGCCTCAGTCCTCAGTTGCAGTCTTTCTGGGATACTTAACTCTGCCTCATTGCTATCCTGATCCTGAGTTCTCAGGACTCCCACTTGCCAGAGGCACTTGGTCCTGCATTGCAGGGTTAGCTTCCTCAGTGTCAGGCTGCAGCTGTTGTTGTTCCCTGCTTGCTAGGGACTTTAATGTATGAAGAAAGTTTATTTATTATTTATTTTATTTACAGTATTTATATTCCGCCCTTCTCACCCCGAAGGGGACTCAGGGCGGATTACAATGAACACATATATGGCAAACATTCAATGCCAACAGACAAACAACATACATTAGACAGACTCAGAGGCATTTTTAACATTTTTCCAGCATCACGATTCCGGCCACAGGGGGAGCTGTTGCTTCACCGTCCAGTAGTGGCTGTACTTCCTCATTCCTTTCCTCGTGTTTTGCTGGCAGTTTTATGGTGTTGTAAATTAGCCTCCCGCATAAAGCGTCCCTAAATTTCCCTAATTGACAGATACAACTGTCTTTCGGGGCTGCATAGGTCAACAGCAAGCCGGGGCTATTAATGGTCGGAGGCTTAACCCGACCCGGGCTTCGAACTCATGACCTCTCGGTCAGTAGTGATTTATAGCAGCTGGTTACTAGCCAGCTGCACCACAACCCGGCCCCCTAGTTGAAAGTTCAACTAGACTCATATAATCTAGTTTCTGAATCCAGGTTATCTGCTTTGAACTGGATTATATGAGTCTATGACTGAACCTACACTGTCATATAATCCAGATTGTCAAATCAGATGATCCAGATTATTTTATTTGAACTGGATTATATGAATCTACACTTCCATGTAATCCAGTTCAAAGCAGATAATATGGATCCAGAAACTGGATTATATGGCAGTTTAGATGGGGCCTAATATAAGTAACAGTTATTTAACTGATGATTGTTTGCTGGTAATCATTTATATTTTGGATGGGACTCTTCATTTTTCCCATACCAGTCTAAAAGAAGATGACAGAAGACACTGTCAAGACATGCAGAATGACCATGTATCCTTATAGAAGAATAGAAGGTAAAAAGCCTTTTTATTTTATTGTGATGACTGTTCCATCATTTATTTTTTTAATTAGTGACTGAGATGGCAAGTTTCCGAATATGATTTTATAGCTGGGCATAAGATTCAGAGTAAAATTACTTACTGAGCACATATTCAATCAATCACTCGACTCTTAATTAGTCACATTTTTTGGTGTTAGCGTGAGGATAGGCCGTGTCTTCACAAGTTAGGAAACAATTTGTAAACCCTGCAAATATGAAATGCAGGATATGGGACTGGCAACAAAAAACCCCAACATGGTGCAGTAGTTTGAATGTTGTACTATGACTGTAGAGACCAGGGTTTGAAATCCCATTCAGCCATAAAAAAGCACTGGGTGACCTTGGGCACATCACACTTTCTCAGCCACAGAGGAAGGTAATGGCAAATTCCCTCTGAACAAAACTTGCCAAGAAAGCTCTGTAATACGTTCACCTTACAGTGTCGTGTTGAAAACAACTTGAAGGCATTCTCTTAGATATTTATGTCTGATTGTATGTTTGACTTATTTCTTTTAAAACCCACAATCTGATTTATTAGATGGTATGAGTCTTCTGATACTAACACATCAGGCTACATTTAGATCCAAAATGTTTCAAATTTAATTGATATTGTGAAAGCAGACTCTGGTAAACATGTTTGTAAAGCAAGGGCAAAACATGTCCCTCGTGTTACTTGGGATTCTCTCCTCATCTTTGGAAAGTGGGAAGGGGATGGAGAGAGGTATAGTCAGTCAAGGTCTGAGACAGGGTATTTATAAAATGTACCACAGAACATTGGTTAACTTTCATTTTCTTAATTAACTCACAGAAAAGAATCCAAGAATGACAATGGATCTTGTAAATAGCATATCTAATTTGCTTACGTTCCATTTGAACTTGTTCAGATTTGTAACTGTAGCTACACTGAAGAGCTATGAAGTGGCTTTGTGTGCTGCTGATGAGAAATATCCAGTGTCGCATCTGGATATGTTCAATGTTGATTCCAAAGAAATGCAATCCAGCTCCACACTGCTTTGATTATGGCTGTCGACTGCTGTCACATCACAGGAGCAAGAACATCAAAGATTCTTACAGGCTTCTTAAACTACAGGAAGGCTGCTCACTGGAAGATGTTAGAAATGTATACCGAGACCTTGCCAAGCAATATCATCCAGACAGTGGATCAGCTTCAGCAGATTCTGCAACTTTTATTAAGATTCAAGAAGCATATACAACTGTGCTTAATGATTTAACCGAGAAAATGAAATCAAGAGAAAAGGCAGAGGATGAAGAAGAAGACAGATTAAAATCTAAAGCGCCACAACACAGACACTATTTAAGTTTTGAAGGTGTCGGTTATGGTACTCCAAGTCAAAGACAAAAGCAATATACACAGTTTAGAGTTGATCGGGCTTCTGAACAGGTCATGGAATACCGAAAGCAGGTCATGGAGAGGCAACTTGCTATGAATGAATCTATGTTAGCTAAAGATGTGCGGCACAGCAAGAAAGCAAAGATCACCCAAGCAATTGAGCGATTGGTCGAAGACCTGATTCAGGAGTCCATGGCAAAAGGAGATTTTGATAATCTTAGTGGTAAAGGAAAGCCTTTGAGAAAATTTTCAGATTGTCCACATATTGATCCTATGACTCACAACCTGAACCGGATCCTGATAGACAATGGATACCAACCAGAATGGATTGCCATGCAGAAAGAAATAAGGGAAACCATTGAAAAGCTAAGAAAGGACATGGTTATTTCTAGGAAGAAACTAGGAAATCCAATGACACCACAGAAAGAGAAGCAGTGGAAGGAAGTTTGTGAACAGTTTGTTGAAAACATCAAGACATTAAACAAACGGATTAACGATTTCAATTTAGTTGTTCCTATTCTCAGCAGACAGATGGTGCATTTTAATGCAGGCAAAGAAATTGCACGTGTGCAGGAGCTCCACACAACCCAGGTGGAAAAAAAGAATGAACACAACACAAAAGATTCAGGAAACAAAAGTGATGGACCACTTGGTGTTAAAACCAGTTTCTTAAAATGGATTACACTTGCTTTGAAGTAGAATTAAGTAGATAATAATTTGCTTTGTCTATAAAACACAGATTCTTTCAACAGATCTCTCCCCCCCTTCTGTTTTACTGTTGAAACCATGTCTAATTCAAATAGATAAGTGAAAAGGACAGGATTAAATAAACACATTCTACTAGTAAGCCTTGGCTTGTTGCCATTCCTTCATTTATTAGTGTGGTGAATTAATTTTTAGACTAGACATTTAGTAATGTTACACTGACATGTTTGTTCATTAAAAAATTAGCTGAAACAGACAAATATATGTTCCTACAGTAAAAAGGTTTTTTAATGGTACAAATTTCTTAGGGACATTACAAATATAGAGAAATGACCTAAATTCAGTTGCTAATCCCATCTAGAGCAAATCTATTGAATCAATTGTTCAATGGTTTGTCAATATTTATATAAATACTAATGATTCAATAAGTTTGCTGTATTTGAAAGTAGTAGTTGGATTTGGGGAAAAAATTGCAACTCCATTAGAATTTGCTACCTATCATAACTGCCTAGTATTATCCCACTGTTTCTGTAGGCTGAGACTAAGAACCTTAAGAAGATGAGGTTGGCAAAGTTGAATTTCAGCAAATGAATCACATCTGGTGCGGGTTGCTGTCATGAAATGAAACTTTTGATTTTCTCCATGACTGTAGTGCTCCTATTTATTTATTTATTACAATACTGATATCCCACCCTTCTCACCCATAGGGGACTCAGGGCGGCTTACAATAAAACACAGTATAAAAATATTACAGGCAATTCAATCAGTTAAAAATTAAATACATTAAACATTGATAAAAATATGCATGTAAATACACAGTTGGCGCATTTCGAATCTGATAACTGGTCTGTCATTGAGTTCTAAGATGGTGATAATTGATGCTGCTGTTATTAATTGAAAGCCTGGTCCCACAACCAGGTCTTAACTTTCCTACGGAAGGATAGAAGGGAGGGAGGCTGCCTGACATCATTTGGGAGGGTGTTCCATAGGTGGGGAGCCACTACTGAAAAGGCCCTGTCTCTCGTCCCCACCAGCCGCACCTGTGAGGCTGGCGGGACCGCTAGCAGGGTCTCGCCTGAAGATATTAAATTTCGAGGTGGGTCATAGCGGGAGACACGTTCAGACAAGTAAGCTGGGCTGGAACCGTTTAGAGCTTTATAGGCTAACGCCAGCACCTTGAATTGTGCTTGGTAGCTAATCGGCAGCCAGTGGAGCTGGCGTAACAGAGGAGTAGTACGCTCCCTGTATGCCGCTCCAGTTGTCAAAACTGGCTGCCTTCCGTTGGACTAATTGGAGCTTCTGAACAGTCTTCAAAGGCTGCCCCACGTAGAGCGTGTTGCAGTAGTCTAATCGGGATGTGACAAGAGCGTGGACCACTGTGGCCAAGTCCGGCTTCCCAAGGTACGGTTGCAGCTGGCGCACAAGTTTTAACTGTGCAAAGCCTCCCCTAGCCACCACCGAGACCTGGGGCTCCAGGCTCAACGATGAGTCTAGAATCACCCCCAGACTGCGAACCTGTGCCTTCAGGGGGAGTGTGACCCCATCCAGCACAGGCTGTAACCCTGTACCCTGATAGGCCTTACGACTGACCAGAGGAGTCGACTTTAAAATCATTTTGTCTCCTGCTGTAGGCCTACTGCCTCCCTCCCTTTCTCCCAGCGTTGGTGAGTGGACACAAGAAGGGAGGGAAGACCTTAAAAACTCCAAAACCATCTGAAGGTTTGTTGAGTAAAATCCGCCAATGCCAAATACTTCTGTCTTTCTAAAACTTATCTATGAGTGATAGGTCTTTCCCTTCTGTTGTAATATTCTGGCAGGCACATGGCAATAGTGAACATGATTCTCCTCCTTGCTATTCCCAAGTTGTTTTTCTCTCCTATTTTATTTCTGTTCTTTTAATTTTTTATTGCAATGTTTACAAAATTGTGCTAAAAAAAAACCCTGAAAGGCATGCTGGGCAAGGTGTAAGGCAGAAAGGTGGTCTTACGGTGGCTATGCAGAGGGCAGCTCATGGGACTGAGAACAAAGATGTAAAATTGAGTTTTGAGATACAAACTGAGGAGGTCAGGAGAAACATCTCCTTCTATACTGGCTGCATATCTTTGCTAATAGGTAAGGCCAATTAGGTAATGTTGAAAGCGCATGCCCAGCTTTTTAATCGGTCAATATATCCCTCCCCTAATATTACGAGGGTTGAATGAAAAGTAATGCCTCCACCTTGGTTACTTCGGTTTGGATGGGAATATTTTAATAAACCAAACACAGAAATAATCCTTAGAATCTGCTGTTTAACTACCACTATTCACTTTTCCACATAATCAACAGACAATTGGATACATTTCTGCCAATGATAAACAAGTTTTCTGAAGCCGTCACGGAAGAAGTCGACACTCTGTTTCTGCAACAGATCTTCCGATAGCCAAGCAAAGCAAAGCAATAATGTAACCCACACGTTCTTGTGAAATGCCGATTATGCTTGAAATTTTTCTCTGAGTGATACAATTGTCCTGAATCAATTTGTCAACCTTTTGCTTGTGAAACTCGGTGGTTGCTGTCACAGGACGTTCAACTCCTTGTTTGTCACACAAGTCAGATATTCCCACCTCAACATCTTTAAACTTACTCGCCCAACGATGCACAGTACTCACATCAACATAATCACCATAAACAGCTTGCATTCTCTGATTAATTCCCTTTGGGGTAACACCCTCTGCTGTCAAGAATTCAGTGACTGCACGTTGCTTAAGTCACATTGACCGACCGTCTGCGTAGGTTCCATATTTCACACTTTAACAACACAACTGTTCAATGTTAAGGCTTCCCGCTGAATGGAACTGTAGTGGAGAGTCTATTGAACAAGCCAGTACTTGCCGCATACAAGTACTGCCTTCTGATGAGGAGTTACGAAGGTGGAGGCATTACTTTTCATTCAACCCTTGTACATTGGCTCACATAGATGCATTCACATCAGCTTAGGCCAAAACTTCCCTCACAAACTATGGCTATAAAAGTTTATGTGCCTCTCCTCCCATCACTTTGAACAAAGGCGCCTATAAGCTTATGCTTAACTTCTATTTTTCTGAATAAACAAGCACTGACCAACTGAAGTGGCAATTGCCTGTTTGTATCTCCCATAAGCCTTGGAGGACTGGGAGTTGACAGGACATGGACTGCCAAAGGAACAGTCATTATGCTAATGTAGAGAAATGTGATAATTAACACTCTCAAACTGGTATGTTTCCATTCCCTACACTAATATGATTGTGCAAGACATTAGACTAGCATGATACATTCCTGACTCCAAAGGTTTTTAATATGTTTCTAGAATTTGGAGTTTGTCCACTGCTCTAAATATATTTTAGAGCTGATTATTGTAATTAAAACTAAGAAATATTTAGTTCTGATAGACAGGTTAGTCCAGCTGACAATTCCTGCAAAATTATGGTAAGTGCACAGTTTCCAAATTAAACAAAATTATTTTAGGCTGCAGTGCCATAACCTGGCAATCAGCCCCATTGAATAAAGTGGGACATGATTTTGAAGAATTGCAAATATTTCAGAAACTCATAGTTCAAATGATGTGTGAGGGGAACATGTGGCATTATTTTTGATGTTAGAAGAAACTTCAATTATCATCCAAAAGTCATAACACAAGTGTAGAAGTGACAATTACTAAAATGAAAAGAAAATACTGATCTTCAGAAATGTAGGTTGATAGTTACTGCTCCCCTAATGAGACAACAAACTAGAGCCATATTCTTTAGCTATTTAAGCAATTGTATTTTAGTCCATCCTGCTGTAACAATATGAATGAAGTGCTATTTTTACACCAGTGTGTAGTTTGGATAGTGTGTCTATTACATTACAGGTTGAGCATCCCATATCCAGAATTCCAGAATCCAAAACACTCCAAAATCATCCACATAAGTAGCTGAGGCAATGGTACCTTTGCTTTCAGGTGATTCAAAAGAGAAATAGAAAAGCAAAGTGCACAATTTCTATGAATAGTTGAGATAATAAACCTGTTCAACTGCATTAAGAGGTGTGTGGCAAAGCAGATATGTAATGAATTCTTTAAAGGTATTATAATGCCACATTTATAGAATCATAGGGTTGGAAAAGACTACAAGGGCCATTCCGTCCAACCCCCCAGCCGTGCAGGAACACATTTTGTCACCTGAGTTTTGTGGAAATAACAGCATGAAATGGAGCAATATGTTGTAACTACAATAGAGTCTCACTTATCCAACATAAACGAGCCGGCAGAATGTTGGATAAGTGAATATGTTGGAAAATAAGGAGGGATTAAGGAAAAGCCTATTAAACATCAAATTAGGTTATGGTTTTACAAATTAAGCAACAAAACATGTTTAACAACAAATTTGACAGAAAAAGTAGTTTAATACACAGTAATGCTGTAGCGGAACCTTCGTGCTACGGTTCTTGTTGGCGCAGTGGAGGAATTTTGAAGACGGACAACTGAAGGAATTTCCCAGAAAGCAGTTTTATTTCGCTAATGGCCACTAGGGGTCCCCCTAGCACAAAGTAAGTGCTTCTCCAGGGGAACCGCCCAGTGACATGCTGAGTGAACATTTATACACACTACAGGGTTCGGGTTATGCCCGCCCACAAGCAAATTCATTGGCTTAGAGTTGTGACGCTGCCCAATCTGTGCTGACCAGCAGGCCGGCTGCACCCTTTTTGTGCCGTGCTCACAAATCTTTCAGAGCGCCTGCGTACGCATGCTCTGTTTGTTTATCTATAGCTTTCATTTCTTCAGAAACACATGATTTCCCAGAAGTCACATGTTTCTGTGAGTTTATGCACCCGGGTCGCTAGCTGTCGCCATCTCTGCCCATATATGGTATTTCCTGGGGTTCCTTAACCCCCCCCGCCTCACTCCCCCATTTTCTTTTTGCGAAGCGCATGTACAAAAGCTGAAGCAAAGCATTATGGTTCCATCCAATCCCGCTTGGCTTGGAGTATGGCTATCTTTTTTTCAGGTAAAGATTGTGTGACACACCTAGTACACATTTGCATCATTATTGGAGTGCAACACATAACTATGAGAACAATGAACAATCCTAAAATCCCTACCAACAATATGTTCTTCAACCATTCTATTGAGGGTAACCAGCTAGTCACCCAGGAGAAGGGAGACCAACCTTCTATCTCCTGGACATTATTGTAAATTAACTTTTGTAATGACTCGATGTCATCTTCAATAGTATTATTCAAGTTATGAAATTTCACTACACAACGTCCTCTAACCATGGCGCATAACCCCCCTCTGGCCGCCAGTAGGTAGTCAAGGGCCAACTTATGCTGTAGGGCCATCTGGCTGATTTCTTCTACTTCAGACTGGATTTCCCGGAAAATTTTACCAGTGGCATTTATGGACTTTTCAAGGCGGCAAGTCAGGCCTAGAACACTTCTACGGTTTGCTTGAGCTACAATCCCTGGGTAAGCACCCAGTGTCAACAAGCCTGTGATCAGGCCTCCTCCTACACGGGAGGCTTCTGAACCTGACAGGGCCTTGTTGATAATGACCTCATCCGAGCATTCTGGTCCTAGAGGGCCTGTTTGCACAATGTCCCGTTTCAGGCGCTGATGCCCTTTGTGTAAGACCTGAACTGGGAATGTCAAATAACCCACACCGACACACTGGTAGTTGCCGGGGTGATAATTTGTGGCCCATTTATCAAAGAAAAACCATAGATTTGGATCCCTAATTTGCCATAACGGACAGAGGCTTTTACCTAGGCTCAGTTGGGTTAATTGTTGCAGTATGTTCATATAAGATTTTAGGCCCTCAATAGAATCATTCACACTAAATGTGGGATAATCTGGATACATGCTAGCCCACTCGGTTGCGGTTAGATTTAATCGTGAGACATAAGATGTATTAAATCGTCCATGTAGATAGAACCGGTCTCGACAATGGGAATAATTGCCTAATCGGGAAAAGAACGCCTGCCTAGTTCCCCAGTGTTTCCACTCAGAATTCCATATTCCCGATCCTCCACAACAGAAGCACAAACCCCTGGTGGAGGTATGGTATCTAAACCGTCGAAACCGAGTTTTATTTATCCTTTGCGGTATGCTAGAAAACACGGTAGGTGGACCCTCCTGAGCCTTGGACAATCCCTCCAACACAATCTGTGGTTCATCAATTAAATCGGGAAGAAATGAAAAATCTCCTACGGTGAGGGGGTGTTCATATATTAATGCTACCTCTTTCCCGTGCTGCTCAAACATATAATTGGCATGTTCTTTTATCCAATTCCCATGTGCTCTTTTTCCAAAAGAGAGAATAAAACTCAGCACAAATAATATACCAAACACAGTGCGCTTTCCTCCCCTCCTCATAGCTTGTCTCCCACTTTTTCCTCTCAAAATGTCTAGCCACCATCTCCCGGAGAGCGCCTTTGTTGGGCCATGCTGCGACATACTTGACCACCGACGCTCCGTTGCACCCGAAGGGATCAGCTTCATGGCCTTGTTGACCCCTTAGGGAGTTGCCGGATGATCCTGAGTCTCAGGTCCTCACCAGGAACTCGCTCCGTCCGCCACTCCTCAGGTGCTAATTTTACACGGGTGTAATGTATCCACGGCTTAATCTCCTTCACCTTCACTGCAGTGGGGGTAGACAGGAGCACAACATAGGGTCCTCGCCACTTGGGTCCCAATGGCTCAATCTTCCAATCCTTGACCAGAACCTCGTCACCTGGTGAAAAACAATGTAGAGGTGTGGTAGGGAATGGTGGGTTCAATTCAGAAATGTATTTTTCTAACTGCTGCATTTGTCTGCCCAAAGCCTGAACCTGGGCCAATGTCTGTTTCTCTCCTATGAGGTGCTGCTCAGCTCCTGTCTCTAAGGCTCCCTTCAAGTTCAAAGGGGGTCGTCCATAGAGTCTTTCAAAAGGGGAGAGTCCTGTCCGTTTGTGTGGTGTACATCTGATTCCTAATAATGCCATGGGCAAAACCACCGTCCACGGCAATCCTGTCTCTTGGCAAAGTTTCCCAAGCTGAGCCTTTAATGTCCTATTCATTCTTTCCACTTTTCCAGAAGATTGGGGTCTATATGCACAATGTAACTTCCACTTTATGCCCAAAATTCTACATAATCCTTGCACAGCCTGTTGAATATATGCGGGGCCATTATCTGATCCAATTTCTAAGGGTATGCCAAATCTGGGAATAACATCTTTCATTAGAGCTCTTGACACCTCTACAGCCTTCTCAGTTCTTGTAGGGTAAGCTTCCACCCATCCTGTGTATGTGTCCACGAACACCAGTAAATATTTGTATCCTTTGTATGGGGGCATTTCTGTAAAGTCAGTGACTAAAGCTTCAAAGGGTACCCCACCCACATGTTGGACTCCTGGTGGCTTGAGGGGTCCTTCTCTGGGGTTATTTTTGATACATGTCCAGCATCTTCGGGCTGCTGCTGCCGTTAGGCTATGTAATCCATCGATATACAACTGTCGTCCTAGCAGATTTGCCAATGCCATTTTTCCTAAATGTGTGTTTTGGTGCATGTGTTGGACTAAGTGCCATGCCAAGTCCTTAGGGACGTAGACACGGGCGTCTGGCATCACTATGAGTTCTCCTGACCACTGACCCTTCTCCTTTAAGGCCCATTCTTCTTCCTCTGGTGTATATGTAATGTTATGTTCAGTTAATTCTACCTGTAGGGCCATTACCTGATGTTCAATATAGGGCAGCCTAGCTGCCTCTTTGGCTGCCAGATCAGCCTGCCTATTTCCTTGCACTACGGGATCGTCTCCACGTTGGTGCCCTTTACAATGCATCACAGCCACCTGCCTTGGCTTCCAAACCGCCTCCAGGAGATCCACAATCTCTCCAGCATGTTTCACGCACTTTCCTCCAGACGTGAGGAGCCCGCGCTCCTTGTACAGTGCTCCATGTGCGTGGAGGGTGGTGAAGGCATATTTTGAGTCTGTGTAGACGTTAACCCGCTTTCCGCTTGACAATTCCAACGCTCGGGTCAGGGCAATCAATTCGGCCTTCTGGGCAGAAGTCCCCGGGGGCAGTGACTCTGCTTCCAGCGTCTCTCCCCCCCACCGAACAACCGCATAACCTGAGTGTCTTTGATTATTTTCCATAAAGGAGCTTCCATCTGTGAACAGAGTGTCGTCCACCTTAGTTAGTGGCACATCCTTCAAATCCGGTCGACTGGAGAATACCTCATCCATCACCTGGGCACACTGATGGATCGTGGTGTCTCCTGGAGTCGGGAGCAAGGTGGCCGGATTCAGAGTGGAGCAAGTCTCCAGGGTCACCAGTGGGTTGTCACACAACAATCCCTCATATTTCATTAACCTCTCACTTGTGAGCCAGCGCGGTCCCTTAATGTCTAACAGTGCCTTAACGCTATGGGGCACCTTAACTGTCAGTGGCTGTCCTAGGGTCAATTTATTCGCTTCTTTGATTAAATCTACTGATGCTGCCACAGCCCTCAGGCAAGGTGGCAATCCACGAGCCACTGTGTCCAATTGCTTTGACAAGTAGGCAATCGGCCTTTGCCATGAACCTAGTGGTTGGGTCAATACTCCAACCGCTGTTCCTTCCCGCTCTGCAGCGAACAGAGTGAATGGTTTTTCCAAATCGGGCAGTCCTAATGCTGGAGATGACATCAATGCTTCTTTTAATGCCTTAAATGCCTGTTGACATTCTTCTGTCCACTCAAATGGATCTTCTCTTCCACCTCTCGTAGCCTGGTACAGTGGCTTAGCCAACACGGCGTAGTTGGGGATCCACTGTCTACAATATCCTGCTGATCCCAAAAATTCCCGCACCTGTCGCCGGGTACTGGGAGTGGGGATGGCACAAACAACTTCCTTTCTTTCAGCTCCTAACATCTTCTTTCCTTCGGTCAGATGGAACCCCAAATATTTCACCGTGGGACAGCACAACTGGGCCTTTTTCTTTGACACTTTGTAACCCTTTTCTTCCAATGTCTTGAGAAATCTCAAAGTATGCTCTTTACAGCCCCCTAGTGTCCGGCAAGCGATAAGCAGGTCATCTGCATATTGAAGCCAAATTCCCTCTTCCTTAGGTATTACAAAATCCTGTAAGTCTTTGGCCAGGGCTTGACCAAAAATGGTCGGGCTATCCCGGAACCCCTGAGGAAGGCGTGTCCAAACATACTGGGTCCTTTGCCCTGACTGCTGAGATTCCCACTGGAAAGCAAAGATCGGTTGGGATACAGGGGCCAATCGAATACAAAAGAATGCATCCTTTAAATCCAATACAGTAAACCATTTGGCAAATGCTGGTACTAGACTCATCATGATGTATGGATTTGGCACTACCGGGGTTAGGGGAACGGTGACTTGATTTACAGCCCGCAAATCTTGAACTGGGCGATATTCTCCTTGTCCTCCTGGTTTCTTGACTGGGAGCAGGGGCGTGTTCCATGGGGAACTGCATGGTACCAATATCCCATGCTGCAGAAGTCGCTCTAGATGCTTTCTGATCCCCTGCACTGCCTCTCGACTGACGGGATACTGTGGCTTGCATATGGGCCCCATTCCTCTTTTCACTTCCACCACCACCGGTGGAACATATTTAGCTAATCCTGGAGGATTATCTTCTGCCCACACTAAAGGAGTCTCATGCCATGGCCATTGTATTTCTTCAGTAAAAATCCTAACTTGAAACAGTCTCCATTCCTCTTCCATGGGAAATGATAGCTCCACTTGTCCATTCTTCATGAACTGGAGTTGAGCTTGTAATTTTGATAAAATGTCCCTTCCCAATAAAGGGACTGGGCAGTCTGGGAGATATAACATCTTATGCTTGACCTGATGTCCGGCCAGATTGCAGGTGCGTTCCTTAAGGAAGGGGCACTTCTGGGTCTTCCCAGACACCCCTATTACTTTCGTAGTTTCCCGAGTTGGTGGACTAATTTTTGTATTTACTACTGATTTTTCGGCACCTGTGTCCACTAAAAAGTCCAATTGTTGGTCCCCGATTTCAAGTGTGACCATCGGCTCCCCGGGGTCCAACAAAACAAGAGCCTGGCTTCCTCATTCCTCTCCTCCATCCATATCTTCCCATTCTTCTTCCATCACAGCTGCTGCAGCTATCACCTCTCTTGCAGGAAAAGGTACGTAGTTCCCACGCCCTCTTCCCCTTCCTGGGTTTCTTCCTCTCTCAGGCCTTCCTCTTTCTCTCGGTCCTTCCTGACTTCCTTCTCTTCCTTCTCTTCCTTCTGGGCATTCACCTTTCCAGTGTCCAAACTTCTTACATTTAGCACATTGGTCTCGACCTAACCTCCGAGGGGGCCCCCTTCTTCCTCCTTGTCCCCCTCTGGCATATCCTCCTCTTCCTCTCTGTCCACTTGCACTTTGTTCCATCATGGTAACTAATGCTTGGTATTCCTGCTTCTTCTTCCTGTCCTTCTTCTCTTCTTCTACCTGGTCCCTCGCCATATAAACTTGATCTGCGAGTGCCAACAATTCATTCATAGTCTTTCCTAGAAATCCTGGTTGCTTTTGAATCTTTCTCCGGATGTCAGGAGCCGCTTGACTGATAAAAGACTGTTGAATCGCCCTCCTACCGTTTTCATCCTCCAAATTATACGGGCTATACTTTCTATATGCTGCCTCCAGCCTTTCCAAAAAGGCTGTTGGTGACTCAGATTTTTCCTGTACCACTCCCTGAATTTTTACAATGTTGACGGGTCGCGGCGGGCCCCTCTTTACCGCTTCTACCAATATACGCTGGAATCCTCTCAGTCTCTGCAAATGTCCTTCTTCTGCGGTGTCCCATTGGGGATCTATTTCCACAGGAAACCTCTGTGCTCCCCACTCGGCTGCATCACCATCTTGTGGGGCACCAACCTGGGCTATGGCTACCCCATTATTCAACACTGCTCTTCTCTCCTCTGATGTGAACAACATATTCAACAATTGTCTGCAATCTTGCCAGGTGGGATTATGGGTTGCCATAATCCCTTCCAATAGCCTAGCCATAGCTTGGGGTTCTTCACTATAAGGTGGAGTATTATTTTTCCAATTCAAAATGTCACTACTACTGAAAGGCACTACCTGGTATGCTTGAACTATCTCATTCCTGTTGTTTATCACAGGCACCGTTCTCAAGGGCATCTGGAGGGCCGGTCCGGTCGGTGAATCACCAGACCACACCGGAGCTCCATGTCTCCGAGTTTGTGCCGGAGAAGCACCACTGGGCATCCGTTGTGACTTCTTCTTTTCCTTTGTTTCCTCCTGATATTTTTCTAGGCTAGGATAGTGTTTCTTGGCCGCTTCGGTTGACTCCGAAGAGTAGGGTGGGGGTCTCGTTCCTAGTGTGGGGGCTGTTCCCTGGGGTGGGGGGGGCGGTGGCAAGGGTGGCGGCAATAATTCCTGTTGTCTAGCCTGTACACTCAACTGTAAATCTGGGTAGTCCTCCTCATTGGATTGGAAAACTTCCTTCTTTTTCCCCTCCTTCTTCACCACCATACATTTGCCATTCCTGCACTGTCGAACCCAACCTGGATCTTCTCTAACTACCCGTTCCCACGTAGCAATATAGACCCACTGGTTCGGATGATTCACAGCACAATATTCTTCCACTGTTCGGATCAGTTTCAGATCCCACGTTCCTTCTACTTGCCAACCTAAACCAAAATCTGGCCATTCTCCCTGACACAAATTTCTCAGTCTATAATCTCTTAGGTCCCTTGGATTCCCTGCTACGGCTCTGCTAGCAAAAGAGCCAAAATTATCTAAGATGCATTGTAAGGGAGTGGAGCTCTTTGAATTTTTCCCTCCCATCCTGCCTAATAGAGGGGACTGTCCTGGCCTGGGCACCCGGCCACTCACGGCATGCGTCAGGAAACACAAGACAGAACCCCTTTCTACCTCCCTGGGAACTTTTTTTTGTCCCTCCCAGCGCTGGCGTTCCCTTAATATCTCATGCAAACCCCTATACTTGCCAGATTTCTGTAGACGTCGGACCAACCTTCGCCCCTGGGCTTTTTCCCCTGGATCCTTTTCCTCCTAGCCGGTTTCTGTGGAACCTCGCTGATGTTGCAGCTCTCACCGTCAGTCGGCGTTGGCAATCAGAGGCAAGCACCGCAGCCGGTCGTGTAGTATTCAGGGGCCCCTTCTCGTCTCACGGTAGTTGCCTCAGGCCCCCACCGCTGAGTTGAGGCCGTCCCGCCAACGGGATCCGTCTCCAAATCTCCTGGCCCGTCTTATAGGAAAAAATCACGTCGGGGTCACCAGAAAATGTAGCGGAACCTTCGTGCTACGGTTCTTGTTGGCGCAGTGGAGGAATTTTGAAGACGGACAACTGAAGGAATTTCCCAGAAAGCAGTTTTATTTCGCTAATGGCCACTAGGGGTCCCCCTAGCACAAAGTAAGTGCTTCTCCAGGGGAACCGCCCAGTGACATGCTGAGTGAACATTTATACACACTACAGGGTTCGGGTTATGCCCGCCCACAAGCAAATTCATTGGCTTAGAGTTGTGACGCTGCCCAATCTGTGCTGACCAGCAGGCCGGCTGCACCCTTTTTGTGCCGTGCTCACAAATCTTTCAGAGCGCCTGCGTACGCATGCTCTGTTTGTTTATCTATAGCTTTCATTTCTTCAGAAACACATGATTTCCCAGAAGTCACATGTTTCTGTGAGTTTATGCACCCGGGTCGCTAGCTGTCGCCATCTCTGCCCATATATGGTATTTCCTGGGGTTCCTTAACCCCCCCCGCCTCAATGCTGCGTAGTAATTACTGTATTTACAAATTTAGTACCAAAACATCACAATGTATGGAATACATTGACTACAAAAACATTCACTACTAAAAGGCAGACTGCATTGGATAATCCAGAACGTTGGATAAGCGAATGTTGGATAAGTGAGACTCTACTACTGTACTTTTATGCTATGTATTTCATTATCATATTTTTAACATTTCCCTTAAGCTGTGCTTGAAATCTAAAATAGATATTCACATGGATCATTTAAATCCCCCAATGTCTATTCATGTACAGGCAGTTCCTTAGAAACATCCAACTTACAAAGAAGACTGGGGGTGAGACAACAGGAAGTGAGAGAAATCTATCCCTCAGAAGGGAAATTCACTCCTGCTGGAAGAGTTATCATGGGAAAAGGTGTCTCCACTGAAGCTTTATCGCCAATCCTTGTTTCCAGAACAAACCGAAATGTTCAAAATCCAATTCTCGCAGGGACAGAAAGTGAGGTGAAATTTTCTGAACTGGGGCACATAGAGCAAAACAAACACCACAGGGGTGTTAACCCTTCCCTATGCTATCCAAAGCCTGCCAGCCTGCCTGCCTGCCTGCCTGCCTGCCTGCCTGCCTGTCTGTCTGCCTACCTACCTGTATCTGTAGCAGGCTGGAGTTATACTTCAAAAATGTACCTTTTCTGTCATACATACAAATTCAATTTGTTCGTAATTTGGGGACTGCCTGTATTCTCTAGAAATCTATGGAGTATCTAGAGATACAGAAAAACATGGGTCATATCCAGATAATAAAAAAGAAAATACACACACAAAATGCTGTTAAAATATAAACTGGAAAGGATAGAATGATAGAATGAAGAATAGGGAAAACAAAATCAAGTTAATATTGGGAAACACAGTAAGAGATGAATAGCGGAAAAGTAGCCATATTTTGTGTGTGTGTGTGTCCTTCCAGACAGGCCCTATATTCCAGGATCTGATCCCAGGTTGTCGGCTTTAAACATGATTATATGAGTCCCTACTGCCATATAATCTGGGATAAACAGAAAACTTGGGATCAGATTCTGGGATATAAGGCCTGTCTGGAAAGGCCCAGTGAGAGAGAGAGAGAGAGAGGTTGTAGAGCTCTACAACAAAAAAGCACAAGATGAGCATTTTTTGTCGTGTCAGGAGCAACTGGAGTGAGAGAATTGGCCGTCTGCAAGGACGTTGCCCAGGGGACGTCCAGATGTTTCGATGTTTTACCATCCTTGTGAGAGGCTTCTCTCATGTCCCCGCATGGAGCTGGAGCTGATAGAGGGAGCTCATCCGCGCTCTCCCCAGGTGGGATTCGAACCTGGCAGCCTTCAGGTCAGCAGCCCAACCTTCAAGTCACGAGGCTTTTATCTCCTAGGCCATCGGAGGCTCCAAGATGAGCATTCAAGCAGCATACAAGCGAATGAAGGCACAGTCCAACTACAAACCTTTTTCCTGGTGTTGGTTTTTAGGCCTGTTCCTGGGGTTATTTGAGACGTTGGTTCAGAAAATTACATTGGATAGACTGCATCAATTCTAATCTCTTAGATAGCATTATCATGATCTTCTATTGGTGAGCAGGTAAAGACTAGTAGATTGCATATGTTCTGTATCTCAAAAACTAGTTGATGGGGGAAAACTGGTGGTATTTTTGGAATCAGCCAGTCAAAAAATACCCAGAAACAGGGCTAACATTTGAAGCACCAAAATATGTGTTGGGTAGTGCGATCTTCTCCCCGGGGGAGAAGAGCGGTATATAAAATAAATAAATAAATAAATCTTTCATATTTCGTGCTTTAAGGGCATCTGATATGTTAGCAGCGCCCATAAAGTCTATTTTAATCCAGGCCCATATCTACTGAGGTTTGGTGCTAGGATCCACTGTGGATATCAAAATCTGTGGTTGCTCAATGTATATACAGTGGCTTAGTATAATGGTGTCCGTCCCTTATATAAAACAGCACATTTAAGTATTGTGCATGAGCCCCACTGAATGACACAATGATATTTAAAATGACAGTCCATAAATTTTTTTCATAGTGTTTTAGAATTCTTTAAAAATAAAACATATTTCTATAGTTCAATATAATCATAATTTTCATTATAAGCCCAACTTACATGTGCTGCATTAAGAACCTTGCAAGGCTGAAATCCTGCCAGTTTACTTTTTTTAACCTAATGTGCATTAATTCCAATCAGAGCAGTCTTTATTACATTACGATGCTTTGAATCAAGTAGTTTTACCTGCATGTGCTATAAACACATGAAACGTGCTGTTGAAGACTTTCATGACCGGGATCACAGGGTTCTTGTATGTTTTCCGGGCTGTATGGCCATGTTCCAGAAGGAGGGAATGCTTCTGGAACATAGCCACATAGCCCGGAAAACTAACAGCAACCCACACACTATTATTATTGTTGCTGAGGAGTTTAAAAAAAATATAGTACAGTAGAGTCTCACTTATCCAAGCTAAATGGGCTGGCAGAAGCTTGGATAAGTGAATATCTTGGATAATAAGGAGGAATCAAGGAAAAGCTTATTAAACATCAAATTAGGTTATGATTTTACAAATTAAGCACCAAAACATCATGTTATACAACAAATTTGACAGAAAAAGTAGTTCAATATGCAGTAATGCTATGTAGTAATTACCATATTTACGAATTTAGCACCAAAATATCACGATGTATTGAAAACATTGACTACAAAAATGTGTTGGATAATCCAGAATGTTGGATAAGTGAGACTCTACTGTAGCTGATTTTGGTTTCCTGTTTGGGAAGTATTTCTTTATTTCTCACTTTTGTACCCTGCCTGTTTCACCCCAAAGGGGACTCAGGGCAGCCTTACAACAGGCAGCGATTTGATACCATATACATACAGTATAAACAAACAAATACAATTTAAATCCCAGCAATTAAAACATCAATTATTAAAACATCATTTAAAATCACACAATCCTAATCATAATCCAAGGCCATTCCATCTGTCAATCACATTAATTCATAATCATTTATAGCACTGCTCCTATTACTGGATGAAGGCTTGGTCCCAAAGTCACGTCTTACGTTTTTTCTTAAGGTCAGGAGAGGGGCTGATCTGATTTCATTGGGGAGGGAGTTCCACAGACGAGGGGGCACCACTGAGAAGGCCCTGTCTCTCGTCCCCACCGACAGTCACGCTTGCAAGGGGGGTGGGACCGAGAACAGCCCCCACCCCCAAACAATCTTAACCTCTGAGGTGGATCATAGGAGGAGATATGTTCAAACAATTAAGCTGGGCTGGAACAATGTTAGTTACAATATTGTTTGATAGTGGTGATAGGAGTTACTCCAATGCAGGTGACTCCAGTACTTCTGTTGCCATTGAAATCAGTTTGCTTTTTGGATTTTTTACGGAGTATGTATGATCTTTTCAAGCCATGGATGCTTGAATCTGTAGATGCAGAATCTTATGCATATGGAGGGCCAACAAATGTCTTTGCTCCTTAATTGGAGACAGAGATCCAAAGTGTCATCCCCCAAGCAGCAATCCTGTATATTTATTAATATTTATGTAATTAAGTTCATAAAGGTCAAGTAAGCAGCACATTATTATAAACAACACGGCACACTGTGGTGCCAATACTAAGACACACAGTGTTCAGTACAGCAAGAATGCCATACCACAATCCAATTCAAAAAAGGGGTCATGCTATGAAGAAAATGCTGGAGTGCATAAAAAGCCAAATTCAATATACTTTTTATATATAATGACTGACTTATCTAGGTGATGTGATTTCACTATGAAATGCAGTTCAAGTGGCAAGAGTAGACCATCTCCTTGGCAAAACTATTTAACACTTAAAGGTCCGGGTTGCTGTGAGTTTTCCAGGCTGTATAGCTGTGTTCCAGAAGCATTCTCTCCTGATGTTTCACCCACATCTATGGCAGGCATCCTCAGAGGTTGTGAGGGCTGTTAGAAACTAGGCAAGTGGGGATTATATATCTGTGGAAGGTCCAGAGTGGGAGAAAGACCTCTTGCCTGTTTGAGGCAGGTGTGAATGTTGCAATTGGCCACCTTGATTAGCATTGAATGGCCTTGCAGCTTCAAAGCCTGACTGTTTCTTGTTTGTCTGGAATTCCCTTGTTTATTGAGTGTTGTTCTTTATTTGCTGTCCTGATTTTAGAGGTTTTTTAATACTAAAATGTCTGTCTACTACACTGTAGAATTCAACTGTCACAGGCTTATGGGTCTTGTAGTTTAGCGAGGCACCACGGCTTTTTGACGGAGACGGTTCAAGGCTTTCCAAAACCACAACTCCCATGATTCCATAGCATTGAGCCATGGCAATTAAAGTGGTGCAAATTGTATCTACAGCGTAGACGCGCCTGATGTCAGTGCAGGTAGGCTGTGTCTACCACGGCATTCAGAGAGCGCCTATCGCGCATGCGCCCCTTCTCCCTCCCTCCCTCCCAGTCTAATCATGTGAGCAGGGAGACCAGGTAGCCGGCAACTGCCTCCCACCGCGAGCCCAACGGCCTTTTCTCGCCTTGTGGGCGGGGCCAGGGAGTAGGCGAGCCCTTCGCGATATTTTCTCGCCACAGTTGAAGCAGGCCTTGCGCCGCTGCCCAATCACGGCGTCGCTGGTTGCGACGCGCCTTACGATTGGTCGAGGCTCCTATCGCTTCCCTTCCACGCCTTTGGCTGGCAGAGCCGGCCAGGTTCGTGCCGTGGATGGAGCCGGGGGGAAGCACTCCCAGGTAAGGAGGAAGGGGCGAGGGTGCAGGCATGGGCAAAGTTGGGCCCTCCAGGTGTCTTGGACTTCGACTCCTACCATTCCTCACCGCCTCAGGCCCCTTCCTTCCCCCCCCCTCAGCCGCTTAAGCTTAAGCGGTTGAGGGGGAATAGGAAGGGGCCTGAGGCTGTTAGGAATGGTGGGAATCGAAGTCCAAAACACCTGGAGGGCCCAACTTTGCCCATGACTGTCCTACACTCATCATTTAATGCAAAGGCAGCTTCATAATGCAGTGGCTAGATAACAAACGCACAAAGGCATGAAAGAAAGCCTTCAGTGAGCACCTGTGATTTCTGTCATCTACATCTGGGCCTCATATTGGTTCCAGGTTTTCCTATGGAATCATCTGCACAACCAAATCACTTTCTTCAGTGCTGGTTTGAAACCTCACGAAATGGCTAGTGTAGATGGGGACTTTTTTTTCCTTTCCCTGTGGGGAGTGAGTTTATAATATTTTTTTTCTTTCCCTGTGGGGAGTGAGTTTTGGTTTCGATCTCCAAGTGAAGGGAATTTCCAGGTCCTGGGGTTGGATTTCTTTCCAGTTCAAATGAGATGAAGGTCTATTCTAAGATGATATTTATTGGTGGTGCAGTTGTCACCCACAGGTGCCTTCGCACACCTTTCTTTCCGCCTGACTCTGCACACATTTGTTGACTGCACCCCTTGTGCATTATCTTTCCATCTCTGGAAACCGGTTCCACTTGTGGGACCATGCTCAGAAAGATGACTCGGATGAGGTGGCTACATTAACTTGTGTTGTCGAATGCTTTCATGGCCTGAATCACTGGGTTGCTGTGAGTTTTCCGGGCTGTATGGTCATGTTCCAGAAGTATTCTCTCCTGACGTTTCACCCACATCTATGGCAGGCATCCTCAGAGCTTGTGAGGTAATTGGAAACTAGGCAAGGGAGGTCCAGGGTGGGGCCTTCCAACAGACAAGAGTTCTTTCTCCCACCCTGGACCTTCCACAGATATATAAATTTCCCTTTCCTAGTTTCCAATATACCTCACAACCTCTGAGGATGCCTGCCATAGATGCGGGCAAAACATTAGGAGAGAATGCTTCCGGAAAATGGCCATACAGCCCGGAAAACTCAGAGCAACCCAGGTACATTAACTTGTTTGGGAAAAAGTAGTTGCTTCTTCCTAAAGGGTTGGGAATGTTTTGTAGACTTTTTGTGAAAAAGGAGAATGAGATGATAGTGCAGTAAGATCTCCACTTTTAGCCAAAGTCACCAAGGGGGTTTCCCTGGTTCGGTGAGGATTCAAACCCTGGTCTCAAGCGTGTTGAGAGCCAGAATGGGTTTAGTGGGATGAGTGTTGGACTAGGACACTGGGGACCAAGTTTGAATCCTTGGTCGCACAGTAACCACAGTCACCTGCTGGCTGACTCTGCGAGTCTTGCTCTCTCAGCCTCAGAGGAATAATAATAATAACTTTATTCTTTTTTCTCTCCACCATATCCCCGAAGGGACTCGGGGCGGTTTACACATGGCACAAAAGTGCCTAAAAACAGAGCATAAAATAAAACGCAATATAAAATGCAATTCAAAAAACATACAAGCATATAAAACAACAATTTAAAACTCAATTAAAATGGTGCTCATTTAGTGGTAAGCAACTGTAAACATGACCAGGCTGTAAACAATGGGCAAGGGAATGGGATAAGTGTAAAGGTGCAGCCATGGGATGAGGGGATGGAGTGGAGTGCAAGAGTGCACAACAGTTGCACAGAACAACTAGGGACTAGGCGTTCTCAAAAGCTTGTTTGAACATCCAGGTCTTTGAGTCCTTCCGAAAGGCAAACAGTGTGGGGGCTTGGCTAATCTCCTTGGGGAAGGCATTTCAAAGCTGGGGGGCCACCACGGAGAAGGCCCTTGTCCCCGCCAACCGCACTTGTGACAGTGGTGGGACTGAGAAGAAGGCCTCTCCGGCAGATCTTAGATCCCGTGCTGGTTCTTTTTTTTTTTTGGGGGGGGGGGTGTATGTGGTCATAAAGATAGGCAGGACCTGAACCATTTAGGGCTTTGTAGGTAATAACCTGCATTTTGAATTGGGACCGGTAACTGATCAGCAGCCAATGGAGCTGCTTTCGTAGGGGTATCATGTGCTCCCTATAGTTAGCCCCACATAGAGTGCATTGCTGTAATCCAGTCTAGATGTAACTAAGGTATGGACCACTGTGGCCAAGTCAGACTTTTTGTGGAAGTCACAGGCAAGCCCACTCTGATCGAATTCTGCCAAGAAAACCTCATAATAGGTTAGTATTAGGGTTGCCTTAAGTTTGGAATGACTTGGAGGCACACGATAACCGAGTTGTAGACCAGTTATTCTGGAGACCATTAGATCATGTTGGCTTTTTGATAAGGGTATTAGATGTCACTTAATAAAGAGTAATTCTCTGTTAACATCTTTTATTTAGTCTTGCATTTTTGCTGATGTGTCTGAATACATATTGTTGTATCATGATGTGTTCCTCAGAGGATATTTTGTACCTAAAGCATCCTCAACCATTTCTTGTAAAATCTGACATGCATACATTTTTCTCGTTTTGCATGAATCCAAGGTATGAGTGGCCTAAACATGCCTTGGTGAATAAATTCTCCCAGTCTTCATGAGAGTCTTAGTGTTTTTAAAAGCAAAAAATCACACCCTAAATGGCAATAAACCCATTCAAACATATGATTATTTCTGTGAGTAGTATGATTTTAGAGTCACTACCTATATCTGATTATTCAGTCTGTACAACTGTAAGGGGCCCCTTGTGGCACAGTGCGTTAAAGCGCTGAGCTGCTTAACTTGCGGACCAAAAGGTGCCAGGTTCAAATCCCGGGAGTGGAATGAGCGCCCACTGTTAGCCCCAGCTCCTGCCAACCTAGCAGTTCGAAAACATGCAAATGTGAGTAGATCAATAGGTACCCCTCTGGCGGGAAGGTAACGGCGCTCCATGCAGTCATGCCAGCCACATGACCTTGGAGGTGTCTATGGACAACGCTGACTCTTCGGCTTAGAAATGGAGATGAGCACCAACCCCCAGAGTCGGTCACGACTGGACTTATCATCAGGGGAAAACCTTTACCTTTACTACAACTGTATTGTTCAAATTAATGGAGGAACTTAATATTTTTAAAAGTTTTATTGGGCTATATTTAATCAGTTAAAAAGATAAAACAGATATAGGAAACAGAGTGCAGTCTTGGAATCCTCATCATGTATAGTAAATCACATTGAATATTGATCTTCTGACTATCCAATTCTTTCTTATGTTCTGTGCCTTTCTCCCCATTAATGGGAAACTCAGAATTTATCACTTTTTAACCTTGTGCCTTCTGTCACATTTGGACAGTAGACCTCAAGGAAATACATGTTGACTGATATTGATATACTATGTATACATTGTTCCTGAACAAATATATTTGGGAAATCATGTGCAATGGTATTGTTTTGATTTCTGGATTAGTTCTGAAGACAAATACTATAAAGAGGGTAGGACAGTGTCCTGAATAAGAATGTGCTTAAGAATGTGGTTGATAATTGTATGCCTATACATACATGGGTTTTTGTGTGATTATTGCAATACTAATAATCAAAAAGTGTGTGGGGGAAAATCCACTTATCTTTTGGTCCTCTTCTGTTTAGGTCTTGGAAGCATATGAGAATCTAATGTAAATACTCAAGTAAATAAGGCAAATTGAACTTGGAAAATGGCAGGCTTCCTAGACAATTTCCGATGGCCTGAGTGTGAGTGTATTGATTGGAGCGAAAGAAGAAATACTGTTGCTTCTGTGGTAGCTGGGATCCTGGTAAGTCTTGAGACTAACAATACATGCCATATTTCATCTATGTCTCTAATGTTAATTTGTAATATCTAGCAGTTTTCTCATTTTTCTAAGCACCTATAGCATTTTAATGACTTGGGTTATCTTTTAATTGAATCTTTTCTGGTGAGTAAAAAGGTCAATCTTACATTGACCATAAATATTGTATCTATAATCTTTCATTAGCAGATGGTGATTTGCATCTTTTCTTTTAATTATGTTGTAAGAGCCAGCTTTTATAGTCGTGTGCTCAGTGAAAGATTTGTTACGGGTTTGTAGAAAAACAAACTGCGTGCAGTCCTGTCCAGACTTATCCAGTCCTTTGTTGTATCCACAATGAGCAAAAGAAAAACAAGCCACGAAAATGGAAGAGAAAATCAAAATTTACTCTTAAGTAGCAGAGTCAAAAAATCATAATAAAACTTCCAGCAACAAAAACTCACATAAAGTCTCTTGCATTAAATTCATGCATCTTCATAGTAGGCTCTCAGCAAGCATTCAGTAAGTCCCCCAGTAAGTCCCCAAAAGACAATACAAACATTTCCCAGATATACCCCATT
The DNA here is from genome assembly GCF_035594765.1 of Anolis carolinensis. NCBI lineage: Eukaryota > Metazoa > Chordata > Lepidosauria > Squamata > Anolidae > Anolis > Anolis carolinensis. The sequence goes on along the minus strand of NC_085843.1, from coordinate 75,865,127 downwards.
CAGGGAGTGGCTCAAGCCTGTTAGCCCTGATTGTTCCAATTACTCAACCATGAGTTGTAATTGACCAGGTGTTTTTCTCTTAACACACACATACACAAGTAGTGATCCCACAGAAACTTAGTCACATACATGCATATACAGTAATAAGATTGACTGCATAAATTCCCTTTTGCCAGATGCTACCTAATTGCTGATGGTCACATTTCTCTTATTGAAAGGAATCTTATGTTTTGGGAAACATTTGGTCTATTACAATGTAGTATAATGGGCATATATTTTCAAAAGTTAAGTTCCTTTGCATTTGGCAAAGATAAGATAGGTATGAGTAGGACTGAAATCTTAGGACATTGGGCCTTGTATACATAACCGCTACTAATTCCGAAACCTTCATCATGAACTTTATGTAAATATTGCATAACATGTTTATATTTGATGGTTTATAGTTTTAATTGTTTAATTTATAGTCCTATGTTATTGTTTTAGAGGTGTGATAATACTGTTTTTATTGTATGTAAGGCATTGAAATTTTGCCATTTATTTGATGTGAACAGCTTTGAGTCCCCCCCAGGGGTAAGTAAAGCGGTATATAAATGCAATAAATAAATAAATAAATGCTAAGTTTATTTTATTCTGGGCACATTTATATTTGAGAAGAACACAGCACTTGTAGATTGGGTAAAGACAGAATGTTTGCATTAAAAGCAAATATTAGAAAATGCTCTGGGAGTAGTATGAGTTACAAAATGGAATGCTATTAGGTTTCTTCTTTGGATAATTGAAAGCAGTACAGCATAGTAAGGAAAGCATAGGTTTGTTCGATCAGCATTTTTACAGTGATGGTTAATTTGGCATTATTCCATCCACACTCTGAATGATGCAGTAGTGTTGGTTGCATTTTAATGCCTTCTTTTTCTTCATGCCTTGTGCCATGACTATGGATTCAGATAGTTACAGTATATTAATCAACAAAAGAACGTTTCTTAAGAAATATGAAAAGCCATTCCAGTCCAGTTTGTTCTTTGATGATGAGAAATCATTGCCAAAACTATGAAGCAGAAATGGTGAAGACATATTTTGCTGTCTTCTCTGCACCTGAATGAACAATGCTGTAAAAATTCATTCATGCTGGTTTTGCAGTTGTGATAACAAGGTTTGATGTTTTGCTATTTTAATGTTATCATATTCAAAAGTTAAAAAATAGTCAGCCCTCCATATCCACAGATTTTGCATCCATGAATTCAGTCATCCATGGCATGAAATATTTTTTTTAAATCCAAAAAGCAAACTTTGGTTTTGCCATTTTACAAAAGGGACAGTATTTTACTACACCACTGTATATAATGGGACTTGAGCATGCATTGATTTTGGTATCCATTGGGGTACCAAATGGATACCAAAGCCCCAGTTGATACCAAGGGCTCACTGTATATGTGTATATGGCCATGATACCAGACATACAATATTATAGATCTTGAAACCAATACAGGGTGAGCATCCCTTATCTGGAGTTCCAAAATCTGAAATATTCCAAAATTGTCCACATGAGTAGCTGAGATATTGACACCTTGTGCTTTCTGATGATTGCACTAACTTCATTTCATGCACAAAACTATTAAAAATATTATGTATAAAATTACCTTCAAGCTATGTGTATAAGATGCGCATGAAACAAAAATGAATGTCATGTTTAACTCTGGATCCTAACTTCAAGATATCTTAGTACAGTAGAGTCTCACTTATCCAATGTTCTGGATTATCCAACGCATTTTTGTAGTCAATGTTTTCAATATATCATGATATTTTGGTGCTGAATTCTTAAATACAGTAATTACTACATAGCATTACTGAGTATTTTTTAAAATAATTTTATTGAAGTTTATTACAATCGTGTATCTAAAGGGAAGAGTAGGGTAAGCATGGGTAGGTAAATGGATAAGGTGGGGATGAGGGAAGTAGGGAGGGGGTCTACTCCTTTTGGGTAACAGCGGAAGGGGGGAAGTGAAATTTCTATCTATAAGCATTACTGAATATTGAACTACTTTTTCTGTCAAATTTGTCATTAAACATGATTTTTGGTGCTTAATTTGTAAAATCATAATCTAATTTGATGTGTAATCGGCTTTTCCTTAATCCCTCCTTATTATCCAACATATTAGCTTATCCAACGTTCTGCCGGCCCGTTTATGTTGGATAAGTGAGACTCTACTGTATTTATGTATAAGTAAATACAGGTACAGTATTCCAAAAATAAAAAAACCCACAATCCAAAACACTACAACTCCCAAGGATTTTTGATAAAGGATACTCAACTTGAACTGAAATATGCCCCCTCTTAGAAGAGTTAAAGGTCATCTTTTCCAAGTGACATTTACTAGTTAAATGGAGTCTGCTTGGCTTGCATTACTGTGGTCATTTTGAACCCATTTATGATGTGCGGATAAGACAGTGTAGTTTAGAAACACCTTGTTTACATGGAGCTTGTCCTGCAAGTGTTAATTTGTAGGTAGAGATATTTTCCTGGTTTCAAATGAGGAAAAAACCTGTTGGTGTGGAACAGAGAACCTATGAGGTATTGGCAAAATACATGGGGAAGTTTCATGCAACTCACAAGCTGCATGTTACCCATCATTGGTGTAGTAGGAGGTATTTACTGTGAAGGAAAGAGTTTCTTAGCTACTTAATGGGCTTAAGTTTGGTACAAAACCCTAGCTAATGTTAAGGTTTTGGTGGAGAATTGAAAAGCAAACTGCATGTGTGACCTTTCTGTAGATTCTCACTTGGTTTAATCATCACATGCAATGCAGTTTTTTACAGGTTGGTGGATAATGATTGATGCAGCAGTAGTTTATCCTGACCCAAAACAAATGAACCATGCGTTTCATACTTGTGGAGTGTTTTCCACACTGGCTTTCTTCATGTAAGTATATATAAAGAGCATGCCAAACCTCAGATAGCAGTTGAAGGTAAACTGTCTCAAATGATAAAGAGAAACTTCAAAAGAAACCTTATTTCATCCTTTTTCTCTTTTTTATGTTTATTGTCATAATTTCTAAGTTATTAAATGTCTTGATGACTGTTCTGAGATTAAAGGAAACATGGGCTGGTTTTTAAAAACCAAGCTTTCTTGGATACCTGTCTCCACTATCTTCAGAGACCCATTCCTGACCTATATCTCCAATTCTTTTGCACTTGTGCTAGCTATTTCTTCTGCCTCTTGGTTTTGCAGTGGACTGATCACTATCATGAACTATATTAGAAATTAGATAGAAACATTATATTTGTTAAACTAAACACAAATCATTGTGTGTGTAGTGTTTGAGAGTAAATCCAGTACTCCTGTTGTCAGTTATTGTGCTGTAGCATTTTGGCTCCTTTTTATTCAGGTGTAACAATTTTTCATGGTATGGTATATTGCAGGATAAATTCAAAGGGGAGAATATTAACACTGAAATTATTTACAAAATGGAGAGGGACTATCTTGTGCATATAGAACAGTGAGGGTTCTGATCTTTTGAGGTTCCAGGGAGTAACCTAAATTTGTTAATCTATAAACCTCCTTTTTATATTTTAGGATAAATGCTGTATCAAATGCTCAGGTGAGAGGAGACAGCTATGGTGATGGATGCCTAGGAAGAACAGGTGAGAATGCTTTTGTTTATCCAGATAGACTTACATTTGAATACTATTCTCGGAACTTGCTGTACCAAGCAGTAGAAAAAAAAAAGCCATGCCCTATTTAAATATAGTAATGCAAAGTAAGATGTGCAGGTGCAGTTGGTATAGATTGGTAATATTAGCATTTTTTCATAGTTGGAGGTAGCACACTAGATTTAGAGGTAAAAATGACAGAGTAAAATGCCTTTGATAAATTATGGAAGACAGAATTAGATTTTTGTAAAGCCATCTTCTACAGAGGTCAGGGACATTATAAATTGAATAGCTTTCATTTTTTATTTCAATCAAACATGTGAAATAGGTTGATTTGAGAGAAAATAGACTTCCAGAGTTAATAAAGGAAACTTCATAAATCCCAGGTCTCGCTCATTCATATCTAACCTCCTTTCTGTTACGTTGCATTTAGTGGCATTGCCAGTGTTATCAGGTGTTATCAAACTAAATGCCTCACAAAGCAGATAGCAAAATGCAAAGTCTGGAATACAAGATATCAGAAGCTGCTTGAATTTCACCCCACTCTTTCCGATAAGCTCTCTATCTTGAACTCAAGGGAGAAGCTCCAGGAATATATTTTTAATCACAGTGTTCACCAGGATAGGCAGGCTATTAATAACTCCAAATTTTCCCACTGGTTCAGACTGTACAAACTTGACCATGATAGGGCTATCTACCTGACTAGGCTCACATTTCCAAAACTTAGGCAAGCCTTCACAGCCCTTCGTTTTCAAAGTATGTCCACAGTGGTGATTGATGGTAGATTTACAGGAATCCCTCTGGCTCTTCATTTATGTGTGTGTGGGGCCCTGGATATTGAGGATTTGCCTCACTATTTGTTTTCTTGCCCTCTGTATTCTGACCCAAGAACTAAAATTCTAGAGCCTATTCTTTATCTCCTTCAAACAAATACTGTGTCAGAAAGGATTTTCTACCTTTTGTCAGACACTAACTCTGTGGTTACTCACAAGGTGGCTCTTTTTGCCCTGGCAGCACAGAAAATGTGGCAAGACTAATCTCTGATATTGCAGTCGACTGTGCTGGGGATGCTTTTAACTAATAGTGGTTATTTAGATCCAAGGTGTTCCCTGCTTAAGTTTTAATAATGCTGTGCTTACTTGGTTTTATCTTGTTTTTAATTATGTAGGTGCTAATTCATGAAATATGTAGTATTTTAAGGGCATATCTTGACATTGATATATATAGCATTTTAATGTTTTAATGATTTATATAGGGTTTTAATGGTGTGTTTTATATTGTATTTAGTAATCTGGTTTTCATGTATTTGTGTGCATTGCATGTGAAAGACCTATGGTCTAAGCATCGAATAAACTTAAACATTCTAAACTGCCTCACAAAGCAAAACTTGCCTTTTCACCAGATAATCTCATATGTATATGTAGTTAACAGCTCATTTAAAGGTATTTATATGTTACTGTTTTATGGTTTTAATGTACAATGTATTTTGTACTTTGTATGATTTTAAGTCTTCATTATTTTTGAATTATTGTCATTGAATGAATGAATAATGAATAATTTAAGTCAATGAATTATTGCCAGCTTGGAAGGCGCTCTGAGTCCTCTTCAGGGTTGAGACAGAGCAGGGCAAAAATACAGGAAATAAATGATAAAAAAATAAATATATGTTACACTATGGTGTTTGCCATAGAATACTGATTTTTTAGAAGAACGTTTTTGTAGATGTTCTCTTTGTGTCACTAAAATTCCTACAGATGTAGGTAGGCCATTTGCAATGTGGGGATGTCGAATGCAAGTCTTGTTCTGCTTAACTTGAGTGGAATAAGTAGTTGTGCACCTTATTAGTAGTGTCCTCTCATAATTTATACACAAAACATTACCTCAGTTCTTTAGCTTTATGTATTCTTACAGGTGCTCGTGTCTGGCTCTTCATTGGCTTCATGTTGATGTTTGGCTCACTTATTGCTTCCATGTGGATCCTTTTTGGAGCTTATGTTACCCAAAGTAAGATTTATTTTTGTTACTTTTTAACAAAAGGGGAAGGAATACATTTTTAACTACACATTTAAAAAAATATCAGGTTCTTTTTTCTGTTGATATTAAAATTAAGCAGCAATTCAAAAAACTAAATTTGGTACATTAAATAGTATGAGAATAGTATGGGAATTAGATTTGGGAATAAAAATAGAAGACAAATAATGGAATTTAATTTGGCAAACTACAGCTTATAAATCAATATTGACACAATTGTGAAAAATACATCAAAAATTATACATAGATGGTATTATCCACTTAAATTTGGTAATTTTGATTCAATGTTGGCAAAGTTATAGAAATATAGAGGATGGGAGCCATATGTGGCTAAGATTTCCAAAAGTACTGTACAAAGATGAAAAAGTTGAATGGTGGAGGAAGCAGCATAACTAATGATCTCTTTATTTGATAGTGAGAATAAGGATTTGTCAAATAAAGACCTCAATTCACTTATGTTATGTGCAGCAAGGCTAGAACTAGCAAAAAAAAATGGGCACAATTAGGGAATTTATCAATAATAAATTGGTTACACAAGCTATGGGTTATAGCCTTATCAGAGAAATTAACATATAAATTATAGAGTAGCTAAAGGAGAACTAAAAGAAGATTTACTTGGCAATACATGGAAACCATTTGTTAGTTATATGATTAAAGCAATGGCAGATTTTAACTACTGAATAATCAAGTGAAATTTCAGATTTTCAACTAGATAAATACCATTATATTGGTATGCAATGGAAGAGACTGAAAAATAAAATTGGAAGACATTTGGCAGAGCTATATTTTTACAATATATATTATGACAGGGGAGGGATGTAGGTTTGTATATAATGAAAAGGAAAATTTACTGCAATAGTGATACTGTATTGTTTATGTTTTAATTGTTTTAAAATTGTTTAAAAAATTAAAACACACAGCTGTCATTAACTCAAAACATTCACTAGATCACTTAAACAATTAATCATATTTTTATCCATGTAATCTCTACATGCACCCACCATCCATGGGACATTTAGTCATCCTTAATATTAATAATTCTTATATTGACCCAAAATACTAATGCATGTTGATTTGGTTTTATTCCCTTTTCCTTGACAAATATATATTCTACATTATTGTAGTAGTGATACTGTATTATTGCTAAATGGCGGCTTTTAATAATATTTTTAAAAATTAAAAAGATTAAATGAAATGTGTTTAACTTTAATCTTTTAAATTGATTTTAATAATAATAAAAACAATTAGGAAAAAGTAAAAAGAAGAAAAAAGGAAATACCAAAGATATTAATACAATCTAGTCATATAAATTGCTATGAAATGACTATATTTCTTCTTTAAAACAACACAACTGCTTCACTTCCACTATGTGTGTTTATATTATTTGGAATTACTTAACAAATATTATGGAAAATTTGGCTTGATCTTCTTTGTAAATTACTAACTCTCTGTGTGAATATTTGCAAAATCAAAATTCTACAAGAAGAGTGTCTGCCATATTTTACTCTTCCTGTAAAGAAAAAAGCAGGTATTTTCTAGTTAACCTCATATGGTTTTGGGTTAAGTGGGCACTGAATAAAAGGAACTACTTTATTTGGTGGGATAGTCAAAAAAGCATGCTTTAAAGTTGTATCCTGTAACTCTCAACTGTTTTTAAAATTAGAAACAGTGTTGGCGTCTTATTTTAAAGTCTTTTCTCTAGACACAATCTAAAGATCACTTCCCAAGCTGGCAGTAGCTGAACCTGAAAGCAGTCCATGTACATTTTTTAGACATCCCAGATCTTGGAACATATTCAGACAGTAAAATGGGACTCTGCTATAATTTATCCTTTAATTAAAACCTTTGTGTTTTGTGGTAGAGATTGAGTGATTCTGCCCAATATCTTTTATTACAAGAAGTATTTTAGAGCTATTTCAGAAAATAACACCCCAACCCCTTTGTATTAGCATGTTTGAAGACCACCTGATTTTTTTTTTGGTACTTTTATTTTGTAGATGCTACTGTCTACCCAGGATTAGCAGTGTTTTTTCAAAATGCTTTGATATTTTTTAGGTAAGTCATTCCTGAAATTTGAATAATTGTGTTAAAATATATAGATGTTCAAAATGTACGTTATTCAGACAGAAGAAAGGTTTTTTTAAGGATTCCAAATAGTACATAACATCAAAACTAAAGGCAAACTTTCAGTTCAACAATAAAACAAAGTACCTGTAAATTTCTAGGTCAGTTTTGGTATTGCTGTGACTGCTGATGGGAGGGATAAGAAGAAACCATCAAATTAAAAACGTGTGAAATGACTAAAACTAGGTGTGAGGAGGGCAGAGGAGTAATTCTGTTCACCCACAGTACGCAAGTGACACAGATGAGAAATACACTGAGCTACACTATATGTGTTGCAAGGCAGTGTCTTACTTTTCATTGGTGTTTTGATGATTTGGTTGATAAATCTGGTTACCACCTTTCAAAAATCTAAATTCCTAGTAATGTGCCACTCTAGATTTACATTCTGTAGTCTCTTCCAGCCGGACTGTGGCGCAGCTGGCTAGTAACCAGCTGCAATAAATCACTACTGACCGAGAGGTCATGAGTTCGAAACTCGGATCGGGTTAAGCCCCCAACCATTAAACAGCCCGGCTTGCTGTTGACCTATGCAGCCCGAAATACAGTTGCATCTGTCAAGTAGGAAATTTAGGTACGTTTTATGCGGGAGGCTAATTTAACTAATTTACAACACCATAAAACTGCTGGAAAGGAATGAGGAAATACAGTCACTAGTGGACGGTGAAGCAACAGCTCCTCTGTGGCCAGAATCATAAAGATGGAAGTGTTAAATGCCTCTGTGTGTGTCTATACCAGGGGTCCCCAAACTTTTTAAAGAGAGGGCCAGTTCGTGGTCCCTCAGACTGTTGGAGGGATGGGTTATAGTTTTTTTTTTAAAAAAACTATGAACAAATTCCTATGCACACTGCACATATCTTATTTTGAAGTAAAAAAAATAAAAAGGGAACAAATACAGCCTCAATGTTAATAATAATAATAATCATCATAAAATTAATAAAGAGGGTTGGGCCATCTACTCCAACCCGCTTCTTCTTTTGTGCACCACACCATAATCAAAGCACCCCTGACAGATAGCCAACCAATAATAATAGTAACAACAACAACAACACCATAATAAACATGGTTGGAAGAGACACCTTGGGCCATATAGTCCAACCCCCTTCTGCCTTTGTGAACCAAAACATAAAGCACCCCTGACCAACAACAACAATACTGTAATAATCAGGGTTGGAAGAGATTGCTAACCTTCAAGAAAAATGAATCCACGACAGGGCTGCAGAGGAGCGAGTCTACGTGGCAAGATAAAACAGGAGGCCTCTTCCTTTTGCCACAGGCATGCCTCCATTGTTGTTTTGCCTCCTCCATCGCTGAGGAAGGCGAACACCAGGTGAGGGAGGAGGTGGAAAAGGAGTGTGCAAAGTGAGCGACGGTAGGAAAGCTACCCGCGGGGCGAGGGAGGAAAGGCACACTCCTTTTCCTCGCCTCGTGTGTCTCTTCCTCGGCGGCGGCAGCAGCAGGAAACGTGCGTGCGGGATGAGGAAAAGGCGTATGCCTTTCCTCCCTCACCCCGCGTGCACCTTTCCTGCTGTCTTCCTTGGTGGCAGTGGCAGGAAAGCTGCCCGCTGGGCGAGGGAGGAAAGGTACACGCCTTTTCCTCGCCCCGTGCGGCCTTTCCTTGGTGGTGGCGGCGGCAGCAGGAAAGGTGCCCATGGGGCGAGGGAGATGAGAAACGTGTATGCCTTTCCCTCCTCCTTCACACCACACACACCTTCCTTGGCGGAGGAGGAAGGAGCCACTGCCGCAGGGGCTGGATAAATGGCTCCTATGGGCCGCATGTGGCCCGCGGGCCGTAGTTTGGGGACCCCTGGTCTGTACTGTATGTTGTTTGTCTGATGGTATTGAATGTTTGCCATATATGTGTTCATTGTAATCTGCGCTGAGTCCTCGTCGGGGTGAGAAGGGCGGAATATAAATACTGTAAATAAATAAACAAATAATTCCAACCATCTCTCTGTTTGATAAAAAAAAAATTGGATGGCTAACTGACTTGTGCTGCATCAAAGTAATATGTAATTGTGTCCAGAGAGTAGTACATACAACAATTAATTTCCATCATCTCTTATAGTACTTATTAGCTCTTTGTATATGATGATGTTTTTTAAAGCCTGTTATAATGAGTTGTGATATGCCTTATTTATTGAAAAGGGCTAGACATATCTCATTGACTTTCTGCTAAAAACTAGTTCTCAAAGTCAGTAAAATCTTAATTTGGAAGAAGTTAATCCAGAAATCATTGGATACAGGAGTAGTGTGGATGTAAGGATTTATTTTAGCAATACGTGTGCTTGGGGTTGATGGTTTAGCTATAGATTTCCTCAGGATGCAGAATCCCCCACCAAGCATGTAACTGACTGAATACAGCATACTCAGAAATGGCTTTGCTGGTGTACTTTGAAAATGTAGGTATTTGTTTGAATTTATCAAAAATTGATCTGTGCCTTTTCAAAACTATAAACTGATTGCTACCTAAAAATATTTCTGGAAAAAAGCACAAATCGGTTTTAATAAGATTTCGTATTGATGAGTTGATGTAGCATTAATACAATGGATCTACTCTATTTGGGATGAACAGTTGAATTCATTCTTGTTTTTAGACATGCATACTATATTATATTCCTGGTCCATGTCCCAATTGCCATTAGTACCAAATTCCAGCATGTTTGAACTGCATTGAATTTTTACTTTAAGAAGCCATTGGGAGTGGCAATGAAATGAAATATATTCAATATTTTAATGTTAAACCTTTTAATATGAAGATGGAACTAATATATGGCTTGTTAATGATAACTCCTGTTTTCACAGTACACTTATCTACAAATTTGGAAGAACAGAAGAACTGTGGGCATAAGAATGCAGTTTTCCTTTATTCTTCTTAGCAAGTATTGTATGTAAATATAAATTATGTTCTGATTTCTATTTTGCCAGGCTTACTGCATTACACATTTTGGATGTTTTATTTTCTTTTTATGGAAAGTTAACTGTTTTAAATATTCTGTTATTAAATATTCCAAGTTATATTTAGCTACCTTTTTAATACAACAGATTTGTGCATATGTACATATTATTGCTCTGTGAATCTATATGTTAAATGACAATCGGGAAAATATTGTGTGGCAATTTCCTCATTTTTCTCAATTAACATCAGTAACAATGAATGTTAAAATTATGCAGTTGACAGGTTTTCTGATATATTAGATGGAGGGTGAGTTAAGAGGCTCAAAGCTTTGTTAGAGTCACATGCCACTTTTCAGTGCAAAACAGTTGAATAGCTTCTTACCCTACCTTTGCTGAGGAATGGAAATTGACCAGAGTTGTCAAACTTGTGGCCCTCCAGATACTTGGGCCTCTAACTCTCAGAAATCCCCATCAGCTTGTCCAATGGCCAAACTCCTGTAGGACCATACGTTTGACACTACTGGATTAAATAAAGTGAGGCTTCAGAATCTTATCTAGAATAACATTTGCAAGGTTCTTCAAAACAGCTAGTTTGTTAATGCATGACTGGGGAAAAACATTTTTCAGTCTTATTAAAAGCTAGTATATTCTGCCATCATATTGTAAAAATTTGCTTAGCACAGATTTCCTGGATCCTAGAAATGTTCTGAACTATTGAAAAATCTGTACTAACAAGGGCATGACAGAGATACGAAAATTCTGAAATTCACTAAGTCTCAAATACTTTATTAGTACAGCATGTCAGAAAATGGGATGGTCCAAAATAATTTGAGACTGGAGTACTGATGTGTTTCACAAGGTATAGTAGAATAGTGTTAAATCTGAGAGGTTTCTTCGTAAAGAAATTCCACCTTCCAAATGTCTAATAATGCATGGCCCTTTTGAGGCATTATATATGCATTCAGGCTGTATTTCTAGGTAAAATTACCTTTACCCTGAATATTCGCGTGCTTATGCAATATTTGGGGTAAGGGAGATCCCATGTTCCACTTACTCTAAAACCTTTGCTTTGTTTCTTTCTGTATGTTTTTAGGAAAAGATTTGTTCTTAAATGTGATTTACTAGATTCCAAAATAATGGAGAAAATGGAAGATATTTTTTAAAGTGCTCAACTTATAGCAAGACTATCATATTTTCAAAGAGTTATATATTTTAGTTGTACAAATGATAAAGTTTGTATGTTAGTGCAGTTTGCATTAACCAGGACTGGTTGTATTTTATGCCTCCAAATCCAAATTGTTTATTGTTACTTATGTCAGGCTGTATCAGATGTATATTTTATTTTATTTTTTTGTATTAAGTACTCTTGCAAGAAAACTGTGTAGGGGAATGATAATGAACTAGAGGTGTTTTGCATTCTGACTGTTAAAGGTCCTGGCCAAGAGTTTGTTTCATGCTCTCCACCTTGGCTTTTTGGGGGGGAAAACTTCACCCCACATCTAGAAAGTAAGTAGGCCTGGTAGTGTTCATTGTCTAGAAACATTTTTAGAGACTTCAGGGGACAGTCTATGAAGCAGATCCTTAAGCTGAGAGTTGTCCTATTATGTCAGAATTAATTTGTACTTCATTTCTCTATCAGACTGTCACTTTGATCTGTTATAAAACATTATACAACTTTGACTGTTCAGTGTAATTACATTAACATTCAATAAAGGTTAGCAAAATACTATGTTCTATGAAGTTTAAACTGATCACTACTATATGATGTTCCTATACATTTTGCCTGTGGTGTTGACCTTCTGAAAAAGTTGCACTGGTGCTTGATTCGCATGCTGAAGATGATGGAAAGAGGCATGGTTAAAATCTCTGCTCACTGATTTACTTAATATCCCCAAGTGCACAAAAACTTTGAATCTCGTGATCTTGACCCATTTTGCAGGTCTACTACATGTTAATTTCTTCATTCTCAAGAAGCAGCTTTAATTGAATAATCAAATAAGTTATTTTCAGTATTAGCTTTTTCAATGTCATTCTGTTTTCACATATACTAAAATAAGAGTTTGTAGAGAGATTTGAAGGCTCTTTAAATATAAGGTAGTAACCAGTTGTGATTTAAACTGGCATTATTCCAGTTTCACAAGCATAAGTACTTTTGTGGGTGGCATGCAATGAGCTATCAAATACCTCCTGGTGTGGTGCATTTTCCTTGATTGCACAATGACAACTTGATGGTACCTGGGCCCACCAATGTGGCCATTCAGAGGCCAGGGCAGTGGAAATTTTTGGGTGCTTCAGCTGGGCGAAAGTAGTAACTTGCTGTCTGTCCATGAAGGCTAAAGAGTTTTATTTTTCTGGCTGTGTACAGCTAGATGGCATCCATGGTAGCTCTGCCATTGGGGGGGGGGGGGGTAATTTAATATGGGAGTATGCCAAGGAGGACCAGCTGTCACCTTCCTGGACATTTATACACCACCAGCCTCTATCAATCACAATATTAGTTAATCCTGGCATCTGTTCATTGCACTGTTGTGCATATTTGTACCCAAAAATGCAAGACTATATACTGTAGAAGTGTGCATTTCCGAGTATGCTCCCCTTCTTCCCCTTTCTTTGACTATATTAATATTCTCTCTCTCAAAATGTTTAAATGTTTGTGTGCTGTTTTTTTTAAAAGTCATGTCTTTGTTGCTTTTCTTCTACGGATGGTTTGGTGAGAACATGAACACATTTATTTATTGGTTTATTCATTTAAAACCATTATATTCCGCCCTTCTTGCCCTGAAGGGGACTCAGGGCAGAGCACAACATATATATGGCAAGCATTCCATGTTGGGACATAAAATAACTATAAATATACACAAACATGAAAATCAGTTATGTCTACTTTAAAATCAGCTGTTTAAACCAACTCAAGACACCATGCTAGTTCTGATCAGCAGAGTAGGGTTTCCTTTTATTGCCTCATTGCACTGCCCCAAAGGCTTGGTTCCACAGCCAGGTCTAAAGCATTTCTAATACTGCAAGTAAGAGAAATGGATCAAGAAGTTTCAGAAGCAAAGTGGCTTGCCCCTTCCCCAGGGATTCCTCTTGAGGGTTTATTCAGGCCATTGAGGCCAAATCCAATATCTTGGTTATTCTGGACCCTTGTAATGGGAAGTTTTTAGCTACTGTATGGGATTTATTGAACTTAGAGATCTTCTGGATGGTATTCTATAGCCTGAAAACATTAATTGGAGGAGTAATCCAGAAGTATTATGTCCAAGTTATCTTTAATATATTCAAGTTCTAGTTGCCAGTAAAGTTTTGAAGCAAGAAGGATTAAGTCAGAATGTGCCACTTCAGATGTCAGTATGTTTCATCTAGAGCTGGGACAGGTAGCAGTTGAGAGTTGAGGAAGCATTTCTGCACCTTCCTGGTGAGCTCCACCCGCCAAATTAACAGGTTTTACTTTCCTGAAAAGCCTGGTGGAAACAGAAGTATGCATGTAGGCTGCCCTTTGTGCATTACTGATGTGAACAGAGCAGAGCGGAAATCCTGACAGATTCCATATGTACCTATCATGGCTTTCTCTGTAATGGTTTTCTTCCACATAACTAGAGGGTAAGTAAGCAAGCAGCCTTCATTCAGAGATAGTTCACTGTAAGCACAGCTGAAGGATATAGTCATATTGGAATGAGGATTATTACTTTGACCACCAGGTGGCTTTGCTTAGCCGAAGAAGAAGAAGAAGTTTTTTGTGTTGAAGGCTTTCATGGCCGGGATCACAGGGTTGTTGTATGTTTTCCGGGCTGTATGGCCATGTTCTAGAAGTATTCTCTCCTGACGTTTCGCCCACATCTATGGCAGGCATCCTCAGAGGTTGTGAGATGTTTTTTTTTTTTCAAACACAGGCATACTTGTTAAAACTTTTGACAAAGAAACTTTTTACAAATTTTTGATGCTTACTCAGCCCATCAGCATAAGGAAGATAGCGGAGAAGGGCTAGAGAAACATTTTTGATGTCCAGTTACAACTGTGTGTCTGCGGTCAACAATGCAACAAAGTTTGAAGTAGGAATACCAGGATTGTACTGTACCATGTATGCCTGCCTACAATTGGTAAAATGAGCAGCTGCCTTGAATTTGCTGAAACTCTTTGAATAGCAGAACAACAACAAAGGTAAAAGATGGTAAGCCTGCCTCACCACTCATGTTGTTGGTTTAAAAAAAAAAACCATACATCTAAGCCACCAAAGTGGAAACCATAAAAAGTGGAGGCTAGTGAAAAAACATTATTCCTGTATGCACTTCAGAAGAAACTCCAAATGGTTTCTAGAGATTCAAAATGTTTTTTTCTTTATGTAAATATTGCTTGGCCTGCTTATCCCATGTCACTTATGCCTACTAATTTTGATTAAAGATTTGCTGAAACGTGTTGGGATTGTTGTGCTGCAGGAACCAATAGTTATTCTTGCCATTCTATTTCTGCCTCTGGTACCAAACTTTGAGGAACATACCTACTTTTTAAACTGAGATATATCTGTACTTGACAGTGTTTTGTTATTCTAACGTCTAATTTCTTCCTAGAGGATCAGCATTCTGACGTAATGCTGGCACTACAATTCCACCATACATTTTAAAAAAGTAAGCACTGTAGGGCTAACTTCCTCTAAGGAAGCTATTTTTTTTTTTAAAAAAAGAATCCACTTATTCAAGATGTGAAGCAGGACAGACATGAGGGACTGCTCCACAATTCTTATGCAACCACCAAGAGGGTTCACTTTTCATGATCTATGAATAATTATCCTCTTGATACATCAGACAGAGAAGTTAGGGAGTGATGTGACCACACCTGAAAATGGTCTTAAAAGTGATCCAACAATAATAGCAAATAACAAACTCCAAACTGTTCATGATATTTGCAGAGAGGTGAGGTGGCTGCAATAATGGAACTTCACAGCTGTTCCTTGCAGTGGTAGATAACTAAAGCAACTCTGAGAGAAAATCTGGAAGGGGCTGCAAGAGCCAATATAGTTCACATCACACTTAATTTCAAAGCATACCCTCATTTACATCAATAACTTTCCAGTCTATCAGAGGAGCTGGTTGTAAACCCATTTGCAACTCCCAACTAGAAGAAGCCCATTGACGTGAGGAAAACTTAGTGAAATGGTTATGTAAGTGCTATTGATAGTGCCCTCTAAACATCTACGTAATTTGATGACACAGTAACTTCTTACACTACTTGAAATAGAAAATAATTTATTTCAGGAATATTTTTAAAAGAAAAGAAACATTTCAAATTTTACCACAAAAAGTATCAAACCTTTGACATACTATTCTACACACACACACACACACACACACACACACACACATATATAATTGTGGCCATTGTTATTTTCTCTCAAATTAAGGGGGGGGGGAAGGTCAGAGTAGGGTTACAGCATTTTGATATATTAGATAGGCTCAGATCATGATATGCTGGAATCCTGGGTTATCAAGAATCATGTGTCCTGGATTATGCTGCCTAGTCCCCCCTCCTGCAATTTGTTTACTGTACTGTCTGAATCCAGGCTGTGGATTGTTTTTTGTAACGTCTAATGTCGGTGCTCTCCCTTCTTTTCTTCCAGATAAGCCAAAATGAGCTAGTGATTTATTTGGAAGAAATACATTACAGTAGTAGCCTTATACATCATGCCAAGCTGCACCTGTGATTGGTTTAACTCAGTCCACTTGCAGGAGACCTGTTTGATCGCCATGTGCTAGCACATTGTATTGCTCCCAGTAAGCTAGCATTCTAAAGAATTCCGGCTAATGTGCCATTTGAACATCACCATTAAATGTTTGCCACATTTGCTTCCTTTTTCAGAGGATTTTATCTCCATCAAATAAAAGAAATATCCAGCATTAGAAGCAAAAGGAATAATTGAACTTTAGTTTTCTTAGCTTCTCTGATTGCAATTTGATTTTAAATTAAAAATATTTACTAAAAAGGGTATTGTATGGACTTTGGAATATGTCCTGTGTAATACAAGTCTGTCACCTCTGAAATGGAACTTTCAATGCAAAATATACTATATTAAATCAAAAACAACAGAAAACCCATAGAAAACACACACTCAGCATAATGGAAAAACAATCCAAAATATGTACTAGCTGCAGATTCATTTTTAAACGAACATGCTGAATTCTCAAAGTAAACTGGAAAGTGAGGGCACCAAATACTGCCAGAACTGATGGGAAGACTGGTATCTGAAGGACTGAAAAACTCAAGTGTTTCAGAAGGTAAAAATGAGCCTGGAAGTGAACTGGCAGTGCCTTTGTATAAAAAGTAGAGTAACAATTGTCCTTGTGCTGTATAAAAACACCCAGCCTTGACTACATATTCTATAAATGAGGGTACATGAGATCACTGATGCATATTTTCCTTGAACCTTCCTTGTTATACTTAACTGAACTCTGTGCCAAAACTGTTTTTTGGTTTCATTCTACTGTGGTGACCCATGAAACCATATTCCTGATAAAAATATCATGTTTTATAATGGTTATGAAATACTCCAGGAGAAAATCCATCTCGAATCATTTGAGAAGTGCTTGAAGTGATCTCTGTTGATTCACAGCATGCGTATCCTCTAAACAATTTAGTGTTGCTTTCTATTTCACAATTCCAACACATGGAGGATGTCTGTTCTTTGAGGCTGGCTGTCTTTAAAGGAAAAAAAAAGGCTCTTTGAAACAAGTTCTCTGTAGTGGATTTTCACAAGTGGACATTAAGAGTCAACGACCAATGTGAGATGAAGATGCTTTACATACTGCTATCGATGTTCATTCAAATTTGACACATCTACTTGGTTTCCACTAGCAAAGCTGTCTCTCAAAGTTTGGTTTTGACTTGTATTAGAGATAACTGATACAATGTCCCAGTGTTCTTCTGCACAGTTCCAAAATGTGTACTCTGCAACCACTTGAGCATTTTGTAAGTCCTGAAAAAAGAAACATTTAATTATTAATTAAATGAAATATGCAGACCAAATCCTATACTATAATCCACTATAACCATGATCAAGTGCATCACCTGACATTTTCTCCCCACAGTGATAAGAAGGGCAACTGTTTGCAACAGAAGGGGAAGTAAAAAGCACTCACTTGGGTATAGATAAAACTACACTTCTAGTAATCTAAGCCATTAAGCAGACAGTTTGGATTCTGTTTCTCAGACATGCCAGATTGTGCTATATATAGGGCAATTAAGTACAGTAGAGTCTCACTTATCCAAGTCTCGCTTATCCAAGTTTCTGGATTATCCAAGCCATTTTTGTAGTCAATATTTTCAATATATCATGATATTTTGGTGCTAAATTCGTAAATACAGTAATTACAACATAACATTACTGCGTATTGAACGACTTTTTCTGTCAAATTTGTTGTACAACATGTTTTGGTGCTTAATTTGTAAAATTATAACCTAATTTGATGTTTAATAGGCTTTTCCTTAATCCCTCCTTATTATCCAAGATATTCACTTATCCAAGCTTCTGCCAGCCCGCTTAGCTTGGATAAGTGAGACTCTACTGTATATTGGTCTGATTTTACCATTGTTCCCTGCTTGTTTGACTTCACCTACGTAATCTTTACCATAATTTGTCAAATGAGCACTATGTTTTCATAGCAAGAAGCCACTGCAGTGAAGGGGAGACTGTTTCCCTATCCATCAGAAAGCTGCCGGTCCTACCTAAACCTCATATCAGCAATCTCCAGCATGAAGGGGGATTGTGATGGGTCCTGCATCTGCCTATCACACTAAAGATAATCTATATGAGTATAGGACAGGATGAGGTCATGAGGACCTGCTTCCTGATGAACAGGAACAGACTCCCATCAATTGCAGTGGCTGCTTCTCAGTAAGTAGAGATTGTGACAGGACTAACTGTGTTAGATTGCTATGCACTTGTAAATTTACAACAAGAATCCAGCCAATGTTCTGTATCAATCTCTAGAAATGCATTTGTCATTTCCATTTATTTTTGGCTGTTTTCTCAGTTCACCTGGCATGTGAGGGAAACAAAGTGAGTTTTGTTCAAGCTGAAAGAAATTAAGAAAAAGAGACTGACTGATTAACGTTTTGCGGACGAATGGTTCAAGTATTTTATATTGTATTGTTTTAAATCTATGCATTGTATTTTTGCTATGATTAAAATATGCTATGATTAAAAATTTTGCTAAACTGTTTACTGTTTTAATTGCTTATGTTTTTTTTCCTATTGTATATTGGCATCAAATCTTGCCAGATTGTGAGCCGCCCTGAGTCCCTTCAGGTGAGAAGGGCGGGATAGAAATGATGGAAATAAAATAATAAATAAATAACGGAACAACTGAATGGTAATTTTTATATGAGTTTATGATGAGCTGGAAATAGAATAAAATCAAACCAGAGTATGAGCACACTCATATTCACAAGGTGGCATGAAAAAAAAATACACAAATGTGTAATGATGATTTCATAATAAAAGGGGAGTGAGGAAGCACCCTTCCCCCTGGGCTCTTTCAATAGTTCTTTTGTACCAGGAAATTATCTGAATTATGAAGAAAAACAATACATGGCAGTGCTTGCTCTCAAATATAGGCGTATGTGAAACAGCTGACTAAGAATAAAGCTGACTTAGTCTGAGCTGACTAAGAATAAAGCAAATATGGATTACATGCCCATCCCCTCCCTTCTGGAGTGCAGGTTCCCTAGTAGGATCTGAGTGCAGTGAGCAGCTATATCATCACAGACATGGACTACAATGAAAGTTGGAATTCTTGCTTAATCCAAGCACTGAAACCTTGGTCCAATGTATATGCTTCTAACTAGCCATTTTTTCCTTTCTAGGGAGATTGCTTCAAGAGCAAAAGCTGTATGGAGTCGTATAGGGAAGCAGTAGAAGTCTGCTTCGTCCAAATGTAACATGCAATGAGCTCCCGCTACGACCCACCTCGAAGCTTAAGATCGTCAGATGAGGCCCTGCTTGCGGTCCCGTCAGCCTCACAGGTGCGGCTGGCGGGGACGAGAGACAGGGCCTTTTCAGTGGTGGCTCCCCGCCTATGGAACGCCCTCCCCATTGAAGTCAGGCAGGCTCCCTCCCTCCTGTCTTTCCGAAAGAGGACAAAAACATGGTTATGGGACCAGGCATTTGAGCATGAGTAACAGCAAAAATGAGATAAGAACATATGACCTACTGACAGACCCCACATGAACATGGAAAGCGCCTTAAATGTATAATTATGTATATTTTAATGGATATTCTTAATTTTATTGTAATTTTTAATCTTGATGGATTTTTAAATTTGATGACAACTGTTTTTAATGTGTATGTTTATATTGTAAGCCGCCCTGAGTCCCCTGATGGGTGAGAAGGGCGGGGTAGAAGTGATGTAATAAATAAATAAATAAAGAAAGAAAAATGGAAAAAGTGTCCGAATGTAGGCAAAGCACATAGCCTTCCAACTCCAGCTGTGCCTAGAATCTTTAGAAAAAGAAATGTATTACCATGCCACATAACAGCTGTATCAATCCAAACCTTAGTTCAAAGCCTTAGTCTATACAATACTAAGTACACTAGAGTCTCACTTATCCAAGACTCGCTTATCCAAGGTTCCGGATTATCCAATGCATTTTTGTAGTCAATGTTTTCAATATATTGTGATATTTTGGTGCTCAGTGTTTTCAATAAATTGTGATATTTTGGTGCTAAATTCGTAAATACAGTAATTACAACATAACATTACTGTGCATTGAACTACTTTTTCTGTCAAATTTGTTGTATAGCATGATGTTTTGGTGCTTAATTTGTAAAATAATAACCTAATTTGATATTTAATAGGCTTTTTTCTTAATCCCTCCTTATTATCCAAGATATTCATTTATCCAAGGTTCTGCCGGCCTGTTCAGCTTGGATAAGTGAGACTCTATTGTATTATCTCATTGCACTTATTTTAAATACTCAGAAATGACCACTATACACACCTCTTCATAGTGGGAGGGTATTCTTAGACGAGGCTGCCAAAAATATTTAATTGTACTTTTATATTTCCGAATAACACACAAACACAAAAATGTTGCCAAAATGGTAAACATTAGAACTCCAAATATCGCTGCAATATAAATGTTTCTTGTTCTTTCTGAAAAAGAAAAAAGAGATGTTGCCAACTATTAGTAACCTGATATTATTGACACAATTAGTTGAAATTTACTAAAATACAGTGAGGGCCCTAAAACAGTGGAGGCAATATACATGGTTTCACTGGCCTTCATACTGGGAGCCCCCAGTGGCGTAATGGGTTAAACCCTTGTGCCAGCAGGACTGCTGACCAATAGGTCACAGTTTGAATCTGGGGAGTGTGGGGTGAGCTCCCCTCTGTTGGCTCCAGTTTCCCATGTGGGGACAGGATAGAAAATTCGCACAGGATGGTAAAATATCAAACATCCGGGTGTCCCCTATTTGCATCATCATGACAAATACAAGACACAATAAAAATACTCATGCAATTAAAATTACATTTAAAACTAAATATTCTCCCCAACTCCCACTCACAACCTCCCCAGAAGGGTGCCCTTCGTCATTCCACAAATGCCTGATGGCAAAGAAACATCATTACTGTTTCTTTAAGTGAGTAGAGGGCCAAGCAAAGTTACTGCTGGTCACCATCTCCCAGCATTTCTTACCCTCAATTAATAATAATATTATTATTACCGCCACACTTTATCTCTCTCGAATGAGACTCAAAGCGGCTTACAATTAAAAGTATGACCACAACATTTAAAATACAGAAATATGCAAACATTAAAACAGAATTAAACATAATTTATTATTATAATTTATTATGTATGTATTAAAAATTCAATTAAAATCCATTAAAACATATTCAAAGCTAAAAATCACAGCACCCGACTAGATCTTTAAAAACTTCTTTAAATGACTGTCTGAATAAGAAGGTTTTAACCTGCCACAGCAGGGAGGAGGCCATTCTGGCTTCCCTGGACAGGGAGTTCCAGAGTCGAGGGGCAGCTACCAAGAAGCAAGGCCCACTTTCTTGTTCCCACCAACTGAGCTTGAGATGGAGGTGAGACCGAGAGAAGGGCCTCTCAAGAAGATCTAAGGGCCTGGGCGGGTTCGTACAATAGCCTGGACCTGAACCGTCTACGGCTTTAAAGGTTATAATCAGCACTTTGAATTGTGCTCATGGAAGATGCACTCCAACAACATCCATAAGGCCACACTCTGTCTATTTACCTCTATGTTAGGATAAGGAATAAATCATACACCATGGAATACAAGACTGCCACTGACCCCTTGTATCCAAGCAACCTCTCCTTCTTATACAAATCACCAGAATCTACATCCGTACAATCGTTCAGAACTACGGCATTCGGGATTAATCATCCCAAATCCAGAGACTCGGGCTGCATCTACACTGACCACTTAATCCAGTTTCAAACTAGTAGTGAAGAAAATGATTTCACTGTGCATATGAGTACATAGAAAACCCTGGAACCAGTTAGAGGTCTGGATGGTGGTTATACAAACTATAGTGCACTGATTAAGAGCTTCATTTCGCTGGCCTCTGTGGGAGTTTGTTGTCTGACCACTGCAGCTTGAAACTAGCTTTGAACTGCATTAAATGGTCAGTGCAGATGGGACAGAGGCCAAGGAACAGGGTATTAAGTAGAAGTTATCTGAAACAACAAAATTATATATATTTTACAGTGGAAGAGCATCAATAGTTTGTTAATTACCACTACCATTTTATTTATGTGTAACATGTGGGTCTTGCAGCTTTATATCTGTAGTTTAAAAGGATTTCTGGCCCTTAAAAGTTTAACTATTTCAACATTTTCTTTGAGCATATTTTCTTCATCTCTTTTCCAATCCTATTCTACCTCTTGCCATTGTCTACGTATTTTACACCAATTCACAACTAAACAAATTCTGCAAAAGCCAATCTAAAATTTATGAAAACATACCCAATGTTTTATTGTCAAAATAGGGTCCCAGTTGGAAAACAGAGAACGTTATATATCTAGAGCAACTAGTTACTATTTTCTTTTTAATACAAACTGAACAAGCTCAATACTTAGTGTCTGAAAATGTTTCCTTAACATGGATTGAGTAATTAAGAGGCATAAATGTAACATCAGAAATCACATCAGTGTAAATGCTCCCTTAAATGTGCAGCCTTCATAACATAGAAATTACAATATCATTATTTATGAAGAAAATACATACCAGTGGTGGTTGTTTTGTTACAGTGAGGGCCACTTATTTCTCCTTTAATATTTTCAAACATTGCTTGTACTTGAAAGCAATATTGTGTCGCTTCCTTTAGATTTTTGAATTTCTTTGCTGTATTTTTGGTCTCACTTGATATCTGTGCAGGGCAGAAGAAGGGAAAATTCAACCACACTTGTATGACAATAGTTAAAGCAGAATGGACTTAACATATATTTCATATGAATTTGATAGTTCTAATTACACCAAGAGATTATGCTGCAGTTCTTTTAGTCTTTTCATCCAGAATATTTTTGCTCAATTCCCACAGAATTCAGCAGGGCTGTCCATGGGATTTCTTATGCCTGCACTTGGAGAGCTGAGACTACTGAGACTACTATTAATATATAAAACGTTATGTGCCTTCAATCCATTTCCAACTTAGGCTGACCACAAGGTGAACCTCTTGTAGGGTTTTCTTGGCAAGATTTTTTCAGAGAAGATTGCCATTGCCTTTGCCTCACTCTGGCTCTCAGCAAAGTGCAGTGTCCACAGCTATTTCACCAGGCTCAACTGCACTAATGCCCTTTTCTTTCAATAAAAAATTCAAAGAAGCTTCCAGGATGGATATTTCATTTTTTAAACCAACTGCAGCGCCCCCTGTCCCCACTCCCATTTAACACTGAAAAAAATACACACTTTTCAGATCTGTAAGTCGATTCCTATTCACTTCCAATTTGTGTCTCTTTCATTGTTTTGATATTTTGCCACCAGTATACTGATGATTTGTGACTACAAAATCAGCCCTACTCACCAGAGTTGTCTAGCTTTAATATGATACAAACACTACACAGGTTAAATAAATACGCCCAAAGAGCTACAGAAATCAACCATCCAATAGATATAAAGCAAACACAAATGTATGCTTGAGGATTTCCAAGTCAACAATGATTTATAGAAAATATCAGTTGAAATCCTATCTCAAACAAATGTAGTGTACGAATTCTGCAGGTGCAAATATGTCATGTCTTTCTCTTTCTATAAATCCACTTTTTTGTGCTTCTGGCCCATTCCAAGAAGCACAAAAAAGCAGATGGGAGAACATTTGAGAAGCATCTGACTCCACCCTTATAGCCACACATACAACCTTGAAGGCAGAATCTAGGAAATATCTTCTTATATCCTTATAGCCAAATGTGTGTCGACAAAGATATCTTCTAGGACTTTCTAGAGATTTTCCATAACTCCTAGAGCAGTGGTTCTCAACCTTTCTAATGCTGCAGCCCCTTAATACAGTTCCTCATGGTCTGGTGACCCCTAGCCATAAAATTATTTTCGTTGCTACTACATAACTGTCATTTTGCTACTGTTATGGATCGTAATGTAAATATCTGATATGCAGGATGTATTTTCATTCACTGGACCAAATTTGGCACAAATACTCAATAAGCCCAAATTTGAATACTGGTGGGGTTGGAAGGGATTGATTTTGCCATTTGGGAGTTGTAGGTGCTGGGATTTATAGTTCACCTACAATCAAAGAGCATTCTGAACTCCACCAATAATGGAATTGAACCAAACTTAACACACAGAACTCCCATGACCAACAGAAAATACTGGAATGGTTTGGTGGGCATTGACCTTGCGAGTTATTGGATCTGGACCAAATGACACGAATACTCAATATGCTGAAATGTGAACACTGGTGGAGTTTGGGAAAAAAGACTTTGACATTTGGGAGTTGTAGTTGTTGAGATTTACAGCTCACCGAAAATCAAAGACCCCCCTGAATCCCACTAACAATAGAATTGGGCCAAAAGACAGGCAGAGAGATCTTCAGTTTTCTCTGCCAAGGGGTCACCTAAGACCATTAGAAATATGTGTTTTCTGATCGTCTTCGGCAACCCCTCTGAAGCCTCCTCACGATGCCCCAAGAATCCCGACATCCAGGTTGAGAAACGCTGTCCTAGAGGATGATGTTATCATTGTGCACCTGGCTATAGGGGTATAGCAGATGCTGCTCAGATGTCCATTGCTCTCCACTGGCTATTACATGGCTGTGTTGAAGTGGACATATGAAAAAAAGACTGTTGTTGTTTTTTTAAGTTGCACAAGAAAGGTAGAGGATGCGAGTTACACAGATGTAATTTGGATTTAGTAAACTACATTATGGAGCCCCTGATGGTGCAGCGAATTAAATTGCTGAGCTGCTGAACTCACTGACCGAAAGTTTGAATCCGGGGAGCGGAGTGAGCTCCCGCTGTTAGCCCCAGCTTTTGCCAACCTAGCAGTTCGAAAACATGCAAATGTGAGTAGAACAATAGGTTCCACTCTGGTGGGAAGGTAACCGCACTCCATGCAGTCTTGCTGGCCACATGACCTAGCAGGTGTCTTATGGACAATACCGACTCTTCGGCTTAAAAACGGAGATGAGCACCAACCACCAGAGTTGGACACAACTAGACTTAATGTCGGGAAAACCTTTACATTATATAAAATTACAAGTAAGATGCTAGCTATTATTTTTAGAAATTCTTTCTGATACTGCCAAAGTGAGTCTAATTTTTCTAGCTATTAAGCACACTTGGAACATTTAAAGTCAGAAAGTGTGGCCCACAGGCTACATGAAACCCCCTACAGATGTGTTATGCCCCCTTCAATGTACATTACACCTCTTTAAGTTGGAACAAACCTCAAAATAAGGAAAAAGGAAAACCAGAAGTGAATTCCAGTCACTTGTATTTTTCTGAAAGATAGTTGGTTTGACTTTCAGGATGTGGGGAGAGTGCAGAACTCCAAATAATCCAATACACTTTATCACCTGTTTTAAAGAATTTCTGTATGTCTATATCATGAACCAAAAATATTTCATAACCAGTTTGTCCAGGAAGGGTGAGTACTTACATTTCCGCTCAATGATTCGTCCCATTGGTGTATTATGTATACCAAATCTGAGTCATATTTTGTATGCTCAAGAGGAGACCGAAAGCTTAGAGTAAGTGTGTTTGCCTCTGAGGTTACATTTATTTCCCATGGAGGTCCCAAAATGGCTGAAACAGATGATGACAAAGGCAAAAAATGGTAAAATGCAATTTACTATTACAGTAGAGTTTCACTTATCCAACATAAACGGGCCGGCAGAATGTTGGATAAGTGAATATGTTGGATAATAAGGAGGAATTAAGGAAAAGCCTATTAAACATCAAATTAGGTTATGATTTTACAAATTAAGCACCAAAACATCATGTTATACAACAAATTTGACAGAAAAAGTAGTTCAATACGCAGTAATGCTATGTAGTAATTACTGTATTTACGAATTTAGCACCAAAATATCACAATGTATTGAAAACATTGACTACAAAAACGTGTTGGATAATCCAGAACGTTGGATAAGCGAGTTTTGGATAAGTAAGACTCTACTGTAGTTTTAATCAAATGCAATCCCCCCCCCCCCCCAAAGGTTTCCTATCCACTCCAGGCTACATTGTTTCATTTGACGGAAGCAGCAGATTTGCATTCTTCACACAGGGATGAAAACTTGTAGGATTTCCTGTATCTGTCACTTAAGTAAGGAGAATAAATCCTTGTGGCAATAATCTATTGGTAAATCTTGTTGGCTTCTGATGATCAGCAAGCAAACTAAAGAAGGATGTTTATCTACAACAGTGGTTCTCAACTTGGGGTCCCCAGATGTTTTTGGCCTTCAACTCCCAGAAATCCTAACAGCTAGTAAACTGGCTGGGATTTCTGGGAGTTGATTGCTAAAAACATCTGGGAACCACAGATTGCAAACCACTGACCTACAACAAAGAAGGGGACATTCATAAACATCAATGAAGTAGACTAGAAAACATAAACATCATCCACATATGTGTTGTTGAAGACTTTCATAGCTGGAATCACTGAGTTGTTGTGCATTTTCCAGACTATATGGCCATGTTCCAGAAGCATTCTCTCCTGACGTTTCGCCCACATCTGTGGCGAGCATCCTCTGAGGTTGTAAGGTATACCTCTGTGGCAGACAACCTCTGAGGATGCCTGCCACAGATGTGGGTGAAACATCAGGAGAGAATGCTTCTGGAACATGGCCATACAGCCCGGAAATGCACAAAAACCCAATCATCCACATAAACACATATTATCCTTTAGGTAGCTCAGGGATGGGTAAAGTTCAGTACATGGGTAGCATGTGGCCCCTGAAGCTTTCACCATCAGATTCCCTTGACTTTTATTTTTAAAACAGGCGATTTTTCACTTAAAAATCAGTCAAATGCAGCAGTTTACCCAACTTCTCAAAACTTCAATCCCTCCTACCAAAGAAGTCAAAATGGGACAATGCAGCCCATTCTCTCTACAGTTGGTCACTACAAAGTAAAATTTAGATACTGCAAAGTGCAAGAAAGGAATTTTTCAAATTTCTCAATAAGCTAAAGCTGTACTGGGGCATTTTATGATAGCAAATGAGGAAGTTTTATTTGCTATTTCCTCTACATAAGCCTCTATGTGATGTCATCTGATATTAGTATGCAAGACCGTGAAAGCGGGAAAGTGATGGAAATAAACTCATCTTTGCTAGAAGAGAGTTCTGTGTGTCCCATGGAACACCAAAGAGACAAATAAACGAGTCCTAGAGCAAATCAAGTCTTCCTAAGAAACTAGACTGAAGTTTTCAAACTTTGGACACACTGCGAGACATGGCTCAAGGGAATGCTGAGAAAAAAAAGAAGCTGGTAAAAATTAAAAAAGGAAGATCACGTAAGAGATGGACTGACTCAATCAGGGAAGCCACAGCCCCAAGTTTACAAGACCAAACCAGAGCAGGGCTTTCACAATTGCGGCTCTTGGACATCTTTTATTCACAGTCATCACAGATAGAAGCCAACTTGACAGCAAATAATAATAGCAGTGCATCACATGCCATTACAACACCAGAATACTTCTAAAATCTAAATCAACACTTTTCACTGCATAGGAACAGCTATACTAGTCTATGGCTTCAAAAATATAATCTTATCATCTCAAAAGCTAAACCATTTATTATACTTAAGTAGTCATGAATTACATCAGCAAGACACAGACTCTGTTTAATAAAAGCATATGCCATAATAAATTCCTTAGTGTTGACAGTGCTACAAGACTGTTCATAATACTGAGTTTTTTGCTGACTTACATTTCATTGTGTTGTTGAAGGCTTTCATGGCCGGAATCACAAGGTTGTTGTGTGTTTTCCGGGCTTTATGGCCATGTTCCAGAAGTATTCTCTCCTGACGTTTTGCCCACATCTATGGCAAGCATCCTCAGAGGTTCTGAGGTACGTACCTCACAAGCTCTGAGGCTTGCCATAGATGTGGGCAAAACGTCAGGAGAGAATACTTTTGGAACACTTCCTAGCAGCCTGGAAAACACACAACAACCCTTACATTTCATTTCTCGTCTGCAGATTAATCATATTTTCCCAGCGATAGTAAGGCAAAAATGTAATAAAATATACGTACTGTCTGTTTTTGCTTGAAAAGGACCTACTTGACTCCAATTAGATTTCAATCCTCCTTGTTCGGCCCTAACACGTAAAAGGTTGCGGGAAACCTCCATGCCATGATCAAAATTACATTCAGGCTTTGAAATATTTGTGCAGTTCACTTCTTCCCAATGTTCGCTTGACACTCTGCAAAGCAAATACAAAGATAAACAATTAATGGAATTTCTCGTTGTTGCATCTTTGATGTGAATGTTTAACAAAGAATGCAAGTACTTATTTTGGTATATAAGAACTATTTACTTACACGCGCTGTTCTACGTGGTAGGATACTGTTCCATTGACTCCCTTAACTGGAGACCATCTCAACACATTCACAAAATTACGTGATTCAATTGTTATGTTCTGTGGTGCAGGTAAGAACACAGAAGACTCTAAAAGAATGAGAGAAAGAATGCACTTCATACAAGTAAAAAAAATTAAATAATTTCCCCAAAATCTAAAATAGTTCACATTCTGGCTGAGATAGTGACAACTTTGCTTTCTGATGGTTCAGTACATGCAACCTTCATTTCATGTACAACATTATTAAAAGTATTTTCTGGCCGAGTGTAGGTAGATGTCTATGCAACACAAGTAACTTTTATGTATGGCAGTGGTTCCCAAACTTATTTGGCCTACTGCCCCCTTTCCAGAAAAAATATTACTTAGCACCCCCTGGAAATTATTTTTTAAATTTTTAAATGGCAATTAAACAGAAAGATAGATAGATAGATAGATAGATAGATAGATAGATAGATAGATAGATAGATATGCATATGGCAAATGCAATACCCTAGCACCTAAGACCTGGCTTTTTACTAGAGCTTTTGATCTATGTTAATTTTATCAATATTTGTATGTATGTATTTTTATCCTTTACAATTTAGCTTGTAAATCACCTAGAGCATCTTGGATGCAGGGCAATTAGTAAGTAATTAAATTATGATGATGATGAAATGCACCTGAGGCCATCGCCGCCCCCCTGGATCGCTGCAGCGCCCACCAGGGGGCAGTAGTGCTCACTTTGGGAATCACTGATGTATAGACTTGTCTATGTCCAAACTATATCATTATGTACCTAATTCAAACACAGGTATTCCAAAATAAAAATGAAATCTGTAAACCAAAACATTTCTTGGTTCAAACATTTCAGATAAGGAATACTCAATCTGTAACACCAAAGTCCACAACAGAGCAGAATAATTAAAACTGGCAGTTGTGAGCTTTCCTTTGATGATTGTGTGGATACAATATGTCTAGAACAGTGGTTCTCAACCTGTGGGTCCCCAGGTGTTTTGGTCTACAACTCCCTGAAATCCCAGCCAGTTTACCAGCTGATAGGATTTCTGGGAGTTAAAGGCCAAAACATCTGGAGACCCACAGGTTGAGAACCACTGTTCTAGAACATTTTATTCTATTTTATTTATAACTCACTTGTTCCCCTTTGGGGCCCAAAGCAGTTCAAATTGTATATTAAAACAATCTTAGGGTTTAGCAAGGGAAGGCTTGTGAGAGCACTCTTAACACTAAAGAAATGTGGCAACATTTAAGACTAGTTATTATTTTCACGTAAGCTTTCGTGGATAAAAAAAATACTTCTTTTAATGCAGCAGCACTACCAAGTGGCGTTACAGCATATTTATACCATTGTGTGAGTGGGATGGAATGTAATAAGATTGAGAAAAGTCCAAATTATGACCCTTGCTCTAAAATCTCAAAGGGCTGAGTAACTTGATACAAGTATTTCAGATGTTTACAGTCATCAGGTAGTGTTGATGTGTGAAAAGCAATAAATCTGGTTACCAAAGGTCAGTTTCCTTGAGTTCAAAACTCTTTTGTGTTGTCAAAGGCTTTCATGGCTGGAATCACTAAGTTGCTGTGAGTTTTAGACTGTATGGCCATGTTCCAGAAGCATTCTCTTCTGACATTTTGGCCACATCTATGGCAGGCATCCTCAGAGGTTGTGAGGACCTCATAACCTCTGAAGATGCCTGCCATAGATGTGGGCAAAACATCAGGAGAGAATGCTTCTAGAACATGGACATAAAGCCTGGAAAACTCACAGCAACTCAAGATCCCTTTTGTAATTTATATGTGCAGGAATGAGGACACATGTATTCATATATATAGCATTCCATGAAGCCACTGTCATTGTGGAATGATCTGCTGGAAGAGATTCAACAGCAAAATTAGCTGTCAGAATTCAAGATACAACTGAAGATCTATCTCTTCTGGGGGGCCGACCCAGTCTGTTTTAAACTGTGAATTTCAACCTGCGTTTTATTGGTGTCGGTCTTTGTTGTGTGCATTTTTGTATATGCATTTTAATATTACTGTATTTGTCTGTCTGTTTTAACCGTATCACACCCTGTCTTGAGCCATAGGGAGAGGTGGATAATAAATAACATTGGGTTCCTGTGAGTTTTCCGGGCTGAATGGCTATGTTCCAGAAGCATTCTCTCCTGACATTTCACCCACATCTATGGAAGGCATCCTCAGAGGTTGTGAGCTCTGTTGGAAACAGATATATAAATCCCACTTGCCTAGTTTCCAACAGACCTCACAACCTCTGAGGATTTTTTTTTCCATGTCAGGAGCGACTTGAGAAACTGCAAGTCACTTCTGGTGAGAGAGAATTGGATGTCTGCAAGGACGTTGCCCAGGGGACGCCCAGATGTTTTGGGTTTTTTTTTAATGTTTTTACTATCCTTGGGGGAGGCTTCTCTCGTGTCCCCGCATGGAGGTGGAGCTGATAGAGGGAGCTCATCCGCACTCTCCCTGGGTTGGATTCGAACCTGGCAGCCTTCAGGTCAGCAACCCAACATTCAAGTCATAAGGCTTTAACCCACTGCGCCACTAGGGGCTCCTGTACCTCTGAGGATGCCTGCCATAGATGTGGGTGAAACGAAAGGAGAGAATGCTTCTGGAACATGGCTACACATCCTGGAAATCTCACAGCAACCCAGTGATTCCAGCCATGAAAGCCTTCGACAACGCAATAGATAAAATTAATATTGTTGTTATTTTTATTCCTATTTTACAAATGGATTGGAATTTGCAAATCTGATGCAATTATTACTAATATTATTATTTTCTGAACGACTGGAATTTATAAATCTGATTCAATTCAGCACTTTCAGCTGCAAGGCATTTCAACCTTCATGGACCCACAGTAAGGGATTTATAGGTTATAGTCCCCTAAATAACAAAAGAAAGGCTAAAAAGGGAAACCGTTGAATCAAATTATTACAGTGTTGAGTTTCAGACCAAGGCTATCACCCTGTTCAAGGCTATCACCCTGTATGCCTAGATATGTCTTTTCTTTTTGTTGTTGTGGGCCAAAGCCTCCCTCGAGATTCACCTTATCATTACAAGGGTATAATTTAACCAGCTAAAACTTTACACTACATTTAGCAATGTAAGAACTCAGTCTACACCAGAGTTCATATCCCTGTTCAGCATGGCAAGCCACTGGGTAAAATTGGGTGGGACACACTCTGGGAGTCTAAAAGTAAAACAATGGCAAGTCTCCATCATCATCATCATCATCATCATCATCATCATCATCATCATCATCATGTTTATTAATACCCTGCTTTTTATCTCCTGACCTTATCTGCATGATCAAGTTTGCAGACATCACCAAATTGGGAGGGGTAGGCAAAACTCCAGAAGACAGGAGCAGAATTCAAAACGATCTTAACAGATTAGAGAGATGGGCCGAAACTAACAAAAGGAAGTTCAACAGAAACAAATGCAAGATACTCCACTTAGGTAGAAAAAATGAAATGCAAAGGTACAGTATGGGGGATGCCTGGCTTGCCAGCAGTACGTGTGAAAAGGATCTTGGAGTCCTCATGGACAACAAGTTAAACATGAGCCAGCAATGTGATGCGGCAGCTAAAAAAGCCAATGGGACTTTGGCCTGCATAAATAGAGGAGTATAGTGTCTTGATCCAGGGAAGTCATGCTACCCCTCTATTCTGCCTTGGTCAGACCACACCTAGAATATTGTGTCCAATTCTGGGCACAGCAATAGAAGGAGATGTTGAGAAACTGGAATGTGTCCAGAGTAGGGAAACTAAAATGATCAAGGGTCTGGAGAACAAACCCTATGAGGAGCGACTCAAAGAGCTGGGCATGTTTAGCCTGCAGAAGAGAAGGCTGAGAGGAGACATGATGAGGGCCATGTATAAATATGTGAGGGGAAGGCATGGGGAGGAGGGAGAAAACTTGTTTTCTGCTTCCCTAGAGACTAGGATGTGGAACAATGGCTTCAAACTACAGCAGTGGTTCTCAATCCGTGGGCCTTGGCCCTGCAGTGGGCCGCGAGAACGAAAATCCGGTCCGCGAACCTCCTTCCTCTTTATTTATTTATTTTATTTCCGCTCCTTTCCGCAGGGCTGACCACTGCATTGGATAGACCACATCAGCTCTACATTATTAAATATTAATTTTACATGAGTATGTTGTGTTAATAGTAATTATGTTGATGTTTTATTATGGTTGTTGCTGTATGTTTTGTGTTGGTAATGGAATGCTTTACCTATGTTGGAAACCGCCCTGAGTCACTTCGGGGAGATAGAGCAGTATATAAATAAAGTTATTATTATTATTATTATTATTATTATTATTATTATTGACACAACGACGTTGTATGACACAGCAAACAAGATAGATATGCTGGATTTCGTTTCACAAAATTACAAGTCGAACACTTCCCAAGTGTCTAGGACTGTGTGATGTATTTTCGGATGATGCGTGCAGATCCCAGTAAGGTGGCCTTTTGCAGTTGGCAGATCGTAATTTTGTCAATGTCTATTGTTTCCAAATGCCGGCTGAGATCTTTTGGCACGCCACCCAGTGTGCCCATCACCACAGGTGGTCCCAGTGGTGATGGGCACACTGGGTGGCGTGCCAAAAGATCTCAGCCGGCATTTGGAAACAATAGACATTGACAAAATTACGATCTGCCAACTGCAAAAAAGGCCACCTTACTGGGATCTGCACGCATCATCCGAAAAATAATAATAATAATAATAATAATAATAATAATAATAATAATAATAATAATAATTATTGAATATGGTTTTCTGTAGGCGAGCAGTTGTTGACTACTGGATGGCATATGTTCTGTGCCCGAAGCTAGAGCTGATGTGGTCTATTCAATGCAATTTTCTGAATCAGCACCTCAAATAACAAAACTGAATCTGAAGTTGACCAAAAACTTATTCGTAACCTTTTTGGTACTAATGTGGTGCCTGGTCAAAAAAAGGTTGGAAACCGATGAACTACAGGAAAGGAGATTCCACCTGACAATTAGGAAGAACTTCCTAACTGTGAGAACTGTTTGGCAGTGGAACTCTCTCTGTGGTTGAAGCAGCTTCTTTGGAGGCTTTTAAACAGAGTCTGGATGGCCATCTGTCGGGGGTGCTTTGAATGCAATTTTCCTGCTTCTTGGCAGGGGGTTGGACTGGATGGCCCATGAGGTCTCTTCCAATTCTAAGATTCTATTATTCAAATACAGTAGATTACAGCTTATCCAACATAAACGGGCCGACAGAACGTTGGATAAGCAAAAATGTTGGATAATAAAGAGGAATTGGGGAAATAATAATAATAATAATAATAATAACTTAATTTTTATACCCTGCCCCATCTCCCCGAAGGGACTCGGGGCGGCTTACATGGGGCTAGGCCCGATAAAACAAACAAATAACAGTAACAAAGCAATAAAACAATTATCCCAGTAAAAACATCAACATCAATAAAAACAATCATTAAAATCAACAAGCAGGATACAGTGTTAAAAACAGGAGACTAATTCGTAGATCCCAGGCGAAATGCAGAGTGTTACGAAATGAGAAAAGGAAATCTCAAGTTGAATGGACAATAAAGTGCGGTATAAAATGGCAAGACAACAACAATGGGACTATTATGGAATGGACAGATAGATCAATCCAGCAACAACTAAAAAGCCTATTAAACTTCAAATTATGTTATGATTTAACAAACTAAGCACCAAAACATCATGTTTTACAACAGATCGACAAAAAAGCAGTTCAATACACGGTAACGTTATGTAGTAACTGCGGTATTTATGAATTTAGCACCAAAATATCGCAATGTATTGAAAACACTGACTACAAAAACATTTGACTAATAAAAAATTGACAGCAAATAAAGAAAGAATTGCTGCCTAGAGAAACAGCTGTGGTTCCAGGCGGGAGGCAGACTGCGTTGGAT
Source organism: Anolis carolinensis (assembly GCF_035594765.1). NCBI lineage: Eukaryota > Metazoa > Chordata > Lepidosauria > Squamata > Anolidae > Anolis > Anolis carolinensis. Next base: position 75,830,433 of record NC_085843.1, on the reverse strand, counting down.
AGTACAGAACGTTGGATAAGCGAAGGTTGGATAAGCGAGACTCTACTGTACAGATACATTCGCCAGACTTTTCTCAAAAGAACAGAATGGTGGAATTGTACGAAAATTAATCTCCAGTTTACGGCGACCCTAGGGTGGCATTTTCATAGGGCAGATTTGTCCGGAGGGAGATTTTGCTTCACTTTCCTCTGAGGCTGAGAGAGTGTGACTCACTTAGGGTCACCCAAGTGGTTTCCCCAGCTGAGGAGGAATTGAACCCTGCTCCCCAGGGCCTTTGGGTGCATCTGTGTTGGAGAAGGAATGCAGCTTGACTCCACTGGAATGGCTTTGCAATACTGGAAGCTGTAGTTTTACAAGATTTGGCCTTCTCTGACCCAACAAACTAAACCTCCGGGGAATTAAAGTGGTGTCAAAGTGCATTCATTCCACAGTGCAGGCATGGTCCAACTTGGGCCTTCCCTTCAGGTGTTTTGGACTGCAACTCCCACCATTCCTCACAGCCTCAGGCCCCTTCCTTTTCCCCCTCAGCCGCTTAGCGGCTGTGAGGAATGGTGGGAGTTGCAGTCCAAAACACCTGAAGGGAAGGCCCAAGTTGGACCATGCCTGGTATAGCCAATCCTTTCTCCCAAAGCAAAGAGTTAGTTACCTCCAGCGGTAGGCCCAGGCCTCCATACGATGAGGGCGGAGGAGAGGCACAGCAGCGGCAAGGAGAGGCGCCGCATTGCCTCCTTCCTCCCTCCCTCCTCACTGGCCTCCGCAGCAACCCTTCCCCGAGGCCTCCATGGCCTTCCTGGTGGGCCTGAGCAGTTCCCCGTCGAGGCCGGCCTCTTCCCGGCGTTGCCCCGCCTTCCCCGGCAGAGAGAGGGCGCGAAGGGCAGGAAAGGCGCCGTGATTTCCCCCTTTGGACTTCCGTGCCTGCCCAGCTCATGAGTCAGACTTTGCTCGCAGGCCAAGCCCCGCTCCGGTTTCGGCCCAGTATCACGGACAGCAGGGCTTTCCTAACTGCAAGAAGAGAAGGAGAAACCGCTTGAGCAGGCCCGGGCCAACGTCGGCCTTCCCTCCTGGTGTTTTGGACTCCAACTCCCACCTACCGGCTGTTAGGAACTGTGGGAGTTGGAGTCCAAAAACACCTGGAGGGAAGGCCGAAGTTGGCCCGTGCCTGCTCTTAACCCAGTTTGGCACCACTTTTACAGCCATGGCTCAGTGATCTCAAACCATGGGATTTGTAGTTGAATGAGATGCTAGCACTCTTTGGCAGAGAAAGCTAAAGACCTTGTAAAACTACAGTTCTCATAGTTCCATAGCATTGGGGGGAAAGGGATGTGTTATCCAGACCACTAAGCCGACATGATGAGGAACTGAAAAATATAGATTTTTAGACATACAGTAGAGTCTCGCTTATCCAACGTAAACGGGCTGGCTGAACGTTGGATAAACAAATATGTTGGATAATAAGGAGAGATTAAGGAAAACACTATTAAACATCTACTTAGGTAATCATTATACAAATTAAGCACCAAAATATGTTATACAACAAATTTGACAGAAAAAGTAGTTCAATACACAGTAATGCTATGTAGTAATTACTGTATTTACAAATTTAGCACCAAAATATCACGATGCATTGAAAACATTGACTACAAAAATGTGTTGGATAATCCAGAATGTTGGATAAGCGAGTGTTGGATAAGTGAGACTCTACTGTATATTGTATGCACATTAGAAGCACTGAAATGTAGAAAAAAACATGCTCTCTCTGTACCAGGCACAAAGGAAGTGCAAAGGCTCTGTAAATGTACAAGCTGGGAGAAGGGGGGCCAGTTATCTATACATTCCATTTAAAGGGAGAGCAGACTTTTGACAGGACAAGAGTGGCCTCTTGATGGATCTCTCTTTTTGGTGTCTGTGACTTGCTACAGGCTTTTTAAGAGTGCTTACGATAGGAAAATGCTGATTGTGCATATTTATGCCCATGTATGTAAGCATGTGAAGTGACGTACTAATGACGAGATGTATGTAGAAGCATGTTCTTTGTCTGAAAATGTATAAAAGGCAAGTCAACGCCTTGGTCGTCTCTCTGGTTTGCTTTTTGGAAGAGATTCCACTTTCAGGGACTCAGCTGAATATAATAAATTGGACTTTTTGGCCTCTCAAAAGGATCTCTCTTGCGTTATCTCTCCCGTCATCTACAACAGACAAACTCTCCAGTAGGTTGCTATGAGTTTTCCATGCTTGTATGGCCATGTTCCAGAAGCATTCTCTCCTGATGTTTCACCCACTTCTATGGGCATGAAACAATTAGGGCCAGCTAACACCTCCCAACAAATGATTCCCCCAGGCAGGAAGCAGCCAGGCTTTGAAGCTGCAATGCTAATCAAGGTCGCTAATCGCAATATTCACACCATTTCCTCAAACAGACAAGAGTTCTTTCGTTCCCACCCTGGACCTTCCACAGTTATATAAACAGGAACACATGGCTCCCATGACAACCATGAGTCTATCCCAAATGGTTACTGGCCCCAGCCATAGTATTTGTACTCCAGGGCAGGAAGCACCTCTGTACTTAACCACCACACTCCAGTCCAAGGTAAATCAACAAAGCAGTTTATTGAAGTTATATACAAAAAGCAATTCAGCAGCAATAGTAAAAACAGCAAAGTCTAAATGTATGAAATAGTCCACTAGATTCAAGGTACAAGAGTAGATCCAAAAACACAGGTATACAAAAGGGCCAGGATACACAAGGCAGCATAAAAATCCAATACAAAAATCCAGGAATAGTCCTTTAAACTTGGAAACATGAAACATGAACAAATGAAGACATGGAACTATAATTCCCTTAGCAGGATTGACTAAGACTTGGCCGGAGATGTAGCCTCAATAACCAACATTGACCAGACTGCTGAAAAATCCCTCTGGCCTCATTAATATGGACATGAAATCATGGCATTTTCCCTGACTACCTGATAATGTTTTTTCTCTCTCTCTAAAATGTGCTTTGACCTTTCAAGATTCTGTTGCACAGCCCAGAGCTTACAAAAATTAAGTATCCTATCTATCAGCTCATTATGCTCTCCACCTGGGATTTCATTCTCTGAATTCATTTCAGCCTCTGACCTTGCTTCTCTAGAGAAAGACTCCTCAGCAGCATCTGGGCCCCTCTCTGGAATGTGGCCTTCGCTAGCTGTTCAGTTTCAGGAGTTAAAATCTCATGCTGGCTCGCAGGCCTAGCAGGGCCAGAAAACCCATGGTCCACTTCATCATTGATATCAGGAGCAGGTAAAATCATGGGCTGAACTACAACAGTACTGGACACACACTAGATCTGGTCTTCTACTCAGGGCAAGATGATGGTGATGGTATTGTGGAGGAGCTGTCCACAGTTCCTTTGTCAAGGGCTGATCCCTACCTGATCAGGTTTAGACTTACTGGGACTCTAAATCTGTGCAGGGGTGGAGGACAGACTAGGAAGGTCCATCCCAGGAGACTTATAGATCCGGATGGATTCCTGATGGCTCTTGGGGATTTTCCTGCCGTCTTGGTAGGTGATTCTGTCGAAGCTCTGGCAGACCAGAGTTAGGAATTGTGGCAGTTGAAATCCAAAACACCTAGAGGGCCGAAATTTGCCCATGCCTGGTGTAGATGTACCCCTGGTTCCAGGAATCCCAGTCCAATGCGCAAACCACAATACTCTGCTGATCCTGGCCCTCGCTCTTAAGCTTTCTCCTTCTTTGAAATAAATATATTGTTGTGTTCTGTGGTTATTTATTATCCATATTTTATTTATTTATATACAGTCTTTCTCCCAATAATGGGACTCACAGCAATTAAGAAAACGAGGCTATGCCTCCTATAATTGTCTTAGGTCAAAATCTAACTTTGCAAAGTGATCCAGCCATAAGAAAAAAAACAATGGTCTTCTTTATAAAAATCACCCATCAATACAAAAATCAAATAAAAGTATAAATATAAGAAGCTAACAGATTATACATTAAAACACTAATCCTTGTAAACCTCAACATGTGTTCAAAGAAAACTAGCTGCATATCAATTCAATATACAGTAAAGTCTCACTTATCCAACCTTCGTTCATCCAACGTTCCGTATTATCCAGTGCAGTCTGCCTCCCACCCGGATCCACAGCTGTTTCTCTAGGCAGCAACACCCAGCAGGCCAACACACCCAACAGCAACACAAGTGCAGCCACGCTCCCAAATAAGTGGCAGACTTATTGTAAAACATGATGTTTTGGTGCTTAATTTGTAAAATCATAACATAATTTGATGTTTAATAGGCTTTTTCTTAATCCCTCCTTATTATCCAACATTTTTGCTTATCCAACGTTCTACCGGCCCGTTTGTTGGATAAGCAAGACTCTACTGTATATCAAATCTCCGCCATGTCTTGTATCATTTCTGAATTGTTTTTGGACAAGGTATTCACTTTTGAACATCTGTGTGTTGGAAGAGGAAAGTTTAGACTAGTTTGCCTTTAAGGAAACATATTCATGAATGAGTTAATGCTACTGTTGAGTAAAAGATAATGGTGAACCTATTAATAGCTCGCTAAACCTGATACTGTATTTGTTAATGTATGCTTTTAAAATGTTATGAATGATTTGACCTGGTGATTTATAAACGAACAGTGAAAGACTTCAATCTGGACACAAGAGTGATGATGCCTTGAAAGGCAATTATATTACAGTAGAGTCTCACTTATCCAAGCCTCTGGATTATCCAAGCCATTTTTGTAGTCAATGTTTTCAATATATCGTGATATTTTGGTGCTAAATTTGTAAATACACTAATTACAACATAACATTACTGCGTATTGAACTACTTTTTTGTCAAATCTCTATATATAAAAGGGTAATGAAATTTCGGCCTAGGACAAAACAACAAAATTACACATCCCAGAAACACTAAACTTGGCAGCACAACCCCTCATTCATGCCTCTACGTTCATACAACAAAAAGAAAAGAAAAATAAAGTCCTAATTAGAGGGAGAGGAATAATTGTTTTTATCCAATTGCTGCCAGTTAGAAGGTCCACTTGGTCTCCTAGCAACCCACTCAGCCCAGGGGACAGGCAGAGTTAGGCCTCACTTAGGCCTCTTCCACAGATTATCTAATTTGCACTGGATTATATGGCAGTGTGGACTCAAGGCCCTTCCACACAGCTATATAACCCATTTATAATGGACTTAATGTAAGGTAAAACCTTTACCCTTTACCTTAACTACCACCAATTCCTCAATACTTTTATTTCCCATACCACCATACTTCGCCACAGCAACGCGTGGCCGGGCACAGCTAGTTTGTTATATAACATGATGTTTTGGTGCTTAGTTTGTACAATCATAACCTAATTTGATGTTTAATAGGCTTTTCCTTAATCCCTCCTTATTATCCAACATATTTGCTTATCCAAGCTTCTGCCGGCCCATTTAGCTTGAATAAGTGAGACTCTACTGTATCTGAAAGCTGAAAGGAAGCATATCTTTACCACTGATCTGAAATAAGGGCTGGGATTTCCAGATGTGTTGCTGAGGAAGGATGGACTTTCTTCAAGATAGTACTGGAAACCCTTTTGTTATCCCCAATCACTGACTAGAAATAAAAGGGATCTAGATTTAAGTTGAAAGCAAGCTGTGGAGTATGAACTTCTCCTTTGGGGAAGCTTATCATAAAATATCAGGAAAAAACTAACCAAGTACTGCAGACAAGCAAAAGAGAAACAAGCCAAGAATTGAATTGAATGAAGCAGTTTTTAATATATCACTATGCAGCATTGTTTTGGAATAAGCAGGACTAACAAGTTCCCAAGTGTCTAGGAATATGTGATGTATCGTCAAATAATTTGCTCAGATCTGAGTAGGGTGGCCTTTTGCAGCTGACAGATGGTAATTTTGTTAGCACCAATTGTTTTCAAGTGCTGGCCAAGATCTTTAGGCACTGCACCCAGTTCTGGGTGCATCTACACTGTAAAATGAATGCAGTTTGACACCACTTTAACTGCCACGGCTTAATATAATGGAGTAACATGAATTGTTGCTTGCTGAGGCATCAGTACTCTTTGGCAGAGAAGCCTAACTGTCTTCTGAACCTACAACTACCATGATTCCATGGCATTATCATGGCAGTTAACATGGTGTCAATCTGCAAAATTCTACAGTGTAGATGCATCCTCCATGGCTTTCCATGGCTGAGCAAAAATTTGAACTCAAGTCTTCCAGAGTCTTAGTTCAACACTGAAACACTGACTCTTTGGGCATGACTTTATCATATTTGAAACCCACAAAGCCTGTCAGAAGATGCATAATAATTATTACAATACAACCATCCTATGAACAATAATGTTTCTTCATATTGTAAATAGGAAAGAATCCAGAGTCACATACAGAAATTAGTGGTTTCACTGAGGATTTGTGATTGAGGTGAGACACGAAGTGGGGATTTTTCGCTCAACAAAATCTGTGTCTACGGAGGAACTTGCAAAACTGGCTCATCTATGGAGTTCACTGTATGAGTCAATGATACTTACAACAGAGGAAGTGAAAGTGGGGCTAATCAAAGGCAAAATTAAAACACACAATGCCTGTTTTTATCCTATATGTTCATTGAAACCAACCCCCGATCATAAAGAATCGCTAATGCCATTCCCATAACTGCATTTGTGACATGCATTTTACATACCAAGAGGTTGAGGTTATAATACTTTGCTATTTCCTGTTTAGGAAGACAAACATGTTTTTTTTTATTTACTTTATTTTTTATCCTCCCCTTTTCCTGATATAGGGACTTAAGGCGGCTAACAATAAACATGACACCAAACGTACATTAAAGCTTCAATGTATATAAAATTATAGCAGTGACCATTCTCAGAGCAGTAGCAACATGGTATTAGGGCCATAAGAGGACCAGACTAAAAGCTTGTGTAGTCGGGCATTTAATTTAAAAAGCACCTATCAAATTGCCCAAAGAACTATACAAGCAGCTGTATGTCCTTTCTGTGCTTCCCAACAACTTTTATATAGAAGCAAACTGTTTCTGATGCTGGGAAGCACATCATGACAAATGGACAATGGCAGCCCTAACCTCCATGTTTGTCTAATCCACTTTTAGAGCTATTTAGTCACACCTTTTTCACCTAAGATCAGGAAACATGGGGATACTTTACAAAACCTTTTTCTGTTTCTTCCTGGTACAGTACTTTCCTTGCTGTTTTGACAAAGGCATTGGTGGCTCAAATAAATAACTAGGTGTGGTTGGTCAAACACTTTTTCATTAAACAATACCTTCAGCCCTCCACATTTGTTGGATTTAGGAGCACTTTATCTCTGTGATCGTGAAAAACTGCTAAGAAAGAACTGCCTAGATTTTGATCCGTGAGAACATTGGATTTATCAATTTTCAAGCACATCCTTGTGGTCAGCTTCCATGAAAGCTGAACATAAACTTGCACTGGAAGGTCTAGAGAATCTAGAGAGGTGTGGCATTCTCTCTAGAAATCTCTAGGGCCCCTTCTACACTGCCATATAATCCAGATTATCATATCAGATAATCCACATTGTCTGTTTTGAACTGGATAATGAGTCTACACTGCCATATAATCTAGGTCAAAACAGATAATCTGGATTTTATATGGCAGTGTAGAAGGGGCCTAGGTCCTACAGCATGACTGGGGGAAGTTGACCATGGGGCGCACTGGAGGATCTATTAGAGATTCCTAGAGAAAAGATTTTTAATAAAATCTGTGTATAATCAGAATCAGAAATGTGAAGAGACAACTGTACATTAAAAATAATTGAACGGACATTACGACTATTTCTGAAAGCATATTTTAAAAAACAGATTTTTTAATGATTACCCTACTCTGTCAGAGTCCAGAAACAACAATTATTTCCATAATTTCATAAGTTTGAGTTCAATTTAATAGAGATATCTGGAATGTTTTAATCAGTTTTTAGCTGTTTCAAGTATTGAAAATGGTTTTACCCATTACACATCATTTTGGGGACCTCGGTAAGGTTGAGAGATGATACAATCTAATATTTATATTCTGGAATTTGTTATTCAAGTTCCTGAAAAATTGTAGCACCTTTGCCAAAACCAGACCTTCTCCTTCTGCTTCCTCTTCTAAGGCTTTCATTGATACTTTGTTTATTTGACACTTTGGTTATTGCAACTGTGTTTTTTTTTTTTTTTACTGGTCTTCCACTATCATGCCTTCCATTCAACATTATGCTGCTAAAATTGCACACCCCAAGAAAAACATTTTTTTCTTGGTTTTGGTTTTTAAGCCTGTTCCTGGGGTTATCTGAGGCACGGTTTCAGAAAACCGCATAGTTTAAATTGCATCAGCTCTAGATTTTTAGATAGGGTTATCATGAGATGAAGACTGGTAGAAGGCATATGTTCTATATCTCAGACTACAGCTTTTATTTATTTCGTGTCAAAAGCATTGGTACAGCAAATACATTTCAAATAATGGAAATAAAATAGAAAAGAAAAGAAATCACAAGCAACTAAATAGTTTTGGACCAAAAGCGGGCAACAGCAACCGCATTGTCTGTAGCTTTAAACAACTCCTCCTCCATACATGAGGCAGGGCATTGTGGGCAAGCATACATATGCTGAGTTGTTTGTTCAGCTCCACAGTCACACAAGGTGGAGGATTCCTCCAGGTAGTGCCACCTTGCCAAGTTGTCTTTAGATCTGCCCACTCCACTTCTGAGTCTGTTCAGGGACTTCCAAGTTGCCCATTCCTGGTTTGCCCCTGGAGGAAGACCCTCTTGGGGGGCCATCCAGTTAGAATTGCCAGGTTTAGCTGCCCAGAGGGACACCCTTGCTGTTGCTGGAGGAACATCAAGAGGAGTGGTGGTTTTCATGAAGCCCTTCCTTGATTTGAGTCTGGTGGGAGGAGGCTGATAGTCATGCAGTGGGTGGCTTTCACAGTGTTCAACCTTTTTTCTCTCACCGTTAGCAGCAACTTCCCGTCGCACGTCAGGAGGGGCAATGCCAGCTAACTTGTAGAGTTTATCAATAGGTGTAGGTTTAAGGCATCCCGTGATGATTCTGCATGTTTCATTCAGTGCTATGTCCACCTGCTTTGCATGGGCAGACTTGTGCCAAACAGGACAGGCATACTCTGCAGTTGAGAAAGACAAGGCCAGGGCTGATGTTCTTATTACTTGTGGGTCTGCTCCCCATGCGCTGCCAGTCAGTTTCCGCAGGATGTTGTTGCGTGCAGCTACTTTGTGCTTGGTGTTCATGCAGTGTTTCCTATATGTTAGTGTTCGGTCTAAGGTGACACCAAGGTATTTAGGATGGAAACAGTGTTCGAGCTCTTGGCCTTCCCAAGTAACTTTCAGTTTCCTGTTGGCTTCGCGGTTACGTAGGTGGAAAGCACACATTTGTGTCTTGGCAGGGTTAGGCTTCAGGTGGTTCTCTCTGTAGTAGCTGGAGAGATCTTTCAAGGCATTGGTGAGTTGCTTTTCAACTGTTTCAAAATCTTTTGCTTGTGTTGTAAGGCCAAGGTCATCAGCATATATAAAGCTCTTTGTGAGTGGTGGTTGTGGCTGATCGTTCGTGAAGATGTTAAATAAGGTCGGTGCAAGAACGCTGCCTTGGGGTAAACCATTCTTTTGCCTCCTCCATCTGCTTTTCTGGCCCTGAAACTCCACATAGAAGCTGCGGTTTTCTAAGAGGGTCTGGACAGTTTTTGTAAAGTCAAAGTCCCGGGTGATATGGTAGACTTTATGCAGCATTTTTCTATGTTGCACCGTGTCATAGGCTGCCGTAAGGTCCACAAAGACTGTTCCCGTAATGCAGCCTTTCTCATAGCCTTCCTCGATATGTTCAGTCAGATGAAGAATTTGACCTGTACAGTTTTTCCCTGGTCTGAAACCTGCTTGTTGTGCAATAAGCTTGGGTTCGATAACAGGTTCTAGTCGATTTAATAGCATCCTCTCATAGACTTTATATAGATGACATAAGAGGGAGATTGGTCGATAGCTCCTGGCATTGGAGGCATCTTTACCAGGTTTTAAGATGGCAATTATCTTAGTTTTCCTCCATGCTCTGGGAATCTGTTTGTGTGCCAGGCATTGATTGTAGAATTTCAAAAGCCAGTTTTCAGCTTTGGCCCCCAAGTGTTTGATTTGCTCCATCATCAGGTCATCTAGGCCAGGTGCTTTACCAGTCTTACATCGCTTGATGGCTTCTCTGAGTTCTTTCAGGTTTAGAAGAGAAGACAACTGGTGGGTTTCAAGTTCTGGCACCCTGTTGATTTTCAGCTTTATTCTGCTGCGGTTGGTTTTCCCATTCTGAATTAGCTGGTGAGCTATCTGATCTGGTGTCACGTTCGCGTGTCCAGGGTTGACCAGAGGGTCGCTATCCAGGCGTCTCAGCAATTGCCAGGCTTTTCGGCTAATCTTGGACATGTCCAGGTTCTCAAGCAGCTCTATCCAACGGTCTTTCTTAGCATTAGCTAAGGCTGTAGTTTTTGGCCTGCTGCTATAGTCCCATCACTGTATGGGTTCTCAGACTACAGCTGATACCATGTTTGGAATCAGAAGGTCAAATAGAACCAGAACCAGATCTAACTTTAAACTTCTCACTTAACTAAGCATTTCTTCTTTCTTGGCTCAGTTTTGTTCTTTTTCACTCGATGCCCCGTGCTCCTAGGTTGACTCCATGCAGAATGTTCCATCTTTTGTTTTAAAATCCCAATCTAAAACTTTCTCAAATTAATTGGAATTTTAGTTTAATATTGTTCTGTGATCATGTATATTTTGATTATATGTATTTGTCATGTCACTTTATATTAGATTTTTTTGTATTTTATTTGTATTATTTGTTTTATAATAGTACTAAATATTTTTGTATTTTTATTATTCTTTCCTTCCTTCCATCCCTGTTTCGGTGTATATGCACATACCGTAGCTCAGATTTTATGTTTTTGGCAGTACCGATTAATTTTTGGTTGTTTTACTTATAAGGCGCCATGTACATCAATGGTACTATATTAATAAATGGTAAATAACATTTCTACTTGTAAATATTGTCTCTAATTCACAATAGCAAGGTGCCACCTTAATAAATTTCACTCTTGGAATGAATCATATCCTTTATTTGTCTTATATACGAAGTTGAAACAAAGATTAGATTTGGGTTATTTTGCTTTGTCGTTATTTATTTGTGATAATGGAGTGTGACATCAAATAAAACACACAAGAAAAATTGCAACAAGACCCAAACAAGAACATGAACACATACAAGTACTGTTTCAATGGCTCAGGATGGGTTAGGAGTACAGTCTTGCTCATTTAGTTCTCACAAGCTGAGATAAATGGTCAAGGGTTTTCCCTGAGGTTAAAGCTTCAGCAAATGATATGACTGGATTACAGTACACATCTGCATTCAATACAACATTCATAAACTATCAATAAAGATAGAACTAAGGAATTATTCTAACACCAATTTCTGTTTTTTGTTAGTTTTTTGCTAATCCTAAGAGTATCTAGGGATAAGTGAAAGCAGAAGGCAAACATTGTGTGGGTTTCACTATTAACAGCAATTGGGTTTAAAAGTTGATGCACTTTCTATACAACAATAGTTCAATGGAAGATGTTGAATTTTGACTGTGAAGCATACAAATAACTTTCAAATTGGAGCAGGTTAAAACCAGCACTGGAATAGTCATATACAGTACAAACAGTCCCCAAATTACAAGCATCCAACTTACAAACGACTCATAGCTAAGAAAGATTGTAAGAAAATATCCATTCATACCACTCCCTTTTGGCTTAAAAAAATATATAAACATAGAATTACCTTTAACCAAATAATTCAGATATGCTTCCTGGAAGGCAAGCTGACATTTAAAAATAAGGCTAAAAGACAATGGGCATTCAAATGATGTGTGCTGGCCATTGGGTTTCGTTTTGCTGTACCTAAAGTATAACTGAAGATTGATAAATGAACATATTAACCCTAGACCCATCTACTCAACACATTAAAATCACACATACATACAACATGCGCCAGGAGCTCAGATTTCAGTAAAATCTTGACTGTGTGGAGTGGAAGACTGACACAATGGAATATACCACTGTGGTGTCTCAGTTCCACAAATGTCTGTAAAAGAGAGCATGAGATTGTGGAAGGAAGAAAAGGTAAATCAAATTGCACAAGTTATTTGAAGAAACAAAATTACAGTCAACGTGAACATCTCCTTCTCCTTCATTAGCATTGGGCCAGAAGGCACAGAAATGGATCAATGAAAGGTTGCTGTCTGTAATAACAGAACATTTCAGTGATTAAAGACATATTAATACTCATCCTTCCATCATGGAAAGTAGACTAGAAGGGGAAAATATGAAACAAAGGACACAGAAATGATTTTTTAAAAAATATTCTGAGAAACACTGATAGTCTGGTCAGTGATTGTCATTTGATTCCCTGGGTGACACCAGTAAAGGCTTTCCTATTTTAAATAATCCACATTTAACTTGTCCTGTTCCCTTAACCCCACCATGGTTGGAATATAGGTCTTGAAACCAGTAGAGATAGAGATTCATTGTCAACAGGGATTCCCATTCCTGAGCTATAACCATTGTTTAACTCAGGACTGTAATACTTGCAGCTAAACACTAAGCTTGGCAGAACAATTGTGTAAAGAAATTGTAAACTTGCGTAAGATTTCATTAAGGCACCAATGATCAACCTATGCTTGGCAAGTCCCCAACATCAACCAACACTCACAATGTGGGCATACATTTAGTCAGAAGAGAGGTGCCTTCTTCCTTGTGAAAAGTTGGAGAACCACCCTTCAGTACTTTTTAAAAACTGCTACAGAAGACTTGTATTTACAATTAATACTGTAACAATCAATTTGGTATCTATTAGGCATGGGCAAATTAATCAGAATCGTCATTAATCGTAATAAATTCGTTAATCATAATAAATCCAAACGGGGTTCCAAGGTGGTTTGGCGCTTTGAATTTAACCTTCCAATTCGAAGCGTTGGCGCCCATGCCTCGGAATATCTTTGGATAACCTTCGGATATATGATAAAGTGTTTTAATTCAACCAATCTCCTGGTTAGCATTGAGCCCCATAGAAACCAAGCCTGGAGCGTTTTTTCTCCTGGCTATCCAGGAGAGAAAACCCCCTTCCCTTCCTGGTTGGTTTCCACACCCCTCTTCCTTCCACGCTCTGGGTGTTCCCTTTGTTTACTTTTAGCCCCCTCGTAAACTCAACAAATCTGTTTCATGGTCAGCCTCCTTTTCTAGTCCCAATATAAATTGATCCCTCTCTTGTTCTTGCTCTTTTGTTTCTCCCTCCATTCTCTGTTTCCCAGGATTTTTTCTTCTTTTCTCATGGGTGTCCCCTTGCCTCTTTCCGATACCCTTTTATTTCTTTCACTCCTATGTTTCCGCGTGTCTCTTCTTCTCTCCTTCTCCTCCTCTTCTTTCTTTAAGTGGAGAACCCTTTTGGACCTTCGACTGACCTCCCGGTTTTGCTGTTCTCCCCTGTCTTAATCCACGGGGGAAAGGGAGCTGCTGCTCTACCCAGTCACCCTCCAGAGCTGGCACTCTCCTCAGAGTCCTAATGTGCCCCTCTCTCCACCATGACTACGCACCTTCCTGGTTGGTTTCTATGGAGCTCTTAAACCCGCTGCTATCTAGGAGAGAAAACCCCCTTCCTTCCTGATTGGTTTCTATGAGGCTCTTAAATCCACTCCTGAGTGTTTTTCCTCCTGGTTAGAAGCGGGCTAAGCCTCATAGGAAGAAACCCACTCCTGAACGTTTTCCCTCCTGGTTAGAAGCGGGCCCGTTTTGAGACAGAATGGTGTAGTATAGTGGTTTGAGAGTTGGGCTACAATTGTGGCTTGATTCCCCACTTAGCCATGGAAATCCAGTGGGTGATCTTGAGCAAATCACACACTTTCAGCCCCAGAAAACACAATGAAATAGGAAATAACACTTTCAAACCAGGAACAGATTTCCTTATTCAGAGGCTGATGGCCATCTGTCAGGAGTGATTTGATGGCGTGCTATGATTTATGTTCCTTGTTGATAAATGTCATTTCCTAATTGGTTTTGTCATAAAAATAAGGCAAAACTTTATTACACTGCCAAAACTTTGTCTTTGTGCAAGGGACATCGTCCTATAAAAAATAGCACATTATGGTTTGTTGAGTCTCTGTCCACCAATTTAACAAGGTTTCAGCCACAAAAACAAAGTTTCTGAAGTAGAAAAATGATTTTTAAAGTAAAGACAACCCAATGAAACAGGAAATAACATTTCCAAACCAGGAACAGATTTTTGTTATTATTAAAAAATGTTTTTTATAAAAACTTTGAAAATTTGCCAAAAATCTGAGGATAAGTCAAACGTTCTTAGATTTGGTGAGCTAACAGTGGGAAACATATTCTACCGCTGTAGCAAATTTCATTAGGATATCTCAAAAAATGAGGAAGAGAGAAGCCCCTCAAGTTTCCCCATTGACAATAATATTTTCCTTCATGCGCGTGCACATCTGCTATTAACGAGGTATATACGAAGATTCCAAATTTTCGGAAAGTTTTGAATTTTTTGCTTCAAAATTTGGAATGACTTTAGAAATGAAGCGCCAGCGCCCCCTACTATTGAAGCCAGTATTGAACCATTTTTTTCATGGATCGCACATGCCTAGTATCCATACTGGCATATATGTTCTCAGGATTTTTTTGTGTTTTAAAAGGTAAAGGTAAAGGTTTTTCCCCTGACGTTAAGTCCAGTCATGACCGACTCTGGGGGTGGTGCTCATCTCCATTTCTAAGCCGAAGAACCGCCGTTGTCCGTAGACACCTCCAAGCTCCAAGGTCATGTGGCCGGCATGACTGCATGGAGCGCCGTTACCTTCCCGCCGGAGCGGTACCTATTGATCTACTCACATTTGCATATTTTCAAACTGCTAGGTTGGCAGGAGCTGGGGCTAACAGCGGGCGCTCATTCCACTCCCAGGATTTGAACCTGGCACCTTTTGGTCCGCAAGCTCAGCAGCTCAGCGCTTTAACGCACTGTGCCACCAGGGGCATGTTATAGAGCATGTTTAAACACCAATGTCCAGTTAAAATGATGGTGTAAATATTTTCCCATCATGTTTCTCACATCCCAGCAGATCTTCCAATAGCAGTAAACAAAATTTAAAATATCAGATGCCACCTGTTAGTCTATTTTGGGATACAAAGTTTCTGGTATCCATGACATCTTGTGATTTCTGCCAACTACTTTACAGGCTCATGTTTCTTTCTGCTCTGTGGTTTGAAGGGATCCTTTACTTCCAGAATTATTTGAATAGTTTCCAGAATCTTGGCTAATTTCCTCTTGCTCTCTGAGGTCTTTCACGTCAACCAGATCAACATCATTTGGGGAGCTATTGTCAACGATGACAACACAGTCTTCTGTGGGCTCTTCTGAAGTCAGCAAATAGGAACTGCTCACATCTTTTCCTCCAATGTTCTGCAGGTGAGAAGGAAGAAAGCAAGTAATAAGGAAAAAGCACAATATGTTTTTCAATTGTGTAAGAACAATTTCACACTACCATTTAGTTTTGAAAACAAATGAAAAAAACATTTTGAGACGGACTTCTCCATATAGTCAGCCCTTCACTTTTGCAGGTTTAACTTTTGCAGATTTGATAACTATGTTCTTTCTAGGAATCTCTATGTCTTACAGTGCAACTTCTGCTGGAATCTGACTACAAACAGAACCACACTGAAGGACATAGAGATTCCTAGGGAGGTGTTTCCTCAGCTAAAAAGAGTGACTTTTTAATTTGTTTTTCTGCACCTCAATCCCTGCTAAAACAGAGAGACTACTATAAAGAGCTATTACAGAAAGCTATTGTGTAAAATACTGAAAAGATGACTGACTTTTCTCAGGAGCATTAGTCAGCTTAGTTCGGATCACTGGAATATAACTGAAGGGAGCTGAAGCCAAAACAGATATTATGCAATATGCAAAACCTCCCAATAAAACTGGTAGTTATACATTTAGCTCTTCTTCCATACTGTCTAGTAACCATTCCTCCCTGATGTCTAATAACTATTTCCTCATGCTACACAATTCTGTATTTCACTGTCTGTTTCCACCTGATAACATGGACTGAGCAGAGATGAGAGGGATCTGGAAGGCGTGACATCCAGCCACAAGTTAAGTCAGCTAGATGTTGTGAGAGAAGGCAAGCTGATGTTTTTGGGAATAGAGAGAGGAAGGAGTATTGGTTAGTATGCTATTACAGGCCAAGATAAATAATAATTACAATGCAAAAAAAGTGAGTTTAGCCTATGTGCATGTTGAGCTAAATGTGGCAAAAGAAGGCCTATGGGGTGTGTGTGTGTTATTTTAAGATCAAAGGAGATCAAGATAACTGAAGATGTGAAAAGATTTGACAGACACTTTGCCATTATATTTGTGGGAATGTGTTTCCATAAGTATCATATCCCCCCCCCCCCAAATGAAAAAAAAATGAACAATGAGATATAGACAGCACATTGTTGGCTAGGGGAAAAATATTATGTACAGATTGAAACTATCAAAATATCAAGTCACTTTGGCAGGACTTGGAAAATCGAATTGTATAGTAAAAGAATGCATATTCTCAGCACATTTTTTCGATTTCTGTAAAATTTGTTCAGATGGATTTGATACCTTTTGGAAACAAGCTCCGCATTGTGAAATGCAAAAATTGGAAGGTGGAATGCTAAGAAATAGTAAGTGCTACAAGCTTTATTTCAGAGGAAGGCAATGACAAACCATCTCTGTTTTTGTGGGGTTTTTTTAAAGCAGTGTATAGGACAGTGGTTCTCAACCTGTGCCTCCCCAGATGATTTGGCCTTCAACTCACAGAAATCAGAACAGCTGGTAAACTGGCTGGGATTTCTGGGAGTTGTAGGCCAAAACACCTGGGAGGACCCATAGGTGGAGAACCACTGGTATAAGAGGATAGATAATATGTGCATAGGTACCCTTCAAAAAGTAAAGTGTTAAGAGGGCAAAAGGTAATCTTGAAAGCTAACCTCTACCTTTTAGGGTATAACCAGTGTATTGTTAGAGGGACAATATTGTTTAAGATTTTGTATTGTTAAAAAGCCAATCCAATGTCCAGTGTTAGAGAAGTTTAGGGGTGTGCCAAAGTAATATGTATAGCTGAATAAATATATTCAGTTAAGCAATCATATTCACTCACATAAAATATCTTTGCATGTGACAGATATTCACCAGCAGTTCTTGAAAACCTTCTCCAGAACTCTGGGACTATTTCCATTTTGACAACACATACATACACACAAACACACAGCACCACACCCACTGCATAGATTTTCATCCGACCTACAGAAAAAGAGAGCCTGGGCTCACTGTGAAGTCTTTGTATATACAGAAGCACCTGCAATATTGCTTTCTAAAATACATTTCACATAATGATTTCACTGCAGCTTAATGATAAAGGAACAAAATCGAGAATAAATACCTCTATGGTCAAAGGAGGGTTGCATTTTGGAAAGAAGACATATTTGACTTGTTTGCAAATGAAGTGTGTAAAATAGATGAAGCCAATTATTAGCAAAATAACAGCCACGAAGATTGCAATTGGTATATACACAGCTAAGAAGTTTCCTACAAAAAAAAAAGGTTGGAGAGAAATAAGTATTAAATATTGAAAATATGACAAATTAACAGGCAAAACAATCTGAAGTGGGGCTGAGATTGGTCAACTGACTAACGGTTAAAAGGGTGAACTATTGCCTAATCCATCACCATGCTGCCTAACACCAGACAGTGCATCAGGTACAGAGTATCTGCGCATGTGCCGACACATATATGAATGTGCATTGCTTTCCCTCATAACCTTAGTGAAGCAGACTCTTGTGGGTTTTTCTAATGTAGTTTCCTTCTCATCCCACTGGATCTAACAAATCAACCTGTTCCTGCCATGCCCTATTTGTGGACTTTGGGCTTATTACAATTACTGTATTACATCCCTGCTCCTCATCAGCAGAGGCCAGTAGAGAGCCTAAATCAATACTTGTATGGGTGTGTGGTTGTGATGGGATGAGGAGGACAGCACTTGAAGTCCTAAATATTAATTTCAAATAGCTCCAGTAAAGTGATTCTTTGCTATTTGAAAAATTAAATTCACTCTGAATTTTGAAACAAGCAAAGTGGAGAACATGTCAGCTTTACAAAGATCTGAAAGTAGGTTTGGTCACAATAACGAATTCTCATAAAGTAACACTATTGTCCTATAATGCAATAAATGTCATAGTTTAATAAAACACACTTTGTTAACATGGAATATTTCTTAAGAAGTGCACACTTGTTGGGCCTTGATCAGAATCAATCCAATGTAGTATGTTTAATTTATAGTAATGGTTCCACAGGTACTTCAATCACAGCATTATATACAATGCACATATAAATATTCCACTACAATCACAATGTGATAAAGGACCAGGAATATCAATAGGTAACTGATGAAACTTCTACCTACAGACAGCTAGTGTAGAACACCATTTGGGAGGCACGTTTCTTTGGCTATTATCTTCCTTTCAGGGAAAATAAGGGACTTCTAAAATGTATTTTAAACGTTCATCACAAAACTTCATTAAAAGAAAGAAAGATGATATCAAGAAATGAAAACTGCATGTTCCTGGTGGCATGAACATGAATAGATATTGAATCCCATTCTGGGAGACAGGGGGCAGATACAAAATCAATAGATGGGATAGATTGATGGATTGCTGCTGCAATTGGGTTTATGCCTGATTAGTCATATCTAGAAGGTTTGTGTCCTTAGCAGGAAATTGTTCAAATTAGTAAAGATTAAATCTGCTTTCACCCATTTTCCGTGGCTTTGGAATTCAGCTCCCAAAATTGGTAATTCCCCACTTCTTCTGGTGGTGATAATTAATGAACAGAGAGGAAACACATTTCATACCGGATGCTACATATGTCATACCTTTGGCTATTTCAATGCAGCTTACATTGCTGAACTCGCTACTTTTATTATATTGTTGAGCAAATGCTTGCACTTGAACACAGTATAGAGTGGATGGGGATAAGCCTGAGATTACATATGGTGGCGATGTTTTATCCACAAATTCTTTCTTCTGTAAAACAAGTGCAAAGGGAACATGGAATATAAACCAGATCACAAAGTAGTAAAGTGATTTTCTTTGCAGCCTGGGTGTAAACCACACTGATTCTTCTGCAGCCTCAACAAACTCCAAACATATTGTTTTGGGTTTACGAGAACAAATACTGAAAAAGTAATAATCCTAATCATAATCATCTTTATATATACCCCACCACCATCTCCCAGAGGAACTCAGGGCGGCTCACAAAGTACTCAAAGGTGTGAACACACAAAATACAAAAAATGCAGAAACAATAACATAAAACAGTAACAGCCAACATAAATATTTCCCTTCACAAATCCCCTGATTAAAACCAATAAAATACAGCAATAGCTGCAGGTATAAAACAACAATAATCAATCTCAGTCATGTAAAGTGCTTGGTGAAATCTATGGGTCCTCACGTATAAAGGAATCTAAATATAGTCAAAGGCTTGTCGAAAAAACCATGTCTTCAATTGTGCACAGAAAGCTTGGAGAGTAGGGGCTAGTCTCATCTCCCTTGGAAGGGCATTCCCAAGATGGGGGGCCATCACCGAGAAGGACCTCTCTCTCATCCCCACCAACCGCACTTGAGATAGAGGTGGGACCGAGAGGAGGGCCTCCCTGGTAGATCTTAGCACCTGTGCTGGTTTATAGAAAGAGATGTGGTCTCAAAGATAGGCTGGACCCGAAGCGTATAGGGCTTTATAATTAATAACCTGCACTTTGAATTGGGCTTGGAAACTCATTGGCAGCCAGTGGAGCTGCTTTAAAAGTAGCATGGTGTGCTCCCTATAACCAGCTCCAGTTAGTAACCTGCTGCCAACCTTTGCAGTAACTGCAGTTTCTGAGCTGTCTATGTAGAGTGCATTGCAGTAGTCCACTCTAGATGTAACTAAGGCAAGTACCACCGCGACCAAATCAGGCTTTTCAAGATACAGTTGCAGCTGATGCACATGTTTTAATTGTGCAAAGGCCCTCCCAGCCACCGCCGACACCTGAGCTTCAAGCATCAGCAACAACTCATGAGACATTGTTCCCTAGACCAGGGCCTCTTGGGCTATGTGATATCAAGGACCAGCAATT
The DNA here is from genome assembly GCF_035594765.1 of Anolis carolinensis. NCBI lineage: Eukaryota > Metazoa > Chordata > Lepidosauria > Squamata > Anolidae > Anolis > Anolis carolinensis. The sequence continues at coordinate 75,810,177 of NC_085843.1, read as the reverse complement.
ATTTCCCTCCCAATGTGGCAGTTGCTGGTACTATACTGTATTTCCTCACATAATAGTCACCACCATGTAATAGTTACACCCCCATTTTGGGGATGGCAAATTTGGTATTTTTGTGTTCCTTGCATAAAGTCATGCCCTTGATTCACTCACGTGCACATGCACCCCCTTTCTAGTTACAGGACTTTGCTTGGCTGCCTGCTGAGTGAAGACCCATAGCTGGATTTTGTTTTCACTGCATAATAGTCGCACCTCCCTTTTTTCGGCCAAAAACAAAAAAAGAATAAAAAGTGCAACTATTCCACTGTGAAGTATGGTACTTGCGACCATTGACCACAGTTGCTTTTTCTCTTTCATGGAAATTCATTGTGGAGCAACAGTCAATGACTCAGGGGTCAGCATCAGATCAATGGCCACTACTCTGAACAGCACTGCTCTAGACCATGGGTTGAGAAACCCTGATTTTCCTCCTCCTTGGATTCTCTAAGGACAATAACACTACTTCTGCAAAATCAAAAATGACTTATTTGAAGTAAAATGTGAGATATTTTAGAATTAAAAATAAATACTTTAGGAATTAAAAAGGAATATTTTATCTAATGTATCATATTAGAAGGCTAAAACATCCAGACTCAACAGATGTATTTTACCAAGTAACCTTTTCCTGTTTCAGTGAAGAACAACTCAGATTCTCTCCACCACCTAAGGTCCATGCTACTTTATGGAATTATGTACTGAACACGCCACTGAATTAATTTATGCATATATGTGTATAATTTTGCACATCCTGGATACCGTTTAAAAAAAAACACTTCTGTATAAGGCAATGACAAACTCCCTCTGAACAAATCTGACCAAGAATGATGAGTTTGCCTTAGGGCAATGAACAATTTGAAAGCAAACTACAACCAATATTTTTCTATCACTCTGACTGACGAGTCGTTATGCAATATTTTATTTCTTGGCCTGATCCTATTTCAGCAAAAGGCTTTTTACAAAATATGGCATGTCAATTGTTTAACAGTTAACATCCTTGTGGCTCGGTTGGACTGTAAAATAGGGAACTGGTTAAAAGATGGAAACAGTAGACATTACAATTCACTATTTTTATACAGGATTTAATGGCCTTCAGAATAACAATGAGCAATACCAACAGTCTTACCTTGTTATATGAAGAATTTGGCCAGTACCAAATTTGGTAAGTTAATGGATATAGTTTGCTCATTGAATTATTTTCAACTTCTCCGGGTGAAGCAACAGAAATCTGAAGTGAATCTTCACTGGCATTAAGCTTGATGCTTGGAGGGCCGAGATTATCTTTAAAATAATGTCAATTAGTTTATTAAATACTCGAAATTAACAAAAGAGATTCAGACATGACATGCAGTAAAAGTGGCTTCAGATGGAGGATTCTAGTGCTATCTCCAAAAAAAAATTACATTCCTTTCTTCCTCAATAAAAAATGGAGAAAACAGTAGCAATACTACATTGAGACCACAAAGAAGAGCAAACTCTTACTTAGATGTTATTTTTTAGAATAGTATCTTCTACTGCTCCCTAGGACAGACCATACAGCACACACAACTCTGTCCTCTAAAAAGTTGTTGAGAGACTTAGGGGCTATTCACATGGCCCTTTTGGGCCATGCTGTTTCGCTGGCAGTCGTCAGCAAAAGAGAAGGTGCATGGGGCAGTTCATGGCACCCTGCACGCCCTCCCTCCTTCTTACATCAGATGAGAGAAAGGGCGGCCACGTTCAGCAACGTGCATTGCCCCGCTGCCCTTTCCTCCATCATATGGGGAAAAGGGTAGGAAAGTGCAGGTAGCTACACAAAACACACTTTCCTTCCTGTGGTAGTGGAGAAAATACCTTCTGGCGCTTCCCCTCCACTTTGGGAGGAATATGGGTGGAGCCTACCATGCGTTGTGTAATGGCGCTCAGCAGGCCCCATTCAGGATGCAAATAAAAGTGGCAAAATTGGGTTTTTTGCTGTGTGAAAAGGTTCTTAGAAGGGATGGCTTTGGACATACATTGCTGCCCCCCACTTCTGCTGCTTGAGAAGGTTGCCTTACATAATATTCAACTCAATATGGAAGCAAACAACCTCCAAATATTAAGCAAAAAAATCTATTTCAGGAAAGGATGAAAAAAGATCAATGGGATGTGTAGCAGTTAAAAATACGTTAAATGCAAACATACCAACACAGTGCTCACAAACCTGCTTCTTTGTTATTTTTTACTCTTATTACTACCCAACCCTATGAACAAACCATACATATAAATACTTATTTTTGAAGACATATGCATTTTTTAAAAAACAACAACCATAAGTAATTTCTAAACTGCTGTAACATTAGCTATGTGCTTAGCTATATGATGTACAGAAGGAGGAGGAGGAGGAGGAGAAGGAGGAGAAATAATAATTATTTTAGGTGCTACGTACTATCTCTGTGAGGTTCAAATCGCTGCATTTTAGACCAAGGTGATTTCTTGTGGTTTTGTACTGCTTGGATTTGAAAATAATAAATTCCATCAAAGCCAACAAAATCTGAGATATCGCAATGTGCTGTTTGGACATTTTCGCATCCTGAAACGTTGATCCAATTCTTTGATATATCAGGAGAGGACCGTGATTTATGTCCACTGCAATAAAAGTTGAATGATTATGCACAAGACATTTATTTTGCAACATTTAGGGCTCAGATTTGTTCATGTTGACGGTTTGCACCACTGACTAACAGTAAATGGAAGGTATGCATAGGATGACATATTGTAGATTTCAATACTGGTTTTGATTTTTGAAAAAAATGCCCTTTACTGTACCTATTTGGTATCTGCTAGAATTTACTGAGACAATTATGAATATGAGTTACATATTTGTTATTTGCTTTATTCACAGTTTCTATATATTTCCTAGTTCAGTGGATACAAAGGGACTGTGAAAGTCCTCCAGTCCCTATTTACTGGGAAAAGCTGACCAGTCAATGGAGGCGTGTTTCCCTATTGATTCATCATCATAGGCAATCATTTGTTGCCAGATATGATTGTCCTCCAGAGGTAAAGTCTTAAGGTGCGACTGTAAGTGACTGTGAAGACCTATTCTGGATCCACATAGTCTTCCATATTGAGGATTTGCAGGCGAAAGATGGTCATGCCAAGGGTTTGCCTTCCTCTTGGTACATTTCTCCCTTTTGCCCTTTTTTCATGCCTCTTCAAAATCCGTAATATTGTTGGTAACAACTAACCTCCAGTTACAACACTCAAGGGCCAGGGCTTCCCAGTTCTTGGTGTTTATATCATATTTTTAAAGGTTAGCTTCAAGTCCATCTTTAAATCTCATTTGTTGTCCACTGACATTCTATTTTCCACTCTTGAGCTAAGAGTTAAAGTAATTGTTTTGGGAGATGGTGACTGAACATTCAGACAACGTGGCCAGTCCAGCGAAGTTGCTGGTGAAGAACCATCATTTCAATACTGGTGGTTTTCTCCCAACTGACTAGGAAGCAGATGATTGGAATTCCCATCATTCCTGTAAGCAATTTCCATTGCACCAGGAATAAGCAGGTTTCCTCCCTTACACCAGATTGCTCACACAAGCGAACATCAGGCAACTCTTTCCTGATTGATAGAGGAACAGACTTGCATTGAATGCACCAGCTGCTGCCCAACAAATGGAGATGGTGGAACCACTGTAGTTATACATTCTTAACTGCCTTTGGGAATTGCAGCCATTATTATTAATATAATAAAAGGGAATAATGAAAAATAGCAAAAATGACAAAATGCAAGTAATCCTACTGAAAATACAGCTAAAGGTGAAGTTGACCAAAGGGAACATCATGATTCAATTCAAGGGGATTCAATTTTGGTTGGTTCCAGCAGTCGGTACCAACTATAAGAAATTAAAATAGACTGTTCTGAAATAAATCAAGGAATCTGACATTTTATTAAAAGAATGGAACTAATTAAAGAAGGAAACACTGCCAGGGACATTTTCTACTAATGACTGTCAATATGAGTTTTCCCCAGAAACCCTGATTTTCAAAGAGCTGGCAGGAGATAGGAAGAGCAGACAATGGTACAATCTGAAAATGCACATTTTGCAAGGATTCTTACAAGAGGCTTTGTACTAGGAAGCTCACATTTCCTTCATACAGATAGTCCCAGTACAAGACACACTTCATATTCAAGGCATGTACTTGAAGGTGTTCAGGAACAGGTAGACCAGTCCAAGCTGTAAGGAGAAGAAAGATAAAAAATCTATCGTCCATTAAGCTTTAGGAAGAAAACGTTTCAAACAAGCACCAGCCATACAACCTATGCAAGTTCAGAGGAAACTCTGAAAGGAATGCCTGAAAGGGTTCCCAATTACAGCTCCCCAGGGTAAGGGTTATGAAGGAAATGACCTCAGATGCCGAGCAAAAGAATGACATTTAGAAACAAGGCAAGAAGAGGGAGAGAAGAGAAAGTGATAAACCTAAGGAACTTCCTGATCAATTCCAGTGATGGGTTTTCTTGAACGTAGTCTCATTTGTATTTGGAAAGTTTTCTTTTTTTCTATTAAGGCAGAAGGGAACGGTAATGTCTAAATGAATAGATATCAAGTTCATACCTTTAGGGGTTCGCTTACAGTATTCTGGACTATATAAACCATTGTTATAGGGCAGAAAAGCATTCACTTTTAAACAATATGTGGTCTCTGGTTCAAGGTCATGAATGAATTGACCTGGAAAAACAGGCCCAGTTTTTTCCTGCAGAAAAAAATTGCATAAAATTTATTATAACTTATGGTCGCTATACACAGTCTTGCTAAGCTGATGAAGAAACTGTAAAAACAGGACCAACATTTATTACACATAATTTTTATTTAAACTGATATCATTTCAGGGCACATAATGACTTTTCAACCTATTCAGAATAGAGTATGCTTTATAATTGAATTTTCACTCATCACTGAATTGCCATTTAAACACGTTCAGTCAGAGTATTACACTTTGCCGTAGTAACTTTGCTGCCAAATTACTAAATTGGTCCTAGAAATGCTACCAGATAACATAACCTTATTACTCCTTGTAATTTTCTCAGCACATATGTCATGAGGTATCAGAGCTATATTTACAGGCATATTTCAAAAGATAAAGTAAATTTCAAATGGTTAATGGAAAGAAATGTAATACCTCAGGATGAGATGAGTTTTTCCAGATAGTCAGGTTGTAGCATAAATTCTCACTTTCCCACATTTTCACTGGTTTGTTTATTTCAGGATTTAAAATGATAATTTTCTCATTTCCGTTTATGGAATCTAGCCACACTCCTGGGGGACCAATCTTGGCTGTAGACAAAATAAGAGAACATAAGACACTTCCAATTAATATTATTGATGCTGACAGCTTCTGATGAGACAGCTTGTATATAAAGAAAGAATAAAAAAAATCCATCAGACTGAGTGGATCCTAGGACTTTAGATCTGGGGTGGACATCTTGTCCTTGCAGGCCTTCCTTTGGTTTTTATTTACCATGGCATTAAAATGCAGCTCTTTATTTGTCCCTCAAATCCACCACTCAAGGAAAATTAAGGGTGAAAATGGACCAAAAATAATGGTAGTATTGGAAGTGGCTGGAATTAAATCACAACAATGTACATTAATTCCAGTTCCCATTCCCAGCTGCTTTTGCTCTGATCAGAGCTTGTAAAGTTAGTTTTAAGAAAAGTAAATAGCAACATGCTGAAATAAAGTAAAACTTTGGGTCCTATGTCTTCTTTATATTACTGCTGGTATTGCTACAGATGGAAAGCTTCAGGATTATATTAATTCTTGTTCCGCTAACATTTCATGATAAGCAAAAATCAATATAGGGAAAAGAACTTGCAACATGAGAATGTTTTGATCAAGAAAACAACTTAGGAGGGAAGTAACCTCCCCCCCCAAGCCAAACATCATAAGTATTTCACTAAAAAACAAGAAACCAAGGGTCCATCTACACCAGGCATGGGAAAACTTCAGCCCTCCAGGTGTTTTGGACTTCAACTTCCACAATTCCTAAGAGCCAGTAGGCTGTTAGGAATTGTGATTGAAATCTAAAACACCGGGGGGGGGGGGGGGCAAAGTTTGCCCATGCCTGATCTACACTGTGGAATGAATGCAGTTTGACGCCACCTTAATTGTCATGACTGAATGCTATGGAATCATGGGAGTTATAGTTTTGCAGTCTTTCACCTTCTGTGCCAAAGTGGGCTGGTGCATCACAAACAAAAAACCCAGGATTCCAAAGCATTTAGCCGTGACAGTTAAAGTGATATGGAGGGTGAATTAGTTCCACACTGTAGGTGAACATTAAGACATAAAAGCACAAATCTGTGTAATGAGTTCTGCAGGAGAACTTTGAAGGGCACAGAGAAAGCTGGGGAAAGATGTCTAAAATGGGAAGTGATTGCTGCCACTACTACTAAATACCAATGAAACAGGCTGCGCATCCCTTACTTGGAATTCTAAAATCCAAAATATTCCAACATCCAGAATTGTAAACAAACATGGATGACTAAGATAGTGACACCTTTGTTTTCTGATCTTTCAATGTTAACAAACTATGTTAACAAAAATTTGTTTAGAATATGGTATATGAAATTACCTTAAGATGATGTTCTAAGATATATATGAAACATCAATAAATTTCATATTTAGGCTTGGGCCTTACCTCCAGGATGTCTCATTATGTATGTAATACATAATACGTAAATATTGTAACCCTATATACATTTACTTGTGAAGACCCAATACAACACAGTTCTGGTCTGTAAAAACAATATTGTAAATAAATTTTTATAAGGTTTTGTACTTTTTGCTTGAAACAGATTTTTTTTTTTGGAAAAAAGACAGGTTTATACCGTTCATAAATGGACAAAATGTTAAATCTGCCCAAGGGGAATAATCTTGTGTGGTATCAGCTCGTACACCCACGGTATAGTTTTCCAAATACTCTAGAATTGTTGATGAAAGATCACATTCTGTAGTTGTTATATCTTGACACTCCAAAATAGCAGACCATGTATCAGGACTTATTTCTTCATTTTCTTGGTTTCTGGGGAAGAAAGCAAACACATGAGTTAACACAGTAGACCAGTAAGCACTGCTGATCTCTGAATCATACTCAGTTTTGTTTTGATCTGTAGCACCTGGCAGCTAAAATATTTATTTACATCATTTTTACCCCGCCTTTCTCCCCGGGGGGACTCAAATATGTTTTGTTCTTGTTTCTGTTGCGACGGTGTGAAGTCTTGGCTCTGTCTTTTCCTCTCCTTTGCTTTCGTTCCCCCTGTTTATAGAGCTTCCCAATAGTGTAGATACTTCCATTTGTATTAGTTTTTGGGTGGAGCATAAAAAACCCCGTAGAGGCCAGCCTTAGTTGGTCTATTCCAGTTGCCTGTTCAGAGTTCTCTTGCTAGACTCCTTCTTTCTGCAACAGAGCTACAGTGTTTAGAAGCTTGGGCATTGTCTGGTAAAACCTAGGCCCAAAGCAATCCAAAACAGGCATCCTTAGCACTAAACTCTGCTTTCAGCAGTATTCATATACCATGAGTCCCAGAGACAACAGAAGCTTTTGGTCAGCCTGAGCTTCACAAAGAAAGAAGATTGAGACAGTTTATGAGCTCCAGTTTGTAAACCATCACTTTGCATCAGAAGCAAAAGACTTTCAAAGACGCCAGAGAGATGTCTGCAACCAGCAAAATCTCCTTTCGCACTGTATTGTTCTAAGTTATTTTATAATAGTCACGGGTGGAGTTAACCCTTTATTCATCTTGTTTTCAGTAAACTCATTTGGTTATATTTTCATCTTGCCTAAAGTGCCTCTGTATGTTAAGGGTCTTGATCTTAACAGAAGGTATACAGATAGCCCCCGAGTAAAGCCAGACACTATAGTTTTTCCCAACGGCTCGGGCGTGCCATCACAGATGGCAAGAGTTATCAACAGCTGCAAAGCACCAAGGTGATGCTTGGAGGTAAGGGAAGAAACCATCTAAAAAGGAAATGTGACTGATTGGATACATGCATACTGTCTTCCACTTGCCAACCTTTCTTTGCAAAGCCCTCTCTCAGATGTTCTTCCTGTTTTGTAGTGTAGGTGCTAGTTGACTTTCATAGACGAAAGACAATTCGATGGGGGAAAACTGAAGCATTGCTGCCTGCCATTTCCCTCTGCAAACCACACCCCGGCTGTCAACTGCTTGGCTCAGCAAAGTGGTTAAAAAAGAGGGAAAAAAGCTTCTCTTTTACTCTGGAACAATACAAGTCTAAAACAAAAATGGGTAGAGGGCAACCATTCAAGAAGCTACTAATTTTTTTAAATTTGAGAAAGCCTCCTAGTTTTCCATTTTTGGTCATCTAGATCAGGGCTTATTAATCTTTCTCTGCTCATGACCCCATTCCACCTGAGAAATTCTTATATGACCCCTGGTATATAGGTATATTAAAAAGGTATAAAAACCAAACATTTACTTATAATAAATCAGCATTTGCAAGGCTTACTAAACAGGCTGATTTCTCTCCTTTTGTGGACTACAGTTGATTATTTTTTCTGCAGAATCCACTGTAAACACTGCATGTTATTGCCAACAGATTTGTGTAAATGGATGGTGTTCAGAAATGTTTTACCATTGCCAATTTTTGTGGCCCCAACACTGAGCTAGGAGGACCCCATTTGGGGTCTGGAGCCACAGTTTAAGAAGCAGTAATCTAGTTATTTTGGACTTCAGTGCCCATCACCTTTAACTATTAGCAAAGCTGGCTGGGACTTCTGGGAGTTGAGAATCAGGTTGTAAGAACCACTACTCGGGGAAAATTCATCTATTTTTTTTTAACCAGGAAGGGTTTATTTTATTTATTTATTTATTTATTGGACAAACCTAGAAGCAACCTGTTATCATTGAAAGTCTGGAAAAAAGTATCCTCTGCAGGCTTAAATAAGTTTGGGATGAAGTATGTTGAAACTGCCCTCTACACTCCCTTAAAGGTATAAGAAGTAATTTCATATTTTTATCAGTAGGTAGGTCAAGAGGGAACTGAAGTCAGAGGGAATGGGCTCAAGAAAAAGTCTGGATTTCAGGGTCTTGGTAATTGATCATTCCCAAAGTAATATGCAAGCAGCATGCTCTTATAGAAGATTACTGTCTTCCAATAAAACTCAGAATGATGTTACACTGGATATGCTCATATACAGAATAACTCTGGTGGGCAGTACAATTAAGGAAGTAAATCATGCCTTATGACCAAGGCCATTCAGTATACCACCCACATGGAAAAAACAAAGTGCCTAGCAGTGTGTCTGGATATAAAGAGTGCATCTACACTGTGGACTTAATGCTATGGAATCCAAAGATCTGTAGTTTGGTGACAAATCAGTTCTCTTTGGCAGAGAAAGCTAAAAAGCTTGTTCAACTACAATTCCCAGGATTCCACAGCACTGACCCACGAAGTGGAGTCAAATAGCATTAATCCTAAAGTGTATATCCACCCAATGTCTGTATGGAGAGGCAAACTGTAGAGACATTTTAGCAAATATGCAAAGATAATGGAAGTTGTCAACACAATCCCATTCTACCATGCGTTCATTTTACATGCAGCAAGTATATGAAAAGCATTTCCAATTTTGGGGAAAACAGAACAATTATTGGGAAAATTCTAGCACCTGTGATTTATTTTTGAGTAAATTCTGAAAAGTTTAGTATTATCTCAGCAATTTGCACAACATTTCATGCATGCATCTAATTTTGACTGGAATATTATACTATGGATGAAGTACAGTGTTCCCTCGCTACTTTGCGGTTCACTTTTTGCGCTCTTGCTGTTTTGCAGGTTTTTAGTAAATACTAAAATAATAGCCCCGGTGGCGAAGTGTGTTAAAGCGCTGAGCTGCTGAACTTGCAAACTGAAAGGTCCCAGGTTCAAATCCCAGGAGCGGCTTGAGCGCCCGCTGTTAGCCCCAGCTCCTGCCAACCTAACAGATCGAAAACATGCAAATGTGAGTAGATCAATAGGTACCGCTCTGGCGGGAAGGTAATGGTGCTCCATGCAGTCATGCCGGCCACATGACCTTGGAGGTGTCTACGGACAACGCCGGCTCTTCGGCTTAGAAATGGAGATGAGCACTAACCCCCAGAGTCAGACATGACTGGACTTAACGTCAGGGGAAACTTTTAACTTTACCCTAAAATAATAGTATAAATCATAAAATAATATTATAAATCCCTTATAAATCCCTCTTTCTACTTCCTTCCTAAGGAGAAGCCTAAGGAAGAGAGAGAAAAGGAGGCTGAAGCAGCTTTGTTTTCGCTTCACAAGGCAGCAGCGGGAGGGCGCATGCGCGTGCTTGAAAGGCGAGGAGGGGACAGAGATGCTACTTGTAAACAACAAAAATATAGTGCCCCTACTTCACGGATTTTCACTTTTCATGGGTGATCCTGGAACGTAACCCCCACTATAAATGAGGGAACACTGTACTGCCAATATTTTGGAGAACATATTAACACACAGGTTAGGACTGGATTTACACACTAAACCAAAAGTTACAGTAACATTTCACAGCTATGTATTGAAAGAAAGTTAACTGGGAACTTACTGTTGGTACCGAGTTGAAAAGGTTACATTGAGATCACATGGATTATCCCACTCCCATTTCAGAATTATGGTTGTATCGACAACATCGACATTAACGTTGTGTGGTTCCTTCAGACATATTAACCCTAGAAATATTTTAGAAAAAAAAGAGGCTGTTATGCTTGACATCTGGTTCCCAAATATGTTAGGTCTTTCAATCTACTCTTTATCACACAAGGAATACCATCTGATTAAGTAAAAAGCTGGCCTAAGCATGTATCTCTTTTTCCAATGTACACTTGGCTTTCCATATTTACTGGTTTAACTTTTATGAATTTGATTACAATATGTAACAAAAATTGAAAAGGATTCTGTTCCTGTTTTGAAAGTGTTATTTCCTGTTTAATTGTGCAGTATTTACTTTGAAAATACTTGTTATTCTCCAGAAACTTCATTTTTGGGGCTGCCACAAACTGTTGAATTGGTTGGGACTCTATGAGTTATTCATTGAAAACCTATAGCAAAATGTGCTGCAGGATGTCCCATAAAAACAAAAGTTTTTTTTTGCAATTTAATAAACCTTTTCCATGTTTTATGATAGAACCAATTAGGAAATGACATTTATAATTCAGGAACATAAATCATGTTACAAAGTGTTATTAATTGATTTGAATAATATGTTTACTCTAGGAATCCTCCAAGGTAAACCTAAGGTCAACATATTCCAGAAGCTGATCATAGAGTAGTTCTGGAGGATCTAAAGATCTCTAGAGAGATGTTATCTCAGCTAAAAAATAGTTTTTATTTGTGTTTTTCACACTTTGGGGTAGTGCACCCTTTCTTCTTCTTCATTCACTCAGTCGTTTCCGACTCTTCGTGACCTCATGGATCAGTCCACGACAGAGCTCCCTGTCGGCCGTCACCGCCCCCACTTCCTTTAAGGTCGAGCCAGTCACTTCAAGGATTCCATCCATCCATCTTGCTCTTGGTCGGCCTCTCTTCCTTTTTCCTTCCATTTTCTCCAGCATCATGATCTTTTCCAAGCTTTCCTGTCTTCTCATGATGTGGCCAAAATACTTCATCTTTGCCTCTAATATCCTTCCCTCCAGTGAGCAGCCGGGCATTATCTGCTTGGATTTTAATGTATTTGTCCATTATTTTATTTTGTGTATTGTTGGAATGTTTTAAGTTTATGTTAAGTATATTGTTGTTGTTCGGGCTTGTCCCTGTTTTGAGCCGCCCCAAGTCCCTTCGGGGAGATGGGGCGGGATATAAAAATAAAGTTTATTATTTATTTATTATTATTTCCTGGTGTATGGACTGGTTGGATCTTCTTGCGGTCCAAGGCACTCTCAGGATTTTCCTCCAGCACCAAAGTTCAAAAGCATCTATCTTCCTTCACTCAGCCTTCCCTATGGTTCAGCTCTTGCATCCATAGGTTACTATGGGGAATACCATTGCTTTGACTATGCGGACCTTCGTTGCCAGTGTGATGTCTCTGCTTTTCAATATTTTATCGAGGTTGGCCATTGCTCTCCTCCCAAGAAGTAGATGTCTTCTGATTTCCAGGCTGTAGTCTGCATCTGCAGTGATCTGTGCGCCTAGAAATATAAAGTCTGTCACTGCCTCCACATTTTCTCCCTCTATTTTCCAGTTATCAATCGGTCTGGTTGCCATCATCTTGGTTTTCTTGATGTTTAATTGCAGCCCGACTTTTGCACTTTCTTTTTTCTCCTTAGTGATAAGGCTCCTCAGCTCCTCCTCACTTTCAGTCATCAGAGTGGTATCATCTGCATACCTAAGGTTGTTGATGTTTCTTCCAGCAATTTTAACTCCAGCCTTGGATTCGTCAAGCCCCGCACGTCGTATGATGTGTTCTGCGTACAAGTTGAATAGGGAGGGTGAAAGTATACAACCCTGCCATACTCCTTTCCCAGTCTTGAACCAGTCTGTTGTTCCGTGGTCTCTTCTTATGTGGCTACTTGGTCTTTATACAAATTTCTCAGGAGACAGACAAGGTGACTTGGTATCCCCATATCACCAAGAACATGCCACAGTTTATTATGATCCACACAGTTGAAGGCTTTAGAATAGTCAATAAAGCAAAAATAGATATTTTTCTGAAACTCCCTGGCTTCCTCCATTATCCAGCGGATATTGGCAATTTGGTCTCTCGTTCCTCTGCCTTTTCTGAAGCCAGTTGGACATCTGGCAACTCTCACTCCATGTATTGCTGGAGTCTGCCTTGCAGGAGCTTGAGCATTATCTTACTGGCATGGGAAATAAGTACCACTGTACGGAAGTTTGAGCATTCTTTAGCGTTTCCCTTTTTTGGTATGGGGATAGAAATTGATTTTTTCCAATCTGATGGCCAATCTTGTGTTTTCCATATTTGCTGGCATATGGCATGCATCACCTTGACAGCATCATCTTCCAAGATTTTAAATAACTCAGCTGGGATCCCGTCATCTCCTGCTACCTTGTTATTAGCAATGCTCCTTAAGGCCCATTCAACTTCACTCTTCAGGATGTCTGGTTCTAATTCACTCAACACACCGTCAAAGCTATCCTCTATATTATTATCCTTCCTATACAGATCTTCTGTATATTCTCGCAACCTTTTCTTGATCTCTTCAGCTTCTGTTAGGTCCTTGCCATCTTTGTTTTTGATCATGCCCATTTTTGCCTGAAATTTACCTCCAATGTTTCTGATTTTCTGAAAGAGGTCTCTTGTCCTCCCTATACTATTGTCTTCTTCCACTTCCATGCATTGCTTGTTTAAAAATAGTTCCTTGTCTCTTCTGGCTAACCTCTGGAATTGTGCTTTTAGTTGAGCATATCTTCCCCTATCACTGTTTCCTTTCACCTTCCTTCTTTCTTGGGCTACTTCCAGCGTCTCCATAGACAACCATCTTGTCTTCTTGGTTTTCTTTTTCTTTGGGACATACTTTGTTGGCACCTCCTGAACAATGTTGTGGACTTCTGTCCATAGTTCTTCTGGGACTCTATTTATTAAATCTAGTCCCTGAAATCTATTCCCCACCTCCACTGCATATTCACTAGGAATATTTGTGAGATCATATATAATTGGTCTGTGTATTTTCCCCATTCACTTTAATCTGATTCTAAATTGTGCAATAAGAAGTTCATGATCTGAACTACAGTCAGCTCCAGGTCTTGTTTTCACCGACTGGATGGATGTCTGTCACCTTTGACTGCAAAGGATGTAGTCAATCTGATTTTGGTGTTGACCATCTGGTAAAGTCCGTGTATAAAGCCATCTTTTAGGTTGTTGGAAGAGAGTTTGTTATGCACAGTGAGCTTTCCTGGCAAAATTCTATCAGTCTACGTCCTGCTTAATTTTGTTGTCCCAAACAATGCTTGCCTGTGATCCCGGTTGTCATTTGACTGCCCACCTTAGCATTCCAATCTCCTGTAATGAAAATAATGTCTCATTTTGTTGTATTATCCAGTAGGTGCTGCAGACCCTCATAGAACTGATCTAATTCTGCTTCTTCAGCAGCTGTGGTTGGGGCATATATTTGGATCAATGTGATGTTAAACAGCTTGCCTTGAACTCGAATTGAGATCATTCTATCATTTTTGGGTTGTATCCAAGCACTGCTTTAGCAACTTTGTTATTAATTATGAAGGCTACTCTATTTCTTCAGTGTTCCTCTTGTCCACAGTAGTAGATCTGGTGGTCATCTGTTGTGAAGTGGCCCATTCTAGTCCATTTCAGTTCACTGACTCCCAGAATGTCTATCTTTAATCTTGACATCTCACTAATAACCACGTTCAGTTTGCCCTGGCTCATAGATCTTACATTCCAGGTTCCTATAGTGTGTTGATCTTTAGAACATTGGATTTGTCATTCACCTCCAGTACCGTCGGCTGTTAGCCTTCCTTTCAGCTTTGAGCTAACTGTGTCATCACATCTGGAGCTAGTTGGACTAGTCCTCTGTTCCTCCCCAGTGCACTTTGACCATCTTCCGACCTGGGAGTCCTATCTTCCGATGGTATACCGACATTTCTCTGGTTGTACTTATCCATGTAGTTTTCATGGCAAGAATACTGGGGTGGGTTGCCATTACCTTTCCCAGGGATCCTATTTAGTCTGACCTCTCTGCCATGACTTTCCCGTCTTGGGTGTCCCTTTATGGTTTAGCTCATGGCATCATCGAGGCACACAAGCCCCAGCACCACATCAAGGTAACAATCTTTTGCATGGGATCCCTAACCCCCTAACACCCTAACCCCCGCAAAAGTGTAGAGCCTACTGTAACATGAATAGCAGCCACTAGACATGGCCCCAACGGGAGGAAAGATTCAAACAAACGTTTACTTCTATGTCAGCAAATACAGAGATGGAACACATTTTAGTCATTTCTCCACATTTGTTGGGTTTAAGGGCACATTTCCCCCATTAAAAATGAAAAACCTGGGAGAAGATCTCTCTGGGAATTTCTAGGCCCTACAACATGCCTCCATGGTCAACGTCTGCTGCAGGCTGGTCACAGAATCACACTGAAGGATCTAGAGCAGAGCTTTCCGAACAGTATGTCGTGACACCTTAGTGTGTTGGCTGCAGTGGGTATGCGTGTCGCGCAAAAGTAAGAAGAAATGACAAAAATCTTGGAAATGTATGCTATAATCTTACAAATCATACTAAAATATAAATGAAAGGTTTTCATAATATATGCCGTGTCCTCATACATTTTCTTATTACAATTTATGTATGAGACTGCATCATAGAATCATAGAGTTGGACGTGGCCGTGTGGGCCACCCAGTCGAACCTCCTGCCAAGAAGCAGGAAAATCGCATTCAAAGCACTCCCGACGGATGGCCATCCAGCCTCTGCTTAAAACCCTCCGAAGAAGAAGCCTCATTCCGCAGCAGGGAGTTCCACTGCCGAACAGTTTTCACAGTTAGGAAGTTCTTCCCAATGTTCAGGCGGAATCTCCTTTCCTGTAATTTGAAGCCATTGTTCCGCATCCTGGTCTCCAGGGCAGCAGAAAACAAGCTTGCTCCCTCCTCCCTATGACTTCCCCTCACATATTTATACATGGCTATCATGTCTCCTCTAAGCCTTCTCTTCTGCAGGCTAAACATGCCCAGCTCTTTAAGCTGCTCCTCATAGGGCTTGTTCTCCAGACCCTTGATAATTTGAGTCGCCCTTCTCTGGACACATTCCAGCTTGTCAAAATCTCCCTTCAATTGCGATGCCCAGAACTGGACACAGTATGATTCCAGGTGTGGTCTGACCAAGGCAGAATAGAAGGGTAGCATGACTTCCCTGGATCTAGACACTAGACTCCTATTTATACAGGCCAAAATCCCATTTTTTAGCTGCCACATCAAATTGCAGGCTCATGTTTAATTTGTTGTCCATGAGGACTCCAAGATCTTTTTCACACGTACTGTTATAGTGCCAGGTACCCCCCTTTCTTTATCTTTGCATTTCATTTTTTCTGCCTAAGTGGAGTATTTTGCATTTGTCCCTGTTGAACTTCCTTTTGTTAGTTTTAGCCCATCTCTCTAATCTGTTAAGATTGTTTTGAATTCTGCTCCTGTCTTTTGGAGTATTAGCTATCCGTCCCAATTTAGTGTAATTTGCAAACGTGATGATCGTGCCTTCTAAGCCTTCGTCCAAATCATTAATGAAGATGTTGAACAGAACCGGGCCCAGGACGGAACCATGAGGCACTCCACTTGTGACTTCTTTCCAGAATGAAGAGGAAGTGAGGTTCGTTCGCTTAGCCAATTACAGATCCACCTAACTGTAGTTTTGTCTAGCCCATATTTTACTAGTTTGTTTGTCAGAAGGTCTTGGGGGATCTTGTTGAATTCATAACTGAAATCCAGATACACTACATCCATAGCGTTCTCTGCATCTACCCAGCTCGTAACTCTATTGAAAAAAGAGATCAGATTAGTCTGGCATGACTTGTTTTTGATAAATCCGTGTTGACTATTAGCAATGACCGCATTCGTTTCTAAGTGTTTGCAGACCACTTCCTTAATGAGCTTTTCCAGAAATTTGCCCGGTATCAATGCGAGGCTGATCAGACGGTAATTGTTTGGGTTGTCCTTTCTTCCCTTCTTGAAGGCAGGGACTACATTTGCCCTCCTCCAATCTGCTGGAACTTGTGCCGTTCTCCAAAAACTCTTAAAAATGATTGCCAGTGGTTCTGTAGTTGATCCGGCCCTGGGGACTTGAATTTGTTTAGAGTGGTCAGGTATTCCTGGATGACTTGTTTCCCTATTTGGGGTTGGATTTCCCCCAATCCTTCATCCACTTCATGTTGCTGAGGTTGAGGATGGCTTTCTTTTTGTGAGAATACTGAGGCAAAGAAGGCATTAAATAGTTCTGTCTTTTCTCTATCCCCTGTCTTCAATATCCCATATTCTCCTCGCATCGCTAAAAGGGGTTGGTTGAACCTCTGGTTTGGCGGTAAAACTGAATTACTGTATCACGAATTGATGCATGTCTAGAAAGAGTGTCACTAATACGAATCGTTTGGCAAGCTGTGATCTAGAGGATTCCCAAGAGGTGTTCTTTCAAGAAACATCTAGGTCCTCCAACATAACTTTAGGGATGGCTTCTGGAGGTTTGGCCCTCCAGGTAGTTTGGGCTTCAACTCCCAGAAATCTCAGCCAGCTTACCGGCTGTTATGAATTGTGGGAGTTGAAGTCCAAAACACTTGGAGAGCCAAAGTATGCTCATGCTTATTCTAGAGATTCTGAGAAATAACATTTTATAAAAATTGTAAATGATCAAATCCACAAAAATCAAACTCAAAAATGTGGTGGGACAACTGTAACAGTGTCTGCCATATTATATAATAACAAAAGAGGATCGCTACTTGACATTTGAGCTTCCTTGGTCTAGACTATATGTGTTTGTGTGTGTGTTTGAGAGAGAGAGAGAGAGACTTCTTGACTTTTTTCATTTTTAAAATTCAAACACAAATAAAAACAACAATACTTATACATATGTACATATACATAAACATTCTTAACTTACAGCTATATAACTAATTATACAATTTCTTCTACATACCTATTCCAATTATATATCACTTTAAACTAGAAATGTACATACATAAATCGTATCAGAGAGAGACTGACTTTGTGTGTGCTTGTGCGCTCATGTATATGTGCTCATATGCCTCATAGGAGATGAAGCGAAGTGCCAATGGGAAACACTTGTGTTTGAGGAAGAAGACCAGTTTTGAGATTAATGGAGTTAAACACAACAACATGGCACAAAAATGAATAAAATCTACATAGACAAATCAGATTATAAAAGAAAGCAGGTACAAGTTATTTTCCAAAAGATAATTAGGCAGTTATAACACCTCAGATAATGCACAGGATTTAACAAAAGGCAAAGTGTGGGCAGAGAAAGTTGTCAAGGCGGTAATATATATATCTGCATGCAATATGTGATTCTTTTATGGTGGATAAATGAGCAACAGGAAACAGACAAAAATACAGAATACCACAGAAGTTGTGGAAAGTAAGTGAAATATGCAGTGCTCTGTAACCTTTCACTGCCTTAATCAAAATTTTGCTGTGTGATAGACTCGCCAAATCAAAATCAGATTCGACTCTAATTGATATGCTTTATATTGTTTTTCTAATTGAAAAATTACTTTTCTTCCCACACAGATATCATCTTGGTGACATTATTCCCTTCAATGTATTCAAGGCCTATTGGCATCAGTCCCTATTTAGTTTTCTCCATGCAAACTCAATAACAGTTTTCAGCAGCTTCTTCCCAAAATTAATTTGCTTAAAGACAGCAGTGTTGTGTAACTTTAAAGCCAATTATCTTACATGTATGGCTCTCTACTGGAAACAAGGAATTGTGTGTCGTGTAGAAAAGCATTGTGTGGAAAAATAATACTGCATTGAGCAGTATTGTGGTTACACTAACCACAAAGTGCTCATCATGACTGATGCTGATTGATTTGATCAGTATCAGAATGATATCTGATTCATTTGTTCATCAGGGGTCCTACTGAATTTATAGGCTGCTTCAGGAGTCAAAATAATTTCACTCATCTAAAGTTCTGTACACTGTGTTGGGGCATTGATAGATGGAATTTTCTGCCTAATCTTAGGCAGAAAAATCTTTTGGGTGACAAAGCAGCATACAAAAAGCTAAGAAAAACAAGAAGGAAGCCACATTGTGAAGTTCTGTATAGTGTAAAGGCATCCATAGTGCCAATAAGAAGAGTATCAATAAATATTCTTTGAATTTTCTTAAAGCTATTTGACTAAACAATGGAAGACATTTGAGGCTGACTACAAAAGAAGTAGATGCCCTCATGCTGTACACACACACACACAGAGTCATAAACTAAAACAAACAAACAAACAAAAAACAAATTAAAGAACACAATACTTTTCAAAAACAGAATGTTATCAACTGTGAAACTTGTCCTGCAGAGTGCTAGTTTTAACAAAAACAAAACATAACTGCACAACGTAATATGACCTAAAAAATCACAGAAAACCTAAAAAGCATTTTTAGGTTTTTACATCTTATCACTAGCTCACATGGGACTTAACAGAGTTTCACAGATAGTATCTTACTATTTTAATAAATATGTAAATATGTATTCATATACTTTTCTGCCTATTAGATCCCACAACAAAATCAAGGGAAAAAATCCAGTTGAAATCTTTCTGTTATTTCAGTCCTAAAACACAATCCTGCATCACTCCACTTGAGACCTCCTTCTATTTGAAACAGAGCCACTGATGACAATTCTTTGTACATGGTTTTCTAACTAGGACCCAACGGAAAGTATTTCCATCTGTTCCATATTTAGTCAGTTTGCTAATCAAAATATAACAGAGGACCTTATCAAATAATTTACTGAAATCCAGATAATTCCACAACATCACCACTACTTACTAAACTAGTGACCCAATCAACAGAAAGTATGAAATCAAAGAAATAATAAAAATAAAAATAATAAATTTTATTTTTACCTGCCTCTCCTTATGGCTTGAGGAGGGGCTCAACATAGTTAAAAAACATCACCGTAAAATACATACAATAAGATTTATATATTAAAACACGTTACTATAAAACACATATATTAAAATATACGTTACAAAGATTAAATAAAGTTAGTTGGCAAGTTATGTTCTTGTCAAACTCATTCTGACTTCTGAATGCCTATATATACCATATATACTCCTGTATAAGTTGGCCTTATAAATTAAAGGCAGACTTTGGGGTCAAAATTATGGATTTTGATATAACACAAAAATAAGTCAAGAGTAAATTCTCGGAGATGGGAAAGCATCAGTGCAAGATACAAATGTAACTAATAATACATAGATATTAAAATAATTACAATGCAAATTATAATTGGATGTCTTTTTTTCTTCACACTACCGAGTCTTCACATCTTAAAGAAAAGAGAGAAACCTGTAGCAAAGAAACAGGACCAGTATGTCCTACGTATGTCTTCTTAATCTATTTGAAGGATCATTTTTTCCCTACATTAAGGCCTGTGCAAATAAACATTCTATCAACAGATCTCCTAATTCTGCCACATCCTGAAATCTACCAGCAATGGCAGAGATTGTGGAGGAACAATGAGCTAGGCCAAGCCCAAAAGGTTTTGCTGCCTGAGGAGGAGCAACAAATGGTTGTCACTTGTTGCTGTTATGTGCCTTCAAATTGACTCTGATTTATGGCACCCAATTCTAGAATTATCTTGGTGAAATTTATTACCACACTCTGAAACTGAGAGTGTGTGTTTTCTAATGGCCTTTGGTGTCGGAGTGAGGGTTCAACACTCAAACAACAAAATCCCCCCAAATTAAGATGCATAGCGCACTACGCAAATAAAATAATTCTTGCACAGGGAGCAAATACTTTCATTGGCACTTCATTAATAGATACATAAAAAATAATTCTGCATAACTATGCCTTGCCCTTTTACGCCCCTCAGTTTTGGCCACCTGTGGCAACCAAGGTCTTACTGCTGACTAATGGCAGGATGGCCCAATTCAAGGAAGCCCTGGCTTATCAACACACACCGCTTGCGTGTAAACATGAAGTGCCAAGAAATTATGCTCCCTTTCCAGGAAGCCCTTCTTCATTTCATCAAGTGTATCCTTGCCTCGCTTTGTAATGAAAACAGTAATGCAATGTGCTTTTGCAATTTTTTCCTTCCTCAGTGCTTCACTTCTACCCAGGGCACATCATTCTACACCAGTGGTTGCAATGTTTTTTTGACCAGGGACCACTTGACCAGAGATCACTCTCCAACATTAGTACCAAAAGGTACTAATCAGTTTTTTGATCAACTATAGATTTGGTTTGATTATTTGGGGTGCTGATTCAGAAAATTGCACTGGATAGACCACATCACTTCTAGCTTCTGCTATATTGTAGAATCTCGCTTATCCAACATAAATGGGCTAGCAGAACGTTGGATAAGTGAAAATGTTGGATAATAAGGAGGAATTAAGGAAAGGGAATGCACAGATCAGTGACGGGAGGGGTCTGCCACTTGTTTGGGAGAGTGGCTGCACTTGTATTGTTATTGGGTATGTTGCTGTTTTTCTAGGCAGCAATGCGCAGCAGGCCTCTCCACGCGCCGGATGCCCACTGGGAGGGGCAAGGTGCAGCTGGTGCAGGCTGGGTGCTGTGCCCGATGGGAAACGTCTGAGCTGGTTGCATCTTGCCCCTCCCAGAGGGGGGGGGGATTGCATAGAGAGGACTGTATCGAATAATACAGAATGTGGGATGAGCAAACTTATAAGCGAGACTCTACTGAAGAACATATGCTATCCAGTGCTCGCCCACAGAAAACCATATTTAATAATCTAGAGCTGATGTGGTCTATCCAGTGCAAATTTTTGAATCAGTACCCCAAGTAAACCCAGGAACAGGCCTAAAAATGAAGACACTAAGAATTTTTTTTTTATTATTGTGCTGTGTTATTATCTGTAGTAGTAACGGTGAGGCAGCAGACCATAATTTAGTTCTTGCAGACCATTGGTGGTCTACTGACCACAGGTTGGGAACAACTGTTCTACACTGTAGAATTAGTGCCGTTTGACACCACTTTAGCTTGTAAGTCTCAATGCCGGGAGTTGTGGTTTTGCAAGGTGTTTAGCCTTCTCTACCAACGAGTGCGGTGCCTTACCAAACTACATACCCCACGATTCCATGGCACATTCCATGTGGTGTCAACACAATGTAGATCAGGCATGGGCCAACTTGGGCCCACCCTCCAGGTGTTTTAGACTTCAACTCCCACCATTCCTTACAGCCTCAGGCCCTTAAGTTTAAGCGGCTGAGGAGAAAAAGGAAAGGCCTGAGGCTCTCAGGAATGGTGGGAGTTGAAGTCCAAAACACCTGGAGGGAGGGCCCAAGTTGGCCCATGCCTGGTGTAGATTCCATAACCCTAAGCCATGACCCACAACCCTCCGCCCCCCAGCCCCAAGGCAAAGCGGAATCAAAGCCGAGCCGGAACGGATGACGCGGGGGTTGGAGATCGGGGGGGGAGGGGGCGACGGTGCGCGGGACACTCACCTGGCGACGCGGCGCCCACTCCCAGCGCTGCCAGGACCACCAGCACGGCGCGCGCCCCGGCCATGGCTCGAACTGGCAAGTACCTCAAGGCGCCCTCCAGGGGGCGCACCCCCCCCCCCCCGGAAGGCAGAGTTCACAGCAGCAGCAGCGCGCGCGGAGCCGCCCGAAGGGAGGGGAAAGGAAAGGATGCACCGCCTTCCTTTCTTCTCCCCGTAGAGGCACGCAGGGTAAAGTCATACATATAGTGCTGTGAGTGCGAGTCAAACCCAAGGAAGCAGGGTTTAGTACACTTGGATGCACTTGATGAACCAACCTGGACACAGCATATGATTTGAGAACACAGAAATCTGGACCACGCCAACAACCACCATGTCAGACTACTCAGAGAAGCCACTGAAATCCACAAGCATGTGGACAATTTCAACAGAAAGGAGGAAACCATGAAAAAAAAACACAACAAAATCTGGTGATCAGTATTAAAAAAAAACTAAAATCGGGATAGTAAATAAAGAACAACATTCTGAAAAAAAGAGGAATTACAGACATTAATCAATCAGGGCCAGCTAACACCTCCTAACAAAGGATTCCCCAGGCAGGAAGCAGCCGGGCCTTAAAGCTGAAGGGCTATTCAATGCTAATCAAGGTGGCCAATTGCAACATTCACACTGCTCCATGCCTCACAACCTCTGGGGATGCCTGCCATAGATGTGGGCGAAACGTCAGGCGAGAATACTTCTGGAACATGGCCATATAGGCCGGAATACATACAACAACCCAGATAAGAGTTTCTTTCTCCCACCCTGGACCTTCCACAGATACATAAACCCCACTTGCTCAGTTTAACAGACCTCACAACCTCTGAGGATGCCTGCCATAGATGTGGGCTAAACGTCAGGAGAGAATGCTTCTGGAACATGGCCATACAACTGGGAAAACTCACAGCAACCCAAGGTTAATACAGTTTGACACAACTTCAATTGCCATGGCTTGAGGCAACAAGTCGCAACTTAGTACCCTCTTCTCCAGTAAAAGAGCAAAACACGGGACTGAGGCGCAGAGTTCACACGTTTGTGTGTTGTTTCCTATCAGTTTCACAAGTTTACGGGTCAAGGCGGGGTGCTGCGCATGCGCTCCTCTATCTATAGGAAACTCCGTTTTGTGCTTTGCCGTTGAAAGGTGGAATCCACCCTTAATTGGCCAAAACAATGATAAAATTGATACAAATTCTGCCTCCCCAGCTGCCAATTTACTTTGTGTCCACACTGCAGGGAGTTAACACTTCAGTGGGGCGTTTTGGAGCAGTTTTCTTTTTGGACTTCATTTCCCAGGATCCTCAGCTACTTTGGTCAATGATAAAAGATTCTGGGAGTTGGAGTCCAAAACCACCTGGCAGAGCAGCGATTGGGAATCAGTGGTTTACTGCCTCATCACACTAGAGCATGAATCCACTTTAAATCCGGTTTCTTCCTCCTGCAGAATTCTGTGGTTTGTAGTTTGATGAGGCCCGGACCTGTCAGGCTGAGCTGTTTAATGCCCCCTCCCTAAAGTGGATTTAAAGTGGATCCAAGCTCTAGTGTGGTGAGGTCCACTAGGCTCCATCTAAAACACTGTAGAAATAATGCAGTTTGACACCACTTGAGTTACCATAGTTCACTGCTATGATATCATGGGAGTTGTAGTTTGGTGAGGCACCAACACTCTTTGACATAAAAGACCTTGTATAAACTACAACTCCCGACACTCAATAGTGCAGATCAGGCATGGGCAAACTTCCTTTCAGCCCTCCCTTCAGGTGTTTTGGACGTACTGGCTGTTAGGAATTGTGGGAGTTACAGTCCAAAGCACCTGGAGGGAGGGCCGAAGTTTGCCTGTGCCTGGTGTAGAGCCATGGCAGTTAAAGTGGTGTCAAGCTACAATAATTCAACGGTGTAGATTCACCTGAATGTTGTTGTCTGTTAGACAAAGGATCTACTCTACATACATTACGCAATTTGTTGCCTTCAAGTTTGTTTCTGACCTATGGTGAAAAAATAAGCACTATTTTCTGGAGTGTTATCAAGCCTTCAGCAGTTCCTTATTTCTCATGATGTTACTTCCTTTCCAGAAGTTGTTGTTGCTGCCTCATAATATACACTCTTCCTGTCTGACACATGTATACCAAGATAACACTTTATAAATATGCAGGGAAATCCATACAGTAAATGTAACAGCTTCCTTTGATGCAATATTTAAACCTATACATGAGATTTGACTTATCTCAACATTGTTTCAGATATTGGCCTTAACTAGGATTCATACAGTGTAGAATGGATGCAATTTGACACCGCATTAAATTTGACAGCTGCAAAATTGAGGCTCATTAAAAAAAACTGGAGAAGCAGAAGAATACATTTCAAATTTTGAGAAATAAGGGCAAGATTGTAAACCATGTTGTTTAAAAATTGGCTTTTTTCCCTTTGCTAACCTTTAGCCTAGATATGTCTCAACTCTAAACAAAAAGAAGTCCTTTTGTTTGTGAGTCATTGACTGGTGTAGGAAAGGATTAGGAGAGTTGTTAACTCTTGCCTCAGGCTAAAAGATCAAACACCCTTTGTGCCAGGGTTTTAGTAAATTACAGTAAACTCCAGTAAAACAACGAATACAAGTAATCTGCAATTGGAATGCACCCCTATGCTAACTCTAAATAATGGCAATGACTTCTCAAATCAAATGTCAGAAGTTCTGCAGTTCGATCTTTCAACTTTCCTCAGAAAGAGGAAATGTTACCAAAACATCTTGGCTATTTTGTTCCAAGTTTCCTTTTAAGCAACTCTGAAAAATGCACATTTTACATCATAATGGGATTTTATGAATCATAAGAGTCATGTTTCACATGTCTAGGCGGGTTCAAGTAATTACTCTATATGCAGCTTATGTTGCAATTACTCAAGAATAAATGGTGCTTAGAAGTTTCTTCCATATAATTGGAACAATCTATTACTCACGTTACACTGAAATGGGATCTAACTAGTGCTGAACTATGCTAGACTATGTGTCTTGGCTGTAATCCAGCTACATGTTTTGACAAGTAGTAGGCTATTGTATACATTTTCCCAGATTGGAAAACTTGATCCAAGGGCACATCTACATTGACCAAGTAATGTGGGATGAAAACTGCAGAGGAGGAAGCGTATCACATGTCAAGCATGGGAACTGGGTCAAGGCCTGGGTGGTGTTTATACGGATCAGAGAAATTTCGCTCCAACTCGGTTCCAGGATCCACAGTATCTGCAACATCATGGCTGCGGAGAATTCAGATTTTTTTCAAACCTCCCACTCGAATGCGCATGTGCAGATCATAGGAGCTCCCATCCCTTAATTATTTCACCATGCAATATAGTTGATACCTACATGCACTGATACACATTATGTCTCCCCCGCCACCTTAGTATTCCATGATTTTGTGGGCCTTGTTTCAGAGGTTCGAGGCACATTTGTGCTCTGCATCACTACAAGATTGCATTTTAGATGCTTTCAATCCATGTTAAGTGGTCAATGTAGATGTGCCCCAAGAGCAAGGTCTCCCCCCTCTGTGTGAATACATACCTTGATGTTACCTGATAAGCCATGGTGAGCACCTTTTGGATTTGTTCACTTAACCAATTACAGATCCACCTGACCGTAGTTTTGTCTAGCCCACATTTTACTAGTTTGTTTGCCAGAAGGTCATGGGGACTTTGTTGAAGGCCTTACTGAAATCCAGGTACGCTACATCCACAGCGTTCCCTGCATCTATCCAGCTCGTAACTCTATCGAAAAAAGAGATCAGATTAGTCTGGCATGACTTGTTTTTGGTAAATCCGTGTTGACTATTAGCAATGACCGCATTTGTTTCTCAACGTTTGCAGACTACTTCCTTAATGATCTTTTCCAGAATCTTGCCTGGTATCGACGTGAGGCTAACCGGATGGTAATTGTTTGGGTCGTTCTTTTTTCCCTTCTTGAAGATAGGGACCACATTTGTGTTGAAGTGGGAATGATTGTATATAGAGTTGTTTAAATGTAATTGGGTTATAGTGGTGCAATGTGAGCTGGAGATTGCATCATGCACTGTCTGCTGTCCACTATGCGGGTGTGTAAAGAGTTAACTGTGTATTGCATCAGACAGCAGAGGTGATTATAAATAGCTCCCTGTGTTATCTGTTCTCCCCTCTGCCCTCTGCTCTTTTGCTTCTCTGCACTCTGTCTGTATATATCGTCTTGAGAGTTTTCCGTTTGTTAGTAAATCTTGTATAGAAAGCCAAACAGGCTTCAGCCTCTTTATTGGTGCCAGTGATTCTTCGTTGATCTTCCGCTGCATGTGTGACAATTTGCCCTCCTCCAATCTGCTGGGACTTCTCCCGTTCTCCAAGAACTCTCAAAGATGATTGCCAGAGGTTCTAAACTAACTTCTGCTACCGTGTTTCCCCGAAAATAAGACAGTGTCTTATATTAATTTTTGCTCCCAAAGATGTGCTAGGTCTTATTTTCTGGGGATGTCTTATTTTTCCATGAAGAAGAATTCACATTAATTGTTGAACAAAAAAATGAACATTTATTATATACTGTACATTAGTTGTCATCACAAACCAGCATAACCAGACAAACTGTGAATGCTATCAAGAATTTCTTGTTACTAACATTAATTCCATGTCCAACACTCTTCAGTACGTACATTTACCGATCCTGCATGCTCTGGTGTTCTGTTCGGCGGGCATGCTTCCAAACAAAAACTTTGCTAGGTCTTATTTTCAGGGGAGGCCTTATATTTAGCAATTCAGCAAAACTTCTACTAGGTCTTATTTTCTGGAGATGTCTTATTTTAGGGGAAACAGGGTAGTTCCTTCAATACTCTTGGATGTAGCTGATCTGGCCCTGGAGACTTAAATTCGTTTAGAGCGGCCAGGTATTGCTGGACAACTTGTTTCCCTATTTGGGGTTAATGTAGTTTGATACCACTTCAACTGTCATAGCTCAATACTGTGACCTTCTAGTTTGGTGAAGCACCAATGTTCTTGAGCAGAGTAGATAAAATACGTTGTAAAACTACAACTCTCATGGTCTCATAGTATTGAACTATGTCAGTTAAAGTGCGGTAAAACTGCATTAATTCTGCAGCGTAGATGCATCTGAAGTCTTCTATATTATGAGTAATACTAGCATCAATCATTTGGAGGAATGGTGAGAAGTGGGTTCAGTGGACAAGCCTTTTACTACTCCCAAATATAGTGAATCCACTGAATCAGAGAGACTTTCATGTTGACTTACCATTCAGCAATTAACTCTGTGGGTTCATTCTAGGACACGGAACAATGGCTTCAAACTACAGGAAAGGAGATTCCACCTGAACATCAGGAAGAACTTCCTCACTGTGAGAGCTGTTCGACAGTGGAACTCTCTCCCCCGGGCCATGGTGGAGGCTCCTTCTTTAGAGGCTTTTAAGCAGAGGCTGGATGACCATCTGTCGGGGGTGCTTTGAATGCGATTTCCTGCTTCTTAGCAGGGGGTTGGACTGGATGGCCCATGAGGTCTCTTCCAACTCTACTATTCTATGATTCTATGATTCTAGTTCTGGGCAGCACCTGCATTTAGCCCAGGCTTTACTCCTCCCAGGACATGCAGAGGATTTGGAGGAAAATTGCACTGCACCGTACAATGCGTGTTGCTGTTACTTATTGCACAACTAAAGGTCAAATTACGGAAGCATGTTTCTGCATGCATGGCTGTAGCTGGATTGTGGTGCAAAGGCTGCCATTCCAATCTTTGCTTTCAAAAATGTGTAGAGGTACTAGTTACTCCAGAATGCAATCAACACAGATGTAAACATGGTGCAGATAGTATCTATCAGAAACACGTGATGTCTATGTGTTCCGCCTGTTTGATCACATAAACATCACATGTTGCAAATAAATATTATCTTGCCATGTGTACATCTGTGTTGATGGTTCTGTACATTCAGAGGTGTACAGACCAATGCCCTTATATTGCTCAGGACATGTGTCCCAATATCATGCTAATGCTCTTGAATATATTTATCACTGACATAAAAAGCAAATATGGGCCAGGAAACAAAGTAGAGTATGAAGGTATAACAGAAAAATAATTTTATCTCATGATTTTAAACTATTCTGTACAACACAACACAATACAATACACATCCACCATAATAAATATCATTTGGAATTGTATACTGTCATTTTAAAAGAAGAACTTGCTTAATACTTTGTCATTCTAAAATTTAAGACTGTCTTCATGTAAATAAACTTTCAAATATATATTTGTATATACACATTTCTTGCCAGATATCTTGTAACAGGATAAATATTTTCGTAAAATATAAAAAAACTTTGCATAAGCATAAGAATTTTGACATTTGCAATGTGCAAAATATACATTCCTATGTTGCTGTCAGTTTTCCAGGCTGTATGGCCATGTTCAAGCATTCTCTCCTGACATTTTGCCCACATCTGTAGCAGGCATCCTCAGAGATTGTGAGGTCTGTTGGAAACGGCAAGTGGGGTTCATCTGTGGAATGTCCTGCTTTGCAACCAAGAGCCCAAAAGAGCCGTATATTATTCCTTCTTGATTTAAGTGTGTATCAAAGATATACAGCCTGAATCTTCTTTAGGCTTATAGTTTTCCTCCTGGGATTGTTCAAGGTGCTGTTCTGCATTGCTCAATTGTATCTCACATTCACTAGCATCATTTTTTGACTCCTCAGAGAGAACAATTATCTTGTTATAGGCGTGCTCTTCTTCTTGTGAGTGAGACATAAGAAACTGTGAACCATATGAAGGTTTGCTTAAAAACTGTGGGGAAAGAAAAAGAAACAACAGTGTATATCCATTCTCTTGAAAAAGAAATATTTTAGCCAGAGATACAAATATTCTGTTGACTGTACCCAAGAAATCAAAGTTGGAAACAACTGGCCAATGGCCCATTAAAATTTCAGACTTTGGGACAAGAAACCTATTTATGCTTCACCAAGAAGGATTTCATTATAAAATAATGACATTTTCAATTGTGACAGTTTGAAATTATTATGTTACACAAAAGGAGATAAAGTCACCCACTCATCCTAGTTTTCCATTGATCTATTTTTAAATGGGAGAACTGATCTTGAACTGAACCAGACCCACATGTGTTCGCATTTTGGACAATGGAAAATAGACTGAATATAACTGATTATAAGGATCCAAGTTATAGATTATTTGGAAAGGATCAGATGCATTTACTTATTAGCACTGTGACAGTCCAGGAATACTATTGACTGATATTTTTGAAAACTTTACTTGTTGTATTTCTTCAATTCTGAGACACACTCCCCCCAATATAAACATCTCTAAAAACATAGAATCACAGATGTTCTCCCTCCCTCCTTCGATAGATAGATAGTACTAAATTTAATGCAAATCTTATAACCGATGGTGTTTTAGGCCCCATATGAATAAAATCCCACATTTTCTGCTTTGAACTGGAATATATGGCAGTGTGGACACAGATAACCCAGTTCAAAGCAGATATTGTGGGATTTTCTGCCTTGATATTCTGGATTATATGGCTGTGTGGAAGGGTCCTTAGAATCGAAGGAATAAAGTACTTTCAGCAACATAGCAAACAGTGTTCATATAAAGTACACGTTATACTTTAGGGATCAATACTAGCATTTTGTAAGGTTAGGGAGGCAAAAAGTACAAAAGAACAAACCTCTTTGAAATGCTGTGGCAAGGAATATGAAGGAAAAAATGTATATTTGATCCATCGATACATGTAAAAAATTATTAGGGAGAAGAAAGGAAATGATATCAACACTAACAGTATGGTAACAGTCAGTAATCCTGGATGTAAACCTATAAGAGAAAAAGAGATAAACTTAAAACTGTTGTTTTCAATATATTCTGGCAGAAGTTGACCAGAGTCATTCTGAGGTAACTAGAGATTCATACAGAGGTGTTCTCTCCCTCAAGGAAAATAGTGCTTTCAAAAAATGTTATGGTTTTTCCACGTTTGCGAGGGTCCTGTGCCCCTAAAACCCATAAAAAAGAGCAAGGCTGGGACTATTCAAGCCTTTCTAGGGAGGGAGCTGCAAACTCTGGGGTCAGCCACCAAGAAGGCCTTCTCCCTTGTTCGCATCAGATGGTGGGGCAGTGGGACGGGCCTTTCTCCATGATCTCAGAGCTCATACGGGGAAATATGGTTCTTTAAAAATAATGTGAATGACTGAATGAATAAATAATCCTTTTTATGTTATATTATGGGAGAGGTCCTTCTCCCGTATGCCAGTTTGGCCTCCACTAGAAGGCTTGATTGGTCTTCAGCATCATGACAGTATCAGTTTCATGACAGCATCAAGTTAAACATGGATTTTAAATCAAAATTCTTTGGGTTGAAAGATTTTACTTGAAATCTACCGGTACAAAGTTTTAATTGGCTTTCATTTGTTTTAACAATCAAAATGTTTTCCCCCCTTATTATGTCCCGTTCCCCCTTCCCTTTCCCTTTCCCCCTTTCCCAATTTCTTATCCAAAAATGTACCTAATTCTCATTGTAAATTCCCCAATAAATAATTTTGTTTTATCTATTTTTTATTTTTTCTCTTCTCTCTCTCTTTCTTTCTTTCTGTCTTTCTTTCTTTCTTTCTTTCTTTCTTTCTTTCTTTCTTTCTTTCTTTCTTTCTTTCTTTCTTTTATACATCTGTTAAAAACTCTTTAATCAAATTTTAATTAAAAAAACAATCAAAATGTTTTAATATCCTTTGAGACTGTTTAAATTATTGCTTACTTTTACAAAATTTCAAATGATTACAAATTGTTTGAAATTGATTGTATCTTTATGGGATCTTGTGATATAGGGATACAAATATTTTAGTATGAATAAATATACATCTCAATAATCTCCTGTTCACTCACTTGACAGGAACTGCCAACAACTGATAACAATTGTGAATGAACATGCACAGGATTGTGATTTCTATAATGGTTCTTATAAAACTGATTTCATAAGCATTGAATCAGATCAGTAAGAGGAGAAAAAGAGCACTCAACTGTTAATAATGTCCCTTCCAAACAACCATTTAATCCTGAAATATTACCTGTGTCAGTTGTATTGGTACAAATGGGTTCACTCCACTGTCCATCTTTATACAACTCCGCAATAAATGCTTGAGCCTTGAGACAATAT
This sequence comes from Anolis carolinensis, assembly GCF_035594765.1. NCBI lineage: Eukaryota > Metazoa > Chordata > Lepidosauria > Squamata > Anolidae > Anolis > Anolis carolinensis. The sequence continues at coordinate 75,778,816 of NC_085843.1, read as the reverse complement.
GTTGTCATAGGATCCAAGTCACGTATTACTTGGAAAGTGTCAGTTGTATTTACTTCTTGAACCTAGAAGGAAGGCATATGAAGTCGCAACAATTAACACTCGACCTGGTTTTTGTTGCTTTGGATGGTGGTGTCAGAGTGGAAGAGCAAAATATTCTTGCGTTGTCATGGTCTGACCATCACCTGATCAGTTTAAGACTTACCGTGACCTCAAACCTCTGCAGGGGTGGTGGACCCATTAAGATGGTCCGCCCCAAGAGACTTATGGATCCTGATGGATTCCTGAGGTCTCTTGGGGAGTTTCCTGTCATGGAGGCTGGCGATCCTGTCGATGCCCTGGTAGACTGCTACAATAGCGAGATGTCCAGGGCAATTGACATGATTGCTCCCGAACGTCCCCTCTCTTTGCGCAGAGTCAGGTCGGCTCCCTGGTTCTCAGAGGAGTTGGCAGTGATGAAGCGCAAGAGAAGAGGACTAGAGTGCCACTGGCGGAAGACTCAGGACGCCTCTGACCGAGCACGGGCTAGTGCTGCTATTAGTGCCTACTCCGCGGCTTTGCGGGCAGCCAGGAAGACCTTCACAACTGCCCGCATAGTGTCTGCAACTAATAGACCATCGGAGTTGTTCCGTGTCGAGGGGAGCTCCTCCACCCTCCTGGGGGTGGGGAGGCACCCGAGGACACGGCGACTTGGTGCAGCGAGTTCGCGCACCATTTTGCAGACAAAGTCGCTCAGATCCGTCATGACTTGGACGCTAGCGTTGCTGCAATGCCATGTGAGTTAACCGAGGCACCTGTCTGTCCTATCTTGTGGGATTCGTTTCATCTTGTTCACCTAGATGACGTAGATAGGATCCTTGAGGCGGTGAGACCAACTACCTGTGCCATGGATCCTTGCCCTTCTTGGCTAATTAAATCAGCCAGAGGTGGGTTGCGAGACTGGTTTGTGGGGATAATTAATTCCTCTTTGGATCAAGGTAAATTTCCATCTTCCCTTAAACAGGCCATAGTGAAGCCAATCCTGAAGAAGGCCTCCCTTGATTCGACCATTTTAAACAATTACAGACCTATCTCAAACCTCCCTTTCTTGGGCAAGGTCCTGGAGCAGGTGGTTGCCTCGCAGCTTCAGGGTTTCCTGGATGACACTGATTTTCTGGACCCATCGCAGTCTGGCTTTAGACCTGGTCACAGTACTGAGACGGCTTTGGTCGCCTTGGTGGATGACCTCTGCAGGGAGCTGGACAGGGGGAGTGTGACCCTGCTGGTTCTCTTGGACATCTCAGCGGCTTTCGATACCATTGACCATGGTATCCTTCTGGGACGGCTTTCCGGGATGGGCCTTGGGGGTACTGCTCAGCAGTGGCTCCAGTTCTTCCTGGAGGGCCGTTCCCAGTTAGTGAAGCTGGGGGACACCTGCTCGGACCCCTGGCCATTGACCTGTGGGGTCCCGCAAGGTTCCATTCTGTCCCCCATGCTTTTTAACATCTACATGAAACCGCTGGGTGAGGTCATCCAGAGTTTTGGAGTGCGGTGCCATCTCTACGCAGATGACACCCAACTCTACTACTCTTTTCCACCAAACTCCAAGGAAGCCCCCCAGATACTGAACCAGTGCTTGGCAGCTGTGATGGGTTGGATGAGGGCGAATAAGCTGAAGCTTAATCCTGACAAGACAGAGGTCCTCCAGGTCAGTCGCATGCCTGATCGGGGTATTGGGTGGCAACCTGTGCTTGACGGGGTCGCTCTCCCCCTGAAGGCGCAGGTCCGTAGCTTGGGGGTCCTCCTGGACTCATCGCTGACACTTGATGCTCAGGTGTCGGCGGTGGCCGGGAGGGCCTTTGCACAACTAAAACTTGTGCGCCAGCTGCGACCATACCTCGTGAAGTCTGACTTGGCCATGGTGGTTCACGCCTTAGTTCCCTCTAGATTGGATTATTGCAATGCGCTTTACGTGGGGCTGCCTTTGAAGACGGCCCGGAAACTTCAATTAGTTCAACGCTCGGCAGCCTTGGTTCTAACGGGAGCCCAATACAGAGAGCGGTCAACCCTCCTGTTTAAGGAGCTCCACTGGTTGCCGCTTATTTTCCGGACCCAATTCAAAGTGCTGGTGATCACCTATAAAGCTCAAAACGGTTTGGGACCCATCCACCTTCGGGATCGTCTCTCCCCCTACGAACCTGTACGGTCTCTTCGGTCATCGGGGGAGGCCCTCCTCTCGCTTCCGCCAGCATCGCAAGCGCGGCTGGTGGGGACGAGGGACAGGGCCTTCTCTGTAGTGGCCCCCCGGTTATGGAATTCGCTGCCTAGAGAGATCAGGCAAGCCCCCACCTTGATGGCATTTCGGAAGAGTCTGAAAACTTGGCTTTTCACTCAGGCCTTTGGTTAAGATCATCTTTTTTCCATCACAATTATTATGCTCCTCGACCTTTTGCACTGGTCGCTCTTCCCGATTCCTGATTGATTGATATTACTCAGGACTCCTCCCTACCGTACCTAATGTGACCTTAAATGATTCTAATGCACTTTATCTATTTATGAATTTGTTACCCATAATGTGCACCGTACACTTTGCTTATCCACTATTGCAACCTCATTGTTTTTAACCTGATGTTTTAATTCTGCGTTGTATTTTTTAACTTATTGTGTATATTTTTTATTGGTTTTTGTTTTTGTCCTGATGTTTTATATTTTATCATTATTTGTATTTTGATTTTGCTGTAAGCCGCCCCGAGTCCCCTTCGGGGGAGATGGAGGCGGGATACAAATAAACTTATTATTATTATTATTATTATTATTATTATTATTTGTCAAATAAAAAAACTTCATGATGCAATGCTATTCTTGACTTATTCTGGTTAGACAAGGACAGGATTGCGAGTAAATCCACATGTGTTGATGGTCTCAAAAATGTCAGCACTACCATGCCATGCTGTTGAATCAACATGGCAACAATGGTGACACAAAGCTTTCTGGCAGCTGTTCTGTAAGCCAAGGAGTTGTTCTATCTTAAGGAGGGCATCTTTCTTCCTTGTTCTCTTTCGCTGACTTCATAAATTAACTCATAGAGTTCCTTAGGTCTAGAACAGTCACCAGTACTATAAGCATTATCTTCTTAAAACCTCCTTCTGCCCTCCAATGTGTTGTATTCATTGTTAACTATCATCATGTAAACTTTAACTTCTGGTGACTATGTAGGAGAGAACAAGTTATAGTCCCAGAACTTGCAGAGTCAGGGTTGGGGCTTCCATGATTGAATCAATTAATCTTTAATGTAATCTTCCTCTTTTCCTACCATCTTTAGCTTACCAAACATTATTATCGTTTCTACTGAATCACATCTTCTCATGATATGGCCAAAATATGACAGTTTCAATTGCTTGGTTTCATTTACTCTCATGCACATTTATTTATATTTTCAGCAGTCTGCAATATCTGATGAACTTTTCTGCAGCATTACATTTCACAACTTGATGGTCTTCCCGTCAGCTTTCTTCACTTTCCAGCTTTCACAACCACCCATAGAAATTGAAAATACAGAAGCATGGACCAGTCTAACTTTAGTATTCAATTATTTATCTTTACACTTCATCATCATGCCTAGATCCTTCACTAACTGCTCTTCCAAGTTCTGCTTCTGATTTCTTGACTGTGGGATGACTTGCCAGAAGAGATCCGACAGCTAAATGAGTGATCAGAATTTAAAGCACAATTGATGGCCCATCTCTTACAACAGGCCTACTCAGTCAATTATAAACTATGAATTTTAAATTTACATTATATTGTGTTCCATTTTAATCTTTGTACTGTGTATTTCAAGGTATGTGTTTTATGTAGTTTTGGTAATGTGTTATAACTGCATTGTATCCTGCTTTGAGACATGAGGAGAGGCGGGCAACAAATAAAATTTATTATTATTGTTACTGTTTGCAGTCTCCATGTTGATTCCAAAGTATGGAAAATCTTGAACTTTTTCTATGCTTCATCATCTACTTTAAAGTTATGCAATACACCTGTAGTCTTTTTTTCTCTTCATGTTCATCTATAAACCTAATTTTCCACTTTCTTTCTTGACTTCTCCAGTAATTGTTTCAAGTCTTTGCTAACTGCTACTAGTAGTATGGTGTCATCTGCATACCTTAAAATGTTGATGTTATTTCTTCCAATTTTCACACTTCCTTCCTCTGAGTCTAATCCTGCTTTAGGTATGATATGTTGAGTTAAATAGATAGGGTGATAAAATGCAGCCTTGCCCACCCCCTTGCCAATTGGTAGTCTCTTGATTGAATAGAGTTTATGCATCAGGACAATCAAATATTGTGGCACACCCATTTCTTTAAGGGTGATCCATAGCTTTTCATGACCTACATAATCAAAGACTTTGCTGTAATTGATGAAGCACCGGCTGATTTCGTTCTGAAATTCTTTTGCATACTTTATTATCCAACAAGTTTGCAAATCTGTGCCTACTATCAATTAATTTTCCTTTGCCCATACTTGCTAGATCTTGATCCTGTCGCTTCATCTAAATCACAAATCTCTGTCCGAAAGCTTGGTGGAACCAGCTGCTTCTATTATGTACCCTAGGAGATCTCATTTTGTTTGGTTCCAGACTGAGGCCATACTAGTTAGATTTGTTGCTGGAAACTTGCTAGAATCCATAGGGATCTGGTTGTTGTAATGAGGTTAACTGTTAGTCTTCAAGAAATCAGAATATTCCTATACTTTCTAATAGGAAAAAGTATAGTTAAACACCAAAAGAAGCAGTTACAAATCTCCAAATGCCATCAAGCATTACCTGTTCAGTATTATGGTATTTTTTCCAGATTAAAATCCTGTAAATTACAATACCATAGAATTCCTTCAAGGAACGGTTTCCATCATTGAGTGTAAAGCTAGGTTCTATGAGCTGTACATTCAGAACTCCAGGTTTTGTGGCTTCAACTTGTATAGCAGGTGGCCCAATACGTGCTAAAAGACAAAGGGAAAAAACAATAGGCCTATTTGTTTGTTTTTTTACTCTGCTCTTGGATCCGTTTAGATACAGTACAATATTTGTATCCTCAGGGATACATTCTAAGATGTGGTAGCCTGAAACCATAGATAATAGGGAATCCTATATTTTGACTATACTTGGGCCAGAAGCATACCATAGAATTGCACCAGAGGACCTAGGGAGGCCTACAAACATCTCGGGGAGAGGGCAAGGGATATTATTTGGAACATAGATAAATGAAACCATGGATAGCAAATTTACGGACAAGGGAGTCACATGCATATAACATACTATATAATCTGCTTTTCCCTTCACATAGGAGACTGCAAACATCTTGAATGTCAGCTTATAAAATAATTCGTATTTCAAGTTGTACAAACTACAGTCAGCCTTCCACATTTGTAGGTTGGACTTTTGCCGATTTGACGATCCAACTCTGCAAGAGTTTTACAATTTGAATAGCCAGGGTTGTGTAGGAGGATCTAGAGATTTCAAGAAAAATGATCTCTCAAGTAACCCACCCCCATTTCCCTAATTTGCATTTTCTTTCATGGGGTTCCTGTGCCTCTAACCTGGCAAATGTGAAGGCCTGACAGTAATACTGATTAATTTACAGCAATCCTAGAAGCACCACAGGATGTACTCTCTTAAGTATTCTTCCCTCTCTCTACCATCTTGAGCTGAACCACAGTAGTGCTGTAGCTAACCGTTTTTCTATGAAAGGGTTTCTGATGGGAAGATGCATTGGGTACTCCTACACTTCTAAGAGAAAAGAACAATATCAGGTTTATTCCCAATAGCATTTCACTTTCTTCTTGGTTAATTTTTAGTGGAAGATTGTGGGAGCTGATTTTCATTCAAAAACTTGCAGGCTCTAATAGAATTTCAACTTCATCTTTTTTGGAAGGGGCATGCAAGACAAATTTGGAAGAAAGCGATCACCTGGATCTCTTGAATAATTCTCTGTTTCTGATTATGGGCCACTGTAGTTTAATAAAAGCTCTCAGACCAGAACCCTGATTTTTAAGCACTCTGTTCTTTCATACGATATAATTGTAGCACTATGATTTCTCCTTAGCTGTCATGGTACTGTCTCATGACATTATTAGACTACGAAAACCCTATGAAATTAATGAAATCACCATAAATCAGCAGGAGACTTACATACACGTGGATGTGGCCGTATGCCTTTACAGAAAAAATGTGTAGAGAAAGTTTGTGGATAGCATTGTGCGATTGTGTGAGTACACAAAGCATATCTGTGAAAACAGAGTTCTGAAAACTTGCTGCTATACCAGCACTTGGATAAAGCAGTCCAAGTAAGGAAAACAAATGCAAATGAACAAAAAAAATGAAATTATGGAAAAGATCACAACAAAGAGAAAGGCCTTCTGAAGTTTTAGAAGAAATGAAACAAAATGGGAATGAGTCAATTGGATCAAAGGGCATTAAGGAGAAACATTCATGCTCCATGAGGAATACCATCAGCTTACTAATAAGCAATTATAACTATTTAAAACCATTTGTATAACTGGGAAAACTCCTTTTGTTTTTTGAACCCATATACATACATTTTCCTTCCTTAGTTTACTGCTATATTTACGATAATAGGACTCTGCATCTCATATCTGATTGGAAGATTGCCTTTCAGTAATACAATAATAAAAAACTTTATTTCTATTCTGCCCTATCCAAGGCCATAGCAAGAAAAAAATGTGTGTGTGTGTGAATTTTTTTTTTAGCGAATCATGAAGAGTAGTTCCATAACTCAAAATAATTTAGAAATCAGGCTCCATAAATAAACTTCAGTGGACACTCAAGACAAATAAACTTCGATGGAAACTCATGCGGATTTGGTTAATCAGTTAAAATTCATGAGTAAACCAGGTTTTTTCAAAAGCTGAAAAAATGGGGGGGGGGTGACCCCCCCCTCCCCCGGCTGCAGCCCTGGCCCTATCTCACTGAATGGACTCAGGACAGATTCCAACAAACAACGGCATACATTCAATGCCTTCATAAAACAAATAGATATTGGCATAAAATCCCAACAAGACCCCACATATGAAATAGCATTAAAAACCTAACATCAAATTAAACCTAATATCAGTGAATTGATCATAAGATTGATAAATTAAACCAATAGTCAGACAGAATCAAAAAATGATTATATAGTGACATAAAATCTAAATAAATGTTCAAAATATGTGATGTTCAATATTTGCTACTAGATGTCAGACAGCCAGCAGCTTTAATATTATTGAGACTCATGGCCAACAGACAGAGAAAAGGTTACACAAAGCAGTTTTTGTATTCTAAGACAAGGATGCACGAAGATATTTTGTTGTCTGAGGCAAAGGAAAGAGAATTAAATACGCTGTTTTGTTTGTTGCCTCAGGCTCCATAAAGTCTTGGTGTATCCCTGACTTAGTTCACAAGAATTACTTTCTGTTGGCCAGTAGTGTCAGTAATATTAAATACTGCTTGTTGTCTAATGCCAAGTGGCACAGGCTGAACATCAAATATTCTGTACTGAAAGGCATATTCTAAATCGTCTTTGCTTCTAAAGTTTATTTTCAAAAAGGGAGACATGACCCCTGATTCCCTCTCCTATGACTATAAGATTCTCATGCTTTTCCAGGATCAACGAGGGAAGAAAGGAGTGTGCTAAGAGAAAGTATGGGAACGTCTGTGGATTTGAAAGACCCACCACTTTTCTAGTTGTTGCCCATGCCTCCAAATTGCCAGCTATCATCACATTAGATAGTAAATGCTAGACCTGGCATATGTTAATTCTCTCCCACTGAAACTAGTTAAAGTGAACACACGAGAGGGGGGACAGCTGGGGTGGTGGCACACAACAAGGAACAAAATCCCCCTGCTCCTTCATGTTCACCTGCTGTCGTGATCCCAGAAGAAATTTGAAGGCCCCAGAACTCTCCAAAATACAGCTTAGGATTACCCTGCTCTTATATGGACGACTGAACAGAGAGAATGACTTACTTTCTCTGTATGGTGTAAAGCTGACATTCTCCCAATTCGAGTATTCATTCTCAAATTCAGTTCTGACTTGTATAGTGGATGAACTATATGCAGGTATATGTGACACATTACACTTTGTGGAGACAATTCTTCGGCACAAATCAATGAATACATCACTAATTTTTCTGTAAAAGAAGGAATATCATTAACATGCTATCTGAGAAAATAAAGAGTCCCTTCTCTCAATTCTGCCAGTAAATCAGTGTTCATTTCATAAATGCAGGGCTATTACATACGAAAAAACCTCATCTGGAAGCACCCAAAATTATGTACAGCATGACCAACGGAACAAGACTTGTCCTGGTTACAAAATGGGATGATAGAGCAGACTAAGCAGCAAGCAGGATGCAAGTACAGTGGAATATGCTATTGTAAGCAATTCTCCCAGCAAGGCATCTTGACTAGTAACTTTCCTTCTGGCTGAAATGATACATGCAAGCATGGCTCCAACTTCTAGACCAATGGCTTAGTAGGATGACCAGAAAAGGACAATAATGCTTTCTTGGTTGAGAGTTCTCTCCTGTCTACTTGACTTCCTCTGAAGTTTTTACATGCCAGCCATCTCAACTGAATAACCACACAAACAGCGGCAGGGTCCTAATGCAATTTACATTAACACTTCAAATCCAAATTGTGGAGAAATGTATCAAGAGGCTCCAATTTCTCTTAGGCAAGGATCTATTTTTCCACTTAACCTTAACATAATTTTCCCACTCATTTGCTATAAAGAAGGGGTGCCAATCATGTGACCTCCAGATATTGTTAGGTTGCAGCTCCTGGCAGTCTTCTCAGCAGAGCCAAAGGTGAGGAAGGTTAGGAGCTGTAGCCCAAAAACATTTGGTCCATATTTTGTTCTGCCTCCTATAAACCAAGTGCACATTTCTTTTAACAAAAGGATATAAAAGCATGTCTTCAATGAAAAATATTGATGAAATAAATTAACACTAATCTTAGACACTGTGACAGGGAAAACAAATGCAAACATATTGCATGGAGAAAAGGGCTAAGTGAGGTGAAACTACTCTTCCTTCCATTCCAGAGGTTATATTTATTTTACAAGAAAAACATGAAGGTCACTCCCAACAGGAAGGCTGTTCTGTTTGTTCTTTGCTCTGTATGCCATGGTACAGTGAACTCCTTTTTGTATTTATGTTTTGTTTCAAATTGTTTTGAAGTCAGATGAGCTGTTGTGACTATTTACCTACAATGAATGCTGGTAACATCTACCATGTCACATAAACTTCCTATCATAACTCCAACTACATTATTCACATTTGCATGAATGGGAAGACGAGTCAAATGGGGAATCTTATTCATTCTTTAATTTGTAAATTGATTGCCCAATTAAGTATTTATATCTCACCTTTCTCCCAAGGGTGAGTTGCAAGGTTTTTATTTCATATCAAAAACATTGCATAAATTAGTGTAACACTGATAAAAATAGAAGGACACAAGCGGCTAAATATCTTTTGACCAAAAGCGTGCAACAGCGACTGCACTGTCTGTAGCCTCAAACAATTCTTCCTCTGTATATGAGGCAGGACATTGTCGTCAAGCATACAGATGATGAGTTGTCTTTTCTGCTCCACAGTCACACAAGGTGGTGCCATTTTGCCAGGTTGTCTTTTGATCTGTCCACTCCACTTCTGAGTCTGTTCAGGAACTTCCAAGTTGCCCATTCTTGGTTTGTCCCTGGAGATAGACCCTCGTGGGAGGCCATCCAATTGGGATTTCCTGGTTTAGCTGCACAGAGGGATACTCTTGCTGTTGCTGGGGGAACATTAAGAGGAGTGGTGGTTCTCATGAAGCTTTTCCATGATTTGAGTCTACTGGGAGGAGGCTGACAGTCCTGCAGTGGATGGTTTTCACCATGTTCGACCTTATTTCTCTCCAAGTTAGCAGCAACTTCCCATCGCACATCAGGGGGGCAATGCCAGTTAGCTTGTAGAGTTTATTAACAGGTTAGGTTTAAGGCATCCTGTGATTATTCTGCATGTTTCTTTCAATGCTATGTTCACCTGCTTCGCATGGACAGACTTGTGCCAAACAGGGCAGGCATACTCAACAGTTGAAAAAGACAAGGCCAGGGCTGATGTTCTTATTAATTTTGGGTCTGCACCCCATGCGCTGCCAGTAAGTATCTACAGGATGTTATTGTGTGCAGTTACTTTGTGCTTGGTGTTCATGCAGTGTTTTCTCTATATTAATGTTCGATTTAAGGTGATACCAAGATATTTAGGATGGAAACAATGTTCAAGCTCTTGGCCTTCCCAGGTAACTTTCAATTTCCTATTGGCTTCACATCCCTGTAGGTGGAAAGCACATACTTGTGTCTTGGATAGAAATGGTTGCAAGGTAAGCTTGCAAACATATTTAAACATCTTGAAAAACATGCTAAAGTTTTAGAACTAAAACACTTTTTTAAATGATCAAGTTTATAAAAATGTTAATAAAGCAGCATCTTCATTAGCTCTTCACTTGAGTCCTGAGTGCATAAAAAAGGTCTTTGCCTACTACAGTCTAATCTTCCTGTAAAGAGCATTCCACACTTTAGGAGCAGCAATCAAGAAGTCCCTGTTTCATCTCCCCACCTGTTTCATCTCTCCTCTGAAGGTGTGTCTCTTTTCTATGGAAAAAAAGGTACAATAGTGCAACTGTCCCATGTCTACCCTTTAAAATATATTATTACCATTATCAGCTTTTCTTGTAACACTTACGTTTTGTACTGAACCGTGTAAACCAGGTTTTCTTTGTGAAAATCGGGTGGGTCCCATTCGAGAACACTATCAAACATGACAGAATGAAGGCGTAAATTTTTAGGCTCTGGTACCATTCCATATACTGTAATACATAAACAAAATACACCGTTTGACTTAGGTAAGCTTAGAATTCTGTCATTTATCAGGAAAAATCACACACACTTTTAAATGTGTTTAATATGTCAATATACTTAATTCCTTTCATGGACATGCCAAGTTCCTCACACTGCATTAATACTCATAACATGTGCATCATACTATGTGTAATTAAGCTGTTTATGAAAACACCAATTTTGGGAATTATAATGCAAGGGGACTAATCAAAACCTGAAGATCTAGAGGGGAAGAACTTCCAATGTTCTTCAGTGTTAGCTACACTGGATAGGTGTCTAGAAGCTCTCCTTTGTCTACCCTTGAAGAGATCCTAGAAACACAAGTTACCTTCCAAAGAAGATTTGGCAGAGAGAAGGCATCAGAGGAAGAAGGTGTGTTGTTGAAGGCTTTCATGGCCGGGATCACAGGGTTGTTGTATGTTTTCCGGGCTGTATGGCCATGTTCCAGAAGTATTCTCTCCTGACGTTTCGCCCATATTTATGGCAGGCATCCTCTGAGGATGCCTGCCATAGATATGGGCAAAACGTCAGAAGAGAATACTTCTGGAACATGGCCATACAGCCCAGAAAACATACAACAACCCAGAGGAGGAAGGTTTATCTATTCTGCCATCAGTTTTCCTTCTACTGGCAGAAGGAAAGGAGGACTGATTACAGTCAGTCTCCAAGTTACAAATAATAGATCTGAAAACAGAACTTATCTACATATCCAGGAAGATGAAAATGAAGGTACTATTTATACCTCAGCAAAAGAAAATTAAGCTGGTGATGTATGATATACAGTCTCCAAGTTACGAAAAAGATAGGCTCTGTAGGTTTGTTCTCAGGTTGAATTTGTATGCAAGTCAAAACAGGTACATTTTTAAGCGTAACTCCAGTCATATACAGTAAAGTCTTGACATAACAAATTAAATTTGTTCTGTGACTGAGCTCTTAATTCAAATTGCTCTAATGCCATATCAAATCTCCCAATTGAAATGAATTGAAATTCTATTAATCCGTTCCAGCCCCCCAAAATCACACTAATTTTTGTTACGTATTCGTAAATAAGAGAAATGTACTTGATAAATAATAAATAATGTATAAAAATAGCAATGATTTATAAGCCAACAACACACATTTCCTCTTCCTGCTACGAGTGGGAAACCAGTAAAGTTCTTCTGCAATGATAAAACAGAACAACAGATATTTGTGTAACATGTTTATTTTAATCAGGACAGTAGTTTACTGATGATAGACACCTGGCCTCTCAATTTTCCTACAATTTCTTAAAGCCCTGGAATTGCAAAACTAACAGCAAGGACAAGATCAAGGAGCTTTCCTGGCTGCTCCCTTAAAGCCTTGCTTAAGATGGCAGGTGAAGTGCCCTCGCACTAGCTCGTAACTCAAATCTCAGCTTGCATGTCAAAGCAAAACAGCAACTGAGTGATGACTCGTAACTCAAAGTACTCATAAGTTAGTTCGCATGTTAGTCAAGGTTTTACTGTATGTATGTGTGTGTGCGCGTGCATGTCTGTCTCTCTGTGTGTGTGTATGTATGTATATATATATATATATATATATATATATATATATAGCGAGAGAGAGAGAGAGAGAGAGAGAGGGAGGACTTTAGATACCATATAGAAGGGTTAACATCTCTGTGATAACTGTTTTGCTGTCTGATAATTGGTGTTTGAAAAAATTAGCTTATTGTGGAAACAAGGACTCATGAGAAAGCTTCTGTGGAGACACCTTTTCCCCATTATGACTCTTTTAAGAGTGAATTTCCCTTCCTAGCGGTAGATTTCTCTCACTTCCTCTAGTCTCACCTCTATTCTTTACTATGAGTAATTTGTAAGCCGGACGTTTGCAGCTTGAGCACTGCCTGTACTGGACAAGCCACAGGGAGTAAGGAAATTGATCTGAACTTTTAACAATTCAATTGGGATTAAATGTTGGATTTAGTCTATTGCTTGGAATTCTTTTGGCTATATCCTTCCCAAAGAGAGAAAAGAGACCCTGTTAGAACTTTCTGTTCCCAAACAGCTTCAACTAGCCTGATGAAGAGTATTAAGTTACCAGCCCAATCTAGAGTTTAAAGAGGCACGTGAAATTTTTTGGCATGCAGGCAGCCCTACTCTTGTTCTAGCTAACATTTGTCAACAATATGAAAAAGCAATGGCTCACAGATTGGAAATATCTAATATATATTCTAACACTACAATAAAGAGATTGCAGTAAACAGGTGAATTGCATTTATTTCCTATGTAAGCAAAATATATCTGGACTCACTCCAAAACAGAACACCTTCAAATTTAGAATTGCACCACATAAGCAAAACCCATAGAACTGTGGTTCTCAACCTGTGGGTCCCCAGATGTTTTGGCCTACAACTCCCAGACATCCTAACAGCTGGTAAACTGGCTGGGATTTCTGGGAGTTGTAGGCCAAAACACCTGGAGACCCACAGGTTGAGAACCACTGCCATAGAAGAATGAAGAAAGCTAACAGGAAGAAAATGAACTCATTTTCAGTTGAGGTGCCAGAGAAGAGTTATACAAATGGCATGGACTGCTAAGAAACAAATAAATGAGTCCTCGATCAACTCAAGAAAATGAACTCGTTTTCATGTGGAGAAAGAGAAGGATCGCTGTACCACATGTGGTGGACATGTAAAAAAGCAAAAAATTATTGGGGGGAAATCAGAAGGAGACTACAAGAAATGCTAGAAATAAGGATACCATTAAAACCAGAGATCTTCCTATTAGGAATAAACGAACAAAAACTAGAAAAAAACAAGGATAAATTCCTACTAACCACAGCAGCAAGGATATGCTTTGCAAAGAGATGGAAAGAAAAATCAATCCCAGAAGAAGAAGAATGGATAATAAGAATTTTGGAAATAAGAAATATGGATAGACTTACGTATCTCATATCAAAAAGCAAAGGAGAAGCAATAAAAGAGACAGATTGGAGTCAAATCACCAATTACCTGAACAAAGATCATGAGGAGACAGAATAAGAAGAAAAAGGAAATACAGACACCAACATAAATAACAGAAAGAAGCTAGGAGAACGAAGAAGAAAGAGAAGACAACTAAGAAAGAGGAAAGGCCAGATCCTCAAGGAAGATGATCGGAAGTCGCCCGCACTTTTTAATTTTTTCTTATTTTTTTGTTTTTGTTTTGTTTTGTTCTCTCTTTTTCTTCCTGTCCCCCTACTATTTGTCTGTTTCCTACCCTCCCCTACCTAATCCCTTACCCCATATCCATAGTATTTGATTTTAACATGTATATAAAACTTAATAAAAATGATCTTAAAAAAGGAAAAAGAAAACTCATTTTCAGTTGAGGTGCCAGAGAAGAGTTATACAAATGGCATGGACTGCTAAAAAACAAATACATGAGTCCTTGATTAACTCAAGCCTGAATTTTCCCTAGATGCCAAGATGAGTAAACCGTGGCTGTCATATTTTGGCCATATTATGAAAAGACATGACTCAGTCAAAAAAGATAATACTGCTTGCTAAAGCAGAAGGCAGGAGGAAAGAAGACCATATTACAGATGGATAGACTCAGTCAAGGGAGCCATGGCCCTGGGTCAGCAAGACCTGAGCATGGCTGTTGATGACAGGGTCACAGAGGTCTCCGATTCATAGGATCAACAAGTCGAAGTTGACTTGATGGCAGCAAAAAACAATAATATATAGAATGAGACATTTAGCCCTGGATGAGATCAATGACTTAGTTTAAGAACCTTTTAATTCAACATAAGGAATACTTTTGTCACTATGAGAATGAACTTATAATGGAAAATGCCACTAAAGAGACAGTATTTTCCTCTTCCCAGAGATTAACCAGAAAAAAACAACACAAAAGCTCCATTTGTGATGTAGTTCCTTTCCTTACAGCCATGGGATGCAAGAGATAACTAAACAACCCTTCTCAATCCTTTGGGTCAAACTGTTTTTTCCATAGAATCACAGAGTTGGAAGAGACCTTGTGGGCCATCCAGTCCAACCCCATTCTGCCAAGAAGCAAGAAAATCGCATTCAAAGTACCCCCGACAAATGGCCATCTAGCTCTGCTTAAAAGTCTCCAAAGAAGGAGCCTCCACCACACTCCAGGGCAGGGAGTTCCACTTCCGAACATCTCTCACCATGAGGAAGTTCTTCCTAACGTTCAGGTGGAATCTCCTTTCCTGTAATTTGAAGCCATTGTTCCGCATCCTAGTCCTAGTCTCCAGGGCAGCAGAAGACAAGCCTGCTCCCTCCTCCCTATGACTTCCCCTCACATATTTATACATGGCCCTCATCATGTCTTCTCTCAGCCTTCTCTTCTGTTTATCTGAACTTTTTGTCAAGTTCAGATAATTATAGTCCAATACGTACCCTTTCCAAGGTCTGAGCTGGATACAGGTTTTTTTTTCATTTTTAAAGCAGAGCCTTTGAAATCAATTGGTCTTGCATTAATATTGTTTGGCAGTCAGAGTAACCTTCAGAAAATGATTAGGCAGATCAAGGGTTGAGGATTAACGAAGTTCCAGTTTTCACTAAAGGTCTGAATTAGAATAACAAATTATTTCTGTTTATTCATTTAGCTAGTACCACAATGAAGTTGTTAGAAACTGTTTTGTGAATGTTTGCTGTAACAGACACAATCAGTACTTTCTTCATTTAATTGCCCTGATTTCATCTTCTTAACAGTTCTACCCCAACTTTATGCTTAATATACCTACACATAGATATTACTAATTATATCAAAAATTCTGCATAATCTGGTGAAATGTGCTATAGTGCCAGAAGGCTTATGATGTAATCAGTTTTTAAAATGTTCAAATGCCAAAGGAGGCACTGGTTCTTTTTCCAGCAACATCTCAATGCAATTGCCCAAATTGTTTTTTTTAAATGGAAACCTACTGAAACCAATTGGTTTTCTGTTAGTCATGAATAACCTACAATTTAGCATAAGATTGGATTCACACTCAGTGTGACTAAATGCACTAAAATTAGGATCAAAGCCTAGATTTTGTTCTTTATCGTTTTCCGTCATTGTTTGTCTGCACTTTATTGCAACTTTTAAAAGATGATAGCAAGTATACATTTCTCTGGAAAAAAAGTGATACAACAAGAGATATATTTGTGAAAATATTCCAGTTAAATATAAAAAATAAATCTGACCAACAATGACCTTTCAATGCAAAAAAAAAATTCCAATCATGAAAAATGCCACAAGCAAAGATACTGTGAATCACCAGAATATTCTATTTATCTCATGAGCTTGTGAGTTTCCCTTTCCAGTTCTGTTTTTGGATATATATACATACATATAGATATATATATACACACACACCCTATTAGCTACTGCAAAACTGAACTGAAAAAGTGTTCCATGATTTTTATAGTGCAGTCAAATGCTCTTTAGCATACTTTGTTTTCAGTTTGAGAAAAGCAAACTTGTTCAGTACTTAAATTTTCCAAGCCAATTTTGTCTTATCTTTCCAAGCTATCTGCTCAGAACTATTGAGTGTAGTATAATCAAGAAGGATAAACAAATTTTGGTTATCGTATTCAGAAAAATATTGAGACACCAGATGTACACACTGCTCATAACTTAAGAACCCATTTATTTTTACATCGCAATGTACTTTGACTCATGTCCAATTAGACTACCTTCCAAGCACAAAACTTGGAAGGTACCGGTAGTCTAATTGAGAATTAATTAACATGGATATAGGGATCACACAGCTCCATTTGAGAATTAGTCACATGGATTATAGAGATCACACCACTTCATTTCTCCAACAGACATTTGGCTGACTTTTTTGTTTCTAGAGACAAAGCAAAGTGATGTCATTTTCAATACATCTGATCTTTCTGGATTTCAACTCTCAGAATTCTGCAGGCAGAACAATCATGTATTGATGAAAGTTCAAGAAGACAATGTTAAAGTAACGTTACAGCAAAATATTAAGGAACAAATGTTCACAGAAGAGTTACACAATGACAAAGACATTTAAATAGTGTAAGATATTTTATGTCTTGACTTGGTCATCAATATGATGAGAGTTTGAAGTCAAGAAATCAAAAGAAAGCTAAGACTTGGAAAGGCAGTTACTGTATCAAGTGCAGAGATGAAAAGTGAAATATGAAAGTCAGGATAATCCATTATATGGTATTTCTGATTTCTGTATATGGTTGTGGAAGCTGGATGGGGAAGTTAACAGGAAGAAGAAAAACCCAGGCTCCTTCTACACAGCTGAATCAAATCCCACATTATCTGCTTTGAACTGGAACACATTGTAGTGTGGACTCAGGTAACCCAGCTCAAAGCAGGTATTGTGGGATTTTCTGCCTTGATATTCTGGGTTATATGGCTGTGTGGAAGGGCCCCCACTTGGAATATTCTCTTTTGACTTCTATGGAAATCCAGAAAGAGGAACAAGGGTCTTGAGAGCGAATCAAACCTCAACTTTCATTAAAAGTTAAAATGACTAAACTGAGGTTATTGTACATCTCATAAAACAAACATGACACACTGGAAAAGACTTTAATAGGAAAAACAGCTGAAGACCACATTAGAGAAGATTGATTCAAACTAGGGCACTGGGACTGTGAGGGCCACTTGAAGGTCCCTCATTCATGGTGTCGCCTTCAGTCAAAGTGGACTTGAGAGCACAGGACAACAATGCTGCACTCACTTTCTGTCTCAATGGTATGGAATTCTAAGGTTTGTAGTTGGGTGTGAAACCAGATCTCCTTGGCTGGGAAGACTAAAAGCCTATTAAACTACAACTTCCATAATTCCGCAGCATTGAGCCAAGGCAGATAAAGGGGAGTGAAACTGCAGTGTTTCTACAGTGTGGATAATCCCAAGCTGTACCCCTTCCCCACCTCCAAAGCAAGATATCCATACACTATGGCAGACCTTGACAAGTTAGTGCATCGGCTGCAATGTGGAAGTGTGTCACGTGAACATAACAAAAAACCTCTTGAGTATATGTGAAAAAAGCAATAAATCCTATTTTCAAAAAATATAAATGGAAAGGTGTTCACAGAATCGTAGAGTTGGAAGAGACCTCAGGGGCCATCCAGTCCAACCCCCTGCAAGAAGCAGGAAAATCTCATTCAAAGCACCCCTGACAGGTGGCCATCCAGCCTCTGCTTAAAAGCCTCCAAAGAAGGAGCCTCCACCACAGCCCGGGGGAGAGAGTTCCACTGTCGAACAGCCCTCACAGTGAGGAAGTTCTTCCTGATGTTCAGATGGAAACTCCTTTCCTGTAGTTTGAAGCTATTGTTCCGCGTCCTAGTCTGCAGGGCAGCAGAAAACAAGCTTGCTCCTCCTCCCTATGACTTCCCTTCACGTATTTGTACATGGCTATCATGTCTCCTCTCAGCCTTCTCTTCTGCAGGCTAAACATGCCCAGCTCTTTAAGCCGTTCCTCATAGAGTTTGTTCTCCAGACCCTTGATCATTTTAGTCGTCCTTTCATGAAATATGTTGTGTCCCCATACATTTCAATATTACAATTTACATATGTGTCCATATTTCTTATAAGGGGCTGTTTTAACATCGAGTTTGCTAGTAAACCTGAATTATGATTGCGGATGTGGTTTTAATAGTGAATGTAATGCATTTGAAAAACATTCTGTTCCTGGTTTGGAAGTATTATTTCCTGTTTCATTGTGGGATGACCACTTTGAAAGTAGTTGTTATGCTCTAGAAACTTTGTACAGTAGAGTCTCACTTATCCAACATAAACGGGCTGGCAGAACGTTGGATAAGCAAATATGTTGGATAATAAGGAGAGATTAAGAAAAAGCCTATTAAACATCAAAATAGGTTATGATTTTACAAATTAAGCACCAAAACATCATGTTATACAACAAATTTGACAGAAAAGGTAGTTCATTACACATTAATGCTATGCAGTAATTACTGTATTTATGAATTTAGCACCAAAATATCACGATATATTGAAAACATTGATTACAAAAATGCGTTGGATAATCCAGAACGTTGGATAAGTGAGACTCTACTGTATTTGTGGCTGCCACAAACTATGTTGAATTGAGTGAGATACTGTGTTGCCGAAGGCTTTCATGGCCAGAATAACTGGGTTGCTGCAAGTATTCAGGGCTGTATGCGCAGTGCAATAATTTTAACTGGAAATTGTGCAATTGATTATGGAACGGCTTTAGATCTTGTTTTTGGATCACATTTCTTAACATTGGTGTATCTTACTTATGCTTTTATGAATGCATCAATTTTAATCTAATTTTATTTCAAGTTTATGTTTTTATGCCCAAGGCACTGTACAAGTACCATTTGTAAGCCGCCTTGAGTCCCCCTTGGGGTAAAGAAAGGTGGGATATAAATAAGGGAAATAATGATAATAATAATAATAATAATAATAATAATGTTCCAGAAGCATTATCTCCAGATGTTTCACCCACATCTATGGCAGACATCCTCAGAGGCTGTGAAATATATTGGACACTAGGTAAGAAAGGTTTATATGTCTGTGGAAGGTCCAGGGTGGGGGAAAGAACTAGTGTCTATTGGAGCAAAGAGTGAATGCTGCAATTAATCACCTTGATTAACATTGAAAAGCCTTGCAACATCAAGGTCTGGCTGATTCTTGCCCCGGGGAATCCTTTGTTGGGAGGTGTTAGCTGGCACTGATTGATTCATGCCTGGAATTCCCTTGCTTTTAGAGTGTCGTTCTTTATTTACTGTCCTGTTTTTAGAGTTTAGAGCAGGGTTCCCCAAACTAAGGCCCAGGGGCCACATGTGGCCCATTGAAGCCATTTATCTGGCCCCCGTGGTGGTGGCTCCCTCCTCCTATGCCGAGGAAGGCGTGTGCAGCGCAGCGGAGGAGGGAAAGGTGCGCACCTTTCCTGCCTCCTCCTGCGCCTTGCAAAGCTTGCTTGTTTATAATGGTATTTTAATTATTATTTAATTAATAATTAATTATTAAGGGGTGCTTTGCTAGTGCTTTTGGTGCACAAAGGCAGAAGGGGGCTGGACTAAATGGCCCAAGGGGTCTCTTCCCTTTATTAGTATTATTATTATTATTGACACAAAAACACGATATAACACAGCAAACGAGATGTAGATGTTGGATTTTGTATCACAAAATCACAACTCGAACACTTCCTAAGTTTTTAGGGCTGCATGATGTATTATTATTATTACTATTATTATTATTAACAACATTGAGGCTGGGTGGCCATCTGTCGGGGGTGCTTTGCTTGTGCTTTTGGTGCACAAAGGCAGAAGGCCCAAGGGGTCTCTTCCAACCCTCTTTATTATTTTTATGATGATGATGATGATTATTATTATTATTAACACTGAGGCTGTATTTGTTCCCTTTTTGTTTTTGTTTTTTACTTCAAAATAAGATATGTGCAGTGTGCATAGGAATTTGTTCATAGTTTTTTTTTAAAAAAACTATAGTCTGGCCCTCCAATGGGCTGAGGGAACGTGAACTGGCTCCCTGTTTAAAAGGTTTGGGGACCCCTGGGTTAGAGCCATTGAAATCCACAAGCATGTGTACAATTTCAAGAGAAAGGATGAAACCATGAAAATGAACTCAATCAGTATTTTTTAAAAAAACCCTAAACTCAGGATAGTAAATAAAGAACAACACTCCGAAGACAGGGGAATTCCAGACATGAAACAATCAGGGCCAGCCAACATCTCCCAACAAAGGATTTCCCTGGGCAGGAATCAACCAGGCCTTGAAGCTGCAATGCTTTTCAATTCTACTCAAGGCGGCCAATTGCAACATAATATTAATAATAATAACTTTATTTTTATATCCCGCTCCCATCTCCCCAAGGGGACTTGGGGCGGCTTACATGGGGACAAGCCCAACAGCAGCATACATTAAAACACAATCATAATTTAAAACCAATAAAATCAGTATAAAACAGCATGAAACAACCTAGAACATATCAGATCCTTAGAACCTGGGCATGGTACCATATGTTTAGGGATGAGCTTGTATGGACTCTGCGTGAGGCTCGGGAATAATAATATAGGGTGATCAGGGAAGGCAGGAAAGTCTCATCAAAAGATAAAAATCAACAAGCGTGAGGGACATTGATAGAGTGCAATAATTGTAACACGTTAAGTATCTAACTGGAACTACAGTGTATTCATTTGAAGGCGCATTGAAACAGCCATGTTTTAAGGTCCTTACGAGAGGTGGACAGGGAAGGTGCCCATCTGATTTCCCTGGGGAGGGAGTTCCAGAGCCGAGGGGCCGCCACCAAGAAGGCCCTCTCCCTCGTCCCCACCAACCGCACTTGAAACGGGGCCTCCCCGGAAGATCTCAAGGCCCGTGTGGGTTCATAGGGGAGGGGGCAATCACAGAGATAAGAAGGTCCTGAACCGTTTAGGGCTTTATAGGTTATAACCTGCATCTTGAATTGGGCCCGGAAACTTATGGGTAGCCAGCCAGTGGAGTGGCTTGAACAGTAGGGTTGACTGCTCTCTGTAGCCTCCTCCAGTTATGACTCTGGCCGCTGATCTTTGTACCAACATCCACACTGGTCTCCAACAGACAAGAGTTCTTTCTCCCACAGATATAAACCTCCCTCGTCTATTCCCAACATATGTCACAACCTCGGAGGATGCCTGGGCGAAAGGTCAGGAGAGAATACTTCTGGAAGATGGCCATACGGCCCGGAAAACTCACAGTAACCCGGTTGAGATATTCATTGAAAAAGTAAAGCAAAATGTGCTGCGGGATGTCACGCGGTTTAATAAATAAACCTTTCCCAAGAACCAAGTAGGAAATGGCAAAAGTCGTGTTAGATGGTGCTGCTGTTGCTGTTATTGTTACTACTGCTATCCCGCCTGATCTTTCTAAGTCAGAGACTCAAAGCGGCTCCTGCGTAGCCCTGCCCTTGCCCCATCTCAATGGCCCTCCTGCAGCCTGCCTCCCCCTTCCTTACCAGACCAGCAGAGAAGGAGGTGGAGAAGGGAGCCCGGCCAGCCGCGTGGGGCCATCGCCCCTAAAGGATCCCCACCGAGGCGGACCCCCTGGGGAGCTCTCCTTGGGACGCTTGGGCCGGCGCCTTGTTCTGCTGCGCTGGGATTTCCTCTAACCACTACTTCCTCCTCCTCCTCCTCTTCCTCCTCCCTCTCCCTGGACGCAGCCAGGTGAACCTTGTTCCCGGAGGCCGTCGCCTTGGCGCCCGGCCCGGGAACTCCCGCTTTCCAAGCCGGGCCAAGCACAGAAGCAGCAGCAAGGCGCTGGTGGCCAAACCCGCTTCCCCGCCTCGCTCAGGTGCAGCCCGGCGCCGCCTCCAGGGAACCCAGTGACGTCGAAAAGTGGGGTTGTGACGTCACCAAGGGGATTCCAAACCTAGTGGGTGACACCCCCAGACTCAGGAGGGGTCTGCTTGATGAAACAACCCGGACACAGCATATTATTTGAGAACGCAGAAATGCTGAACTGCTCTCACAACCACCCTGTCAGACTACACAGAGAAGCCATTGAACCCACAAGCATGTGGACAATTCCAACAGAAAGGAGAAAACCATCAACATCACCAAAGCTGGCTACCAATATTTAAAAAACTCCAAAATCAAGACAGTAAATAAAGAACAACGCTCAGAAAACGGGAATTCCAGACATGAAACAATCAGGGCCAGCTAACACCTCCCAAAAAAGTATTCCCCCTAGGCAGGAATCAGCCAGGTGCTGTTCCTGGGTAATACATAGCTTTTCCTATTAGCCACCTGCATGACTTTGGCTCTCAGTATTTACATTCTTCTCCAGCACATCTACGTCCCAACAGCCAGTACTAAGTTTTTGCCATTTAATAAACTATACCCATGTTGTCAGCATACACCCAATGAGGAACCACATGTATAACCCAGCAACCCATCCTGTTGTTCCCTGGCACAAGTACACCATGTAACCTGTTTACACAGATGGCCATACAATAAGGTCTGAGTAATTATAGTAATAATAGCGTTCTGTTCCTTATTATCCAACATATTCGCTTATCCAACATTCTGCTGGCCCGTTTACGTTGGATAAGCGAGACTCTACTGTAGATTTATCTGGCATCAACCAATCCTCCTGTGTGCCGGTTAATGGAGACCATACAATAGGCAGAAGCAATGAACTGCACAGATACATGGTTAGGCAACATCTGTCTTGAAACAGTGCATGTTTATTTATTTATTTATTTACACCATTTATATTTGGCCCTTCTCACCCCAAAGGGGACCCAGGGCGGATCACAGAACATATATACGACAAACATTCAATGCCATTATACACAGACAGGGCAGACAACAGATAGAAGTATATAGGCATTTCCCATCTGTGGAGTTCTGGTGGTTGTGCTCGATTCCAGCCACTGGTGTGTGTGTGTGTGTGTGTGTGTGTGCTGTTGTTGCATCCTCCATGTCAAAGAGCCCTGTTCACAGACTTCTTTCTTTTTTGATCACCAGCATTTTTCTGGTATTTCCTTTATGGTGCCATTAAAATACCTCCTCACTTAAGCAGTACCTATTTATCTACTTACAGACGTTTTTGACCTGCTAGGTGGGCAGTGAGCTCAGCTGAAGGTTGGGCACTCACCCTGACCCGGGCTTCGAACTGCTGACATTTTGATTGGTAAGATTTATTGCAGCTGGTGGTTAACCTGCTGTGCTAAAGCCCGGCCCCTGTGCTAAAGCCTGGCCCATGTGAAAGGGATTTAGGAGCCTTAGTAGACCACAAGCTGAACTTGAGCCAATAGTGTGATGCAGCAGCTAAAAAAGCCAATGTGATTTAAGCAGAGGCTGGATGACCATCTGGTGGGAGTGCTTGATTGCAGGATAAATTTTCCTGCATTGCAGGGGTTGGATGGACGGCCTTTGGGGTGTATTCCAAAACTGTATTTCTAGGATTCCGTGATTTTAAGACACTTGCTTTGAGAAGGGAAAAAAACCCTGTTCATTCTAGAAATATAAATGTACAGGAAGATAATCTATGGTTACACAAACTAAGGCATGTTCAGGCTTTGCTGCTGTGGTTCTGCTTGTAAAATAAAAGGCATCTTGGGGGGTGTACTTTTCAAAACTAAGCAGTAACAAAAATGACTAAATTTTCTCTCCTGGCGTTTTGCCCACATCTATGGCAGGTATCTTCAGAGGTTGTGAGGTCACTACCTCTGAGGATACCTGCCATAGATGTGGGTGAAAGGTCAGGAGAGAATGCTTCTGGAAGATGGCCATAAAGCCTATAAAACTCACAGCAACCTAGTGATTCTGGCCATGAAAACCTTCGAGGACACAATGACTAAACAGATTATTATACTTTGGGCATAGTAGAGAGAAACATGACAAATCAAAGAAGATAATGCCGGGAATTCTTGAATGCAGCAAAAAAAGAAGGAAACTGTCTTAACAGATGGAAGCTATTTCCCTACATCACTTAAACATACTTTTGGGGACTTTTGAATGGAAATTCTAT
This sequence comes from Anolis carolinensis, assembly GCF_035594765.1. Lineage (NCBI taxonomy): Eukaryota > Metazoa > Chordata > Lepidosauria > Squamata > Anolidae > Anolis > Anolis carolinensis. Next base: position 75,754,452 of record NC_085843.1, on the reverse strand, counting down.
GAATTGTAATCCAAAAAAGTAACTTTTTCAAGTGCTGTCAACAACAATTAATCCTGATAGCGAAATGGAGCATTTACATTCAGAGGCAACATTCCCTGAGTATCAACTATTTGCTTTTATGATTCCATAATACTGAGCCACGACAATTAAAATGGTGCCCAACTGCATTCATTCTGCAGTGTAGATGCACAAAGTCCTCCTGACACTGCGCATAAGAAAGATACCAATATTAGTGAATGGAATCTTGTTTCAGGAGAAATGATGTCTGTCTTTACATATAGAAAAATGGTTCAGGTCTTGACTTGGCAGGGTTTCTTGATCTTACATGCTGCTGCTTCACTCAAGAGGTGTGGAAGATGGAGCTCTGCCCCTTTCTTCTGTGAAAAATTGTTTTAAAAAAACAAAACAGGAAAAGAAACCAGCTGCTATGATGCAACAGATGCCTTAAGCCAACTTGAAAGTCCCCTTGCTGTAGGTTGGAAACCTCAGAAAATGCAAATTACTTGAAGGGATGGAACATCAAGTTTACATGAAAAAAATCCCCTGCTGGAAAATCTCAACTTTGCCAGTCATTAGGGCTTTCTAAATGCTTCAAATAGGATGTTATTTTAGCAAAGACCTTATGCTGGCATTTCCAAAATGTGGGGTTTTATGTAACCTCTCAAGACATCCTCATTAGGTTTTCCCTTGAGCTAAAAACTCTATCTGCTTAAAAGATTGTCAGTGGAAGCCTCTTCTGTTTTTCCAGCCATCTAAAGTGTTAATGTTCAGAAGCTGAGTAGTAACTGGTGAAGATATAAGCAGAAGTATATTGATTTGGATTTGTAATTTTATATCTGTTTTTAATAGTTTTTTTTGGTTCTGTCTCATAATGTTGTTAATTATGTTTACTATGTTTAAATTTGTTGTACGGTGTTTTTTGACAAATGAATGTTTTTTTATGTTCATGTTGGAAACCACCCTGAGTCCTCTCAAGGAGATGGAGCGGTATATAAATAAAGTAGTAGTAGTAGTAGTAGTAGTAGTTAGTATATTGGCATCAGAACTTCTGAAGCTGGAGTAGTGGGACTCCCAAAATTATCTGTTTATGTGAGATACCTGTTCACCTATTCTTATCCAAGCAGACTTTTAATGTCAAATGTTTATTCATTTACTTTGCACAAATCTTTCTCCTACACTCAAGCTACTTTGGATCACATTATCTCATGTAGGTAAGCAAAGCTAGATATCATTTACAAAAACAAAGCTGGCAGTTCACCAGCATATATGTGCTGCATTAGTCCCAGTGATGACAAAATTTCTAGTTTTCTAAGTCCTGAGGGACGCCTGGGAAGTTGCTAACTGCGGATGACAAATCAGGAACTGAGAGTTTCACCAGGTTGAAGGCAAATGACAGAAGCTTTATTCAATTTGCACAAAAGAACACTTGTACGGCATGGATGCTTGAAGGGTACAAATGTTGAAATGTATTCACAAGCAGATATCTTTATACACATAAGTTTCCATTCAGTGACTTTATTTTATTTATTTATTTATTTATTTATTTATTTATTTATTTATTTATTTATTTATTTATTTATTTACAGTATTTATATTCTGCCCTTCTCACTCCAAAGGGGACTCAGGGCAGATCACAGAACATATATGTGGCAAACATTTAATGCTGATTTTAACAATGACAAGACAGACAACAGATAGAGGTATATATAGGCTTTCCCATCTTCCGGCATCTTTGGAGGCTGTGTTCGGTTCCGGCCACCGGGGCTTGCTTTGCCTTCAATCTCCCTGCCAAAGAGCTTTCCTTGTTCATAAACTTCCTCCTTTTTCTGATCAAAACACCAAGCCTAAATACCTCCCCACTTTAATGCGGTTCCTATTTATCTACTCACATTTGGTTTTGAACTACTAAGTAGGTAGAAACTGGTCTAAGGGTCAGAAGCTCACTCTGATCTGGGTTTCAAATTCTCAACCTTCTGGTTGGCAAGATTTATTGCAACTTGTGGTTAACCTGCTGTGCTAAAGCAAGTTCCATTTCGAAATCTCCCGCCCTCCTACCTGATTGGCCAGCTCAGGAAAAGCTGGCCGGAGCTTTCCCTGGCCTCTGATTGGTTGGGAGGTGGGTCTATGCCAGCTCTTGCCCTGATGGGCAGAGGCACCAGTGACATAGCTGGGGATCTCCTCCCAACTGGGCAGGGAAGTCCGGAAGCCTCTAATCAGCTGGTGGAGGTGGTCCGATGGAGGGAGAGAGCACTGGGGGCCATGCCAGGCCCAGGGGGTGTAGTTCAGGAATGGAAAAGTCCAAAGCCAGTCTGACAGGATTGTGCAAATACTTGGTTCTGCCAGATGGCACAAAGGGAGGTTGTTGTCACAGATGGATTCTCATGTCCAAAAACAGAGAGTCCAGAGATGTAGATTTGCAGATGGGATTGCAATCACAATTTTGGTCTGGACCTGTGCCCTGTGACTGTCCAAGATCTCCAAAAGGAAGGCCCAGGGCCGTGAAAGGATGGCCTCCTGCTGGGATCCGGGAAGGTCCTTTCTCCAAAAATTATGATACATCTCTGGCTGGCATCTGGGATGTGATATGAAATTGCTCAAGGGAGAGGTTACTGGAGTCCATAGTTTCTGGGTTCATGTACTCTTCATTTCATAAGAGTTTAATAATAATAATAATACAAATATAGATAAAAAAATTAAGAATGGACTTTGTGTGGTGCTTGGTGGAAACTACTTACGAAGAAGGAAAGGGGTGAAGAGTGGAGGGTATCGCTGTGGCTGAACAGCAGCTGAGGAGGTAATCAGTGGTATTTTGTTGTGTTTTGCTCATCCATTCAGGCACATGTTTGTAGACAAGAAAAAGAATAAAAATAATAAAAGTAGAGAAATACGAAGAGATGTATAGTAGCAAGGAAAGGAGGGATACAGAGTAGCAGGGGCTCAGGAGATGGAGGTGCTTGGGTTACTTTGTGGCCACCTGGCTGGCTTCCTGGTGGGGAGGGAGAGAGGATCAGCTGGCTGATCTCTGCCAAGACTGTGGAGATCAGCTGGAGCAAACCCACCCAATTTGGGTCGGGACGCATGTTGCAGGTTCGGGGGCCATGTTGGGTGGGTTGCTGCTGGTTCTGGGGAGGCCCAGAGGAGACCGTGAGGACAGAGGACGATTCCATTCATCCGGTCCTCCATTCTTGGGAAAATGATAAATCACAGGATTCAATTTATGTATTCTTTTTTATTAGGGGTGGGGTTGGGGCTCTTCAATATCACTAATCTTATTTCTCAAAGCAAATTAAAAACACACAAACAATAAATGCGCAGGAGAGATATTTTGACATTTATACACTTTTATTTTGAAGTGGCTGACAAAAAGTTCTCTTTAACAATATTTAACATTAAGAGTCTTTGCCTGCTCTTTCACAGGTTCTTAAAACTGCAGTATGAGAGACCTAATAGCAGAGGTTTTTTTTTGTTCTATGATTTCCAGAATCCTTATTTTCCCCATCTGTTTCCTGGGACTAGTGGCATGCAGGTTTAGAGATTCTGGGAAATATAGTCCAAAGAAGTAAACTTTTGTAGCTCCTGCCTAAGTCAGTGGTTTAGCCCCAAGGAACAGAGTATTGTTTTCCATTGCATGGGTGGGTGGATTGGATTTCCCATGCTCCTTTACCTGAGGTTGCGTCTTCCTTTTCCAGGAATAAAAGTGTCCTCTGTAGAAGCATTTGATGACAAATGGGTGGAGGGATAAGTATAAATCACTTCTCCCCTATGTAAAAGCAGGAGTGGTTTCACTCAGGCAAATCTCTCAATCCAGACCAATTAATATAAGACGCCTTTTCTTTGTATTGTCACGGTGCAAGCAGAAAGCGTCAACAGTACAGTTAAAGAGGAAGTTTTGTTAGATAAATTTAACAAACATCCTTTTCGAAACCTCTCCTGATATTGACATGAAACTGAAGCCTCATCACGGAATGCAGCCTTTCCAGTAGGTTCATGTTTGTGTTCCCCATTAAGGATTGTGTGCCACAAGGGAAGGAGAAAAAAAAAACCCAGAAACAGAATGGAGTAAAGCTCACTATTTGTAAAATAATGCATTTATTGTATTTCTATTACTTACGTTCCTTGGCAGTATACATTAAAAAGTGGATAAATCAAATGATCAACAATTTAAAAATGACAGTATAGAACAGATAATGCAAGTTTAAGTTGCATCATTAAGCCAAGTGAGATCTTCACACTTTAAAAAATTGAAATGGTCAAAATTGACCAAAGAGCTCCTGAAAAGCTCCAAAATGGCTGGGAAAATCCAAAGCAGGCACCAGGCAAGCCTCTGTAAAAAAGGCAATGCTCTATTTGGGAAGGAAGCATTGAAGACGGCCTTCTTTCTTATCGCCACTGACTTGTAGATCTGGGTGGTACTCAGAGAAATTCGTCTGGCAGTGACATTAAGGGGGGATTGGGAATATAAGGGAATAATGTTTCACTCTGCCTCGAGCCTTGAAGAAAGGCAGGCAAGAAACAAAAACATATTATTTTATTATATGTATGTATTGTTCATTAAAACACATTGGAGCCAGTTTAAGATGAGTTGCTTAAATCTGACTCAAGAAAGTTGACTAAGTACTGGTATAATACGTCAAAGAATCTGTTAACAGGTAAACTATCTTGCAGTATTATGTATAGCAGTGGTTCTTAACCTGTGGGTCCCCAGGTGCTTTGGCCTACAACTCCTAGAAATCCCAGCCAGTTTACCAGCTGTTAGGATTTCTGGGAGTTGAAGGCCAAAACACCTGGGGACCCACAGGTTGAGAATCACTGATTTAGGGCATAATGAAATTTGCAGACCTCAACACAAACATGGATAATTCTCTCTGGCCAAGAAAGGACAGGGCTGGTGAATCAGTCAAAGCTAAAAAAGACATTTGGATTCACTTGGGCCTCCAATGACAATTCTGGATTGATCAATGCCCTCAAAGTGCAAGCCCTCCCCTGAAGAAGGTGACTACCCCCACACGGACAAAAACTAAATAGATCTATGCCTGCCATAGATGTGGGTGAAACGTCAGGAGAGAATGCTTCTGGAACTCACAGCAATCCAGTCATTCCGGCCATGAAAGCCTTCGACAACACATAGATAGATCTAGTCACTAGATTTGAATGTTAGTATGCTGTCATCCTGTCATTCATGCAGTCAACAATATGTATCAAATGCCATTTTAATAATCTCTTTAATCAAAGAAGATATAAAAAAGATACAACAAAATTAGAGATACTATTAATGTACTTCATAGTATTCAAAATTACTGTATGCTAGTAAAAAAATGTAAAGATAATACAAAACAAGGCTGAAGTAACTGTAACAGGTCCTATTGTATAAATACAGAAAAAAAAAGTCAGGAGTTTGCCCTTTCTTAGGAAGGAGTCATAGTTTTCCCTTTCTTAGGAAACTGTGTACAAATATGTGGAAGAACTCTTTTTGTGCCTGGGAAGGACTTAAATCCAATACTGTGTATTGGTTTCAGCATTGGACTAGGACACTGGAGAGCAGAGTTCGAATCTCTGTTCAGCCATGGAAGTCCACTTGGTGACCTTGGGTAGGTTATAATATTCTTTCAGCCTCAGGGGAAAGCAAGGACAAGCCCCATCTGAACACATTTTGCCAAGAAAACGGGCGGAAAGGACTTGAAGGCAGGCACACAACAACTGTTCCCAGTAGCAAGCTGAAAACTCCTGCTGAGCAGCAGATCCACTCCCAAGGAAGCGGTTAATTGTTTTAAAATATTTGGTTAGAAATTACATCTGAGGTTGCAAGGAAGCAAGTTCCTCTTTGATGTAAAAGTCACTTTCCCACAGTAAAGCATAATACGGAAACAACTGTGTCTTGACCAAGAGTTTAAGGTAGTATTTTAATCAGGCAGAGCCCCCGGTAGTGCAGTGGGTTAAACTCTTCTGCTGGCAGGACTGCTGACTTGAAGGTTGGGTTGCCGACGTGAAGGTTGCCAATTCGAATCCAACCTGGGGAGAGCGGGTGAGCTCCCTCTGTCAGCTCCAGCTCCCCATGCGGGGACATGAGAGCAGTCTCCCACAAGGATGGTAAAAACATTTGGGCATCCCCTGGGCAATGTCCTTGCAGATGGCCAATTGTCTCACACCAGAAGCAACTTGCAGCTTCTCAAGTCGCTCCTGACACACACAAAAAAGAGGCATGCACGAAAAAGCTCTCCCATTGTTTTTAGCAAATCAATCTGAGTGTAATAGTAAGTACAGTGAGTCCTTGGTATCTGTAGGAGTTTGGTTCTAGCATCCCCCATGGATATCAAAATGTATGCGTGCTCAAGTCCCACTAAATACAATGGTGTAGTAAAATGGCATCCATTATATAAAATGGCAAAAAACTAAAAAGTGCCGGAGAGAGCGTGAGGATCTGCAGAATGATGGCAGACTATAGCAAGGTGTGGCTACACTTCAGCATCCTGCTTGGTGCACATCAAAATCAAGGTTTCCTTTCTGGATTAAAAAAAATACTTTTTGAATTGTGGTTGATTAAATCCATGGATGCAGAACCTGTGGATATGGAGGGCGAACTGCACTACATTTTTGTTAAGGTAGGAGATATAGTCCAGAGCCACAGGTTGGAAGTGCCAATGAAATCCTAAATTCTTCCCCAGAATGTGTCAAATTTTCGTAAAGAGATCACGGCAGCCATGAGTTGGAAAGTGGGAAATGCGAAGATTGTAGGTACAACTAAAGAAACACAGCACAGTATTCTTGGCCTTGGCCAAATATATTTAGCAATCATAAAACCTCTGCAAATATTAAATAATGAAATGATGCTAAATTAAAGAAAGTGCAGTTAGATAAAGTTATTTGGGAAGGAGCTACAATTATCGAAATAGTCCAGGCAGCATAGTCAATGGACATGCTGATGGAGGATTCTGGGAGCTGTAGCCAAAGAAATACTTTTTCCAAGTCCTGAAAAAAATGGCACAATTAAAGAGCTAATTCTGCACTGAATGCATGTATTTGAACTTCCTTGGCCTTTTTTTAAAAAGGAAATTTTATGAATGTGCCTGTAGCCATAATGAGCAATTTAGTATGAGTTATTTATTGTGTCAGAGGAGAATTGAGGCAAGTCGCTTCAGATGTGAGGGAATTGGCTGTCTTCAAAGCCATTGCCCAGGAGACACCTGAAAGTATTTCCATCCTGTGGGGGGCTTCTCTCATGTCCCTGTATGGAAAGCTAGGACTGACAGACAGGAGCTCACCCCATCTCACGGATTCAAACTGCCAACCTTCAAATCAGCAGTTATTTTTTAAAAGTGAAATTTTATTATTCTTTTTTTTAAAAAAACACCTCTGCATCTAGGCTTAACTTTGTTAACTTCACATTTGGGTATTATGAACTAACATACACTAACATATTTAGCTGTTCTCTGATCACTGGGGCGAACTCGACAATTCAACAGAACAAGCACATGATGCTCTGAGTCCCAGCATGAAACAGCAGGCACTCATTCTAGTGTATCGTGGAGTTCTGTGTCTTTACTTACTTTCTGAGGGAAATAAGATGGCTTTCAACAACATGAAGAATTAAATTATTTAGTGTTGGGTTGAACACTAGGAACATTGGGATATGTCTAAAAAGAAGTAAATGGCAACACCTATTCCAATCCATTGTTATAAATCAGATTCTCTAGAATGGGAAATTTATCAGAGATTATTCAAAGATGAAAATAAAAGAGCCAAAGAGTTGGATTTTTGTCTCTTCTCCTACTACATTGCATATGACTAAAGGAGGGAGTGATGAACTGGTGGCTCTCCAGATACTGTTGAACTCCAAACCCATCAGCTGGAATCAACATAGCCTGTTGTGAGAGCTGACGGAGGTTGTTGTTCATCAGCTGGCAGAATGATTTGTGGTCTAAAGAACTAGTCAGGCTGCTAATGACATGAGACAAGGAAGTGGGAAATTTCTTCACTCTGTGTGAAAAACATAAATATGAAATAGCAGCAGTAGCTTAGGAGTACTGGATTGCACTAGTAGCCCTACTTATTTTGTAACAGTGATGGCATTGGACTTTCCAGTCTCCTAAATAAACTGAAGTATAAACAAACATAGCACCCCTCAGATTCCAAAGGTTATTCTCGATGACTGCCAAAACCACAATGAAAGCACTCTGAAGCAATTCAGACCGTCGCTATATGCAACTTCAGAGCATTCCTTGATTTTGCTAAACGCTGGGTTAAACTGGCTTAGTCTGGTTTCCCCCCATGAAGGACTAGAGAAGTCCCTAGACATCCAGGTTTGACATCTGGGTAACGGGCTGGTGTAGACAAGCCCCAAGAAGTGCAGTCTGAAAGTAGGTTTTATTTTAAAGCTACCCTTTAGCAACAGGAGATGCACGGAAATGTTGGGACTTGCCTTTTTCACTTAATTCTATTCAATCTATACAGAAAACTAGCATTATTTTTTGTACTTGATATTGATTAGTCTTGTGCCTCACAGAAACCCTGAATTCAGATATATGTTAATTCTGTGGCAATTCATCATCATCATCATCATCATCATCATTTAATTACTTATTAATCGCCCTCCATCCACGATGCTCTAGGCGATTTACAAGATAAAATTGTAAAGGATAAAAATACATACATACAAATATTAATAAAATTAACATAGATTACAAGATCTAGTAAAGAGCCAGGTCTTGAGTGCTAGGGTAAAAGGCCCTAACTCACGCATGGCTCTCATATAGGGCGGCAAGGCATTCCATAAGGCAGGGGCAGAAATAGAAAAAGCTCTGCGCCTGGTCCTTTCCAAGTGCACTTCTCTAGGACCCGGTACATAAAGTAATTCAGGACGGTGCTGCATTTATGTGCACAATTAATAATACTGATGCATTACAGAATATATACTATTCAGCTCTCCAACAAGCTGGAAATAAACTGGCCAAGGTCAAGTGGTAATATTCTCTTGATTGCTTTCTCTTTTGATATAGTCACCAACGTAGTCTGTTTCTGAATCAGACGACTCACTTTCTCCAGACGCACCAGGATTTTGCCATGTAGAGAAGAGGCTATGGACATTGGGGGTCTGCACATTTGAGGTGTCAGTGAAATGGGTTGAGTCACTGGTAATGCATGGTTCTTTCACGTTGGCTGAATCCTCATGATCAGGAGGGTCTAGTGATGCAGGAACATCCTGAGTATTGATAGATATTCCTAGCTTTACACTATTTAAATTCACATTTAAGCAGCTGCTGAGCTCCAACTCTGGTTCATTTGTAGCGTTCCCTTTAGAAGAATCACAAAGAGGTTGTCTTGTTGTTATACTTTCGTCTTTGCTAATCTCATTCTGAAGGATGTCTGCTTCAGCAACTCCAGGCTCGTTTACATCATTTTCAGGAGATGAACTGTCTAGAGACAGCTGCTCTACGATGTCTACAGTAGAACCGTTTTTTAATTGCTTGCGAACAGTATATAAATGATTATTTTCAACATCACTTCCACTGTCGTCGCTGTAATCATCACCATCACCATTATCATCACAGCGCCATACCTTTTTTTTAGTTTTTTCAGTGACCTTGACACTATGCACTTCTTCAGGGACTGAATCAAAGGTTGAATAAGCAAATTTAGGGATGAAATCCTAGAAGGAGAAAAAAACAAAGTAACTGACATTTACTAATGGGCGAAAAAGATTATACGTTCTTCTAAAACCAAATGGGTGTGTTATAAAAATGGCATTGAATAGCTCATATCTGATATCAACACAGTTTCCTTGGTTCTAATCCTGGAACCCATAAAAAACATAGTCATCACGACTTTCATGCATTTGGAATTTTGGCATCTTCAAAACTGAAGACATTTTTTTGGAGAAATCCTTTTCTGAGAACATCCTGAGTATTTAGAATACTTTCTTCCTCATTCAGTCAAATCTCCATTTCATTATCTTGACGCTGGATATGTTAAACACAGGTCTGAACATGAATATAGTCTGCACCTCAGTTGATGATATAGATACGTTAACAAAATATTTGGACAGAAAGAACATAGAAAGAAAAGGGAGAAGTTCCTAGCCCACAAAAAGGAGAAGAGGAGGAATTCTGGGCATTCTGGGCACCGCAATTGAAGGGAGATGTTGACAAGCTGGAATGTGTCCAGAGGAGGGTGACTAAAATGATTAAGGGTCTGGAGAACAAGCCCTATGAGGAGCGGCTTAAAGAGCTGGGCATGTTTAACCTGCAGAAGAGAAGACTGAGAGGAGACATGATGGCTATGTATACATATGCCAAGACTAGGACATGGAACAATGGCTTTAAACTACAGGAAAGGAGATTCCACCTGAACATTAGGAAGAACTTCCTCACTGTGTGAGCTGTTTAGCAGTGGAACTCTTTGCCCTGGACTGTGGTAGAGGCTCCTTTTTGGAGGCTTTTAAGCAGAGGCTGGATGGCCATCTGTCAGGGGTGCTTTGAATGTGATTTCCCTGCTTCTTGGCAGGGGGTTGGACTGGATGGCCTGTGAGGTCTCTTCTCTTCCAGTCCAAGGATTCTATGATTCTAGGGGCTTCAATATGTTTTAGAAACATTTTTATTCAAAACTATTAACATGTAAATGTGAAATGAAACAGTCTGGCCAAGTAAACAAGAGAGAGAGGGTATGAGGGGTTTGAAAAAGCTTTGCAAAAAGGAGTTTCACTACCAGAAAGTTGTTAATACTAATTCTGTATTATGATGCCTTAAAACTACACAGCCTATTAACTGTAATAGAACAGAACCTGAGAGAGCTGCTGTATAACTAATCATATTTCCTATCTGATTGGTAGCACGCCTCCAGGCTAAGGCTGAATTATAGAAAATTCGTCCACTTTTGCAGTTCCCGGCTTTTCTTTTTAAACCGGAAATGCTAGGGATTAAACCTGCGACCTATCAGAGCATGGAAGTTGCTTTATTACTGAATTATAGTCCCACACCAAAATTCATGCTTGCACTAAGAAGCACACCTGTACGTTTACTCATCCTATATGACAAATAAGGATAAAGGTAAAGGTTTTCCCCTGACATTAAGTCCAGTTGTGTCCGACTCTGGGGTTGGTGCTCATCTCCATTTTTAAGCCCAAGAGCCGGCGTTGTCCGTAGACACTTCCAAGGTCATGTGGCCGGCATGACTGCATGGGGCGCCGTTATCTTCCTGCTGGAGCAGTACTTATTGATCTACTCATATTTGCATGTTTTTGAACTGCTAGGTTGGCAGAAGCTGGGGCTAACAGCGTGAGCTTACCCTGCTCCCCAGATTTGAACCACCGACCTTTCGATCAGCAAGCTCAACAGCTCAGCGGTTTAATCCGCTGCGCCACCGGGAGCTCCATATGAGAAATAGTTTCTTAAAATAAAAGGAGAGATAAACACATCATTAACTGAACTGTGACACTGATTTAGTTAACAAGGGAAAAGACAAAATGAAGTAAATATAAATCAAATGCCAATCAATGACATTGTTTGTTTAAAAACAATGCTTTCTATAAAATGAGAGAGCATGGATTTCTGGATGGAGCTTCTTTGCTTTGTTTCTCATGCCTTCTTACAGCCTGGAAACGTTAATTTTGTGGCTACAATTCCAGAATGCCATGGGGACTCTGGGAATAGATGAAAAAATAGCTACAACACACAAACAGGTGAAGAGGGTTGAAATGAGTGTGCTCTTCACGTTTGGTGGGGAAGACATGCTTTATTTTTCTTGGGCCCCATCTACACTTTGAATCTGTATTATATGGTAGTATAGATGGAGGCTAAGAAAAGTCCCCAGGTGACTCCAGACACGACTTCTTGGAAGACCCAAGGGATTGAGCTAATTTCATTTTTCAGTGGTTGGATACTGTTGGAAATGACAACCTTCCTCAAGCCTTCTCTAGTAATCTGTTTATCTATGGTCCGGTTGCTTACTGTTTCCTGTGTGTATATTCTGGTGTATATTTACTCTATGGATCCTGAGAAGTTATAAAAGGGGATGCAGACTACATGCACTTTCTTCTCTCTCTTTTTGACTATTTGACCTGTTGATAGCTGTTTTGTTATAAGAGAGATGCCCTGGCTGGATGGCACAGAGAATTATCTCAAACGTATCTGAAAATGGACTGATAAGTTTTGTACCTGTGTATGCTGAACACATGAAGGTTGTGAGTATACAAAGTATGTTCTTTTTATCTAAATCTACTTCAATTTTGTCTCTTGAGTGCATGATATAAAACAAATTGTTTTGTAGGTGTGTGTGTGTGTGTGTGTGAAAACACTTCTAAAGTTCTGCTGTTTTATGCACTGGTAAATCTCTGTTTTCTTAACAGATCAGAGATAACAGGTTATTCAGTCTAACAACTGAAACCCATTGCCTTGCATAATTATATCTAGTTGTATACCACAAGAGAAGATTCTACTCTAAAGGGTTTTTAGCTCTTCTCTGAAAGGCCATGTATTTCTAAAAAGTTATGATTCCAAAAGGTTTTTCCTAAAAGGTTATGAATGCCATTTCCCAAAAGATACAGATGTGATTTTCATTTCTATTTGGAGTCCTCATCTCACAGAACAAAACCTTCATTCAAAGACACAAAATCTTTCAAATCAGTTGAAAAGGGTATACTTAATTAAAACCAGACACCATCTTTTCCAAGAATACATACCAAGGTATTTGGCCAATCTGTCCTTAAGCAGATAAGACCGATTTTATAGAGCACAAGCAGGATCACTATCACGATCAATGACACAAATATCCCAAGCGAGACTGGAATTATAATATGATCTGTGAAAATAAAAATATGTTAGCATAAACAAGAAGACATTTCGGATTTACTGCAAGGTATCATGGCTTTGTGAGACATAATGAGCATTACAGTATAAAATAGAAGAAAAAAGGGAGAAAAATAGATCTTGATATCTGATACATATCAATCTTTGGCTTTTACAAAAAGACATAACAAGCTCCCCTACCTTAACTTTCCCCCATCATAGCCCACAGTACCTTGATTTATTCCCACCATACCTGATTGTTTGATTGATTTATTCTTAGACCCGGTGATAATACATTTTGGGGAAGACGGACTGCACTGTGTATTTAAATTTGTAAACACATCCACAGTAATGCAATAATTTCTGTTTGGAAGCAAATTTCCCATAACAACACTGAAACTCTCTTGTTTGGTTGTATTGTCATCTCGCTGTAAGAGAAAAATAGCTTATTATAGCAACTGATACATGTACTGCAAACAGCATAGCATACTAAATCTGTGAAATGTGTGTGAACAGGAAAACACCACCCAGCTAAGAGGCAAATACACGGCCCTATACCCCCCTCTTAATTTAAGTAATGTGAAAGAGAAATCAACATTAATCCAGAGCTTGGAAAAAGTCACCTTTTTGGACTGAAACATCTAGAACCCTCCAAATAATTTGGCTGGCTGATGGTGGTGTGTAGGAATTTTAACTCCCATGTAACTTTTCCAGGCTTTACACTAACATATCTCACAGGCATGCTCTACAGTTTAGAGAAATAATATTGTAATAATTTTACTTCAAACACATCGTGAATGCTGACATAACCAATCATAGATTATAGGATTTGTTATGTTAAGAGCAGACCTACTGAAACAAATGGGATTCTAATTACTCATGACTAATACATTCCCTGCTGATTACAACAGATTTGTTAAGTCTCTGTCTAACCCAAGTGGTTCTCAACCTTCCTAATGCCACGACCCCTTAATGCAGTTCCTCATGTTGTGTAGACCCCCAACCATAAAATTAATTTTGCTACTGTTATGAATTGTAATGTAAATATCTGATATCCAGGCTGTATTTTCATTCACTGGACCAAATTTGACATATTGGTGGGATTGGGGGAATTGATTTTGTCATTTGGGAGTTGTAGTTGCTGGGATTTATAGTTCATCTACAATCAAAGAGCATTCTGAACTCCACTAATGATGGAATTGAACCAAATTTGGCACACAGAACTTCCAAGACCAACAAAAAATACTGGAAGAGTTTGGTGGGCATTGACTTTGAGTTTTGGAGTTGCAGTTCACCTACATCCAGAGAGCACTGTGGACTCAAATAATGTTGGATCTGGACCAAACTTGGAATGAATACTCAACATGCAAAAAATTTGAACACTGGTGGAGTTTGGGGAAAATAGTCCACGACACTTAGAAGTTGTAGCTGCTAGGATTTATAGTTCACCTACGATCAAAGAGCCCCTTGAACCCCACCAAAGATAGTATTGGGCAAATTGGGCTTCTGGTGAGTGGATTCGTCATTTGTTTCCAAAAAGGAAGAGAAGGACAAGCAAAGAGATTTTCAGCCTTCTCTGCCAAAGGGGCTCCTAAAACCATTAAAATGTGTTTTCTGATGGTCTTTGGCAACTCCTCTGACACCGCCTCGCGACCCGAACCCCGGGTTGAGAAACGCTGGTCTAACCCAACAATAATTATATAAATGGTAACACTTAATAACTGCACTGACAGTTCTTCCTGCCCCATAAACATAATTGTTTCTGATATTCTGGCTGGTACAGATGATGGAAGAGCCATCTCTGAACAGATACTGCAACAGGAACAGAAGAGAGACCGCATGAGGTAACAGCTGTGTGTTGGACGATGGCTCTCGATAATAGTTTGAATCCCTGGCTGACCAGGGAAACCCACTGGGTGGACTTGGACAAGACATTTGGGAATTACTATAAAGGACTACAGCCTCAGAGGAAGGCAGAGGGAAACCCGCTCTGAACAAACCTAGTCAAGGAAACCCTGTGACAGGTTTATTGCAGGGTTAACATGATGGCACACAACAACATTAAACAGGAATTTTATATTACTATAAACATCTTAATCCAACTGATTATTTGGATATTTCTGAGAAATATATTGAGCAATCTTGTTCAGTTATCAATCATTTCTGCTTGAATAATATTGAGATGTCCCTTATGATAAAAATTTAGCGCCTGGCTAATATATGGCCCAGTGTTTTCCTGACTTCCTCATACGGTGGTAATAATACTGGCAACATTCAATAGTTAACTAAATATTTGGATTTGCCTATGAAAACAAATGTTCCAAAACTTGAAGCATGCATTTGAACACAAACATGGAGTAGTACAAACTAAAGTTCAGTATACTGAAACTGCAAAGTTAGCAAGTTTCCTAATGATTAAATATATTTGTTTTGCTATTTTCTCAGCATTTACTTTGATTACTACTCACCTTGTCTGGGAAACCTGCTGTTGACACCTTGATTGTATAGCTAATGTCTCTGTATACTTTCAGTAGCAGGGGTGATGAAAGTTTCACTGACACATTTACACAGTTTGGACAAGATGAAACATTAAACTGAGGCTGGCCCAAGCAGCCTGTAAATTTAATAAAAAAAAAAAGATATCAATTACATTTGCTAACATAACAATTTCTGGCCTACATCTGTGTCAGTTGAAATAATGAATTAACTATGGAAAGTAGAGCTAACTTGGGACTAAAGATTTCAAATGAAATCAACATATTTAACAAAAATAATTCCAAAGCTACATACAGTAGAGACTCCCTTACCCAACATTCGTTTATCCAACGTTCTGGATTATCTACCCAGGTCCACAGCTGTTTCTCCAGGCAGCAAGGATTTAACTTTTTATGGATTTAATTTCTGACAATGTTGTTACTATACGTTCATTTTATGCAATTCTATCTTTATTTGTAGTCAATTTGTTAGTAGCCAATGTTTTTGTAGTCAATCTTTTCAATACATTGTGATGTTTTTGTGCCAAATTTGTAAATACAGTAACTACTACATAACTTTACTGTGTACTGAACTGCTTTTTCTGTCAATTTATTATAAAACATGATGTTTTGGTGCTTAATTTGTAAAATCATAATGTAATTTGATGTTTAATAGGCTTTTCCTTAATCCCTCCTTATTATCCAACATTTTCTCTTACCCAACATCCTGCTGGCCTGTTTGTGTTGGATAAGTGAGACTCTACTGTACTTAATATTCAAGTGTAAACATTTGCCTTTTATGCCTTTTCCCTTTGATGTTTGTCTTAATTTAACAATCATTAAATACACTGCACTCATTTAACTAAATGTTGATTCTGAAAGCCATATCTGAGTCTAACACCAGATCCAGTGAGCTGATTTTAAGATACAATATAGTCAAAAATCTAACCCTCTCCCCAACTGGTAGGGCTTTTCTACATGAGCCCCAAACGGCGAACTCACCCTGAACTGGGTTGCTGTGAGTTTTCCAGGCTGTATAGCCATGTTCCAGAAGCATTATTTCCTGACGTTTTGCCCACATCTATGGTAGGCATCCTCAGAGATGGTGAGGTCCGTTGGAAACTAGGCAAGCGGAAGGCCCAGGGTGGGAGAAAGAACTCTTGTCTGTTGGGGGCAAGTGTGAATGTTGCAATTAATCACCTTGATTTGCATTGAAAGGCCTTGCAGCTTCAAAGTCTGGCTGATTCCTGCCTGGGGAACAGTCACACTTGCCTCCAACAGACAGGAGTTCTTTCTCACACCCTATACCTTCAACAGATATATAAAACTCATTTGTCTAGTTTCCAACAGACCTCACAACCTCTGGCAATGCCTGCCATAGATGAGGACGAAATGTCAGGAGAGAATGCTTCTGGAACACGGACATACAGCCTGGAAAACTCACAGCACCCAGTGATTCTGGCTATGAAAATCTTCAACAACACATCACCCTAAACCACCCCGACAAACAGCGGCTTCAAGGAAATATGATGTGTGTGTGTTTGTGTTATTTGTTTGTTTAAACTCAATTTGTCCCACTTTTGGCAAAGTTGCGGGATGAATATTCTGGAGTTTTGGAGTAGTCTAGATGGTGGAATCAGGTCTGATTCATTTTGACTGGCTGTCCAGACCAAATGCCAGCACCACCTTTCTTTCCCTGCTTTGATTAGGGCAGGGAAGGGGATGGCTCATTCTCGGTATCATTGCAGCTGCCACCCACCAGCCAGGGAGCTCCGTCTCAGCATCTGGCCATCATCACCATATCTGCTGATGTGAGAACAGCATTCCCATGCAAACGGCAGTTCCTTCTTACTGATCCATTCCAAAATCAGCAGACATGAGAGACAACAGCTATTAACTTGGATGAAACTCTGTGGCTGGCAGTTGTGGTGACATGCAGAGCAAGGTGACATTCCAGAGCGGCCAATGTGGACATGGTCTACCTGGAGAACAGTCCCAGATTTATCACCTATGAGGACGCAACCCCTCCCACCTCCTAGTCTTGCTAGTCATGTGGGCATCCCATTCTGACATGAACAGAAGCATCCATGCAACAAGAAGGAGGACAGATCACCTCTTCTTTCTGCTGATTGCATGGGCACCCATTCTGACATTAGCAGAAGCATCGCTAATGGTCAGGAGCTTGGATGGAGCTCTGCGGCCAGCTAGGAGTGGAAGTGGTGGTGACACAGGGGAGGTCACAGTGCAGTGGAGTAGGTATAATCCATGGCATCCAGACAATGGTCTTGGATTCAGCAGAAATGTGTTGAAACTGGAGCTGCTTCACAGTAGATTTACCCAGGGCTAAACCGTCCAGTGTAGACACAATATATTTAATTGAAGAATAAAACAAATGATATAAACTATGCAACCTCCAATAAAAAAATATTAGAATAAGTTCAACAGAAGATGGGCAGCTTATGCCCTGGACAAATTCAATGGTGCAGTGAGATAAAAACACTGTTGTTACATTAAAACCACAATTTTACATTTAAGCAGGCCATACAAGCCAGCTCAAACCAGTCCATATTCCAGGAAATAAAGACTGACTGCTCACTGGAGGGGGGATATTAGAGGCAAAGTTGAAGTACTTTGGCCACATAATGAGAAGACAGGAAAGCTTAGAGAAGAGAATGATGCTGGGGAAAAGGAAGGAAAAAGGAAGAGGGGCCGAACAAGGGCAAGATGGGTGGATGGTATCCTTGAAGTGATTGGCTTGACTTTGAAGGAGCTGGGGATGGTGACAGCCAAAAGGGAGCTCTGGCGTGGGCTGGTCCATGAGGTCACAAATAGTCAGAAGTGACTGAACGAATAAACAACAAAAAACAAGCCCCATGCACCTTGTTTACAAGTACAGCTGCAGAAGGATATTTCTTGAAGAACATATCTTCCTGAAAAGGGTGCATAAGGATACCAGACACTGTTCAAATTAATAAGTGGGACTTTTAAAGTTAAAGCCACTGCATTGCCAAATTTTAGCAGCAAAATCAGCAGTTGCAGTTTGGGGCAGGCTCACATGGTTCCAGGGAAGGCAAAATAACTCCTGGATGCATGGAAATAATCCCCCCTGTGAATTAAATACTTCAGACATTGACTAACTACTCTAAAACGATACCAAGATTTTGCAGCTTGAAATTATTATCCAATTTTACCTAATGGTAGAACAGTCTTTCTTAGTGTGTCGCAACTAGACCAGGAAATCCCAAATGGACCGCTCCTCCCCCCACGAGGGTCTTCCTCCAGGGCAAACCAAGAATGGGCAACTTGGAAGTCCCTGAACAGACTCAGAAGCAGAGCGGGCAGATCAAAAGACAGCCTGGCAAAATTGCACTACCTAAAAGAATCCCCCACCTTGTGCGACTGTGGAGCAGAACAAACAACTCAGCATCTGTATGCTTGCCCACAACGCCTTGCCTCATGTACAAAGGAATAATTGTTGAAAGCTATAGACATTGGGGTTTCTGTTGCCCGTTTTCGGTCAAAAATTATTTAGCCGCTTGTGTTCCCTCTATTTTTTTAAATCAGTTTTACACTTATTTATGCAGTGCTTTTGACTCGAAATAAATAATTCCTGCTTCTTGGCAGGGGGTTGGACTGGATGGCTCATGAAGTCTCTCCCAACTCTAATATTCTATGATTCTAAGCGTGACATCTTCCAGAAGATTCGAATAACAATTCTCATCATGAGGAACATTTACCTATAAAGCTTGTGAAAGGAATAGGAGCACGCATCTTATCAAGGCCTTCAAGGATTAATAGGAAACAGAATACTCACTGTTTGAGTAGGGACTGAATTCTATCAATGATCGAGTTACTCCATTTTTTGTGACCTGCTCCACTAAAATGAGGTACGTTGTCCAAAGGTCTGTAAATTCTTTTGTTAGGTTGCAGAATGGCCTTGTGATATTGGAACATTCTGGGACAATTCTGGGGAACAAGTTCAGAGAACTTTAAAATGAAGTGAGGAAAACAAAAGTAATATTTCCTATCTAGCTCTAAAATGGCAACTCAAAAAAGGGCATGTAGCAACGATGTGGAATCCTATTTGTTAGTTATAGATTAGACCTATTCGACAAGTTGCTGAGTTGTTTACTATTCACTGTGGTTCTCAAGTGGTCCCTCAAGAATTTTATAGTTGCAGCCTTGTGGCAGTAGAAATAAGGTTGATACACAATGGAGAGATGGGTGAGCTCACAGATGACTACTTGAAGAACTACAGTAATGGGCAAGCAATCTGTTTGTCTTCTTCATGGTCTCTGTGACTCTCACAATCAGAAGATAAACAAGTTATACTCAAAAGTGGCTGAGAAATGTGTCAATGAATACGTTAAAATGAAAACTGACTTGCCAATGTTCTTGTTACTGGCAGACATCCAGCCTATAATGGTAAATGAATATAATAGGGTACCATGTTGCTACATTGCAGATGTCTTGCAATGGCACTCTTACCACAAATGCAATCAAAGCCAACACTGCTCAGACAGTCACCATGAATTACAGGTGATGCAAGTTTCCTGATGAGTTCATAGACCAGTCTAATAGTAACTACAATACATTTAGAAAATGTTTGCAAGGAAACTATATACAGTAGAGTCTCACTTATCCAACACTCGCTTATCCAACGTTCTGGATTATCCAACGCACTTTTGTAGTCAATGTTTTCAATACATCATGATATTTTGGTGCTAAATTCGTAAATACAGTAATTACTACATAGCATTACTGTGTATTGAACTACTTTTTCTGTCAAATTTGTTGTTTAACATGATGTTTTGGTGCTTAATTTGTAAAATCATAACCTAATTTGATGTGTAATAGGCTTTTTCTTAATCCCTCCTTATTAACCAACATATTCACTTATCCAACGTTCTGCCGGCCCGTTTATGTTGGATAAGTGAGACTCTACTGTAGTACTTTTCTTAGGTCCACTATAATGAGTTTAGATTTCTTCCAAAATTCCCGCGACTTGCTAATTTAGGAGGTCAATATCCTTCCAACATCCAATGAGTGATATTTCAATTCTATTTCAGACTTCAAACCAGGGGCCCTCAAACTTTTTAAGTGGAGGGCCGGTTCGCGGTTCCTCAGACTGTTGTGGGGCTGGACTATGATGAAATAGTCCAAAATTAGGATTGTTTTTGTTGTGTACCTTCAAGTCAACCCTAAGTCTAAAGTTTAGGGCAGGGGCCAGGTAAATGACCTTCGAGGACCACATCCGGCCCACGGGCCTTAGTTTGGGGACCCCTGCTTCAAACAGAGGAGTGGCAGGTTAGAATTCTGGAACAAGTAGAAATGTGAGGTATCAGGTTGTAAAAAGACCTTGTCCTGCTGGACTGTCATACCGGAGAGCCCATTGCTCATTATGATAAAGTGATAGCAATGAAGAAGGCAGTTTTCTGCATCAGAAGTCATGTTTCTGATGTCACAAGGGGCAAAAATGGATGTGCAGTGAATTGACATAGAACAAGAGATAAATCCCACATAGGGACCATTAGGGACACAGGAAGGTTCAGAAGGGTAAGGCTATCTCACACCAAACACTCTAGGGGTCTTATTAGGTTCTGCTATTCTGCTGCAGAGGCTCAGTGGGAGTGGGATCAATGCTTGGGAGAGGGAGAAGAAAAGCTAAGCACTGAGTAGCACTATCTCCTGAGCACTGTCAGCTAATCCATGTACCCTGGTCATGTAAACCTTGAGCCCTGGATATGGCTTCTAACTGCAAGCAAATGATTTCTTGTGTTAATATAGTGTGTCGCTCCATCTTCTTTCTGATGGTTGTCTTTGATCACAAACCTGTGATTTTTGAACCAATCACTTCTTTCTGGCATAGATGGACAGACAGATGGCTCCCCTGGTTGCAGGACGGGATGATTTGGATCCTCGCTTTGCTGGAACCTGGCAGGAGGCACAGACAAGAGAGTACTGTACATGGCAGAGATCCAAGATCCCAGCAGAAACAACCAGTAATCCCTTGATTTCCTGAACTTGTTGAGGACAATTTTCAGACTTTGAAAACTAGTGTCACCACCACTTACTTCATTAATGTGTCAGACCCAATGCAGTCTGAGAATATACATGTGAAGACCATACAGGCTGGATCTACACTGCCATATAATGCAGTGTAGATCCAGCAACAGAGCGTTATCCTGGGAAAATGTTCCATAACTGATAAATCATCTTTCCTTGGATGCTAGTTTGAGCACAACAAGTTTTCTCATTAGATTGCTGTATTGGTGCTACTTCCCAATGGATTGTGAAGGCAGTCATTTCACCCCAATTTATAGAAAGATAGTCATATTTATCTATGATGCACTATCCTATACCTCCAGGAGGCTTTCATTTTCAAATAGATGTAAACGTCAGCACCAGTGTCATCTAATCTTCTGCTGCTCTCAGGTGCACAAGAATACAACTCATCCAGGTTGGGGAATGTGAGTATAGCACAGATCAAATGTAAAAAATGGAGGTGAACCCTCTGCCACCATCACAGAATAAAACTTACTAATACTACTGGCATTTTCCAAGACACCATTCAGTCCCAAAAGGGAAATCTAAATGAAGTGCAGTAATGTTTAGCAGCAAGGCTACAAATCCTACTAACAATTTATCCCACACTGATGCAAAAATGCTGTTGCTAATTTTGGATAGTACAGCAAAACATTTGAACCAAAACGGTTCTTTGGATGTTCCAATTTGGAAACATCTCAAAGACCAACATATATTTTGAAGCCAACTTCCAACAGATAACTTACTTACCTGGACTTGCTGGAAGATGCATCTTGTCCCTCGTCTTTTTTTTCTGAATTTGACTTTGTTTCCAGACTTGAATAGTGGAGAGAGGAAAAGGAATATCAAAGCATTAACTTGCTTGGTATATTTTCTGTTAGGAATTTTTCTAAAAAGTAAGCAACTTTAATAATGCAAAGTGGCAAAATTAATAGTGACCTTCCTGCCAACATCAAACATCCCCTTCAAAACAGTTCTGGGATCTCTGGCAGAAATGTAAGTAAATATACTTAAAACAAGCAATGTACTTGATCATACCATGAACATATACAAAATGTGAATACATGTTGTATAGAGACATAAAATAGAAACCTTGATGAATAATATATCACGTTGAAGCATGTCGGCATCCTCGTATTATTTCCAGTTTTCCATGTTAACACATACTCAAAATCCTTTGCATTTATATGCGGTTGGAGTGATGATGATGTGTTTTTTTCTTGTGAAAGAAAAGAGGAAAAATGTTTATTCGTGTTATCAAGAAGTGAAACTGTGCTATTAATGTACAATTTTATTATTATTATTATTATTATTATTATTATTATTATTATTATTATTATTATATTTCTTTATAACCTGCTTTATCTCTCCCACAGGAGACTTAAAGCCGCTTAACGCAAAAGCATCAGCATACAATTTAAAATATACAAACATGCAAACATTAAAACAGGATTAAATATAAACAGTATTAAAAAGTCCCAGTTAAAAACCATTAAATACCTAAGCCCAACATGGTACAGTAGAGTCGCTTATCCAACTTTTGCTTATCCAACCTTCTGTATTATCCAATACAGTTTGTCTTTTAGTAGCCAATATTTTTGTAGTCAATGTTTTAATACATTGCGATATTTTGGTGCTAAATTCGTAAATACAGTAATTACTAAATAACATTACTGTGTAATAAACTGCCGTTTCTCTCGATTTGTTGCAAAACATGATGCTTTGGTGCTTAATTTGTAAAACCATAATATAATTTGACGTTTAATAGGCTTTTCTTTTAACCCTCCTTATCCAATGTTCTGCTGGCCCGTTTATGTTGGATAAGCGAGACTCCACTGTACTACCATTCTATGGTGGTGGAACTGCAAGCTTGTGTAAAACAAGAGACAGATAGGGTTTCCCATTCAAACAGGATTCATTTTTTTTTTTGCTTAGGAGCCAGAATAAATGTGCCAACAACTATGAGGCATCAGCTGTAGCATGTATGAAATAACATTGGTGGAGGATCTCTCAGAGACAACATCAATAGCACCGTAGTCAATACTTCTTAATTATTGTGCAGAAAAAGACCATGGTAAACCTCTACTGATGACTTCTACTTTGAAAACTCTGTGTTGAGACAGTCCAAAATTGAACAGAAGATGAAACCCCCAGGTCAAATGGCACTCAGAAAGCTACTTTTTTTTTTTTCGTGTCAGGAGCAACCGGAGTTGCTTCTGGAGTGAGAGAATTGGCCGTCTGCAAGGACGTTGCCCAGGGGACGCCCGGATGTTTTGATGTTTTACCATCCTTGTGGGAGGCTTCTCTCATGTCCCTGCATGGAGCTGGAGCTGATAGAGGGAGCTCATCCACGCTCTCCCCGGGTGGGATTCGAACCTGGCAGCTTTCAGGTCAGCAACCCAACCTTCAAGTCGCGAGGCTTTTATCCTCTAGGCCACCGGGGGCTACTGTAGTAGAAAGCTACTGGGATTAGAGCAGAGGACAACTACGAGGAAGATCTTTAAAATAATTTAAAATTACTTACCAAATGAGCTGTATGAAGCAGAAGCTATCACACTGATGTACACTGCAAATTAAAACAGTGCATTAGAAAAGTAGCTATAAAAGCCTGATCTACAAAATAACATTATCAAATAGTCTGAAAACTGAATGGAACATACTTCTTATAGAACAGAAGCCAGTATCATGGCTTTTGTTTCCGAAAGAGATGGG
The DNA here is from genome assembly GCF_035594765.1 of Anolis carolinensis. Taxonomy (NCBI): domain Eukaryota; kingdom Metazoa; phylum Chordata; class Lepidosauria; order Squamata; family Anolidae; genus Anolis; species Anolis carolinensis. The sequence continues at coordinate 75,730,445 of NC_085843.1, read as the reverse complement.
TGGAGAGATTTCTTCAGAGAATCCTAAAAACAGTTTTTCAGTGTTATGTTGGGAATGGATAATAATAATAAAAATAACTTTATTTATATCCCGCTCTCTCTCCCTGCAGGGACTCGGAGCGGCTCACAACAGTGTAAAATTACAAAATACATAATAAAAAAATAGATATTTCAAATTAAATATATGATCAAGCAATTATAAGGATTAATCAAACCATAATAGACAGCAAGGACATTGTATATAAATAAAGTAAGATACAGAAATACATAATAATAATAATAATAATAATAATAATAATAATAATAATAATATAATACCCCTGGTGGCACAGTACGTTAAAGCACTGAGCTGCTGAACTTGCGGACCAAAAGGTGCCAGGTTCAAATCCCGGGAGCGGAATGAGTGCCCGCTGATAGCCCCAGCTCCTGCCAACCTAGCAGTTCGAAAACATGCAAATGTGAGTAAATCAATAGGTACCGCTCCAGCGGGAAGGTAATGGTGGGCGCTCCATGCAGTCATGCCGGCTACATGACCTTGGAGGTGTCTACGGACAATGCAGGCTCTTCGGCTTAGAAATGGAGATGAGCACCAACCCCCAGAGTCTGTCACGACTGGACTTAACGTCAGGGGAAAACCTTTACCTTATTTTTATGTATCAGAGGACCCTTTCACACTACACTATTACAGCTCTACAATTCCATTTGAACTGCTGAAGCTTTCTCCAATGGAGTCCTGGGAGTTGTAGTTTCATGAGTCTCTAGAACTCTCTGGCTGAATATTTTAAATCCCCCTTCTTAAACTCCAAAGTTTAGGAGGAAATTATGATAGTTAAAATGCAAAAATTGGGATATAGAGGTGTTGTAACAAAGGTCCGAGAGTGGTGAAGAGTGTCTATTATCTCTGTCTTTCTCCAGGACTCCCACATCTAATCCACTTAAACAGTGTTTCCCTGAGGGACTTAGGGCAGATTAAATTCAAAATTCAAATTCAAAATTACATTGTGAAGGGGTTTCCCTAGAATTACCATATCTATTCATATATGTCAACCTCATATGTAATATAGGGTTGCGGTGGAGCAAAGGGTTAAGCCCTTGTGCCGGCTGAACTGCTGACCTGAAGATTGGGTTGCTGATCTGAAAGTTGCCGGTTCAAATCCGCGAACTAGGGTGAACTCCCATCTGTCAACTCGAGCTTGTGGGGACATGAGAGAAACCTCCCGGCTAACACATCCCTGGGCAATGTCTCTGTAGATGGCCAATTCTCTCACACCAGAAGAGACTTGCAGTATGTTCTCAAGTCACTTCTGACATGATTTTTAAAAAGCTTATATGTAAGTTGATTGCAGGTTTGGGGAGGTAAAATATGGAGTTTGATATGACCCACAGATAAGTCTAGGGTCATACTGCAGAGAGAGGAAATGTAAATTTTCAGCTGGGTGAAACCTCTACTTTTCTTGTTCATATCTGTAATGGGATTATTAATGCCAAGAACCATTTTAGGACCACAGTCCTCAGCATATTTAACCAGGCAATAACAATTGCTCAACTTAGTGAACTTGCTTCTTGATAAGCATTAGGATCAGAAAGAACTGGGCATCACATCCTTTAGTCCCATCTCTCTGAAATCAATGGGATGTAAAAGATCGGCTGAATTTTTTCATCTTTTTTTTAAAACAGCAGGATGCTATTTCCCTTATGCAAAACATCCTTCTGGTGTTTAGATCATTTTATTTATTGATAAAAGTTATCTTCTAAACAAAGATGCCCAGGCAGGAAGAACTGGAAGAAACAGGGGGCCAAAACCGTTAAGATCAAAGACAGGCAAAGAGACCTATTAATTAAAAACAAGTCTTCATGGGCGAAATAAAAATCACAACAAACTTTTTCTCTGTACAAGAGATTCTGGGCATTTGACCATCTTTACAGTGGGCAATAACCAAGTGCTATAATTGCTTATAAGAATATTTTTAAGGCAGAGGTGAAAAACTTTGATCTATTCAGATGTTTTGGCTTACAACATCTATCGGCCCCAACCAGCCCTGGGTCTGTGGAAGCTGAGGTCCGAAACATTTAGGAGGAGGTAGAGATTTTCTAACCCTGTTCTAAGGGATCCTTATCTTCTGCTTCTATTTAAGGCATTAACAAATCACCAATGCAAATTCCTCAAAATCAATATGAAAACTGAACAGAAGAAATGCATGACTTGATTGACTACTTGTTTAACTGTGAGAGTCTAATGATACATTTTCTTTTTGTAAGTTCATGCTGAAACACGATTGTTCTAGATCAGCTTATTCTAGAGCAGGGTGAGAAAAATCTGCAGAGCTCTTAAGCACAATTGTTTTGTTCTTACGGTTAATATTAAACAGATTAAATTAATGGTCATATCCTGCTTGCTTATTTGTTGCATGTCCCTTTTTGACAAGGCTGTTCTCTTGCCCTTGCGTTCTGTTTCAAAACTCCTCCCACAATGGGAGTTGATGCTGGTGCTTCTTACAATGGGAATAGTGCGCAGAGAGGCCATTCAGAAAAGAGCCAGCTGTTCTGTGCTCCCAGGGGAAGGAATAGGAGAGTGCATTTGACTAATGCTGCATGTGTTCCCATCCTCCCAAAGTGGAGTTCAGCTTCTACTGATTTGTCCCGTCCCCCATCACATTACCACACAGCAGCAAAGGCTTCCTGGATTTTTGCAGCTGCTGCGGAAGGGGAAATACATACTCTATACAATCATGTGTAAGTTGAGAAATTTTAGTCACAGAATCAACCCAAAACAACTGAGGGTTGTTGTGTGTTTTCTGGGCTGTATGGCCATGTTCCAGAAGTATTTTCTCCTGACTTTTCGCCCACATCTATGGCAGGCATCCTCAGAGGTTATAAGGTATAACCTCTGAGGATGCCTGCCATAGATGTGGGTGAAACATCAGGAGAGAACACACACAACAACCCTGTGATTCCACCCATGAAAGCCTTCGACAACACGAAACAACTGAGTTGATTTATCCATGGGTCGATATGAGTACTGTACCTTAACTCTAATCAGAAAGGGAAACATTTCCTTCTCTGAGTAGGGAAGAACTTAGTCCATATTGGCAAAACCTAGAAGAAGCACTGAGCCCATCCACCCCCTCTGCCATGGCACCATTTCTAACCTTTTTAAATAGACAGGGAAATAGTGTCGGGAGCCAGAGGTGGCTGTCCCACCTGAAGCAACATCAATGCTTTCCCCTCTCCATCAACTTATCCCCAGGTCAAATCAACATTATTTTGGCTCCCAAATCTGTCCCATGAGGTCATTTTATACATGAATAGAGTTTGGTGGTGGCCGGGAGGGACTTTGCACAATTAAAACTTGTGCACCAACTACGCCCATTCCTTGAGAAGCCAGATCTGGTGCATGCCTTAGTTACATCCATCTGGATTACTGTAGCATGCTCTATGTAGGGCTGCCTCTATGTGGGGCTTGGCTACAGGGAGCAGACAACTTCCCTGTTGCAGCAGCTCAACTGGCTGCTAGTGTTTCTGGGCACAATTCAAAGTGCTGGTTGTGACCTTTAAAGCCCTAGACGGTTCAGGTCCAGGCAATTTAGCTGACCGCATCCCCTTGTACGAACCTGCCCAGGCCCTGAGATCCCCAGGAGAGGCCTTTCTCTCAGTCTCTCCTCCACCTCAAGCTCGGTTGGTGGGAAAGAGAGTGCGGGCCTTCTCTCTCGGTGTCTGCCCCTCGACTCTGGCACTCCCTTCTTCCCAGGGAAGCCAGAATGGCCCTTTTCTTACTGTCCTTCCAGTGGCAGGCTCAAATGTTTTTATTCAGGCAGGCTTTTAAATAAGGTTTTTAAAATAGGTCAGGGGTTGTTATGATTTTATATGTTTTTATAGATTTAATTTTTATGGATTTTTAATACTGTTTTAATATTTGTATATTTTAAATTGTATTGCAGTGCTTTTAATATGAGCCACTTTGAGTCTCCTTATAAAGAGAAAAAGCTGAATATAAACAACATAATAGTAATCTTGTGAACTGTGTCATCCCTAACAAAAACAGCATATGGTAGCTACAGTGGCAGCAGCAAGTAATCCATGAATAATCAAACTTGTGGAAGTAAAACCTGCAAATGTAAAGGCATGTCTCTGGAATTAAGCAGGAACAAGACCATCTCAAGGGAATACTGGAAGTAGACATTGGAAGAACTCTTAATATTCAAAAATGGAAAGAAATGTGGAATATGGGTACTTTAAAAATATGTCTGTAAGAATTAAAGAAAATTACTATAAAATAATATGGAGATGGTATTTAACACCAATTAGATTAAATCAGATAGATGGGAAATACTCAAATCAATGCAGGAAGGGATGTCAAGAAATAGGCCCATATACCCATGTGTGGTGGTCTTGTAAATTTATACAAAAATTTTGAGAATTAGTATTTAAGGAAATAAGAGGGATAATAAAAATAGAGCTTAAGAGCACACCAGAAACAGCATTACTATTACTATATGACAATATTTAATCCTCACAAGAAGTGAAGGAACTAATTTTTAATTTATTAACTGCAACAAGACGGATAGTAGCTAAAAATGGAAAGATAAAAGCGGAAGAATGGCATAGCGAAGTTTGGAATACAGTAATTAATTACAAACTGACTTGTGACATCAAAGTTAAAAAAGGAATATGGAAACAAACAGACTTTTGGATAATATGGGGCAAGTTCATAGAATTTGTGTTAGCTGAAGGACAGGGGAACAAACCTGCAACAAAAACAATGGAATTTTGGAGATAAAGAATTAGATAAGTTGGTCCAGGGCCATGGTTCTCAACTTGTGGGTCCCCGGGTGTGTTGCCCTACGACTCCCAGAAATCCCAGCCAGTTTACCACTGTTAGGATTTCTTGGAGTTGAAGGTCAAAACATCTGGGGACCCATAGATTGAGAACCACTGGTGAAGGGGAAGGTGGCACAACGAAGGGGAAAAGAGGGAGGGGGAGGGAAAAAGATAAATATACTTACGTAATTAGAAGAATTGTATTAGAACTATAAGTATAGTATATTTTAGATAAGGAAAGTTTTAAACTAATTTAAGTGTCCTTTTATTATTACTTTTATCATTATCTTACTTTATTAATTATTAACATTGAAGGTAAAGGTTTTCCCCTGATATTAAGTCCAGTCGTGTCCGACTCTGGGGGTTGGTGCTCATCTCCATTCCTAAGCCGAAGAGCTGGCGTTATCCGTAGACACCTCCAAGGTCATGTGGCCAGCATGACTGCCTGGAGCTCCGTTACCTTCCTGCTGGAGCGGTAACTATTGATCTACTCACATTTGCATGTTTTCAAACTGCTAAGTTGGCTGAAGCTGGGGCTAACAGCGGGTGCTCACTCCACTCCCTGGATCTGAACCTGCAACCCTTTGGTCTGCAAGTTCAGCAGCTCAGCGCTTTAACACGCTGTGCCACCAAGGGCTCACTAACGTTAAGGCCTTTAATTAATTTCTATATACAGTATATGTTTATGTGTGCGTGTGTGTGCGTGCATGTATGCAATGCCTGAGAAAAGAATGTTTAAATTGTAGAATGCAAAATGACTATATGATACTGTATCTTTTTTTACTTTATTTGTTGTAAACAACTTATGAAAAAAATTAAAAATGAGAGATTCCCCCCATAAATATTGCATTCAGTCTAAATTTAACTCACCAAGGTTGTAGAAATTCAGTGGTCCCATCAACAGTGCCATCATACTTCAAAATCACATCCTATTGGTGGTCACATGCTCATGTCACTTCTGTATTTGAAACTGGAAAAAAGAAAGAAAGTTGTTTTCAGATCACTGTCATTTTTGTTTTCATCTTTACTCCCCCACCTTGGTATTTAAAATAGAGGCCCAGTGTAACTTCAGTGCTATGGCCGGTAAGGAGATGCCAAGGGAGATCTCCAACTCTGTCCTTCCAGAGATTTGGAAGTTTGGCCTCTAAGCATTCTAACATCACTTTTGGGAGTTGTAGTTGTACCAACTCTTTAGCCTTCTCTGCCAAATAGTGCTGGAGCCTCACTAAATTACAACTCCCATGATTCCACAGCACTGAGTCATGGCAATTAAAGTGCTGTCAAACTGCATTAATTCTACAGTGTAGATGCACCCTATATCTTCTAGCTATCAAAAATGTTGTGGTCCACCTGTACACAGAGGGCTGTCTGGTCCAGCAAAGGGGTCTTTAAAGAGAAAGATACAATCCACTGTGACAATCAAGATTGAAGAATAAAACTTCAACATCTTGTCGAATGAGATTAGCACTGAACTCAATGTTTAACCCATATCCTGCCTAGGTAAAGAGCAAAGGTATGGCGTAGCATTTATATTTTTCTATGGAAATTTTTTTATTTACTTACATACTTAGACATGCAGGTGAATGAAACTGAAAGTACTACCTACTTATATCTCAGGAAAAGAAAGTTAAGCTGATGCCTATGATATGTCAGGTAAAGCTCACTTTAGGGATTGGTCCCATAAAAGGTGTTCTTCCAGGTGCTGTAATTCTCAGTTAAAATGTATTGGTGTATATATGTGTGTACTGCTCATTACATTACTAGAATAAAATAATTTCCACATAAATCGTTCAATTTGACTAAATCATTTAAACCAAATGTTCTAAGACAGATAACATTCTCTAGAAAATGTTCAAATTCTATTTTCTCCAGAAAGCTACTGTGGGTTACGTTGCCCTCCAAACATATCCCAGCGGAAACAGACTAAATAAAATCATATGATACAAGCTGAATGTTTTATTTTACTTTAAATCCAAGGTTTTTGTAAACATTTTCAAAACAGGTCAGATATGCAACCATAATAATACCCACAATATGCAACACAGATAGGCACATGACATGTCAAAAGTGGAGACCAGCTATGTAGTCATGATGCTGGCATTTAAAAGGCAAAAGGGGCAGAAAAAAAATTCCCATTCCCAAAATGGTGCTAATCATACCCGCACGCCCACACATATACAGAAAAACAACTTTCCCAAAATTTAATCATATGCATTTTTCAAGGAAGAGAGTTCTATGGAAACAAGGCAACCTGAATTCTAAATAAAAATAGTTATGATTTCACTTTATGAATAGGATCCAGACTAAAGAAGTGGCACTGCAGTCCCACTGAAATCACACCTAGGCCTAAGTGGCACTGATTTCACAAAGACTTTTCAGCCTTAAACAAAAGGAAAGGAAGTGGGGGACATGACAGAAGTGGATACATTGGATGCATCTGCCCTGTAGAACTGATGTAGTTTGACACTATTTAAACTGCCATGGCTCAGTGCTGTGAAATCATAGGAGCTGTAGTTTTGCGAAACTCCAGTACTATGACAGAGAAAGCTAAAGACCTTCTAAAAATACATCTCCCGGGATTCTATAGCACTGAGCCATGGCAATTAAAGTAGTGCCAAACTGCATTATTCTACAGTGTAGATGCACCAATTATATGTGTGGGATATGTTCCTGGACTTTATGTGATTATATAACGATTATATAACTATCTTGTATGCCAATTCAAGCTGTGAGGAAAGACAAGTAAAAAATAAGCTATCGGAGTGGGGATTTACTAAAGGCAAAGGTTCTTTTTTCAGATTCAGAGGCAATGAGCACATAAGTGGTTAAGATTACAAGATTCTATTAAGAAGTGGGCAAAGGATCAAAGACAAGAAAACATCAAAGAAAGAGATATGAACGTAGCAAGTCTATTCCTCAATCAGTGAGGAATGCCCATAGCCAGGTCTGCAGCACTTTTATCGTTCTTGCTCTGCAATGAAGGTCAGCATCTGGCCAGATTGTCACAGTTTTTATAAGTAGCCACTGAATGGACAGTGGCCAAATCTACTAATTGGAAGGCATCATCCCACTAAAAGGTCACACCTTCCCAATTAATTCTGACTTTGAAATATACCCAACAAAATAGTTCTTAAGATGCTTTAATACTTAAGGTCTTTTAGGGAAATAGACAGAACAATTGGAACACAACAAACCTATTTTCTCAATGGTCTTCCCAACACTACAAGTGGTGGAATGAGTCCAGGAGAGGTCAGAATGCAATTTGGAAATCTGCCCCAGTTGGCCAGTTTGGATTAAGGGGGTCCAAAGCTGCTTCCTATTGGACGGGTGTAATGAGTTAGTTCTGGTGCATGAGTGTGCACCAGATATCCAGGCACATCAAACATTTCAGATATCCAGGCACATCAGTCATTTTGTCATGCATCAATCATTCTTGATAGGTCATCAATCATTTCGGCAGGCATCAAAAAGCCACCATGTTGTAAATCTTGTATATAAGAAACCATAATCCAAGTTCTTTGCATTGTTGTTATCGTTATTATTTCACTTATATTCTGCCTTCACCTCAAATCAAATTCAAATAAAATCATACACAAGATTAAAATTAAAAACACACAAAACGCAATTAAATGTAACCACAATGTTAAAATGTACCTAAGCTATCCAAAGACCTTATCACACTAGAGCTTGGAGCCATTTAAAATCTACTTTAGGGAGGGGGCTTTCAACAGCTCAGCCAGACAAATCCCAGGCCTCACCAAACTACAAACCCCAGAATTCTGCAGGAGGCATAAACCGGATTTAAAGCAGATTCATGCTCTAATGTGATGAGACAAGACTGAAAACAATTTAGGGCAAAAACCTCATAAAGACAAAAATTAAAAATTAGGAGAATTGTACATTATTGAAAGCCCTTGCTCTTAAAAGTTTAAAGGAAAAGACAATTGAGGAGTTCAAAAGCTGAGAGCAGCCACTGGGAATTGCCTCTCTTGTGCCTCCATGAGACATTTCTTTTTACTTGATCATTGCAGTAAACTTTTTATGAACTATTTTCTGATTGTTTGTACACTGTGTATTCGATATATAGACTTAATATCTTGTAATTAAGCACACTATTGTGCACTACCGTGTGTAAGGCAAATACACTATTGTGTACTATTGTGTGTGTGCAAGTTAAATATATTATAGCAGTGAATAGCTCCTGGTTACCTTCTTGGTAAAAAAAAAACTTACATGCTCCTTCTTGCATACATAGCCAACCCAGGACTGCACTAAAAAATAACTCACAAAGCAAGAGCAGCTTATTTTACTTTTCAACCCGAAATGGAAAAGTTACTTCTTTGAACTGAAGCTCTCAGACTCTTGTTTTTGAGCCACAGCATCCCCCTCGCCAAAAGACAATGGACATTAAAGACATTCCACACAAGACATATGATTTCTTCTTTATTTTTAAACATTTTCCACAGCTCTGAAGTTGTGAAATGTCAAAGTTGCTAGAGCAGGCATAGGCAAACTTTGGCCCTCCAGTTGTTTTGGACTTCCAACTTCCACAATTCCTAACAGCTGGTAAACTCGCTAGGATTTCTGAGAGTTGAAGTCCAAAACACCTGGAGTATCGAAGTTTGCCCATGCATACCCTAGAACTCTATCAAATCTAAGTCTTTAATAAATGTATCCACTTGATTTATTGTAACTTGAATGTTATGTTATTCTTAGATATAAAATGTATAAACTGTATCAAATATAGTTATTAAAATGTATCTTGAAGGCAGCTACCCTTCTGTGCCCTCAGTTTGCAAATCTCTTGGGAACAGAGATTGTGGCCAGGACCTCCCAGCTATTTCCCAAGTTAGATAATATCAATACCTTTGTGTGTGTGTATAAAACAGATGATCCTCTTTGTCAACAGAATGAGTTCAGAATATCTATTCAATTGAGGCTGAGAGTATGCCGCTCCTGCGGTAGATGGGGCTCAGCAAACATGAATTAATGAACTTTCTGAATCGGCAGCCAAGCCCTTGATTGTCTGGAATTACCACCTTTGTCTTTTGGGTCTTGCACCCTTTGTCTCACACGGAGCTGGACACTTCAGTTAATCAGAGACTCATCAACATATACATGTTACCATTTCCTCCAGGTTTGCGCTCTCCCAGGAGGTGTCTCTGAAATGGATTGGTCCTTTAAACTGGCCAACTACCAGCTGCCTTTCTTCCTGTCATGGGAATCTCCTCCTGCAGGATATGACATAGGGGGGAACCCCCAGCCAATCCCAGTGTGGATCCTAGTCTGCCTCTCTTTTCAACCTATCATGGGAGGAAATGGGTTGTCAGAATAGCTGTCGGAACTGGATAAAATGCCTATGTTTTTCTGTGAATTTGTGAATTTGCATCCTATTTGGCCAAATTGTAATAAACTTCTGTAGCTTTGCCTTCAACCGAAGTGCTTGTTTTCAATCTGGTCTGATCTGGTTCAGAAGAAACTCGCCTGGCATGGACCTCCTAACTGAAAACTCTACGCTGTGAGATTCTTGAACTTGTAATAAGAAACCCTAATTTTTGACTGTCAGTGTCCTAGTTGCACTCAGTTTAAGCACAAAAGAAAAATCCAGCTTGCTGGAAGCAAACCTGCCTCCAAAAATTGGGAGCCATCAGGTATCAGAAACACATTAATCACAATTATCACCACATGTTCTGCACAACAGACCTTCAACCTATTTCACTACTGTAAATCCTCTTTCATCTAAAACTGATTCTGATGAAAGAGGATCTCCTAGATCCCTACACCTGTCACAGTATTGCCTTTCTTTCTATTGAAATACTGAAAAAATGTTATACACCCCGTCAATCCTCAAAGGAAACAGGTCTTGGTAGTAGGTGACTCCCTCCTTAGAGGAACGGAAGCCATCATTTCCAGACCGGATGGGATGGCTCGAGAAACATGCTGCCTCCCGGGGGCAAAAATACACCATATCACTCAGAGGCTCAGCAGGCTCCTAAAGCCCCATCACCCTCCCCACCTTATGTTGATTCATGTAGGTACCAATGACACCGCTAGGCATACTTTTCAAAAGATCACAAATGATTTTCGAGCTCTGGGAACAAAGCTAAAACTGTATAATGTACATGTGATCTTTTCATCCCTCCTCCCTGTTGTAGGACACGGCTCTACAAGGGCCGGAAAAATAGTACAGGTCAATAACTGGCTCAGAAAATGGTGTCAAGAGGAGCATTTTGGCTTCCTTAACCATGGTCTACTCTTCCAAGAGGATGGACTACTGGCAAGCGATGGGGTGCATCTCACACAAGTAGGAAAACATCTTTTTGCACACAGACTCACAAACCTCATCAGGCGCACTTTAAACTAGATCCACTGGGGGAGGGGAACAACAGCCTGGCGAACACTATATTACCCACGACCACAGGGAACCGCCGAAAGGCTAAACGGAGGGCTGCACAAACACAGCAAGGACCAAGTACAGAGAGCACAATAATCCCAAATAAACAGTTCGAGGGGAGGTCACAGGGGCTTACATGTCTTTACACTAATGCTCAGAGCATGGGAAATAAGCAAGACGAACTCCAACTCCTAGCACAGCACCACACATACGATGTCATAGGCATCACTGAAACCTGGTGGGATGACTCCCATTACTGGAATTTAACCATTGAGGGCTATAACCTCTTTCACAGAAATAGAACAAAGGGGAGAGGAGGGGGAGTAGCTTTATATGTCAAAAACAGTTACGTTGCAGAAGAAATGCAAGACTGTAATCCGGGAAACCAGCTTGAAAGCATCTGGATAAGAATCAAGGGAACCGGGACTCAAAAAGATCTTGTCGTGGGTGTCTACTACAGACCTCCGAGTCAGGATGAAGGACTTGATGAAGCCTTCTGTCAACAGCTGACCAAACAGGCACAAAGAAGAGATATAGTAGTCATGGGCGATTTCAATTATCCCGATATCTGCTGGAAAACAAACTCAGCCAAGAGTACAAAGTCCAACAAATTCCTCACTTGCCTTGCAGATAATTTTATGGTCCAGAAGGTAGAAGAGGCAACAAGGGGATCAGCAACTCTTGATCTAATCTTAACAAATGTGGAAGACCTGATCAATACAGTTGAAGTGGTTGGATCCTTAGGGGCAAGTGACCATGTGCTCCTGCAGTTTGCAATACAAAGGAATGCTGAAACTAAGACAAGTCAAACACGCATTCTGGACTTTAAGAGAGCTGACTTCCAAAAAATGAAGGAATTACTGAGCGGCATTCCATGGACGCCGATATTAAAAAACAAGGGAGTTAAGGATGGATGGGAGTTTTTCAAAAGTGAAATACTCAAGGCGCAAATGCAAACAGTGCCAACAAAGAAGAAAAATGAGACAAGTGCAAAGAAGCCAGAATGGATGTCCAAAGAACTTCTAACTGAGCTAAAGCTCAAAAGTGACATGCACAAGAAGTGGAAAAGGGGAGAAATCACCAAAGAAGAATTCAAACGTATAGCCAACACCTGTAGGGAAAAGGTTCGCAAGGCTAAAGCGCAAAATGAGCTCAGGCTTGCCAGGGACATAAAAAACAACAAAAAAGGCTTTTTTGCTTACGTTGGTAGAAAAAGGAAGAAAAAGGAGGCGATAGGGCCGTTGCAAGGAGAAGATGGGGTGATGGCGACAGGGGACAGGGAAAAGGCAGAACTACTTAATGCCTTCTTTGCCTCGGTCTTCTCAGAAAAAGAAAGCCATCTTCAACCTCAGCAACATGGAATGGACGAAGGATTGGGGGAAATCCAACCCCAAATAGGGAAACAAGTTGTCCAGGAACACTTGGGCTCTCTAAACGAATTCAAGTCCCCAGGGCCAGATCAGCTACACCCAAGAGTACTGAAGGAACTAGCGGAAGTTATTTCAGAACCACTGGCAATTATCTTCGAGAGTTCTTGGAGAACGGGAGAAGTCCCAGCAGATTGGAGGAGGGCGAATGTGGTCCCTATCTTCAAGAAGGGAAAAAATAACGACCCAAACAATTACCGTCCGGTCAGCCTCACATCAATACCAGGCAAAATTCTGGAAAAGATCATTAAGGAAGTGGTCTGCGAACACTTAGAAACAAATGCGGTCATTGCTAATAGTCAACACGGATTTACCAAAAACAAGTCATGCCAGACTAATCTGATCTCTTTTTTCGATAGAGTTACGAGTTGGGTCGATACAGGGAATGCTGTGGATGTAGCGTACCTGGATTTCAGTAAGGCCTTCGACAAAGTCCCCCACGACCTTCTGGCAAACAAACTAGTAAAATGTGGGCTAGACAAAACTACGGTTAGGTGGATCTGTAATTGGCTAAGCGAACGAACCCAAAGGGTGCTCACCAATGCGTCGTCTTCATCATGGAAAGAAGTGACAAGTGGAGTGCCGCAGGGCTCCGTCCTGGGCCCGGTTCTGTTCAACATCTTTATTAACGACTTAGACGAAGGGTTAGAAGGCACGATCATCAAGTTTGCAGACGACACCAAACTGGGAGGGATAGCTAACACTCCAGAAGACAGGAGCAGAATTCAAAACGATCTTGACAGACTAGAGAGATGGGCTGAAACTAACAAAATGAAGTTCAACAGGGACAAATGCAAGATACTTCACTTCGGCAGAAAAAATGGAAATCAAAGATACAGAATGGGGGACGCCTGGCTTGACAGCAGTGTGTGCGAAAAAGACCTTGGAGTCCTCGTGGACAACAAGTTAAACATGAGCCAACAATGTGATGCAGCAGCTAAAAAAGCCAACGGGATTCTGGCCTGCATCAATAGGGGAATAGCGTCTAGATCCAGGGAAGTTATGCTCCCCCTCTATTCTGCCTTGGTCAGACCACACCTGGAATACTGTGTCCAATTTTGGGCACCACAGTTGAAGGGAGATGTTGACAAGCTGGAAAGCGTCCAGAGGAGGGCGACTAAAATGATTAAGGGTCTGGAGAACAAGCCCTATGAGGAGCGGCTTAAAGAGCTGGGCATGTTTAGCCTGCAGAAGAGAAGGCTGAGAGGAGACATGATAGCCATGTACAAATACGTGAAGGGAAGTCATAGGGAGGAGGGAGCAAGCTTGTTTTCTGCTGCCCTGCAGACTAGGACACGGAACAATGGCTTCAAACTACAGGAAAGGAGATTCCACCTGAACATCAGGAAGAACTTCCTCACTGTGAGAGCTGTTCGACAGTGGAACTCTCTCCCCAGGGCCGTGGTGGAGGCTCCTTCCTTGGAGGCTTTTAAGCAGAGGCTGGATGGCCATCTGTCGGGGGTGCTTTGAATGCGATTTCCTGCTTCTTAGCAGGGGGTTGGACTAGATGGCCCATGTGGTCTCTTCCAACTCTACTATTCTATGATTCTATGATTCTATGATTCTATGACAAAGATTTCATTTTAAAACTTTTTTTAGTCATCTGACAGCACCATACAATTTGGATGTAGTTTAACAATACATCCAAATTCTGGACTTTAAGAGAGCTGACTTCCAAAAAATGAAGGAATTACTGAGCGGCATTCCATGGACGCCGATATTAAAAAACAAGGGAGTTAAGGATGGATGGGAGTTTTTCAAAAGTGAAATACTCAAGGCGCAAATGCAAACAGTGCCAACAAAGAAGAAAAATAAGACAAGTGCAAAGAAGCCAGAATGGATGTCCAAAGAACTTCTAACTGAGCTAAAGCTCAAAAGTGACATGCACAAGAAGTGGAAAAGGGGAGAAATCACCAAAGAAGAATTCAAACGTATAGCCAACTCCTGTAGGGAAAAGGTTCGCAAGGCTAAAGCGCAAAATGAGCTCAGGCTTGCCAGGGACATAAAAAACAACAAAAAAGGTTTTTTTGCTTATGTTGGTAGAAAAAGGAAGAAAAAGGAGGCGATAGGGCCACTGCAAGGAGTAGATGGGGTGATGGTGACAGGGGATAGGGAAAAGGCAGAACTGCTTAATGCCTTCTTTGCCTCGGTCTTCTCACAAAAAGAAAGCCATCTTCAACCTCAGCAACATGGAATGGACGAAGGATTGGGGGAAATCCAACCCCAAATAGGGAAACAAGTTGTCCAGGAACACCTGGCCACTCTAAACGAATTCAAGTCCCCAGGGCCAGATCAGCTACATCCAAGAGTATTGAAGGAACTAGCGGAAGTTATTTCAGAACCACTGGCAATCATCTTCGAGAGTTCTTGGAGAACAGGAGAAGTCCCAGCAGATTGGAGGAGGGCGAATGTGGTCCCTATCTTCAAGAAGGGAAAAAAGAACGACCCAAACAATTACCGTCCGGTCAGCCTCACATCAATACCAGGCAAGATTCTGGAAAAGATCATTAAGGAAGTGGTCTGCAAACACTTAGAAACAAATGCGGTCATTGCTAATAGTCAACACGGATTTACCAAAAACAAGTCATGCCAGACTAATCTGATCTCTTTTTTCGATAGAGTTACGAGTTGGGTCGATACAGGGAATGCCGTGGATGTAGCATATCTAGATTTCAGTAAGGCCTTCGACAAAGTCCCCCACGACCTTCTGGCAAACAAACTAGTAAAATGTGGGCTAGACAAAACTACGGTTAGGTGGATCTGTAATTGGCTAAGCGAACGAACCCAAAGGGTGCTCACCAATGCGTCGTCTTCATCATGGAAAGAAGTGACAAGTGGAGTGCCGCAGGGCTCCGTCCTGGGCCCGGTTCTGTTCAACATCTTTATTAACGACTTAGACGAAGGGTTAGAAGGCACGATCATCAAGTTTGCAGATGACACCAAACTCGGAGGGATAGCTAACACTCCAGAAGACAGGAGCAGAATTCAAAACGATCTTGACAGACTAGAGAGATGGGCCGAAACTAACAAAATGAAGTTCAACAGGGACAAATGCAAGATACTTCACTTCGGCAGAAAAAATGGAAATCAAAGATACAGAATGGGGGACGCCTGGCTTGACAGCAGTGTGTGCGAAAAAGATCTTGGAGTCCTCGTGGACAACAAGTTAAACATGAGCCTACAATGTGATGCGGCAGCTAAAAAAGCCAATGGGATTTTGGCCTGCATCAATAGGGGAATAACGTCTAGATCCAGGGAAGTCATGCTCCCCCTCTATTCTGCCTTGGTCAGACCACACCTGGAATACTGTGTCCAGTTTTGGGCACCGCAGATGAAGGGAGATGCTGACAAGCTGGAAAGCGTCCAGAGGAGGGCAACTAAAATGATTAAGGGTCTGGAGAACAAGCCCTATGAGGAGAGGCTTAAAGAGCTGGGCATGTTTAGCCTGCAGAAGAGAAGGCTGAGAGGAGACATGATAGCCATGTACAAATATGTGAGGGGAAGTCATAGGGAGGAGGGAGCAAGCTTATTTTCTGCTGCCCTGCAGACTAGGACACGGAACAATGGCTTCAAACTACAGGAAAGGAGATTCCACCTGAACATCAGGAAGAACTTCCTCACTGTGAGGGCTGTTCGGCAGTGGAACTCTCTCCCCCGGGCCGTGGTGGAGGCTCCTTCTTTGGAGGCTTTTAAGCAGAGGCTGGATGGCCATCTGTCGGGGGTGCTTTGAATGCGATTTCCTGCTTCTTAGCGGGGGGTTGGACTAGATGGCCCTTGAGGTCTCTTCCAACTCTACTATTCTATGATTCTATGATTCTATGATTCTATGAATATTTACATAACTGAAACTAGTCAGGCGGCAATTGTCTTTAATCTCTTTGGTAATGCATATTAAGGTGCATCTACACTGCAGAATTAATGTAGTCTGATATCACTTTAACTGCCATGGCTCAATGTTTTGGAATCCTGGGAGTTATAGTTTGGTCTGCACTCTTTGGCAGAAAAGACTGAAAATCTTATAAAACTACAGCTCCCATAATTGTATAGAATTGGGCCACTGCAGTTAAAGTGGTGTCAAATGATCACAATTCTACAGTTTAGATGCACCCCAAAAGCACAGGGCTCTTCATTATGTTTTGGACGTCAGATTCCAGAAGACCTAGTGGGCACGGTCAGTGGTTAAGGTTTGTGGGAACTGTAGTCAACATCTGGAGGGCTAAAAGTTCCCCAGCAGGCAAATATCTGTCTAATTAACTACACATATGTTATTTATGTCTTATTTAGATTAGAAGCCTGAGGGAAGAAAACTGTCCAACTAGTGATTTGTAGGCCTCCCAAAGGGTGGTGATGGTCGTAAATTGTTTCTGTTGTGTGCCTTCAAATGCTTTCCAACTAATGGAGAACAAAATACAAACCTATTACTGTTTTTTCTTTGCAAGATTTGTTTAGACGCTTCCTCCGAGGTCACCCAGTGAGTTTCCATGAGGGAGCATGGATTTAAGCCTTGATCTCCAATGACATAGTCCAATGCACTGCATCACACTGGGCTAAATACTTGGAAAGTCCCAAGATTTGGGGAAACCGTGAAGCCTCTCTGCTAAGCATCAAAAGAAGCCTTCAAAGAAGGCTCTTTCATTGTCGGCAAAAGACATACAAGGGGAAGTAGGTGAAATTGAAACTAGATCTCATTTCTGAGAAAAAGAATTAAGGACTGGCTGTGTGCCTTCTGCTTCCTTGCAAAGCCAATGTGTGCATGTCTGTTCAAGTCACCTATCGACCACCAGAATTTTTAAAAGCACTAAAGACCTACTGTAGCTTTTTTGGTAGGTCTACCAAGTCAATTTTAGAATACGAATTTTAAATTGATATTTGATAACTATGATAGTTTTTATTGTGTTTTTAATCATGTCTATGTGTTTTTAATGTATGTGTTTTAAAAGGATTTATGTATATATCTATTCTTACAACTTTTATCTATTGTACTTTAACTCTGCTGTGATCTGAGTCTTGGGGAGAAATATAACAACAACATCACCACTGTTCTGGGCTCATAATGAGCTGGAAAAGATTAGTGTAGTAGTTAGGCTGTTGCATGGAGCTTGCATTTATGTAAGAAAAAGAAAGAGAAAGGCACAATACATTTCCAAACAGATCCAGACCTGCTGCCAGAAATTTTGAGTCAGGCCAGCCTTTGTATAATGTGAGTGGCCAGAATAGTTACAATAAATAGAAAGTGTCTGATACACAGCATCACATATTTGTCTGCAATATATATAAAATATATTAAATAAACTCCTCATCTTCTGCTAGGAAATAAATATGCACATAGGGGACAGCCCATTTCTGCTACTGTAAAGGAGACATTGACCTCTTCTACATTGCCATATAATCCAGGTTATCAAAGCAGATAATCCACATTTTCTGCTTTGATATGGTCTACACTGCCATATAATCCAGTTCAAAACAGATAATCTGGATTTTATATGGCAGTGTAGAAAGAGCCCAAGGCTGATTCTCCACTGCCCTATATCCCAGGATATGATCTCAGATTATCTGCTTTGAACTGGATTATATGAGTCTACATTGCCAGATAATTTGGAATAAGAAGATAATCTGAGATTAGATCTTAGGATAAGGAGCAGTGTAGATCCAGCCCAAGAGATGTCTTAGGCCAGTGGTTCCCAACCTTTGGTTCTGCAGTTGTTTTGGACCTCAACTCCCAGAAATCTCATCTAGTTTACCAGCTGTTAGGCATTGTGGAAGCTGAAGTCCAAAACACCTGAAGGATCAAAAGTTGGGCACCACTGTCTTAGACGGATGAACTTCGATCCATCTCCTCCATTTGACTATAGGTCTGAAAAGGCCGCCAGTTCAGTACTATCTAAGGCTGCATCTACACTATAGAGCGAAATGCTGGACCACTCTAACAACTATCATGTCAGACTACCCAGAGAAGCCATTGAAATCCACAAGCATGTGGACAATTTCAACAGAAAGGAGGAAACCATGAAAATGAACAAAATCTGGCTACTGGTATTAAAAAACTCTAAAATCAGAACAGTAAATAAGGAACAACATTCTGAAAACAGAGGAATTCCAGACAAGAATCAATCAGGGGCAGCTAACTGAACAAAAGATTCCCGCAGGCAGGAAGAAGCCATGGTATGAATCTGGCAAGGCAATTAATGCTAATCAAGGTGATTAATTAAAATGTTCACACTGGCCTCAAACAGACAAGAGTTCCTTCTCTCACCCTGGACCTTTCATAGATATATAAACCTTCCTTTTAATTTTTTTCCAATATACCTCACAACCTCTGAGGATGCCTGCCATAGATGTGGGTGAAACGTCAGAAGAAAATGCTTCTGGAACATGGCCATATAGCCCGAAAAACACATAACAACCCTGTGATTCTGGCCATGAAAGCCTTTGACAACACTATAGAATGAATTCAATTTGACACCTCATGTCTCAATGTGATGGAATCATGGGAGTTTTAGTTTTACAAGAAATTTAGCCTTTTTTGTCCAAGTGAGCTGCTGCCTCACCAAATTACCACTCCCATGATTGCATAGCACTGAACCATGGCAGCTCAAGTAGTGCCAAACTACGTTGACTCTACAGCAGGGGTCTTCAAACTTTTAAAGCAGAGGGCCGGTCCACGGTCCCTCAGAGTGTTGTGGGGCCGGACTATAGTTTGAAAAAAAATACAAACAAATTCCTACGCACACTGCACATCTTCTTTGTAATGCAAAAACAAAAAATGATGAAAGAACAATACAATATTCAAAAATAAGAACAACTTTAACCAACATAAACCTACCAGGATGCCAATGGGAAGTGTGGGCCTGCTTCTTGCTGATGAGATAGTCAAGTTAATTAGGATTGTTGTTATTTTTGTGTGCCTTCAAGTCATTTCAGACTTAGTCTAAAACTGAGGGCAGGGGCCAGATAAATGACCTTGGAGGGCCGCATCCGGCCCCCGGGCCTTAGTTTGGGGACCCCTGCTCTACAGTGTAAACGCACCCTATGAGCTTCTCCTATCCACAGGTGAAACACTTTATTTCCAAAAATTGATAACAATTTTCAAATGCATCAAGAACAAGTCTTTCTGTAAAGCTAATGGATTTTAACTGGCCATGCAGGGCCAAGACATCTTACAGTACTTTGCAATGGTATACCTATAACAGCCAGGAAAATACATTTCTTCTCAGCCACTATAAGCTACTAGGAGAGAACAGGGGGCAAGTAGATTGCGTTCTTTCTCCCTGAATTGCAAGCTCAGTTGCATCTCCTCCTAGCTTTACAAATCCAAAAGGGTTAGCACAGAATTAGAAAATTTTATTTTTTTTGTCTTGGGAGAAAAAAGGACCACTGGCAAATTTAGTTTACTTGGTATACATGAAAACCCAAGGGCTACATGACCACTTGTGCTAAAACACTCCTTGAGGCTGAGCCAGACCATCATGCCAAAGACATTCTTCATCTAGTACCAACTGTGTGAGCTAGCCTGTGACTTCTTTTTAGTAGTCAGAACACCACACTCTGTACATCAACAAACCTTTAGCACCTCTAACCCATCTGTATGTAACACTGCAAATGAATGGATTTTAATCTTGGACATTCTTAAAATTTTATATAATGTGATTTTATTTTGTAATGGTATCTGTTTTATATGAACTGTTGTTTTGTAGATGGTTTTATATGAATTGTTGTTTTTACATTGTTTTTAGGCATTGAATATTTGCCTATTTACTGTAAGCCGCTTTGAGTCTCCTCAGAGAGAAAGGCGGGGTAAAAGCGATGTAAATAAATAAATAAATAAGTAAATATTGCCTAGATTTTGCGATTCTTTGTATCCTAGTGCCCAGAGAGGGAAGTGATCTCTCTCTGCACTAATACTCCCCCAGACTAGCTTAACTGGCAATAACAACAGAACGGGCTGTTGTATGTCTTTCCGGCTGTATGGCCATGTTCCAGAAGTATTCTCTCCTGACGTTTCGCCCACATTTATGGCAGGCATCCTCAGAGGTTGTGAGGTATTGAACAACAGAACAACAGAACGCCTCAACAAACAATAGTCTTGTGATTCTAACACTGTAGTTTTTTTTCCTCCAGTATAATTTTAACACTTTTGCTAGATGAAGAAGTCTGGGGAACTTTGAAAGATTGCATGACATATTTTGTGCACTTTTGGTTGGCCTAACAAATGTATTGCTGTTTTGAAGACTTCAGATGTATTGCAAAATTATGGGTTTCACTTTTGTCTTCCTTTGCACAAGATCTGTCTGGTTATTCCACCAATTGTTTTAAAACTCAGTCCTGGCCTTCAAACACCTATCTAGTGATGGAGTCCTGATTCCAACAAAGATTTGTTTGTTTGTTTGTTTGTGTGTATACAGGGTAATTTAAAAAGATTTGGAACATGGCATTTATAACCTTTTGGAAAACACCTTTTGGAGATCATAAATTTTTAGTTATAACCTTTCAGAGAAGAGCAAAAAACCTTTAGAGTATAATCTTCTCTTGTGGTATATAGTCAGATGTAATTATGCAAGGCAATAACCCTGTTACCTCTGATCTGTTAGGAAAACAGAGATTTTGCCAGTGCATAAAAGCAGCAGAGCTTTAGAAGTGTTTTTCAGTGCCCAATATATATATATAAAAGGTAAAGGTTTCCAATATATATACTCTTCCATAAACAACTTGTTTTATATCATGCACTCAAGAGACAAAAATGAAGGAGACTTTGATAAAATTAAAATAACACATTTGGTTTACTCACAACCTTCATGTGTTCAGCACAGGTAAAGGTAAAGATTTTTCCCTGACATTAAGTCTAGTCGTGTCCAACTCTGGGGTTGGTGCTCATCTCCATTTCTAAGCCAACTAGCCAGCATTGTTCATAGATACTTCCAAGGTCATGTGGTCAGCATGACTGCATGGAGTGCTGTTACCTTCCCACCTGAGCGGTATGGTACCTATTGATCTACTCACATTTGAATGTTTTCAAATTGCTAGGTTGGCAGATGCTGGGGATGACAGTGGGAGCTCACCCTCACCCCCCAAATTTGAACTGCCAACCTTTTGGTCAGCAAGTTCAAATGTATTTGAAACTGGACTAATGAAACAACCAGGGCCAAATAACACCTCCCAACAAAGGATTCCCCAGGTAGGAATCAGCCAGGCTTTGAAGCTGCAAGGCATTTCAATGCTAATCGAGGTGGACAATGGCAACATTCACACTTGCCTTCAACAGACAAGACTTCTTAATTCCACCTTAGACCTTCCACAGATATATAAACCTCACTTGCCTAGTTTCCAACAGACCTCACAACCTCTGGGGATGCCTGCCATATATGTGGGTGAAAGGTCAGGAGAGAATGCTTCTGCAACATGGCCATACAGCCTGGAAAACTCACAGCAACCCATTACAAACGCTGTGCTTAGCTGCCAGTTGTAGAAAACGTGATGGAAAGAGGCTTTGCTTGCAGGCGAAAAAACAAAGGGATCCAAGCTCACTTTCTGTTCACATGCTTGAGAGCAGCCATTGAGAATGTGCCTCTGAGAATGTCAAAGCTACAATCCTGTTTCCCACGCAGATTTCAGATCCGTTGCATGACTGGTATTATTAGTTGATTCACTCCCTTTGCGCCCTTCCCCGACATCAAGTCAACTTTCCAGACATTAAAAACGAACACGGGGTGCGTCTCACACCGTAGTAAACGGAACGCAGTTTGCTAGCCCTCGATTTGCCCGGAAGAGTGAGTGCCGTTTTACAAGGCCTTTCGCCTTCTCTGCCAAAGAGTGCTGGGGCCTCACCAAACTGGAGCTCCCCACGATGACATAGCGCTGCGACACGGCAGTTGAAGCGGCGTCAAAGCACCCTCATTGCCCAGTGTGGACGCCCCCCGCGTGGCCCCGCCTCTTGTACCTGGGAGTGGCGACCTCGGCGTCTCCCAACCAAGCCCTCCGTCCCCCGACTCAAGGCGGCTCCGGCATGGTTGCGCGGCGTTGGCAGCCTCCGTGTTTTCGAAACAGGGCAAAAGGCCCCGGCGGGGGAAGAAGGCAGGGAGGGAGAGGAAGGGAGGGGCTGTGCACATCCGCCGGCGAAAGAGAGGGGCTGGCGGCAGCCTGGCAGGGAGGGAGGAAAGCAGAAGCCTCCTGCGTTGGTTGCATTCATAGAGCCGCCTTCTCTTCTTCTTTCATAGCACTGTAGTAGAATGAATGCAGTTTGGCACCCCTTGAGCCACCAGGGTTCAATGCTAAGGCTCATGGGAGTTGTAGTTTCACAAGCTCTTTAGTCTCCTTTCCAAAGAGGGCTGGTGCCTAACCAAGCTGCAAATGCCCTCATCCCATAGCATTGAGCCCTGGCAGTTCAAGCGGTGTCAAACTGCATTATTCTACCGCTGCTCTTTCAGCCATCAGCATATTGACAAGGCATTAATAATAATAATAATAATAATAATAATAATAATGGTATCCCGCTTTTATCACAACACACCAGACATCACAGTTGTGGAAAAGAAAAAGGTTTGGATCATTGATGTCGCCATCCCAGGTGATAGTCGCATTAACGAAAAACAACAAGAAAAACTCAGCCGCTATCAGGACCTCAAGATTGAACTTCAAAGACTCTGGCAGAAACCAGTGCAGGTGGTCCCGGTGGTGATTGGCACAATGGGTGCCGCACCAAAAGATCTCAGCTGGCATTTGGAAACAATAGACATTGACAAAATCATGATCTGCCAACTGCAAAAGGCCACCCTACTGGGATCTGCACGCATCATCCAAAAATATATCACACAGTCCTAGACACTTGGGAAGTGTTCGACTTGTGATTTTGTGATATGAAATCCAGCATATCTATCTTGTTTGCTGTGTCATAATAAAATAATAGTGGTATCCTGCTTTTATCTCTACAAGGAGACTCAAAGTGGTGAACATTAAAAGCATTTCAATACAATAAAATATTCAAACATTGAAACAGCATTAAATATCATTAGTATTAAAACAATTCAGTTTAATATATTGTGGAAGGCTTGTAAATGTAAATCTAGATAAAGATGAATAGTCAAGGTACAATGTTCCCTCACTACTTCGCGGTTCACTTATCGCGGATTCGCTGTATCGCAATTTTTCAATAAACTCTAAAAGACTATTATAAATCATAAAAAATTATAATTTACAGCCTAAGGAAGGGAGGAAGGAGAAGCCAAATGAGCCCAAGCAGCAACGGGAGGAGAAGGAGGCAATTTATCAACACACGATTGGTTGATAAAGACTTAAAATAGTGTATAACTACTAAAATAATGTATAAATATTAAAATAAATATAGTGTCCCTACTTCGTGGATTTTCACTTATTGCGGGTGGTCCTGGAACCTAACCCCGGCGATAAGTGAGGGAACATTGTGTAGCACTGTTTAGCAGAGGCAGAAGGTAAAAAGTGTAACTCACCTATTACTGGGTTGTTGAAGGCTTTCATGGCCAGAATCACTGGGTTGCTGTGAGTTTTCCAGCCTGTATGGCCATGTTCCAGAAGCATTCTCTCCTGACGTTTCACCCACATCTATGACAGGCATCCTCAGAGGTTGTGAGGTCTGTTGGAAATTAGGCATGTGATGTTTATATATCTGTGGAAGGTCCAGGGTGGGAGAAAGAACTCTTGTCTGTCTGAGGCAAGTGTGAATGTTGCAATTGATCACTTTGATTAGCATTAAAATGCCTTGTAGCTTCAAAGCCTGCCTGATTCCTGCCTGGGGAATCCTTTGTTGGGAGGTGTTAGCTGGCCCTGATTTATTCATGTCTGGAATTCCCCTGTTTTCAGACATCAGAATAGCTGCAAGGCCAAGAACAAGCCATGAAAGCAGTGACAAAGATCCACCCAGAGGAAAAGTGTTCCTACCATACATCAAGGGAACCACTGACCACATACAGAAGCTGATGAAAAAACACAACATACATACTATCTACAGACCATTGAAGAAAATCCAACAAATGTTATGTTCAGCAAAGGACAAGAGGGATCATCTCACCTCTGCAGGGGTCTACCATATACCATGCAGCTATGGACAAGTCTACATAGAGACCCCCAAACGCAGCATGGCACTTCGAATGGCATCAAACTGCATTGATTTTGCAATGTAGAGGCACTCTTGATAATTAAACACATGTCTCTGTGTCCACAGATGTGACTATCAAAGGCTTGAAAATATTGCCAACCTAATTTTTTTCTTGAAAAGCAAATCTTGATTTTGCCATTTTGTATGAGGAACACAATTTCACAATGCCATAATATATCATGGGACTTCAACATCCACAGATTTTGGTATCCATAGATGGTCCTGGAACCAAATCCTAACAGATACTAAGGGCTCACTCAATGCACAAATCTGCAGCAGTGTCAATTTTAAAAGAATATATGGAAAGCATGAAGGCCAGTTTAGTGAAATGATCTTGGCCTCTGCTTGTCCAGTGTTTGGATGTGCAGTGGTTATTCTCTCTCTCTGTGTGTGTGTTTGTGTGTGCATGCATGTGTGCAGGGGGTGTGAACCCCACTGAGTAAACCATCAGAAAGTGTGACACTAAAATGACTGCCTATCAATTTTTTGTCTACAATATTTCAGCAGAAATGTAGTGCTGAAAAAAAGCCTTGTAGTTAAATACAACTACAAAAACTTATTTTTAGTAAGTCCATCTCACATGTACTGTATTAATACACACACAATTTAAAGTTCAATGCTACTTCACTTTCTGAACCTTGTAATGTACAGAGCTGTCATTATTACTCAAGTACAATGATACTTGAAATCATGTGATTTCATCTGTGTGGCTAAAAACTGATGCTGTTGTTTCAGTTCTTGCTGACTTTTTAAAATAGTTGTTGAGTTTGTCAAATTTTAGCTACAATATTGTGATGTGGTCTGACATAGGAAGAGGCCCATGACGGTGACACCATGGATGCATCTGCACTGTAGAATTAATCCAGTTTGACACCACTCTAGCTGCTTTGGCAGAGTGCTATGGAATCATGGGAGTTGTAGTTTTATAAGGTCTCTAGTCTTCTCTGCCAGAGAGTGCTGGTGCCTCACCAAACTACAATTCTCATGATGGTGGAGTGGGTAAAAGGAATAACCAAGGCCTCACTAGAGCAAGGCAAGTGTCCTTCTTGTCTAAAAGAGATTGTGGTGGGGCATTATTGAAAAAAATCCTCCCTGGACCCCACTATCCTAGGAAACGATTTACTGTATTAGTTTCCAACATTCCTTTTTTGAGCAAGCTATCGGATCTTATGGTGTCCTCTCAGTTCACAGGGTTTTTAATTTTCATTTGTGCGTTTTCGGTATTTGAGGTTATTTTATGTATGTATGTATGTTTTGTATTTGTAAGCCACCCCGAGTCCCTGCGGGAAGATGGAGGCGGGGTATAAGAATAAAATTATTATTATTATTATTATTATTATTATTATTATTATTATTATTATTATTATTATTATTACTGTGAGGATAAAGTAAGGAAGAGAGTCATATTTCTACCTTCAGCTTATAGGAAGAAAGGCAGGGTATCAATACAGCTTTATAATGTCTTCCTGTGGTACTTTAACACACATTCTCAGGTTACTTATTTCCCTCTTATAGGAAGAAAAAAATTGCCAATGTCATGATTTTATCAAGAGACTGAGATTTTTTTACATGTCAGCCAGTTCTAAATTTAGATCGTGTTGTTACAAGACAGATGTTGAAACACATCCGTTTGAAAATAGCTTAATAATAATAATGTTATTTCTTATCTGTCTCTCCTCATGGCTCAAGGCAGGTTACAACATCGCTAAAAACATACAACTATCTAAAAACATTCTACAAAATAGATATATAAACCCCACTTGCCTAGCTTCCAATATACCTTACAAGCTCTGAGGATGCCTGCAATAGATGTGGGTGAAACATCAGGAGAGAATGCTTCTGGAACATGGCCATACAGCCCGGAAAACTCACAGCAACCCAGTGATTATGGCCATGAAAGTCTTTGACAATATTCTACAAAATACACATATTAAAACATATTTCTACAATATATATATATTAAAATACACAGAACAAAGTTTAAAAATCGCGATTAAAACTATCTTGGTAGGCCTGCTGGAAGAGATAGGTCTTAAGATGTTTTTAAAATTCCGGATGTCCTTTATCAGCTCATGTTGTATATCAAAATGGGAGCTTTCCCCTAAAACGTTATGCATTCATCAAGCATTTGTACTTCCAGGTATGATGTCCTCATTTGCTCCCATTCTCATTGCTATCTACTTTTGAATTCATAATAATGTTTTTGTATGAGCAGAAATCTACAGGACATTTAGCAGTACTTACTCTGCTTAAGTCCTGGGCCCCTTCCATACAGCTGAATAAAATCCCACATTATCTGCTTTAAACTGGATTATATGGCAGTATGGACCGGGATTTTCTGCCTTGATATTCTGGGATAGAGGGCTGTGTGTCTGCTCCTGCACTCCATCTTAAAGGTCTGACAATGCAGAGTGGAGATTTTGATAATGCCAGCATTTCTCTTTCCACCGTCCTTGTTGTAATGTCTTTCTAAATAAAAACATGTTGAGATTTCGCAAGGAAGCTGGCTCACAATTTAATGCATATTTGGCTGGATCTGTGAGTTTTCGAGCCACCCTAAGATGAAATTCAAGAACTTTTACAATGTTTCTTTAACACAGAGAGAAGCTCTCATCCAAGAAGTTATATATTCTATGGAGAGTTACGTAATCTTCCACAAGATAATCAAAATTTAAATCCATTAGCAGCAGCTAAGTAATTTTCTTGAGATCCAAGCCCAGGGCTCCACATTCCCTCCACAAGGAGGGAATGGCCTCTAGCTGCATTGATAACTTTCTGATTGTCTAAGGGCCCTTCTACTCACTACTTGTTGTAGTGCAGGAAATCTGCTGCAGGAAATCTGCTGACCAGAGGGTTGACAGTTCAAAGCCTCGAATTGGGGTGAGCTCCCATTGCCAACCTAGCAGTTCGAAAGCATGTAATGTGAGTAGATCAATAGATACCTCAGCGGGAAGGTAAAAGGGTGCCCCAGGCAGACATACTGACAACACAATTGGAGATGTCTACAGACAACAGGCTCCTCAGCATGGAAAAATGGAACAAGAGCACCTCCCCATGGCTGGAGTTGGGCATCACCTCCAGACGCTAGACATGGAAAGGGAAAGTCTTTACTTTTGTCTGTGTATTGTATGTCATTGTTGTTCACTGTGTAAAAAGGCACTGAATGTTTGCCTTATATGTGCATACTGTAATCCACTCTGATTCCCTCTGGGAAGATAAAGCGAAATATAAATAAAGTGTATTATTATTATTATTATTATTATTATTATTATTATTATTATTATTATTACTCTGCCATATAAAATCCAGATTATAATCTTTGAACTGCATTATATGGTAGTGTAGACGTATATAATCCAGTTCAAAACAGATAATGTGGATTATCTGCTTTGATCATCTGGGTTATATGTCAGTATAGAAGTGGCCTTAGAATATCAAGGCAGATAATTAACAATATCTGTTTTGAACTGGGTTATCTGAGTCCACACTGCCATATATTCCAGTTAAATGTGGATTTTATACAACTGTGTGGAAAGGGCTTGAGTGACATCTGAAATAATCTACACTGTTCATTTATAGCACCTTGATGCCATTTTAAATGTCATGACTCTGTCTTTTGAAATCCTGGGATTTATAGTTTGGTGGAAGTACTTAAGATTCTATGCCAAACAAGTCTAGAACACTCTGCACTAAAGTACAACCTTTAGTCAGTTCTTTCTCTTTCAAGGTATCTTGGGAACTACAAGGAAATTCACTAGAGTTGTCTAGCTGATCATTCTAAGCAGCTCACTCAACAGCAAATCCCAAAATTCCATAAGCTGAAGGCATGCCAGTTAAATTGGAATCAAATTGCAAGCAAGCAAGCAAACAAACCTTATTTACAGCCATAGACCAGGATAAGGAGAGTGGGGTACAGTCTCATAAAAACATTATACATTAAAATCACTATAAAAGATAAATATTTCCTCTGACACTAAGTCTAGTCGTGTTCGACTCCGGGGGTTGGTGCTCATCTCCATTTCTAAGCTGAAGAGCCAGCATTGTCCGTAGACACCTCCAAGGTCATGGGGCCGGCATGACTGCATGGAGCGCCGCTACCTTCACATTGATCTACTCACATTTGCATGTTTTTGAACTGCTAGGTTGGCAGAAGCTGGGGCTAACAGTGGGCGCTCACCATGCTCCCCAGATTCAAAGTACCAACCTTTCGGTCAGCAAGTTCAACAGCTCAGCGGTTTAACCCGCTGCGCCACTGGAGACTCCAAAATCACTATCATCTAAGATAAAAGCTAAAATACAGAGGTGTATTAAAAGGCTATTGTGTAGTGTGGAGCTGCCCACTTTGTAAGGACTGTGACTCTAAAAGTGTCATGTTTCTTCTGTATGTTTTTTAATGACTTTGCCTGATAAAACAGTGAAACTGCGAAAGCCTACATGATGTACTTTGTGTTTTTCAGTTGCCTAAATTAAAGGTATTGCTTATTACGGATTGATGATGATAAATGAAAGCTTTTACGTGCGCCCGTGATCCAGAGTCACCCGCAGAACAATAACATGCCACTCAGGTTTGCAGAATGAAATAAGGGAATTTTGCTGATTCTAAGAGATAAAAAATAACAGTAGTATTTATAATGGTCCCTCTGATCACTTACAGAAGTCCACAGTCATAAATAGTCCTTTCTCAGTCCGCAAATCTCCTTCAAAGAAGAATGCAGTCCTGGTTCTTCACCCTCTTTTCTCTGTAGCAAACAGGCCTCAAAATAGCAAGGCCTCTCTGAGTACACTGCTCTCTTCACCAGCAGTACTCAGTCTGCACTAAAAAAACTTGTCTAAACTGGTTCTGCAGTAGCAGAATACAAACAGTATTAAATCAATCCCCATGTCTCTGCAGGGTCAGCCAATCAGCTTCACACACTATTTTCCAGTTAACACACACAGCACAGTGCCTTTGCAAACCATGACATCACTGTCTTCTAGATTTTGGATTTTGTTGTCTGCAGAAAAGGTCAAATGCTAATAAATCGCCTGCTTCTCCCTTCCATACTTTGAGAAATGGTGCCACCTGGTGTCTGTCATATAACATAGGACAGGGAAAGGAGGAGGAGGACAGATGTTTC
The DNA here is from genome assembly GCF_035594765.1 of Anolis carolinensis. Taxonomy (NCBI): domain Eukaryota; kingdom Metazoa; phylum Chordata; class Lepidosauria; order Squamata; family Anolidae; genus Anolis; species Anolis carolinensis. The sequence continues at coordinate 75,700,566 of NC_085843.1, read as the reverse complement.
AAAACATTAAAGCCTCTTAAAAGACCTTTGGGTCTGACAGATAAACAACTTGGCTGAGTAATCAGAAAGGAAGGGAAATTTGCAGTGTCTGGTGCAGTTTCCATTTCCCAAATGGTGCACAATTGCTGAGTCACAGTGAAGTCAGCGCGTTATGCTGATTGTAGCTGCTTTCTGTTTCCCACAGCTCCTCAAAAATTCCCCTGGAAATATTGTAACTTTGAAGATAAATGTGTCCATCACCCAGAAGACATTTTCATCAGCTGTCTCTAGATTGTGGAATGACCTGCCGGAGGAACTGTGACAGCTAAATGAACTGTTGGAATTTTAAACTTGTGTCCTGTGTTTTAATCTCTATTCTGTGTATTTTAATATGTATTTGAATATGCATCTTCTATATAAATAAATTTAATATGTGTAATTATAAAATCTTTATAAAACCTTTACAATGTTTATGTGTTTTAACTACTGTATACTGTTATCTGCTCGAGTCACGAGGATAGGAGGGTAAGAAATGAAATTATTGTAATGTTTTTATGTACATAACATCACAGCACACATACATATTAGGTCCAAGTGTCTGGGGTTCATCTCTGAATATCGGGCTCTTCCCAAGGGCCTAGGATATCAGCGGTATTTTTGTAGAATGTGTGCATTTCTAAGAAGTGCTGCCTTCTATACCATGTGAATTGATATTCTGTCCAAATGAAGGCTTTTCCAGTGCTTTTTTTAGGTTTCTTGGAATGCCTCCAAGAGCACCAACTACTGTTGGTACCACTGTTGTTCTCTTCTGCCATAGTCATTCAATTTCAATTTCTAAGTCCTTATATTTTGTGATCTTTTCCAGCTCTTTGTCCTTTACTGTCACCTGGTACTGCAATGTCTATAATAATAACATGTTTCTTTTCCACAATTGTTATCTTTGGTGTGTTATGTGACAGGCGTTCATCTGTTTGGATTCTAAAATCCCAGAGTATTTTTGCTTCTTCATTTTCCATGGTCTTTTCCGGCTTGTGCTCATACCAGGATTTACTGCAGGGTAGGCCATACTTCTGGTAAAGATTCCAGTGCACCATTGTTGCTAGCCTGTTGTGACATTCAATAAAGTCAGTCTGGGCTTCACAATTAATCACGTAATCAACGTAATTATATAGAAGTGTAGATGGGGACATAGGCCCCTTCCTCACAGCTGAATAAAATCCCACATTATCTGCTTTGAACTGGAATATATGGCAGTATGGACTCAGATAACCCAGTTCAAAGCAGATATTGAAGGATTTTCTGCCTTGATATTCTGGGTTATATGGCTGTGTGGTAGGGGCCCCAGACAGTTTTTCTTTGCTTCTGGTATATCAGAACATGCAAAGAATACAGCCACATTTATGTTCTTCTGATAGGCTTCCATGGGCAACTGATAGACCACAGTGCAAATAGAGAATTACAGTGAAGAGGCCTTTTGTCAGATCCAGTATTGCTCTTTATGTGTTGCTAGTCTCGTTTGTTAGTTTTTCTTATTCAGGCCCCATCTACACTGCTATATAATCTAGTTTCTGAATCCATATTATCTGCTTTGAACTGGACTATATGGTAGTGTAGACTCAGTTCAAAGCAAATAATCTGGATTCAGAAACTGGATTATATGGCAGTATAGATCCATCCTCAGAGGTACATCTGGAGGGAACACAGGATTGTTTTTGTAAGCTGCTCCCAGGTGCTGAAATTCCTCTTTGAGAGACTAGAGCATGCATGAGCAAACTTGGGCCCTGCAGGTGTTTTGGACTTCAACTCCCACAATTCCTAACAGCCTACCGGCTGTTAGGAATTATGGGAGTTGAAGTCCAAAACACCTGCAGGGCCCAAGTTTGCCCATTTCTGGACTAGACAGATGCCCTTTTTCTTAAAGACACTTTGAGAACTCACTGTTCATTGGGAACAACCTCTGATTATTTGTTGTATAGTTTGCATTTGTTGGTGCAATGGGAATGCTTTCAAATTGTTTTCAATAATTTTGGTAGATTAATGATGTTTTAATTTTTGTATGGATGTGGAATATTATCTTCATTTCCTAACTAGAAAAATGGTGGGATGATGATGATGACGACGAAGAAAAAGATGATGGACACATTACATTTCTTTCCTATGAAAAATGGAGTAATTTGCACAATTGTGTCAAAATGAATATGGAGAGTTAATGTTGTCAGTTTGTGTCAGTGAGGAGTTAAATAAAAATTGGTTAGGACAAAAATAATAGACTGTAACCTGGACTCCACCTGAGATTAAGTTGCTCTGAAACTGATGGGAATTATTATATAAGATTGTGCTATTTAAGAGACTAATGGCAAGCTGGAGTATGTTCTTGGACTTACTGTGGAAAGGTGAAACTACAAATATTAATAAATTAAAATGATCCACTTCTGGCCGAAGCATATCCTATGACTATGCTGGAGGTCCCAGGAATACCTAGAGAGAACATATTTTTTTCAGATGTGGGTAAATTAAATTGTAAGTACCATTTCCGCTGATATGGGAATCATACTGTTTCCGATTTATGTATTATCTATATCAGTGATGGCCAACCTATGACACGCGTGTCAACACTGACATGCTTAGCCATTTTTGCTGACACACTGCTGCATGCAGATTGATTGGATGACTATGTCTTTTGTGGCTAAATTTGGTGTGATTTGGTCCAGTGGTTTTGTTGTTTACTCCATGGGAATTATGCACATTACATTTATATATATATATATATATATATATATATATATATATATATAATCATTCAATTATTATTCTATTGTTATTGTAGTATATTATCATATTATTACCATTATATTATTATTATATTATTTATTATTTATGACTATATTGAAACTAGAATAGAGAGAAATCAGCGTGGAAACTGCAAGAGGTACCATAGATTGTTGTACATGGAAATAATGATAGTAAATAGTTTTTGATTTATTAAACACAGTTATATATTACAATTATACATTTTTGTTATTTAAACTATACACATTGTGAAATCATGGGGTTTTTTTCTTTTATTTCCTCCAATGAGAGATTGAAGCAATAAAGATAACCAGTAAAGCAATGCTGCCTCTTATTCAAAATCATCCACCTTTCAACAAGATATGTTTTGTGTATGGTTAGATTAAACTTGTAAAACAAATTCCAAATTAATATTATTTTATTGCTGTTTCTTTACTTTATTTTTATCCCGCCTTTCCCCCAATATAGGACTCAAGGCAGCTAACAACAAATATGACACAATCTGAATTTAAGAAACGCAAATGCATTAAAATATGAGTAGAGCATGGCACAGAATGGCCTGTAGGTGGTGGTGTTTCTCTGGCTTTCTTTTGGGAAAGGCAAAGATAGTATTGTTGATTCCTAGCTTAAGTTCTGCTGTTTATGGTTTTCAGTTGGGGTGGGCAAATGACATCTCTGTAGATGTTGTTGAACTGCAGTTCCCATCAGGTCTAGCCATTCTAGCCAATGGCAAGGAATGCTTGAGGCATATCTGTAGGAGGTTATTCTGCTTTTCTCAGGCATTAATTTGCATTTTCTTTCTTGGCCCAGTTCAAGGTGTTGGTTTTAAATGTTAAAGCATTAAACAGCTTGTGATCAGGTTATGTAAAGCAGTGCTACTAAAAGTGAACTAGAGTTTTAAAAGTTGACACCGAGGCCCCTTCCACACAGCTGAATAAAATTCCACATTATCTGCTCTGAACTGGAATATATGGCAGTGTGGACTCAGATAACCCTGTTCAAAGCAGATATTGAAGGATTTTCTGCCTTGATATTCTGGGTTAAATGGCTGTGTGGAAGGGCTCTGGGAGACGGCACTTCCGCTGATATTCAAGGCAGAATAATGACAGTGGGCTTCTCCACTCTGTAATAAACGCCCATTGCATGAGTATTCAATGTACACTTTTCTAATTATTGCTTCCAGGTATTTTGTGAGGAAACCTGGCCTTAAGAAATATTTTGCCTTGACACCTAACAGCTTCATGCATATGCAGTAGTTTGTCATTTGGAGTCATATATTATTTGGGTTTAATTTCCATCTACTGACTTGATTCTTACATGCAACCATAACTAAGTTTTATTGTAGCATTGTAGTATGTGTTGTCTTCCACAAGTTATTAGTCTGCAACTTCTATCATCCTCACTGAGCTATGCTGCCAATGGTGGATGGGAATTGCAGTCTGACAACATTCAGAAGGCCACACACTCCTGTCTTATTGGCTTCAATGAGACATAGGGTGGCTCTACACTGTAGATTTTGTGTAGGTTGACACCATTTAACTGCCATGGCTCAATGCTAGAGAATCATGGGAGGTATAATTTTACAAGACCTTGAGCCTTCTCTGTCAAAAAGTTCTGGTGATTCAGCAAACTACAACTCCCGGGATTCCATAGCAATGAGCTATGGCAGTTAAAGAGGTGTCAAAGAACATTAATTCTTCAGTGTAGATGTACCCATACTCTCAGATGCAGTTATTCGCATTAAAAAATTGGGACTTACCTGATACTACCATGAATTCTTATTTTTGATTTACCTTTCTTTAGTAAAAATGTCCTTTAAGTCATTTATTTATTTATTTATTGTGTCAGAAGCAAATTAAGGATACAGCTATAGTGTATAAAAAACTACAAAGAAAGTTAAAAACCTGGCATTATGCTAAATTTCCTTTGACTAGAAGCTGGCCTCTTGGAGTGCCTCTGGTGTTGCTGTAAGAAGGTCCTCCATTGTGCATGTTTCAGGGCTCAGACTGCATTGTAGTAAGTGGTCTGTGGTTTGTTCATCTCCACATGCACATGTCATGGAATCCACTTTATAGCCCTATTTTCCTTAAGATTGGTTCTGTATCTCGTGGTGCCAGAGCGCAGTCTGTTCAGTGCCTTCCAAGTCACCCAGTCTTTTGTGTTGTGATAATGCGGTATGTCTCATTAAGAGCCACATCCACGATTTTAATGTGGTGAGATATATTCCACACTGGGCATCCGTATTCAGCAGCAGAGTAGCAAAGCACAAGGGTATTATTATTATTATTATTATTATTATTATTATTATTATTATTATTATATACCTGCCAATTCTCTATAGCATTGTTTTAGCCTACATAAGCAGAAGTTGCTATAAACTCGGATTTAGACTTTAAGCTGCTACAGGATTATTTTTGTTTTACTCAAAACATTTTGCTGCCAGATTAGCAAATTCTGTGGACAAGCTAATGCACACACATACACACAATTCACAATCAAGGGATCTAAGTCCCCAAATGCATCTCAGTCATTTTGATACATGAAAGAGAAAATGCCATAAGCATTTTCCCCTACCTTTGGCGAGGAATAAATTGTTGATGCCCTTTAAAACCTGCTGCTTGAGATAGTTTTAATGGTAGCACCAGTGTTGCTTTTCCTTTTACACAGATAATTGTAGTTACCCTGGAATGTGTTATTCAGTGACAGAATTAAGAGGGCAAGCAACAAGAGCCTTGCTGTATGAAAACACATTTTACCCAGTGCGGGGCCATTAGTTTCCCATTTTTCTGAGATGTTTAAACATAGGCACCATAATAAGTGGTGTATGTATCAGCTGGGATTTCTCCATCTGCAGCTGTCAAATTCAGCTTGGTCCCAAAGGACTAATCAATATTGTAGGCAATTATTCTTAGCTACAGACCAATGATACCAGAGGCTTCTTTTCCTACGTTTCCCTCCTCACTTTACAGAAATATTTTCTTAAGCATAATACAGTGAATAGATGTTTAAAACCAGCAATGAATCTCTTTGATTCGGCAATAGTTCAACTACTCAATCACCAGCTATTTTACATCAAGTCTTTATCTAGTTCACTATGGATGCTGAGGCTTTTAAATAGGAATAAGTTGTAAGTTGTGTATTCAGGAAACAATTGTTTTAGCCCCATAGTAACTGGTTTCTTGCATGTCAATAGAGCAGTGAACCCATTCTGGATTTTAGTCTGAACTTAAGAAAGGTATCAGAAAGGCTGATCTCTGTTCCCTAAATCACTTCAGTATTTTGGGCACCATCTTTAAAGTTGGGACTAAAACTTGGAATGGATTTACTGTTCCACTGGAATGAAAGCAACTGGCATCCACTGTTTGAAACACAAGTGAGAAATTTTTGTAAAGTCCTCACAAGGGGTGCATGAAACTAATGCAGAATTAATGTAGTTTGATACTACTTTATCTGTCATGTCTCAGTGCAATAGAATCGTGTGAGTTGTAGTTTTACAAGGTCTTTAGCCTTCTCTGCAAAAAAAGGCTGGTGCCTTACCAAATTACAAATATCATGATTCGATAGCATTGATCCCTGGCAGTTAAAGTGGTTTAAAACTGCTTTAATTCTACAGTGTAAATGCACCCCAAACTTCTGGAGGTCTATGCTGGGGTGACAAAGAAGCTCTTTCATCCTGGGACAGAGCAAAAAGGCTAGCGGCAGCATATTCGCAGATTTAGAACTATGAGAATGCCAGGTAAATGAAAGCCAGATCCTGCAAACAGTTATGTGTGATTCTTTTCATCTGATAAGTCTTATCAATCTCATGGCAATTAATTTGTAGTAGAAAATTAAGATCAGAAATGCGTTTCAAGGAGGATTGGTAACATCATTGACTAATCAAAAACATATTATATTTTATTCATGTTGTCATCACCATCATATTCCCCACCTGCTTCCCAAATAACCACCTATGAGATTATGGCTGTATAATGTAATGGTGCTATGAAATGATCAGAAATGTTCCTAGGTATTCTGAATATTCGGAAAATTGCAAAATATGTTGATTTTTTTCTCTACAGGTGGGTAGATCATTCTCTCTCTGCAGGTGGGCTTGCATTATTGGTGTTGGGAAGCAGAGAGTCCTCTGGCCCTGAAGCTATGTGATTTGATCCCAAGGGTAAGCAGCAAGTGACAGAAGAAAGAAGGCCTCCTCATCCATTTCCTCTGTAGCAATAGGAAATTGGACCCAGAAGGAAAGATCAATTGATAATTGATGGGGTGGGCCCAAATGTGAATCCGGCAGTATCCCGCTCTCTGTTAATGTTTTGTGATGTGCACTTCTATGATTGCTTCTAGACCAGTGGTTCCCAACCTTTGGGCCTCCAGGTGTTTTGGACTTCAGCTCCCACAGTTCCTAACAGCTGGTAAGCTGGCTGGGATTTCTGGGAGTTGAAGCCCCGCAATTCTAGACTGTTTCAGGGGTTAGTGATATGGTGAGAATTGGGCATGGGGCCCTTGTGGAATTGGTGGAGAGTCCCCCTACATTTCTTCCTCATCATCCAAGTACTGCAGCAGCTACAGGTTTACCATGTTTCTTTTCTTTAGTGGATTGCTCATGTTGATGACCGTGGTGCCAGCTTTCAAATTGATTTGAACCCGCAGCGGAGAGTTCCGCAGATCCATCACAAAAGGAACAGAGCGGGACCGCAGCAGACTATTATTAAAAGATCTTTTTTCTTCACTTTCCCCTTCCCTGAACTATGTAACAAATCCCCCCAATAAAAGTAGCATTCATTTTTAACAGTAACACTCTCTATCTGGTTATTTTGTGTCTTTCCCTGACTCCTTCTTTTGCACGCCACCCCCCCCCCCTCTCTCTCTCTAACCCGTCCGCCCTTTAAACTCTGGCGGAGGCTCCCCCGCCATAGGTTAATACGGCGGACGATACAAATTGGCTCATATCTTTATCAAAATTACCCCTAGCACGCTCTTCTTTTAGTCCTAACCCTTCCTAAGGCTCCTGACCCAAGGACCACCAGCGGAACCAAAATCGGTCCAGTTCTCGGCACCTCATCAGCTGACTGTCAAACGGAACCGACTGCTCTTTTCAAGCCAGACTGCTCTCTTCCAGCCTTATCCCGGACTTTCCTCTTGGTCAGAGTGATTTGTTGCAGCTGGCTGCAGCTGGCTGCTCACCACCCTGCGCCACAGCCACAGATGATCCCCAGCTCAAGGAAGAGAGGGAAACAACCATTTAAATCTTTGCTGAGTATTAATAAAAACATAGCTATCAAGTCCTATCAGCTGATGGGACATTTACTGGAAGGCTAAAGTGATCTATTTTGTTTGAGTTCTTGAGCAGTTCTCCTTATAATCCCAGAACCACAATGTTGGAAAGGCTCCTATGAGATTATCCAGCTCAATTCCCATCTGGTAATATTTTGCCACATGACATTGTTGTCGACCGCGATCGGGCCCTTAAGGAGAGACCCGACCCGGTCCTGAGAGAACGGACCTTGGCGAAGCCAAAAGGAGAATATAAGCCGCAATACAACCTGAAGCCGAAATGAAGAAGGTCCGCCACAGTTGAAGGAAAATTCCGCCAAGGAGTCTTTATTGAGCAATTCAGCTGAAGAGGACTCTAGTAGCGATCATTCAGTCTACTAGGGTACCACATAATCAAAATAAAGCCATATTTATACAAAGTTTCAGTCTGACAGCCCTTTGAATTTCCCGCCCCGCTCCCCCGCCCATCTGATCGCTGATAGGCTAGAAGGTTGAACGAGGCGGGCTTTCGTTTCCCGCCTTGCTCTGTTGGCCCAATAGGGAGCTGCTTTTTGTCTCTACTCGAGCCAATCAGGAAGGAGAAGGCGGGAGTTATTGAAACAATGAAGTGACAGGGCAGGAAATATCGGATTAATTCCTGCTAGACCGATTTCTAAAGGGATTAATGGCAGCAATCAAGGATGTCCGGGTTTCTGTCACGTATACAGATTTTAGATATGCCTTGGGGTGTCAGAGGTGGAAGCAAAGATGAGTGGTGATGAGCCATAATTGACAGGCTCTGCAGGGCGCCTTCCTGAGGTGTCCTGGATTTTCCTTTGGATGAGATATGACAATGTTTGCCTTGGGGGCGAATCACCTTTAGGTCAATACTCCGAATTCGGCGACTCAAGCCCTATATTGTCCATGCAATCTGAATTTGATTGGGTTTAGCGGTGGCAGATTATCCTTTTGTTTTTGGGAAGGGAAGCCTGGGTCATAGGAAATGGGATAGGTTCTGGGGTTCAGGTTGAGTTCAAAATATTTCCTATTTGATTTCATGACTTGACAATTATATGAAATAAAATGAAAAATAAAATAAAGTTGGAATATAAACCCTGCTGGGAAAAATACATATTTTCCGGGGATCCCAAAGAGTACAAATACATATAGGCAGATAGATAGATTTCATGGAAATAAGGGAGAATCCATAAAAGTAAGTTACATTGCATAAAGGGGAATCATGAATGATATAAACAATTGAAAATATTTGATAAGAACGAAGTTCATAACATCTGGGGAACCCAATATGGAAATTCATAAAAGTGGAGTTTTAGCAGCATGATTTTACAATTCATGAAGTTAGCCCAACGATTAGAAATTCATATAACAGTGATTCATGAGGGTGTCCAGGTACATAGAATATGAAAATTCACGGATACATTGGGAAAAGAGTTCATCTGTGGTGGAAGGAATTCATAGAAATAGCATGGGGAAGAGGTACATGTGAGTTGCAGTCTTTGGAAGTATAGGATTTCATAAGTTCAGGGGTAGGTCTGGGGAAGAGTGTTCTTCTCATTCATAAAATTATGAAGATGTGAATGAAACGTGGAGGGCGCCCGTCCAGGCACCCTCCTGGCAGCTGTAGAGAGGGTGAAGGTCCTTGGAGAACTATGTCTCCCCAGCGGGAGAGCGATCCCCCCATCCACAGTTCACAAAAGGGACCAGTGATCTCTCAAAACCATCCCATCATTCATGGTCCGTTGTCCCTCAAATCGCAGCAGGACATAAAGTGGGTAATTGTGGGTATGTGTGCCAAGTTTGGTCTTGATCAGTCATTGGAGTGGGTTGCAGTTGTCTGAGGAAGTGTGTGATGGTACTGTAAATCCCATAATCCCTGGTCTGACCAAGAGGTCATGAGTTTGAGGCCAGCTCGGAGCCTGCGTTTGTCTCTGTCTTTGTTCTATGTTAAGGCATTGAATGTTTGCCTTATATGTGTAATGTGATCCGCCCTGAGTCCCCTTCAAGGTGAGAAGGGTGGAATATAATTACTGTAAATAAATAAATAAATCTATGTTAAGGATCAGTTGTTTTTTTTCATGTCAGGGGTGACTTGAGAAACTGCAAGTCGCTTCTGGTGTGGAAGAATTCACTATCTGCAAAGACATTGCCCAGGAGATGCCCAGATGGTTTTGATGTTTTACCATCCTTGTGGGAGGTTTCTTCTCATGTTCCCGCATGGAGCTGGAGCTGACAGGGGGAGCACATCTGTGCTCTCCCTCAGTTGGATTCGAACCGGCAACCTTTAGTTCAGCAACCCAACCTTCAAGTCAGCAGTCCTGCTGGCACAAGACGTTAACCCATTGCACCACTGGGGGCTCCAGGACCAGTGGTATGGAGAGAGAAAAGCCACGGAAACAGAACTGACTTTGAATTCTGGATTTATCCTCAGGTGAAGCAAAGACTGGAAGTAACATGATGCAAACAACGGTATTGCCAATGACAAATTACTTTGGGTGGCAACAAGGGCATCATAGTGCCATTTTTGCAGATTGTTATTTTTTAATGCTGTTTTCTCTATGATAGGAGTCACTATTCTTTGTTAGTTCTAGAATGGCGGCATTTTGGAATAGTTCTAGTTGTTTTTCTTTTCAAAGCATATTTTACTGGTCAATGATAGCAAGGTGACTAAAACAAAAACATCAGCATAACCACAATGTCTTACTCTAGCAGTAACAACTAACAGCTATTTAAAAGATAACTTTCAAGATCTTTCCAAATTCTGGGGTGCAAGTTATTCTATTGATATAAGTGATGTGGGAGTGCTAAAACTGGAATTATTATAGCTATGAGTCCTGACTTTTACTGACTTGTGCATTTGGTAATAAACAGAAATGTTTTCCAATGCAGAAGCCTTCTGTTACCTCTTCCAAAGAAAACACAGGCAATGCTGTAGCCCTAAAGCCCCTCATGACTCAGAGAACCCTAACAATAATTTAATTGTATGTTTCTTTTATCCCCTGTAAGCAGAAGATGATGCTATTGGTTTACCAGCTGTAAACATGCTGACATCATTTCACAACAACAGCTGTTAACAGGGCACATCGCAATTTGGTAACCAAACATCTAGAAAATTAGCCCTGTGAAGAGAGATGACAGAAGGTTCACTTGAAGTCCAGAAGTTGTTCCAGTGTGAAAATGAGATAAACCTATTTTATCAATCCAGTTATTGTGATTGTCATATAAAGAATAGGCAAATACCCAATTAAATGCAGATCACAGTTTAATTTAAGTGCCTCTATTCTAACACAGTTTTCTTTAGTTGGATGACCTCAGATATGTTGGACAACAACTTCTATTCCCTCCAGTCTGTGCAGCATTGCCATGATGGTAAGGGATGATGGGAAGTGGTAGTTCAAAACATCTAGACACTTAGTTGATAGATAATATATTGTTCTATGCTGTGCTATTAAAAAATAATGAATCTATCAAGTAGAAGTCTTCTGCCATCCTCTAGAACAGTGATTCCCAACTCTAGTCTTCTAGGTGTTTTGACTTCAGCTCCCAGAAGCTTCAGTTGCCTTGGACAATGAACAGGCATACTGGGAGCTGACATCCAAAACAAATGGAAGAACAGAGTTTGGGAAACACTGTTAGATTTGAGAGATTTTAATGTCCTTTTGCACTCTAAACTTGAAGACAGGATTTGTCACAAGACAATGCAACTGACTGTAACATATTATATGTAATACTTGATGAAGTGGAAGACAATAGAGAAAGGGGGGGGATCCCATTATAAGTGAATTGATTCAACCAAGGAAGCCACCATGCCCAGAATCTGTTGCAGAGTTTCCCAACCTTGGGCCTCCTGGTGTTTTGGACTTCAGCTCCAGAAATCCCAGCCATCTTACCAGTTGTTAGGGACTGTGGGAGCTGAAGTCCAAAACACCAGGAGGCCCAAAGGTTGGGTACCAATGATCTATTGGGACCAGAGAGCACACTAGGTGGGGGGTAGAGGGTGGGATTCATGATCCTAAAAAGTAATTTTCCCAGTCTCTGAATCTCATTGCCTTAAGTCATCAGTCATCCCCAATCCCAGGCATTAGACTCTGTCTTATTCCAAACTGCAGTTGTCATTACCATTTGATATTGCATTTTGGAAGATATGATATGGTGGCCATTCAGCTCTCTTTCATGTTTCAGCAGTGTCACATGAATGAAGAGATGAATAAGTGTGGAGCAACTGCTAAATGCAGTACAGCTGACAACTCTGCCTGTTGGTAGTGCAATGGCAGAATGGATAATGGTAGGAACAGACATTAACTTCCTGATAATGTGGGTCCCATCAATGGCTTGAGTATGTTAGGTCTATATATTACCTGATAATAAGTATGACAAAATTAGAAGATCAGGTAGAAAAAAATGATAGGAGAATGAATTTAATATCAATAAATAAGTGGCAGAAACCCACTCAAGGGTGGGAATAGATGCAATTGGTATTGTGGAATGTGAAAAAATCATTCTGGACAACAAAAGTGTCATTTGGATGTTTTTTTTTTAATCTTGAGAAACTACAGCAACAATACCAGTACTTGTTGCAAACTTTGAATACATTTGTCCATCTGAAGGATCCTACTTCGTAGTTCCTTTGGCCAAATTCTGACTGAGGATGTCTACTTTGTACTAGCCAGTCAACTCATGCACCGCAATACGAGTACATGCCTAAGAGTAAGCTTTAATTCAGATAGTCACTGCTAAACTATATTTAGGATGTCATGCTGGCAGGAATCCAGGCAGCAGGATTCCTTTTCCTTCCACCAGGTTTTAAAAGATCTGCTCATATGCTGCTACAGAATCTGCATCATATGCATATATGCGTATGCCTTCATTACACCTATCATTTCTTTAAAAAAATTATTTATAGTTTTATAACATTACAATAAAAGTGGGGGAACAATTTCATCGATAGGAAAGTAGGAAATAAGGTCTCTAGGAAAAAGAGAGGGAATGGAGATAAAAGGGGATGAATGGTTAAGAGAAAAAGAAAAGAAAAAAGAAAAAAAAAGAAAAAAAGAAGGGGAGGGGGAAAATGTTGACTTCCATCCATATCTATATTGCCCTTGATCCAATGGGAGATCCGTCCCATTTTCTATCCTTCCTTGTTTATGTCCTAGCTTCCCTATATCCATGTATTTCTTAATGTTGCTGCCAATGTATTAATGTTCTGTATTTATATTATAGTAATTTTCTTTTCTAATAAAATCTAGAAGTGGTTACACCTATCAATTTATGTTGATCCCATGAATATCCCCGAATTTTCTTAGGTCCCTTCTACACTGTCTTTATATCGCAGGATCTGATCCTAGGTTATCTGCTTTGAACTGGATTATATGAGACTCCACTGTCGTATAATCTGGGATAAACAGATAATCTGGGATTAGATCCTTTGATATAAGGACTGTGTAGAAGGGACCTTAGTCAACGAATACTCAAAGGTGGGTTTGTCAGTTAGTTCCTTTAAAAATGGCCCACAGCACCTAGTATTCATTGGTGGTCTCCCATCCAAATACTAACCAGCACTATAGTTAGGTGGAAAGTTGTTCCACTTCCAGAAAAGACATGTAAAAACAAAGATCATTGGAACAAATTGTTCTCGTCTGAAGAATTAAACCCCTGTGGTTCCCCAGATTGGGCCACACTGTTATAATGCTTTCAATCCTGCTTTGTTTTCCATCTTGTGAATAATCACTTAATGGCATGTCAGTGTTCTGGAAATCAATGCTAATATTATAATCATGTAATTTACAGCTCAACTACAAGAGCTGATTGCAGCCTTTCCACACATGACAATAATTTTCAGATCTTTGGGGAAAAAGTTTCTGCTGCAGAAAGCCAAAAGAAAAAAACAAAAAGGATTTCAAAGGGAAGTACTGGGTAAAAATATATGAGGGTGAGACAAATTAAAAAATAATAATAATGACCTGTGTGAAACAGAGAAGATAACCATGAGAGCAGAATTTGTATCAGAACTGGATTGTTTCAAAGGCACCAATGTTATCAAGTTCAGAACAAACCTTATCAGACCATGAACTTGAAACTAAATCCTGCGGGCATGAACCTGCCAAAGTAATTTCCCCCTAAGCCCCACTGCTTTCTGTGAGAAACATTTATGTCTGTGGATAAGCCTTCTGTTGAAAAGAACAGGGCTAAAATGCTTAACCCTAGCTGCATTGAACATGGTGTCTGTGTGTATATAGTTGTGAAATGAGAGGACAGACTTTTGTCAGGAGGGTGAAATGGCAATATATTTCTATTTTTTTGCTTTCTTAAAAAACTTCCATCAACATTCCCCTAGATTTTTAAATAATTCATATGCCATTAGAATGATCATTGTATTATATAGGATCTTCAGCTCTGTGGCTTTCATGTAATTAAAAAGCTAATTTGTAGTTTTGTCAGGAAATAATTGTTAACAAGGGTTATTGTGATACTTCAAGTAATTTGTGAGACTTATATAATAAAGAGACTGGATTATGGTAATGATACATGGTTAATTATTGCTAGACTTCTGCGTTTGATTAATGCTGTTCCAATTAATGTGTTGATGCCTTGTTACTAAACACCTGGGCAGATTGCCTAATTAACTGAGAGAAACATGTACAGCATTTTCAGGTAATTATTTTTAATTTTAAACAGTTGTTTTGTATCAGATCTGGAGTTTTCCTTCTGCTAGTTTGGTACAAAATGTGAGAAACAGTGGAACTGAACTATGTCCAGGTATGTACAGAATGGTAATTATGGTCGCAGATATCAGGGTCTTCATTCATTTTCCAGTGCCAAATGTTCTAGATCAGTCTGATCCAGAACAGAAACAAGCATCTGGAACAGAGGATGTACACACATGCCTTTTTACTTCTCTATATAAACATAGACAAGAGCAAGGTTATCTGAAAAAAAGATTAATAGACTGATTCTAGGTATGATTACTTTGATGTAAAGATGACTTAGTGCAATGGAGTTTACTTAATTGAAGGTGGTGAGATAGTACAACAGTCCAGGATCCATCTGTGAAATTGCAAGCAACAAATAAGGGTAGAAATTCTAGAAGGCAAAGTCAAATATAGTCCAAATTGAAGCAGTAGAGCAGGCACGGCAAGGTTTTGGGACATCGTTTTATAACTGAAAATTTGCTTGGGCTTCTACTCATCTTTTTTTTAGCAAACTGTTGCTGGTCTCCAGGAACAGCTAGTTCCTTACCAGTTCTCGGGACTCAAAGAGGTCTTCAGACAGAGCCATGACATCTCCCATCAACTCAAATACCAATGAAGCCATGAATGAGGAATGCTGGGAGTTGCCATCCAACAATAAGCTTACCTGCATCAAAGTCGCTTTGTGCATTGGAAGGCAACTCCAACATGGCACAAGATGAGTGTGTGCATATATATAGAGATGTGCATATCATCAAAGGATAGACACAAATATTATTGAGATGTTGACAGCCTTCATGCAACATTAAAAATGGCACACCATGTATAGAGTGTTCTTCCTAGCTGGAGAAAGTGTTGTGTGTTGGCTTTATAAAGGGAAAATGTAATACCACTGATTAAACTCCAGTCCCCCAAACAAGCTCCATATTTTGGTATCTGCCACCATGTAAATGGGTGCTTGAGGCTTGTTAGCATCATGACTAAATGTTAACAGCTATGCAATGGCATGAAAAGGGTTCATTTGTATTAGTAAACTTATGGAATACTTTTTCTGTTTACTCTCAGGTTCAGTATTAGGGAAAGATATGAAGATTAAGATGTACTGGTGAAGTGACTATTTCTCTGTTTTCCCCCGTTGAAGTTCATTTTGTGAGTTTTGGCCCAGCTCTCTAATCTGCTAAAGTCATTCTGGATTCTGGCCCAATCCTCTGGGGTATTAACTGTTCTTCTCAATTTGGTGTCATCTGCAAATCAGATGAGCATGCCATTTATTCCACTGTGCAAGTTATTGATAAAGAGATTGAATAGCACCGGGCAAACCACTGTTTACTTCCCTCTGGGATAAAGGGGAACCATTGGATTGGTTTTCTTTGTTTCTGTACAAACAATTCTTTGGGATCTTGTTTCTTGTTTGCTTGGTTTTGCATTATAGAGCCCTTGGGAGTCTATTTTTCATTTGTCTAAGATGTGGGGAATGTCTAGCAACCCAGATGCCCTATATGTCCAGTGATTAGGATTTGATTTGATTGCTGACCAAAGGGATAAGTCTGAGTAGAATTTGAATTGGGGCCCAGTTCTACTATTGGTTAGGTGTTGGGCCCCATTAGTGAAAGGCTGGAATGCTTCTCTGCTGTGTATTGTGTGCTGCATTATTTACCATCAACAACACTTAGACTGTGTATCCGGCACTAAAAGGACCGTTGGAAAGGTCAGGAACTATGCCTAATTCTTGACCAAGACAGGAGGCCCTCCACACCCTGAACCTAATTCAGCTCACAGAATTACCTTATCCATCTTGTATAGGGGACGTCCCTCCCCACACAGGTCACTTCCCCAAACCAGGACGAAAGGAAGGTTCCCTTATGAAATCATAGAGTTGGAAGAGACTGCATCGGCCATGTAGTCTAACCCCCTGCCATGCAGGAAAAGCACAATCAGATGTGATGCCAGTCTTCTGAACTGGCAGCATCTGGTCTGCAGAGAATTAATATGCCTTTCCTTCTAACCTACACATGATTCTTGACTATCCAGTGCATCACCAGTTGCCTTATATCTTACAAAATCCTTGCAAGGCAAAAAAAAAAAAAAAAAGAACAAAAAAGTCACCTTGGCACTTTTAAAAAAGAAGAAATTTGAAATAGAAATTGCTTTGCTGAACCAAGTTGATTTCTTTTCTCCACCTTTGTCAATTAGCACCTTGATTCAGCTATGCAAATGAAGTTGGGTAGAAATTGCCCACAAAAATGGAAGGTATTGTGTCTTATCTGAGCTGATCAGTGAATGAAAATAATAGTGGTAAAGGATTACAATTTTCCAAATTCCTATCAGCATTACACCTGGTGATGCTGACTGGAAGTCAGGATTCCAAAGAAAGGTTACATCTTCAAGTTTTGATCTGTGTTGTTAGCAAAGAGTCTCATCTGTCAGTGCTGAAACGGTTGTCCGGAGAGTACCATCCGTGCCCTGTGCAGAGACATAGTTCCCTGGTTGTCAAGTAACAGACGCCCTCCTATCCAACCCACGACTGACACCTACTCAAGGCAATACATCTCTCGGTTGCAAACAAGCTGCACAACTAACTGGCAGTTCTCCAGCCATGAAATGATTGTTTGGTGAACAAAAGAAACAAGTGTTTCTTAATTCTGAAAAGAAACAGCAAACAAGTGTCCTGTTGTTTCTCTTGGAAAGATGGTTCAGGAAAAAAAAGAAGCAGATGTATATCAAATCTCTGCTTGATTGAAGGCACATAAGCTGGCGGGAACTAATGGCGCATGTGGACCTTAAACAAGACAATCCTTAATTGTTGTCTTTTCTTTATATAATCCATGGAGCGATTTGGGAACATCTGTAAAGTTACAGCATGCAGGGAACCACAGGGGAGTACTATACAATTAGAGGCTGATTTGCATACAAGTCAGCATTTATTACAAAGCATCTTCTCTTTCAATTTCTGCCTCCCTCCCCCTCTCTCGCTTGAATAATTGAAATTACAAAGTGTTGACATTAGGTTTACATTGGTTAAATACAGTATATTTAACTAAAAGCAGCTGAGATGACTGCGGGAGCAAATTTCCCAAACTGATCCAGTAGTATAATCTTAAAAAGTAAAAAAGGAATAATGACTTGAAAGCATTTTAAGAGCCTCCCTTAGAAGGCATAGGAGACAGATTTACTAGGCATTACTAAGAGAACATTTATTATTTACATTTATATCCCCCCTTTTTCTCCCCTTCTGCAATGTGCTCAAGTTAACATTTATGGCAGTCTTTCTCCTACTAACTAACCCCTTTATCCTCACAACAAACATGTGAGGTAGTCCAAGCTGAGAGATCAGGATTGGCTTGAGATCACACAATGATTTCATAGCTTATGGGTATTTGACCTTGGAGCTCCCAGTCACAAATCAGTGCTTTAACCATTTGCTTCAGATTCATTCTTGTGTTGTGATGGGGAATGTTACAAATGACCCTGCATTTGGATGCAGGTTGTCCTTACTCACTGTGTTGTATGTGTGTGAAGAACATGTCTGTGTTTGGTAGGTGTACAAGAGAAAGAAGGAGAAGGAAAGAGGGTGAAAGGACTTAGAATGCACCCAGATTAGTGGGATTTGTAGATGTAGCATTGGATTAATGCCTAGTCTTATAGTACTCCCCTGTAGTCCTCTGCAAATTATAGTTTTACTGGATTTCTTTTCTAAGGAGTTTCACTCTGCTTAGTCCCTGGAAGTTGAAAGGATCACAGCCTTGGAGTGTTCTAGAGCTATCATCACAGCTAGACAGCCAAGATGCAATTTTTCTTTCTTTCTTTATTTATTTACTACACTTGTATCCTGCTTTTCTCAATCCCTGTCACGACCCAGGCTACAGAGCACCAATAACCATACGCAGAGGCCAGATTCTATCTAATATCTTTATTAAGGAAATATATAAAGTTAGTAAAAGCAAATGTAAAAGTTAGTCCAGAAGCAGACCTTTCAGGAAAGGTCAAATTTAGTCCAAAGAAACAATGTCCAATATGAAATATTAAGGTCCAAAGTTGTAATCCAATAACCGAAACACTCACTTTGCCAGGCAAAGTGAGGGGAGACGACAAGGTCCTTTAGTCCATGAACTTGAGCAAGGCTAGGAAATAACTTGATACTTGAAACAAGGCTTGAAACGTGGAACAAGGTAACGAGGAACAAGAACAAGGTCCGTGGAATAACTTGGTATAATCCGTGAAACAAGGCAAGGTTTAGTCCTGGGAAACAAGGCAAGGTCCGAGGGTAAACAAAGGCTGGGAAACAGGAGCGAAGGCTGGAAACAAGGCTAGGCTTGAGCAGGGACGAGGCTTGAATCGGAGCGCGCTGTCCAGACACAACTCGCTCCGGAGGCTGACGAATTGACTCCGCGAAGTTACTACGCGGGTAAAACACCTATATAGAGTCTAACTTTCCCGCCGAAGCAGTTCTCTGGGAACCAGAAACGAAAGCTAAACTCTGAGACCAGATGTTTGACTCCTTAAAGGTTCTCACGAAAACAGACTTAATTGGGTACATTCTTAGCTGCTATCCTCGCACTCCTGCGCGAAGCTGCTTCCAAACCCCTCTGTTGTTTACAAAACTCATGGCGAGAGAACACGGGAGATGTAGGCTCAGGGTTTGTTTGACATACTTCTGGGACACAACTTTCTTGCAGGTGCAAGGTTCCCAGATCTGCCTGGGAAAGATCTGGCTGAGAAGATTCCAGTTCTGACTGGGAAGGTAAAAAACCCAAGTTTTCTTCTTCATCAGGCATTACAATGTCATGAGCAGGACTACAAGGCCCATGAGTCATCACACTATCCCCCTCCTCAAGGCCCCTCCCAAACTGGGACTCTCTCCCCGAGGCGCGAGGTCGTGGTTTG
The DNA here is from genome assembly GCF_035594765.1 of Anolis carolinensis. Taxonomy (NCBI): domain Eukaryota; kingdom Metazoa; phylum Chordata; class Lepidosauria; order Squamata; family Anolidae; genus Anolis; species Anolis carolinensis. The sequence goes on along the minus strand of NC_085843.1, from coordinate 75,680,962 downwards.
GCAGGATAGGTCTGATGAAAGCGACGGGTTAGATCAGGAGCATGGACTGTGGAGGCGTCTTCCCAAGAGCGTTCCTCAGGGCCAAAACCCACCCAGTCAATGAGATATTGCAGGCGGCGGCGGTGAAAGCGAGAATCCAAAATGTCCTGAACCTCGAACTCGTCCTCCCCATCCACCAAAATAGGGACGGGGGCCGGCCGGTCTACATCTGGCCGCACACCATCCGCCGGAAGGAGCAGGGAGCGGTGAAACACTGGGTGAATGCGCATTGAACGCGGAAGTTGGAGTTTGAAAGTCACGGGGTTTAATTGCGCCACCACTGGATAGGGGCCAATGAAACGGGCATCTAACTTCCGGCAAGGGCGATGGGAGGGCAAAAAGCGAGTGGACAGAAAAACCCGATCTCCTACCTTGATTTCGGGGCCCGGCTGGCGATGTTTGTCCGCGTGACGTTTATAGTCCTCCTTGGCTTGTTCCAGTTGCTGGAGCAAAAGTTGTTGCACCGCTGTGAGTTCCTGCAGCCAATCTTCTGCTGCGGGAACTTCTGAAGTTTCAATGACAGGGGGAAAGAAACGTGGATGGAAGCCGTAGTTTGCAAAGAACGGCGTTTCTTTTGTAGAAGCCTGGACTCCATTGTTGTAGGCAAATTCCGACAGTGGTAACAGAGAAGCCCAATTGTCCTGTTGGTAGTTTACATAACAGCGAAGGTACTGTTCCAAAGTGGCGTTGGTGCGCTCCGTTTGCCCATCCGTTTGGGGATGATGAGCTGAAGATAAACGAGAGTCTATGTCCAATAGTTTTTGTAGTGCCTTCCAGAAACGAGAGGTGAATTGGGATCCACGGTCTGTGACCAAACTCTTGGGCAATCCATGTAGTCTGAAAACATGTTGGAGGAATAAATCTGCAGTCTCTTGGGCCGTGGGAAGACCTTCACAGGGAATGAAATGGGCTAACTTGGTGAAAAGGTCCACCACCACTAGGATCGTGGTGAATCCACAGGAAGGTGGTAAGTCAGTGATAAAATCCGCAGAAATTATTTCCCATGGGCGAGATGGGTTAGGAAGGGGGTGTAGAAGCCCTGAGGGCTTCTCCCTTCTTATCTTGGAGCGCTGGCATACTGGGCAGGTGTTAACATATTTTTCCACATCCTTGCGGATCTTGGGCCACCAGAAATCTCTTAGGATCAAATGCATGGTTTTAAATAGTCCGAAATGCCCTGCTGGTTTGCAGTCATGACACAGACGAAGTGCTTTTTCCCTGCCCGGTCCGGGTGGGATATAAACATGATTTCTATAGCAAAGCAGTCCATCTTTAAGCGAAAAGGGAAAATGCAGACCTTGACGAAGTTGGTCCTGCGCCCAGGCATCTGCTTGCTGACTAGCCCTGATTTCTTGAGCACAGATGGGCCCTGGAGTAGAGGGAGTTGAATCAATGGGAGTGGATTTGGTGTTCCCCACTGTGAGCGTGGCAAAGTTCTCGGGTTGTAGTAGTTGGGATTCAAAGGTCTCCTTGCGTCCTGCAGCGTATTCCGGTTTACGTGACAGGGCGTCTGCTTGCTTGGTTTGGGCTGGGGTCACATAATGAATCTGGAAGTTGAAACGTTCAAAGAATAAAGCCCAACGTTGCTGCCTTTGATTTAGCTTGCGGGCAGTTCTTAGATGTTCTAGATTCCGATGATCAGTGTGGACTTCAATGGGAAATTTGGCCCCTTCTAGCCAATGTCTCCAAGTTTCAAAAGCTGCCTTTATGGCTAATAGTTCTTTTTCCCAAATGGTATAGTTCCTCTCTGGTGCGGTTAGTTGACGAGAATAATAGGCACAAGGATGAAGGTGATCTCCCACCGGTTGTAGGAGCACAGCCCCAATTGCCACATCAGAGGCGTCCGCTTGCACCACAAAAAGGGTTTCAGGATCTGGATGCTGAAGGATTGGCTGGGATGTGAATAATTTCTTTAGTTGCTGGAACCCTTTCTCTGCTTGATCAGTCCAGCGGAAGGGCTGTTTTCCACGGATGCAGCTAGTGATTGGGTCAGACCAGCGGGCAAAATCTGGAATGAACTTGCGGTAATAGTTCGCGAACCCCAAGAATCGCTGCACCTCCTTCTTGTTAGTTGGCGCCCGCCATTCCAATACTGCTGAAACCTTGGCTGGATCCATGGAGAGCCCTAGAGGCGAGATACGGTATCCAAGGAAATCTACCTCTTGTAGATCAAAAGCGCATTTTTCCAGCTTTGCATAAAGTCCATGATCCCGCAATCGTTGTAACACCATTTTGACGTGGTTCTCATGTTCTGATTGTGATCTAGAAAACACCAAAAAATCGTCCAGGTAGATTATCAAGAACCTATCTAGATAGTCCTGGAAAATGTCATTGACAAAATGCTGGAACGTTGCGGGAGCTCCGCATAATCCATAATTCATAACTCGGGACTCGAATAATCCGAATTTGGTCTGGAAGGCGGTCTTCCACTCGTCCCCTTCTCTGATGCGAACTAAGTTGTAAGCTCCCCGAAGATCCAGCTTGGTGTAAACCTTGGCTCCTCGAAGTCGGTCTAGTAGATCCGAGATTAAGGGCAGGGGATAGCTGTTTCGCTTGGTGATATTATTCAATGCTCTGTAGTCCACCACCAAGCGTAATTCCCCTGACTTCTTCTTCACAAACATCACTGGGGAGGCGGCTGGGGATTGAGAGGGTCTGATGAATCCCTTGCGAAGGTTTGTCTCTATGAATTCCCTGAGAGCTTCTTGCTCTGGTTCAGTCAGGGAGTAGAGATGTCCTCGCGGGATCGGGGCCCCCTCCACCAAGTCAATGGCACAGTCATAAGGTCTATGTGGGGGTAACTTTTCGGCTTCTTTTTCATTGAATACATCCCAATACTCGGAGTACTTCTTTGGCAAGGTGATAATGGGCTCGGTGTCTGTGGCATGGCAGACCTTGGCTACGAGGCAATGGTTTTGGCAGTACTTTGAAGCAAACTGCAGTTCTCTGTTGGACCAGGAGATGCTTGGGTCGTGAAGCGTCAGCCATGGAATCCCCAAAATCACAGGGAAATGGGGAACCTCAGTAACAAAGAAGGAAATCTCTTCCATATGTTCCCTTATCCACATCCTGGTGGGTTCCGACCACTGGCTTACGGGGCCCGTCTTGAGAGGGCGGCCATCGATGGCTTGCACCACACGGGCATTCTTGAAGTCATGATATTGTAATCCCAGAGAGTCGGCATACTCTCTATCAATGAAATTGTTGGTAGCTCCTGAGTCTATCATGGCGTGGATCATGACGGGTCCCTTTTTTGCTGACCATAAGGTGACCACTAGAAGGAACAGGACCCCGGTTGGCGGCTCTTGAACGGGTTTCTTGACCGGGTTGGCGAGCCTCTCTACGCCCGGTCGTTGGCTTCCCCCGCCGGCTGTGTGCCAGCCGCCTCAGACGCCTTCGTCTCCGTGGAGGACGCCGCCGCAAGACGGGCGGCGGGCTTCCCTTTGGCTGGGCACTCTCTGGCGAAGTGGCCCCCATTCCCGCAATACCAGCAGAGATTTAGGCGTTGGCGGCGGGCCTTCTCGGCGGCATCTAATCTGGGACGCACATTGCCCAACTGCATCGGCACCTCCTCGCTCCCTCTGGGGTATGGGGATGGTGGTGGGGGTCTCCACACTGGACGCGGCTGAACGCTGGCGGGAGCGGGAGGTTTTGCCCCAGCTCTACCGCTCTGGCCTCGTACCCACTGTTTTCTGTTGGCAATCATGACTTCAGCCCGTAAACATTGATCGATGAGTGCTTCCAGCGTTTGGGGAGGATCCACCTTGGAGATTTCCTCCAGCATTTCAATGTTGAGACCCTCCCGAAATTGTCCTCTGAGGGCAACATCGTTCCAGCCGGTGTTGTGGGCCAGCACTCGGAACTCGGCTATGTACTGAGACATGGGTCTGTCTCCTTGGAAGAGGCGGCGGAGTTTGTGCCCGGCGGCCTCCAAATTGTCCTCGATTCCCCAGGTCGCCTTAAGGTGGTCCAAGAAGTGTTGCGCTGACCTTAGATGTGGGGAGGCTTGGTCGAACAGAGCCGTCGCCCAGTTAGCCGCTGGCCCGTCTAGGAGACTGTAAATCCACGCCACCTTGATGTCTTCCTGGGGAAACTCGGCATCACGGGCCTCTAGATAAGCTTGGCATTGGCGACGGAAAACATGAACCTTAGAAGCTTCTCCAGTAAACTTGGTTGGCAACGCCATGGCCGGAAGACGGATTCCGCGTTCCTTCAAACCCTTTATTTCCCCATCCTGTGCATTGAGCTTATCACGGATTCGGTCCACCTCATCCTTGTCGATGGTGTAGGTAATCGGCTGGCCGCTCGGCCCAGGTACGGTTCCGGTAGACATTCTGGCCGAGGTTAATTGGTGCTTAGGGTGGCGGAGTCAAACTGTCACGACCCAGGCTACAGAGCACCAATAACCATACGCAGAGGCCAGATTCTATCTAATATCTTTATTAAGGAAATATATAAAGTTAGTAAAAGCAAATGTAAAAGTTAGTCCAGAAGCAGACCTTTCAGGAAAGGTCAAATTTAGTCCAAAGAAACAATGTCCAATATGAAATATTAAGGTCCAAAGTTGTAATCCAATAACCGAAACACTCACCTTGCCAGGCAAAGTGAGGGGAGACGACAAGGTCCTTTAGTCCATGAACTTGAGCAAGGCTAGGAAATAACTTGATACTTGAAACAAGGCTTGAAACGTGGAACAAGGTAACGAGGAACAAGAACAAGGTCCGTGGAATAACTTGGTATAATCCGTGAAACAAGGCAAGGTTTAGTCCTGGGAAACAAGGCAAGGTCCGAGGGTAAACAAAGGCTGGGAAACAGGAGCGAAGGCTGGAAACAAGGCTAGGCTTGAGCAGGGACGAGGCTTGAATCGGAGCGCGCTGTCCAGACACAACTCGCTCCGGAGGCTGACGAATTGACTCCGCGAAGTTACTACGCGGGTAAAACACCTATATAGAGTCTAACTTTCCCGCCGAAGCAGTTCTCTGGGAACCAGAAACGAAAGCTAAACTCTGAGACCAGATGTTTGACTCCTTAAAGGTTCTCACGAAAACAGACTTAATTGGGTACATTCTTAGCTGCTATCCTCGCACTCCTGCGCGAAGCTGCTTCCAAACCCCTCTGTTGTTTACAAAACTCATGGCGAGAGAACACGGGAGATGTAGGCTCAGGGTTTGTTTGACATACTTCTGGGACACAACTTTCTTGCAGGTGCAAGGTTCCCAGATCTGCCTGGGAAAGATCTGGCTGAGAAGATTCCAGTTCTGACTGGGAAGGTAAAAAACCCAAGTTTTCTTCTTCATCAGGCATTACAATGTCATGAGCAGGACTACAAGGCCCATGAGTCATCACAATCCCGAAGGGGACTTAAAGCGGCCTTACAAAGGCAAAAACGGCCAGATGAACTTTTGTCAGGACTCCCACTCTGGGCTCTGACTCTTACAGAGCTAACCAGACTGATCAGACCAACAGAAACTGGCAGCCAAGTTAGGTCCTAGTATCATCTCTTGGTCAAAGTCAGGACCAAACATCTCAGATCTGAGTCAGGAACCTTGAAATGCTCTCGTCACAATGCTGGACCATCAGTGTAGGCAGAAAGGCAGAATCAGTTGTCTGAGAGGGGGAAAATATCATGCTCCAACAGAGATTTTGCCTTTTAAGACCTTCCACCTATCCATAAACAAGTGGAATTTGGAAAGTGCAATCTGGCTTTGGAGACACAACTTCAGTCCAGTCCTACGACCTCATCAGATGGCCAGCGGCAGGAGGAGGTGGTGCTCCGCTTTGCTGTGAGGCTTGGGCTTGGTCCCTATGTGAGCCGCCCCGAGTCCCTTCGAGGGAATGAGGCAGGATACAAAAATAAAGTAGCTGTTATTATGATGATGATTATTAGTATTATTATTATAATTATGGGGAATCAGGCACTCAATGCCTCACATCGCCCGCATCGCTGGGAGGGTGATCAAATAAGGGGGGAGCATGAGCACTCATGGAGTGTGCAGCTTTCCCCAATAGATTATGGCAACATGGCATGCCAGTTCCACCCTCCTTCACCCATGGAGCTGGCACATCATCTGATGGGTGGCTAGAGGCTGACAATTCTAGCCCCACATGATGAGGTTGCAAATTACTCATTTGGGGTCCCTGTGGTGTTTTAACTATGGGCTGCTGGGCCACTTTGTGGGCTTTGTGGGCTTTGTGGGGGTTGGTCTATTGGTTTTTGATGATTATCAATGCCTCATTGGAACAAGGGCAATTTCCATCTAGCCTGAAACAGGCAACTATTAGACCGATTCTAAAAAAGGCATCCCTTGATTCCTCGATTCTATCTAACTACCGACCAATTTCAAACCTTCCGTTTTTAGGCAAGGTTCTAGAGCGAGTGGTGGCCTCTCAATTCCAGGGATTCTTGGATGACACCGATTATCTTGACCCATTCCAGCCTGGCTTCAGGCCTGGTCATGGCACTGAGACGGCTTTGGTCGCCTTGGTGGATGACCTCCGCAGAGAACTTGACAGGGGGAGTGTGTCCCTGTTGGTTCTCCTGGACATCTCAGCGGCTTTCGATACCATCGACCATGGTATCCTTCTGGGACGGCTCTCCGGGATGGGCCTTGGGGGCACTGCTCTACAGTGGCTCCAGTCCTTCCTGGAGGGTCGCACCCAGATGGTGAAGCTGCTCGGACTCCTGGCCTTTGACCTGTGGGGTCCCGCAAGGTTCTATTCTTTCCCCCATGCTTTTTAACATCTACATGAAACCGCTGGGTGAGGTCGTCTGGGGTTTTGGAGTTCGGTGCCATCTCTACGCAGATGACACCCAACTGCACTACTCCTTTTCACCTACTTCCAAGGAAGCCCCTCGGATCCTAGACCAGTGCCTGGCCGCTGTAATGGGTTGGATGAGGGCTAACAAGCTGAAGCTCAATCCTGACAAGACAGAGGTCCTCCAGGTCAGTCGTAAGGCCGATCGGGGCATAGGGTGGCTACCTGTGCTTGACGGGGTCACACTCCCCCTGAAGGTGCAGGTCCGCAGCTTGGGGGTCCTCCTGGACTCATCGCTGTCACTTGATGCTCAGGTGTCGGCGGTGGCCGGGAGGGCCTTTGCACAGCTAAAGCTAGTGCGCCAAGTGCAACCGTACCTCGAGAAGTCTGACTTGGCCATGGTGGTCCACGCTCTGGTTACCTCAAGGATGGATTACTGTAACGCACTCCACGTGGGGCTGCCCTTGAAGACGGTCCGGAAATTGCAGTTGGTACAACGGTCGGCAGCCAGGTTACTAACTGGAGCTGCTTATAGGGAGTGGTCAACCCCCCTGTTCAAGCAGCTCCACTGGCTGCCGATTATATTCTGGGCCCAATTTAAGGTGCAGGTTATTATCTATAAAGCTCTAAACGGTTCGGGACCTGCCTATCTTCGTGACCGCGTCGTCCCCTATGAACCCACCGGGTCGCTGAGATCTTCCGGGGAGGCCCTCCTCTCGCTTCCTCCCTCCTCACAACTGCGTTTGGTGGGGACGAGAGAGAGGGCCTTCTTGGCTGTGGCCCCCCGACTCTGGAACTCCCTCCCCAGGGAGATTAGGTTGGCTTCCTCTCTACCTTCCTTCAGGAAACAACTGAAGACTTGGATGTTTCGGCAGGCCTTCGGAGATGCAGTCATTAATTAATCAGCCCCAGAGGGTTTTTAATAATCTATCCTGTATTTATTACGGTCTTACCTTTTATGTGTTTTTAATGTAATTTTTATCCTGTATTGTTGTTTTAATTGATATATTGCATTGCTGTTTTATCTGTTTTATATTGTGATTGTATTATGTTGCTTATATTCTGTCCTTATGTTGTTTGGGCCTCTGCCCCATGTAAACCGCCCCGAGTCCCCACGGGGAGATGGTGGCGGGGTATAAATAAAGTTTTATTTTATTATTATTATTATTGTTTCAGCACATGAAAACTGCTATCTACCCTATCAAATTACAAAGTAGCTGTTGGCTTTTTTTTGTTTAGCTTGGATATAGTAACACCTTAGTGTCAAGACACAAATGACAGCCTCAAAGACACAAATGAGCCATGTTCTTGACTACGCCAGAACACCATTGTTATAGCTATATGACAAACCATTTTTTTCATGAGATGATAATGATGATGATGATGATGACCATAAAAGTAATAATAAAGATAATAATACCACCAAAGGCAGAACAACAACATATACAACTAAGGACAAAGATCTCTTTTTGTTATTCTTCTTTCCACTATTTTATGTCTTGAATTGGTTGTTTAAGCCATCCTCAGAAACGTTTGTGCCACACGTGGATTTTTATCCACACCGGCTGACTATCTGGCTTGGACTGACCAATGTAATAGGATAATCCTCATATTTAATGATCGTCATCCTCATCTTTGACTGGAAAAGAACTATATGCCTTCATTGTATCCACTTGCAGTTCTGTGAGTCTATGAAACTATGACAGTTATGCATCCTCAGAAGCCTTACAGGGGATCCAAGAATGATTAATCCTCAGACAACATGCGAGAGAAACACTGACTGACCAAAAGGCACCTTAAACCTTTTATTTGCCATCTGCAACAAACGCTTTGTCCAGCCTGCTCTCATTATTATACATTTGAAACTAATTCTCAAAGAAATTGGAAAGAATTTCAAACTGAGCTCTCTGTCCACACACCCCTTGAGCACTGCCTGGAATTGCTGAGACCCTTTGAAAGTGTCCCTTTGTATTCATTATTGACTCTTAGCAAACAGGCTTCTCAACTACTTCACAAAGGATACTAGAGGCTGCTGTTGAAGATTTAATGGGTTAGACCAAATCAATATGTAAAACTCCAACATGCTGCACACCATCTCTTGGCTCTTGTTGCTCCCTTGTGACCCAAGGATTGCTAGGACATAATGCTTCAATGACAATAGAAGGCAGAATTGGCAGTAATGTCCTTAACTTCAAAAACACAGCCATCCTGTCATGATCCCAAGACTTTTCTTTACAGGGGTCAGGGAGTGTGTGGTCTTCCAGATGTTGTAAAATTATGGCTCCTGTCAAAGTTATAGTTCTTAGATATTGGTGGAGGATGATGGAGGTTGCAATCCAAAAATACATGGAAAACACCATGCTTGCTTAGACAATTGGTGGCAACTGGAGTCCAACGTTACAATTAGAATTCTGCTTGGCGGGGAAAAAACTATTAGTAGCCATGCACAGCCTATGTTAGGATCCAATTTACATGTGATGCGGCCAACAGGTGAAGTATGAGCCGATCTGCATGTTCTACCGTGTTTCCCCAAAAATAAGACAGTGTCTTATATTAATTTTTGCTCCCAAGGATGTGCTAGGTCTTATTTTCAGGTGATGTCTTATTTTTCCATGAAGAAGAATTCACATTAATTGTTGAATAAAAAATTGAACATTTATTATATACTATACAGTAGTTGTCATCACAAATCAGCATAACCAAACAAGCTGTGAATCCTATCAAGAATTTCTTGTTACTACCATTATTTCCATGTATAACAATCTATGGTACGTACATTTACAGATCCTGCAAGCTCTGGTATTCTGTTTGGCGGGCATGCTTCCAAGCAAAAACTTTGCTAGGTCTTACTTTCGGGGGAGGCCTTATATTTAGCAATTCAGCAAAACCTCTACTAGGTCTTATTTTCTGGGGATGTCTTATTTTCGGGGAAACAGGGTATGTGCTCCCCTTATTACATTTCAATTCATATACTATACACACTGGCACTTTTGTGTCTAGTGTTCCTAATCAACAGCATGCTAAAGCTACTCCAAAATAGCCCATCATATGGACTAAGCCCATTAAAACATAACCAAAGACACTGAATGTAGGATTCTTACATAAGAAATTTTGCATTCAAGTCATGCTTCACACATAAATAGGGTTTGATTCAGGGTGAAGTCACAAAGAAGAATTATAGCAGTTTGACACCACTGTAACTATCATGGCCCGATGTTATAGCATTCTAGGATTTGTAGTTTATTGTGGCACCAGAGCTCTCTGTCAGAGAAGGCTTAAATGTCTTACAAAACTAGAAATCCCAGAAAGTAGTTTCAAACTGTGATAGTTTAATACAGATAGATTCATTACAATGTGCTGTTATGATCCTTGCTCCACTTTGTTTGCCTTAGCAACAAAAAGATTTACCACGTACATGTTTAGAAGTGCTAAAAAGTATTTTCTTTTTAATATTGATCCCTCATTTCTCATAAAGGAAAGCGCATTATGTTAAGCCCACACATAAAGATTATTGGGACAATGGATACCACATGGAAAGGAAATAAATGTGACAGTGGCTGGGTGTTATACTGTTTACCGTATGGCAGCTTACTCTAAAATCAAAAGACAGGAGTGGACTGGAGACTGAAGAGGAAATAGTTAACTGGTTACATTTAAAAGTCTATCACACACATTCTTAAAAGGCAAGGAAGTTCTCTCTTTGATGAGTTTCTGATTAACTCTCTCTTTGGCCTGCCATTTTGAGTAGGCAGATGGGGCGCCGTGGTGAGTGATCTCTGCTCTGAAGTACTCCATGTCTTCCACCTCATGCTCTGCAGCAGAGTGTCCTTGGATTGTTGCAAAGCTGTCCTTTGTGTTTTGCTGACTGGACTCTTCTGCTGGCAGCCTGAAATGGACCAAACCCCTCGCCCCCCTGTGAGGAAGGTTGGGAGGGGAGTGCTGTTGGCTGAATAGTCTGCCCTTTTCCTATTGCTGTGATGAGTCTAGGGATCATGTTGGCTGAACGTGAACACTTGACTCCGATGGCTATTACAATCTCCAGTGAGGCGGTAAGACCTACATAGTACCACTCTGTTTATGGTGTTTGGGGTAACCTCTTGGTTCATTAAGGGGAGTTATCCAATCTGGTCCATCTATTCACATATTTTTTGTTGTTGTTTTATTTACAATCTGGTCTTGCTGCATAGATTGTCTTTGAGGTTCCGCTATAATAGTTTTGGGCCATCAACAAATACACGCAGCCTGTGTGATTGAAATTCTTAAACAGAGTACAGAGTTTTTTCCAGCTCTTACTCATGCCTTACATTACTCCAAAGACCAAAGTGCTATATCTGAATGGGCTCCTTGAGCTAAACTACATGTTGCATTTAGCATGTTATTAGAATATATGCTTTCTTAATTGGAGACATACAGTTGTAATAGCACAAGATTTTCCTTAAAATGTATGTTGCATTTGCTCTCCTTTGTTCTGTAATTTCCTATGGGGAAATAAGCACAAGCTTAATATGTTTGATAGCTTAGATGTGTAACTCTGAGAAATCCCATTTTAGGAAGGGAAATGAGTTCATCAGAGGAAATATGCATTCTGCTTAGTGTAATCTCCAAATATATAAGTGATGGAAGTTCACTTAACTTTCAGAGTTGGCCATATGTATGTAGCAGGTGTGATTCAAATTGTAGCCAAGTATCAACTATAATAATAATAATAATCCTCCTCCTCCTCCTCCTCCTCTTCATCATCCTCACCTTTATTGATATCCCACCCCCTCTCCAAACAGGACTCAAGGTGGCCTACAAGAAGTAAAAACACAGTGCAAAACACAAATTACAAAATTACAACATAATACATTAACAATAATATCCAAAACCTAACTAAAAATGAACCACAATACAAAAAGGCAAAAATAAAACATAATACTTAATGACTACATCAAAAGACCTAACAGACTGACATAACAACAACACAAAAGAAATAACGCAAATTTAAAAAATTTGCTTGATTTAAACATGTTCACCAGAGGCAAAACTATTTCTCATGGCTAACTATATTCATCAGACACAGCCACGTAGCTCGGTGGCATGGGCTGACAGGAATAGTCCATAGGAATAGCCAGCTATAATGTGAGTGGCAACCAATCCATCATCTTGCAAGCTATGACACATAAATGCACACCTTGAGGAGGCTATTTCACACGGAGTTCAGTGTTCGCTGTGTTCAGTGAGATTTACTCTCATGTAAAGGAACAAAGGCTTACAGGCTTAAAGCAGCAGATAGTTTGATTATGGTGTTCGGCCTGTTGTAAAATAAGTTGCATACTCCCTAAAGTAAACCTGTGTTCCTCACTCTCCCCAAATATCATTGGGCAGCTTCTATCAATCAGCAGCCTGATGAGAGATGCCCAGAGTAGTTGTTTGAAGGGAGTAGTCAATGTTTGAAGGGCTTCAGGTTTCCTACCCTGCCGTAAAGAATTAGGCTGGCAGTTTGGAGGATGCTGCTGCATCTGATCCTATACCTGAAGCCCGTCTCAAGGAATAGTGTGATTTTGAATGATTTTTTTGCCCCAAACTGCACCAAAAGTATTCTAATATGCAAAAAAAAAATACATTCAGTTGTACTTTTCACCTTATCACAATACCAACATCATTTCCATTACATTTCATACTTCCCCACTTTCTTAAAATATGTTTCAGTCCTTAAGCTGCCTTGTTGGCAACAAAAGAAACATTTAGAGTATTCAGAGAGTATGGGAAGAGGACTGGCCAAGAGAGCAGCCATTCCAGAAAGAAATATGGAGAGGGGAGACTGTTGGTTGCCCCTAAACTGTCGCCCACCTCAAGTAGTCTGGATGGCTTTGGCAAGAAAATGCTGCTGCTTAATGCAATGTGGTAAATGGAAAAACACAGTTGATCCAGGCCCTTGTCTTGAATATGCTAAGCAGACTGGTATTACGGAGACCCGGCTATGGTGGGAGTTTGAGTTAACCTCTCCCAGCTTAATCCTTCTTAAGTTTTCTGTGAAGCAGCTGGCAAGATCTAGGAGGTGGTGTTGCAGAGGTCTATCAAGAATCTATCTCCCTCACCAGGTGCACCATCGCATAGTCTGCTTGGTTTGAATGTCTGTATTTAAAGGTGGGTAGCTGGCAGAAATGGGATTCACTTAGTATTTCACCCACTTCACTTCTCTATGGTCACCCTTGCTGATCTGGCTGGGTTAGTCTTAGCTGTGTTCTTGGAGTTCTCTCAACTGTTCTACTAGGACATCCATGCCAAGTGTAGCCCAGGACTTTAGATCCTCCATGGCAACTATGAGTCTGTCTCAAGTAGTCTAGTGCTATCCATTCTACAGATTATGCCCTGGACCTGTCCAAAGCAGGATTGGGGGATGATTTGATTGCGAAGGAACTTTTCATAGTTCACTTATTTCTACTTGGTTGGTTTTAAACTCATTAGAATTCAAGGCCTTCAGTGGTGGATGGCTGATTAAGATGGTCCACACTTTATGATCCAGATGTATTGGTGATGATCTTTGGGAGTTTTTATTGACTAGGCAGATGATCCTGTCAATGTCTGACTGATCTCTGGAATAGAAAAATGGCCAGTACAGTGGACATGCAATCTTCTAAGCATTGAGGAAAATATATTGATATATGCTGTCCATATATATATGAATATATAATCTACAAAACTATTTACTTAGCATTCACATCTGTTAATATACAAGTGTGGTGGACCAAACTACTAAGATTATCCTGCCCAATAAATGATGGATGGTGAACATTGGTCTTTTCAGCCTTAAAAGTATGAGTCTTTTAACTACAGGAAGAGCATACAGACTCCAACCCCATTGACCATCAGTTAAGTTTCAAGTCACAGGACCATAGAGGAGCCCCCAGTGTGCAATGGGTTAAACCCTTGTGCTGGCAGGACTGTTGACCGAAAGGTCAGTGGCTTGAGCGGGGTGAGCTCCCATCTGTCAGCTCCAGCTTCCCATGCGGGGACATGAGAGAAGCCTCCCACAGGATGGTAAAACATCTGAGCGTCCCCTGGGCAACATCCTTGCAGACGGCCAATTCTCTTATACCAGAAGCAACTTTCTCAAGTCGCTCCTAACACACAAAATATCCAGGAGCATAGTTATAAAGTGCACACATGTCTATAGATATCATAAACATTTCTGATGCAATTGCTGTTTCCCAACTAAAGAGTTAACTTTAGTATTGTTCCAAGCTCTGTTCAAGCTAAGCCCACCAATTGATGTCATATGAGTTGTGACTGCGAAGTTGTTATTATTGATATAATTGCCCAGGAGATTTAAAATGCTTTGGTGCTGATATAGCCATATTGTCTCTTATAGGTACTGTATTTATAACACAACCTAATACTTTTATTATGTTTTCGCTATGTTTTTCTCAAACATGGCTAGAGAACTTAGGAACCTTCCAATGTCACCAAACACATATTTCCATTAGACTTACTTGGCCTTTATCCCTCAAAAGTGTACATAGGACAGTGACCTTATTTATTAATTTCTCTGTACCTTTAAAAAAAAACTTTTGTAGACTATACTTTAGGTTATTGTTTTAGATTATTATCCTTTTTAAAACTTTAAACTTTAATATGAAGAATATGTATTTTTAAAAAACAGCCAACAAGCAAACAAACAAATAAATAAATATAATATACTATGAATCCTTCCGCCTTCAAAATATTTATATCTGTTTCTCTCCATCTTTTTATCCAGCTAGCTCTTCTAATCTGTTTCTATACACCAGGTCTGAAGAAATGCTGTAGCAGGTTTTCGGTATATAATGATTCACAAATGCTTGCAGTTGATCCCTCAGCAAACATTTCAGTGCCTCCAATGAAAAAGATCTATGGAAAATGCCCCTTAAGTTGCAGAGCTATAGCTTGCTCACTGCCATCATTTTCCTTGATCTCTTTTCTTGGTGTGTGTCTTTGTGTTTCTTGTGTGCATTTGTGTGTTTGCTCGATCGCTTAAAGATTACCATGACAAAGAACAATATTAAGATGTTATTGTTAGAAGTCTTTATAATGACAGTTTAGAGAACTTATAGTGTTGCACAATTACGTCCATAGTCTGTACCGTACACATAAGAAGTGAATGCAAATATACTGAAGGCAAATCTGAGTTAAGCTTCTTCTCTGGCACACATTTAGAAATTATATACTAGCAAGACGCAGTTGGGTTTTGGTTAAAGGAGGGTTGGTTTTAAAAAGTTTAGCACATTGAATCCTTTTTTTTAAACACCCGAAAATGTAAGCATCCATACATTATGTGTCCTCCTGGGATGATTGCATTGCTAATTAGCATTGGTGATGAAACTAGATTTTCTAAAAGCAAATGGAACTTTGCAACCATTTTACAAATAAAAGCAGTGTGATTATGTATTAAAAGCTATTAGCAATATCAAATAAACTGGCAATTTTAATACTCTGCTTGAAAGTTTATTCCCAGTTCATTTCAACCTGCCAACATTTCTACTTGACTTCAAGATCTATTTTGTCATATCCCACATATAAGTATTCTAATCGATACATTGATGAGGTATCTTTTTTGGCAAAGGTAATTTCCTTAAAGTGATTTGCACTGAACTTTGTTTTGTTTTGCTGCATTTATGGTGCAGATAGTGAAGAATCTCCCTTCCTCTCCCTGCAGATAAAACCGTTCTATTGAAAGCAGAATAAATTCACTCTGTTCTTTAAAAAAATCCTTTATCCTCTGGACCTGAGGCGAGGGGGTTGTTGTTACAAAGATATGACAGGTTTTTTTTTTATTTAAGCAGCAAGAGTGGCAGTTTGACAGTGTCCTGTCATAGTTAGAATGGGTCCTTCATGTGACCCAGGCTTGGACGCTGATGCTCTGTACCCATTAGCAGCTGAAACTGCATCTGCCATGTTTCGTGGTCCCGCCACTGCATGCTGTGCGGCCAGCTGCTTCTGTTTATGCTAGACTCATGGCTGCCTTCTGGCCGGCCTGCAGCAGGCGAGAGCCGAGCAGTCCATCGTCGGCTTCCTCTCTTTTGCCTCCCCAAAGAAAAGTCTATTTATATTGCTTCCATGCCGTGGAATAAAGTTTAAGTTATAACTTAAATGGATGGCCAGTTTCCAGCTGGATAAATGTCACCCCCTCAAATCCAGGAAAGAAAAGTGACTGAATAAAAGGGGAGCATATTTATACAGCAGACTCTCAGTTGACCAGAATTCTCAAGCAACCAGCATCATCTATTACTTTTTTTCTGTTTCAGGAGTAACTTGAGAAGCTACAAGTCACTTCTGATGAGTATTACTGTGTTGTTGAAGGCTTTCATGGCTGGAATCACTGAGTTGCTGTGAGTTTTCCGGGCTTTATGGCCATGTTCCAGAAGCATTCTCTCCTGACGTTTCACCCACATCTATGGCAGGCATCCTCAGAGGTTGTGAGGTCTGTTGGAAACTAGGCAGGTGAGTTTTATATATCTGTTGAATGTCCAGGGTGGGAAAAGAATTCTTGTCTGTTTGACAAAAAAAACCAAAGGCTTTCCCCAGGCAGGAAGCAGCCAGACTTTGAAGCTGCAGGCCATTCAATGCTAATCACGGTGGACAGTTGCAACATTCACACTTGCCTCATCAGGCAAGAGTTCTTTCTTCCACTCTGGACATTCCACAGATATGTAAACCCCACTTGCCTAGTTTCCAACAGACCTCAAAAATTGTGAGGATACCTGCTATTGATGTGGGCGAAACGTCAGGAGAGAATGCTTCTGGAACATGGCCATACAGCCTGGAAAATTCACAGCAACTCATCTATTACTGTTTGGTCATTCTCTTATTTTCACATTTAGCAGTATTTGATGGTTCTCCCTCATGCAGAGTTTGGGCATGTTACCTTTTGGATTGTAACTCCCAGAATCCCCCAGTCAATGTGCTCACAATCCCAAAGTGATGTTTGAGAAAATAGGTAACTGAAGTACTTAAACCTCCTGGATGACTATAATATTTGTTCTGCAAAATCTATTGCCATGCTGAAATGACATGGATTTTCTGGCAACAGACTGGAATAAGTTCTATGTGGCCTGTTTTGAGGCCCGTTTCTTGCCTTATATACCAAGTTCTTTTTAATGTAATGAATGCAGCAGCAATTGTTTTCGTGATCAGACTATACTTTCTGTGTATATATGGGATTTATAATGAATGGATGACTTGCGGGTGTCATTAAAAGAGAAAAATCACAGAGTGTGTTGGAAGAGAAGAGAACTCTGTGCAAAACCTGCCAGGATAATTTTCCAGGCAACACCCAAGTAAATGAATTCATTTCAATAGGACTCCTGCTGGATGGTGTCCTGTCATTCTCTATGGCTTTTAATATTCCACATAAAGATCAGTTAAGAATAATTAAAGGGTTGAGTACTTCTGCATATCCTAAAATTATTTGTCCCATTATCTTCAGAGTATGAAGATAATAAGTAGTGAAGTGTTTTTTTAAAAAGGCAAAATGAGTGGAAAGACTTAACACCTGTGCAGCTTAGCCAAAAACGTTGGTTTCATTGTTTGCCCTCGATAAAACTTTAACTGTCAACAGTTTTCCGAATGATTGGTCTGACTGATTACCAGATGTCTCTTTTTTCTGTTTTGTTTTGCTTTTAGGAAGTGTCCCTTCTTTTAGACATCAAGACATCGAGATAATCTGTGTCACACAAGATGTGGACTATATTTTCAGAATCCATTTCCCCCTTAGTGCCACCATTAGGGTGGATAAGGTGTGTCCAAGCAACAAAAACCCAGGATCAAACCAGCAATCTCTGAGTCAGGAGGGATGGAGGAGGGAACAGTTTCAAGGGCAAATAGAAGCAATAAACAAACAAATAAAATGAAGGCATTTCCCCAAATGTATGCATCTGATGAAATAATCTAAAGCAGAGCTTTCCAAACTGCGTGTCACTAAAAGTTAGTGTATCGGCTGCAGTCTGTTGGTGTGTTGCGCAAAAGTAAAGGGGAACCTCTGAGTCAATGTGAAATGCACAACAAATCATATATTTTGAAAAATATAATAAATAATAATAGTAATAATAAATTTTACTTGTATACCACTCTGTCTCCCTGAAGGGACTCAGGACGGTTTCCAACGTAGATATAGCATTTAATTGCCAACATAAACATACAATACAAGCACAATAAAAACATTGACATGCTACTATTAAAAACAATCAAACATTTAAAAATCAGTTCCAGTGCTACTCCTTGAGTGAAGTTTAACTACCAACGGTGTAACTTTCAGGGTGGCCAATGACAACTATTTGAAGTAACATAGGGCCAAGGAGTGGGTAACGTATAATCTGATGGCCAAGATAGGGCCTGGGCTACTCAGTTCCAAGGTCTGCCAAGCAGTTATAGGAGGACTAGGATAGTATGTGTCTTGTAAGTACAAATGAAAAGTTTTCATGTTGTGTCCCCATACTTTTTGTTATTAAAATTTATGTATCTCTTTTAAAGGGTAAAGAGCATTGAGAGCTCTGGAACAATATTGCAATGTGAATCAGTTGCAGCTCAATTACCCAAAAACCAAAATCATGGTGTTTTCCAAAAGACTCAAGCGTCACATCTGGAATATAGATGGAAATAAAGTCGAGCAAGTCCCATGCTTCAAATATCTGGGGATAGTCTTCCATTCCACCAGCAGCAGAAAAGCCCATGGAGACCATGTGGCTGAGATTGCTCAAAGAAGCTCATCTGCTATACTAAAATATCTCAGGTCAAGAGGGGACACTACATACCTGCGGCACTCAAATTATTTGATGCCAAGCTAGTTGCATGACTTCTATATGGTTTCCAGTTAGGCCCCTTTTCTGACTGCACCCCATTGGAGAGTGTAGAATCCAAATTCTTAAGATTGACTCTACAGGTACCAAGGTGTGTCTCTAATGCCACCTTGCGTCTGGAGACTGGCTTCCTGAAAATTGAGGCCAGGGTGTGGGTGTTTATACTGAACTGTTAGAGTATCCCTCTCTCCCCTTGGCCTTGCACCTCTTACATTGTTGGATGACTTTCAGTCCAGATGGGAAAAAGCAATCGCAGCCAAAATTTCATCCTTGGGCTTCTCTTCAGGACTGTATGGGCTACAACCAAGTCAAATCTCTGATTAAACAACAAATAACTGACATTGAGAGCCAATTAGACTTAGCCAATGCCCCATCCTTTATTATCCATGGAGTCAGTAGGTTTGGTACCTCCCCTTTGAAATATCTAACAAAGCTAGAGGTTTCCAGACATCAGAGGGCCTTCACTCTGGCACATTGCCAGGCCCTCCCTTCTGCCGTATTGGAAGGTCATCACCGGAAGACCCCATACTCTGAGAGACTGTGCCCCTGTGACTCAGGACACATAGGGACAATGGAACATGTGCTTCTTCGCTGCCTGTTTTATAGAGATACTAGCTGTGCCCGGCCACGTGTTGCTGTGGTGAAGTATGGTGGTATGGGAAATAAAGTATTGAGGAATTGGTGGTAGATAAGGTAAAGGGTCCCCTGGGCTGAGTGGGTTGCTAGGAGACCAAGTGAGCGGAGCTTAGCCTTCTAGCTGGCAGCAATTGGATAAAAACAATTATTCCTCTCCCTCTAATTAGGACTTTATTTTTCTTTTCTTTTTGTTGTATCAACCTAGAGGCATGGATGAGGGGTTGTGCTGTCAATTTTCGAGGTTGTGGGGTGTTTACTTTTGTTGTTTTGTCCGCTGCTGTGATGCCATCACTCTTTTATATATATAGATTAGGTCTCACCTCATTACGCCATGGCTATACAAACACTCAAGATGCTCTGGACAATTTTATATATCCCTGCTGCTATAACTTATAATGTTGCCAAGTTTGCATAGCAGCAATTAAAATACAGCAGTCGATGACTAATAGCACAAGCTAGTACAAGTCAAGATTTCATACTAGCAGGAAATTGGGATTATAGTCTTTTAATTATAGTATGGATGTTGCTCCCTCCTGTTTGACTTCCCTTCCCTGTGCCACATGAGCATCCCAATTCCCTCCCTTCAGACTCCCTTTCTTTTAATTCCACTAATTGTTGGGTTTTGATATAATCCTGCATATGGCTTTGGCTTAGATTCTTGGCTTAATTGTCTTGATGTCCTGGCAATGCACTTATTTTAAAGTGTTAAAGTTTTAAATTTCTCGACCTTTAGACCTGATGTGTTTGTGCGGGACTGGGTCCCTCTTCTTATGAGCTGGTCATTGACTGTAGTAAAGTGAACTTGAACTTTTAAAGACTTGGTTTAACCTCTGGTTTGCTAGTAAACTGAATTACTTTATTGCGAAATGATGTTGTGTGCCTCCAACATGAAATATCTGGAAGGATATTTAAAAAGATTTAAAAAGAGGTGCACCACATTAGAGCAGAAGAGAAAGAGAGAGAAAGACTATTAACAGGAACATTACTGACTTCAAAATGATCAAACAGAGCAATAATATTTACAATAGTCTCTCTGATGGCTTACAGAGAACAGTAGGCATAAATAGTCCTTTTAATGTCCATAAAATTGCCTCAGTGCCTTAGAAATAAGAGGGCCACTGAGAGCCAGCAGCCATCTTCTCTCCTGGTTGTTTCCAGTCAGCATACACACATTCACTCTGAGGTAAGGTAAAAGGTAAAGGTTTCCCCTGATGTTAAGTCCAGTCATGTCTGACTCTGGGGTTTGGTGCTCATCTCCATTTCTAAGCCGAAGAGCCGGCGTTGTCCGTAGACACCTCCAAGGTCATGTGGCCGGCACGACTGCTTGGAGCGCCGTTACCTTCCCACCGGAGCGGTACCTATTGATCTACTCACATTTGCATGTTTTCGAACTGCTAGGTTGGCAGGAGCTGGAGCTAACAGCGGCCGCTCCCGCCGCTCCCGGGGTTTGAACCTGGGACCTTTCGGTCTCCAGCTCAGTGCTTTAATGCACTTCGTCACCGGGGTTCCTGAGGTAAAACCTGCTCAAACTGGTTCCCCAGTAGCATGGCAGAGAAACTGACCAATTAGATTACTAGCTGTTCGCAGGCTCAACCAATCAGTTTCTTACACATACTTTTCCAGTTAACCCATTCATAATGGTGTCTTTACAAACCTCAACAGGCTCTTCGTATCTGCAGAGGATTGGTTCCAGGACCTTCCTCAGATACCAAAATCTATGGATGCTCAAGTCCCCACTCTGACACCTAGTGGCAAAGAGGGCACCTGCCTCCCTGTCTTGTATGCCATCTACCATGCAGAGAGACTCCAGGGCAGTTCCCCAGTTCTTGTCAAGTTTCAGTTTATTCTAGTCCTGTTGGGGTTCTGCTCTGAGTGGGCCTCTTCTCTTCTTCCTCCCCTCTCTTCCTCCCTGCTGCTCTCTCCTCTGCACTGCTCTGCCTCAGCAGCTCCTTTGCCCACAGCAGGGAAGCATTGCGGAACAACAACCACCATGGGTCAGGAGAAAGATGAGATGTCCCACACTACTTTTAATTTTTTTTATCTGCGTTTTTTTTCCATGTCAGGAGCAACTTGAGAAATTGCAAGTCGCTTCTGGTGTGAGAGAATTGGCCATCTGCAAGGATGTTGCCCATGGGACACCTGGATTTTTTGATGGTTTGCCATCCTTTTGGAAGGCTTCTGTCATGTCGCCACATGGGGAGCTGGAACTGACAGAGGGAGCTCATCTGTGCTGTCCCCAGGTTGGAGTCAAACCACAACCTTCAGATCAGCAGTCCTGCTGGCACAAGGGTTTAACCCACTGCGCCATCAGGGGCGGTTAACAGGTTGAATAAATTTATTTTATTTATTTATTTCCCATACTTGTATCCTGCCCTTCTCACCCCGAAGGGGACTCAGGGCGGCCTTACAATCGGCAATATATGGATGTGGTACCTGAAAATATGGAGGACCAACTGTAGTTATTGTCTGAACAAAGAAAGTTATGAGTGCTTTCCAAGGAACTTTTCAAAAGTTGAAATAAAGAACATGTCATTGAGAAAAGAAATGTGTCTGCCCAGCTGTTATGAAATAAAACTTTTATTCATCTTCTCTGCAGAGCAAATGGTGCTCTTTGGCACTGCTAGGAATACATTTTTAAAATAATGTACCGTATATATAATGTAAACGTCTGCCTTCAGATGTTGAGATAGAGGTAGGTGTGTTTTCATTTTTACAATTAAGAATAATTGGAAATGAATTACAGAATTATCAACTGAAACAGAGAAAATGAACACAAAACCTTTATTGAGATATTTTTTTAAAAATCCGTAAGGTAGCAAGTTAAACTTAAAGATTAATCAGTGATCCTGTGTAGTTCCTACATGGCTGGCATGGTAAATCTGCTCTGGCTGTTAGTCTCAATGTTAAAGGTGCTATCTAAGGTGCTGAAAGTACATTGGGGATATGGTTCAGCACTTTGGATAACTCCTTTAAAGTGTGAAACAAAATCTTGAATCAGGACACTGGTCCAATGATATGGATGTCCCAAAGTGCCACTGAGTTTAAGAGAATCTGTTGTAAGGCTCCCTAAGACAAAGACAGATAGCAAAGGAGAGAGGAAAACGCTGTTGCTAAAAGAATTATAGTATGCTAAGGAAGCATTTTACAAAACTCTTTCACATCATAATCAAATCAGACTGTGATCAGTACAAAATCCCTCTAAAAGTTGCATCACGGCATAGGAAACAATGAAGAAAGTACAGGCAGTGCCAAAGTTACAATCATCCAACTTACAAATGACTCATAGTTACAGATGGGGTTGAGACAAAAGGAAGTGAGATAAATGTACCTCTAGGAAGCTTTCTCACCAATCCTTGTTTCCACAGCAAGCCAAATTTTTCAAAATCCAATGATCACAGGGACAGAAAGTGAGGTGAAATCTTCTGAACAGGAGCACAGATAGCAGAACAAGCACCACAGGGGAACAAACCTACATAACCTATCTTGCACATAACTTGGGGACTGTTTGTAAAGAAGTTCCAAACCAAAATGCATAATACAGGACAACACGCTTATTCATGGACTCAAAATATCATTTTCACCCAGAAGTGTCTGTGGGCCTCTCGAGGTCCTTCAGTGAGATTCTAGGGTGTGCTTCTGACCCAAGTATAGTTAAAATGTAAGGTTTGCTATTATCCACAGTTTCAGGTATCCATGGAGGGTGTTGGCACATATCTCCCATTGATATGGGATCATATTGTTGTTAGAAGTGTTATTACTGCTGCTGTTGTTGATAACATCATTAGGATTATCACTTTCCTGCACTGAGAAGCTTTATCACTCTGAATTCTGTATTCTTAACAAAATGTGTACTTCCCCTGACCCTCATCCTTTGAATCTGGGATGAGAGATTGTTATCTGTTTTATAGGCCACTGAAACATACACAATGTCACCCATTTCTCCTGAAGGCAATATAGATGTCCAAGGCCTATGCCTTTGTTCATGTGCCCTGCTGCCGGCAGTGAATTTTCTCTCCAGAGCATTCTTTTAGCAGCTCACTTCTGGCTCTAAATGTTGCCAGCGTTGCATCTCCCTCCAAGCTTTTGAACTGTTGACTAATGAGCTGTAGAACTTCACTTGGGCTAGAGTCATCGCAGTTGGCTACCCTGTTTACAATTTACAGTGTTAATAAGTCTGCAAGATCCATTTGTTTGGAGCCTGAGCAAAGCCTCACATACTCTAGACTTCTCTATATTAACATCTGACATGGCAATGAGCATTGCGGCCTCCGTGCCTGATGTGAGCTCAGGGTGCCTTTCTACTCAAAACATCTGGTCCCTTGACGAATTGTTGCAGTTGCTGCTGTTGCCACACTGTCGGTCCCTAGAAGATTGCAGAGCCCTACGGCACACGGGCTGCTAGGGATCTGTTCTCAAGTTGTTGCCATGAGCTGGCCGTATGATGACAATTAGAGGCAGTTAGTGTACAGATGAGACTTGCGAGTGGCAGGTGGCAAGGATGGGACTCAATTAACTATCATGCACAAAATCCTTCCCTAATGAGGCTGGGCCAGCCCAGATGAGCAAGGAAGCATGTGGCCTTAAGAGTAAGAGAAAATCTGAAACCGAGAGGGAGAAAAAACAGCCAACAGGTATTACCAGGGGCCCTTTCATTATTATAGCCCATTGATTATACTTCAGCTGCCATGGCTCCATCCTATGGAATCCTGGGCTTTGTAGTTTGGTAAGGGCACTAGAGCTCTCTGGCCGAGAATTCTAAATACCTTTCCCTAAATGGCAAGTCCCATGTTTCTATAGGATGCAGCCAGGGCAATATCTGTATCTGCATAGTGTGAAAGGTCCAAGGCTAATGAAAATGAAGTTTTCTATCTCTTTCTTATCAGGAAGAAGCAGTGCACAGAAAATTACTTCCTTGGACTATCAGAAACTTCTGGGTAGCATGAAGACCACAGCGCTGGCAACACTGCTCCTCCTGAAAGTGGTGGGCATTGGGCCAGCAAAGGGAGTGTAGGGCAGGCTGGGAGGCACAGCAACCAGCTGCTACCTGTTGGTATTTGCTGCCTGAGGCAATTAGCTCACTCTGGTCACGCAGAGGGTTTCCATGGCTGAGCAAGGATTTGAACTCTGGTCTTCTAGACTCTGAATCCAACATTCAAACCAGTACATCACACTGGGTTTACATGGCAAATGAGCTTGGAAAAATTCCACATTTTCCAAGTCCCAATACTGGTTGGTGTGTGAATGATTCTGAGTTAATGTCTGAAGAAGTAGCACTACTAAATTTTGCATACACAGTAGCATGAATCGACAGTGGCCAGCTTGGAATATAAATCAAATGAATGAACTTCTGATGTGCCATTGAAAGAGGAAAACATGGGTAGCCTCTAAACTACTTATCCGAAACATATTTCCAGCTTTTTTTTCATGTCAGGAGCTGAACAATATGAATTGAAGTTATTATAGCATGAGAAATGAATGCAAGAACATGTTTGTTGTTGCCCAGAGGGACACTGGTGTCAGTGAGTTTAAACACATTTAACTCTGTATTGGACTGTGCCCAAAATATTTTGCTTGGCTGGGTTTTATGAAATGCTCTGATCAGTGTCATAACATAACCCCCCTTATCTATCAGATGTTTATAGAGAAAACTAATGAGTTAAATTAACAGTGAAAACACCTTGGCCTGAATCCAATTTCTAAACCCAGCTAGAAGAGCTCCTGTTGATCTGCACTGCCATACAATGCAGTTTCAGAATGCAGATTAACTGCATTGAATGGGATTATATGGCAGTGTAGATCCAGTCTGAGTCAATGCTTAGATAAATTCCATTGATTCAGTAAGTCTTCTCTAAATAGTAAAAACAAATGGATTCGTTGTTTTTTTTTGGCCAAGTTAGCAATTTTTCTCATCTTCTCCACTGTCCATAAGAGCAATGTGTGAAAAACTATTGCTGATGTTTCTCCTAATAAAAGTAATGTCCAGGGGTACATTGTGAATTTTTATTAGTAATATGTTTAAAACATGCAATTCATGTTAGAACAGAATGGTATGGGTCTTTCTGTGTACATTCATAGAGCATGTGAAAATAATTCATTTCAGTGAAGCCATTTTTAGGTGATTGATATAGTTTTACCAGAAAATTGACATTAACCAAATGATATCAAGACAGGCTTCACATTACCTACCCATGATCTAAAGAGATATGTCAATGAGAGAGCTCAAACATGGACATTTTCACCTGTTTTCATGGTGTCAGAAAAATGACGTGTGTATTTTGTGTAGTTTTCCTACCCATGAAAAAACTTGGGTACCAAACAGTATTCCTTGTCCCTGTATGACTGTATACTGTTAAACTAGGAGCAGGGAAAGGCTGTCATTTTGATTTTTTGCATGTGCCATTGAAATATTTAGGACTCAAGGCATTTTTAAAAACACATTTGAAGCATTCATTATTCCTCCTCACTTGCCATCAGCACTTTTATGGCAACTTTCTGTATATATTCAAGTGTCAAACCATACTTTGATCTATTAACATCAGTGTGATAAAAACACACACAGATAAGTTGCGACTTTTTTTTTTGCTGCAGGGCTCTGTCACACTTCTGCTCTAGTAGAACTATTCTTTATTTGTCTTTTGTTAATTTATTTATTTCAAACATGCCCAATTAAACACTGAGAGTTTGCTCCATTGAGATTCTTTCTACCTTTCTCTCTCTCCATTGGTTATCATTGTTCCAACCATCACTTGGTATGTTCCCAATGTGTGTACCAACTTCGATTTTACCCAGACCGGTCAATGGTAAATGATGACTGGAGTTGTAGTTGAAAGGATTAATGGATACCATGATAATTTAGTCTAAAATGCTACTACCATTAACAAGATCAAAACATCAATACAGGGTTCGATGAAAGCATTCTTCAGCTTTGGAGCTGAAGATCCCAAAACTTTCTGTTTTTTCATTGATCCATTTTGCATTACCATGAAAATCCATAAAATGCCTATTAGGATAGCAGAAGAAGGAAAGTATGGTGGATTACAAATTTACTCCAGCAGATTATAACATACCTAGAACTAAAGAAATCTCAAAATGTCTGCAAAACCCTTCAGAAAGTTTCGGTCAAGCCACATTTCTGCCTGGGATTGAGCCGTCAAATTACCTTTGTCTGAAACAGCACGGAGCTATTGCATTTAATTGCTAGGATCATGCTCAGTTTTGACAGCAGCCGTACCTGGTTCAGCAGGCAAGTTAGCATAAAAACCAACCATTAAAACATGTTTTCTACAACAGTGCCTATAAGTTTTACCATACAGCATCCCCAGCTAATTAGATGAGACGAGTCAAAGTTAATTTGGTGGAAAACATTTCACGACTTAATGACATTTATGGGTAATTAAACATGCTGTATGAAAGGAATACACATTTACATTTCAGCTGATTTCCAGCACTTAATAAGGAGAATCCACCTCTTTTCTCCACTGGAGGTTTTGTATTCTCTAAGGAATATAACTTCAGCACAGACAGTACAGGTCTTGTTATTCTGGAAACCTACAATGGTTTGCTTGAAGCAAACTACCTTGCAGTAATGAGGCACAGATAGCAAAAATTAGGGGAAATAAAACCCACAACTAACAACCTCTGTTTTTTCACTATTGTCCTGATAAGGGCACTGAGTAATTCCAAGGTAGTATAAAAGTAAAATTTGGGCTCATCATAGGCATTTCCTTATTGTTTTTGTCTTCCTTTGCCAAGTATTCAGAATGTCTTATTCCTCATATCTGATTGGGCATAGGGCTGTGGCCTTATTTTTAGAAGGGCATCTGTGCCTTGCACATTAGATTAAACTTTATTGACTGGTGGTTGGGAATGATCGTCCTTGGACATTCACTTCCAGGCAACAGGACCAGCGCTTGGTTGAGGAACGATGATAAATGCACTCCCAACGTACTCTGAACTTGACTCTGCTTTTCTTTAAAGGGACACTACTCTGATTTTAATGCTTATCAAGTGAATTTCAGTACCACAGATTTCATAGAACTTGCCTGGAGAATTCAGGCTGTGAAGATAATTGAAATTTTAGAATAAAGATGAAAACAGAAGGGAAAGTTTTGCTGGTGCTGATTGCTGTTTGCCTCATCGGCCTTGGGGGTTTTGCACTGGCACAGCTGCCTTGGCTGCCGGCCACAGATGGTTGAAATCAGGGCAATGTCTTGGTGTAAACAAGACCCTAAGCAGGGATTTGTTCTTCTAGATAATACTGCAGCTCTTCTTCCTCGAAGGGCCATAAGTAATTTTGGCCATGGCATGTGTAAAAATATTTTTAAATGGGCAAATCAACCATCAAAAGGTTTAATGGTGGGATTGGGATCTGGATGGAGGTGGTTAGGTGGGAAGGGGAGTCACACAGCCTTTTTTTCCCTTTGTGCATTTATACAGAATGGGCCTCAAACAGTGCAAGCCATGTCTTGAGGCTCACTATTGCTCCAGCTTCCCAAAATCCACTGCCTCACTTTACCTAACCATAGGGCTGGATCTGGCTTTTAAGGCTGACTTTTGTGAGAGTGGAACTAAACTTCTCTGTAGGAACCAACACTCAGAGGTCTTCCCTAAGTATGAAAAATTATTTTTGGAACAGATTGAATCAAAACACTGTTCAATGTGTTGTTGAAGGCTTTCATGGCCTGAATCACTGGGTTGTTGTGAATTTTCTGGCCTGTATGGCCATGTTCCAGAAGCATTCTCTCCTGATGTTTTGCCCACATCTATGGCAGGCATCCTCAGATTTTCTGAGGTATACCTCACAAATAAACCCTTGGTACGATGACTTCACAGACATAGATCTACTGTGATTGGTGTTTTGTTAGAGGCAGCCCCACAAGTGATGTGTTTCAGGAGTGTAACAGCAGTGCTCATGAATGGGCCAGATTCAAATTTTCCTTCCCTCCCCCTATAGAGGGCAAAATACCTAAACCTGCCCCCACTGCCTTCAATGGGAAGGAGCGGAAAGACAAGAACAAAGTACAATGAGAGCCACTCTCCCTCTCCTCAATCTAAGTTGCAGCAAAATAGGAGGGCTTGGGAAGTGCTATATCATGTGCCTCATAACTCCTCTCCCCATTTAGGATCACTTTGGGGGAAAATCTGGATGTGTCCATAGTGTAGCATAGAAATGGGTGTCCTTAACATACTGGTTGCAAGGCCTGATAAGAATGCCTCATTCTATGCAAAATTGTGACTGAAATCAACATATCAAATTTGCAGGGCATTAAAACAAGTATTTGAGCACAGACTGGTATAGTGGTTATTTATTTATTTGGGGTGTTGCGTGGCTCAGATGTTAAGATCTTCTGGGGAGGCCCTGCTCTCGGTCTCACCCCCTTCTTGTCTTGGTGGGGACAAGAGACAGGGCCTTCTCAGTGGTGGTTTCTCGGCTATGGAACTTCCTCCCCAATGAAATTAGATCAGCTCCCTCCCTCCTGACCTTCAGAAAAAAAATTAAAAAGTGGATGTGGGACCAAACCTTTGGACAGTAATTCTCAGTGCAATAAGTGAATATGGAATAGTGCAATTTATGAACAGAATGGCTCCTGGATTATGCCTTTGGATTGTGTGGTTTTAATTAATTGGTTTTAAGACTGAGATGCTTTTAACTTTTGGTTTTAATGTATATGTTTTGTTTTATTGTATGCATGTATATGTGGCATCGAATTGTGCTTTTAAAAAGCCGTTCTGAGTCCTCTTCAGGATGAGAAGGGTGGGGTATAAATACAGTAAATGAATAAAAATATGGTTGTGTTCTAGCAGCATTTTCTCCTGACATTTCGCCTGCATCTGTGGCTGACATCTTCACAGGATCTAATGACAGTCAAGCACTTGCCATACAGCCAGAAACCATACAAAACTCCACTGATTGTGGCACTGAAAGACTTCAACAATGCATATTTATTTATTTTAAAAACAAAGTGTCTTGGTAGCCTCTGTTTCAACAACATGTGCTTTCCTAGTTCATATGGAGGCCTTTGCCAAAGTGGACTGTGATCTATGGAAACACATGCACTTAAAGTAAAAATAACAGTTAAATCTTGAACGTGGCAAAGATGGTACAAAGATCACTTTTTGGTAAAAAAAAGAGAGAGAGAGAGAGAGAGAGAGGGAGAGAGAGAGAGAGAGAGAGAATACTATACACGATGGCTGTAAATATTAGACTATACTGGACCTGCCCCTGGCTTTCCTATGTAACTAGTCCTGTTTCATAGAAAATGATATATAAATGTTATGAATCATATTTAAAGAAAGGATGCCATATTTATAGATATTTGATTTCTACCATGACAGTTTTTAATTGCTTCCTATGTAAGAGTGTATCTGTACCAGTTACCTTAAAAATAACCGTAATTGACATTTTTAGTTATTTTTAGAAGCAAAATTCTTCCATTCTTAACCTGAAATGTATTCATATGGAATTATTTATTTTGATCACATATCTCCTCTACAACCATTTTGTGAGGTTCTCTTTTTACCGAGGCTCTTTTTCTGCTTGTAGTGCCTGACAAGTTTTTAATTTTTTCTATTGTGTCAGAACAGTTTCCTGAATTATTTTTGCTACTTGCCAAATGTTGAATTAAAACTACTGGAACAGACTACAAGAGACTATTAACTCATCAGTGAAGACGTCGGGCTTGTTTCTTCTTCACATATTCTTCTTCACGTATTCAAAACAAAATTGTCAGAATGATTCTGAGTAAGTTTTTGTAGTGCAGTGTGATTTTGGGTAAGAGAAACATTTATATCTTCAGCTGTCTGACCAGTAAGGGGCACTGTTGTTTGAGAGAAATATGATAATCAGGCATTGACTGAAGGACCAGTTTTTTTTTTTATCATGGGCAGATTGACTCACAAATAATAAAATAAAATGTTGTCTACACTGAATATAAGAAACATGTATTAGTTCTTAAACCTCATAGGCTAGTAATACATTACTGCATATTTTGAGGAACTTTCATTTTGTGATGAAAGTTCCTCAAGACGTCATAAACCAACAGGAGGTATTGTGTGATCCTCCAGATACAACACCCGGCAACTCCAGACATCATAGCCATTAGCAAGGAATGGTGGGACCATTTATAAGAAGGGTAAGAGGTTTGCCATTTCTACTCCTGGGCCCTGTATTTTGCAAACATTTATGCTCACACCTCTGAGGATGCTTGACATAGATGAAGGTGAAACATCGGGAGAGAATGCTTCTGGAACATGGCCATACAGCCCGGAAAACTCACAGGAACCCATTTATGCCTTCATCACATTGTCCCTGGCTAGACTCATGGCATGCCATTACATGTGACTCAATGGTGAACCACCTCTCCTCTACATCCAGGTATCAACCTGCCAAATGAGATCAATTCTTCATGCACCTGATACTATGGGTGCTATCCCACTAAAACTTACACCATAATCAGCTAGTTCATTTTCAAGCTCCCTCTAGAATAAAAATCGATATTATCTATTTTATCACTAAGAATTAATGCCGATACTTCTCATTTGTTCTCTTCATAATTACTTTTAATTTTAATTCCTCAAATGTAACCTTACCTACATTCAAGATATTCCAAAAGAGAGAGATTTCTCTTTACAGTTTGTGTGCTGTGTCATTTTGGAATCACAGTGATCCAATATGTTACAGCTACTCTTCTGAAGCCATTTCGAAATATTAAATTAGAGGGAGTAATTCTTACAGCACTTGAAATATTAAATTTCATGGGATTATTCCAGCCCAATTCGTTTAATGACTGTTGCATTTTTTGGGATACGGAAATCGACTTACATTACCACATGACTACAAACAGTGGAGAGTTTTTTCAAGTCACACACTGGTTTCAATGGGATAATAAAATGATGGGACTACAAATCATTTGATATACAACTTCTTAAGAACAGACAGTGCACTGTTTTTGCCATTGGCGGCATTTGCAAGTTATTATATGGAATGATCTGATTACTATCTTGGAGAAAGATAAACATCAGCACCTTGGACAGCTCTATTGAAGTTTAGACTAAAAGCCAATGACTGTGGTGGAGGCTCCTTCTTTGGAAGCTTTTAAGCAGAGGCTGGATGGCCATCTGTCGGGGGTGCTTTGAATGCGATTTCCTGCTTCTTAGCGGGGGGTTGGACTAGATGGCCCATGAGGTCTCTTCCAACTCTACTATTCTATGATTCTATGATTCTATGATTGCCTCTAGGCCTCATTCTAATGCTTTCATACTAAAACATGCCACTTTTTTCATGTCAGGAGTGACTTGAGAAACTGCAAGTCCCTTCTGGTGTGAGAGAAATGGCCATCCAGAAGAACGTTGCCCAGGGGACGCCCAGATGTTTTGCCATCCTTTGGGAGGCTTCTCTCATGTCCCTGTATGGGAAGCTGGAGCTGACAGATGGAAGCTCACCTGCTCTCCCTGGATTCAAACTGCAGACCTTTTGGTCAGCAGTCCTGTCGGCACAAGAGTTTAACCCATTGCCACTAACTATCAATGATAATAACAGAAGTATACTAAAGGTATTGCTTTCTTTGTGCATACTCTGTGCCCTTGATGTCTTATACACCAGACACTATTGTAAGAGATATAATCCCCACACCTTATGCATTTGGTATAGCTTCAATGGATCTCTGACTTTTTTTAAAAAATTATTATTTTATTGTGGAATACACACACACACACACACACACACACAGAAACATACAATCTTGATATTCCACAATCAAAATACAAGTATTTTCCCCCAGTCCCACCACCTCCCCATTCCCACCCATGAACCCCAACCCTTGACTTCTCCTTACGTAATATGAACATACAGGATTACTATTAAATATTTATACCTCAGTATGATCAAGCATGTAATCATTTCCCTTGCTTTCACCAGCTATTCTGTTATCACTCAGAATCCTATAAGATTAATAGGGTCTCTGACTTTTTAAATTCAGAAAACATTGCAAGTCTGCCCCCTCTCCCTGGTGCATAACTCTAATATTAGAAAATCTGATTTGTTTCTTATAGAGAACAGGAAACAGTGATCGGAAGTCTAACCACTTGGTTACATTGCAGAAATCTCCTTTTCATTTCTAAGTTTCATGGATACTTGATAAGGTTTGGCTGAGCCAAATAAATATGTATGGATGGAACATCTGTACACTCTTGAATTCATAAATTCCCATGTAAGGACTGGCTCTGAATATTTTGCTAACAAGTCTCTTTCCTTACAACCTTTGGTTATACAGGACTGGGAGAGAAAGGTGAAGTTGTTGTTTTACATGGTTTTTGGGGTTCACTGTTGTGACCAGCACACTCTGCAAGTATTTCCTTTTGTTGTGCCTCTGTGACCCTTTCTACATCTGTTCCTTTGTAAGCAAATATATCATTTTAAAAATGCAGTAAAAATGAGGAGGAAGTGTGTAAAATCATGAACATTATCTAGGCTCTGGATTACATAGCTGCATTTTAATTGAGCCATAAATAGCTTGGTAAGGAATCAAGTTGCTCAGGGACTGGAATTATGTGGCCCTCCAGATGTTGCAGGACTACATCTCCCAGAAGGCTTATCCAGAATAGCCAAGGGGGAAGGAGTACTGGGAGTTCCAGTCCAACAGCATCTGGAAAGCTGCATGATTTCTACCCTGGAGCATCTGGACCATTCTTATCCTGGAGTACCATTTATTTATAAAATCTGCCAGTCTGGATATCCTGCATAAAGAATACATCTCACCACGTTAAAATAGTGGGCATGGCTCTAAATTAGACATGCTGAATTATCACAGGATGCCTACGCCCTACAACACTGGAGAAATTATACTGTTTAGCCGGTATTGCATCACCTGACGTCCGTCAGGAAGTAGGAGACATTAATGAAAGGACCAAGGCATTGACATCTCTGGCCCATCCTCTGTTTGGATATCAGTCAGCAAGCCAATGCCTTAAATTAAGAAAGAGCTTTCTAAGATCTATAGAGTTACTCGCAAGAACACCTTGTATGACTGCTTTTCATGTTTGATTTTACAATGTGTAATTTGTCACTGTTTTTATTATTGTTGTGAGCCGCCCCGAGTCCCCTCGGGGAGATGGGGCGGGATATAAGAATAAATTTATTATTATTATTATTATTCAAGCGAGAGTCCAAAACTGGCAGGTTAAAACCCGGGACCTGAATCAGTGGCTGAGACTGGATGAGAAACTCCCTCCTGGGGACACAGAAGATTGGGCAACTTGGAAGGCACTGAACAGACACCACAAGATGCAGAGCTAACTTTAAGAAATGGGGCTACAAAGTGGAGTCCACAACATGCAAGTGTGGAGAAGAGCAAACCACTGACCACTTACTACAATGCAGTCTGAGCCATGTCACATGTACTATGGAGGACCTTCTTACAGCGACACCAGAGGCACTAGAAGTGGCCAGCTTCTGGTCAAAGGCTGGGCTTTGGCGCAGCTGGTTAGTAGCCAGCTGCAATAAACTGAGAGGTCATTAATAGGCTAAGCTTGCTGTTGACTGATGCAGCTCGAAAGACAGTTGCATCTGTCAAGTAGAAAATTTAGGCACCGTTTTATGCATGGAGGCTAATTTAACTAATTTACGACACCATAAACTTCCAGCAGCATGCCAACAAATGGAAGTACTCCATCAAGGACTCAGTGTCACAACTGGACAGTGAAGCAGCAGCTCCCCCTTTAGCCGGAATCGAGCATACCTTCATGAAGCCAGAAGCTGGAAAATGTTAAATTGCCTCTGTGTCTGTCTATATGTCGTATGTCTAATGGCATTGAACGTTTGCCATGTATATGTGTATTGTGATCAGCCCTAAGTTCCCTTCGGGGTGAGAAAGGCGGAATATAAATACTGTAAATAAATAAAATAAATAGTATAATGCCAAGTTTATAACTTTGTGGTTTTTAAATACATTATAACTGTATTCCCAATTCACTTCTAACATGATAAATAAATAATCCACACATTGTACTATCTTAGAATACATATTACATAAATACACAAGATAATTCCTTTTGCATTAATCTAGGAGTAAAACTATAAGAACAAACAAGAAATCAAAACTGATATCAGATCTGCATCTAGTTTGCACAGCTGATTCTGATTTTTAACTGGCAGTGAAAAAGTTAAGAGTGACAACTGATTCATGAATAATCCCTTTTTTAAAGTATCTTATTAACATTCAGATGTAGGTTAGCATTTCCAAAGCACATACATGGTGGTTTCTGGTTTGGTGCTGGAATCTTTTTCGAATGTATACGTTACATGGGTGGAAAGTCCAGCTGCCTCTTATGGGATTGTAGATACCTCTTCAGATGTCAGCAGATCATTGAAATGTCAGAAAGTGGGGACTGAAAGATAATTATTCAGACTGTAGCAAGCTACTTTGAAAATGAATAGAATCTGTCAAATTGTCCTTTGAAAAGCAGGAGCTAGTTGCTAGACTTGGACATATTAAATGGATATATCAAGAGGCAAATCATGTTGTGTTAGTGGGTGATAATCAGCTTGGGCTGATTTCTGATGAGAAAATCAGAGATTGGTAGCAGCAAAATATGGAGAACAAGGATACAAAGACAGTGGTTTTATTAAAATGCTGGCCGTGTGCTATACTAAGATAGTTTGCATTTTGCCTTTCTGACTAAAAGGGTTTCCCAGTTATCGAGTATTATAGCAGCAATGTTTGCTTCTAATTAGACATCTTGCAATATCATAAACTTGGCTTTTGTAATAATTTCTCTACTGTGTTGTCTACTACATGACACTTTCCCCAAAGAGCGTGGCTCATAGATCTTGTTCATTCCCCCCTATTTCTATCATAAAATTATATATGAAGAGAGATGAATTTGTCATGAGGAAGTGGCAAGAAAGCCAACTGCAACATAATTTTTCTTACCATTCCACTGCATTATATTTTGTTGAAAGAAGCTTTTCTCTTTGTTTTGTCATGGTAACTCAGTCCAGTGTCTTGCTTGATGAAGAAGGGATTATAGAATCAGATAGTTGGAAGAGACCACAAGGGCAATCCAAATCCATTTTGCCATGAAGGAACGCACGATCACAACACTCCCGGCAGATATCCATCCAGTTTTGATTAAAAACCACAGAGAGGGAGAAGCCACTACACTTCGAGGAGACAGCATATTCCACTGCCAAATAGCTCTTATGGATAGGAAGTTCTTCCTAATCTTTAGTTGGAAATGCTTCTCTTAAAATTTGACATTAAACGTTATACTCTAATTGATGCAGCATTGGCTTTATTATTATTATTAACTTTATTTATACCTTCATTTCTCCCCATGGGGACTCAAGGCAGCTAGCAATGCAAAATAGACAAGTTTTTTTTTTCATTTCATAAGTAACTTGAGAAACTGCAAGTCTCTCTTGCTGTGAGAGA
Source organism: Anolis carolinensis (assembly GCF_035594765.1). Lineage (NCBI taxonomy): Eukaryota > Metazoa > Chordata > Lepidosauria > Squamata > Anolidae > Anolis > Anolis carolinensis. The sequence goes on along the minus strand of NC_085843.1, from coordinate 75,645,285 downwards.
ATTGGCCATCTGCAAGAACGTTGGCCGGGGGATGCCCAGACGTTTGATGCTTTATCATCCTTGTGGGAGGTTTCTCTCATGTCCCTGCATGGGGAGCTGGAGCTGACAGAGGGAGCTCATCCACACTCTCCCTGGATTTGAACTGGCAACGTTCAGGTCAGCAACTCAACCTTCAACTCAGCAGTCCTGCCGGCACAATCCACTGCAATGGATTAAAACTAGACAAGTTTTAAAAGTGCAATACAAAAATTAAAAAACAATTAATAGTAACAGTGTGGTAAAAAACAGAATTAAAATACAATATATTAAAATTGCTTTTAAAACTCCATATCCCCCCACCTAGCTGAAGTTCAGCTTGTGGTTTACTAAGGGCCCTCCCAGATAGGCCCAAAAATGTGGAGCCTGTTGCGCTTTTACCTGAAGTATCCAAATGACGCCTCAAGTAAAAACGAATTACTTCAGAACAAAAGCATGGTTTCCAATTTAACTTGCTTTTACCTGAGGCTTTGTCTAGTTTCCCTGCCTTGTTTTGAATTAATTAGATACCCCATTAGATGTCATCCGGAAAGCCCGGATTTTGGGTGTGTGCATGTGTAAACTTAAACCCATGCAGAAGCGAGTTTTAAAAATACACTTCGCGTGGGTTTAAGTTATGTCTGGAAGCACCCTAAGAATCCTAAATCACATTTATTATGTACTGTTTTTAAGCCAGATGTCCCCATCCCATACCTATGCATTTCATTTTTGGTGACTAAATGTAATACTGTACATTTCTCCCTGCTGTTAGTTTTGGCCTAGTTTGCTAATGTGTTAAAGTCATTTTGGATTCTGCTCCTGTTGTCTAGGATGTTAGCTACTTTTCCTGTGGAGCCTCTGGTGGCACAGTGGGTTAAACCCTTGTGCAGGCAGGACTGCTGACTTGAAGGATGGGTTGCTGACCTGAAGGTTGACAGTTCAAATCCAACCAGGTAGAGCGTGGATGAGCTCCTTTTATCAGCTCCAGCTCTATGCGGGGACATGAGAGAAGCCTCCCACAAGGATGGTAAAAACATCAAAACATCATGGCATCCCCTGGGCAACATCCTTGCAGATGGCCAATTCTCTCACACCAGAAGCGACTTGCAGTTTATCAAGTTGCTCCTGACACGA